>NC_143437.1:59607500-60857500 GCF_987193195.1 Phasianus colchicus | reverse complement strand
GATATGCAGATATGATACAGAAACTATAAGATTTGGTATTTGCTTACCCTGCTTAAGATTAGGTTTGCAAAATCCATTCGGTCTTGACTTGTTATAAAAAAATGTGGGTCCTCTGTGTAAGATTGTTATTCATTTCTCTTTCTCTGACTTTCTTTTCTGTAGTTTGAAGACAAACTACAGAAGAAATAAGATGAATATGTTTTTCTCCTGTGCACTGTGGTAATTTCTCTGTATTCCTTTCTGAATTAATTTTAATTTAATCTCTGCCTTTTCCTCCACTCTTTACTCTTATGCTACTGCTCTGATTCCTGCCCTCTCATTGTTTCTCTCTTTGTTGTTTTCGACGGTTTCTCTTTCCTCTTTGAAAGAACTATGAGATCACATAAGAGATCATATTTTGGTTATACCTCATAGAACAAATAGGTGTAGCTTCCCTAAGGCAAATTTATGTATGATGTTGCATAGTCTTCTAACATTTGGAAGTGGTCGTAGTGTGAGGCAGAAGTTGCATATATTTGTGCTCCTCTTTGAAATGGCCTTGGGGCTGTGGGAAGCTTCCCTCATCATGAAGAGCACCATGACATTCATCCTGTGAGCAGTGAACTTAGTAGAGACCACGGGCTGTTTGGGATCAGGTTAAGCTCTTTGACTAAAAGATGATGACTTCATAACTGTGTTGGTAGGAGTTCAGATGCTGGTGTGGTATTTCACCCTCTTGAGTGCCATTCCTGACCAAAGACATTTGCCTTCAGAAATTTGACTGTGATATATTTTAGGAATGGTAATTTCCTGCATTATTTTTATTCCATCAACATTACAAAGGTAGTGCTATTATATTTATGCACTGCACTGTTTTCACAGAATCCTAGGAATTGGAGAGAAGCTCTAGAATTCAGCACGTCCAACCCCCCTCCTAAAGCAAGTTCCCTGCAGAATTTGTACAGGAAAATGTCCAGGTGGATTTTCAGTATTTCCAGAGAAGAAGACTCCATAGCCTCACGGGCAAGCCTGTTCCAGTGCTCTATCACCCTTAAACTAAAGAAATCTTTTCTCATGTTCATACAGAACTTTCTGTATTCCACTTTGGGCTCATTGCCCCTTGTTCTGTTGCTGGACACCACTGAAAAGAGCCAAGATGCATCCACTTGACTCCCACCCATTAGATATTAATAAGCATTGATAAGTTCTCCTCTCAATCTCCTTTTCTCCAGGCTGAACAGTCCCAGGTCTTTCAGCCTTTCTTCAAAAGAGATATGCTCCAGGTCCCTAGTAATCTTTGTGGCCTTCTGCCAAATTGTCTCTAGGAGATCTCTGTCTTTCTTGAACTGAGGAGCCCAGAAGTGGACACAGTACTCCAGATGTGGCCTTAGCAGGGCGGAGTAGAGAGGGAGTATCACTTCTTTCAGTCTACTGGCATGCTTTTTTTAATGCACCCCAGGATACCATTGGTCTTCTTGGTCACAGAGGCACACTGCTGGCTCATGGCCAAACTCTTGTCCACCAGGACACCCAGGTCCTTCACAGAGCTCCTTTCCAGCTCCTAACCTGTACTGATGCACATGGTTATTCCTTTCCAGATGTAGGACTCTACACTTGCCCTTGTTGAACCTCGTAAGGTTCCTCTCCACCCAAGTGTACTCTCTAGCCTGTCCAGGTCTTGCTGAATCACAGCACAGCCTTCCGGTGTGTCAGCCCCTCCTCCCAGCAAACTTGCTGATAGCATAGTGTTTTTCCATTTGTCTGTAAACTTAATTTAAGAAGACATTCACAAGCTGCCTAGAAAATGGATTTTTTTCCCCTATGGGAATTTCCACATCTGATAATTGCCTATTGTAAAAAATGATTTCCATCACAGGAAAAGAAAATGGTATGGAAGAACCTACTCTACTGACTATCTCTTTTCTGCTTTTCTGGTTTTGCCAATTTGGGAACAGTATTACACTTTGAAAAGGTATTTTTTTTTCCCTTTCTATTATCTCACATTCCAAACTGTTAAAGTGTTGTGCAAAATTAAAAAAGGAGCCAGGATTTGTAGCTGAAGATAGAATTCTCCTTGGAAAGCAGCATTTTTAAATTTCCTTTATAAAACTAAATTCTTCATATTTCCAAATTCAAGATGAAAATTGAGTAAAGGGAAAAAAAGTACTCAAACTCCCAAATCTCTGTCAAAACAAGAAAATATTGCTTAAAGAATTTCACACGATTTCTAATTGAACTTTAACTCCTACAAAATATCAGGCCAAAAGCCTCGAAGTTAATTTACAAAAATGAAGTAATTCTAAATGCAGAGGAAAGCTTTTATGCAAAATATTTTCTTTATCAAGTGCATGTAATTAAAAAAAAATGACAGTGATTGGAGTTCTTTATCTAAATAATGGAAACATGAATTCTGTATAGATTTATATATTATTATATTCATATATAAACATGCATATAAATAGATGTCTTTTAAATCACTACCCACCTAATTAATCTTACCAATATATAGTTTTTAAGATTAACATATTGAAATGAAAGATGCAAGATTATTTGAAATTATAACAGATACTTCAGTGAAAAGAGCAATGTTCTCACTGTATGGATATAATCTCTCTCTAATCTCAACTCATTCAATTTTAACATATTTCTATATGAGCTGTAAAATAAAAGGACTAATAGAAATGAAAAGGAGAACTGCCAAAAGTCAAATTGCTTCATTGGAAGCTTCTTAGCAAAATGACAACATCCAGTTCTAGATAATTAAATCTTATTTCGTAGGAATGTCACTGAATGATGTTAATTTGCCTGTAGGTAGTGCTCTTTAAGTTGAACAGAGTAACAAAAATTTATTTGGGCACTTTTAGTTTGTGTTAGAAATGGTTTAACATTATCTAATGAAAAAGAAAAGCTTCAGCTGAGGGATAACAACACCATACTTACAGAGGAAAATCATTAAAGCAACTAACTAGCATATGAATATATCCATATATTTTTAGATAGGAGGAAATTTCTTAGTTAATATCTCTTTCATTGAACACTAGTTTTGATTCAGATTATGTAGATGTTACAAACATTTCAGAGATCAATAAAAATTTCACCACCTTTGAAAAAAATGAAACCTGAAAAATGAAATGTCTGGTTGCTTTTTCGGTAGTCCAATAGTAAAAGTGGTCTATAATAGACTGCAAATAAACATCTGCTTTAGTATCTTGAATTTCTTTACATTAACAATGTTTTGGGATTCAAACCTTAAGAAGTTTAGTACAGAGAAACAGGTCACAAGGTGAAATCTCCTGTTGCTACAAACTGGAGATCAGCTTCCTCATAATTTAATAATCATTGTCTCAAAGTCTCTGACGAACTTTATAGTCCTTCTAACTCAGGATATTCCATGATTCTATGAAAATGAGTTAGGTTGCTTATTTCCCCCCATATTTGTTTTATCTTCATGATTTGAGTCTCTCTGCTATTTTTCAGCCAAGCTGTGGTCATGGTAAATTGTTTTGTTTGGTTATCATTGTTGTTCTTTGTTTTGAATGAGTCTTTCCTCATCTGTCATTTATTCTCTGTAGCATGGTTATAGATAGCATCTGCCTTCTGGTATTCCATAAGCTGAACAGTCCTAAATCTTCTAGAATCCTGTCTCTTTATCATCCCACCATACCAGTGGATACAGTCCCAGTCTAAAGCCATGTCTTGAGCAGAGTTACAGGGTTTTTTTTGTAAATACTTCTGTCAAGGATGGATGCCTGCAGGAAGTTTGGTATTAGAAATGTTTTATTTTTTAATTCCTTCAATGAAAATTGCAGTTTTGGAGCAAAACTTTTCTTATGTGCACAGCAGTGGCTCTTTGTTCCCCTGGTACTTTAAACCTTGCAGTACCAAGGAAGTGAAGCTTTAATTTTCCAGTCAGGGCTTTTCTGTCTTTGATTTTGCATGGTTTCCTCTTTAACATACTAAAAATTAAGTTTAGTCATGCTGCATCTTTCATCTTACAGAATGTTTCAGTATTTTTCTCATGGAGCTTTCCATTATGAAAGTACTGTTTGGGTTCATCATAATGACGTTTTTCTCTGCAGTGCTTGATTTTTTTGAATAACTGGAGGAGATCTGAATTTTTTGTCTTCACAGATAACTCTTAAGTGACCTTTAAGACATTAATAATTTAACATACCATCTTTGAACTTGTGATTTTTATTATGAATATTCAATTTTCACAGTTTTGACCCTGTAGCCTCTTGTTGCCCGTGGATGCTTTGACCTGAATTCAGCACAGCACTCAAACACAGCCTAATTCAGCACAGCACTCAAACATAGCCTTAAGTAAAGCATGTGAGTGTGTTTGTTTTAATTGTCTAGACAGTCCATTGAAGGATGTCTCAAGACTGTCCACAGAAAACCAGTTTCACTTGTCACCATAAGGACAACAAACCCTCAGAGTAGAACTCCAGAGCATATGTGCCTAAGCACAGTGTTAGTACATGGTAAGGTGTGTCTGGACAAGCTATTGGGGTGGGCAATGTGCTTATGCAGCCAAAGATGTGGCTGGGCTGTAAGTGCATCTCTGGGCTTTCAGTAGACCCAGGTGTGACTGGAACTACACTTTTAACAGCTGTGAAAACAAAGATAATCTCAGTACTGAATTCATCTGGGGGAACTAAAAGTAGACCTAGGATATTTGAATGACAAATTTTATGTGGAGATGAGAATACTGTGACTTTAAAAAGCTCTCCTATTTTTCATATTTTTATTATCTCTTAGTACGATAACAATGCTCACACCATAGAGAAGACCCTGATACTCAGTTGGAATTTGGGCACTTTCCTCCCTTAAGTACTGGTATACTGGTTTTGGTGTTATTACATGCACTACAGATGTTTCTTCAGGCCTTCAGTTTCTTCAGAGAAGGCCAGGACCCCCTCTGAATCCAAGGGAGTTTCTTCAGATCATGGTTGAGCCTAGCACAGGGTGGGATGTGGTGCAAAGCAAGAGGAAACCTGGCCTCTCAGCATGTGCTGTGAGTGGTAAGAGCAGCTGACTCCTTGGGAAGAAAGTGAAGGGAGACAGATCTTTTGAACTGTAAGAGGAAGAGGAAAAAACTTCTGTGTATGAGCAAAACTCTGTTGTCAGGAAACCCAGTAAAGTAGAATGTGTCGGGCCATGGCTGCCTGGAGACATTAGAGGAGAGGTCAGTTACTGCCATGCAATGGTAATCAAACAGGGCTGTAGAATAAGGCTGCAGTTCTTCCTTGACAGCACACTGTTAATTGTCATTTATGTGCTTTGTATCACAAGGAACGCAGGTCTTAATTCTAAGTTCCTGTCTGTCTGTGTTGGTGGAATGGCCATGTCACAAGATATCTTTACATGAAGTATCTTTACATTGTTTTCTGCTTACAGGTTATAGCTTATGCTAAAATCCTTAGTATTGCATATATAATTAGACCTTTTCAGTGGTATGGTAATTCCCTATCTGATTTATTACTTTTCTAGTAAATTCATGGCTTACTTTGTGGCTGATCTCCATTTCTTACTGTTTTCTGTCATGGGATATCTTTTACTAAAGATTTGTATGATTCATGGCTTACAGGCTTTTCTGTAGAAATACAGAATGTCTACAGAGGCAGTCGTGACTACCACCATACCTGTGACTTAATTACATAAAACCAAAACAAAACAGAACACACAAGAGTCAGTGATTTGGAGAAAATTCTTACCTGCTGTTTGTGTAGGATGGCCATCTGTCTGGCAAATCCCAGTGCGCTAGTCAGATAGATTTGAGAAGAGCCAGACAACCTTCTGATGCCTCTTTCTCCAGCAGCTGTTGTTGCTTACTCTGCCTTTTTTTCTTTTATTTTTGTCTTATTATGTGCTGATGAGGCTGTTTTGTTTTGTTTTGTTTGCTTGCTTGTTTGTTTTTTTTTTAATCTGCATTCAGAAGATTTTGAATTCTACTCTTGGCACTATTGATAATGCCAGGACATTTTGACCAAGTCACCCATTCTCTAAATTTTTTGGGTACCCACTTAGAACTGAAATTGGGCATAGGTGCAGTCACATAAAATGTTAAATATCCAAGAACTTCAGTCAGGTTTGGAAAATGCCTTTAGAATTGCTGAAAAACACCAAGATGAGCTGCTTGTAATGTCAAATGGCATATTCTATTGGAGGATCATTGCAGACATTCACAATTGTCCATGTAAATGGATTCCAAGATGCAGGAAAATCTTAAAAGTGGTACTTTCTAAACATACTCCATTTATCTCTTAGAAATGTAATATCTTCATAAATAACCAAATTGCAAGGAATCCATTTTGAGTACACGATAGAATACAATTGCTGTTGGCTCTGCTCTGTGTGCATCCATGCATAGCCTATTGAGATCTTCTCATTCAAAAATTGTCAGTTTCTGTGGGAGGCATTTTTTAAGCAGTAAAGAATAAGCATTCCATAGTTTTGTGTGTGTAAGTTTGGGGGCACTTGTATTAATTTAAAAAACTTATAAAAATTATTCAGGAAGGCATTAATTTTAGGGATGTCTTGTTTATTTTGTTGTATTCTGTTTTAGATTAAAACAAGTGTTTGATCTTTGCAAGCCTTAATATAGTTACCATTCCAGTGTTAAATCTGAAGGTACCTTCAAAGACATTTAGATGGCAAAATATATCCTCTGCAGATATAGTGAATGTTCTTTTGTGTATGCAGCCTGCTGCACTGCACTTCCTTGCTGGATAAACCAAATATGCACAACCTTCTATAGATGAATGGTATCTCCTGCAACGAAAGGTTAAGGTGTCATCCAATGATTTATCCTTCCCAATGGATTCATTGGGTTCCTGTGATAGGGACATAATTTACTACCTTTCATATATCAGAGGTTGTGTTCTCAAAATGGTGCATAGGGATTTATGATATTGAACAGGGTGAATTACATGTGATATTATCAACCATCCTTTCTGACATTTAGTGTTGGCAGGAAATGGGCATTTAGCAAGTAGCACAATCTTCCAGTAGGATTGTTTTATTTCAAGGCTTTTCTTAATCAAATATTTCTGAAGAAAATCTTCAAAATAGACTGTTAATCACATTGGCCATCTGTGGCCATCTAGATGTTAGTAGTGTCTGTTTTACCTGTCAACCTCCCTGCAGAATATTTTTAAGGTATTGTCTCCTTGATGGAAAGTATTTCTTCCTTGAGTCCACACAGATATTGCAATTACAAGGTAAGTGGCACGCAGTAAAAGGGTGACAAAGAGAAGGGGAAAAGGAGGTACTGTATTAATCACATAGATTGAGATTTTGAAAAACCAGTTTGCATATGTGTGTCTGCATTTGTCAGTTCTGTATAACGCACACGCATATGTGCAAGACAATTATATCTTTATTCTGATTACAGTTTTGCATCATGTCGTGTTGCTTCTGAGTGGATAAGACTCCCTTGGTTAGGAATGCCTACCAGTATCTGAATGGTACTGTTCAGAGAAGCAAATGGCCTCTTCAGGCTTCTTTTTTTTTTTGCAGCAGTTCTGTTAACACTAGCAGAACTATGGAGGTTTCTTGGCACATACACTTTTTCAAAGTGTATTACTATCTGGCGACATTTCATTAAAGGTTTCCTTCCTGCTTTCCTTATTTGAGAACTCTTGCTTGGTTGATATAGTTTATGAATTTTTCTTGTCTCTCTATATATATATATTTTACTGTGTGCTCTATGACCTTAAATCAGTATGCTTCAAACGGTGCTTTGTGAGTTACATCTAGACTGGTGAATACTTGTATATGGCCTGCTATCTTGTCTCCAGAGGAGAGAAAAAAAAAAAGTATATTTAAGCAGATGATCCTGACAAAATATTTGATTGCCTCATTCTGAGCGTCTGATCCTTTGACACTGGCCTGAATCTGCATTATTGCAGCCACACAAGAACAGGAGATGTAGCTGGCAAACATGTCCTTGTCTGTACCTATATTGTTAAGCAAGAGATACGAATTGCTGCTGCTGTAAGAAAATATGGTTTTGATATAAGTGACTATCATGACTGCCTGGATATGGACCATATGTTGAATAAAGATTCAAAAGGAGGCCATTCATTTAGTAAACTTGTATACCTAACACAGTAAAGGTTCTGACATAACCTGGGGAAACAAAAAAGGAGCTTTCATCAAGTCTGATGCCTGAAGTCTAGGCAATATGGGAAGCAGCAGCAGTTTATTGCATTGTTTGAGCATATGATCAATCAGACAAAGACAAAATCAGGACATGTGATGAGTTTGGCAATAGTATTCCAGGACAGAGTGTCTGCCCTCTTCAGACTGCCAAATCCTTTGGCATACTCTCTCCACTTAGAAACTGAAAATGCAAATCAGAAACTTTACTAGGAAGTTATCTACCCTTTGTG
Source organism: Phasianus colchicus (assembly GCF_987193195.1). Taxonomy (NCBI): domain Eukaryota; kingdom Metazoa; phylum Chordata; class Aves; order Galliformes; family Phasianidae; genus Phasianus; species Phasianus colchicus. Next base: position 60,849,125 of record NC_143437.1, on the reverse strand, counting down.
TTTTTCAATAAGAAAAAAATGTCATTTCTTCAATACAGATACTCTATCCATGCATTTAAGTTCCCAGAAGGCTTCTGCCAACATGAGAAAAATTATGGTCCTGGATATTGCATAACACATTTATGCAATACGTATAATGTATTCTCAGTTTTGTGAAACATGAATAATACTGGAGACATTTTTAATAGTAGTGGAAATCAGAGGGACGTTTCCAGTGCTCTTTAGTGACACTGGTAGTGATAAGTAAATAAAATGAATAAAATTTCAAAGAAGTGGGAAGGAGAAAAATATATTGCATTGGTAAAATATGGACGTATGTTCAGAGCATTTCTAGAGGTTAGAAAGACTGTGTCCATTCTTGTTTTTTGAATGTCATTGCTGTTTCATCACAGTTCTCAATCAGTCTGCTCCTTGGATGTGTTGCTCCTTGGTATAAAAGGCTGACACACACTGAAAGGACACTTTTTTTGAAAAATATTTCTTTTCATTTAAGCTATAAAATAAAAGCATTCAGCATTTAAAAAAATATATATATTTGATACATGTGTGTACTACTTCTATTAGGAGTTAACTCACATTGCATCTATTTTTTTTTTTTTTCCTCATGTACAGGACAGTTTTCCAGCTCGGTTTGGAGGAATACATTTTGTCAATCAACCATGGTATATTCATGCCCTCTACACAGTTATACGGCCCTTTTTAAAGGAGAAGACACGAAAAAGGGTATACTTTTTTTTTTCAGTTTCCATTATCTGGTCATTGTAGTCAGCAGACGTATTGTAATATAAATAGATTGTTCTTAGTGGAAAGTTTTTAATTGCATTGTAAAAACCTTCTTTACCTGTTTTACAGAAACCTGTAACTTTATCTTTCAGGGACACTGTAAACAGTGGTTTTAAATGTATTTTTACATTCAAGCATATCATTCCTTCTGGGTTATATAATGGTATTGTCAGCATTGCAATTTCTATACGAAAGTTGTGGCAATAAAATTTTGGAATGATTTGTGTCTTTCATTTATGATAGACACATTGAATACCAAGTATTTTCCTAGTGATTTCTTTCACATTAATATAAACTAAAATACACAGTTGGTGCACAGTAGCTAGAAAATAGTCACTTGAGTTAAAGCCAGTGAAAGGAAATATGTGCGCGTGTGTCTGTGCATAAGCACAGTCTCTCAGATGTTGCTTAATTTGCAGCATTTGCATCAGTGCAATTAAGTTACAGCTTGGTGGCACATAGAATGATATTATTTCTGTAACAGGAAATTTGTCATCCAGCAAAACATAGCATTCCATACAAAATCATTACAAAGAATGTGGTGATACTTTTTGCTTGTTCGCTTACAGGCTCAGTTCTCTAAGGTGCTCTGTTTTTTTCTCTGCAAACAGTCTACAAGGCTACAATGTTCTTTGGTGTTTACCTATTTTTTACTGATATTTTGCATTAGAGGCCTTTGTATTCACAGATTTTGAACTATAGATTACAAAGGTTTTTATGTAATATCTGTTATAAATATGCAAATGAAAACTCATTCTGCAGGATTCAGTTACACTCAACTGACTACAGCTTCAACACAGAACAATACAGTGCCAGATATGTTTGAGGCCTAAGTCAAGGACCATCTATCTACAACCAGGCAGTACAGTACACCTCCTGGGTTTGTTACAAGATTAAAAATAAGCAACAAGGCAGTGCAATAATCAGGTATCTAAATATTTATTGAGACATCTGAATCAGTGGCTGGTGGCTCCAGCTCTTTCAGCCTGTCCTCATAGGAGAGGTGTTCCATCCCTTGGATCATTTTTGTGGTACTCCTCTGGATGCATGCTCCAACAGGTCTGTGTCTCTCCTTGTACTGAGGACTCCACATCTAGACATGGTACTCCAGGTGAGTCTCACCAGCACAGAGTAGAGGGGCAGGATCACCTGCTTTGACCTGCTGGCCACACTTCTTTTGATGCAGCCTAGGATATGGTTGGCTTTCTAAGCTGTGAGGGCACATTGCTGGCTCATGTTCAGCTTCCCATCCACCAGTACCCCAAGGTCTTTTTCAGCAGGACTGTGCTCAATTCTTTCATTCCCCAGCTTGTATTGGTGTGGGGGTTGCCTCGACTCAAGTGCAAGACCTTGCATTTGGATTTGTTCGCCTGGGCTCACTGCTCAAGCCTGCCTAGGGCCCTCCGGATGACATCCTGTAGCTCTGGAGTGCTGACTGCACCTCACAGTTTGGTGTCATCAGCAAACTTGCTGAGGGTGCAATTGATCCCTCTGTTGATGTAATTGATGAAGATATTAAAGAGTATCAGTCCCAGCACTGACACCTGTAGGACACCACTCTTCACTGATCTCCATCCAGACACTGAGCCACTGACCACCAGTCTCTGAATTTGATCTTGCAGCTGCTTCTTTGTTCACTGAACAGTCTACCTATCAAATCCATATCTTAACAATATGGAGAGAAGGATGTTGTGGGATACAAAGTATCATAAGCCTTACTGAAGTCCAGATAGATGACATCAGTGGCTCTTCACTTGTGCAAATGCAGACTTTTTACAAGAGTTTTTGTTAATTCTTAGTCAGTTCTGCCAGTAGTCAGATAGCTAAATATTGCAGTTAATAAAGTTTATTTTTCAGAAGAAAGAGAACAAATTATTGTGAGAAAAAAAAAATAATAATCCCACAGAATTATCTTCAGAAGTGTATCAAGATCTCATCATTTATCTTTCATATATTTCCTGACTTATTTTTGCAATTTTTGGAAGGTCTGGTAGATTTGCAACTGATAATTGCATTGAGATAAATCTAGTACTCAACATATATAAAGCAATTGCTAAAATATTGAAACATCCAGTTTGAAAATGACCATAAAATAAATTGCTTTTGCTATTAATATTTGTTCTATCACGCAAAGATAATTCCTTTCTGAGAAAGAAATATTGTATTTGCATGTTTACATTAAGCTTTCTACCTATGCAGCTGACTGGAAGATGACAAAATTTATGACTGTTTCTTTATCTTTACTCACTCCCATTAAAGCATCAGTTTTCCACTTGAGGTATAGAGATGTCCCACAACCAAGCATATATTTGCCTTTTTCTTTTATGTCTGTCTGCCTTTTGAATTTAACATTTGATAAATCAAGGTATAGCTCCCCAGAGAAGTCCTTGCAAGGTGAAATAGGATGTGAACTGGTAGTACTCCATGTACATGCACACCCTGTCTTCCCCATGGAGAGCAAGAGGCAGCGGTATGAGTAATAACTTCCCTTGCCTTCTTGGCTGCTTCTGCACAAGTCAATTAAAAGAGGATTGGGCTCTGCCATTCCTACTGTTTAATTGTACAAGCACTCTCTGGCATGGCACTGGCCAGTGCCAGCTAGCACTCTCTTAGACATTGCCTTGGAACAATTCAAAGTCCAGTAAATACTGCTGATGAGTTCTGTTCTGGAGATAAAGGGAATTCAACTCTGTGGATGTAAACTGTGCCGTAGCACTTGCTCCTGGTGCAAGAAGTGAATCCTGGCCTTTTTGCTTCTCTAGAAATCTGTGAAACACCCAAGAGAAGGCATATCCTCTCAATGGAAGGTCTACAGATCTTCCAAAGTGGGAGAAGGATATCCAAATCCAGAGATTCTCCATTTTTAGCAGTCATTGATCACCTGTTGCAGATTTCTGAGGAGAAACGAGGTTAAATATAAACAGAAGTATGAATGTCAGTGTAGGTATATGTGCATATTGTATACATACACTATGTATATGTAAATGTAAAGCATATCTGAAAATAAATCAGTCAATAAAAATACTGATGGGCAATATCAAATAGTCCATCAGCAATTCCCTTGTTGTCACTGAAGGTATTTTATTGTTATTACTTGCTTCGTTGCTTGCCATGTATGAAGAAAAGGAAGAAATTTTCTTCATTATATTCTTGTTTGTCTTTTTTATTTTCTTTTCATATAACTCAAGGATGAATGCTTGGAAGTCAATATATATTCCTTAATGTATATAATGAATGCTAATTTTATTTAATAAATTATGTGCTTAATTTATGTACTTATTTCTCAGGATTAGGAGAAACAAATTACAGAAGATAAGCAGTCTGTCTGTCTTGACTTCTGTCTGTCTTGTTAGTCAGCATTAGTTCATACAATCCTTAGGTTGTTTGTCCTGCAAACATTAACGCTTTAATTGCTTTGTAGGTATATGAATGTTGTCTGACTGTACTGAAGGTAGAAGTAATGTGTGTCTTGGTGGCTATCGCTGTTAGCCCAACATAGGCAAAAAATTGGAACTGTACAATATTCTGTAATAATGATGATGTAATTTGGGCTTTGATGATTTTTGTGATACTGCTTTGTTTTTATCTTTTTATATAAATACAGATATTCCTTCATGGTAATAACCTCAACAGTCTACATCAGCTAATACATCCTGAGATCCTGCCTTCAGAGTTTGGAGGAATGTTGCCCCCATATGACATGGGGACATGGGCAAGAACACTGCTAGACCACGAATATGATGATGACAGTGAATGCAATGCGGACTCCTACAATACTCCAGCAAAAGATATAGAAAAGGACCTCTCTCCTAAGTCCATGAAGAGGTGGGTTAAAGATACTAATATGTTAACCTCATATTGCCATGAGGTTAACATTTGCCTTCTCACAAAATCATAGAATCACAGAATTGTAGGGGTTGGAAGGGACATATAAGAGAGCATTGAGTCCATTCCTCTGCTAAAGCAAGGTCCTTACAGAGGACACAAGTAGTTATCCAGATAGGTCTTTATTATCTCCAGAGGAGACTCCACAACCTCTCTAGGCAGCCTGTTCCAGTGCACTCTCACAGTAAAGAAATTCTTCACTGTGTTTGTATGGAACTTCCTATGTTCCTTGTTTATGAACCTGTTGGTAGTTTCCTCAGCTTATTAGGTATAAGGACTTTTTTTTTCCTTAAGAAGACTCTTGACTATAATCCAAAGTATTAATTTTTGCCTCTTGTCCTATCAGTAGTTACTAGGCAAAAGAGGCTGACAAATTCATACTGGTTAAGCCTAGCAGTGAACATATGGGACAGAGGATCTACATAAATTCTTTCAAATTAAGTTAGAATATGCTAACTTGAGAATTCACTTTCAGAACTTGGCATTTGATACAGAAGGAAGAGAGAATTTGGGAGCAAGTCAAACAGGAGAAAATATTTTTAGACTTGTCAGCCAGGAAAACGATGTTGGCTGGAGTATATCTTAAAGACTTGTTAAGACAGTGCAGTTTGAAAGAGATATATTTTTTAGGAAATGGAGAGGAGAAGATTGCCATAGAAATACAAACAAACACAAAACAACAACAAAAAAAAAAAAAAAAAAAAAAAAACCAACAATGAAGTTTAAAGATTTTATGTCAGAAATCTAAAATACATTGAAAGTGGGAAATATTAAGAGCCTGGCTGGGAATGAACTAGGAATAAGTAAAGTTTAAAAAGATCCTGAATCCATATGAAAACGTATTTGAGAAAAATACTACCACAAGTATTTGAGAAAATAGGACAGGGAAAGAGTAGCAAGGGGAGAGCAGGAAAATGAGTGATATATACAATTTGTACTTAGAATTATGTAACAACTATACGTATGTAGAATTATTTGTAACAAGAATTATGAGAAGCTTACTTGGAAATATGGGTGGAATGTAGGAGCTGAAATATGGAATTCTTAGTGATGCAATTAAGTCATGAGAGGAAGTTGCCTCATCCAAGGATGCAGGAAGGACCCATGAGCAATCCTTTGACAAGACTCTATGAAGCAGAGTTTTCCAGACTACTCTGAAGAAGTACTTTGGAAAAGCAGCAAATTGACAGATTCTTTTTTCTTTCTTTAAGGGGAGAAAGCATACCTACTTTCTTCTCATTTAACTGGTGCTTGAAAAGTCTTTCAAGCAGACTTATACTTCATTGTATACTTCTTATTGATCTGCAGTTTACTGTCAGATATTCTTTCAATCTGGGCTAGCTGATACAGTAGGAAACCTATTGCAGAAAATAAGGATGTTGAAAATTGGATGTTATATTTGGCTGAAATTTCCTCACCATCATTATATTCATTTTCAGTTAGCATATCTGCAGTACCTGCTGAAATACTCCTTCCCAGCTGCTGGATATAAAAAGAACTAAGTAGACTTACTGTGATAGTACCAAGTAGAAGGGAATGGTAGCAAGATTCTGGACAAAATCCCACAATTTTGTAGTATTAGCTGCACAAACATTTTAAAAATAGAAATAAAAAAGATAGGTAGAAAGAGATAAACACTATTAAATTTTAAATTAAATTTAACTTGAATTGGATATTGGACATATTATATTTCTCTCTGTTTAAAACCACACTAAGTGTGGTATGTTACTGCAGAAACAGGACATCCGAAAACATGAGGTAGGTCAATGAAAGTGCTTGAGTTCATAGGAAAAATTTCACAAGAGTAACAAATCTCCAACAGTTAGCTTGTTTAATTTGGTTTGGCAATCTAGAATCAACTTTCCACTTTGAAACATTCTCATTCATAAACCAAGATAATGCTAAAAATTCATTTCTTTATTTCGTTTTTGCCCCTATGTGAACCACTGAAGTTTCTTAAGATCTGCTTGAACTTTGGATAAATTGGATGACCTCTCCTTGAAAAAAAGGCTGATCATGGCTTGATTGCTGGAGATAAGGAGAAATTAACCCCACCAAATAGCGCAAATCTCTTATGAGAACACCTTCACATTGTGACACTGCTGCAGCTGTCTCAGTAATCGTATTTAGTTTGTGGCTATGTATGCTCATGGCTGAGGCATTCAGATGGGGTCACAAGGATCTGCACATCTAACTCCACAGGGCAGATGTCTGAGTTAACCAAGTTTGCACATTATCTTTGTATAGCTTTGGTTCCTTGCCTCTACAATGGGACTCTGTCCTGTTGTGATCTGTGAGAATATATTCAACAATGTCTGTAAAGTTGTTTGGGAGACAGAAATAAAAGATGTTACGGATTTACATAAATACTTTCCCTTTTATGTGACTTTGTTCATAAATTGCTGCTGAATTGGAAGACAGTAAATGTTGATTTAAACGGAATGAAAGCTATTTCTTCTTCTTCTACAAGGAATTTGTTCCCCTGAGCTTGCAAGCCCTAGGTCAGGATTTGTGTAGTTTCATTTTCACATCTGCCTTGGAATTGGGAAGCTTGGAGGCCCTGAGAATTTATGGTCATTACTGCCTCCCTGGGAATTTGAGTCCAGGTTTGCGGACTTTTCATCTCTCCTTTAGTTCCACAGATGAGAAATGGAAACTTTGGTGTCTCAGATATTGGCATCCTAAGACTGCTCAGTCTGCTATTAGTACTTAGATTCAATTGGGAATTCTTTGAAATTAGTATGCTCCCACAGCATTTTTTATCTTGATGAACTAGATTTTCCAGTACAGTTTCCCACCAGCAAATTTTTAATCAGCTTTGAACAGTACCCGTGCAGATTTTAAAGAAGCTTTTTCAATTCATTGGTTTAACTTTTTGCCTGTTGAGCTGACTAACATTCTAGATGACAGTTATTGTACAGTATTAATTAAAAATTTTTAATTGTGTTTATCACAAGAGAGGCCATCAGATTTTCAAAGTTGATTTTCTTGACTGTAGCACCGGTAAGAGCATAATTACTGTTCAAAAATATCCCTGTATTTCAAGAATTCACATAAAGTTTGACTCAGTTGTATTTCCTTGTTTGTTTTTTTAAATGTTTTTCTTATAGTTTTTGAGAAAAAACAAATCAACTCCTGCAAGCAGACTCATTCATTGGCTTCAGGGGATCATTCTAGAGTAGGATACCGATAATATGTTTTTATCTTAAATTGATAAAGATTTTTCTCTGTACTGTAGACCTTCAGGTGGGCAAACTTGTAGTGCTTCTTCTGATCAAAAATTTGTGCCTACGTTATTGAGATGCACACATACTCTAGCCATATCAAGTCCTCTTTGCAGGAAGGAAGAGAAATTTACATCTCTAGCATTAGATTCATCACACTTTAATGGAAACATCTATCAAATGTTTCTTTTATTGTACCCTAGAAGTGTCAGTTTTTTGACAAGCTTGTGACATGATGTGAGACTCATTCTTACCACTTCAGGCTTTGTTTGCAACAGAATATTTTGATTTTGCTGGAGGCTGGGGCTTCTTTCTCCCTCACAAAATGCTGTTGCATAGTATCCATACCAGTGTCATGCTTCTGTGCTGAATCAGAGAATCTGGAAAAGATTTACAATCATCACTGAATTCGCCCTTTTGCCATCCTTTTCTGCTGTGTTTAACTAAGCTGACAGGCGAGTTTGACAGATGTGTCCACTGCTCCAGAAATCCTGCTGGCTATGGCAGGCTTCTCCAGGGTTGGCTTAGGAGCATGCTCTGTTGCATTAAGTGCTGTTCAGAAAGGGAACAAATATGCCTCTAGCTAATACATGCCACTAATTGCAGCATGCCGTTAGCCAGCTGGGTGGCTGAATTATACCTTCTTTACCGGACAACTGCTTTCTGGTAGAGGAGGTCAGTGCTTACGTCAATATAAAAGACAGCTTAGTTTGCTCTTTGTTGTGTGCTAAGGACGCGCTTCACTTGCTCCTTCACTGAAGAAAGGAGGATTTATTTTATTGCACTTTTTGCCCGTATTTCCACAAACCAACACAGAGCTCTTTAAAAGCACGTATCCACTCTTTAAGAGCATTTTCTGATCATTTGTGATGATTGGATGCTCAATGTAACAGTATCATTGTTTTTAAGCCCTGGCAGAAAGGAAGGAAAAACAAAAGAAAGCTGAGATTTATTTTCATTTGTTTTCATCTAGAAATGTCAAATAAGCATGTCGCCCTTCTGCAGGTCTCAGTCAGTGGTGGATCCTGGGGTGCTAAAACGCATGGATAAGAATGAAGAAGAAAACATGCAGCCTTTGCTTTCCCTTGACTAACAGTTCCTGAGCATCAAACATGAACTGGAGTGGAAGGCACTCAGCAACAAGCAAACCATTGGGAAAGAGTGTGCCAGCTGGAATTGTATTTACTCATGTTTATGTAGCATAATGGAAGCAGGCAGAAGATTTTACTATTCTGCCTGAATTCTGGATGCCCTGGGGTGAAAAAGAAGAGAAGAAAGAAGGAAAATAATTAAAAATAGGAATCAATAATTTATTCTGTAAGTGCCAACTTGTTTGTAAATACAATATAATCCTCCACTTTGACTTTCTAAGTTATGGTAAGCAGAAACTACGAGTGACTACTAAATATGTCAGTGAAGTGCACCGTACAAAAGCGTAGAAAATGTGCATGCACACACTTGCGTGCACACACACAGAGAAACACATACCGGACAAGAAAAAGTATCAAAGCCAATTAAATGTTGTCCTTCTTGTAGGAAGCCATACTGCAGCTAGTATATTGACTGCAATATGCAGTATATTCTCTGCAATGCTCAGTAATGTGCAAAGATAAAGAGGGATTATAAGAACTTGGGGATGCTGTAACCAGTCAAGTATTTCCTAAATATAGGAATTTATTTCCAACTAACTTTGTGGCTTAGAATTGTGATTTAGCATAAACCATGTAGCATTGTGAAGAAGATAACAGATGAGCTGGAGCCAACTCTTTGACAGCTTGATGTTTGGCTGTATGAGTCTGTGAAGTTTCTTCCTTAACTTTTTATTTACAGTTTGCAAGTAACCTGGCTTGTTACCCTAATCTGGGCGCTGTAATGTGGGCCATGTTGGAGTTATTTCTCTTGCATTTTGGGTGCACGTCAAGAAGTTTTCTAGAAGTCTGTTCTCCCTTGTAATGAGAAAATAATCCTCTAAGTTCAGTGTAAGAACCAATGTTTGAACTTAAAGCCTGGCAGCAGAGTTTAAAAGTTAATCACTGAATCCTGTGCACTGGGAGACTTGGATACATACATATATATTTTTACCAATCTCTGACAAACATGTGAGGTGACATTGTTAGACAAGTATATTTAATTGAAGGTTTATACAGGAAATCATACCAATTCAGTGTACTTAGATATATTATAGATTGTATATTGAGATGACTTCATGATTAATATAGTACAACTTTCCATAGAACAATAGCATCCCACTCCGAGCAAGGACTAATATGAATAAGTTGTAGTCAAGTATCTCAGCCTATGTGTTTGGGGCACTTTTTTGTTTGTTTGTTTGTTTTTGTAGTGTTAGTGTATATATTTAACATGTGCCATAATAGAAAAATATGTTTTACCTCAAAAGGGCAATAGGATTCACTAGGTATTAAGTCAGCTGAAATGCAGGGGCTGTGTAATCATTGTGTGTTGACATGAGTGCAATTTATTATATACTGAGACAGGAATACATTCTTTGAACTAGACAGGCATTTCTGATTAGGGCTTAACTTTGCAATCAGAATGAGACAGCATGGGATGCTCATCTAAACATCCAAATCATTGGAGATATTGCAACAGCATGTCTGGACAACGCAGTGATTAAGAATATGCTCAACAGATGACTACTAGGGAGGCAGTAGTTCACAGGTACCTTGGCTCTAAAGCTCTGTGGTAAGAGTTTCCTCCATCACTTCAGTGTCCACTGAAATTTCAAAATTGCTGGTTATAAGTCACCTCTCCTTGCCCAGGATGATTCCAGATTTAGGAATTGGTGGACTGTGGAGAGTTAAGAGAAATCTTGGAAATGTGTCATCTCAGAATTTATCCATGGTGGCAACTTTGGCATTCCTCAGTGCAGAGATAAGCCAGACCCTTCCAGCATCACCCTTGATTAGCTCAGGCAGTACATAGATAAAGCAGTTCATTAGGAATAGTGATAAATAGAATATGCTTCAACATGCATATTGCAGAACCTTGTCTGAACCAGTCATCTCCTCTTCACACTCTTATTTCTGTTTTCATGATATGTGTTATGGAGAAACAAAGGGAAAAGATACAGAGCCTGAACTTGAGAAGTATTAATCAGTGGCAATTGCAGAAAGGGTGAATGGGATCTGTAGCTGCCTACATCTTTGCAGTCTATCCTACAAGTTTTCAGTAGATGAAGGTATTGTAGTACTACTTCCACTCTTTGATGGGCTTGAAAGTATGATGAGTTCTAATCTACAGTTTAATTCTATTTTTTATGAATCTTGTAACATCATGCTATATAGGTAAGATGTATCTCTAGGATTTATGTAAGTGCCATATTTGAATGTATGTTATACATTCCCACATCTATGGCTAGTGGAATAGTGTATTGCTGTAGCTGATTCTTAAATCCTTACTAGATAAACTGTAATATCAGTATAAATGTTCTCTTCATAAGGGCTTTGGGATTTAGTCACATTTGTGCAAACTGTGACACAGTAGTGATCAAAGTCTTCACGGATGCTGTTGTATACTTGGGCCAAACCTTGGTGTAAGCCAGCCCAATTGTGGTTTGTGGAGTACACCAGCTGTCTGGACAGAAAATGCAAATGCCTCTTAATCCTGACAGAGTATCTTTGTGGGAAAGTATATCTGCTCAACTGTATGTAGCTTCTGCATACCAACTGATAAATCAGTTTTGTTTGTGAGTTCTTTATTAGCTGTAATTTATGTAATGTTTTCTGATGCCTGATTTCAGCTTGAAATTAGTGAGCATTAATTATTATTTCCATTTAGTGAAAGCGGGATATATTATAAATTTGCATTACTTGGTCTTCATCTTTCACCAAGAACAAACCTACTTTTTCAATAAGATCCTTACTGTTAAGGAGTTGGGCTACAGCTTTTATTTCACTGAAGCAAATTCTTGCAGTGGTAACTGCAGTTGTGACACTGGAAAAAAATATGAAAATGGATAAGAAAACCAATTTTCTGTCACGTGCTCTTGGTATTCTTTGAAAGCATTTCTCTTTTACTCATTAGAGTACATAAACTGTTTTCCCTTTTCCCTTGCTTCTTGTAGAAAATCTTTATAGATAGGTCAATTTTTAATAGCTGAAATTTGGACTGAAAAGTTTTTCCAATCTTTATTATGATAAGACTTAATGTTGAATTTTTATAGCGGAACTGAAGTGCTAAAAATAAAATTAAAATGTTTGGGAGGGTCATTTTTATTTCTGACCTTTGTTGTATACTGGGTAGAATAAATCTCGTGCTTATGCATGCTGATATGCATACCAGAAGAATCCTGCCATCTGAGGAACTTAGTGGAAAGACTGAATTCACCTGTTCCACCAGCTAAGTGAAAAAAAAATAAAATAAAAAGGAGAAAAAAAGTGTAAAATTGATTTAATGCTTTTGGCAAGAACAAAAAATGCTCTCACAGAGTCTTTTCCATGAAAGAGTCTGTTGAAAATACGTGGAGAAGTTGTGGAAACTTTAATGCCCAAAGCTCCTTGATCCTGTAATCACAGATGTGCAAGTCTGTTGGCCTTATAAAGACAGGTAATCAGTCCCACTAAGCTCCAACAAACGTGCAGGTTCCCAATAGATATTAGGTGTAATATAGCTTTAAGAAGTCTTTACAGAAATGTAAATTTATTGTATAGCATATTTAAAAAGATGTTTTGCACTCTGCAAACATGAGATGCCTATCACTAAAGATATTTATAATGGTATACATAACACAGAATTAAAGAAAATAGGTGTAGAAGGGGCCTCAAGATGTCAGCTGTATTGTTGTGTGGAAGAGCAGATTTTTTTCAGTTGTGTTTCTCTTAAAGAATTGTTTTAATTCAGTACATTGCATGGAATGTTCTTTGTATCATTTAAACACAGCCACAGCAAAGCCTAAGCACAATATCTGACAAAATTGTAACTTGATTGTATTATGTTAATTTCTTTTATTATTTTCTTTCATTATTTCTCTTTGGGAAATTAAAAAGTTTACCAAATATAATAATTCTATCATTCAGAATTACCTGGAAATCAATTTACAATAAGCTCTGGTCATGTCCCTGTTAATATATTGTTTTTGTTATTATTAATGTATTGAATTGTTCAGATTTTTGAAAGGCATGTTTGGGAGAACATATGCATAAGAAAAAAATTCAAAATAAGACTTAAGGATTGCAAGCGGGGGGGAGTTGAGTTTGTTTTGGATAATTTTTATTTGTCTCTGGGGCAAGTCCATTTGAGGTATCAACAGGATTGGGTACTAGGACAAATTTGTTAGAAGAATATCAGTGTGAAAAACAAGAGGAAAGATCTCAAAGGATTGTACTGAAAAATCACTTGGCTAGCTGTGTAATGTCCTTTTAATGAAAGGCATTTTGTGAGTAGCTTCTGTACATGCGTTTGTGGTGCTGAGACTTTGGACTTTCATCCAAAAAGTTCAAAGTACAATATGAAATCAAGAAAATAATAATCATCCAATCTCTCAGGTAGCAATATGGAAACAGTCAGTTAGAGATGTTCAAATCTCAATAGAAAACATTCATGTTGAGTTTATGTGTGGCAAAAGCAATGCTTTGATCACTCAGTCTGGTTTGAACTGAAAGAAGGAAAATCTTTTGTGTGAGAAGAATGTCTGGCTGTTGATTCAGTCATGCCCAGTTTCCTTAGAAATGTCCTACGCATTTTAGCTTGAGCCCTTTACAAACTAGGGATGGTTTGCTTGAGTTATATCTGAATGTATGTGCCTTCTGCTGAGGAACTGGTAAAAAAGGAGTATGTCCCCAAGATAAAATAACATCTTCCCCATCTAATTGATGAAAAGCTGTTTGCTGTTGGCTACCCAATAGGGAACTCTGACCTGTCAAGAGAGGATCTCTTCATGATGGCTTTGAACAGTATTAAAGTCCTGTTAGTCATACAAGGAACACTGACATTTCATTTGGAGGGATTCTTAAGCGACCTCCAGGGAAAGTGCAGGCTAGCTAGATAGGATTCCACATTCTGTACTGCCTTGTAAATTTTAATGATGCTGTTTCAAGGATCTGTATTTAGCACATTAACTTTGGCATATCATTCAGTCTGCATTTCAGCTTCCATTTGAGCAGGAATTTTTTTCCTGTCAGATTTTGGGATCTTAGCTTGTTTCCTTTATGAGTCTGTTGCCACAAATATGGCACTGACCCCTGATGGAATGCACAACTTGCAACGTGATTTTGCTGTTTAAAAAATGACGAGTTGTAGTATGCTGGGCATTGGTGCAGTTGAAGCATAGGTCACAAGCTCACACTAATGTGTCATTCATTCTCCAATGTTTTGTGTATATAAAGTGCTTTGATTGATAGTGGATATATCAAACTCCAGTTTAAAATTGAAAAAAAAACTTTCTACAGTGAGTTCAAAATCTGAGTTGGTGATATTTCTGCAGAATTCAAATGGAAAGGAAACACTGCTCTAAGGGAAAATGTGGATGCTCCTTTATGGCATGCTATTTATGTTAAAACACAACCAAAGTATTTTGCCTATGGGAACTCTAGTCAGGCAACTCTTTTGTTTCTGTACCAATCACAAACAACAAGTCCTCTCTAATAAAGGTGTGACAAATCTATTTGCTTTTGGCAAATAATTTCCAGTGAATTGCCATATCTCAACAGCAGACAAATGGTGGGAATTAATTAGGATTTGTATTTAATATGGAAATATTGCTGTGATTCCTTAAAATGCTGCTACATCATCTGCAATGCACAGCAGTGCCTAAAGGCAAGCGTCTCAAATGGGGTCCCTTGGTTAATAAAAATTTAAGGGGAGAAAACAAAGAGAAGAGAGAATAGAAAAATGATAAAATGCAATAATTAAAGACAGAAAATGGCCTGTGCTGGAAAGCTGGAATGGCAAAAATGATGTGAAGGTCTACCACATACATTATGAGTAGAGTTCCCATTTTGTTCCCACACCATTTCACTTGTATGGCTATAATGGAGTTTCCCAAATCTTCATAAGATGCTTCTGAGCTACGTTGTGAAATAACAGACAGAGTGGTTGAGCCTGAGAACATGACTTCACAGATCAGTGCTTGACATCAGATCCTCAGCTAGAGAAGAGACCCGGGCTGATTGAGACTTGGGCACTTGAAGAAAGATGCGAACTGCTGTGCCCTGCCTGGCTGAAGAAGTCATGCAGGAAGTCAAGGCAAGGAGCCATACACCCAAAAGTAAAGGTGGGAGGCCTGTGGCATAAAGGACAATGGGGAGGTGGAGTGAACAGAACAATCATTGAAATAAAATGATGAGAGAGGCTTTCATTTGCTCTGTAATTGATATTAAAGAGGCTTTACAAAGCCCAGTGGCAAATCTGCCATCAGAAGGGTCAAAAAATATATTTCTCACTTTCCAACACAAACTTGATTTTGATGTATTTAAACCTGATATGTACAGCAGGCCTGAACTGTCTCCACTGCTGTTTTCAATGAAGCTTTGGGATGTGGGCATCACATAGCATCCAGGAACTGCAAAGCTCATGTTCACAAACGTGTCCAGAGGAAGAGAAGGAAGGGATATATTCTGCAAGTCCCTGCTGCAGAGGTAACTTCACAGGAGAATGGATTCAAGTCTGTTTCACCCTAACATCTGTATCTGTTCCTGTTCTGTGTGGAAGGCTGTGAGCATAAATGGTACAGAGACCTCTCCTACACACCATGGTGCTGTTTGATAATTATGCAGCCTTCAAGCTATTGCTAATGGTGTGTCCTGTATCTTTAACAGGTCTGCTGGTGATGTTAGTAGTAGCCAGTAGGCACCCACAGTGGAGGTGATTTAAAGGAAAGAGACAATTTTAAGAACTACACTTAAATCCAAACATACTAAATTGGTGACGGTTGCAAGTAATGGCTAAGATTATAATGTTTTAAAGGTTTTCAGTGTTTGGTTGCATTGTATCCTTGATTAGACTTAGTGTGTAATCAATTTTCCTAAAATATAATTTTCCCTGAGGTTCATGCGCATCTTTCATGCTTCAGTGGCAGAAGGAATTAAATGGTAGAAAATATTTTAAAGCTATGAATTTGTTCAGACAGACACTTGTAAAATACCTAGCTGAATTAAAAATAAATTTTGCAGTTAACTAGGTTTCAGCTTGACAATAATATCTCTTAAATCAGTTGGCTCTAGCGTTTTCATGGAGTGTTGTATGAAATGTGAAATGTATCCTGCTAACCTTTCCCATATGCATTCATTCTTCTCTTATCCCTTGCATTCCACAACATCTTGTTTTCTGTATATAATTCATTCTGTGTATAAAAACTGGGGAAACCTGTAAAAGAAAAAACAAATAAACAAAACAAAACAAAAAAAAACAACCACAAAACACTGACAATCTACAGACAGGAGCTTGAAAACTATTATTTAAAAAATTTCCCTTACAGAAATCTCTGGTGAGTGAATCTCCCTTCCAAAGAAGTGAAATGGAAGATGGAAGCAGAGACAGACTTCACCATAGATGAATACAAAAAAGATTCTGACTAGTAATCCATAATGGTGTAGATAGACAATCACCTGAGAAAGCTTTTGTGATTTAAGGTGTTGCCTTCTTCTGGCTGTTATCAATCACTCTTCAGCTAGGGATTATTGCCCCAGCACTTAAGCAGCAGCAGATTATGGCAGTAGTCCTTTTCCAAGGCATGTTGTTAAAAAACTCACACTGTAGGTTTTGCTTTCATGCATGTGTAAAAACA
Organism: Phasianus colchicus; assembly: GCF_987193195.1. Taxonomy (NCBI): domain Eukaryota; kingdom Metazoa; phylum Chordata; class Aves; order Galliformes; family Phasianidae; genus Phasianus; species Phasianus colchicus. Next base: position 60,832,490 of record NC_143437.1, on the reverse strand, counting down.
TTCATGTAATCTATTAGGACATCTTAGAGGATGGTGATTAACAGCTAGTCATGGCAACATCTAAAATTGCAGAAGCTAGGTTGGCTATCTGTACCTTAATCCTCTCCTGATCTGTAGTACTTGTGTAGTAGTGACTACTGAATACTTTTTTTTTTTTTTTTTTTTTTGCATGCAGTAATCTACTTTGGAGCCTTGCTGAAAAGCCTATAGCACCATATCAGAATTCAGAAGTTACAGAAGTAATTTACAAACAGCATTTGTATCCTCAGGATAAATTTTGTTTGTTAGTTTCTAATATAGCATTGTTAGGACTCAGGGGGTCTGAGATTTGTAAAGTCAGGACAAGTCTATCAATTATGTTCCCTCTATGTATATTTTCATTAAGTATTCTATTTTCACAACTTGTTGTCAGTTTGAATTTTATTATTGGACCTAGTAAGATTGTTACTTATGGTCTGTTGTGTTCCAACCTAAAATCTGAAGATTAAAACTTGTGAAACATGTCACTCTTTATAGTGCATATTTAAATATCATCAGTTCTCTGTGATCAGTGGGCTGCTTTGGAGGGTACTACTACTTTAAATCACTGTTGGATACTGAGGAAGAATGACATTCTGTTAAATAAAACATGACCAAATGAAAATTAAAATACATATATATTTTTGTGTTGTATTTGAGAGTGTTTGTCTGGCTTGCTAGCACTAAAAAAATACATTTGAAGGACAGATGTTAATGAACTCAATTTTTTCTTAGGAAATAAACTCTTTCTGCTCAACATCAAGCTTTATACAGCTAACACATTACACCTTTACAATGATACGGGTAAAATGCAACATGCCCAGGCAGCCCAGACATGGGATCTGATTGGAGCCTCCTGCAGCTCATGTGTGACTACCTCACCTTGGTTTCCTACTAGAGGAGTCCAGACTGGAGGGCGTGGGGAGGAAGCCCAGTTTTGTGTCTGGTCTGAGGGAACTGGGTTGCATCAGCAATAGAATGACAGGGTAATTTAGATGTGTGGCATCATCAAAGCAGGTCGTTGGGAAGAGAAGAGCAATCCTACTAGCTCCCTAATGGATAATAGAGCTAAGATTTCACTGTCAGGCACCTGTGTTTTTTTTTTTTTTTAAATAGGCTAACGGTCATACACACCTTCCAGCCAAATGGAGTGGTAGTGTAGCTCCCACCTCCACTGTATGTACCTCCATACTTTTTAGCCACGAGGGCACACTGCTGGCTCATGGCTGAACTCTTGTACACCAGAACACCCAGGTCCTTCTCTGCTTAGCTCCTCAACCTGTACTGATGCATGCAGTCATTCCTCCCCACGTGTAGGACTCCATGCTTGTCTTTGTTGAACTACAGCATGTTCCTTTTTGCCCAACTCTCTGGTCTGTCCATCTCCATAGCAGCACAGATTTCTGACATATCCATCACTCACCTCAGATTTGCATCATCAGCAGACTTCTTGAGGGTGTACTCTGTCCCCTTGTAACATAATAGAAAGGGCAGCAATAACAGTAGAGCAGTGAGGTTCGAGCAAGTGCAGAACTGCTCAAATGCAACAGCTGTAGACACAGAAATAAAGAAAAACACCTTCAGAAGGCCTCAGATATACAGAGATCTCCAACGAGATACTCTTACCTCCACTGTCAACCTTTAAATGAGCTCTGGGAAGGGGAGGTCCTGGTTCCACCCCCTTCAGTCTCTCAGGTGGATTGAATGCACCTGAGATCTCCTGGGTTGGCCATGCCTTCCATGGTGCACAATCACTGTTTCAAGCTGTGACTTAGCATTTCTGCTACACCCTTCATCCAGATCACTAATGAAGATGTTAAACAAGACCAGATCCAGTCCTGATCCCTGTGGAACACCACAAGATACAGGTTTACATCTAGAAATATCTATTGAGCATAACATAAAAAGTTAAATTTTCAAAAAGATGAATTTTCTCTATGACAGTAGAAAATAAATAACTTTGCCTCAATTCCTGCTTGTATCTTGACAGGCCCGGTTGGCCTCCTAGATATGTACAGATGGTTGGCTGGTCAAAGGCACTTCCAGTACCTGAACCCTGACTGACAGAGTGTTCCTTCCCCTCTGGATAGATTACTAGGCTGTCAAACAATCTTTCTCCCCTACATCCATCTATCTAACTGTTGAAAACTCTGTAGGTTAACAACCAAGAAATGTTTATATGCATCAAAAATATGTTGTATTGGTCAAAATAGAATATTTTTTATGCTACCATTCTCTTCTATTCATATCCATTCTATTCATATCAAACTTTTTTACTTTTTTATCATTGAACTTTAAAAAAAAAACCAGTTAAAATTATTTACTATTAATAAAAATCATTGTTAAAATGTTACTTACAGCAGTGGTAATGATAGAGGATGCAGTTAATTATACGAATTGATAGCAATATTTTTTATTTCAATCTCTGAAAACAAGTACATTTCCTTAATAGATGGCACTTCTTCATGAAGCAAGAAATACTACATCCAGTCACAGAATCCCTCCAGAAAGCCTAATCCCGATGAGGAAGCTGGGATTTAAATGCTGATCTTAATGAAAACATATATATATATCAAAATCTGATTTTATTTTGATGTACTAGCTGAAAAATAGCAAAATTTGAATATGAAATTGAAAGATTTTTGTTTTCTATATTGACACAATGCTGAAAAATTACAACATCCAGAAGCTTACAGTTCATTTTTTTTAATGCATATAAACTTTCACAGTTCTTACCAAACAAGAAAATAACCTGAAATATTAAAGTGATCAGCATGAAGCATAAAGTACAGCTGTTCATCAGACTATCAACTGAAAATTTTCTAGTTATTAAGGCTTTACATTAGTACTAGATCCTCTTAATGTTTGGATAACAAAGATCCCAAGGATTTTTTTTACAGAAAACAGCAACAAAGGAGAAAAGATACAAGGCATATCACAGCTCATGATGATCTCTCTTCATTTCATTCTTCATACATATGACTTTTCTTCTTTAAAATATCTAGATCCATGCACTGCGTCACAATGATCTTCTCTGGAACTGACCCATGTACAAGCACATTAAACCATAATAACATCTTATGTTATTATAGTGTGATTGCTTTCAAACTACTTCAAAACATTTGTGGACTAAACTTGATAATGAAATAATTCTACAGCTCTAAAGAAAGTGTTTGGAAAAATCCTTTGAGAGATATATCAAGTACCTAGTTCTTCAGGGGACAATGGTTTGCTGTCACTTTAGGGCACAATGGTCTTCAAACTCAAAATAAGTGAAAAGAAAGCAAAAAAGCAAAAAATGCATCTATCTGCTAGAAATATTGTCTGACTTAAATAAGGCTTAAATTAGCTGATTTAATAAGCAATCTTGCAATGAGAAATTGACTTTAGCCTACTCTTTAGTTTACACTATGAGAATACTGCCATACTGTAATGTTTTGATAAAATGCAGAGGAAACCGTAGTGCAGTGTGGATTGTTTAAAATTCAGGCAGGAATTATGTAAGATTTACCTCAAGTCAGAATTCTTACTTACATACTTACACTTTTTTTTTTTTTTTTTTTTTTTTGAGGATCTTTATGGAAGTTTTCAGAAAAGACATGAGTTACTACCACCAATTCTTTGCTTCTTTATAAAGGACCATTGCCTTTAATTTTTTCCTACATTATGAAAGGGAGTAGATGGTATGCATATATAGGGATTTCTTTATTCTCCATTTATTGCCAGCATTCTGTCTTCTAATTTTATCAATTCTGACGTTATTTTTATATTGTTTTTTTTCAAAGGAAAGTGAGGAGATAAGTCTTTTTTTTTTTTTTTCCTTTTGAAGGTAATTAACCAAGTGATGTTTTCATAACTCAGCAGCTGTAGACATTTATTTTTGGCTGTTTGATTTCAAAACCTCTCCCCCTGTCCTCTCTGTTTATTATTCAAGGATCAGCTGTTCATAATTATTAAATATAAGCATCTCAGCTGTGTGCAATGATACCAATTTTCTGCCTAGTTTCCCTTTCCTGGAAGCACCTTATCAGTGCAAAATAAAACTCAGTGACAGCAATTTACACCGTTGTATGGATAGTAAAATGTTTAAAATGTTGCTTAGCTTGAGTATTTTTCTCTGAAAACAACTAATTTTATCTTATCATCATTTTCCCTTGTGCAAAAAAAATGCAATAATATTATAACTGTTTTATTTATTTTAGTTCAGAAAAGAATTTCTCTATTACAAATAGCTATCAGCAAATGTTGTCTATTTTTTGGATGCAATATCCAGACACCTGCTCATTGCCTTTTGTAGCTGTTTATAGTGTGTAATTTGTTGTTGTCAGATTACTGAATTGAATTTGTGTTATGGGCTGAAGTCACTGAATAATGGGAGGCCATGAAGGCTGGTTACAGAATGGTTCATACTTGGATTTGGAGTGTACGAACTTTTTTTTTTTTTTCCCCCAAAAGTGATATTTGACATGTTTCTTAGTCTCCTGAGGATTTTTTGTCACATATCCTCACTGAGTAGGGCATAACCCTAGGGATATTATGCCTAGGGATAAATGTATAGGTGCTATCAGAGAAATCATTTTGGAAAGGCAGAAGATGTAACTGTCAGCTTTCCTGAGCTCAGTTTCCCAAAGGAACTTTTTATATTGTGACAAAACTTCCACAGGCTTGTAGTATTGGTGTTGATTTCAATATTCCAGTTTGCAGTTTCTATATGCAAGAGTATTTTGAGTAAAATGATATGTTAGCCTTTGGTTTTCCTTTGGTTTTCCTTTTCAAAATGTCTTTAATTTTAAAATGATTTCATGACATATATAGCTAAAATAGTTAAAATGATTTCATTTTTTTTATTGAAACTGCTATTCTGATTACCAGTATTAAAATGATATCATTAATGAGCCTGAATGACTAACATCAAATTTTTTGAAGGAAACCTCAGATCATATTTGGTTTGGTTATGTTGGAATGAATTGAAACTACCACAATTTCAATGAAGAAGGAATTCTTAGATTGAAGCTACTCTATTGTTTAATTTCTGTCAAGAGAAATCAAAGGCAGTAAACATATCAGTTCTTTTCACCAATGTATCCAACAAAGATTAGAAAATAAAAATAATGCTTTAAGTTACTTACTTGCTGATTTCCTGAACGAGAAATATATTCAGATAATGAGCTCCTATCTTAAAATGTGAGACTAGGCTTCTGAGAAGTTTAGTTCACTCTTGCACCTGCTCTATAGATTTAAGTAACTCAACCTTCTGCTTTATTACTTGCATAACACAACCATGGTGTACATTTTTCCAGAGCAGAGCAATGGTGCTTAATTTCATGCTATTTGAATTTCGTATAGTAGTTCAGTATCAGAGATAATCAGAAACTGGTGTTATCTGCAGACTTACTCAGTGCCCTCATCCAGGTCATCAGTAAAGATATTGAAGAGGACTGGGTCCTTGACCCCTGGGGAACACCACTTGTGACTAGTCGCCAGCTGGACTTAACTCCATTCACCACCACTCTCTGGACCTGGCCCTCCAGCCAGCTCCATACGTAGCAAACAATGTACCTATCCCAGTTATGGGCTGCCAGCTTCTGCAGGAGAATACCATGGGAGGGAGTGTCGAAGGCTTTGCTGAAGGTAGACCACATCAACAGCCTTTTCCTCATTCACCAGGCAAGTCGCTGGTTCATAGAAGAAGATCAGTTTGGTCAAGCAGGATCTGCCCTTTGTGAACTGGCTCCCTGTTGTCCCACATGTGCCATGTGATCTTCCTCAGGACAATCTGCTCCATAACTTCCCTGGCAGCGAGATCAGACTGACAAACCTGTAGTTCTTTACATCCTCCTTATGACATGACCCTTCTTGTAGTTGAAAGTCACATTGGCAAGTCTCCGGTCTTCTGGGACTTCTCCAGTTGGCCAGACATACTGATAGATGATGGAAAACAGCTCAGCTATCACCTCCACCAGTTCCCTCAGAACTCTCAGATGGATCTCATCCAGCCCCATGGACTTGTGGCAGTTTGGGTGGAATAGTAGGTCTCTGACTGTGTCCTCCTGAATCGTGTGGGGGTTTAGTCTGCTTCCCAACTGAGACAACCAGGTCAAAGAGTAGAGTACCCTGAGAATGCCTGTGACTTTTAAAGACAGACATAAAGAAGGCATTGAAAACTTCAGCCTTTTCCTTATCCTCAGCGGTCACATCCAATAAAGAATGGAGATTCTTCTTGATCCTCCTCTTACTGTTAATATATTCGTAAAAAAATTTCTTGTTCCTTTTTACCCCAGTGGCCAAGTTGAGTTCAAGCTGGGAGAGCATTAGGATACATGTAGGATGTATGTAATCCTCATGTGTAAGGGCCCCCTTTCTTTTCTGATCAGTTAATCAAATGAAAATCAATTATAAAAATTGATTTTATATATTAGCAAAGAGCACACCACATGTTGGTGCATTATTTACAAAAGTGGTTGTCTCCCTTTGCAGTGCTATTGATCGCCATCAGCAGTCTAGAAAGGACATTTATAAGTTGGCTTGCACAGAGAGGACATAATAAAACTAAAAATTCACTGAGAGGGATAACAAAGATGATGTAACAGTATCTGCACATGGGGAATAAATGCAATAGGACAGTTAAGCACAGAAAGTAGCCTGTGGGGTTTGAGGCATGCAAACTTATGAATGGCTTGGAGAAACCGAATAGCTTTATTTTTCTATTTTTAAATATAAGAACAAAGAGACACCACCCAAAATGATCTGTAAGCACATTTGGAACACACAAAAAGAGGCGTGTCTTCATGTGACCTGTAATTCAAATCTGTCCTTCATTGCCACATGGCACTGTAGATGCTGAAATTATAAATGACTTCAAAAGACGTTTTCATAAAAGAGTTATTTGTATAAGGTCATTATAAGCAAAAAAAAAAAAAAAATGTATAGCCACTGACTCAGGGAGTTCTTGAGATACAAGAATATGTGCAGTTCATCAAGGGAACGCAACTGCCTGCTTGCAGCATTCATATATCCTTCCTGGGCATCTGCTCATGCCCATTGTTGGAAAAAACCAGACAGGACTTCAGTCAGGCCTAGATGGACAAGAACTCATCCATGAAATATTACAGAATCACAGAGTCACAGAATTGTTGGGGCTGGAACGGTCCTCTAAAGATCATCTAGTCCACCCCCCCTGCCAAAGCAGGCTCCCTAGACGAGGTTGCACAGATAGGTCCAGGTGGATCTTGAATGTCTGCAAAGAAGGAGACTCCACAACCTCCCTGGGCAGCCTGTTCCAGTGCTCCATCACCCTTACCTTGAAGAAGTTCTTATGCATATTTGTGCGGAACTTCCTATGCTCCATTTTATGGCTGTTTCCCCTTGTCCTCTCGCCACGCACTACTGAAAAGAGTCTGGCCCCGTTCCTTTGCCTCCTGCACCTTAGATATTTATAGACATTGATCAGGTCTGCTCTGAGTCTTTTTTTCTCAAGGCTGAGCAGACCCAAGTCACTCAGGCTTTCCTCATAGGGTAGATGCTCCAGGCCCTTTACTATCTTTGTGGTCCTCCGCTGGACTCTTTCCAGGAGGACCTTGTTTTTTTTTGTACTGAGGAGCCCAGAACTAGACACAATACTCCAATTGTTCCTGTTATTTAGGTTGTTTGACTTGCCATATGCAAGCTTATTTTTCACCTGAATGTTTTCCTTATTCCCAGTGAATTACATCTTCCCAAAGTATATCTGTATATATGTTTATGATTATACCTATACCTTTAATTATATAAATATTTTTTCCAAGTTGTCGATCATTCTCTTCCCTTAATGTCTCTCTGCACATATAATAGGTAATTATTTCTTCATCATTATGCTTGAATTGCTCATTGCTCCTCTGTTAGCCAAATTAAATGTACTACAGCATTTTGCAGACACTCCATTTATACTGAGACAGGGTTCTTTACATAATCTATACTCCAAATATTATGTTTTGCACTGTTAATTTTGAAGGGAACTACCTACAGTCATAGTGCGATTTTTTTGGATGTAATGGTACAGCTACAGGTTACTTATCTGAAGGAGAATGTACATCAAAAACAGCCAGAGATGATAATTTTAGTCAAAATAATTGGAATACATTTCACCAAATTTGAGCTACATATGAGTTAGCTTTATATGCTCTAGTCACTAAGAGAAAAAATTACTTCTAAGGCATTACTTATCTCATCCTATCTAGGGAAAACTGTTGGCATTACTGGCAAGGGAAGCATATTGGGAAACTGACATTGCATACATGCTGCACAGAATCAGTACAGAAAATAGAATGTTTTCTTTTTAAATTATTAAATGCCGAGAGTAAGCCATTTCACAACATTTACTTGTCATGAAAATGTAAGTCTCCAAAAGGAAAATGCTTGCTTAATATAATGTATTTAATCAAGACCTTAATCTTCAAAGAGATGCTATGTACATATGTTCCCATTTCCTGCACAAAAGACATGTTGACTAGTATGGTGAAATGTACTCAGTCTACTCTTCAGGAGCAAAGAAAAAGGAATGTGTTATATAATGGCTTGAATTTTTTCCAAGTTGTTGTTAATTATGACGAATATTAAAGTTTTCAGAAGTGTGAGGCATGTAGGCTTGGTCTTTCCATACTGCAGTGGATCGTAAAAGAAAGTGACTCTTAGCACATTCTGTGCATACTGAACAGTAAACTAGCTTTTGGGATGTATGTGTACCATAGTTTGATTTTTTTTCTTCCTTCTTAAAAAAAAGCAACAAAATCAAAATAAAACAAAAACAAACAAACAACAACAACAAAAAAAAACTTGAAATCATAGGCAACTGTACCAGATTCAAGGACTCATTGCTTATAGAACTTGACACTTGATTTTCTGAGGTCAGTCAAATTCTTGAAAAACTCAGCTTCTACTCAAACAGCAACGGAGACTGAGACCTTCTGCTTGGAGTCTTTACTTTGAGGTCTCCCATGCCTTTTACTAAGAGGATACTGTAACCCAAAGATTCTGAGCTGTTTTAAGTAGTGTAATTAGAACACACCCTTTTACATTTCTGGATTATTCTCACTTTATTTACATTTTGGGTTATTCTCTTGTTTTGTAAACTGCAGGAAGCCTTCAGTATGAATGGTGCTTGCACATACGAGATTCTGGTTACTTTTGTTGGGTGGTATCAATAACTTAGCCTCTGCTCTGAGCAATAACTTAGTGAGTTTGAGCACTGGCTGAACATTGACTCATGAGAACAGAGAATGGAGATGCAGCTTTCATTCTTGGCACAACAGTCAGTGCAGGTAGGATTATTACGTGCAGAAAATTTTTTCATAGTCGCTTGTTGCGTAATTTTAAAGGACTATACTGACTTTAAAAGAGGCAAAAGAGCAGAAGGAAAGTCAGATATGAGAGCTAAGCATTTAAAGTATTAGGATATCAATCTTATTATGTGAGTGTGAGTTCTACTCTAGTGCTAAAACCTCTCATTTAACACAAATGCAACTGCATACCTGCCATTTGTGGCAGGGTGTTGAGAACACCCAGAGCTATCGCTAGCTGTGCAGTCAGACATGGGAAGCTGGAAGTGGCTCTCTTTCAAAACAGACTAGCTGCATGTCCAGAGCCAAAGCCTATGTATTGCTGTATACTCAAGTGTGGCTGCTTTTCAGAATGACTGAGTACCATCAGTAGATTTGGGAGCCTGAAATTAAGTGTGGCCAGGCAATATCTGTCTCACTAGGAATCAGAATATTCTGAGGCCCAAGTTTATTGGAAAAAGGCAGCTCATTCTTTCTAGCAATTTTAAAAAACCTTCTTTCTGTCTTCTCAAGAACTATCTGTGCTTTTAACTCATTCAATAGCTCTTGCTTTCAAATACATCACAGTGCTACCTTCTTCAGCTATGCTTTGTCTATTCTTTGGTGTACAAATTTTACCATTTTCTTCTGTCACATTTTCATGGAGAGGTAGATAATAGCAATGATTACTATGCAAGTTTGAGCTTCTTCTTTGTTTGTTTGTTTGTTTTGTTTTGTTTAATTTGGAGTTTTGTTCTAGTTCTACCTAAAGTTAATGAACAAAAAAGAAATGGTGTCAATAGTGGTAAAATGGCAATTTAAAGAGTTCACAGCAGGAAAAGAAAATGCTGTACAGAAACTGGTTTTATAAATTTCAGACTTCTTCTTAAAAGAAGCAGGTGGTAGCTTCCCTGTCATGAATCCAAGGATTTCTTATTGAAAATCAATCAAACCTTCCATGGGAATCTGTTAGACTAGGTTAATCATAGCAATCTATTACACCTCATTGATTGATTCTGCATCAGTCTCTGATTCCCTGGACTTGTATTTACCAATGATTTAGGATGGCTGGCATCCCTAAAACGCATTAATTAACTGTACTACTACTGTGAGTAAATTCTTATATAAATATGCATATTAATCATAGCCTGAGTGAGTGCTTTATTGTGAAGATGTGTGTTTGCTCTCACACAGCAGCCTGTCAGGAGTTAGATTTTTTTTCCTGGTGTGGGGATGACCTGAAATGATCTTCCCATCAGATCCAGGCATATGAAGGAGGAAATTAGCACTGAGCACATTTTGATATTTGCCAGTGTTTAATATAGCATTTATGTTGATATTTACTGAGATTCTTCTAAACAATACTTACAGAAGCAGAAAGCAGCTATGTTTTTAGCCAAGTGCTGTGGGAGAATTAAATATATATTTTAATTTACTGGAAGAAAGGGGCATATTTCCTGTTAGTAGAGTAACAAGAGTAATTAATCATGTAATGTATTTACGTATGATACTGAAATGTTTGTCTAAGAAGTCTAAATAGTTAATTAGGAAGTGTGAACACCAAAAGACCTTATAAGACATTCCTGTATTTTCTAAGAGGGTTGATCTTCAGAAATATTTTTACTCCAAGGACATTATACAGTAGATATGTATTGAATAACTTGTAATGTTTTAAACCAGTAATCATAGATTATGTATGCTTATTTCAGTTATGTAGTCTGAATAACATGTGAAGGAAGGGAAACATTTATTTAAAGCAAAAACCTGTAAGATTTGTCATTTTTCATGTTTGTCATAAGCCAAGAAGAAAGGGGGATATCAGATTCTCTTAAAAAGTTTATTTGAAGATTTGTAGTAAACGTTTGTTTTAATGTTTTACTACATAAACATAACTATTTATTTTAAGGAAATAAATAGCTTAATGTGTTTGAAAAGATTTATCTAACTGAAAAAAAAATGTATATTTAATTGATTTATGTGTCCAGGAGCCCAGAAACACGCAGCCATATATCACACTTCATTTCCAGAGTTAAATGAACACAGATATTTTGAGTAGAATTAAGGATACTTCTCCAGTTGTCTGGAATCAACAAGTTGAGTCCTGCTGACAAAATATCATTTTTAGTCTGACTGTATAGGTAAAGAATCAGGAGACTGAGCACAACTCCAAGGAGGGCTCTTACATCTTCTGCAGGATCCATTGAATGTTGGCTGATGGTAATCTTGTGCAACATTTCATTAAAAAAAAAAAAAAAAAAAAGAAAACAACAACAACCAATGGAGAAGGTCTTACTCCTTAGAAACATGTCTATTTTCCATTCTCTTAATATTGAGGAGAAACAAGTTTCCCATCTTTATCTTGTGCACTGGATTGAGCTCTGTAGAAGCAAGGATATGGGATATGGGACCATGCACTTGTCACCACGCTGAGGTGTGAGAGTACTGAGCAACACTGTCACCAAAGAAGAAGGTGAAGGGCAAAGGAAAATAGGCTGTGAGCATAGCAATGTTGTGCTGTCCAGTGGTTCTGTATGGCACTTCACTTCTTCTGAAACAGCTCATACTTTTGTCCACTGGATGCTACACATAGAAAGGAAATGGGTGCAAAGAACAATGGCAGTGAGCAAGGTATCTGCGTGTTTAGGCTGTGACAATTCTTGGAAGTTTCTCCTCTAGCATTCCTGTATTGGCCTTATCTGTGTCCCATACAGAGGTATGCTCTTATCCCCAGCCTCTATTCCACTATTTACACACTTGCAGTGACTTTATCTCTCTTTTACCACATTATCACACTAGAAGTTCCTGCTCAGTAGTTTGCTCAGTGTGGTTCTCACAGAGTGCCTGTTCTATATGCAGTATTTAATTTGAGAGGCATAGTCCAGATGTTTCAGAGTAGAAATACTTGGCATTTAAAAAGATTTTTTTTTTTTTTTTTTTTTTTTTTTTTTGAGTGCACTCAGACTGATAAGTTGTGTCTTCATCATTGTTATCTGCCACTTTGGCAATCCCTGTGTCATCCACAAATGCTAAAAACACTATTGTGGGTTTTTTTTTTTTTTTTTTTCAGAGCATTAATAAAACATTTTTGAATTACTCTCTGCAAAGGGATCATTGTTAGAATATTCCTCATTTGATGATTCTCCATTGACAGCTGCATTTGGGCATCTGCCAATTAGTGATTCTTAATACATTTAATGTGTTCTCTATTGGTTTATTAAAGACTAATTTTATAATAAAACTCACATGTGGTACTAAATCAAACACATAATGAAAGGCAAAAGTTACCAATTTTGTCAAGTGAGTTAAAAATCTAATCAAGAAAAAACAGACATAAAATCACCTTGTGGACAGCTACAGAATTTGAATCAAAACTTCTAATGAGAAAAGAAATATTTTTTTACAGCTAATTTCTCTAAGGAAATTAAGAACTGAGAGTGAGGAGCATAATTCAGGAGTAAACTCCTTTCAATTCCTTAGCCACCTACAATGAATAAGTGAAAGAATGTCATCTGCAATAGGAGGAAATGAAGATAGTTTCCTCCTTGAATATTCTTGCTATTCAGGCTGTTTATTATAATTTGTGAGAGAGTCCTTAATGCACTGTGGAGAAAAGGGGAGGGGTATCTGCTCTGTTGAGTTCTGTCACTAAGTCTTGTCCCACAGTGCAACATCTACACATCTCTTAAATACTTGCAGGGGCTGAGACTCCACCAGTTCCCCAGGTAGACTGTTCCATGCTTGATCACCCTCTCCATGAAGAAATTCTTCCTGATACTGAATATAAACCTCTAGCAAAGTTTGAGACCATTTCATCATGTCCTATCACTTGTCACCTGAGAAAAGAGACTGACATTCCCTTTGCTGCAACCTCTTTTCTAAAAACTCACAGCTTTAGAGGAAGAAGAGGTTTCTCATTAGTATATTCTTTTCCAGACTAAACAACTCTAGTTCTCTCAGCTGTTCCTCATATGTCTTGTTTTCTAGTCCGTTCAACAGCTTCTTCCCTTCTCTTTGCACATTCTTGAACAACTCAACATCCCTCTTGTAGTGAGCGACCCCAAACTGAGCACAGTATTCAAGAATTCAAAGGGACAATCAGTGGTCACACTATGTCCATGCAGGCCGGGATGCTGTGGGCCTTCTTGATCACCTGAGCACGCTGCTGGCTCATGTTCAGCTGGATTTTTACCATCACCCCAAGCTTCTTTTCTGTCAGGCAACTTTTCAGTCACAATTCCCCAAGCCACTACCACTACACAGAATTGTTATGACCCAAGTGGTATATCTAATACTGAGCCTTGTTGGATGGCTTGCTTTTAGACTTGACCCATAAACCTAGCCTCTGCAAAGTTTTCCGTGGTGTTTTGCTTCTTTTCCCAGGTAACTAGCAATCGGACAAAAGGAAATGGCCTCAATTTATGTCAGAGGAGGTTCAGATTGGATATTATGAACTTCATTCACTGGAACTCTTTTAGCCTGGACATAGAGCTGATTCTTAACTCAGTAAACCTTACACATGTCTAAGCCACAAGCAGACAGTTTTTCCAGGAAAACATAGCAGGAAACATGCTTGTCTAAATGTTTGACTAAAATCCAGGTAAACAACATACACAACCTTTCCCTCACCTACTGACTAGCTCATCTTGTCATAGGAGATAAGGCTAGTCAGGCAGGACCTGCCTTTCATAGACCCTGATGGCCACATCCAATCACTTGATTGTCCTATGAATACTGTGTGATGTCATTCAAAATGATATGTTCCATGACCTTCCCTGGTGTGGAAGTTGGACTGGATGCCTTTAGTTCTCTGGATCCACCTTTCTGCTCTTCTTGTAGATTGGAGTCACATCTGCTCACCTCCAGTCAACTGGGACCTCCCTGGTAAGTCAGAACAGCTGGCAAATTATTGAAAGTAGCTTGGTGAGCATTTCTGTCAACTTCTTCAATACTATTGAATGACTTCCATCTGGTCCCATAGGCATATGTTCAAATGAAATTCAAACATATTTTCATTCTTCATATTTTCAATCAGATTCTTCAGCTATTTTCAGACACGTTAGCTCTGACTAACCTGAATGTAGAAGCTAGTACTGCCTCCCAAATACTGGCTCATCTCTGATTTAGAAATGAATCCTTATACTTATTTGCCTATGTTTATATCCACTTGGAATGTAAGTATGTGTGTGTGCAGATACTTGATCTGTGATTACCCAGCTGGCGTTTATGCACATAAATCCACAAACATCCACAAACATCCACAAACATCTGTGTTTGCTTGTCACAGAAAGACTGGTTCTCAGTGAGTTAAATGCCATCCTAGTTAAAAGCATAGCTTCGTACCATACAGGTCTATTTGTGCATAATAAAATCTATGAGTCCCAGGTCTGAAAGAACACTCAGTCACAAACTCTGCATAATGCTGAGCTGGTGCTGAGTTATTTTCATAAGTTTAATAGATTGCTGTGAAATGGAGGCTATAAACCTATTAATAGCAACACTGCAGCCTGGTAGAGCCTTGTACAAGTTTTCTGACAAGGTCAAACTGAAAACAATATAGGGAATGTTACATGTGATTCTCCTTTGATTTGATAACTATGAAAAAATGATTGTAGAGCCTTCACTCAAAAATACAAAAGTAAGCAGAAAATAAGGAGAATAATGTTCTAAACGAAGTATGCCCAATTAGGCGTGAGGTAGCTAAATGCCTGATTGCACTCCCAATTTGCACATTAAATTTCATGCTTGCTTAATCGGTTCGGGTAATTGTGCATGCAAATGAACAGGTAGTCACGTAACCCATCATTAATGTAAGTAACTAACTGACACATGTAAGTGTAATTACTTTCTTTGTAACCAAATCCAAATTCTGACTCCTTAAAGTTCATTAAGAACAAGTCCCTTCAACAGGAAATTAAGACCAATGATCCACTGACAAAGGGAAGTTCACCCAAAGTGAGGTGTTCTCTTGCCGATCTAGATTATCCTAGAATTTTTTCTTGCCATCTAGGTGTGAAGGATACCACCTTGTTTGGAAGTGATAGATGGCAAGATCTTTGCAGATGTAAGCAATGAGGACTTAGAAACAAAAAAAATTACTTTTAGTAGCTACTAAGTTGTTAATATTATTCTTAAGAGGATTAAAAATGGAAATAATTGATTAATTCATTAACGATTTCTATATTAAATAGCATAGATACCATATAGGCACCTAATATATTAATGTGAGAAACCTAGTCTCATCATTGTTGTGATGTAACAGGCATAACAGAGATGGGATAATTCATTTGACTGGAAGATGAATTTACATTTTTACAGTATGTTCATAAAGGACAAAGAAGGGAAAACTTATTACAATGTGCATACAAGATAACACACTTGCTTGGAGGTTGCAAGTAAATAGTTCATGACAAAATTTTTTAGGTAATATTTAAAGAGAAGAGGAAAGATGGACTGAAAATTTGTGTGAAAAAAAAAACCAAGATTACTCTTAATGGGAACGCAGCAAAAAAAAAGTAAAAAAGAGAAAAAAAAAGAAAAAAGGATGAAATATCTGTTATTTGAGATAGAATCTGGGCTTTATGGTAGAAAATAAGCAGAACATGAGTTAGTAATCTTGCACAGCTATTAACATGGGGAAGTATACTCAGAAAAGCAGCCCATGGGATGTCTTCTCCTCTCAGATCTGTATGACCAAACTGTTTGTTGTGGTCCTTACACTTTGCGAAATATTTGAAGCAGCTGGAGAGAGTCCAGGAGATCTTCTTGCGAAGATGGATTTTGGGGAAACACTGAAAGAATAGAACCTGTATAATACACAGAATGGGAAATGGTCAGGTTAAGGTAATAGACTTTATGTGTACAGAATTGTGATAAAAGGTTGAGAGGATAAGCTCTTTTCTAAGTCTTTAGACCTCTTAAAACTGTTAAACAACTTAAAACTGTTGTTTTAAGGAAGAGAAGATCAAATTAGATATTAGGAAACATTTTCTAATTATAAGGTAAGCAATAGCACTTGTCAAAAATACAGCTTTGTGTACTATGAGAAGACATCTGCAGAGATTGTAAAAATCTTAATTGCTAGAGATATTAAAAACAGCTTAGCCATGTATCTGTTATGAATGATATAGAGATAATTGCTCCTACAGGGCTGTGTTAACTGATTTTCTCAGGGTTGCTCCCAACTGTTCTTTATATAATTCCATTATTCTGTAGTTAGGATTAAAATCATGTATTTTTAGTAATTGCTTAGGCTTTTACAAAACCAGAATTGAGAATACTTTAATAACTTAACTACCAGCAATTCCTGATCTCCTATTGGCCTCGTTATTTAGTGGGTCTTTCTAGAAAAACTGTGGTTTTGTGGCTTACTTGTGCTCATTCCTATGGAGGGACCCTAAAGGAAGGTTGACAGTAATATCTGTGTCCAAGAGAGAAATAATCATGAAGACTTTATTCCTCTAATGCTGGATAATCCAAATGGTCAAGGCTGTCTGGATTGGGTAATTCACAAGATCTCTCAAGGACAAAATGACTCTACTTTTTTTTTTTTTAATTTGTTATCCTCACTTCATGCTCTGAGTATCTGTGGGAGCTAACTGTGAAAATATAGCAAAATCCTGAGATATATATGTTTAACCTTTAAAGAGAGCTCCTTTTGAATCTTTCATCCACAAACCTGAAAGCTGGAAACAGGTACAGAGGAGGGAAGACCATTGTCTGCCTTTTGTCTTTTCTGAAGTCTCTATCCATAGAAGTTACAGACAGTCTCAAGAGAAAGCTGAAGAAACACAAAAAGTCAATGAAGAAGATACGTCTTATATTTTAATTCAGATTACTGAATTGAATTATTTTAAAAATTTTGATTCTTGCAATGAAGATTCAACGAAGTTTACCAATGAAGATTAATAGTCAAATTTTATAGATCTGAAATCATCTATCAATAAACACTAGCTAGCATAAAGTTACAGTGGGTATCAGGAGACCTTTACTACCATCCTTAGTCTTTTCCCACCCTTCCCACATGTGGCTGGGCTAGGTGGGCTCTGTGGCTGCAGTGCTTGGATCTGTGTTATGTCTGTACCTAGCTAACTCAGGCAGGGATGATATGGTGGGGAAAATATAAGCCACAATAAATTGCACTGACATGATCATTCACCCTGAATTCATACTAGAAACAAAGCTTGGTATGTCTAGGGAAACAAACAAACAAACAAACAAAAACCCTTCATAATTTGGTGTAATGACTTGATGTCATTATTTCATGAAAGATTAAGATTAAAATTGGCTTCTAAAGTTAACATATGCTGCAAAGTCTTTTTTGTAAAATACCCCTTTACCCCTTTATTTTTAAGAATACCAATTTCTATCATCTATGACTGAAGTTTTGTAGGTATAATTCTGAATTTGTTACGTTCATCTCTGATAAATAAGCATCTATTTTGTCTTACAGCAGTCTCTGTGTTATTAGGCAATGAAATGACTGAATGAAAGCAGCAAATTGAGTAGGCCTGGTCTGACAGAGAGTGAATGCAAGGAGGCAGGTCAGAGATATCCACTCCCTGGCTCAGCGAAGCGGGAGGTTAGGAGCCACTGCAACAGGAGGTTCTCTAGAAGCCACAACCAGAAATTCTGCAGGAGTCAAGCAAAAGTAGGTATGTCAGTCTTGAATCTCAGCTGAGCTTCCAGAGCCACACACTGAGGGGAGAGCCTACTGGCCACCATGCTGTAGGAGAAAGCTCTGAGTTGGAAATGAGTTACTGAAAACTTGTGATGCCATGCAGAGCTTTGCCTGGACTAGGTCAAGCAGGTGTTAGTAAGATTCCTGGCCTCTGAGGCATCATTGTGCAACTAAGCCTAGTGCAAGGCAGAATCCTTTATGGGGAGCTCATCTGGGGCTATGGTTTCTTGTCTGAGAGAAGACAAATACATTTGTCATTTATATTTATAATAAAAAGATCACTGCCAATTCAGACTGAAAATCATAGCCATATTATTCTCGCTGCTTTTTAAAACTTTCAAGGATCTCTGCACCATTAAATAATCAGGCATACATTCAAACAAGCTCTCTGTTCAAAACACAAGGCAAAACATACTGATGCTGGAAACTCAGATACATAATATTTATGTGAGAAATTTTTTTGCAGTATGTTGATGCTGCTTTCCGACCCTTTTACAGCTATTAGAATTCTGCTTTACTAGAGTATGTCTTCCCTGCACTAAAGTAATTAGATTTAAATGAGATGGCAGTAGTGATTGAACCTTCCCACCAATATTCCTTTACATTTTGCTCCATACAACTACGACAGAAGAAGGGAAATTTGACAGAGTGGCATCTGACCTGGTGCATATGAAACAAAGCTGTGTCACTGAATTCCTCCATGTGGAAAAAATGACACCCAGTGACATCCACACATACTTGCTGACTGGTTATAGAGACCAAATAGTGGATGTGAGCACAGTGAGGTGGTGGGTGGTGCATTTCAACAGTGGTGACAGTAATATGAAAGACAAGTTCTGGATGGCCATGTACAGCTATCACGCCAGGTAATGAAGAGCACTTGACCAGCTCATCCATGTGAATTGGCTAACAGTAGTGAGTATGTTGAAAAAAATGACAAAGGGTCAGATGACTAAAACCTCTTAATTGTAAGCAGAGAACAAAACTGGGATAGGAAGCTGAAATAAGTGACATCTTGAAGGTGTCTCTGAATGAGCTTTTATGTTTTCTATAGAAGGGCGTCAGCTAGCATCTGTCCAGAATATATTGCAACAAATATGATGCATTAAATTCTAAATATTTTTTCAATTGAGATTCTTCTAAAATTCAAGTGAATCCATGCAGATTTCCTATTTAAGAATTATTTTACTTAACAGTAGCTGAAAAAAAAATGTATATCACATTTGAGTTTTTTGTATAACTGAAGAAATCATGGTAAGAGCTTGATGACCATCTCTCTTCTGTATTAATTTTGCCAGATCCAAGTTTCTGTAAAAATTTTCATTTTATGGGGTGGCTTAATAAGTTTCCTTCCTCCTAGTGTAATCCAAACTTAGGTAAATGAAAAACAATTTTACAAGTAAGAACATAGATCTTATATTTTCTAAGTTGTCCATAAAGGGTTTCCAGCTTTTCTCGAGCAGTGCATTAATACTGACAGTGCCAACTAACTGTTCAGGAATAGATGGTAATGTTTGTGTAAAAACAGTGGAGCACTGGAACACAGCACCCTGAAAAGTTTTTGCAGCTTTATCATTGGAGGTTTGTAAAAAGTACAGCAGGCAAGAATTTGTTAGGAACGATTTAGACATAGCTTATCTAGCATACTCAAGATTCTTCTAACCCTGTTTTCTATTATTTACTTGTTTATATCACATATCTCAAACTATTTTTTAAGCTCCATTTCCTGTCACCGTGAGAACGCAGACTGTCAATGAAAAATAATAAACTAAGTTCCCACTGTTCCTGCCATCACAGGAGTGCTGAAATAATTGATTCTAAGGTAGCCGGAGGAGCCAGCACAAGAAGGATTTATTAGTGAAAGACCATTCTTAAAACAAATTGTTCTGTGAACAGCAGAACGGAGGAGTCCTATTTTCCTGTGGATACTTGGGTCACATTTCTTGCCTCTCCATTTTAACAATCCTAATTCCCTGCAACTACTCCATGCCCCTTGTTACCTTTTTCAATCTGTCAGGACAAGTCCTTCAGCTTTCTTATAATAACAAGGGATATTGTTCCTCCTCAAGAATCTCATTTGCTTTACCTTTGTCTTCAAAATGCAGCTTGGGCAAGTAACAACATTCCCTGACTGACTCAAAGTTGTGAAAATGGTGACTGGCAACTATTGCTACTGGACAACATAAACAGGAGAGGTGATGTGCCCCTGCCTTTCCAAAATCAGCCCCACCATTAGCAATTTTCATTAATTGCATTTGCAGGCCTTAATATTTTTGAGACCTCAGTACTTCTGAGGTCTTTATTAAAATTAGTTAGCATCCAAAAGTTATTCTGAGAGACTGGCAGACACACAACATGACCACTGAAATTTCAATTAAATTAGCTAAAATAAACTTTCAAGATAATGAAGTTTTTAGGAATCGGACCCACGATTCTCGAACTATTGGCAGTGGTAGTTCTGAACAAAATGTTCTTTATAATAAATAATTCTATAATCCAGAATCTTGTAAGCAGTCTCACTGGCTGCTTTAAGTCAGCTTCCTTCTTTGTCAGTAGTGTAGCTTCACTCTTTCATTTTACCCACAATGGTGTGGAATTGTTCTGAAAAAGTAATACAAATTTCTCTGAAATTTAGACTGGTTCCAAGTAACTTAAAATAAGAGATTTAAAAGCTGATAATGGATGTCTTGCAGGTATGATTAAAAAAATGTAAACACTAGGGAGTTTTATGTATTAATGTCAGGAGTTGTTTCAGAAATACAAATGTGTTCCTTTACACTACCTACACTTGGGAAAGCACAAAATATACTGACATTAATTCTCGTTACTATTACTTGTTTTGTCAGAGGCTATACATTTTCTTTAAAAATGAGTTTAGATTCTTTTTCCATTGCAGGTAATGATTATAAAACTGAAGATCATCTTTGGAATATAAAACCTTGACAGTACTTTATTAAGTAATGCAACTTTTAAAATATTTTGTGTGCAGAATTTTGGTTTTGATAACTAAATAGTAAAGAATTCATAAATCTGAAGAACATGAATGAAATATTAATTTGTACCTGAGCTAAACTAGTATTTATGAAATAATCACTTCAAATACTAAAAAATAATATTCAGAAAATTAAAAAAAAAAAAAAAAAGTACTCCCAAAAGACTCTCTTTCAAATATGTTTTGATGTTGTCTACAGTGATTTAATATGGCAGAAAAGAAATGCCAAAGATTGCACAGTAGCAGGAGTTCATGGCTTTGCTGTGGTCATCTAACCTAATTCAATTAGAATGCCAGGTCTGGAATTAATAGCTCTGAGATTTAAATTGAGAGAATTATGCTATGCTTGCTGGAGATCTGCAGTTCTTTTCGGGTTACAAGTATAAAGTAGAAAATAGATGTGGAAAAGACCCAAAATCAAAGACCATCCCACAAATTGCACCTGAAGGCATAATATTTCTTCAGTGTTATGCTTTTTTCTGTAGTTAAAACAGCAGTAAATCATAGTGGCTTTGACTTCTGAAATTTTATTCTCAGTAAAATTTTGTTATTCTCAAGCCAGTAAAAAAAAAAAAAAAAGCTCACATTCTTTCTCAAAGGGAAATTGGAACTTACTGTCATCATGTTCTCTGTCATCTCCTTTTGGGCTGAAGCAGTAGATTGAGCTTTGACATAGAGTATTTGAGACTGAAGGTTTGGATTTCATAGAACACTGTTTGGAAAACTGAAGTGTGGTATAACATTACTTCAAGTGTCTCAAAACAAGGGGTGAGAAGGAAATATCTTTCCCTGGACAGTGATAACTATCTGTTATCTAAAAGATGTCTAAAAGACATTACGGCCTGAATTTTGACATCTAAAAGGTCAGAAATTATCTTTTACAGAAGTGTGTAGATAGAAATTAATTATATATTCTGCTTTTCAGATGAGAATTCTCCTCATTGATTCTTAGTCCTTTCTTCACATAAGTTATTTCCACCATAATCACGTTGTGGTGAAATTACACTGATGTACAATCACATGCCAGATTTTCTAGGATATTTGGTGATGTGGAAATGCAAAGTAACAGCCAAAAACATATTTCTCATAATGGGACCTTGGTACCATGGGGCCATATGTCCTGAAGAGGGCCCCTGTAGGGACTATGGGGCCATATGCTGGCTTCATCCTCAGGCTTTCTAGCCTCAGCCATGCTCAACTCTGAGCAGCCCAGCCTGACCTCAGCACTGGGACTGCTGTGGGACTGATCTGAAAGCACTCAGAGCACCTGGCCAGGTCCAGCTGTCTTGAGATCCTGTGGTATCTATGGTAACCTCTGGTTAATGCACTTTTCTTTCATTATCTACGGTATTTCCAAGTTCTTACTAATTTCTGACCACATTTCTCTGGGTAAGGATGAGTTTAGAGACAAGACTGCATGTGGTGTTGCCAGAATTGTGTACGTGACAGAGTTAAAGCTGATCTGAAACACACAGAGCCAACAGATCTAATTGTGTGATTCCAGCTTCTGTTATGCTGCTCTCCATATGAAGAGCAAAACATCTGCCTTCTCTGGAATGGCCAAATGAAGGTTTTGTTATGAAAGTACAAATGGAGTCTTTGCATCAAAATGTTTGATCACCTGTATGGAAAAAAATTACTCAGGGTTTTGAATTTAATAAAATCTCTTTGATTTAGAATAAGTGAGAAATTAAGAAACTCCAAATATTTATATGGTAATAAAGTGACTTCTCAGTATTTCACTCAGTGGATGAGTATGTCTCTGTAGACAGCAGCTCACAGACACTGCCAGTGAACTGTAAACTAATTGTTTCTGAAAAGGTCCTGGAGCCCTTTGCTTGGTGTACTGGAATGCCTTTTTCTCTCTAAATGTTAGGCCTTTCCATGACTTCTTTTCACTACATAGGACTACTAGTTCACCCACCTTTCCAGTCTAGCCTAGCAATTACTGTCCCTTACATTTCAATAAAGTTGGCTATTTTTCTAAAAAAATGACAGGAAGGAAGGAAGGAAGGAGGTAAGGAAGGAAGGCCTCAGCTACGCCACTGTTAATCATATTGGACAGTATTAACAAAAATAGCACATTAGGTAGCTAACAATCACTTTATCTAATCTGGATTTTAGCAGCAGTTTGTGAGCTATAGGAACCACATAACAAATATCAGTTTCCCAAGCCAGTGAACTGCTATGCATTCATAAAGAAAAACTTGAATTCTACTATTTAGTAGAATCATTTTTGTACCAAGACTATTGGTAGTGGAAATGTTATCATGGACAAAGCCAGAGTGAGGGAATATGTGCCCTGGCTAGTCAATGCAGACTTGCCCAGCAGACAGTGGGGGAAGCTGCAAGTCACATTTTCTTTGAGATACTTCTTTCTTAATTATATTTATTCTTTTTATGTTGCTGACAAGGGCTTCAATGATGAGAAAGGGATCCTGTGGTGATTAACAGCAAAAACTTCCATCTACCATTCAGTGAGGTGAACTCTTGCCTCCTAGTCTAGGAAGTTTTTGGGTAGACCATAACTCTAAACTAACCTGCACTGATCATGAGTCACCTTTAAAACTTAATTGCTACTGCAGGTGATGGAGATGTTCTTCAAAATATGCTATCCTGCCCTCCCAGTAGTGATTTTTTCCACTACAGAATAGCCTGTGTAGATTAATGAATTTTGTATCACAAAGCAAAGAGATTTCAGAAAGATTTCTAGCATTTTAATTAGAGCTTTTGTAAGATCCAATTAAGAACATACATGTTTTTGAAAGTGAGTTGTGTTATTCAGAAACAGCTTGGCAATACTCCTATTTGTGTGTTCAACACTTTATATTTGAGCTGGCAGAGGAAAAAGTGAAATGACAGGCATGGCTAACCTGATCTAAATGTAGCATTGTTAATAGCAATCTAAGAATCTGTCTTATTTTCCTCTGCAGCTATAAAATGAACAACGATTCTTCGTTACTTGATCAAAGTTTTTTTTTGTCTACTGTCAAGATCATTTTGGTTTGCTGAACCAAAATAACAGATATCTGCTGAAGTAGACATGAATGAATTGTTATGCTGCTAGCTTTAGTCAAGAACATAAATATATACTCAAAGAAGAATTTGGCATAACCTGGGGATTTATCATTCATATTTATAATTTCCATTCATTCATTAAAAAAAAAAAAAAAAAAAAAAAAGAAAAAAGATGTGCAGATGGAAAGCATCAGTTCAACAGGTGCGTGTCTGTAGGAGCTACAGTTACCATAATGCTAATGGATAGCTGATTAATCAGTGAGCTGGCTGGAAACTTGTGTTTAGTTCAGTTTTCAGATCTTTCATAAGGCTTACATGACCTTGGGTAAATCACACGTACTAGATCCTTGAAGGAACATCTGGTATTTTATGCATTTCATAACCCATAAAGAATGAGTAGGAAGCCACATAGCCCAGCCTTATGCCTTACTGATTTTCTCTGATAGAAACTGGTCCTGCATTACTTAGTGTAACAGAGGTTCCAATACTAAGCATACCACAGTTGGAACTCGAATTCAGTCTGAAGGAATCACAAGGCAGTTCTGGTTAGAAGGAAGCTCAGCAAGTCACCCAGTCTCACCTTCTGTGCTGACCTGAACTCTTGCCAAAGTTGCATTATTTTGCTCATGAAATGACTTGGCCAGTGAAATATTTTTTAAATCTCTGAGGATAGAGCTTCCACAGAATCTCTGGGTACCTACTCTGATGGTGACATTTTTTTCTCTTGTTGCACCTTGTGAGAATGACACCTCCAGGAAGAAATTATTTTTACCTTATTCGTAACCTCACTTGGAGTAGTGGAAGGTTGGTATAAGACTTCACTCTTAGCCTCCACTTTTCCAGACTGAACAAAAACCTGTTCCCTCAGCTATGCATCATGTACTGCAAACTCCTAACCACCTCATATACTCTGCGGCCTGTTT
Organism: Phasianus colchicus; assembly: GCF_987193195.1. Lineage (NCBI taxonomy): Eukaryota > Metazoa > Chordata > Aves > Galliformes > Phasianidae > Phasianus > Phasianus colchicus. The sequence continues at coordinate 60,807,569 of NC_143437.1, read as the reverse complement.
GCAGGTCACCTCTTGTAACCAGGGGCAAAACTGGAGACAGAGAACTACATATTCCCCTCACAGGTACCAAGCAGAATGTGACAATTATTTCCCTGAAACTGCTTGCTGAATTCCTGCTAATGCAGGCCAGCATGCTGTTATTCTCCATCACTGCAAGGATGCACTATTGCCTCAAGTTTAGCTTGATTTCCACTGTCATCCTCATGAGTTTTTTTTTCTTTCGTCCCCTTAGAGGTCAATAGCCTGTACAATTCTGTGGATTTCTCTTGCCACTTGGTACAGAAGTTTGTCTTTATTGAAGCTCCCAGTGCCCTTGGTCACATCATTTGTTGAGTTCTTTAGTCAATCACTGATGCACTGTGAGGATACATTTTATCTCTCTCCCCCAGGTGGTCATTGAAGAAGTTAAACATATGGGATTCATTATTAAACTCTGTGGGTTAAAACTTGTTGCCAATTAAACTCTGAAATATTAATCATGACTTTGACCTAATTCAAGTGATTCACCTATCTTGTAGTTTAGCCATGCAGTCCACTAACCTAAATCTTACAGAGATGATTATTGTTATGTTTTTATTCCTAGTCCCATTGTTATAACTTCCAATTTAGCTCACTGAGTTAATGACAGTGAAACACACAGAGGAAAGAAGTTTTCCATTTTCATTTAGCAATAAAGAGGATTGATTTCAGTGTTTGAATAAGCTATCAAGCAGAATCTGTTCTGGGCAGTTTACAGCTCAAATATTGCAATTTTATTGCAGGAAGGAAGGAATCCTGAGTCAGGCTGACAAGGAATAAATAGTGATGCTCCAGTCAGTGCCAAGGGACACCATCAAGGATGAACAATGACAGTGCTGGTTGAGAGGATGATAGAGGAGTGCTGAGGGTCTGCACAGGAGGTCTGGTTCAGGGGACTAAGAATGTTTTGAAAAGTCCTAAAACGAGAAGGATAATTACTCCTCATACTATAAGTGAATTCCAAAGATTAATTGTCACAGCCATCTCATTTACTCTTTGCCTGCTGCCCTCCCTCCCTGTAGGTATGTTATCATTTTGTGCAGCTTACTGGTTGGGCATTACACTCCCAGAGGGATGATGTTAGCAGGAGTTAGCACACTCAATTTCCCTGAAGCAGGAATGTTGAAAATATGTATGCAGTTCATTAATTTTTGTTCTCATTAGAGTTCTATGAAGCATATTTATTTTACTGCTATTTATACTGTTATCTCCGAAGTTGTGTATTTACAATAAAGTATTAATGTTATGAATCAAATTCCCAGAAAAGTACTGCTACATTTTCAGTGCTATTCCTTCTGTATATTTAATTCAACAATGGGTCTAACCTTGAGAATAATGTAAATGAATTTAAGAGCAATAGCCTGTTCACTTTAAATGAAATTAAATATTTGCTGTAAATGAAGGATTACAGCACTTCGCGTTCAATTTTTGAAAATATTTCTTTTTCTCCACAATGGAGAAAAACTGTGTTTAGAGAGCAGTGAAGTACTTTTTCTGTTTTGAAGGGAAGAATTCTAAAACCATGTTAGGAGATGGAAACAGAATGTGTAGAAGCACAGCTGCCTGAAGGGAGAGGTAAAAGGAGACAACCATTAAGTAATTGGATTAACCTCTATTTGGCCTTTCTCAGCTGACTGATATTTGTTTTGATAGCATGCTGTTTGTTTTCTTCTGGGTTTGCACACAATATAGAGGCTTTTCACAAAGACTGAAAAGAAAGCTGAAGAATGCATCTTAGTAAAAGCCCCTTAAATGAGTAATAAAATAATACATCTTTCTGTGTCTTGCAATCTAAAGGAAGGTTATCCAGGTAGCCATAGTCTGAATAATACCCTAATGGACAGACTGTCTCATGGACAGCTTATTTCCAAACTGCAGCTATGAGGAAAACGTGCAGAAAGTAGGAAGCAAATGACAAAAAAGTCTTCTAGTTTTACTTGAAAATGGATTTACTAGGAAAAAAAAAATCTATCTTAAGTTAAAATAAAACAACAAAATCTAAGGATTTGCAAAATTGAAGTCCAACTGATTCAAATAAAATATTTTTCCACTCATTTTTAATTTTAACAGGTTAAACTGGAAATCCTTAGCTTAATTGAAAAACAAGATTATTTTCAAAGAAAAAAGTGTAAGATTCTTGTTAGATAAGATATAAACTGTTCTGACAATTTTGAAAGTAATGTAAAATAATATTTCTTCTAAAATCCTAGCCTACTGTACAGATACATTATTGGAAAAACTCTCTAACAAGTACATTCTGTAGCATCTGTGGGAAGTGCTTATTTGAATTAGGGTCACCATTTTCATATTTAGTGTGAGGAGAACTTCAGCAAGCATAAATTACATTTTCCATTTATGTGAACAAGTTATATCAAGGTTTTCTTTGGCTGCTGTAAATGGATCTGGTGTCAGCAAGGTCGAGCTCGTGACTTTGAGCTGAAACCATCCAAAACATCCAACTCAGCCTGTGTGTATTATTGAGATGGGTGTGCAGCCAAGGGCTGGATGGCTGATGTCTAATTTGAAAAGTACTAAAATGCTGGTTATGGGAAACAGCAGGAACAGATGGCAAAGATAATATTGCTAGTTTTGACTTGGAAGAGTCAGGTAGGAATAAAGTTAGTTCACTGCTGACGTTAAAAAAATCAGAGAGCTACTATAGAGAAAAGAATCTGGTTACCTTCCTTGTCCTTCACTCTTATTTAGTCAAGCAGTTGAACTTTTTTTACTTTTTTTGTCTTTTTTTTTTTTTTCTTTTCCTGCAGGTCATGCATTTGGTAGCTATTATTTTCAACTTAGATTTTGCGATGTATTTTACTCAGGGCTATTCTTTGCAACCATCTGGAGACTGAAAGTGTAGCACAATTCAAGTATCTGTTCATTAAGAACATATCTTTCTGGAGTGTACACACTAATGTTTCTGTATGTACCATCTACACAGTAGGAACTAAATGGATTTTTTTTTTTTATTTGCTGGCCTGGCGCCAGCTTTGCTGTAGTCTCCTCAGGCCAGTACATTATTGCTGTAGTTGGAAGAAGACATATTTCATCCCTTGCCTCAAAATGACCCAAATGCATACAAAGGACACTGCAATCATCTACCTGCTTGGCAGGTAGATGGGTCCTGGAGGCCAGCAGTGAGCCTGGCAGACATGGTGCAAACCACATGTTGGGGTGCATTAAACACAGCACAGCCAGGTGGTCAAAAGAAGTGATACTCCCATTGCATTTAGCATTGGTGCAGCCTCACCTTGAATACTGTGTACAGTTCTGGACTCCAAAATATAGAAAGTATTGTAAAGTCCTTGAAAGGATCCAGAGGAAGGCAACAGAGCTGGAAACAAGCTGGAAGGCATGTCCTGTGAGGAGAGGCTGAAGACATTGTGTTGCCCAGTCTGGAGTGGAGGAGGCCAAGAGGCAACCTCACTGCTCCCTGCAGCTTCCTGAGGAGGGGAAGCAGAGGGAGGTGCCAGGCTCTGCCCCTGGTCACTGGTGGCAGGGTGGGAATGGTACAAACTGCACCATGGAGGGACAGATGGGCACTGGGAAACATTTACTGTGAGGGCAGTCAAATCCCAGAACAGCCTTCACAGAAAGGTGATGGATGCCCCATGCCTGTTCAGGAGGCATTAACCTTCAGTGACATGATGTAACTTCTGGTTTTTCCCGAAGAGGTCAATCAGTTGAAGCTGATGACCTTTGTGGGTCCCTTCCAACTTAACTATTTTATGTCAGTATCTTAAAAAGAATTTTGATTGTGAAGTATTGAATGTAATTCTGTGCATGGCTGCTTTTATATATCTTTAACAGTCTTTGAAAAAAAGCTCACGTTACCACATAAAGTGGTTTGACTCGAGCTAGTATATTTTGCTTAGCTTAGTTATCTGAGGTGGAATTTTCATAAAAAGTCATAATTTTGGATCCAAAATATTATAAAACATCTGGAATTTCATGCCTCCTTTGTGACCTCACAGATTTGGATGTAGAGCTGAACAAAGCTAATGAAATCTGCTTACGTTTTATAAATATTTTGCTGTGCAATTTTCTTATGACAGTATTTTACTAGAAATTGTCATACTTCCCTTATGCGGAAGATGGAGTGCTGGACTAAATTCTGATTCTTTGAAGAATACAGAATGTAAATGGTTCCTAGAGGAAAGTCACTTCTAGTACCACAGTTTAAGACTTACAACTTCTTCCTTTCAAATTTTGTGTTGAAATTCATCAAGAGACTAACAGTGTAATTAGAATGACAAAAAATATTTCAGACAAGATATTTTCCTATTAAAAAATCACTGGTAAACCCAAAGAAAATAGTATGGACTTGTGCAATCTCTTCCTTTTATTATAAAGAGGAGCAGAAATTGAACTTAAATTGCAAAAAAAATATTTATCTTTGTGATTATCTTATGAAACAAAATTAGTTGTAAACACTAATCCATGTAAACATACACACTAAGAAACCTTTCCAGAATTGTTCTTATGCTCTCCATGAAAGTGCATTGATGTAGGGCAAGAGAGAGGTATATCTCTGTCTCCTCTGATTTCTTGCCATGGGCTTGCTGGATTGGGTATATCAGGTGTGTAGAAAGATAAAATGTAGAGTTTTAGATAAATGTGATCATGCAGGATTTTATCAGACTATTTGTGCCAAAGGATCTTAGTAGTAAGCTGTCCATTCAGTTTTCATACAGCAGAACCAACCATGCCCTATGCATCAAATATAGACCAAATGGCAATTCTAACATTTCATTCTCTCTCTTTGTTCATCTTTTAGGCTGGAAACAAATACCATTCTTTTTCCTGCAATTATTTTTCTTCCAGAACACTGCTGCTGACATACACTTATGCTTCTTTTCAGAGGCTAGTGATATCTCATTCCCTACCTATTAAATATCTGGAAGTTGCAGAGGTACTATTCTGTGACTAGTGATGAGACAGTTGGTCATTCCACATGCTTTTGTCATTGCTGTGATTAAGGCTGAAAAAATCCAACTCCACAAGAAACTAAAGATCTGGAAGTTAAGAGTTGATAGTCTGATGTCAGAAAGCAGCACTTAATTATTTGAATGTTGAATGATTTATAGATAATAATGGGTTTTCTTGAGGCAAGAGGAAAGTGTGTTGTTAGAGAATATCATGTATCATATACTCTTGCAGAGGATAAAACAGAGGGAAAGCCTTACTAAATCCCTGAAAAAGTCTTACTGCATTTAAGTTTCTTGTTTGTTTTTCTTCTCTCATCAGAAAAGAAAAATTTCTGTGCCCTGTCTTTTTATTTCTTCACTGTTTGAATTTTGACTTAGAAAAGACTTCAGAAATAACTACTTAGGAAGCCAGTGTGGTGCATAGGTGAGATGCTCTTGGTGTGTTTAAATATTTAAGTTAACTTTCATTCTCTTCTCTCAGTATGCTTAGAAATTTTAATAGACACACTTAAAGGAGACTGCGACAAATGCGGGATCTCTTTTTGCTCTCAATAAGATTATGTGCTTCCTCATTTTGAAAATATTTTCTCTAAGTTCAGGAAGTAGGAAAGGTTGAGTTCATATCTCATATAACTCAGGTTAGATTTGAATTTTGTTATAGCAAATAACTGATAATTCATGTTAGGAAATATGTTCTGAAAATCCATAAAGGGGAAACTGGCTTAAATGATGGAACCAAGATGAAATGAATTATTTTCTGGCAGTTTATTTCAATGGTCAAATGTCCCTATCCCGAAATCTTAATTGCACAAAAAATTGTGGTCACTTTCCGGAAAACTATAGGTGATAGGTTCTAATAGCACAGGCAGTGTATTATGGATTAAATATTATGCACTGTCAGTAATTTAGATCTGAAGAAAATATGTATTTCAATCAGGACACTTAATATAAGTTGAGTGATAAGTTAAATATAAATTAAATGTACAACAGATTTTGATGTTAGGAAAAACAAAGGTGTCAAAATATGAATCCAGAATTTGAATTATTTTCTTTCCTAAGCAGAAGTGTTAAAAGAAATACGCAATGTTTGCTTTATAACTATATTGTTATAGGGAGCTGAAACAATATTTTTTTCTCTCTATATATACACATATACATATATATACACATATCTACATCACACAGATAATAAACCTCTCCATCAATTATCCTCATTCTTTCACTTTTTCACCTCTATATACTTTACTGTCAGGTCACAGTCTGCCTGTGAACATCCTCCTTCTCTGTAGTACTTTATTTCATCCCTCCCTGTTGTACTAGCTCCTAAGATCATGTAGCTCTTTCCTCTACTCCCTGAATTGATATTATTATTTCATGGGTTTTATAAAATTTTTGATATTATGGTTCTACTTATTTTATCCTGATGAAGTTTTTTGGCAATTAAATTATTTCTGCTGAAGAACTTCCTCCTGAACCTTCATTTCTCTTAATGTTCTCCCTTGTCTGGCACATTGATTTCTGATGGGCTACAAAACTGATCTGGTGGTGACGATTTTACCCACACAAAAAACAACTATGTTATTTTTTTTCAAGAGTCCTTTCTTTTAATGCAGAAATATGAGCGACAATAAATATAATTTTCTTTATCAGTGAAGAAATCAGACACAGAATCAGGTATGTCTCTTTTTGGATAAACTGACCACTGACTTAAATACACGTGTTGAAAAAACTATATGATCCTAAGAAATAAAATTAGTATTCAGTCACTCATATCTAGAACTTGAAATTGAATTCACACTGTGATTTATTCTAACATTTCATAAGCAGAGATATCAGTTCAGAAACCAATCTAGTACTGTTACAGATAGCAAAACACTGAAAAATCTTAGAAGACTACATTCTGGATAAATGTTTCTATATTATTTATATGATATTACATATTATACCGGACCTTTCCAATGAATAGCAATGATATGGCACAACTGGGAATGATTACATTAGATTAAAAACATAGGAAAAGTAGCCTGATGAGTGCACAGTTTGTCTTTTGATCTTCATTCTATGAACAGTTTCAAAATGCTGTAGGAAACCTTTTGGATTGAAACAAAATTTACTTTGTTCCAGGAATCATCAGATTGCAGCGGAGGTAGAGTGTGGTGCTTATTTCTACTGCAAGTGAAATTGATGGAAAATTGAAGAAGAGATTATGCACATTTATCTGAATCTGACTGAGAGGGACAAACCAACCAAGCTATGAAAAAGACAATTGTACTTATCTAATGTGTTAGAAAATTCTATCTATAGAATCTATCATCTATTATTTTAATGTTACTTACAAAAATTGTCCTTTAAATAAATAATTTTGTTGCCTATTTCATGATAGTTATTGAATTTGAAAAAGTTTTTAATGGGAATTTTTTTCCTAATCCAAGGGAGGCCATCTTTTCTTTCAGAGGCTGTAGGAAAAGGGAAGGCAGAAAGAGGGAAGATAGAAAGCTAGAAATAATAGAAACTAAAGAGAACTATTATTTTCCCAAAAGCTGATATTTTCAATCTGAGAAAAATTGTTGTGGCATACAATTGTTTGATGAGGTGTTCAAATGCTTCCATTGCAAGTCAAATAAAAATAATTGTTTCAATATCACAAATTATCAAAATTACCTAACACAAAGCACAGAATCAAAATATTTCTTATAGTATCCATTTCTTCATTCTTAAGAAGAGAACATGCTTCTGTTCTAGTGATTTGCATGTTGAAAATAATAACAGTTCAATTGGCATTGCTTCGTGGTATTCAGAGGGTAGAAAACTATTGCTTGTTTGGGGCTAATGCTGTGCCTTTTATGCTGATTATCCATTGCCAACACATTTATGGAGCGATAAAAGTAAATAAAATTTTAACTAAATTCTGTGGAGTTTTGCTAAACTGACCTTGAATTATAGATCAGATATAGAAGCTTCATTTCAGCTGTTTTTTCAGTGGGATTATGTACCAACGCTAACAAAACTCCATTCACCTTGCTTCCACATTGGAGTAAGTTCAAAATCAATGTTAACTGAAGAAAAAGTGAAAAAAGGGTCTTCGCCATAGTCACAGTTCTGATCATAAATGAAAACATTAAAGTAAATCAGGAAAGACCATCACAGTTGTTCCTTGGTTGGCCTGGGACGTATTTACTTTCAATGTTCTAACTGAGAAGGAACTGCTCTATTTATGAGTGAAGTGCATTTAAGTAGTTTTGGACTGTAAGTTTCTCTACAGTTGCAGTATGCCTTTCTCCATCATTGGCTTTGCCTGTTACAGTCTTTGAATGACAAATTTTTCAAAATCTGACAGTTCAGAAAACGTCCTCACTAGGCTCATATTTTTATTGAGAAAATATGCTCTACGGGAAATAAAGATCACCTCATCCAAACAGCATGAGAGCTCATTGTTCAGCTCTTTCAGAATGATTCATGAAGCTTCTGAAAATGATTAAGAAGAGGGAGATAGGGGAGAGAAATAGAGAAAATGTGATGTTAAAAAGTACTCGTCATTAGGAGCTGTCTCAAGTAGTTGTCTGGGGTAAAAGTCTCCTTTAAAAACAATCAGAATTAGCTTTGTTGTCCTACATTAGAGGAGGATTGTAATTTACTTTTCTTAATTAACTAAAGAAAGAGAATGTAAAGGTGGTATGAATTAATGCAATTGGAAACTGGAAACTTACCAAAAGCCTCGAATAAATGGCAGAACATCAAAAGATAAGGCATTTCCACTTCAATAACATACAGGAAAGTAGAGGTCACCCTACTTAAAGATTTAAAAATTTAAATAATTCTGATGGGAAACATGTCCCTTGTCATAGTTCAAGCCAATTCAGATTTGAACTTTACCAACTTATACATTACAGGTTTTGACAAAATATTTTAATAAAAGAAGACCATGCATAGAAGATGAACTGTGTGAATGAAAAAAGGTAACATTAAAATTAATATGTTATGTCAGCAAAACTTTCCAGTTTGGTGCAGAATCATTACTAAACCTACAATTCTGATAGATGGAAACTGGCTACTTGAAAACTGTCTGTAGAAACAGAACTTTTTGAGTACTTTTTGAGACCATTTTCTTAAAGAAATGACCTGATGAGACTTTATGACTGTTCATGTCTGTTTTCCTCATTGGCACTTGAATTGTTAGGCAAACTTCAGCCAAGTATCATAGAGAAGACAGTTTTTGAAGTGAGTTTGTTTCAGCAAATAGAACACAAAGTGGTGCTTAGTCAGAGGAGAGATTCCCAAATTGGTGCATCCGTCTGTTGGAATGTAGATGGAGTCAGGAACCATAGTAGGCTATTCAAGTGATAGTGCAAATCAGCACGTCTTCAAGACGTGAAGTCTTGACCAGCCTCTTACCCTGCAGAAAAAAGTGATGAGCATCTCCTACCATAAGGCTAAGAGAGAAGGGGAAATTCATGATATTGTGGGAGAAGGTTATAAGAATTTGACAGGTTATTCCAAAACAGTGAAAGTCACAGAAATGGGGAAGGGAATTATTGTTCTAGAGGGATACGAGAGAATCATTAGTTCAGCTACTTCAGAACACTTGCTGTTGTTTCTTCTCTTTATTTGTTCATTTCACCATTAATCATGCTGTTCTCCTTAATTACTTTTTGCCTTCCTCCTTCTTAGTTTCCCATATGTGCAATGATATTGATGTTCTTCCTGTGTCTTGCAAACACTCAAATTATTTTTAGAAAATGTTATTAATCTTCTGGGAGGCATCAGTTCAGGTAAGTGTAATTAAACAAATGGGACGATGTCCGAAGATGATTTTGGCAAGAATGTGGTATGAAAATTTTATTTAGAGAAAACTAATTCCGTGGATGTATTGTTGGACTGGTGAAAAGGAAAGAATTCTGGAAAGAATCTTCCTGGCAGTTGTGGAAAGATACAAACCTTTCATGACTGGAAGAAATAATATGCAGTCTGATTTGCTTAAGAATACAGAAAAGTATGATCACCACTTGAATGAATGAACAAATTTCAGGGGATATATCAGACAGAAAATGCCAACGTGAAGCTTAGAAAGGCTTGTATGTTCAAAACTGTGCAAATAAGCTCAATGATGAATCATTACTATTATTTTTTGAAAGGACTGGTTATGTTTGTGTAGCACATTTTGACTGTTGTCCTGTATGTCTCTTCACTTCTCACTTGTAAATCAAAACATAGATTATACAGACTAAAAAATCATGCATATTTCAGACACTTACTTGCAGAAATCATGTTGATTCGTCTCTGAGGATGAGTCAAAAACCTAATGGATGTTGCTAAGTTATTTAAGGAGTCTGCCTAGGCTACTTAACTAGTTCATGGAGAAGGATAAACACTTTCATAAAGTGATTCAGAGGAATCAGAATCAGCTTGTGTCTTAACTAGATATATTAAGTGATTGTACATGAATGGATATATTTAGTGGAGGCACCCACTATAGTGTGTCTATCTTGTTGGTACTCTAGAAAATAGCCAGGGAGAAAAAATGTTAATTCCTTGTGGAGTGAAGGTGGCCATATTGCATTCAGGCTGAAAAAGAACCAAAGTATACTGTTAACAGAACAATATGGGAAGAAATGATGACTCATGATCCCATTTCTTCAGATAATGTTGGAGCTTCTCAGCTATGTATAATCTCTCAAATAAAGCTTGTTGAAGTAATAGGCTTGTTAATGATATTAGTCTATGTGAAAGTCTTACTAGTGGTAATTAACATATTACATGCTTAAAAACACTGAAGGAGTAGCTTAACATGGCACTGAACACAGAAACATACCAAATGCTGAAGCAAATGCAAAAGCAATTTCAGAGCCAAAAGATAGAAATGGGAGCTGTACAATGAAAGATGTCTATTGCTAGTGGAAGGATGATGAAACTGGAAATGTACTTCTCAGATAAAAATTTCTATGTTTTCATTTTGTTTAGACCTTTATCTCAAAAAATATTATTCTTATTTTCAGAGATGAAAGTCAAAAAAATTATGATGGTGTTATTTCCGCCCCTGTAGATCTCAACAATCTACATTATCTAGATGTATAAAATATAAGCTATTCTATTTGCTATTCTGTTCTCACAACTACTATCAGCAGTTATCTCTGGGTATGCTGTAAATATATTCTTGAAAGAAAATTTAATTGTCTTTATTATGTTATTTTACAATCAATATTGTTAGCGCAAATGTCCTGAGAGGAATTCGATCTTACATTTAAAAGCAGTTTATGAGGGTTTTATTGTCAGTGGTGGGTGTCACTTGGATGTGACTGGCAAAGCCACAGAGCAGCAAAGGCATATGTTGACATTGCAAAGTTCTCCCACTGGTTCACCAGAGCAATTCATTCCTTATTTCATTCACTGAAAGAGTCAGATGGTCTAAATCCACAAGATTAAAACGTTGGGAACTGCTGATGAGTGGAACAAAGAGTGGCAAACGGTGGCTCTGGCTTTGTAATATGGGATTCTTTTCATCAGGTGAAGCGAAATAGAAAAATAATTTGTTTCACAGTTGGCTGCACTATCATGTAGAAATAATGCTCAGACAATACCAGGTCTGGCTTGAAACCAGCTTCCAGTGTTGAGCCTTCGTATCCCAATACTATTCCCCATTCCTCTACAGCTGTTTGACTATAAAATTTAGTCAACTGCCAACACCTTTCATGAGCACTGTGGTGTAGAAAATGAATAGGTAAATTTTCAATAGTTGTGCAATAACAGGTTATTTTTGTTTGTCTCCTTAACAGGAGATGAATTGTTTCATTGTGTGGTTCTGTGCTCTCACGTTCTAAGGTCTTATCACTCCGACCAACACTTTTATTTTCAAAGAAACAGTTTTAATAAAGGACAATGGCATCCTGGCTTGTATCAGGAATGGTGTGGTGAGCAGGACTAGGGAAGTAATTCTCCCCCTGTACTCGGCACTAGTGAGGCCCCATCTCAGGTACTGTGTTCAGTTTTGGGCACCTCAATAAAGAAAGGACACTGAGGTGCTGGAATGGTTTGCAAATGCCTAGTTTATTTTGTTGTGGAACAGTGAAGAGCCCAAAAATTTTAACATTGTGGAAACAAAGATCCATTTCTTTATAGATGCTGCAAGGGAAGAAGAATTTATGGTGGTTGAAATGATATTGCTGGCTAGTTAAGCCTTTTTTCCTCCATCACAGAGAAAGGAAAAAGATGATTTTCAACTTAATTCTTTAAATTGACTCTTCTTTCTCTGTTGCCCTAAGAGTAATTAAGTATTTGGACACGTCCTTAAGTCACTGACTATCTTTATATTAAAACACAAGGGAAAGAAAAGAGGGAAAGCCAAATTGGAACAATTGGATAATAAGTTCTGAACTGCAACCAAGGACACAAAAAATTGTGTGTGATGTCAGCCCTTTCAGTGGTGCTTTAATAGGGTGAATTGCAAGACAGTTTGTCACCACCTCTTCACATATAAGCTCCTCTGAACTCATTCACTCCATATGTAAAGGAGATAGTGAAAGCCTTAGCATGACTCTATATTTTCCGAAGAATAAATATGAATTTTAATGTTTACACATTAGGATTTAACACACTAAAATCTTCTATTTATCATTTGATCACAAAAAAGCATTCAGAAATTAAGTATTACTTACCTGCTTTGTATTAATCAATTTGTGTTTCACTGGAACTGTTCCTTATCTGCAGTATAAAAAAAGTATTTCTATTTATTAAAGAATTCTAATTAAGTTAATTTTAGTTATAGATTCCAATTTAAATGAATGTTTCATTAATTTTATGAAGAAGTGCAAACACTAAAAATAATTAGTAGAAATCCTTTAGTAGTACCGTTACACTGTACCTTTGGGATTATGGTGTATAGTGGGTTTCAAGAAAGGCAGCTGTATGAAGACCAGTGACCAAGATGAGGTAACAGGGCACAGCTCATCAGCCAGTGAGCAGAGTGTCATGAGGATGCTGTCAGTCTGCTTCGTCCAAGTACTCTTATCATGGCAACCATCTGGCAGAAAGCAGTCATTGAGTCCTCTGAGGCCTCTCCAGACACAGGAACTAATGGCAACCCAGACAGAGATCCTCAGGGAGCATGCAGCTAACTAGGACTCAGACTGCAGGGTATGCCTGAGCTTTCTGTCAATGTCTGGTGACAGCAGTGAACACACCTGTAGGAGGTGTGCCTGGGTAAAAGAACTGCTCAGCCTGGGGACAGAGCTCTGGGAGGAGTTGGGCTGTCTGAGGTGTACTAGAGAGCCAGAGAAAGAGATGGACTGGTGGAATTGTTCTCTGCCATCCCTTGAGACAGATGAGTCAACTAGGCACAGCACAAGAAATGAAGAATCCTCTACCCTCCTTCCACTATGCAGAAGGAGGTGACCTAAGGGACAGAAGGGAATGGAATCAGGTTTCTGCTTCGGACAGCAGGCTAAGCCCCTCCCTGCCTACCTTACCCTCACAGGTGCTCTTAGACACCAGGTATGAGGCTCTGGAATTTGATGGACAGGCAAATGATGATATGATTGAAAGTCCATCCATATCAAAGAAATCACCTAGGGCTCATGAGCCTATCTCCCATATCATAACCACATCTGTCAAGAAAAACAAAGATGATGTTGTCACAGCTGAGTCATTTCTGAGGAGAAGAGAGGGCCTGATATTCTGATCAGACCTGACTCATAAGGAAGCCTGCTGCCTCCTTGGGTCCTGGCTAAGAGATATTATGAGAAAACTCACTAGCCTGGTATAGCCATTCAATTGGTATCTGTTACTGTTTTTTCATATTGGTGGTGATGAGGCAGCAAAAAGAAGTCCAAGGTCAATCAAAAGGGACTTCAAGACACTGGGGTATTTGTCAAGATCTCTCTGCAAAGCCTCTCTACTTTCGAGGGACTCAATAGTTTCTGTCATTTTAGTGTTGTCTGTAAGTAATAATAATAAAAAAACAGCATTTAACATTGACAATGATAAAGAAAAACCAAAAAAGGGACTGATATTTTGGTCACTCTTGATGTTATAACACACTAAAGTAGGAGTAAAATATGTTCAATATGCAAGATGTGTGACAGGGCCGTGCACTCAGAGCTCTGTCATCTTTGGTACACATCTGACACAACAGAAATGTCTTGCACTCTGGACAATTGAGGAGTAAGGATAGCCCAGCAAAGGCTTGCTCTCCAAAGTGTTATCATTGAGGAATTGTCTGAGGTATTTATAATGTCTCCAATAATTGAAACAATCCTTATATTCTATGTAATTCCGTGAGAGGGAGAGGTAGGCATGGAACAATTGAAAAAATATTGTTTAGAGTTTGAGTTGATTAACACTCATGTTGTTTTGAATTCCATCTGGCTGCTGGTGTATTTTCTATTGTACTTTCTATTGTACTGTTTCCTGTGTTAAATCTTCTAATTCTTGAAGAGAAAATTGGAGGGAGATGGAAAACAGCCTATTTTTTGTGGGTCCAGGGACCCAAAAGCCAGATTAAACACTTGGCACTTAGAGACAGCTTTTCCTTGTTTGGATCTGCAGTAACTATGTGCTAAAAGAACATATTTCCAACATGAGTAAATGCTTGTGTAGCATATCCCCCACCTTAATCACTGCAAAGATAGGAAGCCTCCATTGCCAAGTTATTATTGCCCAGTTTTCATTCAGTAGATATAGATATGTAGATAGTGATAACTTCTTTGAAACATCATTTCTTCATCTGATGAGAAAAATGTCCAATTAGAAAGTCAAGTGAAGACCTACCCTTATGACATTTAGGTGACAGGCTATTAAAACAAGAGAGGGAAAAATAAGAGACAGTAATGTACCAAATCTACTACTGTCATTTTTGGCAACTAAAAACTGTATGAAATGCAGAGAGTTGCATTGCACTTTAGAGATAAATAAATTTTTCTAAGATTATGACTGTATACTGAAGCATGGCAAAGTTAAGCATTAGTACTAGGTACATAGTACCATAGATGAACCTTATACTTTTTCAGCCCTATGAAATCTAGAGAGATTTGCTCTTAACTAGTTGAAAATACAGCAAATGAAGAAAGATGACTTCTTCTCAGGCCTAATTCATCCTACCTCTCAGATAGTTACTGCAGAAAATGTAGACTGTCATCAGGAGTTACCTGAAGTCTCTCATCACTGACTACAGATTTAAAATTGCCTGAGCTACTGCCTTAGGCTGGACGCCTGACAAACCGCTGATAAAGTTAAATGAGATAAATAACATCTAAAGTGTCCATTGAGTGATACGGTTCTCTATTCACTGTGAACTTCAGCTGATCTACTATTGTGTAGCAGATTTTCTTCACTATGGCCTACTGGGAAAGAAGAAATTCAGCCTCAGAACATAAGAAGGATTATAGATTTATTCTGATAATGTTTAGAGTAATAGAAATCTATTGGTTGGTTGTTTTTCACTGCTGTATGTCTATAGAAATTAGAATAGCTGCAGGTATAGGAATCTTAAATAATAGGATTTTCACTTCTATATGTTGCTAGTACTCAGCATTTCTGAATGTCTCCTTGGGATTCACATATGTTTCATTATCAAAGTGAGCTCTGAATTACCAAAAACAAGTTTAATGCAGCCCAACATTTTCAAATATATTTGAAAATATCCCATAATAATGAAAATCAGAATGCAAGTGTTTCAACAAAAGCACCTCAACGGTGTTTTGGAAGCTGGTTGTCTTCAGAGGAACCTGTACTGTCTTCTCATGTCAGAAATTTTTGATACACAAGGAAAACATTAAGAACAGCACAAGAGGAATGATCACTGTGAGATGACTGTACTTGCTCCTCAATACGTGATCAGTGATAGTACTGCCACTCCTAAAAGGCTTTGTCTAAGCTTTTAGAATTCTGAGAATTTTCCATTTTTCCAAAGATTAGCTATATTTTTAACCATAAAATGCATTCTAATGTTTAATGAAATCTCTCAAGTGTTTCTAATTTTCCAGTAGCTAGAGAGTAGGAAGAGAACTTAATCCCACCTATTTCTGCAGTGAAAGAACTATGCACATTTTCTTCTTTTTAACCACGCACATTGGAATTTTAGTCAACAACTAGAATTACATTTGTATAAATATTGCAAAATGTAGACCAGAGGAGATGATGCCTACTTCTCAGGAAGGAACGGGTTTTATATATGAATATTTGTTTTATGTAGAGAATGCCTAGTATTGTTGCAGTAGTTTGTGCATTTTTACTACACAAAGAAAAATGTGTTAACCAGGGCTGTGGTTCACAATATTATCTAATAGTTAAAAGGGATGTGAGCAGTTTTCTTTTCTGTCATGAGTGATTGACAAGCGCAAGCAATGAAACAAATGCTTCATACAATTCTATGAAAGGATGATATAGGAGCTTTGAGAAGGGAAATTGTTTTACTGGTGTGATATCAGTCTGCACATATCTGTTCTTACAACTTAGAAAGAAAGTACTTCATTGTATCATGGGTTATTAGCTATCTCTTAATAAGAAACAGAAGTGTTATCAAATGGAATCCAATGGAAAACAATATTTTAAACATCTGAAGATGCCTTTGGATATATTAAAGGAGCACAAAAGTGCAAAATTAATTAACTTTAGTATGAGCGGTTGATTTTCTGTCAGGTGCACTGATGAGAATGTGAGGACTTGTTTCCCTTTCTTGTATTTGAGAAAGCATAGTAGAAATTACAGTCCAGTAAAATTGGTGAAGGGGTTAGAACTCATTACACTTTTTGTGCAGTCCCAATCTTTTTTATTTTTTAAGTTGGATGAGCTTAGCAGTGACTTCTTTGCTTCTGTCAAATTTCAGAATAAGACAATTGTTAATACAGTAATATACATTGAACCCATGATTGTCAAAGACCAGATGATTTTTTTAGCTGAATTATAATTATTGTATTACACGGATGTTAACATTCACAGTAGGCTGTTTGCCGAGCCCTGTGCAAATGTATAGTGAATGATAGATACTAATTAAGACATATTGAATACAGCACCCAGCCTGGAAGAGTACTCTGACTCTTTGTCATGAGCTGTAGAAAACTAACATTAGTCTGAAAAACTTACGTAGCAAATGACTTCCAGCCTTTACACAAATGACAAACCCTGACTTTATAAATATTTTAAGGTCTTATCTTGTGGAGGATTAATTACTTGCCTCTGAGGTGACAGCAATTCACTCCTCAGTGGGAGTCAAGTTTTCCAACACATCGCAGAAACAAACCTTTCCTGTCCAGTAGTTATGTAGCACATGACCGTTGTTTTTCCTAAGAACATTGGGATCACACTGCAGAGTGGCAATTTGTGCTTCCCCAAAGGAATTAGCCATAGGTAAGATAATAGGTGATGATGTTTGTCAATCAACAGAGGATGGTGGAGACAGCTTGGTATATTTGGATGCTTGTCAGATACAGAGAAGGAAGGAAGAAGGAATGTTAATTTTTCAGAGAGCCAGGAGCTTCAACTGTTTTATGCTGGTTAGACCAATTGATTTCGTCAGGGACTGATAACCATCAAAGCTATTATTTAAAAAAAAAAAAAAAAAAAAGACAAATAAAGAAAACAAAATCAGACACAACCTGCTTGTGATTTGCAGGGGAAATGAAATAAATTCTCTATTCATAAAAGTAAACAGGAACATGATACATCCAAAGATATTGCCTCGGAAATAGTTGCAGTATTGAATAGCTCTGCAGTTGTGACTTTCCTCTCATCTGCTTTCACTCCTGTCTTCCACTGGTTCCAGAGGTCACCAACTCCTTGCAGGCTTGGTCTCTCCTTTCAGCTGGAGTGGGAAGAAATGGAAGATGATTTTCCTCAGCAAGAAGAGCTTCCTTTAGCTCATTTGCACTAATGTTTGTCCTTTAAGCTATCACTCTCATGTATGTGATTTTCTACACAATAGCTTACCCACATATGTCTTTCTCACAAAGTCAAAAATTTGCTTCAAGAAGAAATCTCAGAAGACAGTATCTATGCCACATGATTCTGGATTTGAATACTGACTGCCATCATCTGTAAACTGCCTTTAAATTGTACAGAAATATCGGAGAGGATCTTCCAGTCTATTATTCAGTGATCTTTTCAAAAGTACTGAACAACTTCCCAATTTAAATTTAACCACTTTCTTTCACTTAAAAAATTTTGGTTAATTTCTATATATAACAAAGGAAAAAAACAACAACCAGAAGTAGATGATTTAAAATTAAATAAGGAACTTATTTGTACTATAGTTCTATAGTTCTATGACAAGCCTAAAACACTCAGCTCCATACTAAAATTAGGCCTTTATGTCTTAGCCATTGATTTTATTTTTAGAGCATGTTAGTAGTAGATGATGAATGTAAGAGAAGGGCTTTAACACTGTAAAACTCTACATGTATCTAAACAAGAACAGAGAATGGTGCATTCTTTATAGCAAAAGACTTGCAATGGTTGAACAGCATATAAGCTACAGAAGCAGTAATTCCCACTAATTTTATTTCACCAAAACTGTAGGACACCTAAACACTGCCAAAAACTGAAAATGTCTAAATTATCTTTTTCCTTAAGTCATTTGGTTTCAGGCAAATTAGAGGCATGCTTACTGGTTATTTTCTGAAAGCTGAAGCACCCAGATGTTCCATTTTCAGTGACACTTAATGTTTAATAACCTCACTGCTATTGGTAATAGTTTTCCAAGTGCACTCTCTGCTTTTGGTTTGAAAATGAAGATGTGAAAAGATGCTTTGATACTTCAGTTTTCTGTTTTTTAGGGAAGCTACCAAAATGGCTAGCTAAATGACCAATCAGTTGGAAATTTGGATTCGAAGTTGGAAACATCCTATAAGACTATATGATCCTGTTAACTTCAATGGCCACACTACTTGTGCCCAGTGATGATAAATAAATTGGTGAGATTTTCATGGGAAAACATGTTTGACAATTAACTAAGAAGGAAAATTTGCCTGACTTAAATAGTTATGTGAGATCCTAAAATTTTTTTAGAAAGGCAGATAATGTAGATAAAGAGTTCTGCCTTCCAAACCATTGCCAAGCAGCAGTAATATATACAGGTTTTCTCAAACCCAACTTACACCCATTCAAAGCAATGTCAAGGAGAGAACAAAGAGGATCAGTTTGGAGAAGGAGTGACCATATCTCTTTGACAGGAAGATACAATACTTAGTGAGGCATATGAAACATTCTCATCAAGTTGTCATCATGTTGCCTTTTTACTCATTGAAATGCTACAGCTAGGCTGTAATTTAAAAGCATGGTACTCAAGGCTCCCTCTCTGCATTGCTTCTGAAAGAAAAGAAAGCAAGGAAGTTGGGTTGCACTATCATTGATATATCTATCTTGTAGCTAGAAAGTGTGTTTGATTATTAATGTCAGCAACTTTATTTTCCCATTTTCGTAAGAGGTCCAAAACCAAGAAAACCTTCATTTTGTAGTGCCCCTCAGTGGAATAAAGAAGTTGTTGATGTGTTTCTGTCTAACTTTTGCAATAATTACAATTTTTCTCTTTGGTGATTTGATTTCAGACAATTGCTTTTTCTGGAAGCTAGAACTTAGCATGCAGTAGATAGGATAACATCAGTATTTCTGAGTAAATTTGACCACAAAATAAATGAGAAAACTTATAAAAGTGAAAAGTATCCTGTATAAAAATATCCTTTCAGTTCTAGAAAATGAAACTATTTGGGATTTTCTTAAAAGAGAACAAGAACAAAAAGAGAACCTAGGAGTCACAATGGTCATCTAAACAAGGATATATTTCTCTCTTTGAGAACAAGCTATCTGTACAAAGTAACAGGCTGAAAGCTGTAAACAAATTTATCTGTGTGTGTTGGTAAAACAGAACCTCCTTTCCCTGCATGCATAATGAACACATCATTGAATTATTTAAATTGCTGGGATTTTGGACCAAGTAAATTAAAATCATGTTCTAATAATTTTACTAATTTCTGTTATAATAAGAGATAAAACAGTGGACAAAACTCCTAAGAAGTATTCACAGCAATATCTAATACAATCTTTGAGACACGAGTACAGAAAAAAGATTGCTGTTGTGTGGAGAATGTATTACAAACTAGGAGCACACAAAAAATTCCATAAACCAAGACTGCAAGCACAAAGGATCATGTTCCTCCTTTTTTAATTAAAAGACAAAGGCTCCTACATAAAGAAGCACACTTTGTACAGGGATGCTTTGCTCACAGGTGAATAATATGATTCTATATCTCTTAGGTTAGTTAGGAATTTTTGGAGAACATTAGTCAGGACAAATGAGTAATATGAAAGCTGGATATCTGACCTTTTCAGTTGTATAAATAATATATAAATCATATTTTAATTTACCTTTGTGTTTCTTACTTCTGGAAAACTACAAGATAGGAGAAATAGATTCGTCTTCAGTATATTATTCTTTTTTATGAATATTCATAGTAATAGGAATTTCATTCATGGGAATTTTCTCAAGACATTTATTCTTACTTTTGTCGGTTATCAGCCCTTCATACTTTCACATTCTCCTCCCAGTAGTGTTCACATTCCTTTATATTTTCTTCTTGGCTTCCAATATCTTGTATCGTTGGTAAGAAGTGCTAGTGGTGGTATGTAACTGTGAAGAGTGTGACTCTATCTAAAGCCAAAGCGGCTTAAACAAGTGCTTTCTCTAAGGAAGGAAGACATTCATTTCTCATTGTACTGAGCAGATTATACAGTGGGGCACTGGAGTGGATAATAAAGCATTAAGTAAGATAGGAAAGGGAAGAGATTCAGTTGCTCTTCTGAGTGTTTATGCTCTGGCAGATAAAGACATCCCTCTGCAAGTGGGCTTACTGCATTTCTGTTATCTTCTGTTGGATTAAAGCAAAATTTCATAGAATTTTTTCTGCAGGGAATTTTGCATCTAAGCTGGGCCATACTAAGTTGTAAATGGCAGTGTAGAGAGAAAGCTAGGGTATTTCTAGGGTTTCTCAACAGGAGAAATCTTCACAGTGGTATACAAATTTAACATGTTCTGTCTTGAGTTCTAAGTAGAAAACCTAAATATGGAACAAATAGCAATTTGTTGGCATTCTGCATCAATTAGTAGGAGCAGGATGTGTATAGATCTGTGCAACAACCAGCTGCAGTGTGCTACCTTTTGCTAACAGCCAAATTCCTACCTAGACATTTGCTCACTGCTTCAGCAGGGTAGGGGAAGAAAATTGGGAGAAAAGGAATGAGAAGGCTCATGGGAAGAGGGAGCTCAGGGAGCTTGCTTGCTAATTACCACCATGGACAAAGCAGGCATAGTTTTGCGAAAGTTAACTTTATTGCCAACTAAAACAAAAGCGTCATTAATAATTGTATTGTAGGAAACAGAAAGGTGAACATTCAGACAAAACATTTCATCCCCCTTTTCCAGAGTCTACTTTAGTCTCAACTGCCCCCCCTTGATCAATTAGAAACGAGCCATTGTGAGAACCTACTGTTTGCTGGAAAGAGGGGATGCAAATTAACTAACACTAGAGGCTGTAAAAGGCTGAAATTAGACTCCAGCTGCAACAGAGGTAAGAGTGTGAAACAATGAATGTGGTCAGAGGGCTGAAGAAGAGATCAGTGAGCTGTCCTAGCAGGGGCAGGCAGCTCTTGGGTGCTCAACTTGCTCTTGGCTGAGCAATGTAAAATTTATCTATTGGGCTTCTGTAAGTCTTGATGAAGCCTTGCTGTTCCTGTCTACGTCAGCAGAATTTTAGCATCTTAGGGAAAGGTGAACTGGGAGAGGAGTTTCATCTCATGAAGTGTTGATTCACCTGCACAACAATCCTACGAAGCAATAAACCTTCCATGTGCAAAGACTCACCAAACTCCATGGGGCAGAGAACCTTCAAACCCAAATACAGGGATGTGCAATTAGTTATGCTGCCTTCAGGCCGTAGTCTGGTTCTTGCATTACCTCCTGGGTTTTAGCAATTGCTAGTATAGACTAGCCATAGTTCTTAAAAGTGTTAAAAAAAATCTTACTGTTAAAAAAATCTCACAATTTTTGGTCTCTCTGTTTCTTGAGATCATCTTGACCTCAGATTAGTTATAGGAGAATGCATTTTTCTTTCTTTCTTTTTTCTTTTTTCTTTTTTTTCTACTTTTACAATAGTAGTTTAAATAAGTATCTTAATGAACGTAGGTTTTTGTCGTACCAAATGAAGCTCTGTCTTGAATGACTGCGAATAATTTGGCATAACTGCCAGAGTATAATCCATAAAAAAGTGTGTGGAAAGACTAGTTAAGATAAGTAAAAAGCCTATTAGGGGTGAATAAAATGCGAAACAATTCATTTTCAGCTGTAAGAAATGCCACCTTCATATTTATAGGATTTGCAATTACTTAGCAGTAATTACTTAGTAATTACTTAGTAGGGATGAAATTTTACATACATAAACCCTTCCTTTCCACTTCTGCATTCAGAAAAACAATCTTATAGTCATAGAAACACAGTATATATTCTTTATTTTTCAAAACAGATAACAATCAGCATATGATTTTGAAATATTCAGGCTAATTTGAATAAAGCCATGCAATTTAAGTAATACTTTTTTAAGGTTCCAGTTGAATTTAAAGAGAAAAATGCTTGCCATTTTGAGAGCACAACTGTTTCCGTTGTTCTTAGAGAATATCAGATTGATATTAGGGAAGAAAAATAAATAGCTCATTTTATATTACTTTTTCAGTGATATTCAATATTTATGTTTACAAAGCAGTCAGATGCATAACTGAGACTGAGATTATGGGAATCATACATGAAACATATCCTTGCCACCTCTCAACTCAAATGAGAAAGTTTATGGCTAATCATAGTGTATAGAATTGACTGTGGTAAAAAATGTTGAAAAAAATGAAGGCTTATAGTGCAGTAAAATCTTGCCTTGATTATTGAAATTGGATAAAGTCCTGAATGAAATTAAATGATTTTTTGAAAGTTATATTCTTATTTTAAGACAGCTTTCACTATAAAAGCCTAGGGCAATAACATCCATAATAATATACACATAATCATAAATTGGGGAAAAAAAAAAAAAACACTGGAAATATAAAAAGGCCTACTGAAATAAAAGTAACAAGTGACATTTTATCATGAAATATTCTCTGCCAGCAGCTCTATAACACTGTATATCTGCAAAAATGATTTCACAGGTAACAGCGGAGGCCTGAACTTTTTTATCTGCCATGTGCTCCAGTGTGGGAAGACCTACTCCTAGAGAATGATACTACCTCTTTTCAGAAATCACTATATAAGCTACTTGTTGCAATCACAGATTTTACAGCACAGGACAAAATATGAGACTGCATCTGAGTCTAGGTGAGGCCATGATCAATAATCAGAGAGTGTCAGCTTGACTCAATAGTGCAACAGCAAAGCAATCTGAATTGCATTAGTTTGTCAGAGATTTAGTTGTCTGAAACACATGTAAGTCAGTTATTTAATTGAGATATGAACGGGTTGGCAGGCAGAGAGAATGGGGAAAAGCAGTGGTATTGCCTGAAATTATGCAGAAAATAGAGCAATGCATTGTTACAGGTGTGGTCAGACTCTACAAGTATCCAGTCATACAATGAGCATCATGCTCCTTCAGCTGGTAGCTATGTCTCTAAGATCACTGCTGTACCTTTCATAGATTAAATGCAAACATTCAGCAGCTTGAGAAAATGCACAGCAGTTTACATTGTCAGATGTATAGACAGGTAAGGTACTGATTTTCAGTTATGGGTCTTCACAGGGATTTAATCCCTTCCCATCACTTTCTTAAGGTAACTAATCCATTATTTCAACAGAAATAAACAAAAGAAGGTTGAAGATAGGCTCATTTACTTGCAGTTCTCATCTATAATTTATCAACAGTGATGTATTCTGAAAAAACAATAGCTCAGAAACTGTTTATGGGGAGGAGTTGCTTCTAGTAAAATCAACTACCGAGATTATTGCATATGCTTCTGATTTTGTTTTTATTTTTTCTCTCACTGATCTGAGATTGTAACAAATTGGCATGTATGCCCACTGGGTATTTGGATTGATTTCATGTTGTGACCAGCATCATACATCACAGCTTTTCATCTTATGCTAATAGAAAATGGTTGGCTGGTGTATTCTCAGTTTTCATGGTTTTTGCTGCAAATTGATCTGATTTAGCCACAGGAAAATAATTTTATTTTGCTTGTTTCTTGGTATCTTCATGTTGATAAAACATCGATTTTTCTCACCTTTGCCATGTTGTTTTACTTTCTCTTCTCACTTTGGGCTTTATAACATGAACTCTTTGTATTTTGCCAGCAGGCAGGGCAAACAGACAGTGCCTTTAACTGCTTCAGGTTAAACAGAAATATTCATCGTTAGCATGACTTGAAGAATCAACTTACTGGTAGTATGCTGTGCTGCTGATAGCAATTGTGAACTTCAAGCCACACTGGTCAATGAGAAATAAAAATAGCACCAGTTGCAGGGCACATTTTCATGATTTAGTGAGGCTTTCTCCTATCAGCAATTTGATTGAACTTCAAGAAGTGATTTAGGATTGCAGGCAGTCTTGCAATCTTGCTGATATAAAAGCTACGTTCAGCCTCTCACTCCCTAGTTAAGAATAAATGGAAAACAGACTGACTTTAATGCTGAGCAGGTAAAGAAAAACAGAAGGAGCTAAAGAGGCAGGAAATCACACACACGCTCACACACATAATCAGGCCAATGCTTTGTTAGCAGCCTTTCCACGAGAAATGGGGTGCTTTTACTTCTCTACCTTTGTCAAACACAGCTTATTACTGTTTGTTTTGCCCGTGCCTCATGGAAACTTTTCCAGGTACATGTGCCAAGTGGATCACATTCTTGCAATGAAAAGTACCACTGTGACTACTGTGGACCTCAGCAGAAAAGATAATGTGCAAAATGCGAGCAATTACAGGACTCAGTCTCTCTACTGCCCTGGCTTTCTTGTCTTTCTCTTGGAAGTCTTTGAGTGACTCTTTTCTTCCTTGTCTGAAGAGGGGTTGGTAGGAAACTGCAGTCCAAATCCGTTAGGTCCGTTTATGAAAACACATTGAAAGTAGCGGACAGGAGCTAGGAAAACAAAGAAGAGATGGTTAAATGGACATTTATAATTTCCAAATTGAGACCATGAGTCTCTGTTGTATTCTCTCAGAAAACAACTGTATAATTTAATTCTCATTAATTGAATTACAACACACATCTTTAGTGTCTCACAAGGCAGATTCCACATGTCAACAAGATTTTAGCTGAAGAGTTCAGCATGACATATTTGTAGCAGAAGTTTAGAAACTATAGACAATTTACATTTTTTTCCATTATTCCACACAGTTACAGGCTTTTTTTTTTTTTTTCCCCATAGAATATTTGCATTCTAGGATAGCTGAATGGAAACTCCTGAAAGCAACGTGTATATTTTCTGATCTTATATTTCACAGCCAGTTTCAGGTAGATTGAGAAGTTCCAATAGGACTCCAAAGAAATGGTGATGGTGGCATTTTTATTAGGGTTCGGATGAGTATACACATATATCTATTGGTTTGAAAAAGGGGATCATAAATGGCAGTGCCTGCTTTTTTTTGATTTTTGAGCACTGCTCTATATAGTCACACTTCAATGTGCAATGTTTTAAGGTTTTCAGGAACACATCTTTTCAGCACAGATGAAATTGACCTTATTTGTTACAGAAGCTGAGTTGTGGACTCTGAAATTAATGCTGACAAGATTTTAAAAGATAACTATGACTCTGGTATGCATTTGTGAAAATGATTGGAGGAGTGCTGGAATCTGAAAAAGTTAATTTTCATACAGTTATTCTTCTGCTGACTATTTCTTTCCTCTGCTGTTCATTCCATATTAAAAAAAAAAAAAAAAAGCTGTTTATTGTAACAGGTCCAATCTGAGATGGACTCCAAGGCTCCCTTGTGCTATGAACTCAAATGCAAGGTTTGTTTATTTACTGCCAAGTCACAATAAAAAGTTGAACACAGAGTGGTGTGTCAGAAATGCTGGTATGTTCAACCCAATTATTTTATTCTCTGTGGCTTTCTTGCTTCACTCATTCAAAGGTTAAGTATTTACTGTCTAAAAGGCGCACTTGAAAGTGATGTTAGAAATAAGATTCTTCTGAAAATTACTTACTGCTTTCCCCCTAAATCTAAGAATAAAATCAATTTCTCCCCTCAGGTTACTGGTATTTTCACTGTGGTCCTCTGTAAGATGAATCCAGGATCTCTTTTAGAAAGATGAAATTAGACTAGAGAAATCACCTTCTGATTAGAGCTGACAGCAAGGATATAGAGCTTATTATAAAAGCATTTATAGAAACATGGAATCATAGAATAACAGAGTTGGAAGGGACTCACAGGATCATGGAGTCCAGCTTCTGGCTCCACACAGGACTACCATTG
Organism: Phasianus colchicus; assembly: GCF_987193195.1. Taxonomy (NCBI): domain Eukaryota; kingdom Metazoa; phylum Chordata; class Aves; order Galliformes; family Phasianidae; genus Phasianus; species Phasianus colchicus. The sequence continues at coordinate 60,781,203 of NC_143437.1, read as the reverse complement.
AAATCCTACATCTGAAAATGCTGTCCAGTTTCAACAGGCTTGGTGCCTGTTTCATGCTTGACCAGCCTCTGGTGAAGAAATTTTCCCTAACCCCCAAACTGACTCTCCCCTGATGCAGCTCCACGCTGTTCCATTGGATCCTGACACTGTCACCAGAGAGCAGAGATCAGTGCTACACTTCCACTCCCTGTGAGGAGCTGTAGGCCACCATGAGGTCTCCCTGCAGCCCTCTCTATTCTGGGCATCTCCTAATGTGGGTCAGCTATATTCTCTGTGTTTGTACAGTATCACTTGGGCCAAGAAGTTTCTGGGATATATTATAATTGCAATTAACAGACTTATTCCATTCAATAAGATATCTTTCTTAAGTAAAGCTAATTAAAAACAGTAAATTTCCACAAAAGAAGCTATGATTAAAACCAATCGTTTCCTATCAAAATGCTCTGCCAGAGTTTTCTCAATAGGTTTCACTTAATTTAAAAAAAAAAAAAAAAAAGCAAGACTAAAATCAACTCCCACTGAGTGTCAATTTGATAAAAAGAATTATTTTATAGGAAAGAAATTGCCAATTTAAAACTCACATTTCTCTTTTTAAGTGGAAATAATTTCTGCATATTTCTCTAATGGATATAAAAATTAATAAAAATAAAAATAAAATAAAATAAAAAAATAAAAAAGTCAATAGCCAGTTCTCTCTTCTTTATGAAGAAGGCAAGTAGGGCATCATGCACTTGCTAGCCCCTATAAATGCCAGTAAATACTTTATTTAAAGACAGTAGAAATCATTTCAAAAATAACTATGTATGCAGTCAGAATACAAAATTCAACTCTCTCTTTCATACATTCAGTAAGTCCTGATATATACTAGATCTTTTATAGGAAGTACTTTAAACATGTTTATGTTTATCATAATCAGCATGTCTGACACCACAGTATTTTGTAAAGAGGTCACTTTTAGTTTTTGGATGGTATTCAAATTGTTAAAAACTTTTTTTTTTTTTTCAAACTGTCTTGGTTAGATTTCCTATTAATACTGTCAGTACATAACTACTACTCCTCAATGTTTGTAATTTTTTTTTTCTTTTTTTTTTCTTTTTTTAAGTTAAGCATATAGAACAAAGCCAGTTGCCTATACAGGAGAAATCCTTTTTCACTATTTCTCTTTAATGTTGACTTTTTTAGGTTGCTTTATCATGCAAACCTGAGATGCAAAATGTGCAGATAAAAATGTCATTCAAACAAATGCCAACATCTTTGGAACTATGTATGTATCAGAATCTGCAGCATTGTTATGATGCACCATAGCTACGAGAACAAATTGAATTTTGGCGTGCAAAGAAGACTACAAATGTAACCCCTTCTGCTTTTATAATTCCCCACATTAAGTATGAATAGAGAATGTGTCTTCTAAACTGAAGAATGTTCCCAATTCTAATGTATTGTCTCGTATCTTCAGGGCAAATGTTATTAAAAAAAAAGAGATGAACAGTAGGAAACATGGCTTAACATTATAATTCTTTTCTTAGATTATCAGAGGAAAAAATCTTATATCTGGCCCTATGCTTTTGGGTAGGATGTAATTTATGATAACTCATATAGCTACTGAAATTTTTCTTATGAGAGCTACTGGGGAAACAAGTGAAAAAAAAGCAAATGTTGGAAAAATCTAGAAAAGTCTATTTGACAAATTACAGCTAATTCTGTTATACGAAGAGTTGATTCTTATGACTAATTTGGTTTTGGGAAGATGGAAAAGGGGATATTTTTGTCTTTGTTTTTCTTTTTATTGAAATAAAGGGTAAGGTTTTTTTCCCTTATGGAGGAGAGAAATTTGAAAAAAAATATTTTTTGATCTTTTAAAATAACTTTTGCATAGATAGAAATCATTTGGAAGTCAAGATGAGTTCCAGAAGCAATCTCTCTGGATTAGGGGTTTATGCAAAGTTATTCTGTACTGGTCAAGAAGAAATGTAAAGCACATTACACAGATATGCATATCACCCTGAGAGATGGTTTCAAGAAATGTGGGTGGAATATTGCAAGAGCACTGTCCTGACGCTTTCAATTCTTAAGCAGAAGAGGAAAAAGACTGGGTGTCATGCTTGAGGCCTTTTCTCATTAAAAAGTTATTCTAGCTCTTTAATCATCTTCATGACCCTTTGCTGGATTCTCTCCAGTAAATCCACATTTCTCTTGTACTGGGGAGCCCAGAATTGGACCCAGTAAACTACATGTCGCCTTAATAATGCTGAGTATAAAAGGGCAGCACAACCCTCTGGTGTATCCACAGCTCCTAATTTTGAATCATCTGCAAACTTCTTACAGTACACTCTGCCTCATCATCAGTATAATTAATGAAGACATTAAATAGGATTGACTCCTGTGTTCACTCCCTGATGCTTCCAGCTTAACCCCCCCCCCAAAAAAAAATGATCATAAGTCTCACTTTCATGGACTTTATGCATACTGAAAATCAAGTACAAGTGAACTTTTGTCCTGCTCCACAAGAGGTTTCTGGTGTCCCTAAGCTCACCTTAGGAGACCTGCTTTACACTTTGACAGATGTACCATCCCAGTGAAACTTCCCTCCTGACACTATCCTGGGAGTACACTGCTATTTGCCCTCCAAATCTGTACCATGGATCACCACACTCTGGGCCCTGTTATTCAGACAGTTTTCAATCCATATCACTGTTTGCTCATCCAGCCCTTACTTCTCTATGAGCATCCTATGGGAGATAGTGCTGAAACCGGTAGACAACATTCACTTCTCACCTCAACTTAGCACAGCTACCAGTGCACTCAATCACAGAAATTATCAGGTAAATCAAGCATGTCTACTCCCTTGTGAATTCATACTATTTCTGATCTCTTTCTCGTCCTTCATGTGTATGAAAAGAGTTTGCAGGATTAGTTTTCTGTCACCTTCCCAGGGATGGACGTGATAATGACTAATCAATAGTTCCCTGGGTCCTCCTTTCCCTTTTTGGAGATAGGAGCAACATTTACTTTTTGCAAGTCCTCAGGTACCTCTCCCAAATGCTGTGGTTGTTCGATTATGAATTTGGCTTTGATTTGATTTGATTAAATTAACATTTAAAGAGCTAGAATGCAAATTACATACTATTTGTTGTTAGTTAAGCCAGATATTTAAGTCAGTTGAATGGAATAGGTGACAGATAAAAGACAACTAACTGACACAAGTCTCAGTGTAAAAGAGAATAAAGATGTTCCCAAGACCATAGATCATTTGAACAGTTAAACGATGAACTTAGATGACTTTAGACTACATTTGAAATTCTCTCCAGAAACCAGTTCCCAATTACAATAGCAAATATAATTTATGGATTGTAAATACCACTAGGTATTAAATTTACTGCTGTTCAGGTACAAGAGCCACAAGAGCCAGCAATATTCATTACAAGATGTGACTGGTAGCAAAAGAATTAGTCCAGAACCGTTTCTAATTTTTTTTTTTTTCAGTGACTATCTTGAAGGATTTTGTCTGTAGATGTCTGTGATCAAATGCAGACCTTTACATGAAATGGATAAATCTTGTCTAGTATCTACAGTACTAATGACTTTAATGGATCTGGAATGGTGTGAATGCAAAGGAACAGGCAGCTGGTGTCCTGCTTGTATTATTCTGTAATTCTGTAGTCCTACTGCTCTCCTAGGAAGAGGTGTGAAGTTGAATGTCTCCAGATAAGAGGACTCTGAAAAGCTGTCAAATTAATTAGGACAGCAGTTCCTTATTATAAGCCAGTTCTGACAACAAATAAACTCGAGGTAAGGCAACGGAACTGACAGACTCAGCCAAGATTAATAAGGGGGGTTAGCACAGTGGTTGGGAGAGATGTCCTCCTGTAGTAGGAGCAGCATAAATCCAAAGTTCTTTTAGATCATCCACATGACTTTGATTATTTCAAAAAAGAGTACCACTTAACTTGGATTACAATATCAATGTGCAGAGAGGTTACCCATAAGTATATAATTAAAATAAAAATGGATGTTTTTCCTATTTGTGGTTTGTATGTACAGATTTTGAATTTAAAACTCATTACAATCTATAGTTTTCTAGTGATATTTAATTGGCTTCAGATCAGATCATAAAGCTTTCATAGTTTACCTATGACTATTTCCCCCTTATGCGAATTTCTAGGACAGGAATATTAATTTGAGTTAACTTTTAAAATGGATTAACTAGCCCACACAAAAATTGCTGCGTGGGAACTCATCCAGTATTAAAGCAGCCCCAGTGAAATTGTCTTCAGTTCAATTTCAAAATAGGTTCAACCAGATTAAATCAACGTCACTTTAGTTCTTAATATGTGATTACTCAAGCATTTTGCACTATTTAACCTCTCCTAAAACTTTTTCTTATTAATACACGGTATTTGTCCATATCACAAGCCTACTGAGAGTTAGTCTCCAACTATTTCACAAAGGTCAGCTTCAGAATGGTGGAATTACTAAGATCAAGTTACTGGAAAGCTTGAATAGGCAGCCTTGGTTCTCACAACCCTAACAAACCTCAAACACTGAACCATTCATGACCAGTATTTAAAAGGTGTATGCCTGAAGATCAGAGGCTTTCTACATGAACTCCCTTGCAAGCAGCTTGTTCTACTATCATGCTGTGTGCTTACAGTGAAGAATGGTGGGGACCATAGGAAGATCTTGCTGCATGAGAAGATCTGTGTAGACACAGGACTTGTAAATGAATGGACGCTGATCTTACATAAAAGTTTTTGACAAATTCTCAAGGTGCCAGTTCCTTCTATTATTTTTTAGCCAACGGTACACATTCTGATGTCCAGGAAAAACAGTATTATTAATGATTTATTGCTGAACTCTAGTGAGAAAAAAAAAATGGTAAACATCTAATTCAAGTTATATCAAGGATGTTACTACTGTTTTCATTACTACCCTCAGAGACGCAGCTATTAATGTTCTCTTTATTGATCTATGCTTTTACTTTGAGAAAAGATTTAATATCTTTTCTATCTTTTTGGGCAGCTTCTCTAGTGAAGTTGTATTCAAATGGTCAGCTTTGAGAGATTGAGTCTGTGCAGATGATGTTCAGAAAGAAACTACTGAGAAAATACTGGAATCATCATACCTCTGAGATATATGGACTACCTGGATGATGAGCAAAGTAGAAAATATATTATCCACAGTTCATCAGAATGATGAGTTTCTCACCTATCTATAGATCTATCTTGCACTCTCTTCTGACTACTGTGTGTTTTATTTATAGTAGTTCAATTCTTATATTTTATGGAACTGGACAAATATGTTTCTGCTTAATGATATTAACAGAGTGCATCTACAGAATGATGAAATAAACCACACTCCAAATACGGAGTCTCCAAATACTTCATGCCAGTGAAAAAAAAAAACAAAAAACAAACAAAAAAAAAGAAAGCATTCTCATTCTCTGTGAAAATAATGATCAGAGGGAAAAAATCTTATATTGCAATGCTGACAAGTTTGTGTGACCCCTGAGCACTGAGGAAACATTCTTAAATGTCTCACATTAAATCTTGCATTCAATAGAACTTTCACTTTTTTTTTCTTCTGAAATTTGGAGACCATACTTGCATTGTAAAATATGTTACAGAGATACAAAAGGTGAAAGGCAATTAAATAATTTTATAGAAACAAACTAATCACCATATGCTAATACAGACATATAATGACTTAATCCATTGGAGCTGCTGAGGTTTTCACGTGCATTCTTTTGCTGATAATAGGTTGAAAATATTCCTTTTTATGCTGGAAAACATCTGAGAAACAGTGTCGCAGAAGCAGAGAATAAATCTAGTTGAGAAATGCTTTTTTTCATAGAAAAGATTATTATATTCAAATAAAGAATGTTTCAACTGCCCCTAATGGTAAGTTTAATTTTTTCAGATGTACAACATCTTTGACTAGACATAGGAGTTCATAGGAAAGAAAATCTTATGTCCAAGAAACTATAAACCTCTTAACAATTTATAAAGGTAGATACATGAATTATGTAAGACACAGGATGCTGGGGAATTTAGCATGACTAATTTGATTTCTATTTACCTTTAAAACAATCCACGTATTTCTGTAGTTTAACCTATTTATACGGGTTTAAGATCAATCTCATTATTTCTCACTTTTCAAGCACTTTTATCACTGCCTCTCTTTAATTTTGCCATATTTGCACATCTGTTGTCTAAGATAACAGCTCAAAAAAAAGTCAATCTCTTTAGCTAACAGTGTGACAAATGAAAGAAAGTGTTTCCTGGGCTTTCAGCCATAAGGACAGTTACACGGCAATTGCAATAAACATAATCAAGTACTGGTTACTTTAAATTTTCATACTCTGATGTGAGCATTGAAGCAGATTAGGACTTACTTACAGTATACAGTTGTTTATATAAAGGATATGGAAGACAACTCTCATCACAAAGTTGAGTTTGTACACTTCTCAAATTTTACTCCAAATGTCCAAAAATCTGCTTCTGTCTGCTTGTGAATAAATTTCTTGTAAGGCAGAAGGAAAAACTAGTGCCTAAGTTTCAATCTGAGCACAGGTGTCAGTTTTGACACTTAGGATAGGAGAAAGAAGGGGGAAGAATTTTAAGTAATTGCTTGCAGCTCTACAGGGGAGAGAAATTTAGTGTCTACTGCACATATCACCATTGCTTATATGAAAGGTACAGAGCTGCTTAAAATTCTGTCTAAATGTGGAACTTTCTGAAAATTGAAGATATATTCATCTTTTTAAATTGCTTATTTCATTTTATCTGAGTGCTTTATAATACCAGGAAAAGGCTGAAGGACTCTGATCAAAATCTAAGTACGTGTGAATCTAATCTATTCAGCTTTTCAAAGCAGAAAGGAGATTTACTATTTAAATTTTTAGATTCTCTCAGAAGGTGTAAATCCTATTTATCAGCAGAAATTATTACTATTTGGTGCAATGGAGAAAATGCACTGTCTTCACCTTCAAACAATACAGGAAGAATAAATCAACTTCAAGGGGACATGACCCAGAATTCGGTCTCAACTTTCGATGTTCTTTTGGAAACCTTTCACCCACTTTCTGAAAGCTTACTAATTCTGTTTAGTGGACAAAGAAGACACTGACGTAAACTTATGTTTGTAAAGCCAGTTACAGAGGACTGTTTGCATAGAGTTGTTTCTGATCTAGGAAACATCCAGTCGGTTGTGCGATGGTAGAATATAATTAGATTAACCAATAACAGCAATTATTGTAAATGAAAACAGTTTTCGAATGATGCAAACTTTGCAGGAGTTTGGTGTGCAGAAGACAAGATAATAAGTTTTAGCACACACTTATCTTGAACTTGTAATTTTACTACAGAAGAAAACCTCTGCTTTAATTCACTTAATTTATTTGTCATTTGCTGCGAGTATTGCTATACTGTTAGAATGGCTATGACTTTTAGCATAGCGTTTACATTCTGTATATATTGGTCAATTACAGAATTATAAAAATATTTAAAGGAATTTAATTTTATACCTGGTTCTAAAACTGCATGCATTACCTATCAAAGAAAAAATATATAAAAGGCTAAGCTAAGCCAAGCCATTCTTATATAGCGGCACTCATACAACAAATTCTTGTGAGCTATGTGTGCAGCACACTATGTTTGGGAGCTTAAGTTTAACATTTAATTCACATTTTCTTTCCCTTGATGTCTGATTGCACTGAATATGTTTTGCACACAGCTATCATTTTTAGGCTTGTTAAAATATTTATATTTTAAATATATAGATACATATTTATACATACATAAATGTATCTACACGTCCATCACACATTTTCCATCATATATATAGGATTGTAAAACATTCTGCCTATAGTAAGCATGGAGAGAACAAAAACAGCAAACATACAACAAAGTGGTCTGAATTATTTGAGATGAAGTCATTTTCTTGACTGTCTAAGAACAACAAAGTTTTACCAGGAAGATGTGTATTAATATTTAGTTCATATTTTGGTTGTACACAAGTACAGAAGTACACATCTCAAGGTGAGATAAATGACCTAGATCCTTGTCTAGTGTGAATCAGTGCAGTTCCACTGAAGTTGCTTGAAGAGATCAATTTATACCAGTCAAGTATCTGGAATGTATTTTTATTCTTATCTTGAACTAGGAAGAACATGGAGTTAACAGATAATGCAGTGAGCGGAGATGTCCTCCTCAGATGCCCTACTCTTTTTCACCTTTTTTTGTGGTGAGGACGGGAGTATTCGAAGAGACAATATTTATTCTTGTAAGAAAAAATAAATGGAACATAGTCCTCATTATGTAGTTTTGCTATGGAACAGATTTTCTATGAGGAACACACGCTTATTTAAATAAATTACTGCCAAATTAATTATAGTTCAGTTGGTTTATAATTAGCTACTTATTTGTTTAGAAGTTTAGTAAAATCATAAAGCAATACAATTTGAATACACTGTTTTCCACAGGAATAATACTTGTGGGTCCTACTTACCTTGTTTTCCTTGCATCATGTTGCCCTAACATGAATAAGAGAGATGGAAGGACCGTAGAATTGACATCCCTTAAAACAACACAAACACTTTGGAAAGGAAAAAGAATTTCTTTTATGAAAAAAGAAGGAAAACTATATACCTGATGTCAGGTTGTGGTGTTTTGGAGCTTCTTTTGCTGGTGGAGCTCCTAAAGAACAAAACATAGATTATAACTTAGTTTTCTGTTTCGGGACAAAACATTTAATTAGATTTCAATAAAAAACATCCTGGTGTTGGAATCAACTATGAGACAGGTATGAACCCAACTGTTTTTCAAATATGACTTTCTTTAAGCACAAAAACTGTATGTCTAGTAAACCCATAGAGGCAGACTGTTCCTAGTTTAGTAGACCTGCACTAGTACAATTAAGCAACTGTTATTCTTTGAGGTTCCAAGATTTCAATCATACATAGCACCTAATTGTTCTTGAAGACTAACATATGCAGATCTGACTTCAAATCTTCACTTTTGTGAAAATCTCACAGCCTTTAGCAAATGTAAAGAGAACGTTTGGGTCATATACCACTAACTTAAAATGTATTAGTGTTATATTACTATTGATTATCTTCGGAGGTATAGCAGAAATAATTTCTATTACTATAGAGAAACAATCAGGGTGGTGCTTTACCGAAATGTTAGCCAGACTATAAATGACCGTGAAGTATACAACACACACAAAAAAGTGTTCTGTTATCAACATAGTCATTCTACAATATGAGGTGGATGATCTAAAGCATCAAACAAGCTATGGAAATGAACAGTGCACCACCACACCAGCAATCATAGCAGCAGACTGGCTGAGGTAACCCACTCATCTGAGGACACAGAGCCAGAGCACCCAGCAGATCAGCTAATGATGTACCAGTTTTGGGGTCACAGACAGGGCACCTCTGCAGCCAGATTGGACATAGAGCTGTAATACTTGATGGTGACACCCAGAGGAGCCACCAGACATTCAGTTACTGGGAATCTCCACACAATTTCGTCATTTTGGTGTACTTGCATATGTTTAAAAATGCTAACAAAGCTCCTCTTTCCAATCCCATGAAAAAAGCTGATGTTTGCAGAGATTTTCATTACCTTTGTGTTTTTCATCTTTCAGATGTTTCTTCTCAGTTGCTTTTTCTAGGCAGAAAAAGAAAAGATAACTGAGTTCAAGGTTAGAAATAATTTAAATTCTAATTCTTAATAGATTATTACCTAGACTTTTCAAGTCCAATTCTTTGAAAATTAATACAGATCTTTTAGGAGTTTTTTCATACACAAATACATGTAAAATTATGATCTGATAGTATTGTACAATTATAGAATCATAGGTTTGTGTTGGAAGAGACCTTAACAACATCTAGTTCTAAGCCCCCTGCCACAGCCAGGGTTGCAAACCACTAAGTCAAGTGCTAGATTGGGCAACCCAGGGCCCCATCCAGCTTGGCCTTGAACACTTTCAGTTATGGGGCATTCACAGCTTCCTGGGAAACTTGTTCCAGTCTCTAAGTGAAGAATTTCTGCCTAACATCTAAATTAATTCTCACCTCATTTAGTTTAAAATCATTCCCCCTTGTCCTGTTACTACCAGACAATGTAAAAAGTCTATCCCTCTCCTGATTATAAGCTCACGTTAAGTACTGGAAGGCTGAAAGGAGGTCTCTCCAGAACCTTCTCTTCTCTAGGCTGAACAAGTCGACCTCCTTCTCCCTGTCTTCATAGGGGAGGTGCTAGAGTCCTCTGATCATCCTTGTGATCTTCCATCTACACATATATGCATACACAGAATAATTTCCTACCTTCTTTTTCCTTAGATGTCTTTCTTTTTTTCGGGGCTAGAAAGAATTGCAAGGAAAGAACATTAAGTGACAGCTCTCAGAAATATAATCATAGAATCATATGTTTGAGTTGGAGGGGACCTTTAAGATCATCTAGTTCCAACTCCCCTGCTATAGGCAGGAACACCTCCCTCTTAGACCAGGTTGCTCACAACCCCATCCAGCCTGGCCTTGAATGCTTCCAGGGAGGGGACATCCATGGCCTCTCTGGGCAACCTGTTCCTCACAGTAAAGACTTATTTTCCTACATCTAATCTAAAATACAAGGCTCTCACAGCAAACACATTGCACAGAACTGATCTCCTTAGTAATTTTCCAGGAAAAACTGGACTAAATGTGTCTCATAGCATATATACAATGGATCTAATATTACAATAATGGCTGTTACCCTAGTGGTAGCAGCAGCTCTGAGTTTTCCGAACAGTCTTCGGAAGTCTTCTGAATATTGCTTGTTGTAGAGTTCTTCAGAAAGTTCTGATAGAGACTTTGGGCACTAGAATTCTGTAATTCCCTAGCAACTGAGAGAATTGCCTAACTGTTCATTACCAAAATTGCACCAGGGAAGGATCCCTTTGCATACTACCTTCTTCTTACTATATTTCCTTGATTGCCTGAAACAAAAACAAAACAAAACAAAACAAAAACAATCTGGAGCTAGATACACCTTCAGAATTGCCAGATATGACCATTCTGAAGTCATGCAGCAATAGATTCTTCTTTATTTGATTTATTTTTCTCAAATTGTACATCCACTTAGAAAATGTGTTTTTTTCTTTCTGACATCCTTTTCTCCAGACTCAAAACAAGAGTGGTTGGTCTGTGATTCCATTCAACAAGGCAGACTGTCTGAAATTAAAGTGTATTGCTGGCAGGTGCCTGAACCCATTTCATTATTCCCTGTTGACTATAGCAGAAAACTAGCAGGCTGCTTTCAAAGTGTTCATTTTCACTTAGTATGGTCCAACCACTTCTAATATGAATTTCCTCAATGTCTTCTGATGCCTATGTAATCTGATTACTGCTAACTTGCTCAGTGCTTATCATCTGCATATATCTCCCAAGAACAGTTAAAATAAGATAAAATAATCAATCGATAAAAGCACTCTGATAGAGAACTGTACATCTGCAGTGATGTCAGTTTACCAGCGCTGCGTCACATCAGCATTGTTAGCTGCTGATGAATGTTACATGTTCTTCAACAACGTTCATTATTTCTTTCTACAAGACATAGCAGAAAAATGTAATATTTACCTGTTATTGGGATTTCACCTGTTGACTCTACAGGAAAATTGTCAAAAATGAGGATGAAGGGGGAAGGAAAAGAATATGAGGCTTAGTACCATGGGTTTTTTTTTTGTTTTTTTTTTTTTTTGCCCTCAAGAAAAGTAACCATTTAAATAGACCTTCTCTTTCATCTGCATCTTTTCTGCAGGATATTAATTTGCAATGAAAAGTGTCTTAATGGTGTGCATGTACATAGGATTTCACAGTGAAAGCTAAGAGCCCCGCTCTTTGAAGTACTATAATCCAGCATGCAATGGTGCATGCACATGCAAACACCAATCAAAGCTTTCAAGCAAGTGAATATTTAGAGTTCTTTTTAAACATGCACTCAAGGTTATAGCTGCCTTTGCTCTTTCCCCAAAAAATATATTCAGTTCATTACCTCTCTTTTCTTATCATCTACACATCTCAACCAAAGACTGACACTTGAATAGCTGACATTCACCTCGGTATAACTTTCTCCTACACCATCAGACTGCCTTGCATTTTAACAGTAAAAGCTCTTGGAAGCTGGAAAAATTTTTAATTATGTGTTTGTATAGCACAAAACCAGCATATATTAATGCCCATAATAGTTAAAGACAATTGATCAACACAATGAGATAAAAATTCCCCGGTGTAAATGGCCATTACTTTTTTGTAATCAAAAGAATTTATGATGTTGTGATTTGGAATCCAAGAGATTTTTACCCCTCACTTCTTTGCTAGTCCCAGTTTTATTTTGGAACTTTATTGTAAGGAAGGAAAATAACCTTGAATATCGTCACAGAGCACTTTGAGGTCTCCTTTGACTGAGTTATTCCGATGTTTACTTCATTGTTGAATACTGACATCAGATGAATGTGAGGTTCCACAGCTGATGGAATCCCACATGAAGGCAAAAATCTTTCAGTACCTGCTTTTACAACAGGAAGTGTGAGCAATTAAGCATAGCTTTCACTAACATACCCAAGGAAACTTTGAGTCTTGATTTTGGTTCATAAGGAGAATCATAAATTTCAGTGCTAAAAACAGGAACCTCAGGCACTCAGTAAAGGCCAATTTTACTGCTGTTAAGTGCTAACATGCTTAAATCCTTTAATATTTACAGTTCTGCTTATAATCTTGCCCACAGATGCTGCAAACTTGTACATTACAGCATTCTGAGTGGATTAAAACTGCTTCTCATTTTTATTTAAGAAAACGTTCTCTTTGAGGCACTAAATCTGCAAAAGGGATTCATGCTCTGACTCCTTAACTAAGGAGTTGCTTAACTCTGAGGGACCTGGCCAGGCTCTGTTTTCTCTGTAATTTCTGATGTTTACACTCAGATGATTATTGTTTACCTCCCAGATATCACATATATTCTAATTTGGGATTAGGGATTTTCTTAGACAGTTGACCTGAAGCATGGTTTGTTTTACTTCTGTTGTATCAAACATAGAGGACATTTTCTTTTTCCAACACATCAAGAAGTTCCCACTTGCTGTCAGATCTTCGGAAAACACTTTGCCCCTACCGTAGTATTCTCATTACAGAATTAAATGGGAATAAAGTTTGGCCAGTGCTGAAATTTTTCTTAAAACACCAGCCTCTACGGTCTTCCTGTTTTGTTTTCTTTTTTGGCAAAATGGTATACAGTTTGGTGTAATTTCCTGCATGAGTATGAAATACCACAGGTTTGTTCTCTGTTCAAGGTGACTCCTCACAGTTTGAGAATCCTTAGTGAGTATGCAGAGATTATGAGTTTCATTTAAAATCCAAATTGGACATATGGTCAATTGCTGTCATTGACCTTCATGTGAGTTAAACTAAGAAAATAAGTATACTAATTGCTTTTATAATAACATAATAATTAACAAGTTATGATAAAAATGCATTTGTTGTTAATTTGGGGAATTTTCGAACTCAGCCTTGTATTTCTGTTTATTGTTCGTTAATCATTTGATGATAGGAAATCTACCAATTCAATCCACATTCAATTCAACAATAAGATGGGGTGTAATATATGAACAGATTTGGTCCAGGATGAATGTATGGATTTATTATTCGGTCTTAACTAGACCTAAACTCCAAAGTCAGTGAGCTATTCTGTTCATGACTGTATCTCATGTTGAATTACAGAATAGCTACCTCATGTTCCAGCAAGCATACTATACATCTGGCTGAGAGATATATGAAGCAAAGATACACAGAACTTTAGAAAAAAAGGAAGCAGGAATTCAAATACTGTTCTCCTTTGAGTGGAAAAAAAAAAAGTAGTTTATATAGCTCAGATGTTTAAAATCTTAAACTAGATTTATTCAAGGAGAGTTAGTTCAGAGTAGGGAGTATAAACAGAATTATTTTTGTCTATAATCATAGATCTGTTTGATACTTTTTTTTTTTTTTTTTTTTTTTTAAGGCACTGTTAACTTTTATAATCATTTGAAGCAGCAGAATATAATTTCAAGACTGTGGTACAAATACTCCGCAAAGCTCAAGAGAAAATATATTGGCTGTTCATTATATTCCAAATATGTCAGGTGATATAGTTTTTGATATAATAGCCTTATAGGCAGTGATTTTTGGTTAAAAGATTGTTACTGTGGAAAGCATGAGGAATTAGTCACTTAAATTTCTGGTGCATCTGTAACAGAAGAGGGTACCATCAGTAGGTCACTTGCATAAACTAGTACAGAAGACATCAAATGTCAGTGAATAGATCCACTGAACATAAAACTGAACAAATTTGAGTAATAGAATTAAACAAAGGAAAGAATACCTAAAATATGGGCAAAAAGAAAAAAAAAACGTAAAAACAACCACTAAAAGCAATACACATAGCTTCATGGGACATGATAATTTTTAAATGTTAAGCATGACGTAAATGCTTAACACTAGTATTCAGGATTGCAGGAGATCCTTCTGCAGAAGCACATTTCAGATGCTTCATGTTCCCCATTTCCTCTTAGAGATGTGATTCAGACCAGCACTATGTCTTTTTACAGTTGTATAGAAGCAGTTACTTGTCTTGTCTAACCTACAGCATCTAATGTAGGAGATTAATTTATGAATCTTAATAGAGCCAGCTTGCCATATTGTCAATTTCTGACATGAAACAGGAAGAGGTCTGTCCTCAAAGGGCTTAGCCTTACATTTGTGTACTCTTCGTAGATTACTTTACATCAGAATAACACATGGTTTGGTCTTGATGTGCCAGACAAAATTCAAGAAAGAAACCAAAGCTTCTATCCTAAGGAGACTACAACTAATTGAACAGTGAAGGTGCATACTTCACAACATTCACAATTCAAAGTGTGAAGTGTAAACATTGCCCTTCTGATTGTTGTCTGATCATGATTTGACGTATGTAACATGTAATTACTAGCCACAGTAAGCATAGATTACAGCCTTTAGACAATCAGAAGTCTTAATGACCTTACAAAGACATTATCAAACGTTTTCAGTGGAATCTTTGTTATGCAAAATATTTTCCTTGAATACTCTTTTCTCCACTTTAATTTTAGTTCTTTTTTATTAAGGTGAAAAAAGTATTAAAACAAGGCCAATAAAATATGTTTACTACATTCATTAAATAAATCATCTCAAACTGCAAAAGAAGTTCTGCAAAGATTTTCTAATTCAGTTACAATATTGTTATTTTTAGAAAAAGATAAATTTACATTAAGTAACATTATGTGCCTACACTCATCTAAAATCACCAGAACATCAATTATGCATCTAGCATCATTTCCTTTACTGTTATAAACAGTAAAAATTTCAGAATTTGAATACTGCCACTTCACAGCATTTTATTGCAAATGTGTTTGGTTTTGATGTATTCAGATGTTACTAAGCAGACTAAGGACAATGTAAGCATATAAGTACTATAAGCAAGAAAATACCAATAACTAATAAGATAAAATTACAGAAATGTGAATTGAGACAACATGCATCTGAAAAACAGGTTTATATTGCATAGAAAGCAAGGCACGGCACATACTTGCAGTTGTTTTCAGTTTGACTGGGAATAAAAAAGAAGAAAAATGGTCAGAACAGCAAGATGCAGCATAACATTTCCATGCTGGAGAACCGCTTTATTTGTACTTTGTATTTACTGAATATTGAAACATTTTAGTAATTGCACTGTAATTAAAAACAAACTAATGATGGATAATAATAGTAGGGATATTTTTCTCTGCACGTGGTAATCACTGTGCTACAGTAAAGGATGAACAACATGAGCAATAATAATTTTATTTCTTCACTTATTTCCTTACACTGAGAAGAGCAGAGAGGACTTGTTAAATCCTTGGTGACTCCTTCACAGCAAAACTGAGCTATGCAGCTTCCTATAACTGCAGCAATTTTGCTCTATCTTATGCAGGAGAGGTTGCAAAGGAATTATGTTGCAGGGACAGTTACCACGAATCATGGCTGTTGCCAGGTTATGAACTGACATGACCTGAACATCGTGCTAGTATGGAAAATTAAATTGCTGATGTTGCTGAGGAATTAATTCATGCAGGAAGGCTCTAAAGTCCAAATTGGCAGATACCAACAAATAATTCCCAAAATGAAGCCATTTAAAATAAACATCTTAAAACAATGGTTCAAATTTTTCATCAGCATAGCTTCTTTGATGCCAGTGGAATTACAAAAACAGAAAATTGACCTTTGAGATATGTATATATATTTTCAGAAAATGACAAAAGGCATTGTAAATAAGTACTGTGCTAGGTTAGGTATGGTATGACATGTAAAAGATGTTTGATGCTGCAAAACAGCTCACAGGACCATGATTTTGTTCATTCTGACATTTGTCATAAGCAATTGTATTTTCCTATTTGTTTAAAGAACAGTTTCAAAAGTAATGGACATATAAAATGCAGGAGTGCCTACCTGGCTTTGTATGTGGTACATCTTTTTCATGCCTGACTGCTTCATGCTCTAGACAAAAGAAAAAGCATAACAAAATTGTCATGTTTCTAAGTTATGTTGTGTCGGGTTTTGTTTGTTTGTTTGTTTGTTTTAACTAAGAAGGACTGCATGTATACTTTTCAGGACAAAAAGTTAATTTTCTATTGCTTCATGCAGTTACTTTGGAAAGAAGCCAAATGACTACTTGCTAACAGATTGTCCTCTAAGGAATCTGCTACAAAATTATGAACTTCAGTAGTACTGCACATGGCTTCACATAAGTGGCTGCAATTAATTGTAGTGGGAGCTTTGCACGCATATTAAGGAAGAACTCAGTTTAGAAAGGGATTCCCCTCAATTTCTGAAATGCAATTTACATCCACTCTCCAACCTTGTTACTTGAAAAAAAAGTACAAATCAAACCCAGCAACCATCTGCTCAACCTTTATGCTGAGTCAGAAATAATACTGTTGAATTCCCAAAGCTTTGAAGATGTCCTATTCTGTATGAATAAACTGTACATCACTGTGGGAAATTGGAGAACTAGTAGTGCTTTGCAGGCCACGCACTTTTTTCCTCCTTTTTTTATATCATAGTTATTATAGAAAATAATGATATTTGCTGTTAGATTGCTAGAAATAGGAAGGATGAAAAAAGGTTGTAGCACTATGTAATCTGTACCAAAGCCATGTCTGTTTAAAAGGAATTAAAAAAAAAACAAAACAATACCAACAAATCAGATTTTGTAGCATAGTAGCAGCTAAGCTGAAGTATGAAAATAGGGGCCATGGTATATTTTAGATAAATGGCCTTGTATCTAGGTTACTTTCTGAGCAACAAGTAGGATGCAATGAGGGTTGTAAAGTGGAAATGTTTAAAATGTGAGTAGCCCGTAAAAAAAAGCAATGTGCTTCATCCCTTCTGCCATTTGATGAATAACTGAACACCTAGAAACTATGATATCAGGTGAACATATATTCCAGGAAATGCTAAGATTTAGACAAGATAAGGAATTTCAAGTTTTATGAGGTTTGAATTAAAAACTATGTCTACAGAGAGTATTTTTCCCAAGTTTAGGTTTTTCTTGGGAGTGGAGGTATATGGGAACAAAACCATTCCTTTTTTTTTTTTTCTTTTTAACTTTTGCAGTTTATATTCACATGCTGAAGGTATGAAAGATAGAGAAATTTAACATGCAGGCTGCATACTAAGTTAGTGCATGGGCTTTTCAGTTCTTGACTAAGAAAATTGCTAGATTTAGTTGCATTAGAAATATTGTATTCATATGAGTAGGAAAACAATGCAGTGATTTTTTTCTTAATCAGTAATATTAATTAAACACATTTAATTCTTAACAATGAAATTTAAAAAGCTTATCACTGCTATATTAATACCTGTATTATTGGACTAGGAAAGAGCAATGACAAGACAATATGTTAAATGAAAATACTGGAAGACATAGGGGAAGGGGGGGGGGGGAGGAGGATGGATAAATACACTGTAATTTAAAGCAAAACAAGGAAGTATTAAGGGAAAGTTTCCATGTATTCACACATATCCAGCTATATTACAGGAATTTTCTGATCAAGGTAGGTACCACGTACTTGCTGGCTTTGCCTGGACTACAGAAGACAAAAGAAGGTGAACTGTAGCATTTAGATATAAAAAGATTTCTTTGTCATTTTAATATTCAAATATTCTTGTCATATCATGATTCTCATTTTTTCTTAGCTTTCCTCTCTCAGGTAAACATGTACAGCATTCAAGCTGCTAAAATGCAGATAGTCTTAACATATGTAGACCTTTGCAAGTTCCTCTATCTAACTGCTCTTGCTGAAATAATGCCACAACCTACTTGTTTGACTATTGCTAATTTGTAAAATATTCTGGTTAGAAATATATTGAGGCCATTTCTCCAACTCTATTAACAGAAACATCATTCATAGTTTTGAACAAGCTACAACAGTTTATGGTTAGATAAAAACTATCAGAACTTTCCTGATTATACAGTGGTACAAAACATCACTTTATGTTAAAATGATAGATTAACATGTGAGTTCTTATAGAAAGCAATATAACCAACAGAATATGTGAATGTTTACAATTAGAGACAGAACAATACTATTCAGTATATAATCATTCTGCTACTGAAGTGAAGGAAAACCACATACCAAATGAGAATGGAAATGAGGTAGCAAATTGCACTATTCAGTTTAAAGTAAAATAGCATTTTACTTTATTGAGAAAATTCATCATCATCACTACA
The DNA here is from genome assembly GCF_987193195.1 of Phasianus colchicus. Classification (NCBI taxonomy): domain Eukaryota; kingdom Metazoa; phylum Chordata; class Aves; order Galliformes; family Phasianidae; genus Phasianus; species Phasianus colchicus. Next base: position 60,762,403 of record NC_143437.1, on the reverse strand, counting down.
ACAATCATCACAATCATACCAACACCATCTGTTGATTTTACATAATTGTCTGAGATTTGGCAACTTCTCATTGATTTTGGGGTAAAGAATGCCCCTAGTAGAAATCTGTAGGCCGATATCTAGTTAAAATCTTCAAAAAACTTTGTGTAGTCTGTGAGAAATTATGAGAATGTTCTAATTGCTTGAGTGACTTCTACATAATTGCTTCTACATAAGTTAACATTACTTGAACCATTATCACAAAATCTACAAGGACCCAAAGACCTATAAGTTATTTCCAAAATCAGTTTTTCCATGAAAAAGACAGATTGAGATGCATTCAACTTCCTAAACCACCTGGTGATTCATCCTCCTACATCATTCCCTTCATGCACAATTCTCTGTGCAAATTCAGTCACAGGAAGGTTCTGAGCTTGGGGGGGGGGGGGGTGAAAGAGTGAGTTGTGCTGGAGATAAACTTGGGAGAGATCTCCACTCCACTCCATTCCATTAGCTGATCTCTGGCACAGGTGGAAAAATCAGCACAGAGCTGAAACACCTCAACCTGACATTGTTATTGGAAAGACTGTTGGAACTGCATTTGCGGTTGCCATTCTGCTAGATTTGCACAAGGAACTATTTTCAGCCACATATTTCAAAATATCATAAAAACTGATTGTAATGTAAATGTACAACATTGGAAGAGTTATGAATAATGTTTAATGCTCCCCACACTCAGAGTCCCCCTAAAACAGGAAATAATGACTTGTTCCTACCTGATTTCTCAGTGGGAGCTGTCTTTTGTTGTTTAATTTTCTCCTCTGTATTGTGAAAGCAGCATAAAAGTTAGAAATTCATACTGTGTTAGCATAGGTATATATAACTGGAAAAACATTTCTAAACATATTATACATATGGTTCACAGTGACAAAACAAATGCTTGCCTTTGTAATCACTACCTCATGATAGTATTGTAAAAGAGCATGCATGCATTTTGAGTTCTGGCTATGTGGTGAGATCATACACAATGGAAAAATAAATTAGTGGGCCTAATGCTTGTCACCAGATAACAGCCTGTTGGTGTCTTTCAAGTAGGCATTCAGGTGGAAACTGTATTTCTATTATACAATTAATACGGCTTTGTGGACCTCATCTTGACACCTAAGTTCAACAGTTAGATATTATATAACCCTGAAAACTCAGATGTTGCCTAGGCACAAATATTGATTTATACATCTACAGTTTGAACATGGGAAATGTATGGAGACCCTCACGAACATGTTAAGTCACGCAGGCACATCCATCCAGGGCAGTGTCAATATGAATGACAGTTCACATAATACTGGCTTAGCTTACTTAGACCCAACAGGATATCTGTCACAAAACCTTACAGAAGACCTGAATTTCTGCTAGTCTCATGAGAAAAGCTGCCCAACCCCACAAACTTGAAAATTGCCTGTGGCCTTGTTCAGCACAGCTCTCAAGTGACACAGGCACATGTTGACAACAGCCGCCAGACCTGAGCAGATGTCCTACGGGCAGGCAGATGGTGAAACTTCAGGAATAAGCCAAATCAGGTGAGAATTGTAACATTTGTTTTCAGATCTCTACCCATTGACTTGAACATTCCTCTTTCGGATCTTCTAAAAGCTCTGCTCCCACTTTCTCACTTTACCCATATCTGAATTCAAAATTCTTTCCTAACACCTATTTTTCCACATTCACACACAACACTATTTAAGATACTATTTAAGACATATTCAGAATTTATTTTCACTTCCTCTCTCTGATGGAGGCATTTACAGAGACAAGCTTCTGGCCCTTCTTTTTCTCTCAAGACCTGGGTATCAGATTCAAGCTGAAATGGGTCAGCTTGGACAGAGCTATCTTGTCCCCTAAAGACATTCAACTAATCTGAATACTAGCTGACTAGAAATACTGCTGGATAGTCTGTGTGTGCGCAAAACTTCTTGGCTCTTGAATAGGAGCAGCGTTTCCAACCTTAAACATGGGAGGAAGCACCAGAGATAGGTGGAAAGGAACTGCCTGTGAATCACCACGTTACCTCTCTCTACCAGTGCACCCTTAAATGGTCAACATTAAGATCTACTTCTTTTTTTGTGGAAGCAGTTTCTGTAGACTCTAAATGTCTAAGATGGGTACTAGACCCTAGTCTGCACTCTGACTAAATATGTAGAATGGAATTTAGAGCATAACTTCTAGATAACTTCTTTGTTTTTTCTTCCTGAGGGTAGAGAGAAAGTTCATCTGCTTCTTGCATCCATTTATTTTTAACTTAGTTCTCTGAGAGTCCCAGAACTATTCACATGCCTAACAGGATAAACAGGACTATTGCCACTTTATTATGTGGCAACAGACAGAGAAGCAGTCTCATTTCTGCAGTCTGTGCTTTTTGTAGGGAAGTAAGTACTGAGGGGAGAAAATACAGGGAAAAATAAAGCTCGATTTCGGTTGATCTTCTCTATTCTTTGGAAATAAAGAAAAGCTTTGCACTGCTGTGCTTTACAGATGTCATCTTGTGGGTGATGATTTAATTTCTTTTCTCCTGTATTAAGTTTAGAGCTTTTTTTCCCCTTACTCAGCTATTGTTATGAATGCAGTGAATTAAAAATCTCATCTCTGTTTCATAGCCGCCTGTGAAAGTAGAAATGTTTTTATAGCACGAGCAGCAACTTGCTGAGATCAGATATCCTCTTTCTGCTCTTTGAAGACCTTTAACATATTAACTAATTCACATATTCATTAATTGACATTAGGATATTAAGTTTTCTATACACTAATAAACAAACAAATGAAAAAACAACCCAAAGATTGGTGACTTTATACATAAACCCTGTACTCTTCACTGGATTAATGACAAGTAAAACTCAGAATGTGGGTAGCTTCTTTGTAGCTTCTCTTTATTTGGCCATTATCCCTGCTCTGTTGAACACTAGATTGGATATTCTTTCTTTTTCTAACTCTGATGAGAATTTACACTAATGCTTGCCCTATAACTGTAGGAATCTACAAAGTAAATCTGTGAGTGGATGGCATGTCTGATTCATTTAAAAGTATGAGAAGGACTTTCTTTTCAAAGCAAATTCATTTCTGAAAATAGTGTGTCTTGAACAGGCCTAATGACATGCATTCATCTGGAGATAAATCTAGTAATTCTTTGGCATTTGTTCACCTATCTACTCTGCAACTTAACTGTAAAGCAACTATTATTGATCTTCTGATTCCACTGGAGAACACCCTGAAGGCTGCATCTCCTCTTTTCCTGGCAGATCTCCAGATGGTGATTGTATGGCTTTTTGTCTGAGTATCCAACAACTGGTTGTAAGTAGAAGGAAACCAAATGAGCAAATTAGCAAAACTTAAGAATTTACAGTCTCTATAAGGGAACACACAAATCTTCACAAAATCATATCAGTTAACTGAATTTTCCATGTGGAGAAAAGCAGTGAAAAGAACTACATTTGACCAAAATAGAAGAAATGCTTCAACCTTTTATCATAGATATTTTATGCCTCATTTAATTCTTTTATTACTATATTGTGAGAAGGCCAATAGTAACATTAAAAATTTGATGACTTCATAAAGATACAAAAATTCCAAAATATTATCATTTGTGAAATATTCATAATTATAAAAAATATTCTCAAATACAAAAGGTTTTTTTATTTTCTCTGCAGCACTAGCTGTGCAGCACTATCACCATTAATATTCATTTTTGGGGGGGATATCTAATTTAAATAGGAAAAATATAAAGCTGTAAATATTTCTGTGTATTTCAGGCATGATTTATAATAGGAAAGAATCCTCTCACTTTACTTGCTTTTGCACATCCCCCAAACACTTCTTAATTTCCCTATAGAATCACTCTATTTTCTGAGATTCTCTAGTTACTCGGTCATGTGACACTTCTAAAACTGATGACAGCAGGCATAAGAATAATAGTTTGAAGCTGCTCTGTATCAAGGTGAAAAAGGAGGCCACTGCTTTGTACAGAACAAGGCTTTTGTAATAAAGCTGCTAAGTCAAGAGCTCTCACTGGCGCACAGCAGGCAGAAGCATTATTACCACCTGTGTTGGCAGATTAATACTTCCAGTCATCATCTGAAATTCAGAAGAGCCATTGCTCTCCAAAGGAACTGTTAATCACTGGAAATTTTTTACGATAAAGGAATTTTTTAAAAAAATTATTATTATTATTGTTTTCAAATTCCAAAGGCTTTAATCTGGAATTTACTGTCCCAGAGCAAACTCCTCATCAGTCTGATGTACAGGCTATATGATAAGATGCTCTGATGTTTGCAAGTGCCTTACAATGGAAATTCAGTTAAGTGCTAATATCTTGATCAAAAAAAGCTAGTTGTGCAGCTAGAGCTGGTTCCGTTTTGGAGGGTGGAAGAGTTGTGCTGCCTGCCTGGATGACCCAAAAATGGGCATTAAGACCCCTGCCATCATGCGCAGTGCCAGACAGGGTGACTTTCTCACCAGGGCATGTCTGCCTCAGCCAAGCTCACCCACGCCTGTCTGCTGTCTGAAAGGTGAATAAGGAGGCAAAATTTCTTGGTGTGTGACTTTGAAGGCTGGAGTGAGGAACATCCCTTTTTTTGTCTTGTTGACTCTAATCAGTAGTATAACTTCTAAACTAAATCTGTTGTTAAAGTCTTGTAGAAAACTGTCAAACTGTCCATGAAATATTTAACTTACAATTTGGACACCATATTATGAAAACAAAAGAAAAGTGAAAGTATGGGAAAAAAAATCGTTATCTTACTCCCCAAAATTAGGAAAAAAAATGATGAAAAACAAGGCTCTTTGGTTACCACTGAACAACGTTTTAAGGGGTTTATATGATCATTTATTCGTGACTCATTTTTTTATGTGAAATTTAAACAGCAGCACTACCAAAATTGTTCATTAGACACCAATGCAGTGGCCATAAAGCCTTCAGCCAGACCACATGGAGCTATATATGCAGAGATCAATTGATGAGATATGCTGTCAGTCTTGTTTCTTTACAGCAGACTGATTGTAGGTCTCTGTTTTCCTCCTCAAAAAGTATAATGAGGACCAAATCCCTGGTCACACAACAAAATCTCACAAGAACCTAACTCAAGTTTCTAAGTTTTGCACACCACAGTGGGCCATATTGAGCTGAGCTTGGAGTGGCTGGAAATTGAATTACCAAACTTACCTGGCTTAGTGTGAGAGATTGATTTTTCATGTTTAATATGTTCATGCTCTGCAAATAAGAAGAACCCCTACTTTAGAGGGTTTTTTCATTTTTACATTTTAAAAATAAAAGATTCTCTTTATAATTTCAAGAGGTTATTTTGCATTATGTATTAACACTAGACTTGATTTTTACAAATATTAGTCTTGAGAAAAGATTAAAAAAATCTTACTCAAAATCAAAATAATACAAAAAAAAAATACTGTCTTTGTATGTGGTTTAAGAAATTGCAAAATTACACTGTGTTTTTTATAAATATAAAATTTCTAAAATTGTGAGATGCTTCTACTACTTGTTTTGATTGCTATTACTTATTTTCTACATAAAACATCATTTCTCCTTGATGTTTAACGTAGAAAATATTGAAGCTATTTTTTTTTTTTTTTTAACTTTAGAAATGAAGCAGTATTTTATCAAATGCAAAAGAAAGTTCAATATACTGCATAAACAAAAATTAGCTTTTCATATTCCTCTGTCATCCTGGGATCAGTTTTTCTGGATTCCACATATACTATGTGAAGCAGCGACAGAAATAAACATTACATTTTATTAATACACAAGCTGCATGCAATTTCATAGCTTTTAAAAACATTGATATTAGAAAATATAGTATAGAATAGAAAAAGAAAAGCAAACGAATATCAGAGGAAATACTAAAAACATGTTTCACTTTGATTTATAGCAGCTATGTCTAAATTGCACAGCACACCTGGAGGTAAATCCCTCCGCTTTATGGATCAGAGCCTGGACAAGGAAGAACACAGACCCTTCCTTGTCTATGTCATTCATGATTTTTGCCAGTGCCTCATGGAGACAGAAGGTACAGCAAGGTCTTATCCAAACCTGAACTGGAGTAGAGTTTCTACACATGCTGCGGACTGTGAAACATACCTGGTCCTGCACTACAAAGACTGTCACTGAACATCAGTTTCAAAAGTCAAAATTTCCTGTAAGCATTTGCTGATGAATCTCATTTTATGCTGTCAAGACTTTGAAGATGTAAAAATGTATCTTTCTCCTAAAACCTGAAGTAACAGCATTCTTCAACTTTATACTTACTGTGTTCGTGAGGCTTCTCTGAAGTGCCTAGAAGCAACAAAAAATGTTTAATAATTTTATGGCTACAAAACTGGATTTAATGCATTTATTCATGACATTTGCACATGGATAGAAAAATCATTTAGTTAATTCTCTATTAACAGATTAAATAAAACTTGAACTAACGGTTTGCAGGAACAGTTAAGAGGGAAGCTAAGGTAAAGAGAGCTTAGGGAGCCATGCCCCATACCATTAGCAGTGCTATGGAAGGAAATCCAATGATTAGGCCTGGCTTGCCAGCTGGATTTTTCCTTTTAAACTTTTGTAAGGCAGGTGTTTCTCAGGCCACAAAGGCTCTGCCACCCATATGTGTCAGTCTGCCATGTATGAAAGAGCAGTCTCTGAGAAGATGCAGCGGTGCAGGATGAGCTGCCTTTGCAGGCCCAGACACACAAGCAGTAATTACTGTTTTACTTGCTTTCACCATCATAGAATCTTAGAATCGCTTGGGTTGGAAGGGACCTCAAGGTCCAAACGCCCTGCTGCAGGCAGGACTACCAACCACCATATCTAATACCAGATCAGGCTTCCCAGGGCCCCATCCAAGCTGGTCTTGAACACCTCCAGGGACGGGTCATCCACAGCCTCTCTGGGAAGCCTGTTCTAGCACCTCACTACTCTCTTGATAAAGAACTTCCCCCTGATATCCAACCTGAATCTTCCCTCCTTCAACTTAAAACCATTTCCCCCTTGTGCTGTCAAGGGGCTTTCTTTCCTACTTTCCTGGAAGGGGCAAAGCCTTTTCATTTTACGTCAAGTATCTGTTTAATCCAAGTTGTCTCTGCGATGTGAAGAGTCAGTGGCTGGAGATGGCATGAAGAAAAAAGCAAAAATAATGGAACATTTTATTGGGGCAGTAGACAGAAGATGCAAATGAGAGGGACATACTTGCTTATAAGTTTAGTTAAATCCCATTGTGGTTGAGTATCCAAGAAATATGTTGGAAATTTGAAAAGGTGATTCACTTTGCATTGTATCAAAAGGTATTATGAGATACACTCAACAGCTACAAATTTCTGTTTACTAAAAGAAATTCATGGAAAATATAAAAATATCCTGAACTTCGGGTGCTGTATACTGACTTACATAACAGACTATATCACTACTGTGATACTCTTACACTTAAAAAAAATCACCTATAATGATCAGAGGTACACCCTGCCTTCTGTTTCTGGTGTAACACAGCATATACAGATAAAAACAAATCAGAGATGAAAAAATGAAGATCTCAAATTAAAAAAAAAAATTACAGGCTATGTCAGCTATAAAATCTAGCATAAATAATCATTTGTTCTGCCAAATATGCCATGATTTCAGTCAGTTAAATATTAAGCTTATTATTAAGCTTCATTTGTGCCATATTATTTCAACAGAGATTCAAACTACTTACACAGGAAACAAAACCCCAAAATGGAATCTCAAGAATTTTATTTCCTTTTTTTCAGCATCATAGTTGTTTGTGACACAGATATCCAGACTATTAACTCAGTGAAAACGTGAAGACAAAAACTAGATGTTGATAATCTATTCAGAATTTCCAGAATATTTTATTATATATTATATGGTATTTAACTTAGAGAGTGAGAAATTAAAGGTTATATTCTGCTGCTCTCCCTATCTCATGTACTATTTTGTTCTGAAAGTGATCCTATATTCAATTTTTGTGCTTAAATAATATGTCTTTATATAGAACCTGGATAAGCTTTGCTGCAGAATGCGTGAATGTTGAAAACTTTCATCATTCTGAGAAGTGAGTAGGCAAATTACAGCAAAGTCTACTAAGAACATGAAATACCACTTTTGGCTTAGGAAGTGTCCGAGATGAGATCATGAGAGATCATGAGGCTCTGTTATGTAACGGTTTGTTTCCTTTTGTACTCTTCCCTAGACTTAGTGTCTTGGGTGTTGGATTAGATAAACTCTTGATATCTCTTCAAACAGCTTTTCTGATGCTATTAATTAGCAGCACTATCAGTTGGGTAAATAACCCCTTGTTTTTCACAATGTGTTAAAAGTCAGTCCTTAGTAATTGTTTTATCTCTATTTGCTTAACACTTAAAGAAGGAAAAGGATCAGATGCAGATCTAATGAGAATAGAGAAAGCTTTGATGAAATACTTGAAGCTACATAACATCTGAATTAGATCAATGAAACTATCTAGGTCTAAGCTCAGCAGAAACTTTTTTGAAATTTCTTTTATGTCATTCTAAATTAATCTTGGTAACTGGGATTAATAGTTATCTTGCTGTTTTTCACATTTGCTTCAAATTTTCTTTGACTCTTGTCTGCTATTCTCAATGCCAGAAGGATATTAATTATATACGGCATATTTTTGTAAATTAGCTTCAGATAGGGGTTCAGAATAGAAATCTTCTGGTTTATTGAACTGTAAATTGGTGAGGTTAAAAGAAGAACATACTTCTTGATTACAACATGGCTATTTTCCATCTGGATAACAGTTATTTGCTCTTCAGATAACAAATATATCATCAAGCGTGCATACTCTGTAAGGAAATAATATGTTATGCAGGAACTGGAAGCAACACTAGAACTATTTCTTTTAATGAAGAATAACAAAATACTAATACATTATGTAGCTGAGAAAATTACTTTTTATTGAATAAATACCTGTGTATGATAAATAAGACAATTACTTTCCATTATACTAAATACAAACCTAGTTCATCATCCATTAAAGAAAGCACAAAGACTAACAGGATTTGCACTGGGCATAAGATGAGCACAGTTGTGACATCAACCTGTAAAAACAGCCCAGGCCAAATGAGGGATCACAATCAAAATGATGAATTAGTGGAATTCTCAAGGTTTATGCCTAAATTTAAGGTTGAAACAGTTTTGTTCTTGACAAGTGCAAGGTTTTTTGGACTGTGGAGCAACTGCGTTATCAAAAGGACAAGCAGAGTAAAATATATTCCATATATTTGGACAGTTCAAAAGGCCTTATATCATACAAACTTTGGAAAACAATAAAAATATAATGCAAAAGGATTCATCACGACTTAGCACTGTGCAAGAGCAGTAGGAGTCTCTGTGAAGTTACTGCCTCCCTACTAATTGTCACTTATGGGAGCAGTCATAGAATCATTTAAGGTGGAAAAGGCCACTAAGATCATCTAGTCCAACCATAAATCATCACCACTATGCCCATGACCATGTCCCTCAGTGCCATATCAACTCAGTTCCGAAAAACTTCCAATCAAATGTTCCCACAAGTTTTCTTGACCAGCAAACCTCTTATATCTGCCTCTGTCCTCCTCGATTCCTGCTGGCTGGCTAAGCAGCTGGCAGACCGATTGTGCAGAAAAAACAGCCTAATGAGCATATGTCTAAAAAATGATTCATCAAAAAGCAGATTAGTTGCAGCACAGTTCCTGTTAAGAGACTGGTTTATGCTCTCCCTCATCCTTGCTCTAGGTTAGAACATTTCCTCAACAGTGTATGGCCAATAGTTACGCTATGGAAGGGTCAAAGTAAAGAAAGCATGAAGAGTGTGGTTGTGACATATATAAAGGGATCTGGTATGTGAATATTGTAAATTGAATGCTCTGTAAGCCTTACCTTTACAGAATCTCATAATTTCCTTCTGAGTTCATTTTATATTTCTCTTTAATTTTAAAGATATCTTCAGGATATTTGACAAGGTTTCTACCCATTGAGGAAGTACTATGCCACATTAGCAAGACAGGTATTAAATACTAAGAGATTTGTTGCGTTTATCTGCAAAGTCTGCAAGGAAGCAGAGAAACTAGATTTCCAGAAAATACTTTCCATCTTGTTTAATAGCAGGGAGTGTTTGTCTTAGTCTCTGCAGCATCACAAACTTCTTTGAACTACCATTTCAACATGACTCTTGTGACTAGTGAGGACGATAGTGTACATGACTAAGGCTGTCACTCCTAAAATGCCATGATTTGGCATTATAATTAATAATTAATTGCTGCCATTAGAACGTATAGGGTATTCACCTCCAACAGATTAATCTTTCTGCTATCCACCAAAAGTGAGCAGGCTGTTCTCACAGTCCCTACTGCCTCATTTCCACTACCAGATAAATGCCTTCGTGCAATTAGCATGTTTGTGTCTTTGCTGTTTGATTTGTCATTTACCTTAGGGCTGCATAGTGAAGAATGAGTTGACTCTTGGTTTTGGGAGATTTTGCTGTAATTCTCTAGAGCCACTTGGTTTTTTTTAAGATTTATTTTTAACAGAAATTCAACACTGTTTTATATAACTGGGAAAAACAAAAAGTACTTCACAGAGAGAATGGAAGAAAAAAACTTTACCATGGGGTAAATATAATAGAACTAGCAAAGAAATACAGACATTTGCAATGTTTTTAAATGTTTTTTAATGAGAGGAATTGCTTCCTTGATACTGAGATGCGTGCCTTTAGGGAGCATCAGTAATGATCCCAATCTTTCTCTGTTTCCCAGTTTGTCAGTTAAACAATAGAAAAGCACTGGGAAGTATAAGTCTTGTTGAAACAGCAATCTCATATGATAGCAGTAAAAGCTAATGCCTTTAAAGTACTATAAGTCTTAAAATCCCAGGAGTACACATCTTCCATCGACGGAGCTGGAAAGTATAAAATTTCAGCCAAATGCAGATGAGATATATGTTCTGTATTAATGCATTTCATCTTTAGGATGTGTTGAAAGGCCTGAAGAGCTTCCTCTCAATATCCTCAGCTTCTGGCGTTTTCATGTGCTCTTCTCTGAAATTACGGGATGGGAACATATAGATCAGGGAGAATATGCTTAACAAGTCTTTATTTTTAGTAATATTTATTTTTTTTATGTGTAATTAAGGTAAAACATAGCAAAGCTCAGGCCATATTTTATATTAAAAAAAATTATTGGCATATAAAGGGTAACTGAGTGAAATCAGGCAGATTAAGATACATAGGTTGTTAGAGTGATTACATCTTTTTCTAAATATTAACACTAGTTTGTACAAAAATAGTGGTTTTTACCATTGTAGATAAACAATTGGAGCCGAAAGGAGTGCCTCTTGCAGATGTTGTTAATACTTATTAATATTTAGATCTTCAATCTATTTCATAATGCCTGTTATTTGTTAAAGAAGCCAGACTAATTCTCTGGGTCCAGTCTCCATGCAAATATCTTGACTATGAGCATTTTTTTTTAGCTCCTTCTTAAATATGAATGACCATCCATAACGATGGATGACATTCATATGTTATTATATGAATGTAAAATAATGGTTGTTAAGACAACAATGAGATGACCTAACCAAAATCTAGAAAAGAAAATTGGAAAAGAGATTAGTTCATATTAGGAGTGGAAAATAATAAGAAAGAAATTAGCACTTGAAAAGATGGACTTTACCCAGTATACTATCCATATTAATATGGTGATTAAATCAGAGGACTAATGGCTAGCTTCTAGGGGCAGAATATGCTGAGCCATATTTTTTCTCATGAATTGCTGCTGATCTATTATTTTTGCTTTGATTACAACTTTGTAAGAGCACAAAATCTTTGAGTATTCATTTACAATCATCTTTGTATGGGGTAATAACAGAATATTTGTCCCATGGGTAAATTTTTAGCCAATTAACCAGGTGCTATATGGATATTCATGTGTTTAATCATATTATGCTGATTGACAGTTGAAAGTGTTGCTGACAATGCTAATATACATGTGTTACACCTAACTTATAGGAACAATACAGGCCCATCAATTACATTTTCCTCAGAAATCACAGCTGTTGAATAATCATTAAAAACTAGTTTAACTGTCTTCTTTTATTGGTAGCAGGGGCTGAATAAATTACTGCTGCACTTTAACACAAACCGCAATCATAACTGCAATTGAAATGCTATGTAAGATCTGCCAACGTGAATTGTTTATCAGATTTATCATTTAATAAGACACACAGAAAAGTGTAGTGTAGTCATAGTTTTACCTTAAAGGGACTACAAAGATTTAACTGATGCCAGGTTTTAAACTGTCTTGTTGAGAATGTAATTTTGGGTAAGTTTAAAAATATATTGATGTAAGTTTAACATCATTAGTTTTATGTGCCTTAACGTAATAATGAGTACAATAAAAATTAAGTGAAAGAATGCTAACATGGATTTTGTAGCTTAATGCTAAGCATTCTAGATTAAATATTTACATTAGCCCCACTGTCTAAATACAGTGAGAATAGATATTTAGTCTACTATTAATAAAAGTAAATAACTTTCTTCTTTTGCACACTCTTTTCTTTTGATGTTAGGCTCTTACAAGAGGAAAACTGAAGGTTTTAGGATGGTTGTTGATAAAATAAACAAACTATCCTGATGTTTATTACAGTATGCTTTATATTTTTTTTATTAATTCTGAACTGTGTACCTTGTTACTGCCAGGTCAGAAATACATAGAACTCCAGGAGAAAGATCCTTGTATCCTGACAGATATCTAAGACAGATTAATCACTCAGTCCCTCTCTGGGACTCTTATTTCTCTCCAATAACTCTAAAATAAGAGAAGGGTGAATAGCTTCAACTTACAAGTCTCACTTTAGACTTCTAAATTTGTGTGAGATGAAACCTTTTAAAAGATAGCTCATTTGAAGTGTTTTAAATTTGCGAATTCAGTGAAGATGCATCATGTGGATTGGTCTTGAGCCCAGTACACTGACTGCTCCTCTGCCTATTTTCTACTTCCATTGAATAGGTAATCTGGAGGGTGTATTCCTGTCATATCTTATCCTAATGCAAGTACTTGCAACACATAGCACAGCACAGGAGCCTGTTTTCTCAAGATCTGGCCACCACTTAACAGTGGTTTTGAATGAGAGCATTAAGACTCAGCCCTGCAGAATGCACATTCATTATTTATATCCTCTAAGATTGTTGAGACAAGGTATACAGAGGCCAAGCAAATTTCTGCTATTCAATGTATACTTTTCAGTCTATCTTCCATATTTCATGTAAATTCTACATTTGTTTTCCTTGAAAACGCCTGGGTTTTGCTTCCTCAGTATTGGAAGCCAAAAAACACCAATGTTTAACAACAGTTGTCTATAAAATGAAAAATATCTTTAGGCAGGAGTGGATTAATATTAAAAAGTACCTTGTCTGTTACTAAAGTCTCTCATAAAACGTTTTCCGGTATAATAAAGACAGCACTACTTTGTTCTTTATCTGATTCAGGAGGGCAACGCTAACAACCGGTTCGCAGGTCCCTAGGGCTCCATCTTGTGGCTAATTCAATGAGTGTTATCCCTTGAGAGAGAGTCCTACCTCGAGCTACAGTCAAAATAGCACTGATTATTTTACACACCATAGTCGTTTGTGAGTGCTTGTTTTATTTTCTCTCACACACAAAAAAATTATATTTAATACTATTTTTCAGATCAGAATTTAAATAAATATTCTACTTGTGTTTCTCCATTTAGAAATATACATTCTGCCAGGATGATGTGTGATGCACTTCGCAGTTATACAATTAAGTCATCTAATTTCTTATCATTTGAAGCATTTTAGAAAATTACATTATGGAGATGTGGTTCACATTATGCCAGAGGTAACTGCAGCTGAACAAAACTCCCATGCTGCCATGGGCATTTGCCTTATTAATAAGATGGTTGCGTTCCTTTTTTTTCTGGTCAAAATCAAACATAAACAGTTCTGAAATCCAGTACTACCCAGTTCATTTTCAGTTTTGCAAGCATCATGATTTTTCTATACATTTCAAAGGGATATTTCTTTTCCTTAGCGAGTTTATACCATCCTGTATGGGGATCAACAGTTTCCCATTACCATGAAAAATTCTAAGAAATTGCCTTTTATTGGATTGGCAAAAAAAAATTTAAAAAAAAAGTTTGGATCTGGAATGTATACACTTTACTCATTTTAGGCATTTGTTTTATACTAGTTGCACTCAGACTATATATTTTTTTACACCACTATGTGTTTATTGCAAAAACAAATTTTGATTCTGCATGCCGTCCTATCAATTTTCTGTTAATGAAACTTGTCAGCTGAATGTGTTTTTGGCTTTCTAAAAACTGTTAAATGAATTTAAGAGCAAGCTGCCAGAGTGATAATGCTGAAACCAGAAGTAGTGTTATCGTCTACTAACATCAATATGCAAATAACTTCTGTATCTCACTAATTTACAAGAGCTTATAACATCTAACAATCTATATAGAAAATGAGAATTCAGAAGACAACCAGTCTAACTGTCCTAGAAGTAAGACAGAGCTCCCTCTCTCACTCATTAGCTGTAAGGAACCTACAGAAACAGACTTCCTGGCAGATCAGGTTCACGATTCACGTTATGCAATGACATGGTTCTCACACTTATGCATGTGGATTTGTAATCCTCTGGGATTATGTGGTTGTTAAATCCTGTTTGACTTCTCTAGATGTTTTTTTCACTATAATCACAGAAGTAATGAATCTTCAGAGAAAGTTTCCTAAAACTGACCTTGAGAGAGAATTTACTAAGCTTTTTAAGGTCGTTTGTTTGACATCCCCATCTCAGTCCATGACCTCTTTAGTCAGAAATCAATCAGGTATGGAAGCTATGAACTGAAATGAGAAATCGGCTTTAAGCTGGCTCCATTTTACACAAAGCGTTTTTGGAACATTCTGTAACTATGCAACAATTTTTGAGTGATAAATATGCTGTTTTTGTTTACCATATTAACACTTTGTTCATGCATTGAAAAGGTCACGTAGAACTGTAATTTGCTGAAATGTTTTGGTATTAAAGTTCTGTTTATCATTTTCTTAAGGTACACTGAAACTGATGGGCTTTATTTCACATCACTAATATCTAGTTCTGTTCTAATCCAAATAAATTTTGACTTGTGCTTTTAAAAAGAGTTAAAAATTTTTCTGTCCTAACAGCAAAATTTGCTCTTGGGGATTTTAAGAAATGCCTTTGTCACGCAGAGTTGCTGCCTCTTGCCCTTTACAAACTGACAGTTCTTTATGTGTTCTTATGACGGCTCCTCTATCCCACACATGTTGAAATATGGCATAACATGATTCTGGGAGCTGAAGCTGACTGTTTTCTAGGACTTAAGACACAAAGTCTTAGGGAACTAACTTTTCAAATAGAAGAGGTTAATGCATAAATTTCATGCATAAATTGTGCCCAACTGTTCCTTGCTAGAATCACTCATTTTCTCAATGTGGATAAATCAATGAAATATATAAGCCTTTTCCATCTTAATTCTGTTCTTTTCTGCCTTTTCAAATCCCTTTATGTCTGATTTATGCTATGTACAGAATGTACTGTCGAAACTAAGTGTCATTCCATCTTTATCTCTTCTCTTCTTATGATGGCTTGTCACCCTGTGTTGCTCATTATTCATGCTTTTCTAACTGAAGGGTGTGGATTGGAATAAGAAGGAATAATTGAAGAAAGCTTCATAGACAGTACAGTGCCTATGTACTGCATGATTCGCATGAGAAATGATAAAGTGCTATTTGAATTGTGCATGCTAGTACCATAAAATATTTTGGATAATGAGCCAGTCAATTTAGAGCACTGCCTGGCTACTTCTATTATTTTTGCAGCTAGGCAAAATAATACTGTATACTAAAGCAAAAACAGCAAGCATTTCTTCTTTGTATTGCCAATCAAAGGAATACACATGCAGCCTGGAGCAATTTTCAATAATAACAGAATAAGCAACAATAAATAAAATCTGACAATATTGGGAGTTAGCTACTAATATGTAATATTTTCTGTTTGGGGCCTGCAGAAAGTATGAAGCTGTATGTGAAAGCTGAAGTATGATGTGTTCATCTTTGGGAAGAGGCCCATTTTCCAGTTTAGTGCATATTTTCCTAAGACAGGAACCTTAATTAATGGCCAGTTTTCCTTACTTGCTGGAAGATGTCAGATCAACGTGCTTTTCTACAATCACTACCTTCCTTCCTGAAAAACACTGGACTTAGAAACCCCAAAGTTTAATTATTAAAAAAAAAAAAAAAAAAAAAAAGAAAGAAAGAAATTATATTAGAAGAATGACCAAAATTGACTTTTAGCTCCATTCACACCTCTACATTTCTGCAAAGTAACTAGCTGCAGGAAGTTCACTCCTCAGCCAGGTGCTTAAAATATCCTACCAGTTTCTCCTGACAAAATCCTCTGAATTAGTTAAAATAATAATAATAATAATAACAGCAAATATATGAAAAAGATTGAGGAAAAAAAAGAAAAATACATTAAGCTTCAAATAATATTCATTAAAATTTCAATTATTTATCATTTCTGTGGGGGGAGGTTAAGGTAAAGGAGGAAAAAAAGTCTTAGCCTGTAAAAAATGAATCAAGGGCAAGCAGTAAGCATTACAAACAAATTCCCTTGAGGTTCTTCTGTAAATCAATGGACCCTTAACCTGTGGTAAGGCTCAAAGCAGTAGCATCCTACCTCAATTAGCAATTACCTCACTACTTTCTTTCCATTTAAGATATAACAGTTCCTATGCTAAGTGCAAGACAGAGAGCATTTTGATGTCTGAAAACCAGTGCAAGTGTAGCTGCCAGTTTTCCGATTCTCCCTGCTTTACAGACAACCTTTTATGCCTCAGTTACTGCAAATATCTTGCTTGATGCCTGTTCAGCAGGGTGGCTTTTTTAATAACTAAGATAAATTTTATTATTCTCTTATTCTCTTAAACACATGAAGTGAAATGTTGACTCCAATGGAGTGAATGGAAATTTTGCCACTAACATCAACACAGCCAAGATTTCACTCATGAACTATTAAAACAGTTGAGACTACTATTTTTTTTTTCCAGTTCAATTAACGACTTTGTATAGGAATAACAGGGAAAAAAAAAAGAAAAACAAAAAAGCAGGATTAAAAATGTCTTCATGAATAGCCAGCAAAGAATGGCTCTGATGTTCAGCTATGTGAATCCTAGGATCTTCAAATTCTTTTGAAATGACAAAAGAAACATCTCCGTCCTCTTTACTCCCTCTCTCCCCCTAACCCCACAACCCCCGCAAAAAAAAAAAAAAAAAAAAAAAAAAAAAAAAAGAAGAAGAAGAAGAAATTAATGTCCTTCATAAATGAAGAGCCAGTTCTGCTCACATTTACTTAACACTAAATCTAAAAAAAAATATCTATAGAAATCTATGGATAAGTTCTGAGATTGTTCCCAGTTAAACATGCAGTATGTGGCTCATTAATCAAATAATCAATAAAGTTGGTTCTATTAAAGAAAATGTCACTGTAATGATACTATTTCATTATTTTTGCAATTGAATTAAGATAGAAAAATGATAAAAAATGCTTCAACTCAGATAATACATCCGATAAATACAGTATCTTTATCTTTACAAACTTTAATTACTGTTCTAGGTTCTGTTTCAGGATGAAGTTTTCTACCAATCTGTTAAAATACCAAAGAGTGACTCTAGCAAAGCTTACATTCATGTTACATGCATATCTGGAAAGAGGAAATTAAATGCACTATAGAAAGCACATTCTGCAAAGAACAAGCAGTCAGGTCAGCATGCGTGGTGCACTGGAAGTTTTGTTCTCTTTGACAAATCCTAACATGATAACAAAAGCCTGCCATTTTCTTCCCGATCAGAACAATGAAGTATCTGATTCTGGGCTGAGTTTGCCTGTGGTAAGAAGGAGCAAACAATACTGGAAATGACAACTGTGTTATCACATTTGGAGTAGATAAAGCTGGCTGATGGTAGCACATGAGGTGGTGTATGTCATTGCAATTTTATCACTGAATGAAAAAAAAACATTTCTCATAGCAGTCAGAGCCTGAAAGACACTTCAGTCAAGGGAAAATAATTGATTTACCTTTCTTCTCCTCTTGCTTCTTCACCGCGGCTGAAATGGAAACAAAAATAGTATTTTTTTCACAGCTGAATTTAATAACATGTAGTATAAGTAAAAATAACTCAAACTTTCTAATATCTCAAAAATTACATATATTATGCAATATAGAAATAGATTTCTTTGGCAGAAGAAGAAACTGATAATCAGAAATCTGATCTGTTTCCCCAGACTCCCATCTCTATGATTAATGAGAGCAAGATCATCTTACCAAGATTCTCACATTTTAGTAACAAAGTCAGCTCTCAGACACTAATAACAGCAGATAAGAGGAGTAGAGTGAATAAATAATGAGACGAAGTATATTTCAGACTAGGAAAGGATGAATTAGAAAGCAGAGACTAAAGGAATGCTACTGTGAACCATTTGTCTCTTTAAAAAAAAAAAAAAAAGACAATAGAACAACAACATATAAAGACATGTTTGGTTTCTAATCTTCTGCCTAAGATAGGAAATTGTAAGATCTGGGAAGGAACACAGACCAAAAGGAAACTGTTGTATATTCCTCAGGTTAAGAAACTGGGAATCAGTTCCCCAGAACAAACTGCTGAGTGACTGCTATCCAATTTCTAGACACAAAAAAATGCCCCAAAAGCTCAACTTGGCATTCCAATAGAGAATCACATTTATCCACAGGGAGTACAGTGAAAGTGTATCAAGATTTTATTCAAAGGACTGAAACATCTGAAATAGGAGTTACCTACATTTGCAGATTATTGCTCCAAACCTGGTGGAAGTTAGCGAAACTCATCCCTAAGTCCATCTGAATTCCCAACCTTTATTTATAGAACCTCTGAAAATTTAGTTAAGAATGCCATTTATTTTGAAACTTATCAACTAGATAAATGTAGTGAACCCTGCCTTAGGCTAGCATTTGCCGGCTACAGAACACAGAGGAATTCAAATCTGGAGCTCTTAGACTCCTGAAAATTGTACCCAGTAGTAGCCTATCAATACAAATGGATCTGTTGTGGTGCTGAAACTGGAAAGGAAATTAGCAGAAGCATTGCTCTGCCCTTCCTTTGGAGAATGGGCCCAAGGAATCAAGGGTCATGAGGTCAGAAGAGAGAGCAGGCACACTCTCAAAGGTTTGCATTTTGAGTTTCAGAGCTGATCTCTTCCTTTTCAGTGTTCTTAAACTAAAAAGCTACTATTTTTCTACTTTTTTTTTTTTGTTTGTTTCAAACTGGCAGTGTATTTGGCTAAAATAGAGAAAAAAGGAAAAGCCTGAACCTGAAATTACTGAAATGCTATTTATAAATGGCTTGAGGCAAAAGTGAAGTAGATTTTAAAGATTTTTCATGCTATTGGTCTCTTATTCTACTTTGAGAATAAAACATGTTTACTATCTCAGGAATGTGTCCAGGAGTGGAAAAAAAGTTTAATGTCTAGAATCAGTAAAGAACAGGAACAAAAATTCCAGGATTGGTCTTCTTTGCAATTGCTTTTCTTTCATGGGTGACATGCGTATCAAAGCCATGAAGTGCACATTTAGTCTATCTGTCACTTCAGAGGATTTAGTATTTTTTCCCCAGAAACTGCTATAGAAGCCTCAATGGCTCTCAGAAAGCACTCTGTACTAATTAATTTTTGATCTACACAGACCAAAAATTTAGTATGCCATTAAATCATGTAGTGGCATCTGTTTGAATTTTCACCTTGGCCATGATTTTTCTGCTGGCATTCACTGTAAATACTCAACAAATCTTAAGACTAACTACTGTTGCCAGTAGCATTGCTCTGATCAAATCCTATTATTCAAACTTATAACGACTAGGAAAAATTGAAAAAGAGCACAAATAGCACCATTCACATGGCTCTTTTGGAAGATGAGCAGTGTGTTAGTAACTGAAATACAGGAAAAAAAAAGGATGGATAGATCAGTGGAAGTATTTGGTCTAAAAATGATAAAAACTTGTTTATCTGCTGAGAACAAATGTAATATATCATAGTGAAGGACATGAAATAAAGTAGAATGATGAACTGAGAGAAGAGAAGATGATACTCAGATATCAGAGATGGTCTTAAGTGTATTCTTTTTTAATGTTGATTGTTTAGATTAAGAACAAATTCTTATGCTGTTTCTACGCTATACTGATGATAGTTATTATCTATTTCTTGAATTAGGAATTTGTACCTACAGATCATGATAAAATAAGATGCTATTAACAATCATAAATGACACTGACTGGAGCCAGTCACTGTTTTTTCTTTCCCAAGCCTATTGAAATCCAATCATACATTTCCAGTGCTTATCAATATTACACAAAGAAAAATGCTTATGAGTAAACAAGGAAACACCCCTCGTTATGAATCCAGAATAACAGCTAGTACATAAACCAAAAATCCTCACAGATTCAGAACGGGTATACTGTATTTACTTTGGATCAGAAATTTAAATGTGAATCACCAGCAGTCCTTTAATTACACAGATATGGATGGTTCAGAGGGACTTATTCCTGAGCTTAACAGAAATACTTTTTTAAAATATTGAAAATGTCTTGTAAGCATAATTTCCTATTCAACAATAGTCTGATCCTTGGAACTTGATAGCCCAGCAGTAGCCAGGAAGTAATCTTTAGTTTGAATACTGTCAAATAAATTATTCTTCCATGACTTCTACTTTTCTTTTAGAAGAGATTGATTTTCATCCTGAGGCATGAAATTTAACTTCCTTTCTAAATTTACATAACTAATTATTAAAAGTTGAGCTATGAAAACTGCTTTGTCATGTAAATAACTAGTTCCTCTGTGATGTTTTTGAAGAGCCCTTGACATAGATTCATGATTTACAGTCCTCCAATAGTGATCATACTAATTAATCTCACAGGTAACTTGAGTCTTCCTATTTCTTATCTGATGCAAAAGAGAATTATTTCTCTCCGTTTCTCTTCTGTTTCTCTTTCCTATCTTGCTCTGGTGCCACATTATCATGTAAGAGTTTTACATACAGCACTCCAGGACAAGATGCACCTTTGATTTATGCTTTATGACTTTATGTCCTAATGCATCTGCATATGGAAGAAAGTTAATTCAATTTTCTGCATAAAAACTTAGGGACCTTTTTAGAATTTATTAAGGTTATTCAGAGACATATTCTTCCCAATCTATCTTCCCATATTTCCCTCCCAATCTATATTGCATTATGGTTAGTGACACTACATTTTTTTTCCCATTGTGCTGTCCATTCACCCAGTAAATTCAATGTGCCACAACTCCTGCTGATCCTGAACTCTTTAGGATATCTTATGTCATCAAAACATTTCATTACATTACTCTTTCCATCTTCTCTTTTTAATTAAGGAATATAACACATCTAGGCAAGGAATTATTTTATGAATGGGCTTTAATATGGAAATGAATCAATAACTTCCTGTTTCCTAATCAAATACTGATTTTTTTTCAATAAGCAGCAGCTATTCTGCAGTGCTTCCTATTCTGGGACTTTTTATAGCCCTATTTAAACCATCCCATAAAAGCTGTGTTTTATTAAGGTGTATGAAACACTCACTTCTAAGACACAATTTATCTTTTTAGAAACCATGCAGCCTGACTCTGTCACTTAATTTTCCAGACATGTTTTTGTTCTGACTTTAATCATGATCTCACCTTTTTCCTGGCTGATTCTTCAGTCTCTGAATAACTCCTGATAGAGTTGAAATATGTTTAGCCTGACACACCTTCAGACAGTAACTTCTTTAGCTGAAGTTGTCAGAAGTTTTGACTAAGTTCTTACATTTATTTTGATAATAGACATAAGACCTACAGTAAGACAAAAATAAAGCACAGACTCATCCCACGTGTCAGGTACTTTATGATAACTGCTCATTGCATGCTGTTATGCTGAAGTGAAAACCGCCTCATGCAGGCAGCTACAGCAAAGCAGCTGGCAGCCACTAGTTGATACTGCCTTTGCCCATCTCACCATAAATTGTCCATCTGTTCATAGCTTGAGAAGAAGGTGCAGTTCTAAAATATTTATGAACCATATAAAGTAATATTTCTCTCTCAGATATTCCTAACACATATTTTCTCTCTCTTTGCCTGTCTTTCTCAGTTCAGAATTGCTCTTACCAATGTCAAGAGAAATTTTAATAACATTAAGAACCAGTATAGTGAGCATCCGAGAAAGGACAATTTAGCCTTTCAATTGTCTAGAGCATCTGTGTTTAGAATTATTTTTACTGAGTAGCAGAAAACACCTTTCCTGCCCTTTCCCTCTTCTGGTTCAGGTTTTAATGAACAGGCTTGGTGAAATGACTTCTCATTTAATTATCACCACCGATTTTGTTATTAATGGGCAAGGAATATGTTGTGGTTGAAATCCCCTGCAAAACCAGATATTTGTTTTGTCCTAATTTGCAAGAACTAGCTGTCAGACCTACTAAGAAAAATGTCATTCACTAGATAACATCCAAAGAAGTTAGTAGTACTTTTTTCTTCTTTACTAGCAATGCCTTAATGAGAATATATAAGCCCATTTTCTAGAATGAAAGCAGCACAAGTATGTGAGTTCTGTTTTAGCACAGACTCTTTTGCACTCCAAATTATTCTTATTCCAGGGAGCAGGAATATGGATATAAAATGAACAGAAATCATGAGCATCTTTGGATTTAGATCACTTGGATCACCTCAACAGCCCATGAAGTCATTGGGTAGAAGCACTAAGAGAGCAAGTGCATTACTGAGATCCTTGGACTGTATATGGAGTCTGATCCTTCTTCTCACTGACAGTTAATGAACAGGAAATACCAACTACCTACAGGAATCTTTCTTCTTCCATGCCTATGTGGGTCCCTGACACTTAATGCCTATTAGGTTCAAGCATGCTTCCGAAGATAGGTAAAAATCTTTTTTTAATAACATAGCAAAAGAGCAAGGAGCAGAGGAGAGCTAACCAGATGTCTTGCCTTTCTGCAGCTTGAGAAGGCACAAATCTCTTACTACCTCTCTCATCTTTCAGAGGGAGTGCCCAAAGTTCTAACTAGGTTTTTCACCTAACCAGTGCAGAAAAGAGAGCAATATTCTTGGGACCAAAGGTGAGCAATAAAGCAGAAGGATACTGAATCTGTAGTTTGTTGAGAAGCATATAATTCTGGGCAGGAAGAATCCTCATTATTGGTTTCAAATATTGTGTGAAATGAATGTTAGGCAAAATTGTCTTTTACTGCACAAGAATGTATGAATAAAAAGTTACATATATGCATTCAGAGAACTTGTATTATGAAGAAATGGAAATTCTAGCATGTGCCTACCTCCAGGAAAGAGCCTAAATATCAGTTGGCATACTTTCACTTATGAACATGTTTTGACTACTGAATGTATACCTCTACATATATATGCACATGCTACTTCATTTTGGTTTGATTAAAAAAAAAAAAAATTGCCTCAAAACAAACAAGCAAACAAAAAAAGAGTATAAAATGATAAGGACAAAGTTACACTTTATTTATTAAAAAAACTGCCCCATTTTCATTTTATATGAACTGTTTTTTTAATTAAAATTTTAGCTCTTTTTTTTTTATTTTTTATTTTTTAATGGCTTACATTAGTAATGTGCACTTTTTATTGCTGTTCTTCTTCTTTTCTATACCTATTGAAGATTTTTTTTTTTGGAGAAGTACTGCTTTACAATAGGAATTTACTACCTTGCAGTGCACCTCAGTCTTGGCATTTATAAATCCGTCATTATCTTGATGTCTGAGTTTTAAAGCTCTGATGCCTTCTTGAAGTATTTCTAATCAGCACTGCTCAGAAATGAGATTCTGCAATGTTCGGACCACATAGGCAGGCTCATATAGCAAATTTTATACACCTAATATATATATATATATATAATATATATATACATAATTAATATTTAAGCTCTATTATTCAGTAATTTCTATTGTAATTTTACCTCCAACTTTTGCAAATTCAACATTCATTTTTCAAAAGTGTGTTTGTCTTAACAAAGTGGGGGGTAGACTGTGGTCACTTCAGTTAATGCAGTTTATACTGGATTAGACAGATCACTGCAAAGTGGCAAACCACTGCAACTTCTCCAGGTGTTTTTCTGTTTGCTACTCTAAACTAAGATGTCTATTGAAGAAGCTTTTTGTGTACTCTTAGTTGTCTAAAAAAGGTACAAGTGCTCATAAAGGTGACCTCTTGTTCTCACTTCTTTACATGGCAATGGCCATAAAATTTCTGAAGCACTTTCCCTACAAAGGCTTTTCTCAAACTCTCCGTCTGATCTGTGTGACATGTCACTTATTATTTTTAAGAAAGAGAGGCACAGCATCCCACAAGGATGCTTAAAGCCACTTTGTGCATTGGGGTTACAGTTTTCTGACAAAATGTCAATATCTTGTCATACAAATTCAGTGTCACTGAGTTATATTTGTTTTTGGAAGTGCTGCACGCATATGAATCCCAGCATCTAAGAAATGGCTTGTGAGTATCTCTCATATGGAACTCAGCTGAACTGTCTGCAAAGTGAGCTTGTATAAGATTTGCTTTGTCATGAACTTTGGTGACTGAAAAATGACTGAATCCTATTATAGACTGTAAGGTTGCTTCACTATATACATGTATTCAACCTGAAATCTTCCCATTTAAATTTCATTTTTCTGTTGAACTCCAGGGATCTTAAAGGGTCTGCAGTTCTGCTCAGAATAACCACTTTACGGAATTACGATAAACAACACTTAAAAAGAAAGCTGTTGGCCCAATGTGCCAGGTAGCATCTAATTCAAATGATTTAAGTTCTTATAGAATCAATTGGAGACAAAGAGAAAAGCAGAGTGCTGTGATATACTAGTTTTTCTCAGTGAACCGGCAAGGCATCAAGCACATCCACAGGTAACCTGCAAGGATGCATGCTAGCCAATAGGGAAAACCAGAGCTGATTTTTCTCATCTCACTGGGGAAGCTGTCAGAGGCTCTGTGGAGTCAAAACTTTTAGCCTGCAATAGACTATGGCTTTGCTCATCTTAGCATCCTGCCGATATTATGAAAACAAATCAGCTCTATTTCAGTCTTCATCCAAGCCATTGCTCTCAGTCACAAGAATATCAGGTCTCTCTAATGTAAACCTTGTACTGCATATTTGGCACAAAATATTCATATCTTGACTCTTGTAAGCTATAAGACACAACCACACAAGATTTTTTATGCCTCTTGCAGTGTTTCAATTTGTAATTAAAAAAAAAAGCCCAAATGGAAGAGTTATGTGTGATATATCCTATGAAATACTATGTGAAGAGGGCTTACCTTTTAAAAAAAGTTAGTGGAGTTAATTGTTTCTTGGTAGAGTTTTGTTTTCAAAAACTGTGAGCACAAACCACTTCACATGCAGTCAGTGAAAATCAGCAATGTTTAGATAAATATTATCTTTCTTGATAGACCATGTTTTGGTTGATAAAACTGAGTTAACCAGCTCATTTTTTAAACTTTTATTTCTTGTACCACTGAGTGTTTGGCACTTCACTTAACCTAATTCATTAGCAGTGCATTTAGAAAACTCTTGTGGATATAGAATCATAGAACCTTTAGCATTGGAAGGGACCTTTAAAAGTCATCCTGTCCAACTTCCCTGCGATGAAGGGATGTGAACAGCTAGATCAGGTAGCCCAGGGCCTGATCCAGCTTTGCCTTGAATATCTCCAGGGATGGGACATCAACCACATCTCTGGGCAGCTTGCTCCATCACCCTCACAGTAAAAGTCTTATTCCTTACATCGAATCAAAATCTACACTCTTTAAGTTTGAAACCATTTCCTCTTGTTCTATCAACACAGACTCGGCTAAAAAGTCTTCCCCTTCTTTCTTGTAGCTCCCCTTTACGTTACTTCCTTATACTGCTTGATCTCTTGTAATAAATAATCTTTTATTTTATTACCACTACATTTAAATAAATCAGTCTTCAAATCAAAAATAGTTTTGGAATGTTGAAGATAGAAATTAGATTAAAAACTCAACAGGAAGTTCAATATTCAAATATATTAGACTCTAACTAATATTTAATGCTTCAATAAACTACCTAACTTTCATATATATGTTTACAAGAACTGAGTCAGAAGCCGATAGGACTTGAATATAAAAGCTTGAATATAAAAGCTAAGTTGTATTGAAATATTAATGCACCAAACAAAAATGCACTTCAGTATTCACTGTTGACTAAAGTAAGCTGAAAGAAATTGTACAATAATACATCAATATTTTTTTCATGTCCTAGACCTTGAAATAACAATCTGAGCTCACCCAATCCGCTTCAAAAAGACCAAGACTATTTAAGACCTGGTTTATTATAATTACAGTTTTATTGTTGTCTAAAAATGTCTAGGTCATGCACTATATTTTGCAGCTGATCTTTATTTGATGACTAGTACTGATATTGCAGTGTAAGAGAGAGTAAATCAAAATAAAAAAATATATTATAGAAGTGAAATACATTGTGAAAGGATGGATTTAAATAGCAAGAATGAGAAAAAAATAAGAAAGAGGAAAGAAAGCCCCTATAGCTTTTGAGGCTAAACAGTATTGATGACATCTTAGTTTCATATACATCTCTTCTTTATCACGCAAGTAAAAAAAAAAAAGGTACAGAAGTGAAGGATGCCATTCAAAGACGGCATAGCTAAGTCTTAAATTAGAGCTCTACTCAACTTGTGATTTTTACCTTTATCCTTTGTCAGAGCTGGGACTTTCATTTCCTTTCCTTTTGAAGAATCTGAAAAAAATATCAGACAAAAAAAATGAATGGGAAAGTCAGCTATGAGAGTATATACTATGTCTGTCTATGCTATAACAAACATACATAACTCCTGATTAAGCAAAATTGTGAAAGAGATAGGTGTTAGGAATTAGAATCTTTATTTACTTCAATACAAGGCTCAAATTAGAATTTGAAAACTAAACAAACATAATTCCTACTAAATTACCTGACAAAGACACTGCATTTTAAATTATACTCTCAGACTTATGAAGTCTATCATTTAAGTCTATCATGAGTTTAGAAACAGCTCTGTTACTAACTTACTCAAGTAGACCGGAGTTCCAAAGACAGTATTGCCTACAGTTAACCATCAAGCAACAGCTAAAGAACATCATAGTAAAGAATATGATTTCAAAATTTCTGAATTATGTAAGATGATATTCATTTTGATGTATGGGATTTATTAAGGGAGAAGAAGAGAGCTCTTTTTCACTAAAAACCTGTAATACAAAAATAAAAAGAAACTGCAATATATATTGATACCAATAGGCTCTGTAAAGACTAACTACATAATATGACATTACCCTTTTCCTTTAAGACTGTTGGAGCCATCACATCTTTTCTTCTACCAGTCTCTAGAAAGAAACATTTAACATTTATCACAAGTCAGGATAGAGAAATAAGATGGCACTTGAAAAGAAAGCAAGTTAGACTTTTGATATTTTTGATATTTTGAGAGAAAAAAAAGATGTGATAATTAAATGGATTTAACAGCATGGAAATAAAGAACAGGACAAAACTGTAAGGTCTTTCATGCATACTTTTAGAATTGGATGTGCAAAAAAAAAAAAACTTTCAATACGTCATTACTGTTTCTGCATTTGAGGGAAACTGTTAATCTTTCTCTCAAGCAGGCAATGAAAAACAATTATTTACAAAGTGAAAAGCAATTTAATAGACAAGCTGGTATTAATAAAATTTTCTTTTACTGAACCCAATTAAAAATTTAATCCACACAGATACAGTTAAAATATTAGGACTTGAATGCCAGAGGCTTCTGATAAATGTAAATAGGAACTTTATTTTTTGATTTAGGAGTGACAAAAGGACAAAAGCTCAGTTATTCTTTTGACATCAAGGAGGCCATACGTGTACTGCTGTGAATAAAAGTACACTTTCTACATGTTTGTCGCCCTTTAAAATCACAGGCGAGCTGGGTATAAAATAACAGCAGTATATCAGAATGTATATTCACGTACACTGTTCTGATAATCAGTTCTGAAATTCTTAACTTCTCTACCTACCTTTTTCCTTTGACCCTTCTGGATTCTTGGGATTTTTTCCTTTCAGTGATTCTGTAGGAAATAATTGAGTTTTTGAGATGCACAATATAAGCCTTTGATCTTTATTTACATTACCTCTAGAGACAATGTTGTGGTTCTTAAGGTGTAACACTATTACTAGCAATGACAGTAATAGAAATAATACAAATAACTCTGTCAGTGAAGACCTCACTAGGTAGAAACTAGGAAGGATTAACGCAGACACAATTAATGCCAAAGGATTAGGAATTCTTAGGGCCTTATCCAACACTTCATGAAGAAAGGATTCTTTTGTTTTCTCTCATGGGCTGAAGCCAAATTTTTTTTTGCCTCAGTCCTTTAGGTAACATGTTTCTAGTATCAGCAAATACAGGAAAAGCATATCATATGATAAATAAACAGTTGACATAAAGTACAAATACAAAATGTATATATTTTTGAAAGCAACTATCTCTTGAAGTATTAAGTGTATGTATCAGAGAACATTAGTAGAAAATTGTAATTTCACAGGTTTATATATGTCCTTGGTTTAAGTAAGAGAACATCAGAGCCTGCATGATGCTAAGTAGACCTAATTATACTCCATCTGTTAGGTTATAGCACCTAAACATCTAGAAAAAAAACCACTTTGTTTATTCCAGATTAATATTAACAAAATTTTCAGTAAGAAAAAAACCAAAAACATAAACAGATAATGATTAAAGAAAATATATTTCAAAATAAGCTCATAAGTGACAGCCCTACCGGCTGTCATGGCAACAGAATGTGATCCCACTTATCCAACAGGCTTCAAGTGTGAGTTGCTACAGAAAAAAGTTGAATTACAGTGTGGTTGAATCTTTTAGAAAAGTCACTCCATGATTAGATAAGTACTTAAGCAGGGAGCTTGGTCTTCACAGTAGCAGGTGGGTTCCTTCAGGAGATTCAGGGAAAACTTGAATGTGAAGACTAAAATCTTTTGAAGGGGCTATAGAAGATGTGTGCTTGACCATTTACCCTCTGTGCAGGTCTGTGATTTCAAAGATGAGCAGTCACTATTTCAGCCACTAGCACAAACCAATACATTTTGACTGGTAGTGACCATGAGGTATTTTTTGTCTCTTGCGTATCTCATCTACAATTGGTTATCCTAAAATAAATTCAGTACTTCGGACTCTCATTCTTTTGGATGCCTTCGTTAATCAGTGCAAGATACTTTCGCTGGTGCACCATCTTGTTCAACGTGCTTCTGAGATCAGCATCTTACTTCCCTTCTAGGAGCAGAACTTCCTCATCAGAGATTTAAGCAGGGACTCAGTAAAGGTGGTTCAAACTTTTTGTGTCTACTGACCATTTCCCTGCTGGTCCCAGAAGAGGGACAGATTGAAACTGTCTTAAAGCCAATATTTATACTGCTGCTTTCCTCCTGCATCCTAATCCATGAGTGAAGCTCAGAAACTAAGAAAGTGATATTGAAGTATGCAACAGCAGTATATGAACTTTAGTGTAAAGATCTAGTTTTTATGCAAACAGCAGCAAGAAATACATAAATGTAAATAGAAGGAAATACTAACTCAAGCAATACTGCTGTTCAGCGCTTTCCTTTAAAGTCAGAGAGGGATATCATTTCTATGTAGGTGTGTCACAAAATAGCTTTCTATGTTTAGAGAAAAAAAATGTGTGTCACAGGTTAAGACAAAAATGCTACGGGCAAGATGTTATTTCACTGTACATTCACTTCAAAGGAAGCATATGAATTGCTCAGCAGAAGTAAATCGGTACATTTGTTTATTTAATGACAATGTACTCTTATGTTTATGGCAAAAAGGTACTACTACTTATTTCCCCTGACACTCCGTGCATAAAAATAAATACACTTATTATCCACACAGAAGTTACATAAGCAAAGATGCAAATACATCCTAAAACATGGCAGAAGGAAACAAGAGGGAAAAAAAGAGCATTTGTTTGGAAAACAGATTGTGTAGCGCAAAAGATGAGTGAATTTGCATTATCTGTATAGCACAAACACTGTCATCTTAATAACTCAACATAACTCACAATGCAATTCAAGTGCATTTCGTAGAAAAATTTGGTGAAAAGTTGCATATAATATGTCATAAGGTTTTTAGTGCTACTGTTAGAGATGCTGTATGAACCAGCTTCTACTATCATTAGCTGGGTAATATATCAAAAAACTGCATGACAAATTATAGCCTAGAGTTTCCTTGTCTTCATAATATTCGAATATGCTCATGTCAACAGAAAATCAACTCTTACATTAATTATTCTAAGTAAGTGGCCTTCTTTCCTTCAGCTGAAAAGCTAGTTAAAAACTCAGTAGATGTGAGATAACATTAGTCAAAAGAAAAGGGAAGGAAATATATTTTTCCAGTGTTCTCCTTAATTACTGCCAATAAAGTAAGACTGCAAGATTGAAGATATTTTATTCACATCATAAAACGGATAGGGTAACACTGTAATATTGTGATCAATGGAATATCCCGGAGATAGATTCAAATTCAAGGATTTATTTTCCCTGTCTCTTCTTTAGATAGTGCTATTGCTGAAACAATTGTAGGAGAGAAGAACAGAAGCTTTGGATTCAAAATGGATTCAAAAGAAGCTCTTAAAACAGAGGAATTCAAGTTTTGGGTCTCTTTTCTGACTCTCTTTTTCTTTTATCTTCCATCACAGTAATCTCTCAAAAGAAACAATGGGCTGACCTCCATACAGATCATAAGTGGCCATACAAGTGTTCATTCTTATTTTCCAGCATAACCATTTCAGGGAATAACAAACCATAGGCAGCCAGTGGAGAGGCTCATGCGACCCAAGAAGGGTACTGATACAGAGATCTCATCCATATAACTTAGATCATGCAAATGTGGCATAATGTTATGTTTCACACAGTCCTTGACATAGACCCTTCATTCATTTCTTTGTTTGAAATGGCATGTAATGAATGGAAGTAAGAATAAATATTAACATGTCTATGTATACAGTAGATCCTTTTTTCCTAAAGAGCCTAAAGAACATCTGAAATAATTTTTATACTTAAATCACTTTTCCTCTCAAATACAAAGCACCTATCTCTAGAAAGGAAGAAGGAAATAAGATGGATAAAACCACTCAGCAAAATAATGGGTAAAAAGAAATTCAGCAAAACTAACATCTACTGTGACAAAATTAAAAAAGAAATGGAAGGAATATAAGGAATATAAGAAAGATTCACACAAGCTCTCATGCCTTAAGTGGTTGACTAGATGAAAGCATTCTTTTTTAACTATTATTTTTAAAGACCCCAGGAGCCTGCTACTCAAGCACGTGTTCATAAGCTTTATTCTTACAATGCCCACAGATTTATGCAAACATACATTTTTAATAACTGACTTCTCTTATACATAGGTTGTTTCAAAAGTAATACTTTCTATTTATTTCCATAGAAGCTACAACAGATATGAAGAGCACAAAAACATTATTTGACACAGCTTAGCTACAAAATGCTAGTTTTCAACACAGTAATCACCATTAACTATGCATTTTTGCTGGTAATGAACAAAAGCCTGCATGCTGAGCTAGTAAAAATCTGCATGGTCATCTGCTTGTTGTTCACATCACTGTTACCACTGCTGAATTACACCACCCACTGCTCCTCTGTGGTCACATCCACTGTTTAGTCTCCCTGAAGGTTCAGCAAGTGTCAGTGAATGTCAATGGGTGCCATTTTTTCTGCATGGAAGATTTAAATGCGACACCATTGCTTCATATGCACTTCTATGTCAGATGCCATTTTGTCAGGCTGCCCCTCTGCTGCCATTACTTTCAGAGCAGCCCTCATACATCTTCTATTGTTCAGAAAAGAAAGTTTTTAGGAAAGATCTTAACTATAACTCAGAATGTCTTTGTGATATTTAATTAATTTTGAGACTTCTGAACATTAAGTGTTCTAGTTATGATTTTTTGGTCTTTTTTTTTTTTACTGTAAATCCTTCATATAATTTTAACCAATTAA
The DNA here is from genome assembly GCF_987193195.1 of Phasianus colchicus. Lineage (NCBI taxonomy): Eukaryota > Metazoa > Chordata > Aves > Galliformes > Phasianidae > Phasianus > Phasianus colchicus. Next base: position 60,730,209 of record NC_143437.1, on the reverse strand, counting down.
ATATTGATTGGATAAGATTTCTAAAAGATGAATTTTCCAATGATTATTTTTAAATGAATATGTTCATTCTACATTGTGTGGTCTTAAAATAAGTATTATATTCTTTTGTGTATCCTTACCTTTATCTTTTAGAGCTGTAGGATTCTTTCCTTCCTTTTCTTTAGCATGTTCTGTAAAAATAATTTATTAATCTTCAAGCTAGAGTGATAAAAGGTTAACATTTAATACCTCTGGGATAACGATTGAATAATTGGTGGTTTCTAACTGAGCCATGATACCAATTTAATGTGTAGTACAAAACACTATGTGCACTTTGTGCATGCTCACAAAGTGAAGAAATGAAAATTCCTTAATTTTGATAAAAGAAAAAAGATCACTGAAAAATCACTTATTTCACTCTGCAGCATATAATAGAAAATGCTAGCAAGTTTGGACTTCTATATTGCTTTTTTTTTTTTTAAGATGTTTCATGTTAGCGAAGATCTATCTGCACTGCTGATAATACTAATAAAGTTTTATTACAAATTTACTGAACCAGTATTACACTTATAAATTCCTTTCTAAGATTTAAGTTAAAAACACAATGTCCAATTCATTGCAAAATATTTTCTCAATGTGAATATATCCTTAGGTTTTCTACAATTATGGCCTATGGCATTACCTTTATCCTTGATAGCAGCTGAATATTTCAATTCTTTCTCTTTTCCAGGATCTGTAAAAAAACGTATTTGCACCAACAAAGTAACAGTCAGAAGCAATAATGGAGTGAAAGTAGGAGCCTTAAGCTTCAGAGAATATATATCATATGAGAGACTACAATTGTGTACTGGAAGAAATAGTGTCAAGCAGTGACTGGGAAAGTTATACAAAATTTCCCCTTTTCTGTTCACCAAGTGCAGGTCACAAAATGTCTTCTATTGATTTAATTATGATGTCTATCAATGTATAAACTTCTACTTATTGTGGGATAAGGATATTATGTCAACTTTCTTAGGTAGATAGGGCAAAAATCACCCTTTGATGATTTTGACTTATGAGTAGTTGTTCTGGTCTACTTCCCTTATCTGGGATTTTCCATTCATGCTGAGCAGGTCCAAGGATCTCCTTATTGAAACTATTCTTTCATGAGCGTCAGATGCATGTCAAAAGGGAGAGCAGCACAATAGTAACAAATAGGTCAAAGAGGTGTTTTTGTTCTGCCTACCGATGAGTAGTGAAGATGGCTACATGGCATCATCTTTAACAGATACTGGATGATGAGGGATAGTTACCTGACTAGCAGGAAATAAGCAATAGTTTTGTTTTGGATAAAATATGAGATTATGATTCCAGGCTGATGAAACCAATGTCTCCTAAACTTCCCCTCTTTCCCAAAATTGGGAGGACAGATGATTCTGTTCCAAACAAACTAGTCAGAAAAAAAACAGAGACTTGGATTTTGAATTTCCTCATGCTAAGTGAGTGTTTTAACTCTCTAATGATTTCAGGGGTTAAACATATTATCTGAGAAACATTAATTAAGTGGCATTTTCTGAAAAAGAAACACAATGCTATTCATCATATATGAAGCAAAAATTTTTTGCAACCAAGAAACTCAGCAGCAACTCAGTGCCAGAAAATCTTGAAGAGCTTTTTAAGAAGATCCCCTTGGTTTCTAAAAATGGGATAAGATTCCTTGTCAGAAGAAAACTGCATTGTGTTTAGTAGACAGATGTGACAGAACTTGCAGCAGCTGCAGTAGGTAGTTGTGATGATTGTTTACTGTCTGGAAGCATACACAGTTCATAAATTGTCACCTGTGTAATGAAAGTATTTAATGCACCCAATAGCAATTTATCATTATTAATACCGTTTCTTGTTCATAATTTATGGGATCCAAGTAAGACAAGATGAGTTTATGGGGAATCTACATCAAAAGAATTCAGGCATAATATAATTTTAACTATGGCAGAAGTAAAGAAGTGAAAAAATAACATTTACTTTTGACATCAAAACTCCTTTTCTGGAGTGGCTGACTTCAAGGATTAAATGTTTAATTGTTCTTCACCTTCTGCACTGCGCCTCTAAAATGGCCATACAATTAGACTGTATAATTTTGAAAGGAGATTTGGGAGAGGAATTTGTAAAACGTCAAACAAATGCAAAATGAAATTTCATTGTAATAAAGCTGTCTTTTGCCATTCTCATCACATCTGCTTCAGTATCTGTCTGTGCCCTCCTGCTTCTCCCTTCAGGATTTACACTCAGGATTTTATGATTCAGTCACTAATTTTCAAATTGAGAAGACAAATAATTCACTTCAGATATCCACGGAACATACATAGGGGAACTAAGTAACTCTAATAAGTCCTTTCAAAAACCTATGCAACATTAGTATTTAAATACTAAGCTAATGCCAATTGCCTATGTTAATAGAAAAAAAAAAAGTGTCACTGGGAAGGCTGAAAAATGCTCTCTACTTGCTCATGAGTTACTGATAAATTCCAAATTTCCTTATTCTGTACAGCAGTTCTCTACAAAGAGAGGAGTTTGGAAGACACAAATGTTTCCTCTCTTGCTTCGCTCTCTTGTTTATTGTTACTTCTTTTCTAAAAAATAATTTGTGATTAATCCAAAAAACACTGATAAATAATACACTACTATGTCAATATGAAAGTAACTTATTTAATGCACAGTATAAAACCTTTTATGTTCAGGAGCCTTTCCAGAGTAATAATTTACAGCATGTCCATTGTTAATAAGAGTTACTTAAACTGTTGTAAAAAAAAAAAAAGGCTGGACATGGTTCTGAGCAACATGGTCTAGCTGTAGGTGTCCCTGTTCACTGCAGACAAGTTGGACTAGATGGCCATTCCAACTCAAACAATTCTATATTTCCATGAATCTGTCACAGTCTGGCATAACTTGCAGCACAAGTTCCATGACAAGAGCTTTGCTTTGTACTCATTTCCAATGCTAAACTTATATTAAGATCAGAAAGCATAGTTGAAACCTATAGAATGCCCAACAGGTTTGGAGAGATCTGTAGTGAGTTTAACAGATTTGGAGACAAGAATTTGTTGTGAAAAAAGAAAAAAAAGTACACTTTGCAAATAGGTTTATCATAAGTGCATAGCAAAAGTCTCTTCCTTTTCTCACTGAAGAATACACTGTTATGAGATGAAACTTTGGCTTAAATAGATTCACTTGTCTCCACATATCCATTTTTACTGGTCTGAATGCCTACCTGTGTGACCTATTCTAGTGTAACTGCTTTGACAGGGGGCTTGGACTTGGTGATCTCTTGAGGTCCCTTCAAACCCCTGCAATTCTTAAATTCTGTGACTCTGTTACTAATATCAGCTTTGTTGTGTCAGCTCTAGTTTATCTACCATAATCTTGCCCAATTCTCAGTAATAGGATTTTTTATACACATTCTTTTTCTACTTATAGATAAAACATTGATTTATCCATTACAGGAAGAAGTAATATCTAAATATTTTGCTTACTTGCATGTTTCATCTTTGGTTTATCTGAGGAAAGAGAAAAAGAAGGGAAGAAAAGGTGAAAAGATAAAATCAAAAAGAATTATTATAATACATATTCATGTAGGAAAATATTTTTAACTCAAGCAGCTATTGAAAATGTATTTAAAGAAATATCATCCCTATATACTTAAATACAGCTTGGAAGTGATTTTGACTCTATTGTTGCTTGGCAGCATGTGTGAAAAAATTTCATTGTTCTCATCTAGTACCATGCAGACATGAAACCGAAGCATAAAAATACCAATCTCATATAGTCTGCTTTAAGTAATGCTAGCTTTCTTATAACCTCTCATATAACCTTTCTTAATTCTAGTAGATAACATGAGAAAATATTTTTGCCTTTTCTTCATTTATTTTAAGTATTCACAGTTGCCTTAATGATGTACTAACTCCTTGGCAACATCCTGACATTTGTTCACTTCAGACAAATACAGTATAGTTAAAGCACTATCCTTTACCAGAGATTTCTGGCAATTCTTTGTCTTCTCTGTCTCCTTTCAGCAATCAGAAATGTGATGTGGAATTTTGTGTTACTGCTAATGAGAGATCGGTAAACACGAATGTTGCAGTAACGATCTAGCTGCTTTCTGGACAGCAGGGAATTGAAGAGAAAGCTACACCACCATGTTCCAGACCACTGAAACAATTGTTTAGATTGGAAACAATGAAGCTATCTCCTGACTTTTTTTTTCCCTATTTGCTACACAAATAGAGCTATTCACACTCTAGCATTGCTGGAAGCCTCCTCATATTTCAGATTTTTCCTATATCACAAATTCTAATTTTAATCAGCTCCCTCTGCTTGTTAACATGTATCCTGGTGTACAATAGCTAGCAGAATAAGATTTCATTTCTCAATCTAAGGGGCTCAAAATTCCTTCAATTTAAATATTATTTCTTCACAAATTCATGTTTTCCTCATTAAGAAAAGGAGTCTTCACTTTCCTCAGATCTTTCAGACTACTATGACCTGTTAATTAAGTGTACTTTTCTCTTTAGTCAAAACACAACTGAGAGCTGCTTCCATCACCATATATTTTTATAGTTCCATAAGAAATACAAAAGTATTAATATTCAAAAAATCATCTGAAAAGTGCTTCTGGCTTATTTGCCTTTGAATGAGCAATGTATTGGCAGTACACACAGGGCACAGAAATGAGAAGTAGAAGCAGTAACTATCTGAAAGTGTACATGTTCACTTGTATGCTGCAGAGGAACAGAGTTGCAGCCAGCAGATGGAAGTAGCTGCTGAAGTAGTTGAGATAGATATTTTATGTTGTTCTTATCCCTTTGACTTGCAAAAACTAGATGGTTGTGTGCATGGGATGATAGAATTTCTCCTGCTGACTGCAGGTGGGGAAAATACTTTGGCCCAGTTCTGAGCAACCCAGGAATCACAACCAATGGTTTAAAAATCCCAGCTCAATGCCAACCATGTAAAACTATGGTTTTTACTGCTCCACCTGTGCTCTACATAGCACAGATAACATTATTTCGAAGATAGCATCCTATCTAATGATGGTATATCATAGAAGAGACACATCTTTCAGCAAACACCATCTTATTGTTGTATGAGATGGTCAAATAGAAGGAAGGCAGTGCAGATAGCACTTGTGCAGAAACAGAAAATAGCTTGGCAATACCCAGAGTAACAATGAATTAAATCTAGGCCAAGGCCTAACGAATTATAACATTTTCCATGACAACTGACAAGCAGCTGACAGCTGCTGTAGGATGCCTACACTGGCTTGAATAATGGTGAGTAAAGCTGAAGCTGAAAAACAGAGAAAGGAACAGTAACTCAGTTGACCAAAGCTACAGCTGTAATTATTCCCTTTACATTATTCTAAAGGTCACTGGCAAGTTTTAGAAAGACTCCAGTATGAATGAAAATGCCAAGTTCATCATTAGGGCCCTAATTGGTAATTGGAGAATGAGCAAATACATAAATCACCTTGATAGGCAGTTAGCAGCAAAACTGTAGATTAGGGTATGTATCATATAATGGAAGCCAAAGCTTACCCTCTTTAGGTCTATCATTAATGTTTTACTGCTCTGCTCTTTGCCATAAAATACAGAGAATTTTTTTTAAAAAAGCACACTAGAAGCAAGTATACAGGATATAATACTGAAAATGTACAATAACAATAAATACAATTGTATATAATGGAGAAATAGGAGTCCTGATAGGAGAGGACTCGCTCGCTTCCATACAAACATACTCAGTGCTAAGAAGTCTGTGTCCAAGTAGTCAGTCCAGCATTTAAGCAATGAGATGTCAGTATCCAGGCAATTGGGCTGGGAGCCCTTGCACAGGATAAGCATTGCCAGCTGCCAGGCACCAAGCACATCTCATGGTTTTTTTGAAGTTTGGCAGCTTCATGTTGATGTCCTCTGTGCTGCCTTCTGCACTTCAGAAGCTGACATTGACTGTGATCTTTTTTCTTTCTAAGCTGTTTGACCTCTGCATTATTTTATCACTGTCCTTGGTTTCTTCATCTAGATGTTTTAAGATTCCAACCTTTTTCTTTATATTTTCACTACCATCTTGGTGCTGGTGGATAGAAATTTGCGTTAGCCTTAGTATTGGCCATTCCTTCTTTTTTCTGCTCTGGGTGACTTGGGAAACTGTACATAGACAGTAACCAGCTGAAAAACATTCCATCAACACTTACGGTTCTTGTATCCCTTCTTCTGTTGTTTTTACTTCCAGACCTTACAGTTCATGCCTCATCCATACAAATCATACCCCACCCCAAGGTTCTTGCTACAAACATCTGTAAGTTCTGCTATCAAAAGCCTCTTAAGCTTTTCAGAGCAACAGATTTAAAGGTTGCTGTCATCCAGCTGTCTGAATCAGAGGTTTTTGTTTCTGTGCAGCTGCCTTTCAAAGAGAGATAATGCCAACATGCTTTGTTTTCTTTTTACCTTGCTCTGCTGCCTTTGTTGCTTTTTCTTCCTTCTTTTCATGTATGGCTGCAAAGCAAAGATAAGGTGTAAATAACATTTCTGGTCAAAAGCATTACTCCAACAGACAAAGCTTTTCTTAAATGCTTACAGATTACTTTGAAACAAATGAATATTTCAGAGATTTGCAACCATGAGATCTCTCGTGACTACATAATAAAAAATTTTGGCCTATTAAAACAAAAACAAAACAAAAAACAAAACAAAACAAAAGAGGAAAAGCAAACAGGGAATTTCTTTTAAAAAAGGATTTTACAATTTTTTTTTTTTTTTTTTTTTTTTTTTTTTTTTTTTTTGTGGAAAAGGGACTACATTGCTGTGCGTATCACCTTAACTGAGGAGACAGCAAAGCAAGATTCACACAGCCATGTGGTGCTTCTCCATACAAGTATGGTTTTCTCTGCACCAGCAGAAAATTCCAGCTTGCATCCCTGACACAGCAAGCTATTTCCATGTGTTCTCATTTTCAAGCATGCATTTAGACTTACATCTTATTGTATCTTACTGAGAAGGGTTCACAGTCAGACTGTGTGAAGTAGACACCTAATTTGGTCCTTGTGAATTTTGCAGTTTCTGAGCATGAGAGGAGAAAATCAGATCACTTGTGCAGCCGGGCTGTTAGTTCTCTACTGATACTGGAGGGAGGCAGCAGTAACAAATCAGATCAAGATGCCTGAACACATCCAAACAACTATGTCCAAGCTTTAGCTTGCACACTTCCCAGACTGGTTTGCACAGCTTGAGAGATAGGGGACAGAAGCTACTTGTTTTTAGTTCCATGCTAAGGATTAAATCATAGAATCATAGAATGGTCTTGGTTGAAAAGGAGCACAATGATCATCTAGTTTCAACCTCCCTGCCAGTTGCAGGGTTGCTAACCACTAGACCAAGCTACCCAGAGCCACATCCAGCCTGGTCTCGAATGCCTCCAGGAATGGGGCATCCACAACCTCCTTGGGTTCCAGTGTGTCACCACCCTCTAACAGAATTCTAACACGATCTAACAGGAAGAGGCTCAAGAAAAAAATCTCTTCAGACTTAAGACTTAAGCTTACTCAATGCTTTACAGTCTCTTACGCTTTGTATGGAAAGTTTGGCAATGTATGTGATCTGTAGATTTCTCAGTCTATGTAGAACAACATATATTTTGGTTCATCTAATTTAATTATTCAGGATTAAGTCTTGCAAATATGTAAACATGCTTGTTTAGCTGTAACTACCATCATCTCACATATGTAAAGTCAAGCTTTTATAGTTGTAATTTATAGCCATTATGCAGAGTGAGATTAGCTGCTTTTAGTTTGAAAAGGTATCCTCCTACAAGGTACGAAAGATGAAAAGGTGGCATTAAGAAAATATGTTTCACTGTTATTGCCTAGTTTAGAAGAGCTGCAAAGGGTAAGCAATCAGCATAAATGGCAAATTGTATACTGGAAAATTAATTTACTTCAAATGATTAGTATCTTAAGCATAGAAAAGTCTTTGCAGCTATAGCATTATCAGCACAAAACATCCACTCAGCTTGTTATCATTCTAACCTGACAAGCACAGGAATGTTTCAGTGGTAGTAAATTAAGTGTGGATTTTAGAGCCAAGGTACATAGTGAGGTCACATTCTGTTATTGTTATTTATGACAAGAAATTCACTGAATTGAAAATGCTTCCAGACACACTCATTGCTCTTTCAGAGATGCCCTGATGGCCACCCTGGGTCCAAGCTTGCAGCCCAGGCAGCAGGGGAGCCTTGCCAAGCTGCTGGGCCCAAGAAAACCTGCTCATTTATGGGTAGTCTGCAGTGCCTGTAAGTGGACAGAAGGCCAGAAGAAGGATCTTCTGGTCCCATCTCTTTTCAGAGATTCACCAAAAATGTCAGATGTGGACAGGTGAATTACTTAACATTGAATAGGATGGACCAGCTCTCATATATCAATCATTTCCTGCCACTTGTTCTTGCTTATTGCAGGTGCTGTCATGTGAGTGTGTGTTTGAAGGCAAGTTCCACATAAACAGTGAAATATTGTACCTCTGCAACTCAGTTACATCAGTTAATATGCTTTATTGAAGTTAATCTTCAGTTTGCCTGAAAGTTAATTCTGAACTGAAAAAAAAAAAAACAAAAAACTGAAGGGATGACTGACTGTATCCACAAAAAACATAGAACCTCAATTCCTTCTCAAGTATCTAACTTTATGTTCATGTCATTGAACATACAGAAAATCAAAGAGGAGCAAATATTTTGATGGTTATTGTAGATCTATGCTATTAACATCCATGTTACTTAGGCCTTGTAATAAATCAGCAATAGATTCCTGATATAAATTAAATTCAATGATTCTACCTACGTGTCTAGATGAATGTGGACATTGAGTCTTGCCACTGTGAACACAGAGCTTTAAAAATCTTGCTGAAATAGTCAAATATTGAGAAATAAATTTAACATATGTTTAAAAAAACATTAAAAGAGATGCTAGGAAATAAATTCACATGCTTTCCAAAATATATTTTTATTCAGCTACTGTAAAATGAATTCTTGTTTATCCCGTTAGCTAATCTAAAGCAGTTTGGTTTTTTTTGTTCAATGATTTAAAACAAGAATACTGATAGAATAAAAATTGAAAGTAGCTTCTGGATACTGAAGATCAAACTAGAAGAGCAATACAAACTTCTGAGATGAACTGGTATTTACAATCATCGAAATTGTGTGGCATGATAGACAAGTACAGTTACAATGAGGGAACCAGCCACTCTTGAGCAGCATTGAGGCTAATATATAAAAATAACAGTTATTACTACTAATACTATTCTGGCTACCAGTGCATTCAGTAATGTTGCAGTGCTTCTCAGAGAGTTTGTAAAGAAATTGCTGAGATAGATCAGCACTTTAATAGCTGCTGGGAACTGGCAAGTAGCATCATTTAGACATAGCGGGGCAGTGTTTGGAAGGACAAATAGGACACTGCTTTATCATCTCAGCTTTTTGAGAAGGAGGTGATGCTGCTTTGGAGATGTTGAGAGGTCTTTTAGTGTCAAGGTAATTAGTGTCACTTTAATGGTCTTCATAAATAGAAAGCCTAGACACACAGAATCAGTGTTTGGAATGACTCTGAATAAGGTTTTGTCTTATTTGTATTAGAGTGGGGGGAAGTTTTCTGAGTTGTTCAAAAAAGGAAAACAAGGAAATAAAGAGAAGCAGTAAAAGACAAAACAAAAACAGACTGAAAAGCTTGTTCAGATTTGATGAAAAGCATAGCTGCTAAATACTGCTAAAATTTGTCTATCATTGTAAAAAAAATAAATCTAAAAGAAAACAACAGCATTTTTACATTATTCTTAGTAAGAAGTAGATAGAACAGCTGTAATATTAAAAAACATATATTCATTTTTTTTTCTATGCAACATAGACGTAAATGATTTGTTAGTAAGTAATTTTTCAGAAATTAACAATTATTCCAGAACTAAAGTCAGCTGTTTCTCTTTAATATTGATTAGTGACTGCTGTTATTTACTTAAATATGGGAGAATTTCAGGTTCAACATTAGGCTGATCCCATGATTAAACTAAGATGGCTGAAATCAAAATTTTTGGTTGTAAGACTACTCTTTTGACAGCAGAAAAAAGCAAAATGGTTTCTGTCAGTTATAATCAAAGCATACAGTTTTCATTTAGCCTTAGTGAACTCTGTATAAGAGGACTGCCCCTTAATTCTAGAACTCATATGTTAGTGTTCTTTTCCATCCTTCAAAATGCTGGGGACAAGATAAAGACAAATTGCATTTGCAAGTTCTTGTCTCTTATCTAAAAGAAATATGAAATATTTCTAAGGTATTCAGCAGACAAACTTGAGGCAACCAGGTACAGAGGTAAAGACTCTTCTTTCATAGACCCCACTAATTCTGGATGTAACCTTCACAAATGACCTAAAGAAAACAACTCTTAATAAAAGGGTAAATATAGTCAGTTGGAACAACATGTACAAATGGCCTATGACAACATTCCTCAGTAGTAGTCAAAGAAAACTTCTAGCTTGCAGAAATTGATTCAATTCTGCAAGAAAAATTCTTCACATTTTTCAGATTCTAATGGATAAAGGTTTGGCAGGAATGAGTTTACAGCTGAAATGTTGGCATGGAATGTTACAGAAGAAATAAAATGTATCAAAAAGATTTGCTTAGAGGCTTCAAGTGGGGGAAAGCTTTATTCAGGCACCAAGAGAATCAAGACTACTTTTATTTTCTGCTTTTGCAGTTTAGAACTTGCTAAAAATGCAAAAGCTTCACACAACATGCTTTTTTTCCACCTTCCTTTAGGTTTTCTGTTTTGTTTGGTGGGAAAATAAGGAGAACAAATTAAAGTTTAAATTAGTCTGTTTTCTGTTTTGCTCAATACAATTAACTTCATGGCAATGACAGCATTATGAACGTAGTCCATGAAGAAGAGAGCTTAAAAACATCCAATAAAGAGAACACTGCATCAGTTTTAATTTGCTTACATTAATCTCCAAGTGATTCTGCAGCCCTTCCTCATATTATAGAAGAGCACTCTACTGACTTCCACTGAGGCCTCAGAGATAAACTCTCAAAGAAGATACTTGAGTGACAGCAGGGTATTAAATCCTGTTAATTTGTATTTCTCTGGCTGGACTTCTGGCAGACAGCTTTGGAAGCCATGGTTCACAAGTCTGATATAAGTCATTTAATAAAATAGCACTGCTGTTTCAAGAGGAATGTTTGTAAAGCAAGGTGGTCTTCAATAGGAATAAACACAATAGTGCAGGGATTCAGGATGAAGTGCTTTTGCAGTTTATAATATCATCACCTTTTTCACTTGTTTTTAAGGTAAATGTGACACTGGTAACATTCGTGAAGACAATTTGGGGCTAAATCTTACCTTTTATGTATGTAAAAAGTCAGATACAAACATTCAGTTTGAATTTAAGCCCCTGAGGCTTCCGACCAATCCAAGTGCTCTGTGCCTTCAGGGAAGGAGCAGATGGTGGGGAAGAATCTGATGCCACCATATCAGCTCCATATCTCCCACTTCTGTTGACAGTTCTCGTACGAAAATAAGGCAAACACTGAACCTCTCTTTAAAACCTCCTAGACTCAGTAAAGAAAACTACACATTCATCCCTAGTTTTGTACCACAGCTGGACAGATAAAAAGAAAAATATGACCCCGTATTAGGATCCATAGGAGGCTGATTATTTATCCTTTATTCCTCTCACAAAAAGCTTGTGGTCTCAGTTAAGGTCAAAAAAAGTATTTGAAAGAGTTTTAGAAATAGAGTTTGCAAGTCCATTGACGATTTGAGAAAAAGAAATCTGTTTTTCAGGAGACTTTGAGGTGTTGCAAGGAAGGAGCCATTAACATTTAAAAGGTCCACTTTCTTTTACACCTGCCAGCATCTTTGTCACAAGAGGCTTTTTCAGTAAGAACAGAGTTAACACCAGTACTTTTCCATTTCAGTTTCTAAACGAAAAAAAAAATGTACTCACTTTTTGACTTCAGAGTTTCCACAGATGCTGTTAAATGAAATAAAAATAATAATTACATGGAATACATTTTACAATTATACAAAGATCCTCTTATAATCAATCTTACAGAATAGAACAGGATATCCTAATATATTCATCCTCTGTTCAATCTGCTACCCATTTACACAGAACAACCTAGTAGCTCAATCATTAGTTTTTATTCAGGGGAAAACAGACACACACATATGTTACTTGTTTGGATAGTCTGATGGCAGCTGACTAATAAACCTGCAGCTTAAAAGCAACAGAAATCAAGGTCAATAGGTAAAGTATATGAGGTTTCACAGCTTCACCATTTTCAGATAACAAGAAAAGGAAGAAAAATAGGTTTCAGGATGAAACATGGATGGAGAATATGCAACAGAAGCCTCCTTTTAGTTATTTCAGTTATCTGGGGAAGTTAAGAGCATTTTCTTTCAGGCTCTTGAAAGCTTTAGGTACAGTTTAGGAAAAAGAACCATTTTAATATTCATACAGGTGGCAACCAATTTTCCAAAGTATTGCTTGAATGTGTATCTTATAGTTTTATCTGCTTATTATTCTTCATAGTTAGAGTACCTAAATCCAAATTAATTGAACTATCACACTTTTCTTTCCCATTATTGATACCTTCATTTTGAAGAACTGTGACAGGTTTTTCCGCTATAGCAGAGATATTTTTTCCCCTATAGTTTGACTGTCTACTGTAGGTAATTTTTGCTCAGGATGTGTATCTGATAAAATAGAATCATTAGATGAATTAGTCATCAAACTTGGCAGTAAAAGGAGTTGAAAATTTTTAGGTTCTTCCAAATTTAGTTAAACTGGAGAAGAAAAACGCTGTCAGGAATAAGAACACCTAGCTACAGCAATAAAATATGTGGATGATTGAAATAAAACTAGAACAAAGCCTACTTCTTTCTTCCCCTCCAAATACTGAAGCTCTTATTTAGTGTTTCGTTCTCTACAAGTTTGCTCTAATCTTCAAGCAGGGAAGAAGAACAATCTTACCCTCATTGTTCTTCTCAGCTACTAAGATCTCAGTTTCAGAAGGCCAAATGTCTGCATGCCTGCTCCAGAGTCAGTCACTTGCTCTAGTAGATTTGAATAAACTGACAGATCATAATTGCTGGCTTCACTTCTCGTGTCCCTTTAACTAATCCTGTCTGAACTTAAAATCAAACCAGATAAATGTGACTATACAGCTCACTGTTTTTCACAGGTCTTACCATGCGCTTTTACGTCTTTCTTTGCTGTTTTGGCTGTCAAAATAAATATGAAACAAACACTTATAACAGGAATTATATTCAAACAGTAAGACTGTTGGAAAGTGAGATTAAAAAAAGTGAGAATATTCACCAGTTTCCACAGTTTTTTCTTTCTTGTGTTGTTCTGAAAAAGAAAAAATATACAAGTATACTTTCATTTTTTTTGGACAGTAAAATAATTTTCATGTTATCAGTGACTTCTGTTCTCTTGGGTTAGATGAGCCTTTCTCTAACTTTTGGCAAATCAAAATGAAATCTTTGTAGTTGTCATCATTTATTTCTTTATCCCTGGTGGTTTTCACAGTATGCAAACAGGGTCAGTTTAACTGCTAATATTGGACATCAAAGAACTTAACTCATATTGTAAGGTAGTAAAGGGAATCCTAGCAGCAGTGAGAGTTAAAATATATGCAGTTTTACCTCATGGCGGCCTGTGAACCTGCCATATGTGCCTCTGTGGGCAACTGTGATATGCTACTTGCTTCTTATCATAGAGAATGGAGAATGTGATTCTATGATCTCATCCAGCCACTGCAGTTTTTCAGCCATAGTCCAGCCTTAATCACCAAGGTAAGGTGGGATGTGCAGCTGAAAAACTTCATCCACCTAAATCCTGTACCCTGAGGCAAATCTGGGATTGACACATTTTTAACAGCTGTTTCTGTAAGAGCTCTTTTGATCAGGATTTGCACCCAAATTCTTTCAGAGAAGGAGAACACAGCCAACCAGAGGGAAGAGGGAGGAGATTACTGAACTTGCCTCTCAGGAACTCAACATTATCTACCAGTCAAGACTAATGTTTATAATAACAAAACAAACAAACAAACAAAGCAACAAACCCTCAGCTTTTGAAATTAGCATATGGTGCCTGAAGATTCTTTTAAATAGCATATGTAAAAGTTTTGGTATGTTCAGCATTTCATCTACACAGGAGAAGTATCTACATTCAAAATATTTGAGCTGAATAATTGAAGGAATAACGGCAGTTGGCGTTAAATACAAACATCCATCCATGCTACATTTTCTCCATTTTTATTATGTGAGTGATTTGTATTAATGCTGTAGTATACAGTCAAGGAACATTAGTGCCTTAATCACTTCAACTCTAGAATCAAGGTATAAAGTTCCATATTCAAAGTGACTATGCTGTACCTCAATAAAATAAAGCCTATCTTAAATATGACTTATCCTCAAACTGAAGAAAAAATAATTTCAATAGAAAATAAAATATTTTAACCAATAATATATTACTATGAATAGGATTTACATTCAATATTAATTCATGTCCAATACTAATACAATATTGATATTTGATATTAATATTAAAAGTAAAGTGGACATCTAAAAGAAATAAACATCATGTGGAGCTATGAAAATAATTGGTATTTCTAAAGGCAGGCTTATACCAATTATGAAAAAAACACAATCATTAAGTTTTTAAATGCAGTGTGTCATTACTACATACTCCTACTCATAGTACATTTGTATCATGTAAAGCACGTTCAATCTGCAAAGAAATATTCATTTCTTTTCTGTTTTTAAATCTATCTGAAAAGCCAGCACATATATATTTTAAAGCAAAATATAGCCTCTAAACAGAGGTTTGTTTTGAGATGTAACAACAAAGAAAAATACAAACAAAAAAAACCCAACACAAAACAACACAAACAGCAACAAAAAATAAACACAGAAGATTTTCATTTTTTGCCCTTTTTCCAAAAATACTGATGTAATGTCATGACAATTTCATAAGCAGTTCTGTTCAGTCAAAATCTGTACTTCAAAGCACAGACCAGTTGCCTGAAATCAGGGACCCAGCTTCTACATCATTATATAAGGCACACTTGAATGTATTTATTACATAATGAGCCTTATATCAAATTATCTTTGGTGCTTTACAGACACATTGTATATATGACATGAGAGTCAATGGAATATTTCATGCTTTGGGTTGCTGTGGCCAAACAACAAGCTGTGAATATGAATTTTCCAGCAATATGAATACATGGTGCAGAGAGAGTGGGTTGGCACTAAGTAGTTCATTATCTGGATAAACCTTATTGTGTCCTAGCTTAGGTGGCAATCCTATGAAAAGCCAAGGAGAAGAAGAAGCAAAAAGTGAGAGGACAGAAATTTGGAACTTATTGGTTTGGCTGACTCAGTGAGCA
This sequence comes from Phasianus colchicus, assembly GCF_987193195.1. NCBI lineage: Eukaryota > Metazoa > Chordata > Aves > Galliformes > Phasianidae > Phasianus > Phasianus colchicus. The sequence goes on along the minus strand of NC_143437.1, from coordinate 60,714,767 downwards.
TAATCTTAACAACAACTGTGGCCTTTGTTTTGTGTAGCGCAAGCACTGTTTGGAGTATCCAATTCTGTACAGGTATTTTAGAACTCATTCTGTGAAAGAAGAGTTTTGGTTGGTTTTGTAGGGTTTTCAGTTTTTCTTTTGCTTAGGAGTGCTTCCTGAAAACTGAAAGTAATGTACTTCTACTTTAGTGATACAGAGGCAATTGTTTTTCCCTCTGGTTGTCAGATCTTATGAGATCACAGAACAGTACGACATTAGCAAACCTTGGCAAGTATTTTTGCAAAATATAACATTTTTCAGTTGCTTAGTTTTGTTTCCTGTTTTTCAAACTGTAAATATCAAGGAAGTTCAGGAGAGCTTCTTTATAATAGTGTTACTACCAAAAGCACTTGAGAAGAAGCACATTATCACAAAGTACATTAGAAAAGAAAAAGTCAGTAAGTAGCAATACTGCATGTCAAGCAGCACTTCTGTGAAATAGGAGGTATGATACTTCAAGTGATTCTTCCTCTGATATTATACTGGAATGAAATGAAACATTTAATTGCATGAGCCATAAACTTCATATCTAAATCTTTTCTTTTTGTCTTATATTATTATTGATTTCAATTTTATTTATTTATTTTGCTATCAGGTAGTTAGTATGATGCTAATGATACTGTCAACTCTAAGTGTATTATGCGTTAGCCAGGATATTTGTCATTACTTTTATCTATAAAGTTTTTTTTTGTGCTTGTGTGTAAAGGAATGTACAAAATGTTTTCATTTAGGAAATTTCTGCAAGTACTATATTATTTTTCTAACATTCATGAAATAGAGATTTGATTTAGTTTGGTATTTTATCTTAGTAAAATCTGAAGATTTTAAAAAATGGCTTTTCTCTTTTATGAAAAATGGCAAAGTTATGTATAAACTGCTCTTAAAACCATATACAGGCTTTTTTTGTTCATTACTGGTAGTACAATCCTGGACATCCCATGAGCAGGTGGGAGACGGCAGAGAAACTGATCTTGCATACTTAGTTTTCCCTAAACCAGACTCTTTCCTAAAAAGTGCCAACAGTCCTGAAAAGCATCCAAACTGGCACATTTACTGTGGTATATTTTAATCTTCAGTAGCAAGGTGGACAGTCAGAAACAGTGGCCCTCTGCCATCTCCCAGGAGATAAGAAGTGACATTCTATTCTGATTTGTATATCTATGTGTGCACATGTGTGTACGTTATGCTCTAATGCAGATACGTACAAGAAGGTTTTTTAAAAAAATTCTATTGCGGATGCACACAGATCAGGAAAAAGTTTAAATAAATAACATTTCAAGTGCTTTTCTTATTCTCGGGTATATATAACATCAAACAACCAATGTGATTTTGATTGTGTTCTGTAGCTGCAAAAAAAAGGTGGTTTCTGTACTGTTTAGTTTTGCCACAAGTATTTTAATGAATCTAGTTAAAGCCTACTGTTGTCATATTCTGTGCAGTGTCTAGAATACTTAAATCCTCAGAGCAAAATGTTAGGTTGGTGTTACAGTCATGTCATCTTTGCTTTATAGGCTGTGTGCCTGTTATTTTCCCTCTCAGTCCTTTATAGCTTGTTGGCTAATTAAAACCAAATGAGATAGAGTGATAAGATATCCTTTCAATTAGAATACTGTAAGCATAAACCACTGCCAGACGTAGAAAAGGTTCCTTTAGACTCTCACTGAGAGCACTCACTCATTGTAATATGAGCTGAATCATGTTTTTAGATCGGAGATAATTCACACAAGAATGTTTCACACTACACCAATCAAAATTTTTCAAGTTGCTCCCCAGAATTACTTGTTCCGCTACATCTGACTACTGCTTCACTGACTGGATCAGTGTTGGGAAATCCACAGTCAATTTCACTACCACCATACAGTTCAAATTATAAAGATGATGAACTGAACCAATGTATTTCTTTCTGGAATAAGAACACACCAGGAAAATACCTTTGGTGAAATCATGTCACATACACTTGCTTATATTGGCATTTTTCAGGGGATAAAAAAACAACTTTTCTGAGGAGGAAGTTCATTTTCTGCGTATTTCTGTATCATTACCTTTGTATTGTAAATCTCCTACCATGTGGGGAAATACTTGGGAAAAACATTTTGCGAAGAGGAAATAGAAAAGAAGTCTAGAAAAAATGTAAATGTTTTCAGCTCAATCTATTGAATTTCCAGATTTTCTACATGAACAGAAAGTGATAACTGAAGAGGGAAGTCTTCACTACTGAGAAATGTCTCAGTATTTCTCAGTATGTCTCAGAAGCCCATGGAGCCCTTTCTTGAAGAATCACATTATATCTGTACAAAATGTTTATACTGAAGCCTAAGGATGAAACTGCCTCTGGGAAAAGAGGTAGATACTTTTCCTCTCCCAAGTCTGAAATGTACCTCTGGTTTCTACAAATGTTGTGATAATCGAGAGAAGAGGAACTGTCATAAGGAGTAAATGAAAAGAAAGCAGATTTTTGGTGTTTGTCCTGTCAACCTGGCAAATCTCTTCTCAGTTGGAGGAAAACATCTCACAAGGACTGAAATCATATGTAAATGTAAATATGGCTGCTCAAGTCAATACTGCTAAAGTGCATGTTTATGTAAATGAAGAGTCGATTTGGTAACTCCTACAAAAACAACACTGAGAGCTTTTGTTGCACGACAATGGGAAGGTGCAGGTCTTGTGTGCAGTTTCTCACCAGAGGTAGCACAGCCATAGTACATAGTCCGGATTTATTCATAGACCACAGTGCCTAATTTCCCCTTGGAATAAAAATCTTTCTGATTCAAAATCCTTAATAAGAAAATTAGGCCAATCCTACAGTACTGACTAGGGAATTGCCTATGTTCAAAACTGATGTGTCACACTTACTCCCTGAAATACACACATCACAAAAAAAACACAACAAAACAACAAAACAAAACGCTGTGAGGAGAATCAGTTCTTAATGCTCTTTAGTAGTACTACTTGTTTTAGGAACAAGTGGAACAAATTAATGTCGCTCTAGTCTCAGGAGTTCTGGCATGGGCCTTCAGATTGACGCTCAGCTGACAAAAAGATAATTTAAAAATATAATGTAATTCTTTAATCACAGACAAAAAGCTAGCATCTGCCAGTATATCTTTACCTATGATAAACCTGATAAACCTTAAACCGTTTTTCCTTTCAAATAGGGATCTGAGGTGTACTTCCATCCTTTTGAGGCTAAAATGACTAAGCACTTCAGGCATAAGTATTTCCAATCAATCCCCAGTAGTTACAGGAACACTGTATTAGATTTAGAAAAATCCTGTGCTGAACTGCATCTATCTGAACAAGGAGCACTTTCAGGGTATTATCTCTATATTATTCAAGGTGAACTTCTCAAAGGAGGACAAGTTATTGCACCTGCAGAACAGTGCATGCCCTTCAACTACAGCAAGAAGTAATTCAATTTTGCCTAATCTTCTCTCACTTTATGGTAAAAAGTCAAATGACTCAGGATACTCTGGAGAGTGTCGATAATTTGGGTAATTCTAAGTCATTACTCTTTGCTCATGCTTCAACTTGTTCGTAATGCATCTTCTTTTGACAAGACAATGATATCTTCAAGATCTGTAACCCACTGAAAATTAAAGAATATTTCAGAAAAGAAAGAAAAATGCAATAAATTGTAGTTCAAGATTTTACCTGTCACTAGGTAAACATGATATGCAGTTTAGATTAGTAAATTGATTAAAAACAAAAACAAACAACAACAACAACAACAACAACAAAAAACCACTAGATTATAAAATTTAAGGCACCAAATCCTAAAGAAATATATGTAAGTGAAAGATACTGAACTTAGAACAGAAGCTGTAAGAGTAGTGCCTGACTTGGAGCTTAGTACTGATGTTGACTGTCCAATAAGAAAAGAGTAGAAGGAGGTTTCTGAATGACTGAAAGATTTTGTGTATTTGTTCTCAAAGTGTGACTCAAAAGACATACAAGTGGTTAAATATTTTGAAAGCCTTCTATGACTAACTAAACTAGGTCATGGATCTTTTTTAAGGGGTATCTAAAGAGACAGAATCATGCAGGAGGACATCAACAGAAGGTGCTAGAAGTGTGCAGCTCTGACAGCCAGTAAAATGCTGGAAGCTGTCTAGAGCATGTCTGAAATAAAATCAGCAACTAATATTTCTGAAACACATAAATCTCCAAGAAGCTGCCATATGAGGGAAAACTCATTATGTCATTTGTGGCACTGCAGAGTGAGCTAGTGCTGACCACTGGTAATAGCTTGTTTTGTACTTCTGATACTGCACCGCAACATGTTGATACAGAGACATATTTGTAGTTGATGTAGACCTGTATGATATAAAAAAATTCATACCTAAGAAAGGTCAGGGTGAAGGATATTATTTACACTCTCTATATCCTTACTAAAATAGTACTTCAAAATTCAGACATTATAAACCCCATATGTAATATAATTATATATATAATATAATCATAAGTGTTATATAAAACTCTAATCCACCTTACCTCTTTTGACTACACCCCTTCTCTGAAAATAAAATTTTATTTTCCTTATGGCCTCAATGGGCAAGGTGAGGCACATTTATTCCCTTTCTATCCAAATGAAGGTGATACCAATTACCAAAGATGAATGTCTGAGAAGGTAATTGTATACACAGTGTATGTGATAGTCTGGATTCAACACAGCTTGAACACATGACTCAAGAGAGACTGAAAGATATGCTAAATGCTTTGAAATTGGGTCCAATTCATTATGAAAGAGAAATTAATCATAAAACAAATTCAGGGCTATGAAATCTCACCAGCCACAGAATAAACACCCTTCAAATGCCACTTTCCTTTAAAAAAAAGTGGACATCTAATCCTTTTAATTCTCATTTGTATTTAAATAGCGTTTAATTTTGATGCTTTCCATTGTTACTTCAGTGTACTAAAGTACCAAGTCATTTCTTTTTTTTTTTTTTTTTTTTTTTTGTAGTTATCTTGCTCCCCCTGCCTTACTCTTGAAGTAATGCTATCTTAGTGTTAGCATTACAGTAAATTTCTGCACTGCAGTACTTAATAATGTCTTGGAATAGTCAAAGAAACAAAGATGCATTTTTAAGTATACTTTTACTATAATATAACTATAGTGTGAGCAGAAGGATAGGAAATTATTTTAAAACTATCTGATATTGAAATGCAGCATTCTGTAAGGAAAGTTTTGATGCAACAGTAATATGCCAGGCTAGGAGACTGGGTATCTCATAATCCTAGTAAAACTAGGAAAAAGTAGTAAAAAATATCCTCAGTTCTAGGTAACTTACTCAAGTTTTTAAAAATGGAGGGACAAAAACAGGATTTCAGATTAGAAGGCTTAGTGTAAGATAAGTTACTTCATGCTTCATTTAAATAAATCTAGTATGCGAAAATCCAAAGTAATAAAGTAAAATCTTCTAATGTTGGAAAATTCTTCCCTCATTCTGATATAAATCAAGAATTCATTTTTCCAATACCATTATGAGTAGGATAATGACCCCGCTTACATGATTAAGTGGACAATATAAGACCTTTTGGTTTGCAATACCTTCTTAGACTTGAGTGGGGATGCAAATAGTAGTAGGCTGGAAGGATTTGTAGAATTTATTGACATCCACCTAGTAGATTTTTGTGAATATTAAGAAATGGTTGAGTGGCAGACTACAATAGCTGCAAGGTATTAACTGCTGAGAGTATGACACATTCCTTGCAGACAAGGAGCAGAGTCAACTGTTAGGCTTCACTAATGGACCAGAAGAAACAGCCTGGGACAAATAGGTGAGGATCAAGTCCCAGCATCTTCAGTTTAGTAGGAAATGGAGATTAGATAATTTCTGTCTACTGTGCAAAGATAGCCAAACCTGTAACTCTACCTTTAAGACCATAAAGAAACCAAACAAATCAGAGAAGAGGTTATATTTAGCTACCTCAAAAGTTAAGGTGAGAGTGAGGAAGAATTGTGCTAATCTGGACCAAAAGAAAACTTCTGCTGTTCAAAAGGAATCCTATATAATGGGTTTTTTTGTTTTGTTTTGTTTTTTGTTTTGTTTTTCCCCTTTCTTCTTACCAATAGTGAAGAAATCAGAGGCATAATAAAATAATAATAATTCTAGTACAACTGATGGAGTGAGTTTGAGAGACTGGATGCAGCCCTGTCTGAGCCCTCTCTGTCATACTGATTTTATTCTTTCTGAATACCAACTGAATTTCACTGTTTTTCTGGGGTAAAAGGTGCTCAAATTATGAACCCAAGGGGAGTAATGAATAAGATTTTTTGAATGTGTTTGAAGAGGAAGACAGGACAAATTAGCCATTAAAAACCAACAATTAGGCAATTATGCAACAGTACAAAATTTCTTAAATACAGTGTAAGACCAAATTAAAAATTGCAAGCTCATTCCAGGGAAATTCTTAGCTGCAATCAGGACTTAAGTTTTTATAATGGTGGAAAGAGTTGGGTTTGATTTTAAACCAGGCAAATCATGAGGGAGAAACACAGACACTGACAGTAAGAGAATCTGCAGCAATGTTGTATGTAACATTGGGTATTTCATGGTGGGCATATGCAGAATCTAGCTAGGAGAGTACATGGGGCTTGGTGGTTTTGAAGTTCCTTGCTGCCCACCAGGAAACCCAGCAACCTCTCTGTTCTTACCAAACAGTTCCCTGTGTCTCTTAGGCATGTTTCGCACACTTCTATCCCTTCCTGTCACTGCTTTGTACTTGCTCTCTTCATGGTGTCAAGCAGATCCAGCAGACACAGAATGTTGCAATAGTGTGAATAGTGGTGCACCTGTGAACCACTGCTGGCACCTGAACTGCTAGTCTGGCCATGTGTTAGTGATAACTGGGGTCTGAGATGTGCACTGTGGTGTGGGAGCTTTTCTCAGTTTCACTTAGACGATCAAAATTTCCCACTGGTAGAATATCGCAGGTGCTAAGCACCTACACACCTGGCCTGCAGAGATGGGTATGGGGTAGGAAATCACTTGAAAGCAATCTGAGCCCTTCTTCAGGGAAGAACTCTAGACATATATTTTGTGAAGTGGGGTCACTCTTAGGCCTACTGGAACATGGTGAAAGAACAGGAAAGAGCAGCAGAGTTTGGATTGGGATTGTAATAAGACAACACAGGTAGAGAAGAGTAATGTCATGAAAAATCCTCAACTCTTCTTTCTTCCTGTAGGATAACAGCACTTGCCCAGGGAAGCGGTGGAGTTACCATCCCTAATGGTGTTCCAGAAATGTGTAGATGAGGCACTGAGGGACATGATTTAGTGCATGGTAGGGATGATTGGACTAGTGGTCTTGGAGGACTTTTCCAACCTTAATGATTCTACAAAACTATTTTTCTTTGAAGTCCAGCTCAGCTTCAGAGAGGAAATTTTCCCAGTTAGATGTAAGTACATTTGAAAACATCCACTTTGAATATTAATTAACAGATACTCATTGAGGTTGGGTTCCCATAGTGCACATCAGTTTCTAGACTGAGAAGTTCTCATAGACTTCAAAATTCCACAGTAATTTTATCTGCTTTGTCCGTACAAAAAAAAAAAAAAAAAAAAAAAAAAAAAAAAAAAAAAAAATTAAAAAAAAGCTAAAAATAGTGCACAGTGTGTTAGGCAGGGATTTCTTTAGCAGTGATATTAAGATCAAGAACATATGTGGTGTAGAAGCACTGAAGATGACCAGCTGTGCTCTCAGTCTGTGCTGTCAGTCTGTTAACAGGAATAAACCTTCAGCTTTAGGCATTCTGGGGTACAGGTTGCAAAGTAATAAGATATGTGGAAGAAATTGAAATATGAAATTGGATAATGTATTTAATTTACTGTACTAATAGGCAGCAGTCTAGTTAAAATTGCCAAACAAGCATATTTAATATTTGCTGTGGTGATTTATCCTGGGGATAAATTAATTTTCAGAGAACAGTTACATCTGGGGAGGGGAAGAATAAAGTAAAAGTCAAAAAAAAACTACTGCTTTGTCCCATTTTTGAGGAAGATGAGATATTTAGAACTGTATCAGAACAGACAAATCCATTTAATTTTTCCATAATAAGCCATGTCAGTATTTCCTCTTTTCCTTATCACAAGCAGATTGCTGCAATCGCCATTCTTGCCAAGAAACAGACTCATTGGAATATTTTTCAAAAATGAACACAAATATTGGATGCATGCAGGTGGAATAAATTATTACAAGCATATGGTTCTAATGTAATTATTTCTGCAGTGTACTGTTGAGACATCTAAGTGTCCAGCCATATAATACACCGTGGCAACAAAGCTGCTTTAAGAAATTATCATGGACATAAATGTTTGTTGAGTCAGTCTTAGTGAAATGATACAGACAGAATACCCTGTGCCACGCACACATTTCTAAGTCATTTTTTTAACTAGCCCATAGCAATGATGTGGTTTACACTGTTTAGCCAGTCTGTATCAGCTGCATTTCAAGTCTGAAAATCATTTTGCAATAGAGACAATCAAAATGTTACTGGCTGGCATTGACCCTTGTCCAGTTCCCAGTCTCCTCTACCAATGTAAATTATCACTCTCTTATTTGATAAATGTGTGAAGTAGATTAATGAAAAGGTTGGAACTAGAGAAAGATAGTTAGAGAACAGTCTTAAAAAAAAAAATAAAAAAAAAAAAGGAAAAAGAACACAGATCAACATAAGATCCGTAAAGCAACTTACAGTGAGAACTGCTAGAGGCAAGAAGAAGCAGTGAGAGCAGACAGGCCAGGGAGACAGCACTTTGCCTGGACTGTCACAATAATTTAGATCAAACTGACAAATAAACAAACAAAAAAATCCAACAAAACCAAAACAGTGTATTTTCTATAATCCAGCAGATGGTGCTATGATGCAATAAACTGGTTAAAAAATGTACAAGAAATATGAGAAAAGTGAACCTTTTTCTCCTTTACCTGGTGCTGCTGCTTTTTTAGTGGCTGGAGAAGCTACAGGGGCTTTTGCTGGCTCTGAAAAACAAACCAAACAAAACAAATTAAAACAATCGCTACAAAGTGTTATAAAAAACAGAAATGTGAGGAAAGGCTTCCAGTGAGGTACATACAGCCCGTAGTAATTTCCTCACTGAAGAGTCAGACAAAGAGATTACCCAAAGAGAAGAGAGCGGAGCTGCTTTCAAGTAACTCAAAGGCATCAACAAAATGGGCAGGAGGAGTAAGTTCTTGTCATAAGACACTGAATCCCTTCTTTTATCTGGTTCTACTGAATTATTTCTTATTTACTGGCAAAGCACAGTGGCAGGTACCTAAGGCTTTGGGCCTGGCTTCCCCACCCAGGCAGCTGCTGGGAGCTGAGAGCATCCATGTCTGGTCTTGCAGCTGTGAGAGCAGGGGCTCCTGAAACAGCCTGCAGCAGCTGGTGAGTATCTGCCATTGGCAGAGTTGCAGATACAGAGTGGCACCTCCTTGGTTCCCACAGCTACTCTAAGTGCTATCCATTCCCCTAATCCAAATCTCTCCCTGATGGAAAAACAACAGTGACAATTGCACTACCTCTGTAAAGTACGTCCACATAGGCATGGCATGGAGAAATCTTGAACATGAGGAACATGAGGGAACAATTCCATGTGGTTTGGTACTGCATTTGAAAGAATAACTGCCTGGTTCTCCTAGTAGGGTAGTAGGGCTACTCATGCTTGTTTGTTGTTCTCATAAAACATTTGTATTATCTTCTCTTTGTTGAGGTAGAACATTTCCTTGCGGAAAGAAGGCCCAAAAGGGAGCACAGCACATAGATTCCCAAAGCAGACATGAAGATTCTTAATCCTGTATAGAAGAACCTGAAATGCCTTCTAGATTTATTTGCTCTTTAGTGGTGTTTAATTAATTCTTTTTATCCTCAGGAACTGATAAAATAAACTGTACTTAAACCAGTATAAAATAACAATTTTCTATACGTTAACTCCAGATTTTTATATCAACCAGAAGATCCTCTAACTTAAAATTCGTATTTCCATATTGTGAGAGGAATTAATTAATAATTTCCATCACAATCTGAATTACTGAATGTCAAAAAAATGTTAGTTAATCCTTCACATCTGTCAAGAGTTATTACCAAGAAAAGGAATGTGATTATCAGGAATGCAATTTTGAGTTATTCCCCTCCAGTCTTTTGAGAACTTCATAGAAGATGCATCAGATTGTCTTGTGAAACAAAATATGAAAACAAAATATAGTTTTGCATGTGTGAGATTGTTTTGTTGCCATCCATTTAAAAGTCTGCAGCAGATAATTACATCCTAACTTATTTATTATCATAGTGTTGTAACTACTTGGGGTGCTCACTCCTCCTTCAGAGGAATATGTAGAAAACCCTGAAGAATTGTCCTAAGGATTACTTTCCTGAGTACCTGGTCCTGAAGAAGAAATAGGAGATATAGTGTGTGTGTTGCACAATCGTCTAGGTGGATTTCATAGAGAACTGCAGGACTCCTGCACCTATTCCTTCTGAGTTCTCAGCTAGAACTTGCTGACCAACAAGACTTGATTTTGGTTTTTCATAACATCTGTGAAACAAATTAAGTTATATTCCTTTTGCTCTGACATTTTTTTTATTTTAATTAACATTTGAAATACTTTGTTTTGGAGCTTTTCAACAGTAAGTTTTGTATATTACTTATTTACATTTTCAGTAATGTTGAAACAAAATACCAAATGTTTTCAACTTTTTTATTATTTGAAAGTATATCCTCTTTAGTTCATAATTATTTCAGTGCTAGGATTTTGCCTATTTATATGACAAATTTTCAGATGAAATGAGAATGGTAGGGGATTCTTCTGCCATACAGGCTAGGAATATTGTATTAAGTATTGTATATAGCATCTGGAGTTAGTGCATTCTTTAATCATGAACTCGTAAGAGCTTTCAAAGTCCCGTAGTTGCTGAGCAGAGATAAGAGCAGATGAAATCTTGTCTATGTACCAGTATAAATATGTCATACTATTATTACTGTACTGAGGCATTGATGCTTACAGTTTTGTTGAAGAAAAAGATCTAACTATTCCCTTGTTAACAATGCCATGTTCCCAGAGCAATTCTGTTCTTTATGCAGAAGAGCCCAGCCCCTACCTCTCGTCTGCCTTAGAAGTTCCCTTTCCATATCTGTGATAACTAGATATGCAGGCAGGACTGTGGTTTTGCATTTGTGAAGATAAATTTGATGATCCTTTGGCACACCAGACTTTCAGACTTTTCAGCCCATTTACCAAACTTGCTGCCACTGAGAGCATGTTCATCTGAGAACTCATTTGACATATCCTTTCCCATGAAATCTTTGTTTTCAAAGACAGTGATAGAAAGGAGAGGAAGCCAAAACTGTCAGTCACAAAGAGAAATGTGAAAACAGAAGCAGCATAAGAATGGTTTTAGATAGCAGGAGGCAACTGAAAACTAGACACGTAATTTTTCAATTATAAATGATGTAGCTACTACATTATTTGTGATTTCTACAATTCAATAACAACTATTGTGGATTATTGAAATGTGCTCTTTGAAACTGTATGACACGTAAAAGAGATCATAACCTAATGCACAAGTAGCATCTTACTTCTGAGTTCTTTGGTCACAGCAGCTTCTTTTTTATCTGTCAGAAGAAAAGAAAAAAAAAATGCATTAAAACATATATAGGTTAAAAGTATATAGGTGAACAGAAAATTTCAGTGCATGCTTTATTGCTGCAAAGTGCATTTGAATGATACAGTGAATCATTTATTTTCTGTTTCATAGTGAAGTTGTACTAATTTAAATACAAGTGTAAATGTAACAAATCATCTGTGTGAAGGCGTATATTTATTTTCAATTTCAGTTCAGTGAGATTCAATATATGGTCGAATTACCATGGCTTAATGTACTAAGTGAGCCATGGTTGTACACCACTTGCACATTCTCAGGTTTTAGAAATGTAAGGGAAGAACAGAGTTGAACAATTAAAAGCGTTAGTCTCCCTACCACTGTTGACACCATGCAATTGACACCTAGTTTGGAAGGCTCTGCTCGGTCCTATCCAAAACTAGTTGCCATATACTTCCCACATGTCATAACAAACTAAAGATTTAAATCTAAAGAGAGAAAGAATCTGATATGTCCCTCCAGTCCAGTCTGAAAGATTGCTGCTAGGATAGGAAAAAGAGATGCATGTAATGATGGTAGAGGATACTTCCTTGGGTGCTCATGAAGGGAAGTACATCCACTCTAATAATTAACAGGGTGCCTAGATATAAGCAGGATAGTGCTTTTGACCACAACATACAAGTGATAAATCAATTTTGCTCTTAAATACTAAAACAAGAAATACTTCAGGGCAGAAGCTGCCAAAACAAGTAACTTTCAAAACCAAGATTTGTATTATTGATCACAATATAAACTTACTTCAATTTCACAGCTCTCAAAATTGCTGTGAAATAGCTGATATGAGATAAAAAAATGCAAATGACTGCCAAGTATTCTAATAAAAAGTCTTCAAAAATTCAAGGAAAAACTCATTCCATTTTGGGTAATACGCTGCTCTGAACTGAAATGTTTCTAGGTTAATCCTCAGCTTCCACTAACTCTCTATGAAAGCATGTTTTGCAGGCATTACTTCAAAGTATGATAATTACCACATTCAGATGAAATTAATCATGAAGCAGCTTTCAGCCACGTTATCTGGCTAAGGAACCTATTGAAGCCTTAAAGAAGTGCCTATAGGTTGCCAGATATGGAAATCTTAAAAGGTGTATATTGCAGTGATATGAATCATTTATCACAATAATCTTCTGTTGCTGGAGGATATAAAAAAATAAATAAATTGGCAGCACCATTTACAATAGCAGACAGGATCTAAATAAAGCCCTCAAGCTCATTCTTTCCTTTTTTCATATAAGCCATCATTTATTAGGACAACATAATATATTCTCAAGACATAATTTATGTTAAAAGAATTAATGTGTTTTTTCCATTTTTTGAAATACAAAATATATAGTAAATTTTGTGTAAATATCTGGACAGCCTTTCTAGTAAGATCTTGACTTTTTTTTTTTTTTTTTTTGAGCAGAAAAATTAACAATTGCTGATTCCAATAATATTTGATAATAAAAAATGCAAATGTTTTTAGTCTTCTCTTCGTGCCAAGATGCGTAATCTTAGATTCCTAATGCCATACTTATGCAAGTAAGATTAAATGATTTATGGAAAATTGTCTAGAGAAGGTTTAATAGGACTCTGATCTATTTAGGGATTGTCTGATGGTATGTAATATTTACATCTAGGCATATCACACTAGAATTAAATAAATGACCTAGTTAAAAAGAATTGAATAATTGGTTGATCTCACAGGAGGCATAACTTATCATGACTTCTGAAGTCCCTAAAAGTAGTTGCTTGCTTGTAAGTCACAAATTGTAGATAACTAAGCAAGTAAAAGGTAATAAATAGCTGAACAATTAGTTATATTAGGGTAATTAAAATCAGGAAGCTTTTTGCCTTATTTGTTTTGCAAACGTCTTGGTGTTAACTTTTTAATTAAGAGACAGTATGTATGGTTGGGGAAGGAAGTTTATATTACAACAGGTTTTCATAGTAATTATTTTTTTTTCTTAAAAACAACTACAAAAGCAAAAAAATCTCTCTGGTATTTCTATTACCTGGTTAGTGGTTCTGTTTTTCAGGTGAATTATGAAGAGGAATTTCTGGAAAAAGTTATCTTATTTCAAACATCACTTCTAGGCATCGTATAAACATTACCCTAAACACATCTTTGCCAGTCAGCCTGGGATGCATAATCTCCAGAGCTTTAGGTCACTTTCTTTTTAAAGATTCACATCTGAAATCTTGCAACTGAGAAGGTATACATATGTCATGAAAATGATGCCTAAACTTATTGAAACCAAACTAACATCATTAAGACAATATCATGGTTTTATGTTTTTTGGTTTTCAGTATTCCGCATCAAAACATCATGTACTGGAATTAAAGTGTTAATGCTCCAATTCCAGGTACCTATCCCTATACATTACGGAAGTCATGGGATCTGACCCTTCCGGGTGGGGCGGTCTCTTGCTGCCTGGCAGTGGGTGCTGAGGGTGCTTTCCTAGCCGTTCCAAGCTTTTCAGGTTTGACTCAGTCTCAGGAACTCTCTCTCTCATATCTTATTTGATTTATTAGTCTCAATTTCAATTAGATTGTATTATATTGTGTTATCTTGCATTCCGATGTCATAATTAGTAAAATAAGTTTTCCTCCATAGATTGTTGCTGCTGTATTTTTTTTCCTCCCTTCCTTCCCATTTTGTGGGGCTGGGGGGTGGGAGGCAGGGGCTTTCTGCCCCCTGTCACAGGCATAGATTGATCTAGTTAACTCCGTGACAGACATACATAATTTACAAAGAGAAATATGGTTGCTCTAGTAACCTTGACTCGAAATGCAGTCAAAGACACTGGTATTGGTGACTGAACTTCTTGATACACAAAAGCAAGGAATTCACTTCTACTGCAGTGTAAAGCAATAAATAAATTTTAATAGACTATGGGGACTCACTGCAAGAGATGGATGAGACTTCACAATCCAATGCTTCTTGCACATTAGTGCCAAAATTCAGAGTACTCTATTTTTCAGGAGTTGCTGAAGACCCATTTTATATTTATGTCTTCTTGAAAGGTTTGCATAAATAATCCACTTACTCAGAGGTCCAAAAGCATTGGACAGCTCTAGACATTGGTTTTTTTTTTTGCAATAGGCTTTATGGGAACTGTGAGGTCATCGCTTGAACCAATGATTGAGCACCTGGTGAAGGGGCATAGCCAGCAGGTAGTAGCAATTCACCTTTGTGAGTGGAAGTCTTCCCTTTTCTAACCTCATTTAAAAGCTGGCAGCCACACTAGAAGCATCTTTTCTTGGAGATTGCTTTCCTTCGAGTGTTTGGGAAGCTTTGCTCCTTAGAAAGGGATATGCAGTTCATTCTTTATTACCAGATTGTGACCTCAACATTTCTCGGGTGATCCTAAAGTTGGTTTAAAGCAACTACATCTGCTGTTGCTTATCTTTATATGGGCTAAACGCTATAGCTAACAAAATCATTTGTTAGCTGTGGAGAACTGTGAAGCACCCTTTTCTGTTTGCAGTTATTCTAAGGAATTATTTGAAGACAGTTATAATGTTGTCTACGTTTTCAAAAAGTGAATATGATTCTACAAGGTCTGCACTTCTGAGATGAATAAACAGTATTTTATTTTACCTGCTCTTGAAGAACACTAAATAGTGAAAATCTTTTTTTATTAACGCCAAATATTTCAACAAACATGATCCAACTCTATTCTTATCTGTACAGAGTAAGTGGATCAGTTTTGAATTCAAGCTAGGAACGAGCATCTGGCAGCCAGCATAGATGTAGCTTGGTGAAACAGAAAAAGCAGTGCTCTATTCTTTTTCCTTTTAGCACATATCTATGTCTTTTCCTCAGGCCTCAATCAGTATTCTTTTGAAGTAAACTATCAGTACACAGTATTTGCAAATGATATCTAAACTACACACGAGGCAAGAAAAAAAACACATCCCTTTAAGAACATATTCCTTTAAGCTCACATAGCACCTTTCATGCCATTGAGTCCCTAGGAGGTTCATAATAAGCCATTAGACAAGGGTGCCCCAGCCCTCTACTACAGAGTATAACTGCTTGAGTTTAAACAAATCCTGAAAATACAGTATTTCAAACATTTTTCTGATATGATTTGTAGGTCTAAGGTTCAAAAAAACTTTTGGAGATTTTTAGCAGTAGATTTGCTATATAATGTCTATTGTACATTTGGGAATAGCAGTAGAAATTGAACAGCTTCGTTCAACCTGTAATCTCTCTATATAAACATCAGTTCCAGAAACTAAATGGCTTTCAAGTTTTACTCTCTGGAAAGGTTTCTCCGTGCTTTTTCTTTCCTGAAAACTTTCACTGATATATTTAATGGAATAAAAAAGTCCTAAATTAAAGGTATTCTTTAGATAAACTAATATTTCAAAGAAAATACATTGACAGCTTTGCTAATGCTTCACTGATTAAAATAGCTCCTAGAACCTTATCAAAGAATATGACAGTAATATCATATTTACAGACAGAAACTAATTTCAGCATCATTTAGCAACCACAGTGTCTGAATTAAACAGTAGATAATATCCTAATCAAACATCATGTAACTCAGCAGGTAAGATTCAGGATGCAAGACTTCTGAGGCTGATCTAAATGAAGCACCAAGATCCTGGGGGATTATTAGATACTTCTGAAAAACATGGTTCACTAAATCAAAAACTGAAGGAGGAACTCTCATCCTACACCTCATCTGTGAGTGATCAGCTGCCTATGATCACATACTAAAATGGATTTGTCAAACATTTGTTGGCTAACAGTCTATGCATACCCACAGAAGAAGTTTTATAATGAAGATGCCTCACACAATATGATCCATACAATAGTACCACCAGCTGACTCAAAGATTTCTAGTAAGTCTTACAGAAACTTGCTTGTCCTTGCTTGTTTTATATCATTTATTTTGATGTAGGTGTTCAATTACTTTTGTAATTAAAAATAGGAGAAGAGAAAGAATAGAAAAATGAGAGTAGAAATCTCAAGAACTGGGGATAATCATCTTGAAAAAATGATATTTTCCAAAGTGCTGTGTATCCACAGTAAAAATATTTTGGTCTTATTGACCAAAACAGAACTGAGAGCACACGTTAGAATTTTGGTTTTTGTTTCACAGATGCAGTACAATAGCAGAGTTTTGAGATAGTGCACCTCCAAAATGTGACAGCTAACACTCCCTTTGGAGTAAGGCTCACGAGAGGAAATTATGTTAGCAGGTGGCATTTGATCATTGAGAATTTCCATCATGTGAATGATATACATAATTAAAGTCTCTTAGAGACCAGTCTCAGTACAGTCTGCTCTCAAGTAGCAGATGTACCAGAATTCAAAAACAACTTATTATGTAGAAAGATTTGCAGTTAATGTGATTTAAGAGAAAGACACCCTAGATGGATGAGTATCATGAAGTTAATAATGAACAGCTATTGAACACATAGTAGTTAAAGAAGCATTTTAAAACCTTCAAATATATTGAGATGTATTATGGTTAAGCATTTCTTTTTCTTTTTTATTTATGGAAGTTATAAAATGTCTTTTTTCCCGACAAAATAGTATAAATTTCAAGTACAATTCTGACACTGAAAATTGTTTATTTCTGAACTTCCTCTTAAAACCGATAACTCCATTGCTTGCTAATTTATATATATTTGTTGACAATTTTAACTCAATTTTTATGGTATTAACAAAGTCACTATCATCTTAACCATATCTCGCAGTTTGGGGTTGTATTAATTTTTATTTTAATTTCAGTCACTTCTGAGAAAATGGATCCCTGGTATAGTAGCAATTTTTCAGAGTGTCTGAACTTTCTGTTTTAAAGTGTATGTTTTATGATAATGTTATTCAAAATTTATTATCACAGAGAATTAAAATAATATTGTTTTTTTCTTTTCAGTGGGATCAATAACTAGCAAGACTCTATCTAAATTGCACTTACTAAGAATCCTTTGTTAACATGCTTTTCTGAAATCCTAAATTTCGCTATTGGTATAAAATAACTGTTCAGAAATACCAATACTTCGCCCATGTGGAAGATTCTGTCTTTGTACTAGAACTTGGTTTTGTTCCCTTCTTTATTCACTGGGCAAGATACCAACATATGTTGTATGACAATTACTGAAACAGATTCTCCTTGACTCTCCAAAATGTTTTTGGTAAGTGTGAGAAATTCTAGCATCTTTGTAGTCTTCTTGACTGCTTTGTAAATGTACAAAAAACATATCTGAGTAATCATAGAATAGAATTATAGAATCATATTATGAGTAGTAGTAGACCTAATAGCTACCCCTTCTGCAGAGTTCAGGAAATGTTATATAGGGAGGTCAGTAAGTCTTGAGTCTCAGTTTGCAGGATTTGTGTTTAAACCTCTCCAGGCAGGACAGCAAGAGAGGGAAAAGTGCAGAAGACATTACTGTTTCCAGACAGAATCAAGAGGAAATGGAGCTGCTATCAGGTAAATTCAAGGTCTCTGAAGTGACACAAGACTAGATTATTAGAATGATAATGGAAAAAAAAAAGTGAGATAAAAAAGGGTTTGAAGAATTTAGGTTTATGAAAAAGCAGCTCATAAATATTCTTGGTGATAGCACTTCTTTAAAATTCTGACAGATCATTAAAATTTATTTCACAGATTGTTGTGGAAGGGGTAATTTTGTATTTTTGTCTCGGGTATTTAAAAAAAAATACATATTTAGCATAAAATAAATTGCTTTTAAGCACCTCTTAATGAATAATCAAATATTTCATCTCCTTTACTCTACATGAGAAACATATTTTCTTGAGAAAAGAATGTTAAGATATTATCCATTTATTTTAAATAAAGCCAACAGTTAAAACCTCGAATGTATCAGATAACCTAGAAGATAGAAGATAGTGGATAAATTATTTATAAATAGAATTTTGATCCTCATCTTTTATCATTACTGGCTTATTATCTAAACATAGCTAAACAGTAATTAAAAATATATATATATATATATAATTCAGAGTAGCTGGGTACCCGTATCCTTGTACCACCGTGTGTGAGAAAGGAGTCCTAATTTCACCTCAAAGAGATTTCTCAAGATTATTTGAAAAATTTTCCTTCAAAGACTCAAAAAATGTAGAGAGAGTCATAAGCAAACAAGTGATTCATCTGCATTTGTAGTAAGAAACATTCTGCACTTCGGGAACAGCCAACTTCCACTGTACCAGTGACTCATGGTTCCACTAATTACTGATTTCTCCTTTCTACTTTATAATTGCTGGAATGGATTCTGTTTCCCCCACTGCAATGCAGGTGCAGACATGTTCTATTGCATTCTGAATTCATCAGGAATGATTTAAAAAAGCAAAACTATAGAGCACGATATGAAAGCACAGTCATCCGTACACAGGAAGATGTTAAGTGCACTTAATTACACATGCTGCAGTCATTTAGGGAAAAAGTAATGATTTCTGTGTAGCATATGTAGGCAATAACATTAATTCCTAAAATTTCAGAATCAAATCTTTTCCTGGAATAAACTGGCATTTGAATTAGTGCAAATGTAACAGCTGAAAATTTTCTTCAAAATTTTTACCTTTTCTTGAAAAAAGATGGGGAATATACTCTCTGTACATCTTTCTTAAGAAAGATCTGCACCAATACTTCCTGAGTTAATCACAAGAGGGTATTTTTAGTCATATAGGCTTTGTTAAATGTATACATGCTATGCATCCTTCTGATGTATCTTTACTTGTTAACAGATTTCAATTTCTTCCATATTGATGGATATTGGGCTGCACAGATAGCATCTGTAGACATAAGATACAGATGTATTTTACTTTTGAACATGGATACAGTCAGCATCCTCAAGCTGAAGAAATGGAAATCTTGAATAATGTAATGTCCATACGTTCATCTTTATAGGTGGCACACTACCCTGGTTACACTCTCATAAGTGAAGCAAAATCTATGAGAAAGCAATCTCATGCAAAATCTACTGCAATCAAGCTAAAAATCAATTCACTTATAACCCAAGCTATGTATAGCTCTTCCACTTAAGAGCATCTGCCTGGTCTATTATACAAATCATCAAATAGTACTTCATCTGACTTAGTCTCTCAGAGTGACATATATGACAAAAGCACAAATTTGACTCTACTTCCTGAAAAACAGATAAAGAGAACAAGCAAGGCCATTGGGAACATTTATTGTGAGGTTAAACAACTTTGACTAGAAGTAAAGCACAAAGGATGCCATATTATAGATCATGGATACTGTTAGTCTATGAACTTTCCTCAGAGAAAAGCATCCAAGGGATTGAATTACACTTTGGAAAATGTGTCATGGAAGATTTTATCAAATATGTATTAATTAAAACCTAGTATAAAAAAACTAAGACTTAATTTCAGGGTCAAAATAATACAATTTTTTTGTTTAAAAATTGAAGTGAAAGAAAAGAAAAAAATCAGCCTTATCCAAAACGCCAAAGATTTCCACTGACTTTATTTAGATCTCCATGAAGCTTCAATTTTTCCTTTGAACAACAGCAGAAAATTGATAGCAGTATGTAGGTATGTCACCACCACCTGATGATGTGTCTGTGCATGGATGTTTCACATATAACAATTATCTTAAACATCAGGCCTGCTGACTCAGATGTACATCTTATTTTAAGGGAACAGATCTGTTTCCCTACATTTAAAAGATTAACTTTTTTGTTGTTTGAGGCATATTCTAATCCTGTTATTTCTGGATGTGACTGGAAAAATAAGAATTACATTAATCTCTCCAACATAAACCAACATAAACAGAGTTGATGCAGTAAATTAGATTCTTTAATTAAAGCTATGCTACCCATCTGCTTGCACGACACAGGTACTTCTTTGTACATATCTGAAAGTCCAAAAGCAAAATGATTTTTTGGTTACCTGTATGGTATTTAGATTGAATGTCACCCTCAAGTTTCATATGTATTCTGTTATCTAGATTTCTTGTATTGTCTTTCTCCAAAACCTTCTTTACAATGACACTGCAGAAAAGACACTAAAATGACATCTCTGCTTTACTCAAAGAATATTTTTGTGTTAATTCATCAAAAAGTGACTTTGTAGTTTAAATCCAAGCTTCCTTCTCTTTGTCTTTACTTACTGAAATTCTCACATTTCTAATTCTTTGCCAGCAAGATATTACTACCATTTTCCTTTATCCTTCTTTGTTCAGTTGTAGTCAAAGATGGAAAAGTACAAACACAGGGAAACAGGCCCGCGCTGAGCAATATTCAGCATAGCTTTGAAAGCACTTAACTTATGGGCATTAGTAAAGGCTGAACCACTGAAAGGTGCTTAAAGTTTATTCATCTGCTGCTAATATTTCTTGGGAAGTATAATTCATTTACAATCATAGAATGGAAAAGAATAATTTGAGTTGGAAGGGACCCTTTAAGGTCATCTGGTCCAACTCCCATGCAATAAACATGGCCACCTACAGCTAGATCAGGTTGCTCAGAATCCTGCCCAGCCTGACCTTGAATATGTCCAGGGTTGAGGCATTCGCCACCTCTCTGGGGAACTGCCCTAATCTCACCATTCAGTGTCTCACCACTCTTATAATAAAAAACTTCTTCTTTCTATGTAGTCTAAATCTCCCCTCTTTTAATTAGAAATCATTCATCCACAGTCAATTGCAATGAAAAATCAATTATATGTTGAGCCAGTTGTTACTGTAAGGTGAAGTAGAAACAAGGGAAAGGTAGGACAAAAACTTTTTTATACCTCATTGTCTCTGCATTTCACCTCACTTATAGCTCGTACTTGACCCTAAAGGGTGGAAGTGGTTGGTCTTAGAATAAGGAACATTAGTATTACTATTCCCACCCTTTCAATAAGTAATAACATATAATATTTTCAGAGCCACCACAGTGACTTTGCCGCCTCTGTACTTTTTTCAGAAGTGGTGCAGGTTTTTAGGAGCTCAGTTCTCACAGAAAATCAGTGGGAGTTATGTGCCTGGAGTTATGTGCCTGGCCTACTTTGATGTGTTTGTAAATCCCGCTGTGTGCCACACTGCATCTTTAGGCACCTAAAAATCTTTGAATCGTGTCGTCAGTATCACTGAAGATGGAGCTTAGGATTCAAAGTCCACTGAGGGCTTTGAAACTTTCAGGTTAGAATACACAGGACATCTTTTGAGCTACCTTTTGTCTTTTTTCAGGAACAGACTCCCTTAGTGTCCAGTCATACGGAGACCATGATGATTGCTTTTCTGCTTTGTTTGCACTGCCCCTCACTGTGATCTTGCTTTTATTCTTCTGTCTTGAGAGATACAATTTGATTTTCACTAAGTAGTTACATTTGTCTCCTGATGTTTTCTGGAAATATCAATTAAAAAATCAGACTTTTAAATTTTTCATGAAAAACTGAATATTTAGAAAATTATTATGAATTGTGTGCTTCATCTTGCAAAGCACATAAAAATAAATTAGAAGAGAACTCCCATTCTTCCAGAGAACCTGCAGGACTTGTCTCCAATGGCATTCCTTCACTGACTCTTTACTACATTCTCTGTTGACTTGTCATGTGTATCTCTGAGATTGTACATGTATAATGTTTAGGGCTAGAATAAGCCGTCACATTATCTAAACTGACATTTTGTTGCTGAGTCTCCTGTATTCCAGTTAGCTACCTTTTCAGTGGATGCCCGTCTTCCACTAGGTAAACAATTCTCTTCTATGGAAATCAAGGAAAGCAAAACCGTGGTAGTTTATCACTTATAGTGTTAACAACATGTACCTCATTTTCAGTCTGGAGTCACTCAGCTTCAGCTTCCAGTTATTCATCCTTTGTTTAACTTTTCTACTAGTCTAAAGGAGCTGCAGCAGGAGGAATCAATCTCTTTTCTCTGCAAGTTCTTAGTATTCACTGTAACAGTCGTCTCTTTTTAAAGATATGAATACTTTACCTCTCTATGATGAATATCCTTAATTTATAAATTACTTCAATGACTTTTTCTATTTTTTGTCTGGTTCAGACACCACATTTACATGCATCCTTCAGTCTCTCTATTGCCTTCCATACAGGTGACATGTGGCCGTGGCCATTGTTCCCTGTTGCAAGTTTCACAGTTGAACACTGCGAATTCACATTTGTAGAAAACAAAAAAAACCAAACCAAAACAAACAAACAAAAAAAAAATGACACCAAAAAACAACCTCAGCTTGCCATTCACCTTGTCAGTTTTAAAAATATTCTGCAGATGTAAATGTAAATGGTAATATAATGCATGAGACGTTAAGGAATTGAGCCCTGAGGTTACAGAGACTATATTTGGGTGTCATGAGAGAATATAACTCTGAGTAATGGGATAAAATTAAGCAAGTGAAAATTTAGGCAGACTAGAATGAAACACTTCTTAACTGTGAGAGATCTATTAGGTTGTAGAATAATCTGTAAGAATTGATGGAGGCTGGGCTACAAACTGTACTGGATAAAGCACTTGAAGATATTCTGCAAGAAATTATCCTGCATTGCCAAGAGGAAGGATTAGATGACCCCACAGGTCATTTCCATCTCTACTTTCTGTGATTTTGTTGTACAAAGACCCACAAATAGGAAATTGTTAGCAAAATCATGAGATGTCAATACACCCTGTCAGGGAAAGAAGAGTGAATAACATCACCTGCTGGTAACCATGCAGGAATCCTAATCTAGCATTTCTGTGTGTTAGAAAATGAAACCAGAGCTGAAGGCTGTATGCTCAGCTTGTGACTGAAAAGAGAAACCTCTACCAATGCAAAAATGTCAGGAAACAGCAGGTGAGCTATGAATAGGAACCAGAAGAGGAGGAGGAAAGAACAGAATCAGGATGGGCCTGAGAAGCATAATCATGTCATGAATAAATTAGTCAGGAATGAATCAGCATGTTGTGCAAGGGTTGAAACCTGAAGCTCCAGTAAACCAGCTGAGAAAACTAGAAATTTTTGTAGGCTTTGGTGTATAAGCATTGACTCATATAATAGTAATACCATATTGAAGGGCTGAGACCATAACCAGTGTCTTTGCTAACCTTTGTACAAACACACAGCAAGGCAAGCCATGGCCCCCACAGAAACCAATATGTGGATGGGCGAGCTAAGAGTGAAAGCTGTCAGGAGAGCTTCAGTAATAACCTAAGGAAAGATCACACACAGTTCTGAGGTCTGTGTGTGTGATTTAACTTGATTTGTTCCTAAATTTGATCTGAACTTATATCTCACTGTTCTCCCCTAATTTTTGCTGTTACAGATTCATTTTATCAGCATGAGGAATCACTAGACAACTCGTGTATTATTTCTGTTACTTAATTTTTGCATTTCTCTTCTCCCAGTCTTTCTGAACCTAGCTGCAAATGAATATGAATTACAGACACCTGTACTAGGTCTAGCTGGAAAGGAGTTAATTTTCTTCACAGTAGCCCCCTATGGTGCTATGTTTCAGACTTGTGGCTACAACAGTCTTGGTAGCACATCAATATCTTTACTATTACTGAGCAGTGGTTGCAAAGCATCAAGGTTTTCTCTGCTGCGATGCTGACCCTTTTTTCCCTTTCTGCCTCCCTGCCTCCCTGCATTTTATGAAAAATCTGGGAAGGAAACAGCCAGGACAGCTGACTTAAGTTTGCCAAAGCAATATTCCACACCATACAAAAATGTGCAGGCAAGAAACCTCAAGGTAGAAAAATAAAAGGCAGAAAGCTCTTCTTATAGTGTGATCATTGCTCAAAGTCTGTTTCGGCAGTGATCAGCTCACTGGGAGGTATGTTA
The DNA here is from genome assembly GCF_987193195.1 of Phasianus colchicus. Taxonomy (NCBI): domain Eukaryota; kingdom Metazoa; phylum Chordata; class Aves; order Galliformes; family Phasianidae; genus Phasianus; species Phasianus colchicus. Next base: position 60,690,322 of record NC_143437.1, on the reverse strand, counting down.
TATGGCAGCCTCAAAATCTCATTTTATTTTTCTTTCTTTTACTTATTAAGAAGTCCTTATCTTGACCTATGCATTTTGTCACTTATCTTTTCCTGTTGTCTCCTCTCTCTCATTGTGGGGTGAGGAGTGAGCAAGTGGAGTGGGTGCTTAGCTGCTGGCTAGAGTCAACCTGCCACTGTGCCCTTTTTCATTAAAAAAAAAAAAACAAAAAAAAAAAAACAAAAAAAACCACGTTTAGAATAAATTACACTTCTTTCTACATGTTACAACTGCCGTAAAAATAGACCTGGACAGTCCAAATGGCACCTAGTACCTCAGGTTTTCACCGCTGCAGTTTTTCTCTTTTTCTCATACTTTTCTAGCTAGACAGAAGAAAAACTGTGAATAAAGTTATTTTATTTTCTGTTCATGACCAATCACTTCCAAAATATCTTGAGCTATCTTGGTCTGACTTGACACCTCAAATTAGCCTTTGTAAGCAGCCTAAACTGAGACAGCTGCTACATCCCACTGGCCCTTGCAGAGCTAAAACTGGGGTTCTTCTGAAAGCACCCACCTGCTGGCATCTATCCCATCTGCTGACATCTATCGTGTGACATCTTTCTCGTTAGGCAACATGAAACACATGGCAGTGTCCATGCTGGGGACAGCATGCTGAAAGCTGTCAGCACTTAAGCTGAATATGCTGCTGGGAGTGATACTCTCAAGACCCTGCTCTTGAGACACAGCAAAGATGTATTCCTACAGATGTATGCAAGCACAGCAAGTATGAGATCAAAATCTGGTTCCCAGACGAAAGCATTCAATCCACTGCAGATTGATTCACTCAAAGCACTTCAGGTAGTGTGTTGTGCATCCAGTCCTCTAAATGACTGGGTATGCAAAGTACAAAATTGTCATAAGGTATATTTTAATTGGTCTGGTTCTCTAAAATATTACTTCTGAGAATGGTGTAAAACCCAAATGACACTGTAAGACCTTTCCAGACATTACAGTAATAGGATAAGGAGATGGATGAAATCAGTAAGAGGTGCATCATTTTATCATTGACTTTTTAAAATATCCAATTTGAAAACAACAATAAAAAAACATGCAGACAGAATAAAATAAAAAGATAATTGTCCACCAGATGTCACTAGCTCTTTTCTTATAATAGAACTACTTATATCAAGTCTGAAAGAGTAAGGTTGAGCCAAGAAAGTTACAAAACTAAACGCCTTTTCTTTTTCTTCTTTCTTGCTTGCTAAGACTGGCATTTAAAACAAAGAAAACAGAACTGATGACCATATATCTGCAGTCAACCCATGCAGAAAAATCCCTGAGAGCTGAGAAGTCATATTTTCTCATGCCTGATTATCTCCCCTCTGCTTTGCCTAGTTTCTACTGCAACATTGACTGAACGTAGACTTCACCCTCAGCTACTTGATCTCACTGAATGACAGAATAGCAGGAGTGACCTAGCTATCCTAGCTCCTTGGCAATTACAAGGATTTGTTTTCAATTTTTACATCTGAGATCAACTTTTAGTTTATTTTCTCATAATTGCAGAGTGATTTTTCATGATTGTTATAGTGACATCACTACAATGTTCCTTGGTGTCTGTATCTTTAGCCCCATAGCAACTTTTTCTGTTCAAGAGACAAAGATTTAGGTTGTAAGTGAGACATCACCAATTCCCTCCTTTCCTAACACTGTGTGGTGTGAAACATATGACACCACATCATGCATGACAGATGTATCCACAACACTGGATATGCAAGCATTGCAACTTAGCTCCTTTTTTTAGATAGAGACTACAATGGTTCTTCATAAGGCTCAGATGAAAGCCAATGGTCTACTGGGAGCGTACAAGCACTATGAGTGGGTGAGTGGTCTGCACAACACAACACAACACAACACTAACTTGTTTTATCTCTGTTAAGGAGAACTGATCAGGGTGGTTGATAACTGCAAATAATAAAGGCATCTGGAAATTTGGGATGTTTAATCCAGCTAGCGCTGATTTGGTGCTCAGAAGATATGTATTACAGACTCAGTGAAAATCTGGCCTGCATAATGTATCTAGACCTGAATTTATGTTTGTAGAAAGTGAGAGAAAAGGCACTAACTACCCTTGCAAAGGAGTTATAGGATTTATTATGGAAAAATGCTGCTCAAGATCTAGGTATTTTTACTACCATTATCATTTGAAATTATGAAGAAATAACTGGAATGTAAGATCATCAGTGACAGCTGAGCAGAGCTTTAGTTAGGAAGTAGTGTAAAGATCCAGGGTGACATTTTCTGTGTTTTATGAGCTCCCTTATTACCTATGCTATTTCTTGTGAGAACAAAACAAAATGGGAAAGAAGGAATCAAAGGCTGCTCAGGAACTTTATGAATTTTCAGAAGGAGCAGCAAAGCTCTGGACTGTTGGGACATTAGAAGACAATCTTCAGGCAAACTATGAGTATCTGAAGAACATCAGATTCCACATAATGTTGTTTCCATTAAAAAATAAAGTCTGATCTGACCTTACTATCAGAATTACTTTTTACAAACTCAGATAGTAAGCAGAATATAAGAATGAAAGAGGGAAAAACTTCTTTCTCTTAGTCCATTTCTTGTTTGTTATTTATGAACCAGGATGTTTTGAGCAAGTATTCCCACCTTCATAATTATACTCTGTCACATCTCAGTGTTTTACAAAAAGTTAGAGGCCATGTTTACTTCCACCCCAGGCTAGTGGTGTTTCTAAAAGCCCCCAGTTTATCCAGGAGTCTGGGCACCAAAGTTTTGGAAGAGAGGCTCCTGTTTCTTCAGACTGGAGGCTGAATCCCTCTGATCTGAAGCATCGTTCCCACAGGAGCTTTGGAGAGCCAGGCAAAAGCATCCCTCTGCTCAGGCTCAACACGTCCCATCACAGAGATTTGAAGATGTAGCTTCCTCCTCATTCTAAATAACTCTGGATAGAATTTCTTAAAATGGTTTGAAGTGTGACTGTGCCAGACCCTTGTGCCTGACAATTACATTCGTTTAAGCAAGACCTCTGAGTTTGTAACAATGGAATTATCTATTTTCCAGGACAATTAACACAATGTTTTTGTACTAGCTGAAGGTCAGAGGATTAATATGGTTTTATCTACAGTGCATTTTTAAAAGCTAATTAATAATCATTCAGTTCATTTTGTACTAAAGACTGAGAACACTTCACATTAGATGACTTTTGCTCCTCTACAGCAACAGAAAACGAAGAGAGAGAGAAATGGAGGGAGAGAGGCACTGAGAAGGGGTGAAATGGTATGCAAATAAACAAATGCATCACACAGATGCAGCTAATGGAGAGCAAGAAAAAACTATACTCTGGCAAATTGTTTCCTGGACAAAGGGGCTAATCTAAAGCATTAATCAGCAAAAATACTCAGCATTTTCTGGGGAATGATGAAGCATTTATTGTCAGAGGAAGAGAGGAGGAGAGGAATAGATGGAAGTGCTGCTCTGAGAGCATTATTTTAGAGAAACTTGCATCACCCACTGCTTATGAAGCATCCCTATTTCTCCATTGTGTTTGCATCCAACAGTCTAGTCTGTACATACACCAAGGAGATCACTTGGGTAGTGGGTCAGAGGAGGTTTCCAAGGGGCTGTGCGTTGATTTGGTGCTCAGAAGACATGTATTACAGACTCAGTGAAACAGGAACAGGAGAGGGAACATGCATCAAGAGAGCATCTTCAGCAGCAGCACTGCTTTCTGGCACAGGGATGGAAACAGGTGGTGTCAAGGAGGCAGTATGCTCCTCGGCTCTGGGGACATCAGTGTTTGGGGAGAGCAAAATGAGACAGAAAATCAGAGATGTTCAAGGGTAACATAGTGGCTTGAAAACAATGGGAGGGAGTTTATTAGGGCCACAAAAATGGTCCAAGTGATGGAACATCTCTGCTACGAGGACAGGTTGAGAGAGCTGGGGCTGTTGAGACTGGAGAAGAGAAGGCTCCGAGGTGACCTGATAGCAGTCTTTCAGTATCTAAAGTGTATGTGTGTATGGGGTTGAAAATGAAGGGGACGGACCCTTTAGCAGAATCTTTTCTGATAGGATAAGGTGAAAATATTTCAAACTAAAAGAGAGGAGATTTAGACTGGATATAAGAAAGAAGTTTTTTATAATAGGGGGTGGTGAGGCACTGGAAAAGGTTGCTCAGAGAGGAGGTGGTAGATGCCCCATCCCTGGAGACATTCAAGGTCAGTCGGGACAGGGCTCTAAGCAACCTTATCTAGCTGTGAATGTCCCTTTTCATTGCAGGGGAGTTGGACCACATGACTTTTAAGAGACCTTCCCTACTAAGGATTCCATGGTATTAATGCAGTGGCCACTGTATAGCCCTTTAATGGGAAAAGTTAAGAATACGGGAAGCCACTTTTACTCTCTTACTTTTGGATATTTATCTATGCTGCTGATTAAGCGCTCTGAAATTCTTTCACTGTGTCTGCCCAAAGCACATAAATTCTATCAGACACGGAGGCATCTCCTTTCAAAACCGGGCTATGCACCACTATTCTGTTGATCAAATGTGGCAATTATTTCAGGCTTAAAACCTTTTAGGGATAACAATAGGTACTGCCAATCAAAGCTAGAAAATACACATGCATTCAAAGAGCAAACTGAATGAGGAATAACAGCAACATGTGTAGCAAGAATATATTATGGATTACCATCCTCTTACACAAAGGCTAGTAAACTCTTTAAAATGCAGCAACCTACAGAGCTTATAAAAAGGACAGAAATGTGCGGAAGTCTTGGTTTGTCTAATCTGTGTCTTTTTAGCATTGGTAGGATGACTCACTGGATTTAGCAACAGCTTGTGAAGATGAGCATATTAATAACTTTGTGCTGCAGCTCTGGCATAAAATGTAATATTTTAAAATTCTGTACTCTCAAATGAAATACAAGCTTGGAACTAGAATAGAGTTAGGAGAGGTATTTGAATTGTCAGCTTATTTTCTTTTAAAATGTGTGCTTATACATTTAAATACGGAACTTGTGAAAGGCTATTCCCTTTTGTTGCTATCCGTCCCTCAGTGTGCCTCTTCCTACTATAAAAGATTGAATTGTACTTAAATATGGAGCTGCCACTACAGTACTTCATGGTATCCAGTGTTGTTCTCTGTATTTTTATTTTATGAAGCATAAATTAACATTGAACAGGAAAGCATATGTAGATCACACATGACAAAATGGCAAATAGGTGCATATTCAGATTTGCATATGTAATCTACAGCATTAGTAAAGAATGGGATATGTGTCATTTTGCCTTTTGATGAAGTTCATCAGATTTAAATAATTAGGTAATATAGCACAAGGCTTACTTTGAGGATGTAGCAACTAAACTCCTAAACCTTTCAGTCATAATTTCAAACTTTTTCCAGACTTACTCTAGTCTACAGAAAGACTCATTTGTGTTCTGCATGACCTGCAGATTATGTGGAATATCTTTAGCAAAGTAGCAAGCAGAACCAGTGTCTTTAGGTGTTAAAATGATGACCTAGACCACTAGACTGACCCTTTCATTTCTGTATGATTTTAATGAGAATTGATTTTAATGAGACAGCTGTGTACCTTACTGGAGATATTTTTGCATTTTTGTACATTAAATCTGCTCACAAATGTACTGAAATAACAGGGAAGAAAAATTACAATTATCTTAGATCCAAATGTTAATTTCCAGTCTGATCAAAATTTGAATCTTTCAATATTAAATACCATAAAACACCATGGATCGATTTAAGGACACTTACTTTATTTTTAACTTAAAATATATATATTTTGAGTGTGGATAAAGTGTCAGAAAAATAATTGCCTATTTTCTACTACAGTGAGTGATTTGATATATAGATGTTATTATTTATTACTTAAAATGATTTGAACTTGTGAAAAAAATCATGCAAAATTCAGTGTATCCCATTCTGTTTTTTCATGTCATGTACTCTTTTAAACTGTTTCTTCTTTGACTGATTTCATGTACAAAAAAAAAAAATCTTTCTAATGTTTTTGTAAAAATTCCAATCTCACAACACTGAAAATTGTGTGTATAGTCTGTAGATATATATGCACATATGTGTTATGCATAAAATACTATACGTATTTTATATGTAATGTAAATACAGTATACACATAGTTAAAATATACTGTGATATACATGTCTACTTCTAGCTTGGATTCTTAATTGACAATGAATTGTGAGCATCATTATCTCAAAAGATTTTAAACTGAAAGTGCTCAAACTAACCGGTCAGATATCTATTGCAGAGAAAGGAGACTTCATATTCTTACCTGCTTTTTTAATTTCAGGGGTGGCTGTCTTCTCTTGCACTTTCTCTTTTTTTCCTTCTTTTTCTAAGATTTAATCAAAGAAAGTCATTTGATAAGTTATAACTGTGAGTCATACACTCAAAATATGCATTCATTTAAGCCCTGGTGAGCACATTCTGAAAAAAAGTACCTTATTTGGGAGTTTAACTCAGACTATTCCCTTGTAGCACTTGCACCTGACTAGCCACAGAGCAATCAGTTGAAAATGAAAATTAATCAGTGTGCATCAACTATGAATGATTTTGACCCTCAATAATTCATCAAAGGCTAGTGAAAATCATCAGTGCATGAACGTAGCACCTTTTAGCTTAAGTTCCAGTAGCAATGAAATCATTAATAAATAATAAATGACATAAATATTTTTTTCCATCAAAGAAAACTCCTAATGGATTTTAGATGCTTCCTGGGAATGAATAATCCAAAGTTTTATTGAGATGAATATTAAGGCTTTGCAGTTTGGTCACTATAATTTTTGGTTGTGATTCTGTTAAAAAAAAATCAAATAAACAAATCCCGCTATCATAAATTCGTTCACAGTAATCTAAGTGATATACTGAATTTAGCATATGGCAGTACTGTTGTGTACAGTTATTTATAAGGTCTCCATTAAATTGCCTAACAAGTCCATATATGGCCACCAATCATGATTTTTTTTATTTTTCAGGAAAAGAGTTCAGAAAATATCAGTCATTAAACTCATCAGATACTGAGAAGAAACGGTAACATGCAAATGTTGATTAAGGAAATAAAAGAAGAGCAATATAGAGCCAGAACCATAGGACTAACCTAATCAAAACCAACAGGATTTGATTCAGGAGCGGGAATAAAAACTGAATGAAGTCAACAAGAAACATTACCAAATCATACCTTTCTTCTTAGTTTCAGAGGTAGTCCTCCTTACATCCATCGCTTTCTTTTCCTCCTTTCTCTCTAAATATGGAAAGAAAAGCTTGACTATTTTCATACGTATGTATGTTTGTGTGTATATATATATATATGTATATAATCTGGGATGGAAATTCTTAAATGACTGTAATAGGTACTAGATTTGATAAGCTGGTCACTTATTTAGGAGTTTAACATCAGCATCTGAGAAATACAGCTTGTTTCTCAGAGAGTATATGTGAAGTTAAGGATAGAACTGGAACTAGTACATACATCAGATACTTACTACAGTAAATACTAATTTAAGAAATCATGCTCATTCTCCTGGTAGGAGTTTATTATGGTGATTCAGTAGCCATGCACCTGTTCTGCCCAAGTGTTTCTTTAAGAAATCTAACTTAGTGGCAGCAAAACTAAATGATACTCAGAAATGGATGCACAATGCCATGAAAAGCCTGCCTACATAATATACCTTTATAACTCTTTTAATGAATTGAACCTTTGAAACTGTCATAGGACTTAATGGAGAACTGCAGTTAAAAGATCACCTACAAAAGAAAACAATTCATTCTCATACAACATCTGCCTCTATCTTTTCAAAGAATTGGACAGAAGCAGAAAAGGATAATGTCTTTGCTTTTTTTACAAAAAGCTACAAAAATTTAATTACTTATTCCATGAACGTTATTAATTAGAAAATTGTGATTTCAGCAGGGTAAATCAGGAAGTTGCAATTCTTATTTTTTCTTCCAGGAAATGAAACCTCATTTAAATGGGGAAGAATACAAGAGTGTTAGAATACCTAAATTAAATACTTTTTATTTTTTAACTCTTCATCTACATAGAAAAAGGAAAAATTGTCATCTTCAGGTTGTGCTGCATGGCTTAGGATGTTAAGTTAATGGAACTACTTTTATTTTTGTGATACTTTGCTTTATGAATGTGGATAAGAAAGCAAGCTTTATTACCATAAAAAATGGCACAAACACAGAAGCATAGGTCTGTAAGTGAGTCTTTTCTTGAAAATTTTTTAAGGGGTAAGAATATTTCCTGAAGCCAGAAGATCCAAGAAGCAATTATACTATCATCCCTTGCATAAATTAACATGAAGATAAAGGAAAAATGAAGGAACTTACTTTTCATTTCCCCAGTTACCACAATAGACTTTTATTCTTTGTGAAAAAAATATATACAAACAGGGAATGAAAAGAAATTAATTAACACACTGCACAGTGTGCTTCCTATGCCAAAATGAGGGTATGCTTGATAGAAAAAATGATATTTTCATACAGTACATGAATTTCACAATATGTCCATGATGGTTTCATAAATAGTTATTTTGCCTACCACGGAGTGGTTTTACCAATATCCAGGTTCTCCTCTAACCATACTTCTGCTGAATTTCTGACAGTAACGTTTATATTAAGGTTAATATTACTGTGTTTCATTTCTTTCTTGTTTGAAATGCGTTTTCTCAGTGCATTTCTCTTGTCGTTGTGACAAAATGCAGCAGAAAATCATTACATGCATTTTTCAGAATAGTTCTCCCCATATTTTGTGTTTAAATCTACCTGCTTAATTTGTGAGCATACTGGACTTCAGGCTTCAGATTCCTTTGTATCGTGAGTACACTTTATGATACTCAGGTTTCTTAAGTACCTACAGAGTGTTGGAAGATTCTTTTGTTTGGTATATTTTAATATTCTTGTTATTGTCTAGCTCTAAGGTTCCCTGAGTTTCTGTCTCACGCTTTGAAACAGTGTTCCAGAAACCCTTGCTAGAGATCATGGACATCTCAAAAGAAAACACTCTTCAGCCTTAGATTACACAATAAACAGTTTAATAGCTTCACTTTCCTGTGCTAAATATGATTTTTAGTTTTTTCTTTCCTCATGTAGTCACTCTTGTAATTTCTAATGCACAGTTTAATTGTTTGCTAACTCCACCTGATTAAACTGAAAAAGTTTAACATAGCCTATCAGTTACTGTCAGAAAAAAAGCTTCCTTCTATCTTCTTTCTTCTAACCTTTACTCCTAGCAACCAAAAAGTGAACTCCTACTGGTATTTCTGTGTTTTCTCTTCCATTTTTTTTCCTGATTCTCTCTGTTCTGGTGGAACAGCTGATTAATTGTTTTTGCTTCAACATATTCCAAGTTCCAGGTGGTGCACAGGATGCACTGTAACCCTTAAGTCATCACAATCAAAAAACTCTTTTTAATCAGAGACCATTTCTGCCTTTGACTGTGGAGCATGTCACAAGCTTCTGGGGCTCAACTATGTCACATAAAATCTACTCTGAATGTCACCGAAATATTCAGAGCTGTATGTGTTTTGAGAGTCACGAACTGAGACATGAAGCTTTGAGAAATAGAACTTTGAATAGTAGACTTATGGGGGTAGCAAGGACTTATGCTGCAATTAACTTAAAGAGCAAAGAGAATATATCCCGGGCTGCAGAGATTTTATTGCTGAATTCTTCCACCAATTAATTCAACTGATATAATTTTCTAATACAAGGCTCTTAAGTAACAATATTCAGAGTGCCCAGTGAGCCTAGTGGCATGTCTACCTGATATGAATTTTCTAGAGGATGTTTACAGAGAGGTATAAAAGGACTGTGGCTCCTGATTACCACTAATGCTGCCCAATGTCATGCATAATTTTGGTGAAAATCTCAGGGAAAGCAATTTCAGGATTTCCATCAAATTCTCAGTTGCATCTAGCCCCATTGATGCCCCTTACACTTTCTGCTGACAAAACTTTATGTAAACGAGATGATAAATTTGGTATGTGTGTATTACATAAAGAATTATTTATGATTTAAGGAAGAAATTCCATTCCTTGAATACATTTATTTCTCCTAAGCCTGAGTAGTTCACCTTTAGAATGTGGCATATTAAGTGTATATTTAACACCAGTACACACTGGGTTACATAAGAGAACACAAAATGTTTCTAATGATTCAAGATTGACTACAAGATGAATTGAACTGTCTTTTGAAATATCTTTTGTTACTATTACTTTTAGCTGATAATGTAATTAGTACTATATATTTTTTTTCCCAACAGGAGCACTAGACATGGCTGATGTCTTTATGTGCAGGTGTAATAGGGATGCAGACATGAAGATCTCACTTTAAAAAGCCTGCAATACTTTTTCAAGAGTGAGATATTAGCTGATGATAGAGTACAAGGCAGCAGAATCAATCAGCAAGTCGAGCAATGGACTTTGCATTTAGTCAATTTATTTCATAGAATCTAGGTAAAATTGGAATTTATGACAAGGAGGAAACTAATTAATGTAAGATTCAATTAAAGCAGTTATATGTTTTGGATTTTTTTTTTTTTTTTTTTAATTGGGAAAATAAAAATAAAGAAATATAATCTTCCTGAGACTGGGGGAATGTGAACAGTTCTAAAGAAAAGAAGCACCTGAAATGGAAAGATTTGTTTCTAGGTAAATGATGAGGGACTGAGGGCATTGCTTGAAATCCAAGTGAAATTCAAAAGAGACCAAGAAAGAGGTGTTTCGATCTGAATTACCTTTGACAGCTCTGAAAATGTCTTTGTGTTATTCACAAGGGATGTTAGCTAATGCTTGGCCAAGGACGGGACAGGAGATAAAAGAAACATGCTAACAATGCTCCACTTGAAAACAGGCATGGTAAGACCAGTATGTTTTTGTGGCAGAACAGGGGGCAATCTAAATTTAGGGATGCATGTGAGTTATGAGGCATGATGTCATGGAAATGCTTTCCAGGCACTGAAAGAGGAAGGTGCTGTGAGAATTTCCTTTCTATTGTTCCAGATGCTCTATGTGCTTAGGGGGACACTGACTTTGGAAGGACTTATCAACACATCCCATCCCCTCTGAGAGATGGAGGTAAGGAGAGCAGCAAAGTACAGACTCAGATACTTTCCTGAGGAGAGACATGAGCATAAGAAAAACTAACTAGCTGAGTGAATGCCAGAAGTTCAGAGATGTTTTCATTTAGATAAGCCTTCTAAAGTTTAGATATTTATACAAGGCTTATCTGCATTTATCTAAAACCCTGTTGCCAGGAAATATTGGGAGAAAAGCTCTTGTGAGAGACTTTTGATATTGCCTGGCTTTGTGAAATACAACAGCTTTTCTACTGATTCTCATCCTGACAAGAGCAAGAAACAGCAGAGGTGCATGTGCACTCAAAAATATACAAAATAGAACAAAGAAAAAGTTGATTTAATTTATACTGTGAAACTATAATTCAGACTGGACACAACAGGTAAAACTTAATTCCTCTGTTCTACAAATATGTCTGTACATCTTAGTTACAATCATAATTTTAAATTTTATTACAAAAACCCTATATTTTAATTTCCTTATTAGTTTTGAAGATATTACAGCTATTCTTCCTTTGTTTTAATTGGTATACTGACAGCCTTTCTCTGCTGAACTCAATGAAAGATTTGCCATTCATTTCTGTGAGATCTGAATTTTCTGTTAAGTATTAAAATGATTCATTACCTTTCAGTTTTTGATAACATCTTCTTCCCCTCTGCATTTTGCTTTGGGGGGAGAGTGTTAAGGACTAGTCAGAGATTTTTTTGTATTAATATTACATGAATTCACATAGAAAGACACTTCTATGGTTGGAAACTCTTAGATGAAGAAGGAAAGGAAACACTTCTAATTAGTTTAGTATGTCACAGAAACTCCAAATTTTTCAATTAAATTTAAGTTTCATGTCAAATTTGACCTCAGCTATATTAAAAAAAAAATCCTATACTTGGGTAAGATTGTCCATGTAGGTGCAATTATTTTCTCTGTGAGAAAAAAATTTGTCTCATTTTTGCCAAACTATGTGGCCGAAATCAATAAAAATCAAGTAATCCTAAACAGAATTAACCCAGACTTCTTAGAATTGATTCTTCTCACACAAAAACATGTACACTCACACATTCTCCTTAAAATACTGGTGAGTGCTGAGGCTAAATTTATGTACATTTTCTTCCATGTTCTCTTTCAAACTGCATCTTTTCATTTCAGCAGTCTAATGTGCTGCAATTTGTTCTCTTATTGAGCAGGTGAATGGGACACATAGGTCATTGGAGATATAATACACTCTGACATCCCAGGCAATCTCTATAGCCTGATTTTGCATTTTGATACCACTTCACTGTTTTCAAATCCCAATTTGAAACAGTATTTGGTAGCTTTGAAGATTCCTTCGTGGAGATATTTTCGAGTTCTTCAGAAAGTATGCGATAGTGATATCATGATTGAAATTCCCAGTGCTTTCATCTGACCCATGTAAGTGTTCTTCATTTTTTCCTGGAGTCATTATAGGCTTCATAGCTCTGTTGAGTTAAGCATCAAAACTATTTGCTAATAGAATGGGGCTATACGTTGCCCTCACTAAACAACACAGTGGGGGCAAAGAAGAATAAATACCAGGATAATGAAGTCATAAAATTCATGTCAAGGGAAAAAGATGGCATGCCAGCCTCCATGGCAAGACCTGCATTAAAATTCGTCAACGATGAATGCAGTGTGAATATGATAGCAATGAAGAATTAAATTCCTAAGGGATCATTGGCCCATTAGGGTACTATCTTCTTTGTTAAGAACCATACCAAGAAAGCTAAAGCAGCAGGGCTATCCTTCTGTCCTCATGGCTGACATTCTTATTAGGCAATATGAATCAAAGATATCTGCAATTGTGTTACTTATTTTGAGAAAAGTTTTGATGATTATTTTTATGCATCATTCTTTTGAAAAAAAAAAAAACAAAAAACCAACAACAAAGAAAAACATCTGAGGTTTTAGGAACAAGGGATGACCAGGCAAAGTATGATCTGAAGGCTTTGCCTCATCTTTCCAAAGCAGCATGAAACTTTTTCATTTGAAATCCCAGAGAATCTTGATCCAAGTAAGTTTTCTGCATTTGCAGTTGCATCATAGGCAAAAAGTTATTGGTTACCTGTAACACTTTAAAAAACAAGTCTTTTGGATAATCTTCAGAATTATTTAGTCTTGTTTTACTGAGTACATTTTGATGAATATTTATTTTTAACTGTAAAATTGAATATTGTGAATTGGAGAAATAATATGAAAGATGAGAAAACATAGTAATTTATCCAATCAATATATAAATACCTTTAAAATTTAATTCATTTTTAAATGTTCTGGTAAGCATTTATTTAGTGCCCATTTCATTATTTTTTCTTATGGTAGAATAAAAGCAGTATGTAAGAGCCTTGTCATTAAATAAAGTGTCAAGGGGTTTCTGAAGATTTAGGCTGTTTTCACCATAGCTAAATTATCTAGATTGTACTGTTTAAATGTCTAACCTAAATCATCAGATAAATCACTTTGAAACCTTGTTTAGATGATTTCATACTTCTGCTGTCTTCAGTACAGACTCATGGTTGTATATTCACGCATATATTTCTCAAAACAAAAAAACAAACAAAAAAACAACAACCCAAACCTTTGTTTTTAAGCTGTACATATAGCACCTTTTTTAATATATCTGATCTGATTTTTCATAACAAGTTGGTTTAAAATCTAGCCCACTGCCTTATGATATTTCTGAAAGAAACATTTTTCTTACTTGCTAGTATTTATTCCTAGATTAGAAAATTATCAGACAATTGATTGTTGCAATAAATAAATAAATAAATAATAAAATCAATATTATTAAAAATATTCAAAATTGGGATAAAAAATCAAAATTTTGCATTGTTGAAAGGCTTTTAGTGTATCTTTCATTAGAATGATTATTTTAAAGGATAGTTTATTTATAACAACAAAATATATTTTATAGAACAATCTGTGTACAGAACAGAAGGTCATTGATAGACAGAGGCAGATTGATTTGTACAAGATTTATGCATTTCTGTACATCAAGGATGCTTTGTCAAAATGTGTATGGGCTTCACTAATTTAGATTCTCTTCGATATATCCCCTAATGTTGTATTCATGAGCTGAGATACAGACTAGAATTTCTTCCTAAGATAGTCAGGTAGTATACATTCTATGCAGATTTATATTTCAGTGTGAATTTAGCCTCTGCAAGAGTTGTGGAGAAATGTATTTCACAGTAATTCAATTTACTGCACTCTTCAAAATTTGTATTGAGGGATTCAAACAGTGATCTAGAGAAAGCTTTTTTTTTTTTTTTTTTTTTTTGTCACTATTCCTTCACAGATGTTGCAGAGATATATTGTTTTTTCTTTCTTTCTTTTTTTTTCTTTTACTTCGTATATTATCACAAATAATAACAAGATGGCAAAAAGCAGTCAAAGAAAGGAGATATTTTAGAACCTATCATGACCCATTAACAGATCAGAACAATTATGTTGATCACTCTTCTGTAATGCTCTTCCACTCAAAGATGTGACCTTTTTAGAACAATATAGCCTGGAAAATCATACTCGAATACAATGCTGTTCAAAGCATTTTTATGATACAGTGTTCTTCAAAGTACTTTTCTGCTACAAAGCATGCTATTGGAGATCACAGGGTAATGTGCATTAAGATGTCTTCCACTGAGAGAAGGATTTAGATATAGCTTTCTCACAAAGGTACTCTTATGGAAAAATGAAGACATACTTTTCTGTAACAGTTAATATGAAGCTTTACTAATAACTAACCAAGCTTCTGAACATAGTTTTGATATTGATTGTCTAACTGCAACATCTTCCCTAGAAATTGCCCAGCCATGTCAGAGAACACACAGGAGGACTTCTTTCTCAGGGGCAATAAAGAAAGCTAAAAACTGTGTGATCTGAGAAAGAAAACATCAAGACCTGAGAAAGCAGATTCACTGAGAACCAACATTCGTTGCAGAGCAGACATAGGATGTCAGTGGATAACAAAACACAAGAAAGTCACTGTTAAAAGAGGTGGAGAAAACAATCACAGGAGATGCATATTAAACCCAGAAGTTCACAGAAAACAGATTTGTTCAAGTAACAGTCAGCTCCAGTTTCCTCTCTAGATAGCAGCATCACAGTGTTAGTTTGAGAGAGGTGGGAGTGAAGCTTCCAGAAGAAGTGTAAGAGAAAGGATTTAAAATGAGTTATTTTATTTCATGGTTGGTAAAGTAAAGGTTTGGAGACTTGGAATTCAAATAGAAGTTTGAATCCATGTCTTCATCTCCACAGATTCCCTTTCCCTCTTTCTATTGCTTATTGCTTCTGGATATTTTTGTTAGTTTGTTTTTCTTTGGTTTAGTTTTGTTTGCTTATACATTTCTGTCTGTAACCTAAAACTTCAAAGCCTTTTTGAACTTTGAATGCAGGATCTCAAGATAGCAATGCTTTTTTAATAGAGCCTAAACGCCATGAAGTAGGACAGTAATGATCTAGTCTTTTCCCTTCTGACTAAATGAATACAAAGAATTTTACTTTCCTACTTGGATATAACTGAAAAGTTCAGTTCATATTTATGCACTTCAATGCTCTATATTTCATACTGAGAATACAGTATACAAATTAGGATTTTCTTGTCAAAAAAGTTTTTCTACAGAGATAAAGAGAGAGAGATCAATGGCAAGCAGAAAATGATTGAGATTTTAAACATAACAACAATGTGCTGATTGTCTAAGACCTCATGAATTCAGCAGAGCATGATTTCTACTTAGTATTGAATATTATCCAGGAAAGGCTTTCTATTTTAAGATATTGAAATGCCTACTAATAGAAATATCTGGTACATACTGCCATTATTTTCATGTTATCAGAAATCAAGAATTGTCCAAGATTACCTAAGAAGACAAGTGCAAAACAAAGCAGTAATGAAAACATCTCCATCTAGAAAAAAAGAATCAAATCTTTTCAACTTTTACCAGCTGCAAACTTTTGTATTTACTCTCTACTGCTGAACTGGAAAGCATAGAGTCTAAATAGATTATTTTTCTATGTGACTATTATTCTCTTATTTCCAACAATTCTACCTTTTCTTCAGGATTTGCCAAAGTCCTTTCCTAAATTACATTTCTCAATTAATTAATGATTGTACTTGTTCACTATCCTGAGAAGTTATCATGCTTTAGAATAAAAACAATATTTTGTTTCAACCATCCTTTCAGTAATATTTAGGGATGTACTATTCAAAAAGGCACAATAAGCATTAAGAAGAACCAGATAGATGTCTCTTTAACCATTCCAAGAATTCAGATTTCTCAGACTGTTCCTTTGTCTCCTTTCTGATATTGTGTCAAATTTTCTCATAAATTACTTAATTATTTTCCCAAGATCTGAAATAAATCCTCAGAGTTTAAGGCACCTAAAGCATGGAAATATATATTTGTTTGCTTCTCATATATATATAAAACACTGTACTACATTATAATAATTTTTAACATCAGCATTTTACAAGTTATTCTTTTTTTCTTTATTCCAAAAATCTTGCATAGATATTGTATCCTAATGATAGGCCTTGAGCCTTGAAGAGAATTTAGTTGAATGATTCTGAGCAGAAAATCTGCCCCCCCAGTTTGTTTGCCAAATGAGTGCCTAATTTACATTCACAATTAACTCAATTGCACGCATAAATGAGCTAATGAAACACAGAAATGTGTAAATGGTCATACATACTCATTTCCATGTGCAATTGCAGTAATTGAATGCACCTCATGATTTTGAAAATCAAGAACTTCACACTAATTTGATGCTAGTTCATGTTGTGTAACAGTTATATTTAAGATTAAGCTTATCACTCAACAAATGCCACCATCTTTTTCTACTATGCGCTTTTCTTCTTTTTTCTTTTAATTTTTTCTTCTTCTTTTTTTTTCCATTATGGCTAATTGGTGGATAACAGTGTTTAACATGGACTTCTTTTTGCTGACAAGCAGGGTTTAAACATTTGCCTTAAACAGGCAGAACTGCATATCTATTTATATACAGTGCTGTCTCTCAGTAACCACTGATTTATACTCCTTCAAGCAGTATATCTATTAAGAAATAACATGGTGTTTCTTTTTTTTTCCTGAGGTAATATGGAAAAAAGATACAAAGTCACTTAGTTGCTTTTATCCAAACATTTTGATTCACAGTAATCACATTAGAGAAATATCAAATTAATTTAAGTCTTTGTTTCAATCATAGGTTTTGCTAAAAGCTCTCTCTCATTTTCCATTTACAAATGCAGGCAAATCTTGCATCTTGTTAGGCTGCTACTATCCTTTGTTTTTTTGTTGTTTTGGTTTGTTTTTGTTTTTGTTTTAACTGCAATTTATTTCTGAATAGATTAAAACTAAGACCTCTACTAGCAAATCCTGTGGTGTGACTGAATGACTTCCTTATATGAGATCTGCTAAATAACTACATAAGAAGACTAAGATATTTTGTGTCAATAAGTATTTTGGTGTAAAGACCAAGAATGCATGTTGCAGTAGTTGTTTTAAGTAATCATACGTAGTCCATTTTAAAATCTAAAGGCATATTTCAACAATCTCATTGATATGATTATACTGTAAGCAACATAATTCAACTGAAGTGTTAATCTTCTGAAGATAAGATCTAACTTTATATGTACATATTATTTTTTGGTGGTTTTAACAATTGGGATAAATATACAGCCAGAAATATTATCTTCATTACTGTAGAAAATACACAGAAGGAATGTCCGAAGAATAATAGCTCAAAGATTAATCAAGGTAAATTAAGAGGATAAGGCAGGTTGTGTTTAATAGTTAGATGGCAACATATAGTTGGACACCATCCAAACCATTTTAGAGATTGGGCTTCGATTTGCAATCTACTTCATGCAGGCAATCCCCTGTAATATTTAGGTCTTGCAATGCAAACATGTTTATATCATTCATTCCCTAGGCCTAGAAACTTGAAGGTTTTGTGTTATAGGTTATATTTATAAAAATATTAATAATCCAATAGAGCATCAAGTTAATACATAGAAGGAAAACAAAAGAGGAAAAAAAAAAAAGACAAACTTGCCTTCAATAGCTGCTGGTTTCTTTCTTGGACTATGTTCTAGAAGAAGACGAGGTGATACCATTTCCTTATGTCCTGCACATGAATATACAGGTTAAGAAACATGGAAAACACTTTAACTAAAAATCTGAGCAGATTGACTAGGAAGATGATTTCCCTTCAGAATTGCTCATGTTTAAAATATTACATTTCACATAAAAGCTGTTATCTTCCAGACATCATAGGAATAAAACGTATTTGTAAAAAAATGTAGTGATTTAACTTTAAGGGATGCATTTTAAATCAATAAAGACCAAGTGACTCAAGCATGTGCTGAAATGCTTACAGGTCCATTTTTCTTCATGAGATTAAAAACCTCAGAAGAATAATACTATAATAATAACGTTACATATTCATGATGCCTGATCTACAGTAAAAGCATATTTTCTTCTGGCAGGCAAATGATCTTCATTTTTCCTTCTAGTCCATTTATTACAAACGTCTAGAAACACTGCTAAAAAATATTATGCTTCTCATCCTTATGAACTGTTCTTAATTATCCAACACCAAACAGGTTGTACACTTGTAAATACTGCTTAACTTCTGATTCTCACCGCCAAGTGAAATACCTCAACTCTCTTGGAGTTATGAACTGTACTTTCTCATAGACTTAAATTTGGGCCTTTTTGTACTAACCAGATGCCCAGTTTTCATGCTGAAGTGAAATATTTTCACTTCATTTCTTCAAGTATTAACAAACGCATATTTATTTTCTAGTTTATAATGTCAGTTTGAGGTTTCCTGATTTTCTTCTATTTATTTTCTTTTTAATATCTGGCATTTATTTTTATTAACTATCATGTCATTGTCACTTGGACAGCACAATTTCTTGAGTATCCTGTGAAATACATTTATTAGTGGAATACAATACAAATACAGTCATATGCACCAGCACACACTGCACAAGAGCACACATGCAATCAGGCTGTTAGATTTCAGATCCAGCTCCACAACAAAAACTCAAATGCATGCCTTGTGCTTGGTGATAGACTCAGAAAAGAAATAAAGATTGAAACGAGCCTTGGAAATTGGAGCATTGTACTTACCCTTCTCATTTACAATGGCATTTATACTCATAGGGAATGCATGAAAAAAACATCATCTTGAAGACAGCAGTGGGATTTGAACACCATGAGAAAAACATCATCTTAAAGGCAGCAGTGGAATTGAAGCATCATAGTCTCAAAGTTTTTGTATCTCATCAGCATACGTATGATTGCAGGAAAATAATTTGCAAGCTTGTAGTTTAGTTCACCTGCTAGTTTATAAAATATCACATACAGAGCTACTCAAACTAGACTTGTATGCCTGATCCACTGACAAAATTAATGTACTTAAGGCACTACACAACAAATGGTAAAAATCTCAGGTTTTAGATGTATTTCCTGTCTTGGCAGTAGTCACAACTGAATATTTATTGATTTCATCACAGAATGTCACTAGCCTCGTGTGACTGAAATGAACAGTAGGCAAACTTCAGGAATCCAGATGTCTAGCCATAATTTTCCACTTTGTGATTCAAAAAAACATCTTGAAATTGCTAACTGAGCTAACAAGATGCTGAATAGCATTTGTTTCCAGTGAGAACAGAAATATTACATCTATAACCTCTGTCAAGGTACAGAAACTTCATTAACTGTTCATTCAGTCTGAACATCCTAGTTCAGAAGGAAAACTAAAACAATGAAAATTTTAATGAAGAATGAGCAAATAATATTATTCTTTCTGCTAGTTTTGATTATTGGCTTGGACAATTGTTTGATATTTGTTTTTATTTTATGTTTAATTTGTATTCATTCTAGATCACTATACTAGATGGAAAAAAATTATAAATTTTACAATTTACATAAATTGCCTTGTATTAAAAATAATAAAGTACAGTGCCTTGAAATGTTGAGTAGGTAACTAGTAAAGAAAGGTAGCCAATAATTTGGATTTCAAAGTGGTATCTACTGTGTGGAGCTCTGATCTAAGACCTTTAGGTCAAAGTATAGGATGGTCCCATTATTTTCCTGTTCTTTGCTGCTGCAGCAGTTTGCTAATGATTGCACCACTGCTAGTTAGTATAATGACAGTGCAATACCACTTATTGCTAATGACTTGTCAAGTTCTATTTTACAGTTTTACAAGTTTTAAGCAAATCACTTATTTCATGCAAATTGATCACATGATCTGAGAGTGTTTTAAGCACCAAAATCTTCAGATTCACAGATCAAAAACTTTCCCCTAGGCCAGAGTGTTTGTTCTGAACAGGTTCCCATCTACTCTGATAAAAAACCTCTTTAATGTTTCCACGTGTTATTAAATGTATCTCTATTCACTTTGATGGGAATGCAAAGGACACTAGCTGAATAAATATTTTATCCATTCTTTTGATGAAATATGTTAAAGTGGTTACCCTAAGTCAAATTTCTTTTCTCTTCCTTTTTCTTTTCTCTGTAAGTTATAAAGCACATGTGGCTTTCTGCACTATGAAAAACTCATAAATTAAAAATGAAGAATTGGCCTCAGTATATCAGACCATTAGAATGAATGGTGTCTGCTCTCTTGACTCCAGCAGTGGCCAGTTGGACATATATATGATGTAAATAAGAGGAAGACAGGATATGTTTAAAGATCCCTGTAGATGATCAATCTGATTCGTGAATTACAAGAAGTCATTACACAGAATACCACTATTATTTTTGGACATACAGTTACCTCTCTGCTTTATAAATGCAGCCGCACCATATCTCCAGCTCTTATAGACTGCATGTTTGTTTGCTCCTTTTTCACACGTAGTCTTTGTTTTTTCATCATGTGATAAGCTAAATAATTTCACAAATATTTATTAGGGTTTGATTCCCCAATAGGCTTGTAGTTGCAAACACAAAAATGTGTATAAATTTCTATGCATAATCAATCAGTTCACTCAGTGGTGCTACAGACACATCCATATATCCAGATATGATATTGTAAATAGCAATCTGAGAACGTACACAGCTGATGGAGACTGACAAAGAATTAAATGTTTTGACTTTAAGTTCATTGGAATGCACTCACCAAGACAAAAAATGTCGTATTAAGATATAAGTATCTTCCTGTACTGCCTGAAAGGAAAAAAACATACTGCAAAGATAATTAGGAGCTGTAAGACACTAGATACTAAAAAGAATACTTCATTGGTACTAAGCTACAGTCCTCAAGATATGTGAAACTTCTCTCATCAATGTTTATTAAAACATTTGAGATGTAATAAGGAAATTCCTTCTGACTTGGTTTATGGATATTTTAGATTTTATATTTCATGATAAGGAATACAAGACAGACTATAATTATCTTTTCTCATTCTGGTGAGTATTATTATTCTAAAACAACTAGAAACAATCTAAAGGATGCAACTGGGTACAAGGAGAAATGATACCACTCTGGAAAGCAGTGTGATGACTGTAAACTTCCCCATATCACAGAATCATAGAGTGGCTTGGGTTGAAAGAGATGTTAAAGCTTTCCTTGATGCCACCTTCTAATCAAGTTGTCCAGGACCCCATTCAACCTGGCGTTGAGCATCTCCAGGAATGGGATATGCACATCTCTGGGCAATTGGCTCCAGTGCCTCACCACTCTCTGAGTAAAAAAATGCTTTCTAATATCTAAACTAAATCTCCCTCTTTTAGTTTAAAAACATTCCCAAATGTTCTATATGCCTGTGTAAAAAGTTGGCCTCCTTCTTGTTCATAAACTCCCTTTAAGTTCTGGAAGGCTGCAATGAGATTTCCTCTAAGACTTCTCTTTTCCAGACTAAACAAGCACAGCTACCTCAGCCTTTCCTCATAGAAGAAATGCTCCAGCCCTCTCATCATTTTTGTAGCCCTCCTCTGTACTTGCTCAAACAGCTTCACTGATGATTTCCTCATATCCAAGTTTTGGTTATCTGAACATCAGGAATCCTACAGGCCAACAGTATCAGTGCTTTGGCAGCACCTCTCAAATAGTACAGCAAAATATCTTCAAATAAATCTTGATTTGCCCAGATGTGATGTTTTTCCTTAAAGATAGTAGAAATTAAAAAAAAAAAAAAAAAAAAAAAAAAAAGATCAGGTAAGTGAGCTCTTTGCAGAATCATTTATTATGAAACATAGATTCAGATCAAATGTTTCATGAAGCTCAGATGAAGAAATGGACTAGGAGAATGAGATAAGACTGCCAAATATGCTTTTAGAGGACTGAAATCTTAATGGAATCCCACTCTTCTGTCTAGGCTTGCAGTTTTGACATGTAAGTTACTTGAAGTTAAAGTTCAGCCTCCCTTGTTGTTAGTCATTATTCTTCAAAAATTAGGTTTTCACTGTTCTGAGGAAGGTTATTGCTACTTAGTATATGTGCATGAAAAACTATGAGCAAATCATTTTGCAGTGTGATAGAATAGCTGAGGATCAAGAGACTGTGTAATTGTTCTGAATAATGCCAGTACTCACTTTGGGGAAGCCAGGAAGGAAGGAAGGAGCTGAAATGCAGGCACCCTAAATAGGTAATCTTTCTGAGAAAAGAGTACTTCTGATAACATGATGGCTTTCTGTAGACTAGTAAATTAAATGGTGCCTGAAAATGTTACTGGGCTCTGGAATACAAATACACATAGCATGCAACATTTTTTGATTGATATCTGACAATTTTGATCTGTGCTAAGTAGCACCATCTCAAACAATTCATTGTCTCACTTTGGGAGTTAGCAAGGGACAGGCTCCATTCTCAACAGACAGACAGAATAAAGACAGCCACTTTTACCTAGAGATGTTATGAATGTGGATGATTATGGCAGAAGGAATAAAATCCACACAACAGTGGTAATCGAGTTTAATTTAGTTACCCAAATTAAAAGTGATAACAAAATACTGTCAAAAGGGAAAAAATAGTTTAAATAGAATCTTAATGGGCCTTCTGGAACTCAATTTTTAACAGTTATGACAGAATTAATGTATAATAAAAGGAAGCTTTCAGGGAAGTCTGTCCTGGTAGACAGTAAGTATTTCAGTTTTTTGATTGCACTCAGGTTATGGGCGTTTATAAATGGATAATTGCATGATGTGCAGTGAAAATCTCATTTTGCATGGGGTTGATATCAACTAAGGAAAAACATTTTTACAGTATGTCTAGCAATTACTAGTAGCTTTAAATTTTCATATTCTGTATCATATTCTGGCTATTTGCCAGTCATTATTATGATGTATAAGAAAATATTAAAACTACGTGTTACACTTGGGTTTTAAATAGCGCAGATAGCACTGGAATTCTACTTAGTGTCTAACTTGTGCATAAAGCATTTTATTGAAAGAGACTCCTCCCTCAACACATAGATAACAAATCCTAGCTTATTAAAAGTAACCTAACAGCCTTGGGAGGTCAACCACCCATTATGCTAAAAGCATGGACTGATAGGTTAACAGTCGAAATGCTTTTTGGAATATAGTTAAGGTGAAAGATTAAAGATTTCTTTCTCAACGAGTCAACTAAATAGCAGCAGCAACTTTATAGTCTCCTATTTTTAATATGTAGATATTTGATTTCATCCTTTAGTTTTAGTGATGCATTCCTATCTGTAATTACATGTTCACACCTGTACAATATATTAGATACTTGTGCATGTACGGACACGTGTACATACATATGTACATATACCTGCAAATCTATGTAGGTTTTTTAATGAAGTTTCTGAAGAGAAAATGTTTGTCTTGTTCAACTTGGCTTAATAACTGAACAAGTATGAATTTCCATTCACTCATTTTCCCAGAGTTTGTGTGAACATCACTTTGTACATTTTCATGTAGCTACTAAATTTGCAGGTGGGAACTTGCTTGATATTTCTTTTCTTTTGCTGTGATTTTGTATCTCACACTGTACAAATGCGTATATGAAATATAAAACTGATACAAGCAAGAGACATAAGGGTAGAGCTATGCAAGTGATATTCGCTGTTTTAACCTACAACCAGCTTTACTGGTTCCAACCAGAAATTTGTGCAACGTATCTTAGTCACACTAGAGGGCTGAGCAGTTAAATTCACTTACAACAGTATATCTGTTGAGACTTCTTTTACAGAGATTTTTACACATCGAGGCTCCAAAATCCCTCTTTCACTCAATATGTAGCTTGTGAAAACTGTTCAATTTTTTTTTTTTCAAAAAATTAAAGTTTGTAAGGCATAAAGTTTTAACTTTTTCTTTCCCCCGCCCCCCACACATTAAATCACATATTCTGACATAAAAGGAGGTAACTGAATAGAAACATCAGATTTATAGTGCACTAGCATCTCCACTTCATTATGACACCAGTAGTTGCACCATATTTCAGCTGTACATTGTGTAGCAAATTTTAATCAGCGTGGCCAAGAGTTAATGAATGCGAAGTTTATTAATGTTGTTTCATGTGGGTTTGCTTCTGTACTATCACATGATACTTAGCTCCCTCTGCTGTCGCTACTTCCTCCTGCTACTTATCACCTGCGTTTAGTTTGTAAAGATGATCCTACATGTTATGTTTAGAAATATTTAAAGCCAAATCTCAAGAAACTGAGTTCATGAGAAGTGAAAATGAATTATTTTATGAAAATAATGGCTGCTACTGTTGCACACTGGAATGCTAAAAGACTGTACAAGCAGATTATAAAATGAAGAGACATATTCAGCTTTTCCATCTCCTTAAATAGTCTTTCATAAATTGGTATCATGTCCAGCGATCCCTAGTATAATTAACATGAATGTATGGAGTTGGTACAGATTAATACTTTTTGCAATATGAAGTATTGACTTAATATAATTAAAACAGAGAAAAGAAAACAGTGCAATTAAATATTTTCTGCTAACAATTAAACAAAATGGAAGGAACTGATTAGCTGTTATGGGGAAAGGCAATATACTGACAATGTCAAGGAATCGCTGCTCGGTAATTTGCAAATTATTTGTATTTGGTTTATCTATACATATTGTCATTCAAACTGTCATTAGTCCAAATACACTCAGTTCTAAACTCAGGAAAGCTAACTGGACATTACTTCAGGACTGCAAAAACTTTATATTGTTTTCAAGAAAGAATACATGAGCTAAGTCTTGTTAAACAATGACAGCATGATATTAGCAAAATCAAATTACAGATCTTTCACTATAATCTCATACAAATCTCTCACTATCTCTCATACAAAATCTCTCACACAAATGCCTCACTATAATCAGAGATATTTGCTAATAATGAATATACTATAGAAATCACTGGAAATCCAACGGAATCCAAATAGATGTGATCACAAACCAAGAAGTTTTCAACCTTTCTGATTCTTCTTCCAGAATGAAAGGATTAAAAGGTTAATGTGAGTTACCTGACCATCACCAAAGAGAGTGAATCCATAAGCATTTTGCAGTTAGGGAGAAAAGAGCTGAGAAATTCTACTAGAACAAATATCAGGATTAGGGCACAGTTTTGAAGAGGTGTTTCTCCTGTTTCTCACTCCTACTGAAATCAATGAAAGAAGAGTATTAGGTAGGCACTAAGTTTGTAATACCTTTCAAGGTTAGACTCTTTGTTATTAATAAACTATCGTATAGATAATACAGAATTTTTGAAATTTGAGTCTAAAATTTACATCCCTTAAAATATGTGATGTGTTAAGTTTGATGTAACGCTTGTCATCAAATGTTGTTTCTACAGCACAACAGTATACATGGCTTGAAGTATTTCAGGCTGAAACAATTTCCAGTGAAGTTTCTGCATTTCTATAAATAGTAGGCAGGATTGTGGGATACTCTGGAACAGACAGACTCTAATACTGGAAATAATCATCTCTTTATCCAAACTCACTCTGCTTAAGTTTGATTCTTCTGCTCCCTTTCCTTTTCCCAGGAAAGATTTTGTTTTCTGTAGGTGGCTGTTTTAAGATAAACAGTCCTGAGTTCCAGTCCTTATGCTGCAGGTCTTTATGCTGATTTTTGGGAAACTGACTTGACATACCTACATATGAACTCATATAATGGAAAATTTCTGAAATAAAGGAATATTCTAAGTATACAGAGTGTAAAAATTTTCAAATGGCTTAAATTCAATTAAAGGCAAAGCAATACATTTTGTAGCTTTTTTTTTTTTCTTGTGACAAGGATATTTATGCTTCTTTTGTTTGGCGCATTCAGAAAATGAATGCTCTCTATATACTTCCAAAAACTTTTTTCTCTCCATATTTTTTTCCTTTTCCCCTTCTGTCATTTCCAAAATGCTATTGTCTTTTCTTCAACTTTTCACACTTTTAGAGTAGCATTGCTGATTTCTTGGCTGAGCCAACAGCTGCTCCTAATAATGCCATTTGAAATCTTATATGAAAACATGTCATTTTACATCTTTATTTGAACAAAATTGTTGCTTGAGTATTTTTAGCATATTTCTTGAATATTTGCAGGCTCTTTCTCAACCAGCTTTAGACTTTTAGAAGTTAACTTTTAGGCAGTTAAATCTAGGTAAGTCACCCAAGGGATCCATTTATAGTCAATGGAGAGAAATTGGTACCTTCAAAGGGTGATTCATCTTTTCTATCTTAGGCATCTCTTTTAGGATTAAATTGTTCTCTGGAGGCCTCCATTTCATACCATTGGCTATAAAGACATCTAAAGGTTAGAGTTTGGCAATTAACTTTTCGATATGTATGTGAGGAGCAATGAATTACAAACATTTCATTTTGCAGTTGTACTTAAGTGTGACGCTATATGCCACCAAAATATTTCAGGACTAAAATGATGAGCCATGCATGTTCCCTCCCCCCCTCTCCCGAATAACTGCAGCCAAGTAATGTAATGCTTTCCCACCACCTGGGAATTCTATAAATGAAGATCATATGGCATGAAAGGATTCTGTTGTCAAGCCTAACAAAAAAATATAAAAATATTACTGATGTTTTGTGTGTGTATTGAATGTCTTTTGAACTCTGTGTGTTATTTTCTCTGTCAACTCTGTCACATAACCATGTACTGAAAGACAAACTGAAAAAAAAAAAAGGGAAGGAAACTTCCATCTTTGCTAGAAGAATAATCTGTCAAAATAAAGTTTGAACCCTACTAATTGAAGTTTGTCAGAGGTATTTGCCACTGACTTTAGTAACAGATTTTGGTACCAACCTTGCTTGTAATGTTATCTCAGCTCTCTTGATGAAAATCATTAATAATTCCTACAAATAACTAGCTCTATGTGTTTCAAATACAAATACTGTCAGCAAAACCTACAATATAAATAATCATTAGGTTATTTTCAATATACTGATTTTTAAAATCTACTCAACCTAGGACTGAATATGAGCCCTTTTCTTTCAGTTGTGTTTTTCCCCACATTTGAAGCCATTTAAATACATACACTCTTATATGCTGATACTTGTTTTTTTAGAAACAAAGTTTTGTTTCTTTTTTTTTTGCCTGCTTCCTGAGTAACTTAGTTTCAAGACTAAAGTGTCTGAGTCTTATGATTTTAGATTTTTTAGATACTTTTTGAAATAACCTTTGATTTGAAATTCTATGAATGAACTATATGAAATATCTGTATATAATAAGAGATGATTGCCCCAGTTATCCTAAGTTTGCCCAGAGATGTGGTGGATGCCGTGTCTCTGGAGACTTTCAAGGTGAAGCTGGATCAGGCCCTGGGCAACTTGATCTATCTGTTGAATCCCTGTTCATTGCAGGGGAGTTGGACTAGACAACCTTTAAAGGCCCCTTCCAACTCTAAGGTTTACAAGATACTATGATTCTAAGAATAATAATAAAAATGCAATAATACTGGAGCAACAATTTGTTAGTATAGTCTTTCATATTCAATTGATTTATTTACATTGAAATCAAGAATTTAGCCTCATACCATCAAAGGTTTGGGCTTTACATTATATCACAGAGCTGATTCCATCGAGTGCAGTAAACCATTAAAAAAAGGAATCAGTTCCTCTCTACAGAATCAGAATGCCAAGCATTCCCTGGGTAGCTGCTTCTGAGACAGTGAAAGTCATTTGAAATTTTTTTTGGCAAAGTTACAGTAAAGTGCCATAAGAGTGTTGACAGATGCAACTTGGTGTGCCAGCATCTGGCTCTGATTCACAGTGGGATGATATAAACAGGCAGTAACAGATAGCTGTTTTGCCACTGTGGGACAGTCAGGATTGTGTGCTGATAACGTCTCTATTAGAAGATCAATGTCATTTCAGAATTTACTTAAATAGACACATCTTCTATAGTGAGAAGGGAGTCACAGAGAACAAGATTGAAATGACACCAGTAGACATTTTCTCATAGCTTTGTACAACAAAATTAAATGTAAATCAGCAATATTTAGATACTAAATGACAGCTAAAACTATTGCAAGAAATTTATCATTAATAAATTAGTTAGGCATTTTTCAACAATTAATACATAATTTCAGTTTATTACTTGTTTGCAGACTATACTCAGAACTCTCCGAGGAGATCAGTAGTGTAATAAATGCTTCCATCACTGAATCATCTCCATTTACGCCAACAGCAGAAACAAATGTACTGACAAGTTTGATCATATGAACTTTTTTTTTTTTCATAAACAACTATGGATAAGCAACTGCCAGCTCTAAACATCAATCTAAATGAGTCTCCATAAATCTGGGGGTACAGCACTGCCTTCAGAGGGAGAAGGTTGTTATGTACCTTCCCTGTTTAAAAAGTAAAATTGAAACATTTTCACAGCTTTCAAACTCTCCCTTTAGCGTTTCACTAATATAAATATCTGTTTTGCTTATTTTGGACTCTAGAGAAGAGGACTACTGAGTAGGGTGCAACAGAAAACATCTCTTTCCCTCTGCCAAATAATAGTAATAATAATAATTATTATTATTTATTATATATATATATCCAGTGTCCTCTGGCAAATTTGAAAGACTATAACTCTTCCAGTAGTTTCTCTTGCTGAATTTCTCTGAACAAGAAGCAAATATCATGTTATTTTCTTATTGAATATGATTGTTTTTCCTGCATCAATATACAATGAGAGGAACCGCACTTGTAACAAAGTTAACCCCATATAAATCTGATGTAACAGTGTGAGAAGTTAAACAATGCCATTGGTATACCCACAACAGATCCTAGTATTCAATCAAGTGAGAGTGACATTTAAAAATAGTTCAATGGTTTAAAGAGTGAACAGAAGAGGGCAAGTATTTAACTCCAGTACTGTAGCTCCCCTACAGCAAATGTAGTTCTTTTTACATTCAAAATTATTTACTCAATACTCTCAGATCTTGCACAGCATTTTTTTTCTCATGATCTTAAAATAGTAATGTACACTTATATCAGTATCTCCATAAATCATATTAAATGGCAAGTATCACACTGGCACTGTCTTGTACTTCTCTTACCACATTCATGTAATAGAAATAATCCCTGCTCTACAACTGAGTACCTTTTGACAATGGAAAAGAGGAGACAAGTATTGTAAGACCATTGTAGACACAGAGGTCATTCAATCTGTCACTTCTTTCAGAAATTAAGCTAACTCTAGGATTCTTTACAGAATCTGCCACAATTTGCCTGAATTTGTTATCTGTATTTTATATATGTGTATATATATTTCTTATTAACATATTGCACATTGGGTGAGACTTGGATTAATTTTTAATGAGAAAGTGGAATGACTTTTCCATTATAAGATACACTCTTGCAGTATACATGTGCCAGAAATTTTGATGAGATTCTCCTTTGCAAATGTTATGTCAACAGCATAAGATTAGCAGGACTGTGTACTTTGGCCTCTGGAAATACACAATAAACATATGAGGGTAGACTGATGAAATGAAGTGTTATGGTCACATTCCTTTGCAGTACAGCTGTTTTTGGAGATGGTCATTTAGTGATATAAGCTTCATAAGGTAGCTGAATACTTTAGTGCAAAGATTTTAAATATGCTAAACTGTCAATAATGTCATATACGTGCTTCCTGATTTATTACTATCATTACTGTCAATGAGTCAACTTTAAAGATCATCCACTAGTGAGGACAAGGTATTGTTCAGTGCAGTTTTTTAACCAAAACAGGAACACTGTAAAATGAATTCAGTAAAGGAAAACTAATCCTTCAGGTATCAAAAGGGGGCTACAAGAAAGGGACAGAATCTTTAGCAGAGCCTGCTGTGATAGGAGAAAGTGAAGTGATTTCAAACTAAAAGAGGATAAAGACTGGATAAAACTGGATATAAAGAAGGTTTTTATGATAAGGGTGATGAGACATTGGAACAGGTTGCCCAGACAGGTAGTAGATACCCCATGCTTGAAGACATTCAAGGCAGGCTGAATGGGGCTCTGAGCAACCCGATCTAGTGGTAGGTGTCCCTATTCATTGCAGAGGAGATGGACTAGATGATCTTTAAGGGTCCCTTCCGACTGAACTCCAACTCCAATGATTCTATGATTCTAAAATTAACTAAAATAAACTTCCAAGTAATTAAAATAAAAACAAAAGCTAAACAGAAATATTTGGTATATCTTCAGGAAACAAGGGTGCTAAATTAGAATCAAATAATCAAAAGATGTTTATCACTTAATTCAGCAGTATGCACCATGCACAACCACATGCTGAGATAGGCATGCAAAGAGAGGGTCACAAAAATAATTGTTTCTTTAGATAGTTGCAAAGAAAAGAAGTTCGTTGGAACAACATAATCTGTCAGAGTAATGCATAAAATGTTATTTATACTATTCCGGATGAAGCATGTGATAAAATTACAGGGAAAACAGTGGAGGGTGAAGAAAATAGAGTGGATCCAGAGATCCACTTAACTTGGAGAAGTGCACTCCATACTAAAGTAATGTCCAGACACTGTCACTGAAATACCATCTGTGTCAGTGAAAATTTCAAACTTGCAAAAGGCAAGGAAATAGTTATAAAAATAAAATTAGAGGTTTGTATTAAAATATAGTTTTCTTTCCTACGAATAATGTGGAAATATGAATAAGAACACCAGAAATATCACTCAGAACAAAATTCAAGTATAGTAAATAAATTATCAAAAGTATGGAGATAAAGTCAATCCATGAAACTGGACAAAAGAAATTCAGTAGTCTTTTACATCAGAAAGGGTATCTTGGGCCTCAGATTCAGAAAAAGAATAGAGGTGACAATCAGAATGAACATGTCGGCATCTATTAAAAACAAGTCTCTCCTTGCAGCTCTTAAAGCTTTATAAGTGAAACTTAAAATCCTGACAGAAATTCAAATTCATTCATAGGAATTAAAAAAGAATAAAAAGCAATTTGGATAAAGCATTTTGTTAATGCTCAGACAATACTGTCCACAATTGTCTGCATAACAGTTATCCAATGATAAATAAGATCAGAAAGTCTGTCCTGTGGTGGAAAAATTGTTAAACAGTCCTTCTGAAATGTTGGCACACATGCAGGCTAGGCAGAAAATAAAAAATATTCTCAAGCTCTGTACTTTGTCAGATAAAATCAGAAAGTTGATTTTTATCCTATATGTAGTAGAGCTCAAGACTGTGGTATATACTTTTCTCAGAAGAATCCAGACTGGGCCACTGTTGCAGTCAAGATATTAAAATGTTGGACTTCTGATCTAGCAAATCCTACCCGTGCCAATGGCTAAAACTCCACTGATAGCTATTGTAAAGTTATGAGGACCTCAGATACTCTCTTTTACACTATGTAAAACAGAAATCTTGGAAGATAATTTATATTGATATAATTATTAGGAATTAAAGGAGGATTTGTACGAAACTACTCAATGTTGGGGACAAATACTGATCAGAGAAACAAGGAAGTGACTGTGGATGCTTCATGAAGCAGCATAGCAAGAATTTCCTTCTATAGTGTCTTATAGATCCATTGTGTACAGTGGAATAATGGAATGAATGTTTCATTCATTTTTTAGAGCTACATCAACAGTAACATTGAGTAAATGAAGAAAAAATAAGTCTCACTTTTTAAAAGCAAAGCAAGAGCGTTAACTTATCTCCAATATGTTTTTCAAGTGACTACGAAAATATATTAATTGATATATTTTGAGAAGTGTATGTAATTCAGGAAATGCATGGCTATGGGTGTAGCTTTTAATTATATGATTGGTATAAAATGCCAAGTTAAGTAACTACTTTAAAATCATGTGTACATTTATATAAACCTAAAGTTATTCAATATGGCCAATAAGTAATATGATTTTTTTCATTAATTGGTATAATTGAAATAATAAGGCCATATATTGTGCCTAAAGAATATAATGAATGGGAAACAGATCTTAAACTCGGAAATAGAAATTCATGTTTGGTGTAAACATTGAACATATTTTACAAAATAGTCAGTACATTTACATGAAGAAATTTTCCATTTTTTTGTTCTCTTTCACAAACTGTAATATTGGGATTGACACATGATTCCTGATTTTAAAGTATTGAGGTATCAAGTTGACTGTAATAAAATTCCTTAAATGAACTGCCCTTGCATTTCTATGTTTGGACAAAGTAATTTAGCATTTCATATATAAACCAAAGAAAGGATGAAATATATCAGATCTATACAAGAAAATGAATTATCATAATTCAGTTCACAAAGGCCAGCGTATAATGGGCACATTACACATGAAAAGCAGTAGCAAACAGTAAATGTTCAGTAGCATTCAACAATTTCTGTAAATAGCACAAAACTAAGCATACTGGGCCTTTACCTTGCTTCTCAGAAATGTGGTCTGGATTTTTCAACACTGTTTCTCAAAGAGTGTGAATTGACTAAATCTGGTTATGAAGGCGATACTTTATCTTAACTTTCACAAATATATGCCGTGATTTTCCACAGCAACCGTTCACAACATTTAACTTTTCATATAACAAATGACTTAGTAAATCAAAAATCATCTGTTTCACGGGTGGAGTCACTGCTAGACTTTTGGAGATCCGAAGCTGAGGAGCTACCCTTTTCCTACAAATCAGATAATATTAGCACCTCTATGATTTGTTCTTGCTTTCTGGGGCCTCAAGTTGTCCCTATTTTTGTTTACCTGTAAAGGTAACTGACCATCCAATGACCACTGAATATTTATTATTCTATGTTTATTCTGTGATTTCTCAACACAGCTCTGTCATAGCATGGTGGAGTGGCACACAGCAAATACTGGGAAAAAAGAGTAGGCAGTTGTGTATTTTATCTTCTGAAATTCAACTCACTACAGACACCCCTGTCTATCTCCATACTTCCCTTCATGGTCATTCCAGTTTTCTTGTGTCTGGAAAGGTAAAAACTGGAAAGCAATCTTCTCCAAAATGCCCTTCTCACAATAGGTCTGCTCTGCCTTAGTAGAGTGCCAAATAGCCCAGGAAGCTGGTTGGAGAAACAGCTCTGACACTTGTCAAAGCTGCTTTCAGAAATCAAGAGAACTCCAAGAGAGATCCTGAAGAGCTCCACAGATCTCTTCACATTGTGTTTTATTAATGATACAGCTGCACAAAACTAGAGACTGGGTGAGTCATGTCTGGTACAGGATGTTATTTTGTAAATTAAAGCAAAACTGAAGGTCTCTGGAACGTTTTCTTATATTTCTCACAATCTGAGGCTAGATGATCGGTCCATCTATTCATAGCTAACTGTCTTTAAAAAACCCAGACGTGATATATTTTTCTCTCTTTTAATGCAACCATGACTCTCTCCACGTCATTCTTTGAGAAAAGGCCAAACCATCATTCTCCCTTTAAAATACCCAGGTTATTCATTTTCTCTCCACAAATAACTGTGTCCTCCCTCTCCCCATTTTGAGAGAATGTGTTTCTCAGCTACATCCTTAGGGTATCCTAGCTTTAACCATACCAGAACATACCAAGAGAAGAGCAAAGGTACAAAGTAGAGATAAGGAAACACAGACTTTTCAGATGAGTACCAGTGGAGACCTTCTTATTCAAATATGACAAAACAAAGCTTCTAATGCTTACGATGTACCTTCATATTTCATCCCTGATTTTCATAAATATCATTACTTTTAATTTCTAGGATTATGTCCTTTCTATCATATTCTGTTGTGTTGGATGACTTCCATTATGAGTTCAGATTGAACTGCCTGGGCAAACTGAATTGATCTAACATTATGAGACAGTACTCAGTCATGCCCAGTTGCTTTAGCTACTTATCTGCCTAAGATCTTTGTGTATTAGAACAGATAAGCATGGAGATGTGGAAAGGGGGAAGATAAAGCACAGAGGTGATTGCTCAGCTAAGATATTTTATGTACTAAGAGCAACAATAGTTCACTTCTAGAAGCATTTTGGAGTTAAGGTTTACTATTTGCAGGGCAAAAAAAAAAGCAATAAGCTATTAACAATAAGCTCCTTTCTCTTGTATTTCAGACACACACACACACACACAAAAAGCATGGAATATCTTAGCAATTTCTACAGTCTTCATTTGACTCTATTTTTAACATAACCTTACTTTTAAGTCATGCATAGTAGACAGAAAATTAAAAGCTTTAATAAGACAGCCATTAGATCTTATGCTTTATTAAAACTATTTGCACAATCTTTTTTGCACTTGTGAGATTTTTCAGCAACACAAATCACACTTTCAATGCATAAAGAAGCAGAAATTCTCAGGAAAACAGAAGAATATTAGGAGTTCAATGATGTAGGAAAGTACCTGGATAAAAATCCCCGTGCGCAAACATGTCAATCACATAGCGACAGAATGCATATTGATCTAACAGATGAAAGAGGAAAAAAGAGTAATGAAGAAAGCAAATTAAACTGTTGTTTTACTTAATGATGAAGATAAAGTTTGGCAATGTAAAGACTCACTTGGGGGATATTTTTACTTATTCTTACTTATTTTGTGGGGGTTTTTTTGTTTTTTTTTTTTTCCCCTGGACTTGACTTCTACACATTTTCAGAAAGAGACAATTTCTTGTACAGATATAACAGTGAACCACCCAGTCAAGTACTTAAGAGCTACCTCAGTGCCACTACCTCTTCTTTCTGGCCTTCAATGTGTGGACCAGTTCAGCAATGCACTACCTTGTTCCCACAGAGGCATGATCCAAACTACTTTATGGTCCAAAGAATATTTCATATCCATGCAAATCCATTTTATATCGTCTCAATAAGACAATAGCAAAATTCAATAAACTTTTAAATCACAGTATTTTGTTAATAGTGTGTTAACAGTATAATCAATATGTAAGCTTATTGAATGGGAATATAAAAAGAACTCTGTGTACTTACACTTTTGCAGCAATGAGATTTTCAACTGAATTTTATCATTTCACTACATAATTCTTTTCCAAACACTAATCTTTACATATGTCTTTACATAGACATATATAATGCATATATTAAATTTGGTTATAAATAGTACAACTCTGCTATTCAAAAATGTATGCTTCTGTATCTACATGAAACTCAGAATTCAGAAATGTTGATTGTCTACTGATTTCTTTTTGATCAAAATTGCTAAGATTAAGAATTTTTTTTATAACTGAGTGCAAACGAATTACAATATTTTTGCTGAACTCTCCAGTTGGCTGGAAAAACATGTCCCAATGGACTACAGGGGACACTATCTTCCTGTGTTAATGATGATGATCAAATACCAGCATTGGTTATCTGTGTTAGTTTACAACAGCCTCCGAGTAAAGGGGCTGAGCAAATTAATCTGTCTGTCCTCTACGGTTACCCCATACTTACAACGTAAGGTTACATAAGCTACATTCTCCATCTCCAGTTGCATCTCATTCCTACGCACCTATAACTCCTCTCTTTGTTGTCTTCAAAACAGTATTATACGGACTTTGAAATGTTTTAAATGTAAAAAGATAATAATAATAAAAAAGAAATCATATTCTTAGGAATGTAAAATTTTATTATTTACTTTCTTACAGAGTTTACTAGAGCACCAATAGTAGTTAAACCAATTGTTTCTACTAGTCCATTAGAGCCCATGCAACTGTTTCCTATTACTAAAGTGCCAGGGGTGAAAGGTTTCTAGTTAGAATTGAAGGACTTGGGCCGAACTTGCCAGAACATACACAAGTCCATGAGTGCTTTTAAAACTTTTAATGACTATTCATAATAGTTTCTGATTTTGTATTTAGGAATTCAAATTTATCATTTTGGTCAGCTCTAGTCTTGGATTCCATCCTTAAGGAATCTGAACATTTTGGCTGCAATATCTGTACTAAGCCTATGTGCTAATTTTCTGTCACAGAGAGGGGGTAGGTGATAGAGGAAAGTAGAAGCAGAAAAAAGTATTCTCAGTAAGCCCATCTGAAGTCAGCTTACTGACTTCAACATGCTTGGAAATAGGACCTCAGTGAGTTAGTCAATCAGCTTATGTCTGTATAAATATATAAAATAGACCAAAGTTAATTGTTTAGCCCCGTGAGAAAATGGCAGGGCACAGCTCATGCCCAGAAATCTGAATTTTTTTACCCCTGTTTTGCTAGAAGAGGCTGTCCATCTTTATCCATGCTGCCAATTTGGAAGAGCCTCTGGATTATTTCCAGGCATTGTATAAGAGACTGCTAAATGGCAACGGGACTAAACTGTCAGGGCACATAAGTTGTACGGATTGTCACAGGACAGAGCACAAGCTTGTGCTGAATCTATTTAAGTTATGATACAGACATAGCCTGAGGGACTTAGCAGCTCACACAGTTTCCTTGATACTAAAATAATATGTTTTTTAATGATAGTAATACAAACAAGGATCAAAATAGACATTTTTTTTCTGTGATAAACATAAAAGCATTATTTTTCTGAATAAACATAAAAAAGTAGTGACAGTTTTGACCACACCTAAAAAGAAAGATTGTGTATTAATCTTATGTTCATAGTATCTTTTTAGTAACTCAACTCCTGAAAAATGTAAAAAAAACTGAAGGCAGAATTCTAAACTGAATAACACAAATAGTATTTCTACTGTATATGAAATAATAAGGTGCACAGTAACATTCTACTGAAGTCCAATTCTGCCAACTGGCAAAGACTGAAACATTGGGAATTTTAAATGAGTACGATTCTCCAAACAACACTCCATGGCTAAAAATTAATTTCAATTTAAACTCTCCTGCTCAGATGAGAATTTCACATGATAGTTTTAACCTTGTAAGTCTATCGTGGTGGTACAGATATTCACCCGATGATTGAAAGTTCATCTCAATGTTTGGAACTAAATTCTTATTAATAAAAACAGTCACAGGTATTCTTTTGTCACTTGACCTCACCGGATTTACCCTGGGAAATGGACTATCTTTTTTAATATTAATTTTATTGAGGAATGATATAACAGTGGGAGCATCATAACAACTCCTTGTGTTTACTGTAATTCTTTTTACAGTCTTCCAGGAAATGCTGGCAAAACCACTCCCTTGAGCAAGGAAAAGTACGGAACTGAAGGATCAGGGAACATTGGCTAAAGCATTTTAAATTATGATCATTATGGGCCACAGTGAGTCTGAAATATAGATCTGAATTTTCTGAGAGTATCTGGTTGGGTAGCAGCAGTTTGCGGTGAAAGGAACAGAAGTGAAAGAGGCAGCATTCACTGAATGTGTGTGACTTTATCTCCAGTGATAAGGGCAGGTTAAGAGACTCCTTTCTTTCTATGCTCCAGCTGCTCATTTCCACTTCCACCTGCTGTGGTTCAGTGCACAGTTTCTGGGGTCACAATCTAAAGCAGACTTACAAAGTGATATGTTAATGTTTGATGTTAAAACTGATCATTTTCCTAATTTTTATCAGTTAAACAAAAAACAAAAACGAAAACAAAAACAAAAACAAAAACAAAAACAAATCACACCCCACCTCTATCTATTGCTCTCTTTAACCCCAACTCACTTTAAACACATTTTCTATCAAGGGAGTAAAGTGCCTCATCTGCACAACTGTTGCTTTTTGAGAGCTTTAACCTGAACAGTACAAAGTGAATTCCACTGTTTACCAAAACTTTGCCATAGCTAACATAAATTAAAAGAGGTTTGCACCTCTCAAGAGCAACTCAACAGTTTGCTGGACTTTCCCTTTCATCAGAACATCATGAATGATGCTACTTTGATTTTATACCTCAAAGGCTCCAGTATTTCAAGTGAAAACCAGAGTTAACTAAAATACATTTATTTGTTAAAATTGTATAAAATAATACCCTCTCAATATACTACACATGTCAGAAAGGGGGCTATGTCTCAAAAACTCCCCTTTCAGATTTCTAGAAATACAAAATTTAAACAACCCCTAAGGCGTCCAGAACTTATGACTATGACATATCCTCTTCTTAGAGGATCTGCCTCTTTAGATTCAGACATTCAGGCAGGGATGGCTGTGCAGCAATAGCTGTTCTGATGCTCAGCCATAATAACTTATTTGTGGTTATCAGTTGAAATCATCAGATGATAGGTGTGCTGTGCAATGCAGAGCTAACTCTATTAATGTCAGAATAATCCTGCGTCTGCTGTGGCAATTCTTACAGAAATCCAGCTTCTACTTCATTCATACAAAGTTGTATCTAATTCACTGGAATAGTCAGAGGGATATTGAGGGACAGAGCATTTATAGTGACTTGGGAGTGCAACATCCGAGGCTGACTCTGAGAAAGAGGAGCATATAACTAACAGCTGCATTTTGTGTTGATGCATGTTGATTCCTTATTTTATAATTTAATTTCTTCCTTTCATCAAGGAAATGGCATTTCTTTCCTTTTTAGGAGAAATTTGGAACGCAATCACATCAAATAACATCAGGCAGGCATATAATTATGTCATACAGTACATGGCAATGTCTCACATACTCTGATGCTATACAAATGATTACACATTCTTTCATTTGCTGCCACTTTTATAATTGTTAATGAGGACATATGAAGATAGAGAAAATAAACAGAATTTTAAACAGATTTTTGGGCAGTTGGTATTTTTCAAAGTAAATTTACTTGCAGTGTACTAGATAACATTCTACTGAGCAAATCTATGAAGACTCCAGCCTACTGGAGACATTGGTCCTTGGTAAAGGAAGATTCAAACTGAAAATGAATCTTTAGCCATGAAAAAACAGTTATTTGAATTAAACTTATTTTATTCTTGATAGTTTCCATCTAACAACCTGAGATTCAGCTGGAATTTGTTTTGCTCTTTTCTTTTTCATGGGTGGATTTTGGTCCTCGCCAGTTCTAACTTCCTTCTTTCTCCTTTTTTTCTACTACTTTTTTAAGATCTTCATCTGTTTCCTCCTCATACTGTTTACCTTTCTTTTCCGATTTAGTAAGAGTCTGAAGAGCTTTCTCCTCTTTGAATTTCGGTTTGGCCTTTATTAACCCAACTTCTGTTGTTTTAGTCTCTGTCTGCTTGATCTTCTCAGTCATCTTTGCTTCTCCTTTTCCATCCTTCACTTCCTTTTTAACTTTTGTTTCCACTTTGGTGCTCTTTACTTTCTTCTCCTCTGCAAGTAATCAAGACAAAATTTCACTGTCATTCTTTTCCCCCAGAATAATAATAACATTTTATCTTGTGTTGTATAGTTATTAATGAATATTTTTCATCAACATATTGTTCAGATCTGATGAAAACTATAATTCCTCAAAGCCAAACAGATTTAGACAGAAATACTATATGTGAACATTTTTTTTATTTTAGTCCTGTAATAGTAAATAAAAATAGCCTCATGACAATATAGTAATTTTTATGCTATAAAGTAGGGGAACAAATATCGATCATAAAGCAAACAAATACAGTAAGTACTACCGGGTTAAATCTGACTAACTACGGAGTTCAGAGTGAAACCCTGCCATAAGAAGTTGGAGTGGTTCATTTAAAGTATGGTTATTTGTAAGGCTTTTTTTTTTTTAATGCTTACTGTAGCTTTTTTTGGATTAGCTCTAGGTTTCTGATCAAGGAGTCTTGTGTTTTTGAGTCTTTCATTGACCAAATACCCATGTCTGGGTATTTGGTCTGAGGCAGGACTATTCATAATGTGCCCTGCAGCAGAGTGAAGGGGTTTCCAAATATCTTACATACCTTCCAGTGGCCTTTTAGTATATAAAGATGGAGAGTGACGCTTTACTTGGGCAGATAGTGATAGGTCAAAAAGGAATGGTTTTAAACTAAAAGAGGAGAGGCTAAGGTTATATGTTAGAAGGAAACTGTTTACTCATAGAGTCATGTGGAAGTGGCACAGCTTGTCCAGAGAAGCTGTGGATGCACCATTCAAGACCAGGTGGGATGGGGCCCTGGGCAGACTGATCTAGTGGGTGGCGACCTTGCCCATCACAAGAGATTTGAAACTAGATATTTGAGATCCCTTCCAACTCAACACTCCTTGATTCTTTGGATTTCAGTCATTGAAATTTCAACAGGTATTAAAATGGTTTATGCATAGAACTAACCTCTGGTTGCTCTTAAGATGTTTTAATTCATTCAAATTTTAGTGTAATGTAGATGATTTTTCATATATATTCTATTATTTACTCCAATTAAATAAAGTTTACAAATTTTGAAGTAAACTTCAGTGAAAAAAAAAGTATAAATAAATACCTTTGGGAGGAGGTTTCTTTTCAGTTCTTTCATGTCTTTCAAGTTTGTGTTTCTGAATTACTAGAAATGAGTACAGTTGTATATTAGGAAAATTAAAAATTAAAAAAAAAAAAAAAAGAGAAAACAATTGTTAAAATACAGCTTTCCTGAAAGTTTCACATTTCTTCATGACTCATATTATATACATTTTTTTTGTAAAATTCTTCTTTTTTCTCAGGTTCACAAGGTTAAAATCTTCAAAATATCTGCTGAGAATCACCTAAGCAGGAGACATTGCAATTACACAGAAATGAAGATTTTTACAGAATGTTTGTATTGTATATTCCAAATGTTATAAACTTGCTCTGCACGAGCTCTGAGTAGATATAGGCTTGTTCTGTCTGTGCTAAAGCCAATAGTAATCTGTGTGACTACACTAGTCTGACTATTTTGACAGAAAAAGGGGTTTCTTAGCTTGGATTTGCTGTGAACACAGCCACAAAGGTTGGTGCTCACTTCAGAGCTATATCGGAGAGAGTTTATGTCTGCACAAGGAAGTAAATGTGTTTACACAGTGGATGTCCCAGAAAGGCAGTCAAAACATTATGAAGAGACTTCTATCTTTCCTCTTGTATTTGCTATTCAGATATACAAAATAGGCTTGACAGTTAATTATCCCTCTTGCAAATGATACCACCCTAACTGAATTCCAGCTTGGAATTGCTACCTATATGTCCTATGACTGATATTTTTCTTTATTTTTTTTCTTTATTTTTATTTCTATTTTTATTTTTAAATTCACTCTTAGAAGATCTCTTTAAATATAATTCATATTTGTCATGGTTTTATGATTTTTGGTTATCAGTATTCCACATCATAATATCATTTAGTGCACTGGAAATTAAAAAGTTAATGCTCCAGTTCCAGGTATCTGTCCAGAAGAGAAGAAGAGCTATATACCCCAGAGGACATTGCATTCAGAAAGGGGGTATAAGACTTGGTAGATCACCTGACCTGCACTTTTTTCGGCTCTCTCTCATCCCTGCTGCTTGACCTGACTGCGCGTCTCACCTCTGCGCTATGTTGAGGCCTTTCCACCTTTCAGACACTCTCTCTCATTATATTTGATTTGTTAGTTTCAATTCTAATTATATTGTATTATAGTGTGCTTTCTTCCATTCCAATACCAGATGTAGTAAAGTAGTTTGTTTCTCCTCAGATCGTTGCCACTGTTTTTAACTATTTGGGGTCCCCTTGCTTCCCCTTTCCAGAGGTGTGGATTCATGAATCCCTCTGCCCACTAGTCACAGAACTGGGCTGAACCAGCCTGTAAAACCGTTGACAATATTACTGAAATTTTCTGGAATATTTAACAGTGTTCGAAGGGATCTTTTTTATTGGGCATAGAAAAAAAATCTCCTGACAACAGGGGAAGTAGCTGCAAATCTTTTCTGGAATATCTGTTCCCTTGAGTATCCTTATTTCCACATGACTGTTATTTTTCAGAGTCTTTTAAGTCTTTATGTGATTACAGTTACTCTCTCTTCACTGCCACCTAAAGTTTTAACATTTGAGTCTCTATTCTCTGGACAGATTAAAATCACACCTAATAATTTCATGTTTCCCATTATCATCAGATTGCCATAAAAATCATCAAATTCCATAAAAGGCTGATACTAAGATACACTGTATTATATTTTTTTGTGGTTTGACTGACTAAAATTAAGCAAAGAGCAAAAAAATTCAAATACCAAGCAACAATAAATATTAGTCTTGAAAAATGGGAGCATGGGAAAAGCTGATTGTATTTTTAAATCCCCCAGACTGATTAGCTCTGTGCATCTAAACAAGAGAACTAAGCAAGAAATATACACTGTAGACTTCACTTAGAGTTTGATTAAGATCTGCACAAGTAGAAGTGAGAGCTGCCAAAGACTGTATTGTGGGGACTAAAACAGTTTTAAACATTACGTCTCATCTTCACATGTTCCCCAACTACATAAGTGATAACAATCTAAAATTGTACAATATCCAGTAACAATCATTGTTACCTTTAGAAGGTGCTTTTTTTTCATGCTTTTCTGGCTTTTCAGATTTCTCTCTGTGGATTGCTAGAAATAAGTAACAGCAATATTAACTGATGTTAAAAAAGAGAAGTTTTGCAAATGAGTGAGAAAAAGAAGAGGATTAAGAACCACCTAGGCACCATTGTTAACCAGAAAGACTAAATCAGCTGCAGCTGTCTGCTGGTGGTGTCAAAACACACAGTCGGAATTGTCAAAGATTCATGTAGTACCTTTGAGGTTTTTTGTTGGCTGGGGGAAGAAGAGACTTTCTAGCACAACTGTAATCCAATGACAGAAAGTAGCCAGGAAGAGTTGTGCATATTTTTGTTTACTTTTTTTTTTTTTTTGTAATTGTATACTTTGGTTCATTCTTATTTTTGAGCTTTCTTGTTTATTACTTTGTTGGGTATTTCTTTCTGAAGGACTTTCTGAACTCCAAGTAATAACTAACAGTTTTTTCAGCCATGAATGGTTGAACACTATAATTAATTACAAATCTAATTGCAATGGCATTATAACTAATGCTCTTTGGGGCTTCTTGTTTGCTTTTAATTTCCACTTCACAAATTGAAATAAAGTACACTAAAGTGACAAGTTTTCTGGTTAAAATACACCTGAGTTGTGCAGTAGTCATTTAGTGGTGCATATTTCGAAATATTTTCCAGTGTGGGATCTGACTTTATAATTTTTTGTTAGTTTATGTTTACACAGTAACCTATTCACAGGTGCCCAGAACTGATAACTATACACATTCTTATTCACTGACGTACCCTACAAGGACGAGATGTGTAAAAACATTCAGCTAGTTGTTTGACTCTGGCATATGAGTTTGTACTGAGAACACAGAAATGTATGCGTGAGCATTGTTATTTATCTTCCAGGCTTGTGACGATGTTTCAAATGAAACTTAGAATTGTTGAAGATAAATAAATGCTAGATGTCATTTTATTGTTGAAGATAAATGCTTCACTGATAAAAATATCAGTTCTGGTCATTTCAATGACTATGAAATAGGTCAAGTCAGTATTGTAATTAAAATGTTTGTTTGTTGCTATTTTCTTGTTTGTGTCTTTATTTATTCCCCACATGGCTTGCTTCATTACATTTGTTTACGTTTTCTCTTTTGATGTTAGAGGTTTTTCATGGATTACCATATTGTCTTAGAAACCATATTTACTGTGAATGCTGGAAATACTCAGAGATTACTGAGAAATTATAGTAAACCAGAGTATAAAATATATTATTTCTCTCTCTCTGAAAAAAAGCAAGAAAAAAAACCAACCAACAATACACATACACACACAAAGAAAAAAACAAGACAAAGAAAAGAACCTAAGTAAAACAGACAAAGCAAACAAAAAACATGCATGAGGTATGCAACATTCTTGTCAGTCCATATGTTTGCAAACCCTTACACAACGTCATGATTTCTACTAAAAGTTCTATCATATTTTTTCCAATTGCAAAGATACATGTATAGAGGTGAAGTAGAAAATTATTCCTGGGTTACCACAAAATATGAATCCTAACATTAAATCTTTACCTCTGTGTCTCTCCCTTTTTTCAGGTTTTTCTTGTTTTTCTGATCTGTCTTTG
Source organism: Phasianus colchicus (assembly GCF_987193195.1). NCBI lineage: Eukaryota > Metazoa > Chordata > Aves > Galliformes > Phasianidae > Phasianus > Phasianus colchicus. The sequence goes on along the minus strand of NC_143437.1, from coordinate 60,645,939 downwards.
TGTGTCACTAGAAAAGAAGAAAAGTTTTCATATAAAAAAGTTGAACAAGAAACTTAAGAATAAAAAGTAATTATGCCAAGTTAAGTCATTTGAGATGAAATGACAAGTTGTGTTATTACTGTGTTATCCTATGCATATCTGCACAGCATACACCATACATGGTTATTGTTAGGCAACAATAGCTAAGTTACTGCTTCCAAATCATAGTTACATTCCCCAACTGTTTTCTACAGTATGAACAACTTTTGCAATTGTCTGTCTGTTCCTGAAGACTGTTTTTCAGAAAACTGTCAAGGACAAAGACAGAGCTCATACTAAATGCTGCTGCCCGCACTAGAAGCAGTACATCATATGGACCACTCCATTTTCTGTCAGGCAGAGTCTCATAAAACTCTGGAATCAATCTTGGAGCATTAGAGTGCCACATGCACAAATGGCACTTTTGTCACATGCCAGCTGGCTTGGGATGGATAACTAGCAATGGATATGGATAGCTAGCAATAGATATGGATAGCTAGTAACACTAGCTGAGATCATCTGCTGACAAATGATGAACCCAAAGCCATAATTAGCTGCCCAGTATGTGCAAAGACAACACTAACATTTTGACAGTGGAAACTGCATTGTGATATTCAGTCAATCACATAATATTTCCCACTCACCTTTCTTAGAATTTCAAACAGCAATTTTCAAGACAATGGAAAATAAGCATGAGGATTTAAGAGCACTTCAGAAAAATCAGCCATGAAAATGCAGGCTGGCTTTAATTATATCTCCTGTGGGGATTTCATCCCAGTCAAGTAAAACTCCTTGGCCAAACATGAGCAAATAAGGAAGATCTTTAACAGTAGCTTGAATTTCATGTCTGACTGGAAAAAAAAGAAGAGCAGGGAACACTCGCTCTCATGTTTTTTTAGTGATGGAATACCTCAGAATGAATTCCTGACATAGCCAACTGAGTCATTTTTAAGGGCAGCAATTTATTCTCTGTGTCATTAGATAACTTTTCTTCTTCTCTTTAAACTAAGGAGAAGTTAACTAGAAATTAGACTAGAATGTTATTTACTCTCTCCATATGCTAATCTTGAAAAGAGAATGTATGAAAAATAGAAAAATACAGGGATTCAGTGAAAATTTTGGGTTCCTCCAGGCATTCTAAAAAAAAAAAGAGCCTTAGAAAGACACATATCTACAGTCATAATTTTAATATGAAATGTACCAACTAAACCAATCTTCCTTAGTATAGAAAATGCAGAATATCTCTATCCACAGTAGCATTATTGGAGTAATTGTAGCAATAGTTCAGTAGACAAAACTAAGAAATCATAAAAATTGGGAGAAGCCTTAAAAATCCTTCTTCTTCATTTGCTCAGGGTCTCTGAGCATTTTTCCCTGCCCATTGAAGCATTTTGAAACATTAAATTTTCTTTTCATTCAAAGGAAATCAAAGAATTTCTCATTTTTTACCAAAAAAAAAAAAAAAAAAAAGTCAATGGCACATTCATGTTGTAATATGAGACATGATAGTCTTTGATCTGTCATTTTGCCAAATCTCAGAAAAAATGTTCTTTCGTTACAACTATTCCATTTTTAGTAATAAATATTCACTCTAATAGACACCTGAAGTTATGTGCCTGTCATTAACCTCTAGTCAGACTTTCTAACTCTTGATAGTTTGAATTATTTATATACAATAGAAAAGCTCCAATTGGAGACGAGTAGAGAGATCTAGTCAAGCACATATTCGCTTTTGTTGTGAGAGTTTTCTTCTTTTTTCTGAAATAATTTAGCAGCGGCTAGATCTTATTAGTCTTTCCTTATTTTGGATGATTCTTTATGGCTATTTGTTCTTCTAAAATGGGTTTTTTCCTCCAGTCGGGCACTTCATTAATCAAAGTTTTATGTAAAAGTCATGTTCACAGAAACCTTGTAGTGTTTTGACAAGTAGGCAGGCTTCGGCAGAATACTGGCATTCACTAACAGCAAACCAACACATTCTCTCTAATGCTTTCCCTTTATTACCTCCAAAATGAGTTTGGGAAAAACAAATTTATTAAAAGCAGCCCTCATGTTGTGTTTATGTTGTGATTTAGGCACTACACTTTGCTCAGAATTATGCCTAAAAAATATATATTTTTCTTGGATTTATTCAATAAGAATAAAAGGCACCTGTTTATGGTTTGGGCATATTTTACACAAGTAAATAATACAGTAAAAACTTATTAATTTATGAATATAATTTTAGATTTTCTGCAGAGTGCTGAATCCAAAGTGCCTTTAAAATCGTCATTCTCTTTCCATCAGGCTTCTACAGAACCTTCTCCACTCTTAAACATAATTGGGATTTACAGAAAGGCCTAAGAGTCAACAAATCTGACAGTTTTGAGACTTTGATAAAAAGAAAAAAAGATCAAGTGTTAAATACCTACCTTTCAAATGTTCCTTCCTTTCATTTCTTTCTTGTTTTTGAGGCTTTTCTCTGTGAATTACTAGAAACATAAAAACGGGAAATTAAATGGTAAATCTGTAGTCTCCTGGTATTATGAACACATTTTATTCTACAAAAGTAATTGAAGAAAATTTTTGTAAAAGCAAAAAATGAATTTTATCTCTGAGTAACAGACACTGGATCTTGTATAGATCTTCTCAGTGTCAATATTTAATTCCAGGAGCAAAAGAAATGTGTGCTTGTAAGTCTTTAGAATTTGGATCATGATTTGGCAACAAATGTAATTATTCAGCAACTTTCATATTTGCTTTAGTTCCATTACACAAGCACAGTGGCTCTAAGATTTCTGATGGAGGAAATTATTTTCAGTTCTTGACAGCAATGCTTTCTATTATTATCAGTAAATGGCTAGCATATTGCTTTCCGTCTCTTTTTTTTCTTTATTTTTAGATGTTACTTCAGCCACAAGATGGATTAATAGGAATACATCTCTTTTAATAAATAAGTAATTTCAGAAGGAACAGCTGTTGAAAGCAATCAGGTACACATCCCGCTAGAAGCAGGCAAATTGGTATGCTTGTGGACTCTACTGACCACTTAACTTTTAGACCATGTTTATGGACATGGTTGTAATACACATCTTACAATTCAGATAAACATATTCCTTGTCAAACTCCACTTTTAAAAGACTAGAGCTTTTGCCAATTTCAATGGGGAATTATTTTCTTTGCAATACTTAAGATTTTGTACTCAAGTAAACCACAGAAAACATAACCCTGGTTAGAAAACAACTGAGAGTTTTATACACAAACATAGTAATATTTTTGCATACACTCATTTCACCAGTTTGGCAGCAAATGTAATTTAATAGGGGTGAAACATATTTTTTCTTGGTTAAATATTTCCTCATTAAAATATAGGTTCATGTCTTTAGGAAAAATCATTCCAAACTTCACTAATTTCATTATGTCTTTGCATGTGTTTGCATTATCGAAATACATTCCCTGTCATAATAGGTAAATAATTGCTGATAACAATTAGCAATACCGTAGAAACAAACTACAAGGAAATTTTTCAAAACCTTTAAGGAATGTGGACAGCTAATTCACACTAAAAGCCAGGCTGTGAAGAACACAGAAGCAATATGCTACTGCATGAAGGACAGGATGGCTCATTCAATTACTTTAGGACATCTAATACCATACCTAAGAAAAACATTGCTTTTTCCTTATATCCAGAAGGTCTTAAGCTATGATTTTTTTGCAGAAATTATAGCATGCTGTTACATCTTATATCTATACTAGCAAGTGAAACCACTGCGTCAAATTCTTCAAGCCAGCATGTTGTTAATTTTGGATGGGACAAGTAAAAAATTTTGAAATAGCTCTGTGATAGTCAATGGTATTTGGTTGTTAAATTTTGTTTCCCTTTCCAAATGCTTTTATGTTCAGATTTACACATAATCCTGGAACTTCTGTCATAAACAACACTTCATTGCCTATAAGTTTTTTCCAGATTTAGTTACCTAGATATCTACTTTTTTTGCAAATGGCTTAACATATGCCATTTCTCAAGCCCTCAAAGGTTAAATGGAAGAATTACATCAGGATTAGAAATAAGCCAAGTTGGCCATATGGTGATGTTTCTGAGAAACAAACTAGAGTTAATAAAATATTTTTGTATATATAACAAATATGAGAAACTATATAAAATCATTTTAAAATCAGTTAAGTCTAGCACTCTTCAGCTGAAAAATGCTGAATCTACAGCTGTCCATTCTACTTTAATTCAGCATTTTATTTGGTTTATGACACACTTTGCAATTAAAATATCACATATTTTGTTTTTCTTAATAGGATACTGGATTCACCTAGAAAACAAAAATAAGAAGAATGAAATATGTCTTTGTAACAAATGTCTAAGCTGAAATTTTCCCACAACTTAAATAAATTTGCTTAGACTTCCTTGAAAAGACAAAAACAAAAACAAACAAACAAACAAACAAAACACATAAGCTCAGAATTGGCTGGTATTAGCATTGAAAAAAATACGATGCCCCAACATAGTGCTCACTAACCTAGATTCTGGAAATTGCTGACACATTTTTACATGAGTTTGAATGAAAATTCAGCCTGAGGCGAAAAGCCAAGCAAGAAAAAATTTATCCTCAATGACTGAAGTATGGTAAATTTATAAATAAACTAAAATAGGAACTTATAATGGAAAATTTTAAGGCAATTTAACAATATATTCTGAGTTTAATCACATAAGAATCTTGCTACTTATTTCACACAAAATTTAAAACAAGAAGTGTAGCATATATGTGGGTTTTCCAAATTTAAATCACCTAACATTATATTTGATTTAGCACCACATGGAAAACATAGTGAAGGGAAATTAGATTGTTTTTCTTAATTAGAATGTCTGAGACAGGGTATTGGATAACATATCTGACCTCAGAAAAAATAAGTGCAAAAAGGAGAGATGAGGAGGAACTGATTCCACACTTAAGCTAAGTAAAAATAGTTTCCAGCTAAGTCTTTGTCCACTGCTTAGTATAAGGCTAAAAGTGATAAGTGGAATGAGCTCAAAGTGGAGATTGCTTGTTCCAGCTAACTAAGTGCTTGTCCGCAGAGCAGCACTCACAAAAGTTAAGATAAATGGACTCATACAATGAAGTTACAATGCATTAGTCAGAGAGCATTAAGTCTCTGTGTAGACGCTTTCATTCAGAAGCCAAGTAACCTTAGATGGCTCTAACATTATCCCTCTTGCAGAAATCCTCGATTTAAAGTTAGGTTTAAATGTAGAACTCAGAGGTTGTTATCACCATCTGAACTGAGGTTCAGTTTTGCCAGCTACTGATGCTGGTCAAAATACCTCCAGTGTGAGCTTTACCCCAGGCTGCCCTCAACCCTGCTATAGAGAGAAGTGTCCCTGCCTATAGCAGGGTGATTGAAACTAGATAATCTTAAAGATCCCTTCCAACCCCAGCCATTCAATGATTCTGTGAAATGTAAATATAATATTTTCGAGACCAGATTGGAGAGAGCTTTGAGCAACCTTGTCTAGTGAACTATTTCCATGCCTATTGCGGGGTGGTTGGAACTAGATGTTATTGAAGGACACTTTCAACCCTAAATATTGTGATTCTATGAAATTTTAGAAACAACAGAAATTTGTCCTGTGCTTCAGTACAGCATATAATTAAAACAGCATTACAAGACTGCAAAAAGATACTTAACTGATGACAACTCAGTGCCTGTCTTTCTGGAATCTTATAACATTTTTGTGATTATCTTTGTCACATTCCTCCATGTAAAGCAAAGCATTTCTCTATAGACGATACTGTACACAAGAAACTGTTTTGGTCAAGACTGAAGTTTCATCTGTATTTTTAGAATACAGATTTTGAAAAGTCCCTAACTAGGAATCTTTGCTAATAGATCTGAGTTAGTTATTACTCGGCTAACCCAGTGGCATCCTAAAAAATTCATTTCCATACTACGTGATTTATTAAGTACTTGGGAAGAGACTCTAGGCACTACACATGACCCTGATTAGCACAGAGCTGAAAAGTTACCACTAGAGTTGTAAAATACTATAAAAACCTATGAGGAAAATATATGTTTATATAAAGGATATAATTGTGTAAGGGAGAGTGTATGTATATGCACATTACTTTTAATAAGACTCCTGTTACTTTCTTCTGCCATTACTGAGCACAGCATTGGTACATGAGAGAGATGCTCATCAAATTTTATTTGGCCTATACTTTCCAGAGGAGGTTTCATTACGCAAAAAAATCTGCACATATTCCAGGAAACATATTTGTTTATCTGACCTTGAAAACCAGTTTGAACCAGCTCCTGTATAGATTTTTTGAAAGTGCCAGTTAGAGGACACTCTAAAAAAGTAGGTTCTTATAATGGAGATTTTTCTTATCTTTCATACACACCTTGCTCACTCTTAACTATGTCTAACTTGGATGGCACCTACTGGTCTATAAATATATTTTCTTTCTTGCCCAACACATTAAAGGTATTTTGCACCAGAGAAAGTTTGTCTGCACACTATCTTCTAGCACTTTTGCTATAAAAAGAGTCCTGGATAGATTTGGACAAGATAATTTTATTATGAATTTGAGTTTGCAATATAACCCCACAAATTTAAAATGACACTATTTGTTAATGCCAAGGCATAAATGAAGTTTCCATTATTTACAGCCTGTGCCAACCATTCTCTGGATTATTTTATAATATAATAACGATAACACATGCAGTTGGCAAAGACAGCATATATTTCACACATGTATGTAGGTAAATAGTCAAAGAATTACCTTTTGGTGTTGTTCGTTTTTCATGTCTCTCTGTTTTCTCTTTATGAATTTCTGAAAATAATGCAATGCAGAATTTAATCATGAATATTAAAGTAATCTTAACACAAGAAAATATCAGATGAATTATTTCAATAAAATAGCTAATTGATCAAATATTATAGCACGGTTATGACTTTATAATCTGCATATTCTTAATTATATACAATAAAATTCATTTATCAGTGTATATATCATTTTTCATTTATATATGCCTATATATACACTCACATACAAAATATATAGACAAAAATCACAAGAGTAAATTACTTTAATAATCATTCTGATTTAAATTGAGCAGTAGTAGCGCTTTTAATATCAAGAATATGTTATGCTCATCAGCAACAGCTACATAATAACATATGTTGGTTATGAATCAGAAAAAAAAAACAAAAAAAACATGCTTTTATTCAGCATTTTTCTCTAACTATCTCTAGTTGCTTGCCAGGATTAGTATTTTGTATTTTACAAATTAACTTTCAAAGGTAAAGTTAATTCAAAGGTAATGTTTTCACTACATATTCTAGGTTTTTAAAGCTCAGATTCTCAGTCAGTAACTTCAACTCACGACAAAAGATAGACTCAGTGCTGTACACAAATTACAAACACATATAAAAATTGCCGGGTTACAGATCAGAGTTTCTGAGAAGACTCATTTTAATCATACTGTATACTAAAGCACATTTCATAAACCCCTTAGCTAAGAACAGCCTTGTTAGAAGAGAAAGTATAACAGTATTTATCTGTCCTTGCTATGCCACCCCTTATAAATAAAATTTCTCACCTGTGACATTGATATTGTTCTTACTGCTATACACCTTCATAGTTATTTTTTCTATAGTCCTTATTGTGCCAAAACCACAATAACACAGAAAATGAAAAATGTGGAATTTAGGAAAAACAAACCAGAATTAAATCAAGCTGTCATGATGCTGTTTGCTTTCAGTGGTAGAAATTTATAGGGCATAAATTAGAAGTGACAAATAAATTCATAAGATTAAACAGAGCATCCGGTTTATTGTAATATACATATTTTCCTGCAGTGGAAAACTGGTATAAAATACTGGATCAAACAGATCTTTGACAAAATCACATACAAATCTCACCAGAGTCCATTACTTCCTTTTTTTAAGGGTGAGATTTGATCTTTAGATTCTAAATAATGTGTGTTCTGGCCTTCAAAGTAATACAACAGAGTAAAAGCTGTGCGTATTACATCTCAACTCTAAGGAGCTACTCTAATATTTGTTAAAGAGAGTAGAAATGTTCTATTTATCCCACTAGTTATTTGCTCCAGTTGTAACAGAACATACATTGTCAAAGAGATACAGTAGTAAATGGTGTTTTCTCTTTTCAACATTGATTTGTGCATTATAAATAAATATAGAATGTTTTTATTGAATGGTGTAAGTCATCTAAAATAAAGATTTTGCTTTGTTCACAAGAAACATAATAAAATCAGGCTATGTAGCCATCAGTAATGATAGTATTTCATGGAGACAAACGATAACAAAAGAAAAAATATGTATTACTGTTAGCTGCCTATGTATGGCAGCATAACTAAGCTAATTATATGATGTCAATGAGCCAAAAGGACTTTTGTTCTATTTTTGTCTTGTACTTTGCAGCTTGGGTGTGTAGTTCATCTTTTGTTCTACAAACCTCAAATGTGGTGATTAGGAAAAAATCATCTTATATTGATTTACTGTACTTCAGCTGAGCTTGGATTATTTTTCTTCATGTAACTATATGAGGATAATTTTTCCATCTACTGAGAGAATCCTACTGCTGGATTTTCAAACATTTCCCTCTTGTTCTGCTTAAAAGGATACTTAAACTAGTTTCTGTAACATAACCATAGAAATAGTGCAAGGCAGATTATTTGCAGCTACACAATTCCTCCCTGATTCTGAGCATACTTGAGAAATTCTCCATGCCATTGCTCCAGACTACCTTCCTTACAATGCATTTAAGAAAGTTCAGTTACTTCCTTTGCACAACAATATACATAGGAGTCACATCTCAGCCAGCTCAAAGGTCATTCTACATAAAGATACGATTGTGGCCCATGAAGAGACAAATCACATTCTACAGAGACAAATATAGAATCCTTAGAATTGGAAGGGACCTCTGAATGCCATTTAGTCCAACTCCCCTGCAGGGAGCAACCAAGCTGAGTGGTATGGTTGATACGTTAGAGGGAAGGGAAGCCATCCAGGCTTCCCACAGGGACCTGGACAGGTTGGAGAAATGTATCCATGAGAACTTAATGAGATTCAACAAGGCCAAGTGCAAGGTACTTGGCTGGGGCAATCATAGGAATTTATGCAATCTGGGGGAAGATCTCCTTGAGAGTACCCCTGCGGAAATGGACTTGGGCATCCAGGTAGACAAGAAGCTGGACATGAGCCAGGAGTGTGCACTTGCAGCCCAGAAAGCCAACTATATTCTGGGCTGCATTAAAAGAGGAGTGGACAGCAGGGCTTCACCCTTGGAAGGGTTCATTCACAATCTCTCTCAGCAACCTGTTCCCCTGTCTCACTGCCTTCACTGTAAAAAAATAATAAATATGTCTTCTTTATCTCCAATCTAAGTCTATCCTCTTTCAGTTCAAAACCATTTACCCTTGACCTATCCTTACATGACTCAAGATGACTCAGCTCCACTGCGTTCCCACTACCTTTAACATCTTTCTCTACCAAAAATAAATAAATAAATAAATAAATAAAAATAAAAATCCTTTCCTTGAAAAAAATATGTATAAAGAGGGATTTTTTTAAAAAAAGTTTTTAAAACTTTGTGATTTTAGCAAATTTCTTTTTCTTACTTTTATCTGCAAAATATATATGAAACAATGATTGTAGAGTTGGCCATCTAAATCAGCTTCATATTTTGTCAGTAACTAATTTTATTGACACAAGCACTGCAGTAATGCACATAAAGTGATACTTGCTAGACAGCAACAGTGAGAATTTCACCTAATTTTCTGCTACAGTTAGGTTTCCATATATTGTACAAAACTCTATAGAAATTCCTTGAAGTAACCCTAATAGTACATAAGTTTGTATATGTATTTTTATATATTGCAAAATATGCCATCATTAAGATCTCTTCACAAACTTGCCATTATACTTAGAACTGTCATAAAATACAATTGCCTGGAAGACATCAATTCTATGCATTATGATATAAATTTTCCCAGCACAAGTAAATTTAGTTTCAATATATGCTGATCTTGATTAATCTACAAGACAGAAAGTGGAGACTGTTAGCTAACTCCGAAAGATTTTAAATAAATAAACACATTAGATTATTCTACTGATGTTTTTCTCTGATCAGAGTTTTGATACTGCCTCATCCTTTAAGACAAAGAGCTTTAATTTTCTAGTAATCACATCATATCTTATTGCTGAGTTGACAAAGTGGCTACAATATCATAGAAGACGCACATGGCCAGTTTAAAGTATGTAATTTATCTCTATCAATGTGACACATTGTTAATAAATCCTAAATATTCTTAATTCATTTTTAGAAAAATGACAGAATCAAGTAGCAACAAGGATAATCTTCATCACCACGGCAACCATCCCGATTCTTTATGTGATGGCAGCACGGTTTATTACATTATTGCAAGGGAGTATGTATTTCAAAGCTGTATTTTATTGTTTTCTTTTTTATTTATCAGACAGATGTGAAAATTGTTTTTCCCTTTTTTTGTTTCTTGGATTTTGAATGGATAATTACTTCATTTTCTTAAACATGGGTATTGATTGACACTAGTTTCTCTAGACCTTGAGTGCTGTGTGGATATAGAGAACATACATGGTTTTTTGTTTTAAATAACTTCTAGAAGGGAAGCTAGTAGACCTCTTACTGACTATTTAAAGATGCTTAACGGAGATAGAAACAGCTATACTTTTAGCAGGCCAATATATCTATACGCTATTGATCTAGAACAGGCTCTCAAAGTCTTCAGAGGATCTGTATTGCAGGCAGCTTTACTGAAAATCCCTGCTGAAAATGTAATTTTGACATTATCTTCCCCCACCCCTCACCAAGCTAATTTCTACTATCAGCAACTTGCAGTGTCTAACAACAGCCTGGCACTGGCCATATACTCTGAAGCCTCAGATACGGGAAAATCTGGGTTGGAAAAAAAGAATGCAGTCCTCTGACACAGCATGGGCTCAGCGATCCGTCAATTTACTAGAGCATGACTGAAGAAGCACCACCCCAGCCTGGCTTAGCACAAAGAGATTCTTATGTTTCCGTCAACACAATTCCCTGCTTCATCAGCTTTTGTCTGCTCTCCTGTTGCTGACTTTGTATTTTGCTGGTTACTTTGTGAGTTTGGTTTGTTGTTGTTTTGCTTTGTTTTGTTTGTTTTAAGGAATATGTCACTCATATTCACTCACAGGAAACACAGAAATATGTACCTTTAGTGCTCTGACACTTTTTTATTGAAGTGTGAAAAGGAGAATGAGTCCTACTGATAGTTCTGATGTACTAGAGGTTAATAATTTGCTTTCGAGAAGTCAAAACCCTTACATCTATTGCCAGCAATTTAATGGGAGTATATCCACGCTAGTTCATCAAGACTAATTAGTAGCAGGCAGCTGATTATCCTGAAGAGATGATGGAAACAGATACTGAGGGCAAGGCAAGAGTGAGTGGTGTTAAGAGCTTTAGAAGATGAGAGGAATGTCATTTCTAATATATTTCTTGATGCTGTCTGTATGAAGAATTATAGTCAACTCTCCTGCTGCTGGTATCCTCAGGAGGAATTTGCAATTGTGCAGCTGATGTCTATTTTTAATCTAGATAGTACCAGCTGGTGATGGTGACAGTTATCCTTATGGGGCTAGGAGAATAAAGGAATTTGTGTGTTTGAGCAACTTCTAGCTAACTACTAATACATCATGTAGCTATAGTCTAGAGGGAAGAAAAAAAATTGCAACAGGCATAATTGGGAAAAATATAAAGCAAAAATTGGAAACTTTTAATTGGGAAATTAAATTGGTGTGTTGTACATATATCTAGGCACCAAAACCAATGTAATATCATAGGAGGATTTAAGTACTAACATTCACTGTTAAGAAATCTGAGTGACACATAGGACAAATTTAGGTCCTTCCCTAAAGCTTGCTAGTTGTATAGTCTTATCCATGGTGTTTCCTTAGATCCCATCCTGTTCTGCAGACTTACAGAAACGTCAGTTTGGGGTACTGAGCAATTTCTGAAGGCATGCAAATGTGATAAAAAATTAATTCTCTCTTATCCATGAAAATACTGAAGGGACTGTGTGCTCATCCAGTGTATGATATATCAGGCCAAAGTGCCTCTTAAGTATGTAACACTTTTGAAATTACAACCACAATTTGGAGTGAAAATTAAGATTTATGTATATATATATTCTTTAGAATTGTATAGCATATCTTCCATGTCCCGTGTAAGGCTACACAGGTCACAGAAGAACATTTCTCATTTTTATTAGCACAAACATTCTGTTCAGTGTGTATTTAGCCAGAACTGTGAATTGATTTTGACTGCTCCTAAATCTATTCAGTGAAGCTTGTCTACTTCACGTTGTCTTTATTCCCTCCTCTTCATATTTTGTTCTATTGTTTGTTCTATAGTTTGTTCTATGTCACTTAAAAGCTATCAGAGACAGCGAGAACATGACCCTTGAGTATTTCATAACAACTTATACTTGCTTGCTGTACGCTACTCACGATGTTTTCTTACTAAGGAGTTCCTCTTAGAATATAGAGATTTAACATTGCCTTGCTGATATATGCTGTCTTTTTATAATGTCAAAATGGGACAAAAATAAACTAATTAATTCTAGTTCAGGAGATATTCAGTTGTTTCCACACTGTTATAATTTCACCAGTCTGTAATATAAATGCATCGCTGGTGACCTGCAGACATCTTCCTCATCTTGCTAAGGAGTGCTTTGATTCTAGTGTGATATTTTATTTTATTTTATTTTTAGCAGAGCATACATCAAAGGAGACACATTTGAAAGAAGGTATTTTCAGAACAGAGTGTATGCTATTTTCATAGCAGCAAAACACCCTAGTCCATATAAAGATTTTATTATAAGCTACTCTTCCAAAATCTCCATATTTTTCTTTTTAGCATTATTTGTGGTTGGACTTGAAGATCTTTGAGGTCTTTTCCAACCTGAACAATTCTGTGATTCTGTGACTATATACAAGACAATTTATTATATCCATATTTTTCACACTGCTATGTTTGAAATATCATTATAGATTGCTATAGAATAAAATAGCTTTAGAAATTAGTGTTGAGTAGAAGCATATCACTATTATTACTGTGGACCTATTAAAACAGTTTTACTGCAAAATCACTGATGGGTGTCACTGATCTTCACCCTCCCCATCCTTCCTCCTCCCCCCCATTTTTATTGTTAATATCTTTTGGTATTTTCTTATTTCATTTACCATGACTGCTTAAAAATTTAATCCTTCATAATGTTTCAATACAAAATTGTCTTTTAGAAAAATAATAAAATATTTCTTTCTCCTGAAAAACTGTGATGAAAGAAGTTTCTTCCATAGCTGAAGAATTAGCTGTAAACATGGGAACTATTATATAGTTAATTAAGAATTTGTTTATTTGAGGTATGTGCTGTGTGCTCCACCAAAAAATGGGAATGGTTGTGGTCCTAAGAGATGAAGTCCAGCTTGAAAGCTCCAGTTTACCAGAGCATATGAGACTTGACATAGTGCCCAAACTTTTATTTCAGAGGCAATTTTTATGTTTGGAGGTTTTTTCCCCCTCTGGTAAAGTTTCAATTTACAGTCAAAAAATAATTTCTTAAAAGAAAGGTTTTGACTGTTTTGTACAATTAATGATCTTGGATGCTATAAGCTGCATTAACATATTTCAGGAAGACCATAGACAGACAGTTACTTTATGGAGGAATTTTAGTGACTGGATTTTGGAAAGAATTAAAAGCGAAAGATATTTTACAGAAGTAGTTTCTATTCTTTTACAAATATATAATATGCTAAGACTCCCCCATCCCTCCCCCCCCCCCCTTTTCTTTTTTTTGTTCCCCAATTACAATTTTGTATCTTGGTTCTGAAATGAAAAAGAAATTTAATGAAACTTGGATTTTGAAAAGTGCTACACATACATAAAACCCATTCCTCCAAAAAAGAAAAAATTAATTAGAGATGGAACAATGGAATCAAAAAGCAGGTTGTTCTTTTCTTTCTGTAGAAGTAAAATGGTTGTGGTAAATTTCTTTTTACAAATTCCATCTCAAACAAATGTTATTTGACCAGTTTTAAATGATGTTTTTCATAATCAATTTTATCATAATCTGCACTTAATTGAATGTAGTCTTACACAGACAAAATGCAGACGATATCTAATTTTGTGTGTATGTGAATTAAAAACCACACACAAAAAAAGAAAGTGAGAGAATAATCACACTTCCTATGCTCAGCTTAAAAAATGCAAGTTTTGCAAATCATGTTTTAATCTATTATCATGCCAATTTGTATTATTTGTTTCTAGATTTGCTAAGAGGGTTTTTTTTTTTTTTAAGTCCTGGCATGCAAGAGAAAGATACTGAATCTAAAGGTCACAGGCATAGGGCCACACTTGCAATAGCCTCTATCTGGAACTGTCACAGGGATTTGAGTTTGTTCAAAAATGCAGGACCCTGAATTTTGGTACTGTGGGTTTATCTGTGTTTCAAATGGACTTTCAAACTTTTCCTTTTTTTGTGATGTTGGCAGATAAGTTCTTAGTAAATATCTTTATAAGCCATGGAGATAAAACTATCTAGAGATGAGGAGAAATCTAGTACAACAGAAACCTTTTTCCACCTGGAAAATGATTGAAATGAATATATATATATATATATATATATATATATATATATATATATATATATATATTATATATATATCTTTTCCCTGTCCTTTCTTAGCTCTCACTTACTAGATCAGACATTGTCTCTGGTACAGCAAGCTCCCAGGCAGGGGGGGAATCCACCTAACACTTTTTTTTTAGTAAGATCATCCTGAAACCTCACTGCTAGAACACAATGATATCCGCTATGATAACATGGGTAGATTCACCTAAGATTTTCCATGATTTAAGAGGATAGCTTAAACACCTGAAAACACTTCAGCTCAGCTTTGAACAACTGCCCTTGTGGTTCAAAGCTCTCTGTATATCTTTGAAGAAATAGCCAGCAACTTTGGATTAAAATGTTACAACTCAAATTGAAACTCAATCACCATTCTTCAACTGAGAAAAGGGCTATAATTGAGCATCCCTATTCCCTAGAAGTATGCAGTTTAATTTCATTTGGATAATATAGAAAATATTTTCCTTATGTTATAAAATACTATTTCATAGTGGATACACTATTACTGTATTCATGAGAGTAAGAAAACAAGGCAAGATTGTTAAAAGAATATTAGCAACTGAAATGGATGCCACAAAATATGTGAAGAACACATATCTGGAAAAGAGTTTAACATCTAAGAATATAATCAATCAAGGATTTTCATCTTTTAACACAGAGTGTACTTCACACAATGATACACCAAATGCTTTGTAGTAAAGGGCAGCCTAGGGATACAGTGAAAGCCTTTTACAGAGATCTGTAATAGCAATTCATATGCAGAAAATTGAACATTACCATATGGCAACATTAAGGAAACTGAATTCAGAAGGCGTTACCAGTACAAATAGATATATACTTTAGGGATGAATGGAACTGAATAATTGATTTCTAGAATATAACTACCACACCAGCAATTCAGTTTTCAGGATGCATCTATTTTACTTTGAATTTCTTTTCTCTAGTGCATTCCCAACTTTTTGGTTGGAAAATGCTTATTTCTTTGCATAAATATTTCTAAAGAGTATCACAGAATCACAGAATCACAGAATCGTAGGGGTTGGAAGGGACCTCCAGAGATCATCGAGTCCAACCCCCCTGCCAAAGCAGGATCCCTACACCAGGTCGCACAGGTAGGCGTCCAGGCGGGTCTTGAATATCTCCAGAGAAGGAGACTCCACAACCTCCCTGGGCAGCCTGTTCCAGTGCTCCGTCACCCTCACCATAAAGAAGTTCTTGCGCACATTGGTGCGGAACTTCCTATGCTCCAGCTTCTGGCCATTTCCCCTTGTCCTGTCTCCGCACACTGCTGAAAAGAGTCTGGCCTCGAATACTACTCGAAAAGAGTAGTATTATTTCCAGAAGAAACATTTGCTTTCTTTATAATTCCAAATTTTTTTACTGAATTACAAGAGAACTTCTAGATGATAGAAGATGATGTTGTATTTTCTGTATTTTTCCAAAAAGAAAGGATAGTTAATGTTAGTTAGCAATGTGAATTTTTCTAGCAGTTCTGCAGATATAAGCTATGGCAAGAGTAAATTAATATCTTCTATAAATTACAATTCTTTTCCAAAATGGCAGAGCTGCTGAGGATTAGTCAGTGAAATGAACTGTGTCCTTAGAAGTTGCCATATCTTTTCAGAGGATCATGAACTGTATGTTATCAGCATATTAATTACCAGTCTAATCATCAGGGAAAAACATTCTCAGCTGAAGAGAAGACAGGGTGGAAAGATGGATATGATAATTTCCTAAAAAGTTTATTTATAATTAGCAATGTTTCTTGTACAGAAAATTCTGGAGAGTTGTTTTGTTGTTGTTGTTATTGTTGTAGTTATGGCTTCTTATTTTAATCTATGATTTGTTAACTGCATTTTTTTTTTTTTAAATAAAAAAAAAAATAAAGAGAATAGGACCATTTCATATAACTACATCTTTCATTTTATACATCTTTCCATCTCAAAAAGGTGCTCTAACTCACAGAGGTCTATCTAATGTCTAGATATCATGGAAGTCAAGTTTGATGTGATTGCTGATATAGAATAATCTTATGTCAATACATATTTATTTGTTCATACAGAGATGGTAACAATACCATGATTTTACATTTCTGACTCAGTGTTCTCAAAGTTTACTGTATTATTTTAAATGAGAATCTCTTACAAAGGGACTTACTTTTGAAGTGAGAGAGGGGGTGGATTGCATTGAAGCCCAAATACAAAATCAAAGAAAAATATCTTATAAAATCAATTTACTAAGCCTCAGAATGCAAGATTAAAAAATGAACAGCTCTAATGTTAGTATATTTTTTAAAGATTTTGAACAACTTCTTCGTAAGACCAAGATTCATGTTTCAGAGCCAGAATGCATTGCCTGTGTTGAAGTAGAAGAAAATGCTACTTTAACATACAGAATTAAATGTTACAAGTGCTCAGTTTGCCAGATGTACACTGCTAAGCCAAATTTTTATTTAGATTTAAATTTTTAATTACATGTATGTTAACTGGAGTGATGTTCCAGTTTAATAATTGCATTTTATTCATTGATAGTACTGAAGTGTTTGCACTTGCCTATATTTTACAGGTGATTATTTTCAATTCTGTGCACCATGTTTCTCAGCTCTTTACAAGTCTCACATCTGATGCCAAATGCATGCACCAAAAGACAATAAATTTTTATCTCTGTTTCTGTAGCAATAAATTTTAGTAAAAAGACAAAAATATGAAAAAACTTGTGGATTTGTCTCTAAAGGTTAAAATAACCCTTAGAAAATGAACATTATGCCTCATAACAATTGTTCTAGAAATAAATGCAGCTATTTATGAAAGCATTTTAAGCCTATAAGAAACTATTATTAGACATCAAAGTGTATTTTATGAGAAAGCACCACAGTTTTGCCATGTTGAGAGTACTCACTGTTGAGGACAGCAAAGTCCTCTACAGTATAATCTTTCAGTAACTGATTGAGATTATGGTTTCCTTGGATATTATGAATGTTCACATTTCCAATTACTAAAGATAAATATTAGTGAAAGGCAGGATGGCAAAAATAATTGGAATAAAAAGACATTTGAAAAGTGTTTTCATCCCTTTTTAAGGATTCTGAGATTGATACTAGTTCTGTTATATATGCCAGCCCATTTTTAATACTTGCATTATTATCTTTGCTTTCAATTTACAGCACTACGAAGGTGATCTTCACTTTCTTCACTTTCTTTGGGCTTGTAATTATCACTACACTCTTCTCTCCTACTTTCATGACTGCAGAGTATCCTCACCACTACCCTTTTTTTTTAGCACATACTAAAAACTTTTATACAATTTGATTGTATTGTATTAGCAACAATCTTTTTAGTTTTGCATTTACTATATTTACATTACAAAGTAAATCTAGTGCTAACTTTTTAGTGTTCATAAAAATTGCCAGCAAATAAAGAAAAAAATGGAGGCTTATCCATATACCCAAAATAGGTGAGAAGATATTTCAAAAGTTCTCATCTGCCTATTCATGAAAGTTCTCTCCACATAAATACTTAAAAAATGGGTACAACAATATTTGATCTAGTATGTACATTTACAGATTGAAATTTGAGAGAAATTTCTCTTAAATATGTGCAAAAAATCAAACTGTTCCTCTTCTGGAGTGTACTACTTGGTCTCACTCTTGCTATTTGTTTAGGACGTTCAAATGCCCTGCTGTAAGAGCCATCTAAAGTACAATTCCCATGGACAGAAATGCTGCACCAAGTAGATGAGACCATGATGCAGAAATGGTCCTTTGAATGAAAACAGAAAATACTCTAAAGCCTAAAAGTGTAATGTTGATTTTGTGGATCTAGCTACAAATATTTTTATATCCAAAACATGCCGAAAATTGCTGGTCCTTCTTTGGGTCCAGCCCTAATAGCAGACACATGACAAAAATCATGGCTTCATGCCAGATATGTTTTACTTTTGTCACCCAGAAAAAGAGATGACAAAAAAGCCAGACTGTAGTCATCAAGATGAAATGGAGATCTTCTGCAGTCTGGAGACGGTAACAAGCTATTTGCAGACATGCCTCTGTGAAAATTTATGCCTGTGTTTTGGTAGGATCTTAGGACACTTCCTTCATCAGTCTTAGCCAAGAAATATCTTGTTACAAGAAGACAAGGATGAAACATCCTCTGAAACAATGGGGTAAAGATCCTGAGCACATGTACAAGAAGTGGGAAGCCCGCTCAAAATCTGTTTTAAAGCTCAGGCAGATGAAGCATGCTTGAATTTGGTCACATTCACTTCTACATTACTGATTTATCCTGAAAGGTACCAGCTCCAAAAGAATCACCGTTAATTCTTCAATTTCCTTCACACCAAACACAGATATGCCTTTCTCAGACATTTATCTCTAAGGGAGACTGTGAGCTCTGAATCCTGAGGAGAACATCTCAATACTCAGAAACTTAAAAGGAAGAACTTTTATGTCCTAATAATGAGTACTTCCCACTGACTAATTTAAGCAGTCTCTAGTTTGTTTTGATTGCTTCTCTGAATTCCATATCTACAACAGAAATTGTTCCAGCTCAAGGTCTAGGAGCTTGCCTTTAGTAGGCATGAGGGTATCACTGACTTCTAAAGAAGCAGGCACTGCAATGCTGAGTATGATGTCTGCAATGTTTTTACAGAGAAAGCTTGACCAGCAATGAAGTACTTCTATAACATCCCAGATCAGACAGCTACACTGGCTCATGATGAGTAGGCCTCTTCCAATCATGTACCTGTGGGCTCTGACAGCAACATGCTACAACTTCAGATTCTGAACCCAATGTCATATTAACAATGCATTTCTTTTTATGGGATAAGAGAAAGGGAACCCTTTTGAAGATTTTAACCAATGGATTAAGATGGAATGTTTTCCTACAACATCAGTCCAAATATGAAAAATCATCCATTGGATGATATGCGGCCCTGGTCTCCAAACCTATTTAGTCCTTAGATGCCCTATTGAGACTGATAAATTGTATCATTAAATGCACTCTTGAACCAGTTACATTTAACTTCAGAGAAAATTGGATTGCAATCTCAGCACCAACTGAGGTGATAGATTCTTCAAGATAGATATTTACCTTTTAGTGTACCATTCAATGGATACCAAATTCAAGTCAAAAAGTCCAGGTAACACATCTTGTTATTATCAACCTGTGCTTAATTTGGAGTAAAAATGTGCCTAGTTTTTAAAAGTTTTACATCCTATCAACAATATCCCAAGCCTTTTAAATATATTTTCATTTTCATTTAATAGGAGTTGAACTAAAGTTTTGTGTTTCGGCATAGCAATCTTCAAGTCTGGGAAGATTTATATTATAAATTCTACCTGTTTCATTCTTGTCTTGTTACTAGTTAACTAAATAATTTTTTTCAGAAGATTCAAAGGTAGACCTCATTTTAGGTCTTTTCATTGGTACAATGTAGTATGTTCTTATATCTTGTCATTATTTCTCCATGAATTTCCCTTATATATTCATATTTCTAAACACCATTTCTCTGCAGGCATACATGTAATTCACACAAACTTTAATAAGAGACCCGTATACAGGGCAAGGATACAAATAATATCGTTACAGTAATTTTATCAGTTTGATATGACTTGTTTCTGCTTTTCTAGATAATACTTAATTCTTGCAAAGAGCAAACATTTCAGCAAGTTTTATAAATTGAATTTCTGATTCAGTAATTTTCTTAAAGCACAATACTCGTGGTTGGTAGGCAGAAATAATGACAGAACCCATACCACAGACATACTAGTTTACTCTGAATATACGTTGCAAAAAATTTGCCATCTATAGGGAAGCATCTGACCAACCTTTTATCACGGAAGATTCCACTTCACCTAAACAAAGAGAAAAAAAACAAAAACAAAACAAATGGCAGATAAGAGGCTTCATAATAGAACCAAGCCAAAGCAAAATACATATGCACAATACATTATTTCTCCTATTGATTAATTATCACTTTTAAATGCATTTTATTCCTTCTATGCTGAAAGGCAAGTATTCTATTCTGAGTTTGGATTTTCACAGAATCTGTCTCTTATCATAGAAGGTTTCTGGGTCTGGGACAGGTAAATTCAGTGTGCAGTAGTAACCAAAGAAACTCCCAAATCTGTATTTGTGCTTCTGAATATAAATTTGTGATGATGTGTCTACAATTTGCTTGAATGTATGCATGAACTCATGTTGTAAGGAAAGGTCCAGTGGTTCATTCTAAACTCCAGATTATAAAATGAATGCACAGGATAGCAAGGTTGTAAATGTAACAGCACTTCTAGTGAAATCCATGGCAAAAGAGACCCAGTTTCAGAGGAACAATGAGCTGTCAATTTTAATTTGAAGGATTCACTCTGGAAAATGAAGCTTTCTTTTAAAGGATACAATGCAGTAAGTTGTTTTCTGCCATTTCACACTACAGGTAGACATAGGTGAAATGCCACCTGGCTAATGGAACTGAAGTTTCCAAGCACTCAGTAAGCATTCAGATCTTGAGTATTTTTATCTCAGTTATTTTATGACCTTTCCTACTTCCTTTAACACATACACACTCATGTACTTGAACACTCTAAAAGGGAGAAACACCATCCAGAGGGACCTGGACATACTCGAAAAGTGGGCACATGAAAATCTAATGAGTTTTAACAAGACCAAGTGCGAGGTGTCGCACTTGGGTCACAGCAATCTCAGATACAAGTACAGACTGGGAGAAAAACTCATCGAGAGCAGTCCTGTGGAGAAGGACTTGGGGGTCCTGATGGATGAAAACCTGGACATGAACCAGCAGTGTGCTGTTGCAGCCCTGAAGGCCAACAGTATCCTGGGCTGCATCAAAAGAGGGGTGGCCAGCATGGCAAGAGAGGTGATTGTTCCCCACCACTCCACCCTTGTGAGGTCCTATCTGGAGTACTGTGTCCAGGCCCAGGGTCCCAAGCAGAAGAAGGATGCAGAGTTGTTGGAGTGAATCCAGAGGATGACCAAAGGGCTGGAGCAACCCCTCTATCAAGAAAGGTTGAGCAAGTTGGGCTTGTTTATCTTGGAGAAGACTGTGCAGCAACTTCATAGTGGACTTCCAGTACTTGAAGGGAACTTACTATCAGGAAGAGGAGCAGATTTTCACACAGTCTGATAGTGGCAGGACAAGGGGGAATGGCTTTAAACTAAAAGAGGAGAGGTTCAGATTAGATGTCAAGACGAAATTTTTTACTCAGAATGTGGTTAGGCACTGGAACAGGTTTCCCAGAAAGGTTATGGATGCCACATCTCTGGAGGCATTCAAGGCCTGGTTGGATGGGATCCTGGGCAGCGTGATCCAGTAGGTGCAATCCTGCCCATGGCAGGGAGGTTAGGACTGGATGATCTTTAACTCCTCCAACTTAAGCCAGTCTATGATTTTATGACATCATTCTATGAACACAAAATGGTAAAAATGAAAAGTTTTGAAATTTTATCATGCTCTCAATATCACATATTTTCTGTTTCTCAAGCATATGAGGGGATGGCTTTCTGTAGATCATATCTGAGAATAGGATATCCTGTTCACAAACTCGCATGTAGCAGCTTATCTATTATTATTCATATGTGGTACCAGTATATAAAGTTCATCCACACATTTAAACGTATGAATTTGATAATATCTCAAGCTTATGAACAAACAGGTAGAAGTCAGTTTCAGTTCACATTCTGGGGTAGATAAATTGAATACAAAATAAATTATTTTGAAATGAAAATGTCATTCCTACACTCATCACTTCTCAATATGACCAATGCAATGTGGCATAAAAATCCACAACTGCTCTGCTCACACAATAGAACTATACATTTTTTTAATAGCAGAAAGATAATTATTTCCAAGTTTGTTATGTTAACAGTTTACTTTCATTTATCAGATGATGTCAAAGAAGAAAATTACTGTAATGATAACATCAAAAATTTTAGTAAAGTGCATTATTTGTAAATTGCCATCCAACCTACCCTTAGTCTAGTCAAAATTATTTTTTTTCTTACATTTTTCTTTTAACAATACATTATTCTGTCATTAGTATATAGAAACTAAATATATAGGTTTCTTGGTCTACCTTATATTTTCAGAGGCTAATTGTAGATTTTTACTGATTAAAAGAAAATAGCTGTTGCCATGCTCTGAAGTGATATTCCGATGCATATTTTTATTGTGATTTTGAAGTCTTGTATAAATTAGCACTCTCTACTTCAAGATGTACTAATGGTAATATTTAATTCTGACAGCTTTTCTGTAATGGTACATTAAACATGAAATGAAAGCTAACAAAGAGATGAATTTACTCATTGAAATAGCCAGTAGATACTTTATTAGCAACAACATTCACTTTTTATTTTGTTTGACCTTTCTGACTAAGAGGTTAAAGCTGAGTAAGCCAACATAATGCATGCAAAACAGCAATTAGTGCAGTTACAGAAATCTACATTATGAATACCTTCATCACTGTCATCATCGTCACTCCATATGATGTCAGACAGTAAAGAAATAAAGCCATAAAGCCAGTCAGTTGATTCTTCCAAAGTCTCATGAATGATTCTCAGTGGTTCTGTGCTAAGCTTGTTAACAGATCTTCCTGAGTGCAGAGTTTAAAAAAAAAAAAACAACAGAAAAAGATTTGGTGTTTAAGGTTAATCTACATTTTATAGAGAACTAATTATACAACCTTCTTTAACAGAAACAATGATTTTTACTTTTAATTTTCATTATTCAAATGTTTGAGGACAGCTTTCCTTCCTGTGCATGTAAATTGTCCTTGCAGTTCGCAAAGTGATTCATAGCCCAGTGGACAATTTGGTCTGATAGTGCTCTCCCAGTTCTGGCTCTTCTTCTGAGGCTTTGTTGGGTTCAGAAGAAATATAGATTTGATTCTACCCCAGATTTATCCTTCTAGATAATTTCTTCCTTTCAGTCCAGTTTATTTCTCTGACCCAGGTCCCCTGCCTCTTGATGTCTATTTAGTATTCACTACTGTTGGTTTCCCAGTCCTATGTCACATCTATCTTCAAGGCTATTCTGGCTACACTCAAACACATAAACCCACAAATTTGTTTCTCTTACATTTTTTCAGGAGTTTCATTCACATACATGTGTGAGTATTTAACTAGTTGTTGCCTTCTTGCTCCTGTAGGTCAACAAACAAGGAAGTTGCAACATTCCATGTGCTCCATCTTCCTGGTTACTGCTATGGAAGAAAGGCCCCTGCCCTCCACATATCTTCACTTGAGGGTGAACAATCACTAGTGATTAATACAAGTATTCCTTTAAAGGTTTTTCCAGTTATGATGTCACCAAATTTCTCCATACCCTGTTTATGCTGACATAGTATTTCATGAGAAATCTCCAGCCTTCGATAGAACATTTTATCCATCCTTTCCATTCACCAAGCTTTTATTCTCTTGAAATCTGTACCAAATACTGCTTAGGAAGAGAGACAGCTGTCATTCATTCTACGTTACTATCCATTATAATTGAAATAGTAGACTGTCCTATGTATGCAAAGGTTTCACAGAAGTTTAAACAATCAAAGGTAAATCACAAATTCAATTTAATTCATTGGCCTAGTCTTGTTTCTAGTAGTTTGAATAGAAATGCATACAATCAACAGTATAAAGACGGGAACCACATCTCTGTTTACCACTCTTTTTTTGTATGCAAATACTTTTAAAAGAAAGTAAATGTGAACTTCTTCACAACTACTTCTGGCTGCAGAGCTCTGACTCACAAGACAAATCTTAGCAGTAATCAACAGTCTCACGTGAACTTGCAGGTTACAAAGACAGGCAAAGTGCAGGCTTGAAGCAATTTCTTTTATGGCAGCAGCATGAACAGTTATTTTCTAGAAGTGCTGTAACAAAACGTATGAGTAAATTTATTTGAAATATAAATACAACAATGAATAACTCCTTTTACATCCTAGTAATTTTAAGTATAAAATTTTATTTAAAAATTATTATTATTTCAAATCTGCTTATTGATAATATAGATCGAATAAATATTTTGGTTAGTGTATGGTGTTTTTTGCTTCCTGGAAATTGTATTATATAGATATATGCTACTGAACAATCAGGCACATCAGATAACTTAGTCATGCACACTGCTGAAATGACAACATTGTAAAGAAATATTAATGAATTCTTCTTCTAATGTACTGTTTTGTGCTAACATTTTCAACCGATTAAATAATTCAGAAAGATTTTGAGTAGTATACCAGGATGTATTGACTTTTTTTATTATAAGTCATCTATTTATTTGAATTGTACTCACATATTGAGGTCCAGAGATTTTAATTTTTCAACAGATTTGCCACAAATGACTTTCTCCATTGTTTACAAGGAGAACTATATCTGTATTATATAAATATATACACTTATATTCAGACTATAAAAATAAATCTGTAACCTGACCCTTGGTGCCATTTGCATTTACTCTAATATAGAGATGCTAAGGTGCGTAAGCAGACACGCAGAATTACATGGCCAGAGGGGTCTCAGCATAACTAAGCTTTAGATTCACAAGTAAGGGTGGTTAAACATCATACAGCTGTCCTAGTTTCTATTCTCATTTTCTGCCCACCCTGTACCCACTGGTTGCTTAGGGATGGCTCAGTTGTTTCTACAGCCACAGAAATTAACAGCCACAGGGACCACATCTATAAACAAAACAAAAATTCTTGCCAATGTATTTTAATATTTCAGGCTATATATTAGCAGTTCAAGAGCTGCTTCACAGGTAGGAGAGCTGTCCCCGCAGGCAGGCATAGGAACTGTTCAGAGAAGAGCAAGATCTAAAAAGCAGAGGAAATCACTGCAACCACCCCAAGGCAAGCCGTCTTAACTGATGAATTAGAGCCCTCAACGTCATATCCTGGTCTTTAATTCATAACATCTTTATAGCAAACTGTGAAAAAGGGATTAGAAATCATAAGTGTCCAGAGGCTAATTTCTCTGGTAACAACTACACTAACAGGCCTGAGCTGCAAATCCTGTTTAAAATAGAAAATTCAGAAAAAAATCAACTTGGGGCTTTGTAGATGAAACCTCAGTGGTATTTGCAAAATTAAACTTGCAAAATTAAACAGATCCATTTGCAGTGTGATATAAGTGACAAAGACTGGGAAAGTTTACTTGTGCACAGATCTTCTATTTAATTTTTTTAAATATGTCCTGAATTTTTAACATATTGGGCTAAGAGTAATGATTCATCCTAAAATGCTTACGAACACCACACCAGATAATCCTGAATGAAAAGAAATACTGATCAAAACCATGCTTTTAGCTTTCCCCACAACTTTGTCAATAGGATGTTGTTCTTTCTCTAGCAGAACAAAACACACATGAAGCAAAGGAAAGAAGGCAATTTGAGGAGAAAAAAGCAAAAGGATGCCATTTAGCTCACGCACATGCAAAGAAAGCCATTTTCAGAGGATTTTCATACTTCTGTATGAAGAGTATAGCTGAGAAATACAGATTTTCAAGACAAAATTTAAGCCTGACATTTCCTTGCAATTCAGATTTTTAAAAATTAAATTATTCTTTCTTTACAAATGTCCAGTAATGCTACAGCTTGATGATTTTTGTTTTGGATAGTCTTGCATTCAACACATTCAGATTGGATTGTCTTTTGCATAATTCTGTCTGGTTTTTCGTTTCTTGTCAGACACTGGAATACAAAGTGTTTATAATGCTAAGCTAAATATACTTCTCTTATTAGCATGTGGTATATAACATATAATACATAATATGTAATTTGTAATTAATCTATAATCATAATGTGTATTTATAATCATGAATGAATGATATTTATAATCATGAATTAATGAATGTATATATAGATATGTATTTTACTTTGTGTCTGTTGTGTGAGACTGCTGTGAGCAGCAGAAGCAGGATCCTGAAAATAAATTATAAAGAGGCTTTATGAAGACAGCATAGTTCTCAAGTAGATCCAGGCTATGAAGTTCTACTGTTAGTAGAACTGGTAAGTAAAGACTGAGGCAATTGTTCCTCTTAGATTATGTAGCAGAAAAATACAAAATGTTGATTGAGAATAGAGGAGGGAGGAAAGAGGAGGAAGGAAGAAAACTAAACAGATTAAACTGAGGGATGAGATGTACAATTAACACTGAAGGTCTTTTGTTAACATTATGTCATTTCATTTAATCACAGCTTAAATTCCGATCATCCTATCTAGTCAAATGTACTGAAAGCCAGGTGTTGAGTCCCTGGTGAATCTGGACTCCCTCAAAAGCCAACTCAGAAAGCTATTTTGACCTTCAGAAAAGAAAAATTGTCACCTCCATCTCACATCTTTTTAGAATGATATGAATTAATTTCCAAAAATGCTCTTCCTTTTCTCTTGACTATAAGGGAAGGAAAAACAAAACAAAACAAAACAAAACAAAACAAAACAAAACAAAACAAAACAAAACATGAGCATAACATATATTTTTTTAGATCACTAAAAAGCATGACATGGATCCTATCAGAAATGTTGTTTCATATTTAATTTTTTTCTTGTTACTATACACTTTAACTAAGCACTTAAATTTGTAATTAATTTATATTTGTTATTAATTTCAGATCAGTACTACTATTCACACCAAACAGTATGCATACTACCAACAGTGCTCTCCAATAACATTTTGTTTTGTTGTGCCCTTTTATTACTTTTATTGCTATAAGGAATGCTCTTTAAATCAGTAAAGATTCAGCTCTGCTTGTGTTATCATTTTTACTGGATTTTTTTTGGTGGCATGTTTTATTTTCCTAGTGGGACATTCAAATTTTTAGTTCCAGAATGCTTTAGAAAATGCTTAAATTTGGAAGAATTATAGTTGACGCTATGAATCATAGTAAAATTGAAGGATTTTATACATTACTTTTCAAAACCTTATCATAGGAAAACTCAACTGAATTTCCTAGGAGAGTATTTTTACCTCTTTTATGTATCTGCAAGGAAATTTGGAGTCTTGTTTGAATTTTCTTTACAAAACGTACACAAAGGTGGTAAAATAATTTTCAAATATCCGTTTGTTTTATGTAAATGTTTCTGGAACCTCTCTATGTATTTTGAAGCTGGTTTTCATGCTCATTAGATCTAAATTAAATTGCTATAATCCTTTGAAGCTCTCCAGCATTACTGCTGCAGAAACAATAATTTGGTTAAAAAGATGAGCACAAGAATTCCAAGCAATTGATTTATCCCACTCTAAATTCTCCTTGACTCACAATTTCTACTCCAGTTGATTTGGAAATAGTTGTTGTTCCTTTAAAGTAAATTAATATCTCACCTTTCACTAGGTTCTTTGAAATCAAGAAATGATGATTTTCATAAGTAAAAGACAAAGTAATTTCAACTGCAGTAAAATTGTGCTGTTTGAAAGCAAAAGAAAACTTTTTTTTGTTTGTTTTTAATTGGAACTGAGAGTAAGTCCTGTAACAGCAGCTTTTCAAAATGGTAATTGGTTAATCACATACTATGATTCGTTGCAGTACCTCAAGCAAATTTGCTTATATTTCAAAATCTGTGTCATTTAGTCATGTGAATTTCACAACAAAAAGTGGCTAATTGATTTATTTGTGCAAATCACTTCAGTTATTATGCTGGTTTTAATAACCCTGACAAGGAATGTGATGTTCTATCAATCTTTTTCTTGTCAAATAGTTAAACATATAGTCAGAGTTAAAACTCGTTTAAAGTTATTTTTTAAATGAATGTCTGTGAATTATTTAATATTGTAGGATTTTCATCAATTACATATTTTGACTTCACTGAATTGAATACAATTAAAATACAAATGATGGTAATTATCTGGTGTAAAGACTGATCTATTAGATAGAACCTAATTCATTAATACTGACAAGATACAGCTGATGAAGACAGAATTTCTGTCATGTTTGATAAAATACAAAAGCTTAATACTAGTTCTTCATAATAAAACATATCCTAGTCTAGTAAAATATTCTGCTATAGAGATAAGATTATTTTAAATTGAAAGTTTATACTTTCTTAAGATTTGTGATAACTTTTTTTAGTCTAGTCATCTGAATAGACTCTGGCGGCTATCAATGAATTACAGCAGTGTAAAACAATTCCAAAAAAAACTCAACGTCAGTATTTCCCAGAATTTCCCCTTTTATATGTACCTCAAGTATAAATATGAAGATTGCATTCTTTAGTATACTTCGTCTCTTTCTAATATCAGCCTTAGATAATTATATTGAGGTCATGCCCATAGAGGAAACCTCACATGAAACTGGGCAAAAGCATTTTACCCCCAAAGAGAGCAAAGTAGTTATAAATAGAATATATTTATATAAAATGTAGAATATGAATAAAAGAATACATGGAATATAATAGAATTTCCAAATTTTACAATTAAATTCACAATGTTTCATAAAATATCAAGAAATTTCTGATACTTTTGATATAGACAAATGAAAAAATGTGGACAGGAATGTAAGTTTAACATCAGCTTTTTATGTTATTTATGTGACTTGGTTTGACATCAGGTGAAAGGCTTCAGATTTGATGGATCAGACCCAAATTAAATGGTGTTTTTTAAACAACCAGACATTTAATCCAAAATACTTTGAAGCTTTATTTTTCAGTTACTCTGAAAAATAAAATTAAGCGATGTTTTTAAACAGCCAGACATTTAACCCAAAGTACTTTATTTTTCATTCTGAAGTTTCTATTCTCTAACTGAGAATACAGATTTTAACTTCACATTTGTAATGCAGTCCCGTTAAATAATTGTCCAATGGTATTTAAAAATGCATTCATCGTGATGAAATGAATATCTCCCTGCTTATCACTGATTATTGAGTATCTGCTGACTGGAAGGATCTCATCACTGACCAACCTGTCTCAGATGTGAATGTTGGGAGCACTCTATTGTAATGAACTTTGCAGACTTGGATTAAGCAGAGGAGCAGTGCTGCTGCGCCCTGGCACTCTGCTCATGTCCATGCATTGTTACCTCCAGCAAGCAGAGCGCACATGCACACACATATTCAGAACACTGCAGGCACAGCGTCTTTACCAGGTGGTAAACAGGGATCATCGCAATGTTGTGAATAGCTGGCTATAGCGGATGACAACATGATGAACACAAGAAAGGCCAATAAAAAAAAGGGAGAAACAACATTAGCAGTCATGAACATCCTCAGTTGTTGCTCAAATAAATGAAGCAGTTACTGAGAGAAGTGACAACTTATTTAATCTTGGGGACTGCTGTTACGAAGCAGAAATTGGAGTTCATTAAAAAGATAAACAACTACAAAGAGGATTCTTCCAGGAAAATCACTGCTTCAGTTTCCAGTTCTCCAGACATGTTAGATAATATAATACAAATCAGAGCAATTTAAAAATACTGTTAAATACAGCGCAGGTATTTTCTAAAGTTATGCATTCTATTGCTAAAAAGAATACACGGTACATATAGGTGGCTCTAGTTATTTGGATTTCTTCCATAGCAAATAACAAGAAAGTCACATTTTTGGAATTGTTACTGAAATGAATTACAATCCTGAAGTATGGTTTCTATTTCACATCCCATGAAGCATATTTAGGTATGTGAGTTTCCTTTCTCTTCTTAGCTCTTTTCCTTTCCATTGAACGAGTTCTGAAATTACGTATTTTAAAGTTTGTGAGCTCATGAAGTTTGATCTATCAGTTTATGATCTTGCACATGTTAGGCCATTTGAGATGTAGTACTGGAAGAACTACAGTATTTCATAGACTGTCATTCTTTACAGTACAAACTCATTTTCTAGGGGTTTTTAACTCAGCAGTAATATTTACTACATTGTGAAACATGGGATGTAGGTTGTCTCCTGAGCACCCCTTCTTTAAGTTGAAATTCATCTTTAGCACCCCCTACACTTTTTTTTTTTTTTTTTTTTTGTAGTCATTTTGGAAAGCAATGAAAAAAAATGTTTTGTGGATTTAAGATACATTTGTAGAATTTGAAGAATTTAATTAAGAACTTAGAAATGCACAAGCTGTTTACTCATGCTTTAGACTGACACCTGTAAATACAGTAAAAATTGTATTTTAAAAGATTACATCACTGTTTTGATCAAAGATGTCAACAACGGATGACAATTATTTTATATTTTATATTTTATACTTTATGTTTTATACTTTATGTTTTATATTTTTATATTTTATATTTTTATTATTTTACATTCCACTCCTGTGCTCCATTGGAGATTTTTCTTGGGCTTTGGATGTCTGGAAAAGCTTTTACCAATTATTTTAATTTGGTGAGACTTTTAAACACCCCTTGCACTGAGAGGCAAAAATATTTGTTCTATTTGTTTGCTGGCACTTTAAGCAAAAACAAAAGTAAGGTAATTTTATTAATAAAATTGGAGAAAATACCAGTCAATATAAGTACTCCTTTTTTTTTTTTTTCTCCTCCACTTCTTCAAGTACTACATCTCAAATGGTTTAACATATGCAAAAAGCCTCCTTTTTTTATTATATTGGCCCATGACATCAGAAGTGACTGTTGGTGGTAGGAGAGTAGGAGTTGAACCTTCTCAGCAGTATTCTGTTACATTTGTTGCCTTGTGATAGATGGAAGCAGAAAGGCTGTCTGACAAATGGCATCTGACATGAAAGTGTGTATGATGTAAAGGTGTGTCACTGATTTCCTCCATTTAGAAAAATGTCATCCAATGACTATCATCGATGCTTGCTGAATGTTGATGGAAATCAAACTGAATGTCAGCACAGTGAGTCAGTGGGTGGTGACAGTGAGTGTGTCACCTCTGCTGGTGTAGATTTTTATGAGCACATTGTGCAGGTTCCTATTTATCACTGTTGAAAATGCATAGCGAATGGTGGTCACCATGTTGAAAAATAGTGTTTTGTAGCTAAGAATTTGATCCATCAAATACTGTTGTGTTCCTTGTATCTGTTGTAGTTTCCATGGAAATAGGAGACTTTGATGGCAACCTAGTTATATGTTCCTGATAATGCTTATCTCAAAAAATAGAGAAATAAATAAATAGTAGACAAATAAACAAATAGGCAAGTAGTAGTATAGCAGAATAGCCGTATTTTTTGAATTCCACTTGTCATAATCAGGTTTTGCAATTTACAGTCCTTTTCATGCAGAAGACTGGAATAAAAAAAGTATGTGCCAACTACACAGCACAACTTACTTAGAGTCCTGTTCACCATTTTCTTGGGTCTTTTTCTCTTCAAAATACAGATGTTAAAATGAAAACTAGGGTTTTAATTTTTTGTTTGTTTGTTTTCCTTTACTGGAAAATATGTATATCACTCTGGATACCCATGGCCTTCCAAAACAAAAGTGACCATAAACTAAAGACAGGAAAATGGTGATTTCAGACTGTGTTAGTCAGAAGCTGATGTCCAAGAGCCCAGAACAATTTGGCCAGTTGTTTTCCTATTATCTTAAAAGAAAGGAAAAAAAATAAAATAAAAAGCATTAAGGAGAACACCTTACTGACATAATCCCTGCAGCTTCTCATTGAGATAGGAGCTCTATGTCTCCATTGATAGGCATTACTAGACAGAGATCTGCCTTGGCAGGAGATCTCTAAAATGCCTTTTTTTGTTGAGAACAATGAATTATCTACAAGGAAGATCCTATCCTTTTTGCATTTATGAATGTAATTAAAAGAAAATGGGAACCTGCATTTCACGTGTTGTGCTTTTTGCTTACTATTTTCTAGCTAGTTTGGGGTTTTGTAGATTTGCTGATCTAGTCTGGCTCTTAGGTGACTGGCAACATCACTATCAATTTACTCTGAATGTTACAATATGAATCTGAAATTAGGGTAGTGTTAATTATCTGTAATTGGTCACAGAGATGGTGGGGAATTCTGAGCCCTTTATTCTCCCATTAGCAAATGCAGATTTGTGGGCAATCAAAACTTGGAACTGAAATAATCTTAAATTATTTAGTTACGTGTACCAATTAAAATATATGATCCAGCTATGTGTACAAGAAATGCATGAAATACATTCATGAACTATGAAGCCAATTAGTGAAATGAATTTTTTTTAACATTAAGGATGGAAGTAATTACAAATTGTTGCAAAGCACGCATAAAACAAAAATGAATGTTCTTGCTTTTCTAGAAATACCAAGAATGTATAAGAGATCTTCCAGTGTGGTATGCTACTTATTGCATGTTCATACGTGTTACGTACTGCATGAGATTCATAGTGTATTAATTATCACAGCCTTTTGTAATGGATGTCTTCTTCACACCACACTAGAAATATTTCAGTCATGTTTACAGATTTGCAAATAACATGATAGGAATGCAAGTTTTCATTACACCTATTTTAGGATGAGAACAAATACTTCATTTTCATGTGTGATAAATCTCAATTAGCATAAATTTTCAAAATTCCCCAACTTGATAGTTTACTTTTGAGTTTGATACCATAGTTCTCAAAAAGCAAAATCTGTGGGTTGGTTTTCTAGATAACCAATAGGAATTAGGAGGAACAAATCTGTGTATATTCCTTAGCCATGTAGATCCTGGCCTGGTCTATTATGTCTACAAACTGCTGTTCTCTTCTGCAGTCAGTTCTGTGCAGAATAGTCATTAATAGTGACTTTGCTATGGAATTGGCATTTCTTGCTCAGAAATAAGATGGAAGTCTGTCATGGGAGTCACTAGGTCAGAGTCGGTGCCAGCATGTAAGTGTGTGACACTTTATCCAGCAATCTCAGCTCAGGTTCTTGCTTCCTGCAAACCTGGTAGAGGGCTAGCTCCGCAGATGTGCACAGTGTGTTTTTAACTGCACTAACAAGTGACTGAAATCTTGACTACAATGGCTCACAGATTCACACCCCATATGTGAGGCTGGGGAAATCCACCCCAGATTTGTGAAGCCCAATGAGATCTCTGTCAATGTGCTTTCTAAGTACCTTATTAAATTCTTACAGAGGTTTTCATAGAATCATAAATCACACAGACATGGATCAGAGGCATCCCTGAAATTCATCTAGTCAATCCTTCTCAGCAAGAAACTGCTGCCAACACAGGAGCCAGACAGCCATGGTCAGCTAACAAAGTCTCAAAGACTTCCAAGGATGGACAATCTAGTCTCAGTGTTGCTCTACTCTCATGATAAGGATTTTGTTCCCAGTGCCCAACATAAACCTCCTGTGACACAACTTCAGGCCCTTTCACTTTGTTATATCACCTGATACTACAGGAAAATCATCTTGGTAACTGTTTGTCATCTACTACTTCTGCAGCTGCCTTTTGAAAGAGTGTGTTGCTCTTAGATCAAATTTCAGTTCCCTCTTCAATAGACTAACCAAGTTTTCCTCTCAGATTTTCTCTGCATATTTTCTAGAGTTGAACTTAATGGAACTTAAAGGAAAGAAATAGGAAAAAAATTGTATGCACTGACTTAAGAAAGGCAAGTTCTACCTCAGGAAAACAAAAACAAAAACAAAAACACTGAATGTAATGTGTTTTGTACAGAAAAAAAAACCCCACACAGTCACATTTAATTTATTTGGCATCTTTCATTTATATTTAAAAATTAATAAATTAAATTTAATCATGCTTGAAAAATTAAATTTACAGTAATGAAAGTAATGATTAAGTTTTTTAAAATGTGCGTTATTCAAGGAATACTGTCATTGTAAAATGAAACTATTCCTGGATTTTAGATTTAAAGGGTCACTTAAAATATGCTCCAAATTTTCCTTCGCAGCTCCACTGGAACTAAAGTCCACACTGTCAGAGGGTGAAAATCATTTCAGTATCAGTACTCCCAGCTAGGTGACTCTATGTGAAGTCTTCAGCTATTGCCACAGAATTGGTGAGTTTCAGCTGGACAAATCCAGCTGATTAGGAAGTCAGGAGCTGAAACCCTGGGAATAATAAAAGCTATAGAGCCACTGTTATGTATCTGTAAACACAGAAAGCAGTCTGATAAATGTAGTTCTTAAGGAGCATGGTAGTTCTTTCATTTAACATTTCAATATTAATAGATTATTTAAATGTTGGTTTAATTAATCATGTAGGAACAGAAATATATTTGGGAAGAAAAAGAACTGAACCCATGAAAGTACTGAAATATCATCTCTCAGAGATCTCTACAAAATATGAACTCCTCCTGCAGATTAAATTTTACATTATTTTGTTTCTACTGCCTGGTCTGAAAATGTCAGTTTGCATCAATGCCCTTGGGATTTAGGCTTATTTAACCAATACAACATGAACATCAGATTTCCATCTGCCTAGAAATTTTCCCTCAGTCTACCGAAAAAATATAGTTTTGCATTGCTTAATATTACCCTGAGTAGTATACAGAGCATGCATAAGCTGACAGCCAGTCTATGAATTGCTTAGTTTAGAAGTTTTGTCTAAGGCATACCCTTGTTCCTTACTGAAAAAAATAGTAAGAATATGATTGATTGATAGTTAATATGGAAAATTGCGAGCAAAATATGGCGGTTTCTCTCTCAGTTTATGTCTATTTTGCCACATTTTTTTTGGTGTTCATATTAAAATCTGATGCTTGTGTAGGAAGGGTCACTCAAAAGGAAGCTTCCATGTTACTGAAACTGAAGTGAATTCCTTCTGAAAACAAATGCAGATGAGAAGTAAAAAATTTAAATGAGATTGGCTGCACATTTTGTCTACGTTCCAAGCTTCTCTGTCACCCATCAAATCAGAATTAGTAGGTTTCTTTCAAGCTCTTTGCCTCAAAAGATTTTTCAGCAAATCTTGAGGTCAATATTGATTTACAGCAGGACTAAAATCTATGGATTTATCAGTAAACTAATGAAATGGCTGAATTTCTATTCTTAGTTAATTATTGTGATAGATGAGATCACTGTAGAAATGGTGTTCTTCTTTAGAAAAGAAAAGGACCTTCATCATTTGTTTTCTAGTTTTGCTTTATATATTTCCCAGTCACTACAGCCTGCTTACCTCACACCAGTTTTGTTTCTCAGCCAGCCTGCTGAACAGTATGCCCTCTTTAAAAACATAGATTTATTTTAATTTCTGTTATACATTACTGCCAGCTACAAGGCATAAAAATCAAATAATGATGAGCTCATTTTTCTTCACCATTCCTTTCTTCTCATTCCTCAACCAGAATCACAGCCAAACAAATATGCCTTCCTCTCAAAAACCAATCTATTTCCAAACTTGATCCTATATATTCAGTTTGACCAGTCTTACAATGCCTAAGTGAGGGTACGGTTGTGGCTTGGCTAATGCTAAGAATCTGTCTTTCTGTACTTAAGAATTTTGCAGATGAATTTACAGTTAGTATGTTTATTAATGGTGTTTTGCATATTTTTTGTGATTAAATTGTGTAAGCAGATGTCAGAATACTTAAGGAAACTATGAGAAATTTGAAAATATATTTAAGAAGATGGAAATTAATAATTCATTTTATTAGTTTTGAAATATTTTTATATTGAAATTGCAAAACAGAAATCTGAGCATGTATGCTCATATACATATCATATTACTGTCAACATATACATTTTCCAGGATAAAGATGGGCTGCAAAATGGAAAGATTTAAATTATGAAGACTTATGAAGTGTAAAGTAATATATTCTGACATTTCTCACAATATCTCCTCTAACGGTAAACTCAGCAGGGACACTGTGCTGACTCTAAGAAGGTGAGAGACATTCATGTTTACATAATACACACCCCTTAATAAATTTTTAAATTTTAATATAAAATATATCAAACAAAAGATGCTGAGTTTTACCTGCAAAGGCTTTGTAATCCACCAAGTCAAACATTACAATTGCTACTGCTGACCAGGTAACAATCAGAGCCACAACAAGAAGCCATGCTGCTGGGGAGCTGAATGTTGTCACAAGGTCTTCTGTAACTGATTTCTTGCCCATTCTCATGGATGATGGAACGGATCCATTCTTACCATCTGTTATTGTAGTGGTCGTAGACATACGTCCTAGGCAAGTAAAAGCAAAGGAATGAGAATGTAAAACTTGGAGCCTAAGATGCAAGAATTTGACTGTTGTATTGAAATACATCTGTTCTCAGAACATGTAAATTAAAAGTAAATATTACAAAAGTAAATCTTACATTTTCTGGTAGAAGACTTTCCTGAACTAGGGCCACAATTAGTAAATTGGTGATATTTTATGTCACCAAACATGGTGAAATAGCCATGACTGGCCTTTTGTTTATGATGTGACATTTTTTAGTCTGCCACAGATCGCTACAGACCTAGGAGAGTGATTGATGAAAACATCAAATATTATTACTCTCCAAAGGACTGTCTTGTTATGGGCTGTAGGCCAGATTCTTAGGTGATGTGATTAAGTGTACTTCCATTATCTGTAATGGAGCTAACGCATTTATGCCACTTGAGGTTTGGCTTGAATTCTGCTGTCAAGGACATTTATATCCCATTTTATCCAACAGAAACACAAAAGATTTAAACATACAGTATCATTACACTTCATGAGGAAGCTTGTACCTGATTTTTAAATACCTTAGATCTTCTCATTTTCACATAATTAAATTATCTCTTTAGAAGAAAGAGTTACAATGCCAAAGCAGGCTTAATTTAAAAAAGCATTGGTTTGGTCCTAGTAAGAAGATAGGAAGGTGAATACTGACATTAACTAAGTTAACTGTTGCAATAAATTAAATGTTTAATGGAGAGTTAACAACAAATTAATCTACTTTTTCTTAGGGTATTGAGAAAAACTATTTCTCCACACAAATCATAATTTTGGTAAATGAAAAATGACAACATTTGAAATGTTCCATATTATTCTTCCTCATAAAATAAAGTGATAATCTAAACAATCTTGGTTGGTAGTTGTTTTCCAGAATATAAAACAATAAAAGTAAAAATATTCATAACTTCGCAGTTAAAAACAGTAGAAGACATGGTTCTCCCACCAGCTTAGTTTACAAATCTGCTGGTAACCTACTGTTAAGCTAATGCATGATATATATGATATATGTTCCCAGTATAGGTGAGTTCATTTTTTATCAACTCTCAATAAATGTCAGCGATTTTAGGGACCTTTGTCCACACAGAGGTGTGAACTTTCAAGGAATAAGGTGATGCCTGATTTTCTCATACCTCTATTTCTTACCTTGATATCAAATATGTCCTCTTGCAGCTTCTCAACCTATAAAGCTAATAATTTTCTAAGATGATAGGGGTATAGAAAGTGAAAGAGCTGCACTATACAAAGAATAGACTTAGTTTCACCTTTCACATGGAAAATTGCAAATAATAATTTAGAAACTACCATCTGACTTAAGCTGTGAGGTTACTGAAGATTTTCAGATATTCGCCATCATGAGATGTATGTAGACTCTATTTAAGAATCCCTTTGTGAATATTCTTAAAGAAATAAATGACATATTTATCCTTGTATAAGTATGTACATACATTTATCCCACTCCAAAATATTTCAGTTTATTATGTAGTGCATTGCATTTGTGTGTACTTCACTTATATTTACCTTTTAACTTCTTGTGCACCTGCACAAGCATCCTGACTAATCAATGCCTTGTTTCAAACCTCAGAAAGCTGTTCTGTTAAATAGTAGAGTTGTATAAACAGAATAAGATTGACATATTACATGTTTTTATTACTTACTCAAAATTTAATCTTATTTGTAGAATGTTAATTCTCCATGTTAATACTGCCTATCTACAGGAATGCAATTCATAAATATATATTTTTTTAAATATGGTTTAAAACTATCTCTGCTTCCATTTCTCCAAACATAAACTGGCTCAACCACTTCATGGAAGTAGAGAAAATATTCCAACAGAGAACTTACCAGTAGAGATCAGCTTACTAAAGTCTAATTCCAAATCAATAGCATTTTGTTATCCTACTGCATATAAAATGTAAGTAATTTGTGCATGCAACAGGTTGTAAATGGCAAATTATGACTTTTTTTCCCTTGGAGATATCAGTCAAGCTTTATGATGCATAAAAGGGAATAGAAAGGTACTGTCTCATCTTGACAAATCTGGTTAGTAACACAGTGTATCTTTAAAGACATACTAATGACATATTTGCACAGAAATAGTAGGGGTAATTAAAACTTTGTATTTATATAGACACAGAATCACAGAACGACGGGGTTGGAAGGGACTTCATCAAGTCCAAACCCCTGCTAAAGCAGGTAGCCTACAATAGATTGAACAGGTAGGCATCCAGACAGGTCTAGAATGTCTCTACAGAATGAGATTCTACAACCCCTCTGGGCAACCTGTTCCAGTGTGCAATTACCTTTACTGTAAATTTCTTCTGCATATTAGTATGGAATTTCTTATGTATGTTCAAGTTTTAGGTCATTGCTCCTTGTTCTACACAACACCGAGAAGAGCCTGGCCTCATCTATTTGCCTCTCATCTCTCTGTAGTTATTTATAAACATTTATCAGATCCCCCCTCAGTCTCCTCTTCCCCAGTCTGAACAAACCTAGGTTACTCAGTCTCTTCTCCTACAGGAGATGCTCCAGGCCCTTAATTATCTTTGAGGCCCTCCACTGGACTCCTTCTAGGAGATTCAGTATTACAGCTGAGCAGATCTTCTGCCCAAGCAGATATATTTGCTCCCTTGAAATCAACTGCTGGAGCCTATCAAGTGTCCCTTTCCCACTTGAGAAGAGTCACTCAGCAACAGGTTAAAATGAAATTCCAGACATTCCCACCCATATAATAAGTATTTTCATTCCCAAGAACAATTTCTCTGCCTGTGTTATAGCCAACCAGAATCCAAGCCAGTTTAGTATACTTAGATGAACACTGCAGTAGGTTAGGGATTTGTGAACAGATCAGCAGTCCCAGATGTGGGGGTGGCAACATCTTCTACAATAGCAGAGGGTGCGGCTGAAGGTTGTTACAAACAGCCATCCAATTTCAGCCCACTGCCACGTCTGTGAGAGCCTCCTGGCACATTGGGTTGTGATTGTTATTGATTTTCAATGGGGTTAGGAACTTCTAAAAGTTATATACACATTTCATGAAAAGATTACTCAAGAGATATATACATTTGACTCCACATCACAATTTCTCATGCACACAGAACAGCCCCATCAGGTCACAAATATCACATTTACATAAACAGATTGATTTGCTAAATTCCAAACTGCTGAAACTCTGAGATTCTTACTAATCCTTTGGTTTCAGTCTTGTCACTTAGGATACAATCTGAAGACCCATAAGGTCTCAGAGGTATAAATAAACCTTGACAATCAGTGACAGTACTGTGCAACTTTTAGAGTTTAGGGTGAACTTGTAATTCTGGCAGCTAACCCTTTGTGTTAGTGAGCTGAGTTCTCTTTAAGGCATAATAAGCATAGGAGTCTATGGTCAAGGAATGAAAGAATGGGCAATTTAGCATCTAAGCCTCCCAGTATCCCTGAAGAAAAACTAGAAAAAGAAAAAAAAAAAAACAACAGCCCTATACAGTGCAGACTCATTCAAACATAAAATAGTCATTTCCTGTATTTATGTTATTTCCTACTTATCTTCTGTATTACAGCCTTCATCCTGAGAGCAGAATTTTTAAAAAATTAAAAAATCAAGTAAAATCCTTAATGTGAAATGTAATTTTAAGACTGAGTAATGCTGGATGTATTAAAAAGAAAGGGCTATCCATTTTGCTAGGAAGAAGAAAGTTGTTTCTTTTTAAATAATAACATTATTGCTAGGGCAATTCAGTTGGGACGTGAGAAGACTCAGAGCAGTCTGCCTTAAATGGAAGAGATAGTAGATTTTGACGTCTCTATTCTGCTTCCCAGATGAACACTCCAATAAATAGACTATGGAGTGTTCTGGATTCAGGTCATTAACGGCTCCTG
This sequence comes from Phasianus colchicus, assembly GCF_987193195.1. Taxonomy (NCBI): domain Eukaryota; kingdom Metazoa; phylum Chordata; class Aves; order Galliformes; family Phasianidae; genus Phasianus; species Phasianus colchicus. The sequence goes on along the minus strand of NC_143437.1, from coordinate 60,605,322 downwards.
TTCAACTTATTCCACTTCACTTGGAATATTTAAATATAAATTAAGGGAGTAGAAAACAGAAAGAATGACTGTATAAATTTACACTGTATGTTAAACTCCCGCTTGAGCCTTGGGCTTTAACCCAGTGACCTTATCAATTCACCACTCTTGTGATCCAGCAGGCTGGAATCTGAATCTACAGAAGGGAGGATGCCAGGGGGAGAAAAGAGGTAGAGATTAGAACCTTTTGGTGAAGGACTGGGCAATGTGTATACAATAATCTGATACATTCTTTAAGGTCATCATATCATCTTCACTAAGTCTGCAGACCGCTGCTGCTCTGACAATAATTACTATTTTCCCATACACATAAAAACACCCAAACTGCAGTGCCTTTTCCTGTTGTTTAGGTGGTATGCATTGCTATAGTTCTCTTTTCATCTCTCTAACGTGGTTTCTGCTCCCTTGGTTTATACAAGTGGAAAGAAAAAGGCAGAATTTCTGCTGCAGTTATTAGTAACTTGCAAAAAAAAATAATAATGGCTGTATTTATTTCTGAAGTGGCCTAATAACTTTTGTCCAGAAACTTTTTGCCTTATTATAAGTATATAGATGATTTGGCCAATTTTTCAAAGGCACAAGGAGATGGACTCATGCCTTTTCCCTGAATACATTTGGGAACAATGAAATCTTGGTATCCTTCAATTGATTAAGAACCTTCTTAGATCCACTAATATGTGTTATGTTTCCTATTGAATAAATATAGTAATACAAGGGCAAGAATTTCTGATAATGATGGAGAGGAAGATTGAATCAGTGAAAGACATCTCAAATAGGCAAATTCAGTTTATCTTTGCAAGCTCCACTCTCACCACTATTGGCAACAGGATAGGGCAAAGAGATTCAGTTCAGCACAGAAATGGGTAATAGGCACCTTTCATAGCTGTTCTGAGTTTAAAGGAGCTTCTGCAATTTCATAAGCAGAAATGTAACAAATATACAAAAAAATAATTTATTTAGAGCTGCAGTATAAATCGTCTCAAGATGGCTGACTCAACCAACTCTTTTTTTCTGTTTCATACTACATCCCACTATGTATGAATGAAAGAATACAACTGGAATGTTTAACAGGAAAAAATACGTAGGAGTTTCACAACTGATCCCAGACTATACAGATTTTGAAAGTCATTGCACAGAGTACTGACATATTGCTCTACTCACAGTTTATATAATCAAAATGCAAAAAGAAAAACCTCTCAACACATATGTATATGTTGGCAAACTTCTCAAAGTCAAAAGGTAGCATCTCTGCAGACTAATGGCTTAAAAAGTTGTAACTGGGGCTGTCTGTGAGGGAACATTTGGAGATTTATTGGTGACTGATAGTTATAAAAACATAACATTCTTTATGAAATGTGGAAAATAGGGTTGGAGATTATGCAGCAACCAATTCTACACTACAAAAGAAATAGAATAGAGATTATGGAATATAGAGCGGATGGAGCATGAAAATTAACTGAACAATTGAATTCAGAAAAGGCACTTACAATTACATACTGTGCTGTATACTCTTTTAATTTCCTTTTCTGTTATTATATCTGCATTGGTTTTATTTTTGATAGATAGCATCTGATAATTTTAAGAAGTAAGTTCTATTAATGTTTCCCATTCATTCAGAAAGGAATTATGTACACCAATCTGTTGAACACATCCATCAATTTCAATAAGAAGTTTGTAGAATAAAAGATACATTCTATAGTCATTTCAATATAATTCCTTGAAAATGTGAATTTTATGCAATATAAATAAATAATACTACTATTAATTAATATTAATTACTGTTATTTATTACTAAGAATAAATAGTATAAGTGAACATAATAGAAGTTATTAATTCTGTATTCTAAGCTGTGATCCATATTTTGGTATTCTAGAAAAGATGCTTTGTTAGGATACAGAGGTAAAAAAAAAAGAAAGTAAAGTTTCCCTGAATAAATTATTTATTTAACTAATAATAACTTCATGAGCAGAAAATGACTTTCCAGTGAGATATGGCCATGTTATTATAAGGACTGGGAAATTTCATGGAAAAAAAGTCAGTACTTTTAAAAACAAATATATAATCTGTAGCTCAGGAATTGCCTTTATTGCAAATCTCTGTATGCTGGAGGTTCTGGCATATTATGGTTGAATAAAAATCAAACATTTAATGCGTGAACTCAGTACTTTTTCTTCAGCATTATGCAGTGGCTACTGATGAAGACATGATAACACACTACCTGGACCAGTCAACTGCCATGTTGACAGTTCTCATGCTCTTGATGACCTCATTCTCACCAGGTAAATCTACGCTTTGCAAGTAGGTCTGCTGACTTTGAAGCACCTGTGCATAGCATGAGATGGTCATTGTAACTAATAAATGAAACTGGGAGATAAGATCAAAAAGTCCAACAAGCAATAGTTCAGTTCTGTTATTACTTCTCCACTGCTCTTTCTTTGTAATTCCACTTAAATGGAAACAGGATTTTTTTCATTTTGTGAATTCATTAGACACTACTACTTATGTCCTACTTGGATTCATAATTCTTCCATTGTGAAATCATAACAACTTCCTCATCAATATATACTGTGAGGACTACAGTGATTCTAAATGGCAGAGAGCAGCAAAAGAAAATGAACTTTTAAGAAACAAATTACTATTTTTTCTGCAAAACTGTTATAATAAAAAGGTGTAATATGTTTTTGGGGGCAGATTCTTTTTTACATAGAACAATTTTTCAAAACCCTCTGTAAAGAAATAGTAACTCTCAATAAAGGAAACAGTGAAAACACAGAAAGTTCCAATGTTTATAAATTTCTTACTATGTTTTGATATTTCTTATACAGTGTACCATATACCTGGTATAAATCACTTTCTGAACTGATTAAACAGTTGAAGCACAGCAGCTCTTCATCACACTCCAAGAATATCAAATAAAATTACTTTTAAGGATCATGGTTTCCATCTTGCTACAATTTTTGAAGGCATGTATTTGTCTTTCCTTTCTTATTCTTTCTCTTTTTTCTTTCCTTTTTTTTTTTTTTTTTCCCTGAAAACAGCTACAAAGATCACTTTAAAAATACTTCTGTGCATATAAAAAAGTATATGTATGTCACATATTGAGATGGCTTACGTAGTTAACTTCTTTCTATGCAGATTTAGACGATGGATTTGGACCACTGCTGTAAGCAAAGAGCCAGAATCCATTAGGGTATCCTGGCTTCACTGCCACAAGAGCTCTCCTCAGCAAAGGTGCGGGGGGGGAGGGGGGGAGGGGAGATGGGTCAGGGAGGGAAATACCAGAAGTAGCTATGAATTTTTTTTGTTGAGGAAAACAAATGTGGCAGTAGGGAAGAAAAATACAATTCACTAAAGTGTAACAGCAAATAAGATCTTCAGAAAATTAAGATAAGGCACAAGACATATTGACCCTGAAAGGAAGGGTAGGTACAAAAGCCCTTCCAAACAGCACACTCGACAATTTATAAACCCTGCAAATGAGATGTTTGTAAACATCTGAAACAGGCAGTGTTTGTATTTCTTTACATATTTTGATTTCATAGTTCAGCAGAGCATTGGTTGATACTTCACATTAAGTAGCGGAAAATTTGTCTCTTGTACCTTTCCAAGGAAGTGTAAAAACACTTTCACTTCATTCTGAAATTGCTTATAAAGAACATTGTGCTGAGATGACTTTTAACATTCTATCTGTGCTTTTTCTTTTTTTCCCATGTGCATATATATTTCAAAGAGCTTTTACATTATCCTGGTTATTATTCAAGTATAACAGGCATAGAAGGGATGAACAGTTATTAGTAGCTAACAGATTCTCTCTGTTGTTGAGCCTGCTGAAATAGTCTTATATGACATTGTATTATAAGCTTCCTTACAAGAATTCACATCTGAAATGACTTTAGGAAAAAAGGAAGGGAAGGAAAGCCCTAGGGTCCAGGTTTAAAAGACAGGAGATTTTACTGGGAAATTGTATATATCATTTTATTGACAGGTCTATTACTTCATATAGTGATTTCTTGAGAACTTAGAAGACCACTGAGTTAACAATAATCAACATGGAATAAATTATTCCTACAAAGACTGCAAAAAGTACAGTTGTTCATACTGAGTAAGAAAAGAAGTACCATTTACTGCATATTAAACCAGCAGCCAAACATGGCAAAGGGACACACAAGATACTCTCTTTCCAAAAGGCAGTAGACCATGATCTGTGAGTTGGAAACTTACATCTTGCCGACTGAAATGCCTAATCACTTTGATCCCTCTTTTACATTTTCTTTTAAATATGCTGAGAATTGTTCAAAAATCTTGTTTCTTTTCAAATTCCTCATTATGCAGATAAGAAAAGAGTGTAACTGACTTCTAAACATACAACACTCTCAGTATCCTGAAAAATTCGTTATTTGTTGTATTCTGTACAAGATACTTTTTATTGATTGGTAGTAATACCTTCCCTTTTTGGAAACAAGTTTTTTGCTGTAAAATTGTAAAAAGAATTTTTTACCTTCCTGTTCATTTTAGAATTCTGACATTTATGAAAGAGATGCCGAAGGGTTATTCAGACATACTTGTGAGTTGATATAAGCTGAGAGGTATATCTTATCTTATAAAATGTCAAAATGAAGGTTAGAGGAAAATGGTTGCCATTTATCTTTAAATAGCATGAAACCTTCTGAAGCAACAGCACTGTATGCATCCTTTTTGTTATTTGTTTTTGGACACTCAACTTCATACAGTCCTAAAACGCTTATAAGGGATTACAGAAATACACTGATTTTTTTTTCCATAAGAAATAAAAAAGTCCATTTAGATGCTCCCATGTGTAAAATATTGATAGTTATAATAAATATTGAAGGTCACTAGGATAAATTATAGGTTACAAATATCTCTGTTTTCACTCCCAGCAACTATATCACCATACCAGTATAAAGAATCTCTGTAAAAAAATTCCAGATCTGTGTTTCTCCTGGTGTAACTAGCATTATCTCTCACATTTTTGTCTTTGAATAATTGACAAGATGATTTGCTGACTTCTTTTATTTCAAGCAACCTGTAGTTAGCTATAGTACAAAATAAACAGGAACTTTTGAACAAAGGTCCACCTTTTGTCAAGGAGTCTAATAAAAAATAGTAGCAACAGTCTTGATCAAGATGGCTCCTTTGCAGTCATTTTTCCCCCTCTTTTTTTGCTCTGGAGGAATCCTCTGGAAAGCATTCCTCTGGATTTAGGACAAGAAAGTTTCTTGAACCGATAGGAATGGAATTTGGTTAGGTAAAAGTTACTGGATTATAGCAAGGACAAATTTTTGAAAATGTTTAACAGTTATGGAATCAAGTTTGATGAGAAAAGATCACAGAGTATTCATGTACAGGTATAAAGTCTTAGGTATCTTTTTTCTCTATGCAGATATTCATATGGCATCTCATTTATACACTGAAAAGAAGGAAAAGCCAGGGAAGCCACCCAGAGGGACCCGGACAGGCTGGAGAAGTGGGCCGATGAAAAACTAATGAGGCTCAATAAGGCAAAGTGCAGGATGCTGCATCTGGGTCGGGGCAATCCCAGGTATTTATACAAACTGAGGAAAGATCTCCTTGAGAGCAGCCCTGCAAAGGACTTGGGGGTCCTGGTAGATGAGAAGCTGGACATGAACCAGTAGTGTACGCTTGTAGCCCAAAAGTCCAACTGTGTTCTGGGCTGCATTAAAAAAAGGGTGGCCAGCAGGAAGAGGGAGGTGATTGTCCCCCTCTACTTGGCTCTTGTGAGGCCCCATCTGCAGTACTGTGTCCAGGCCTGGGGCCCCCAGCACATGAAGGATGTGGAGCTCTTGGAGTGGGTCCAGAGGAGGGCCACTAAGATGATCAGAGGGCTGGAGCACCTCTCCAATGAAGAAAGGTTGAGGGAACTGGGCTTGTTTAGCTTGGAGAAGAGAAGGCTCCGGGGAGACCTCATTGTGGCCTTCCAGTACTTAAAGGGAACATATAAACAGGAGAGGGAACAGCTATTTATGAGGGTGGATAGTGATAGGACAAGGGGGAATGGTTTTAAACTGAGACAAGGGAGGTTTAGGTTAGATATTAGGAGGAAGTTTTTCACACAGAGAGTGATGACACACTGGAACAGGTTGCCCAAGGAGGTTGTGGATGCCCCTTCCCTGGAGGCATTCAAGGCCAGGCTGGATGTGACTCTGGGCAACCAGGTCTGGTGGTTGGCGACCCTGCACATAGCAGGGGGGTTGAAACTAGATGATCATTGTGGTCCTTTTCAACCCAGGCCATTCTATGATTCTATGATTCTATGAAAAACAAGATCATTTAGATTTCTTTGAAGGTTACCTGAGGAATAAAAAAAATCACTTCAGTAATTGTACCCTCTCCCTGCATCTTTCCTTCTGACAGTTCAAATCTATCTGTTGTCAGCTGAGCAAGGTTATGAACAGATTTTAGAAATTATTAGAGACATCTGACTTTTATCTTGAAGTAGATTAACAACAAATGAGACTATTAGAGAGTCTATCTTGCACCTGTGCCTAAGCCCTTAGGACTTCTAATATTTCTAATTTTCACACCAACACATTCTGAACAAATCAGCCCGAAGGATTGCTGAACAGCACAATGAATAGCCTAAAGATTGGTTTAGGGACTCCTGCTTCTGTGACCTGGAAACCAGGCCTTAAATTCTTGTTATCTAATTTTATCTATTATAGGAATCCAGAGACGGAACTGCACTTTAAATCTTTCTAGCGCACCTACTCAGATCTCTGCAGAGCAAATGAGATAAAATAATAAAGACCTTGCCTGACCAAACAGATATGAGAGTCTGAATGGTCTCTAATTTATCCCAGTGATAAACGCCAAGAAATGGTTACCTGGTTACATTATTCAGCTTCAGAAATAGAGCCATTCTCCATAATAATTCAGAGAAATATCCCTCATCAGAAAGTGATATATCCATGTGACATATAAAGTGAAACCTGAAATGTTCCCTGTGTCCCAAATGTGTCAGACTGTGCCTAGTGATAGCAAGATTGTTCTGTTCTTACGTATGGGCAAGTTTAGAACAAGAGATACTTTTCTATACCTTCCCACTGCTATTAATCTGATGAAGATATGAAATCTAAATTCAAATTTTGGGGGCCAGCTATTACTTTCTCTTGGGGAAAATAAATAAATAAAAAAAAGTAATGTTGCATCACTTTGATATGTGCACTTAAAATTTCTAATGGTTTTACTTCCAAACTATAACCGAAATTTCCAGTTCTAAAGCAACTCTAAATTGAAAGATAATTACAAGTTGTATTAAAGGCATGAAAAGAACCAAGAAGTGAAAGGCTATTTTTTTTTTTTTTTTTTTTTTGTACCTGATATTTGTATACTGGCATATAGTAATAGCATCATACAACCATTTTGTTTCACAGAAAGGGAAATAGCAGAATTATCAACTGATTAATGTAGCTCAAGAGTTTTCTGTTTCCTACAGTAAATGCTAACTTATTTTCCTAACTGACGTAGTAAAACCAAATCCCAAAATAACACTTTTTACTTTCTATATATATTCGTCAAAAACTCAACCATAATGGTTTCCACATAAAGAAATAATGCGGTAATTTAAAATCAACATTCTTTTCATTAAGTAGAAAATTGCCAGTGTTTGTACACGATGCTCCTATATTTGTGAATTTATCTATTTCTCCAGTATTAACTTGCTGTATAAAAAGTAAAAATGGCTTCCCCTACATTCTTGAAAATAGAAATATTTATCTACATAAAAGCTATAGTATCTGAAGAGAATGTTTTCAGTATTAAGTCAGGTGTTGGAAAGGAAAATAATTTTGATCCATGCTTTGATTGTTTTATGATTCAGAAAAATGTCATCTTAATCCTGAAAATTATTTATATGAAAGATTTACTTGTAGGTTAACAGTCTCTTAAATTTATTTTGGTAGATAAGATGGAATTCCTCTCTGGATTCAGAAATATCTAAATCAAATGATGATTTTAAAAAATATTTTTAGTATCTGTCTGAACAGAGTATGCTTTATACCACTTACATTGAGCTCCTAAGCATATAAGCCAAAATAGGGAGAATGCATTAACGATAACCCTGTGACATTTAAAAAAAATATATAAGATTCTTAATTTTACAAAACAAATTCAAACTATGTATGTCTGTGCAGAGCATAGAATCTTGAAAAATGTTCATTGATTTTAATTCATTTTAATTGCATTTGTCTAATTAGTGCTAGCATAAAGATGGAACAAAATTGTTGAAACAACTCTGAGGTGCTCTTTCTGAGCACCTCCCTGCCCTATGCATTGATAGGTCATCCAGTTACTTACATTTTCAGAATATGAATACTTCTCAAGGCCATAGCCTCTCTCAGTTCCTGTGTCTGTACTAAAACATTAGACACAAAATTGAGTCTCCCCTTACTTGGTCATGGAAGACTGAACAACATCTAAGCAGACTTCAGCAAAACAGTCCTCAAATCTCAGTGATGTATCTTAGAGCAGAGGTAAGCCTTTCCACTTTTTAATGGAACAATAAAAAAACATTCAGTATCTTAAAATCTCACCTCAGCACAGTTTAAAAGACTTAATTTTGAGAAAATAAAGGTCTCCATTTTAAGATGACCTTGCTATGTTACTGCTAACTGGAACAGAAAATTAGATACACCAGGGAAAAATTTTGATCTAGTTGGAATGATTGTTTCCTTATTTCATTTCATGGATTCTAAACCAAATAATGCTTAGCAATTGCTGGAAACATGCACAAAGTCATCACAAAATCATTCTGCCATCATCAAATGGTAATACTCCCCGCAGATTCTCTGTGCCAAATCCACATAGTAGGAGATCACATATTTGTAGCCCATGCAAACAGCAGGTGCTGCAAAGCTTCATCCTAGCTAGGGTGCCTTGCATGCACATCAGACACTTGCAAGACCTCTACAAAATTTCTGGCATCTCACCTCCATCTTAGATCAACAGCTTTTTTGTGCCTCATACCCTGACTCTTATGGCAATAGGAAAAGAGAAGAGCAAAGCTGTGTACTTATATTGCAGGTTCAAGCATAATGACTGAAAAGAATATTTACACATATTTGTGTCAATTTCCCACTTCCCACTTCCCTTCAACTAACAGAAAAAAAACCTCTTTTGTTCCTTGATTAACCATGGGCTATATCAATGAAACAGAAGCAGCGCCTGAAAGGACATTTATCTGCCTGTTATTTCTTTTCAAATTGTCTATGCTGTACTCACAGACCTTCTGTTGATGCTTAAACGTATCCTATGGAAACCCAGTGTTTTCAGATTTACTAAACATCCACACTGTCCCAAGTCATATACAAGGCACACAGCACTGCTCCATGTATATTTAAAGGTATTCAGATTTGGATGTATTTGCCTCTAGTCTTCTAATATATATCTTCCTCCAGCTCACTATGAGGTAAGATCATACTACTTTTGTTTGAAAGAAAAGAAGCAGTGAAGCAATTAAGTCAATAGTGAAGGTCATACTGGAAATCTGGCAGGAGACAGAACTAATCCCACATCTCTCCATCTAACTTTTGGCTCATTACACCTCTATATTGTGTAAAGTTTCAGCAAAATACATCACAGATTTTCTCTGAGTGCTACTGTTTATCTCCTTTTCCTGCCTTTTCAAGGTGTTTGTATACATTCAATGTGCGTATAAAGTTTCTTTCAGTGTCTTTTGTTTGTTTGTTTGTTTTTAAATCTTGGATTTTAAGTATATCAAAGCTACAGTTAATTTCTTATTTCAGAAAACTTTCAAGCAGTTCTCTGAAGTTTCTTTAATATTAATACAGCAACCTCAACTCATATCTTTGCTAGTATAATGAAAAGAGATAGAGACGTCCTCTGCAGATTTTGAAGTTGATAGTCCTTTCTAAATTTTTAAGAAAGCTTTGGAGAGCTACTTAGTTATTCTGTGTATATCTTTGCAAGATTTTGCAGGTTGTTATATTCTAGTCAAAGGCCTATTCATTATCTAACCTCTCTTTATTAATTTCCTTTTCTATTATATCAATAGAGTGCAGCTTCAGCTGTAATTAGATAGGTACTAATAAATAAAAAATGCATACTTTCACATTTATTGAAGATGAACATTTACATTACAGTCGATATTTCAGCCTTACAGATTACACTGACAATATTCTTACGGTCACAAAAATGATAATCTTTCACTCACTAACACAATTCATCCCCAGAAAAGTACAATGCATTCCGAATGCGATTAAAGTACTATAATGGAAGACGAGAATAGACGCAAAGTGTATATAAAATAATTGAATGACTAATAGTGTGCAATATTCTCATGGTAGAATACTGAAATAGAAGCAGGCCATTAGACATTTGCTACTGTAACTTAACTGTTGTGATTAGAATGCAAATAAAAGCACAAACAGTACAAAAAGAAAAAAAAAATCAAATGTGGCAATAAGGTAAACGAGACTTTTATTTTCGTCAGTTTATAATATATATTGGAATGGAAGGGAATAAATGGGAGGTTAAAAAGTTAGAACACAGAATTTTGATCATCTCTTGGCATTTCATTTAAGTTAGTCTTTAGGCCATGTACCACACGGAAGTGTGAAAGCAATTGTGTAGGATGAAATTCTTAAAGAACTTTACCCACATACTGCATAGCATCCTGTGTACTCCCCAGGACCCATGCAGGCAGGCTGACTTTGGCAGAGCCTTGGAGAAATGTTAAAATGCATTTAGGGTTCTTCCACCATTAAGAACTATGACAAAAGCTTCACACCAATTAAGCAGGCAAATAAAACTTAATGAAGACTGATGTCTCATTTACAGCTGAGCCTGTTTCCAAGACCTGATCAACAGTTACCTCCCACTCAAGCTGCTGATTAGTTCAGGAGTGGTATTATTAGCTTTTAAGGGACATTCATGAGACATCTACTAGAGGAGAGAGATGGAAATTAGTTTCCAAATGGTCAAGCTAGATTTTTTTCCTCCTCCATTTCCAGAATTGCTTTCCCTGGTGGACTGCAAGCTGACAGTCCTTTGGTATTCTGTCCTCAGTGGGTGTTGTTCCAAACTACAACAATAATGGAAGATCATTAAGTATCTAGAGCTTACTAAGGTCTTTGTTCCTGTGATCAAGTGCTGAAAATGCCTTTATTAGATTCTGTGAGCATAAGGAAAGTGTCATGGAAATAAAGTTGTCACGGAAAACACAAATTCTGGGGTTTGTGTTATGCACAGCATAGTTCTATTGCAGCTGATGCCTCAATTCACAGTGTCCTGCAATTAGTATCACCTTTGGACAGGTGCTACTTCTCTGCAGAAAGAAGCACAGGATAAAAAGAGCAAGAAAGTTGAGTTAGATTCATATTATTGAAAGGTAAGGAAGATAACGTTTATACTGAATAAATTTTGATGATGGACATGAAAAGGAAAGGATGAAGAGCACAAGCCAGCAAAATTATATTTGTGCAAGAGATCTGCTGAGAACAAGTAGCCTGCATGCTGGGAAGTTCACATGCTTCATATCTATGTCCAAAAAGTTGTTGACAAAATACTGGTTAAGTCAGTAAGAAATGCAATAGTTTATAATTCCACATCCTACCACTTCACTATCATAGAACATAAGCAAGCTGGAAATAGTTTTGCAATCAGAAATTAGTGAGCAATTCACTAACTAAAAATATATGGTGTTTCATGTAAAGCATGTTCTAGTTTTCCAGTCAATGAGACACTGTAGTTCTAGTGTTATTCAAAATCATTGAAAATATTCTCTCCAATTGCTGTGAGAATAAAAGATAATATTTCTACATTTGATGTAGCAGAAACATTTGATTCTTCTAATTAAAAGAATGAAAGAAAATGAAATACTGAAAGCAAACAGCAAGTCCTGACTATACCTGAAAACAAGAAAGTATTTTCCTAAACAAAATTCGGTGATTTAGCAAACTCCATGAAGATAACTTAAATGAAAGATCTAAGTGGGTGTATCTACCTTTTGAAGAATTCAAATTATTTATTTATAGAAGTGAAACAATTCTAAACAAAACCTTAAAAATAACAAGGACTGTGTTTGTATCAGGAACAATAGTGCTTTCAAAGGTATTAACTTGACAGATTCAGTGAGTTCTCAAATGTAAAAGAGTTTACGGTAAATGGTAAAAGTAGAATAAAAATAGAATTGATGTAGAAAAAAAATGGTGGAATGTGATGTTCAAGAATATGACTGCAGAGCACGAATCTCTAAAAGCACAAACAATTAGCAGAGTTTTCACTGACATTAATTGAATTACTGAATCTGTAGGAAAGATTTTTCATTTGTATATTCCTTAGGGACAGTTGAGAAAAACTGTTTTAGTGAGGAAACTAATATGACAACTATTACTATGAAGTACACTTTCGAAAGCATGCTGAAGATGCTAAAGGTTTTATGACATGATCCTGCAAAATCACAGACCTTAAGACAGGGTGCAGTTCTCCATGAAGTGCTCTAGGCTTGAAGATTTTAAAATCCTCATTTCTCGATTTGAAGAAAACACAAAATGTTCTATTTTAAAATGCATTCATGTTCTATTTTGTGCTTACTTGATGTTTACATCAATAAGGCATATTCTAAATGAAAATGCACATACCTCTGGTCTTACTTATGTTAAAAGGTGAAAATCGAGAACACAGTGTACAACTAGGAATTCAAAGTTGTAAATACTACATTTTTCTTAGCATACATCATGCATTTTCGTTCTAACTTGATCTTAGATGGCTATACTTATGACAAAAAAAAAAAAAAAAGAAGAAGAAGAAGAAGAAGAAGAAGAAATGTATGTGATTTTATTTGGTTCTGGTTTTCAGTCTAGGGATTGATCTTCACATTACACAGTACTGCAGGCTGCTCAGATATCTGAGAAAATGAGTATTGCTGGGTGGGAAACAGATCTAGGGAATTTTCTAAGGATTTACTAATACAAGATTTATTTCACTGTTCCTTTCTAATTGTAAACGCAATAAACTAATATTAATCATAGCCATTTTTTTTTAATGTCCTGTGTAGCTACAGAACTGGGAGCTGAAATGTCTGCACAAGTTTTTGCAGACCTCCTACAGGACAAGATAAAAGGTCTTAATTCCTGCTTATTCTTGCAATGACAAGATGACAGAGAGAAGTGAAACTGCCTGAAAATAAGATTCTCGAATAGGAAATGACACAGAATAGCATTATAAAGAGGATTTTTTGCTAGTTAAATAATTTCACCTAGAAAATTCTTCCTCCAGCAGATTACAGTTGACAATACAATTTCTCCGATGCAACTGATCTACACTGATCTATTTTAAGAAGAAGATAAAACCAAATTATCTGTCTGCCCGGGAATTTCCAGAGAAAGAAGGAACACCTAAAAGATGAAATGAAGTTCGTATTTGAGAAGTGCTAAGAAAATGTAAACAGATAAATGAAAATAATAATGGCGAAAGTGGCTGAGTTTGCAGACACAGGAGATATAACATCAAAACCTTATAATGTTTGTAAATAATTATTATCATAGAATCATAAAGATTGGAAAAGATCTTTAAGATCACCAAGTCCAGTCATCAACTCATCCTTACAATGCCAACTATGTCACCTTTCTTTGAAGAGGACAGTATCTGCCAGAAGTGCATGTACACATACCAGCATATGTGTGCCAAGTGCAAGACAGAATGGGGAGCAGAAAAAAATGAACACATTGACACTAGAAAGGGAAAGGGAAAGGAGAAAACTTTTTGAGCACTGTCAAACCACTCCTTTTTGAAGCAGCAGAAACCCTTGTACCTCAGAATGCACACTCTACTACCAAAATAACATTTTGATCAACTTTAATAGGGGTTGTGACACAAATTAGAAGCATTAGAAGTGTGCAGTGGTTCTGCACCAGGTGATAGGGTAGTCAGCCATACAGTCATGTAGCTGTGCCATGCAGAAAAAGGCCACGTTTGTCAGAGACTTTTAGCTATTAATAGAGTCACAAAAATATTCTTGGTGAAAAAATAAAAGAAAAGCAACAGTAAATTTTTAAAGACGTGAGTACAGTTTTTACATCTTCTTGTGAAATGCTCACAATTTTAACTCCTGCCATGAATGATAATATGAAAAATCTCTAAGAAGAGAAAGGTTTAAAGTTTTTCTTTAAAACAAACAAAAACAGTTGAAATAAATTATGCTGATTTCAAGTTACAATTACTGGTGATATATTGAAGTTTAAAAATTATGAAGTAGTTAGCTTTATCATACATGTGATGTTGCATTTTTGGGATGTTATGTTGTTGTAATGTGTGTCACATATTCTTATGTCCCCCTGAACTGACTTCAGTAGGAATTACACAGATAAATCTGAAGCCAAAACTAACAACTAAGGTTTTAGCCATTATAGGACGAAAGGTCCCAAGTAAAACGAGGATCTTAACATTTGAATAATGTATAAAATTATGCGTCTGAAACAGTAAAATAGTTACCAGAAAACTGTATTTATGGTAATTGCGTCAATTGTGAATAACCTCTTAGCAGAGATTGAAACAAGATTTAGCCTTCCTGACATGCACAGAGAACCACAACTTAAATCTACATAATAGAAAAAAGGAAAAAAAAAAGAAGTTAATTTACATACCAAAGGAGGCTACAAAAGCTGAGATTCATTGTGCCTTTGACAATTTGACTCCAGGCAAAGGTACAGAGATACTTTTGAAGTTGTGAGAATATAAGCATGTACAGGCAGTAGCAGGTCTTTACTCATTACATATTTGTAAAGGATTTTTTAATACTATCTTTGAAGACAGAAAAAGGAGACTTCTCCAGTGAGAAAGTTTTTCTATGCCTGGCATTTTGTATTTTCGTTCTTACGGAAAATGATTTCATGTAGCACCAAGCAGAACTTTCAGGCCAGAGACAAATTCATAGTGTGCTGTAAAACTGATTCTAAAAAAAGCTCAAATGAAACACAGGACTCAAATGGGAGTGATGCTTATTCAGGACTTAATACCATAGCTTTTTCACTCAGATTCTAAGGGTATCCTACAGGTAAAGTACAGCACTGACCGTGATTTGAGCAACTGAACTGTCTTGATTGTATTTGTTATATAGGGTGGATTCAGTGTATGAGACAGTTTTGAATAAAAAAAAAAAATCCAGTGTTTTCTACAGCTTTGCTGTTGAGCATCCTATACCTTACATGATCTGTTTTGTTAGTTCAGCTCTTTTGCTCAAAATCCAGTGAGTCTGCATATTTCCACTCAAAGATCTAAAGCCTGAACTGTTCTGTCTTAATGCACCAAAGATTTGTATAGACCAAAGTATGAAACAATCAGAATTTTGAATGAAAATATTTAAAGCTGCTAAGAGAACGTAACTGTGGGATCAAATGGATGAGAAGCATAGCTGGCCTTTCATAGTTTCAAGCTAAGTCTTTAGGTGTCATGACTTTAAAGTTCAGAGACCCTTATCTACTTCATGTCCTCTGTTCTCAGTGTGATCTTAGCCACTGTTGCTGTTTTTCACCTATCTATACATCTGCAACTGCCAAAGACATTTCAGTATTCATTTTCAATAGCTCTTCGTAAGTTCTACTCAAATGATGCTACATTCTAGGAAGGCAGGAAATACAATTGCTGCTACTTTTTGAATTACAAACCAAAGTTTTTATTAAATGCTTTTAAAAATTAATCTTTTAAAAATTAATTTGAAAGTAAGAGAACATGTGGTAAGGACTACACTTTTATACTACTTTCTAATGAATTCACTTTTATTTAAATGAAAAACTATGATCAAGCCATTAAAGTTGTGAAGAAAGTGAAATAAACAACCAGGCTGCTGGAAATACCTGGCTAAGCAGACCAGAACCAGACAGAGCTAGCCACTTTTTTGAGAGTATAAGCAGTTCGAAAATGCAAAGAAAATTCCCTTCTTTTCAATTTATTTTACTCTTTGAACTCAGAAGTAACCAGATGTTAAAAAAGATAGATGTGTGTTCTTTCTCTAATCTTTGACATTACATGAAAGAAATTGAAAATTCCTTGTTAAATGCAGTGGCTGAAAAAATTACAAATACCACCATATTTGTTCAGTAAATTGTTTATCTTATCAAAACTTTTAATTTAAAATTAACTTCTACCATATATCCAGAACATATATAGTACACAAATAAACAGTTTTTAAAATGCTACATTTGTATCATTTTAATTGAATTCTATCTTAATGAACCTTGACAGAAATCACAAATAAAAATAAAATCATTACTTAATAAGAAAAAAAAAAAGCAGTATTTTAATCACACAGGGACACACACACACTAAAAAGCATGTGAAGACTAAGAATCTGGATAAATGGCTTCTTAACAATAGAGTTGTTTAATACATACTCATTTACTTTTTCTCTAAGATTAAAAGGAACAAATTTAGCAAGAAAGGCTGTATTCAGTCAGCAGTATTAATAATCAGCCAGTAGAAATCAGTCTTTCATTTTCATTCTTTTTCCTGAAAAACAACTGCAAAAATGATATTAAAATTGCTATTTTCAAATCCATATTTCTTGTTTGTTGATTTAAATCATGATTAAAATTGGTGATTTAAAAGGTTTTTCAATTATTTTAATTTAAAGCAATCTACCCTTTCCTGCTTTAAACATCATTTAAACCAGTAAAGTGAATACTGTCCACTAGTTCAATCTGCTTAAGCAGAGCAGAAACCGGCCAATACTGGCATCAGAATGAACAGGAAAGCTTTGCCATTCCCACAAGCAGCTGCCCTGCCTTGCAGAGGGCAACTCCAGTTTCCCTGTCTTCATCGTGTCCTGGACTGATGCCAGACCTGCATTATGAAATGTATTTTAACCTAAATCAAACTCTGCACTCCAGAACAGAGCTCAGATTTTGAAGGTTTATTTATGGCAGCAGAAGCAGCATGAATCCACCCCTTAGTGTTTACATTGCAGGCAATGAGCAGAACTCTCAAAACATTTATAGATTTATAGATTTTTTTCTAGGATTAGGTACCTGATTGGCACTTTTGTGAATCTAACAGGTTGCACAGATTTCATTTTGGAATCAGTGGGAGCTGGACACACTTATAATTTGAAAATGTTGCCAGGATTTTAAATCTCTCTCTCATTATGTAAGTAACCATAAAAAATGTTCCAAATGCTGCTGAGCACAAAGATCTTAAAAAAAAAAAAAAAAAAAAAAAAAAAAAAAAAAAAAAAGAAGAATAAAATAAATGATCCAACCTGTATTCACAGCATTTACACACTCATAAACAGAAGTTAGCTGTGCAGAGTCAACTTTTAGACCTTCCCAGGGCAGTGTTACTACACATTAGATTATGCTCTGTTTTACATGTTCTAAGCCTTCCCACTGTCCATAGCTAATTTCACTTTCCAGAAGAACCCCTAAAGTAAGAGTATGTTAAGAATCTCTGTACTGATTAAGCATGCATGCACAGTGTTACAGCTGTGAGTAAAAATGCCCTCTAATTTTTAGCCTGAAATTTAGGTTAGCAAATTTGGTCACACGCCTGCTTGCTTCAGCAGGCTACAAGAGGGCCTACAAAGTGCCAGACAGACCAATCAGCTCAGGTGTTCAAAATATAGGCAGAGGGAAATCCAAGTTTTGTGGAACTTCGGAGAGAATATGCAGCTTCTGTTATCCTGGAAGGTTTACAGGCAGTCCTGAGTTTTCTTTTTCTTTCCAGATAATATGGCTGTTGACTTTACCTAGTATTTTTGAATAGGAGAAGAATGATTGCTTCAAAAAAGTCATTGCCAAAATCATCCTGTTTTTATTTCCTCTTTTCCCTGCAGAAGGCAGTCCATTTTCTTCTTTGTCAACACTTGAGGCATGAAAAAGATTATATCCTTTCATATTGCAAATTGTCTTCTTGCAAATAAATTCTATAAAAACTTTCTAAATCTAACAGTATAACCAAAGGACAGGAAACATCTCACATGACTTAATCAAAATGAATGATAACACCGAATAATCTAACCTAATTCATTCACCTAGGCTGCTTTTGCT
The DNA here is from genome assembly GCF_987193195.1 of Phasianus colchicus. Lineage (NCBI taxonomy): Eukaryota > Metazoa > Chordata > Aves > Galliformes > Phasianidae > Phasianus > Phasianus colchicus. The sequence goes on along the minus strand of NC_143437.1, from coordinate 60,587,245 downwards.
GCGAGCAGAACTAGCAGCACTTTGTGAATTACCACGAAAAGTAGCTGTTTCCCTCTTGCCAACAGTGACTTTGCTAAAGTTATTGACTACTGAAAAATGTTGCTAGTTTCTGGCCATTGCTCTCTGGAAGTCTTTATCACTTTACCTGCTTGCTCTTTCACGTTGTTTCCCATATTTTTCAGGTTTAATGTATATTCATCTTCCAACATGCAGATCACATTAAATCTGCTTTTTGAAATGTTCTACATCTTAAAACTTTCTGTAATTATCAAACAGCCAGAGACAAGGACCAAAAGTCAGAAACTAATTTGGAGTTTGTCACTGACAATCTGCCTGTAGCCTCAGGGCTCACCTGTCTCCTTGCAGCCTACTCTGAGAAAGAGGAAATGTGTAGTCGCATAGCTCTCAGCAATAAAATAAGGACCAAACTGTGACTCATTGACACATTTCTGTTCGATGCCTGCTTCTCTCTTGCTCCACTGGGGAAATACATTGTGGCAGACAAACAAGTGAAAGAGAAACCTTGTCTTCCTGCTCTCCTCACTTCTCTGGAACAGATCAGTGCACAGTCTCCAGTGCACTGCAGCAAGGAGGGGCTCTGAATGCTTCTAAGCCTCTGCTCATTCTTCCATGTGTGGGAGGAAAACGTGCCAGAGGATGGCCATCAGCTTTGCTCTGTGACCTGCAGTAGATCGGGCTAGTAAAAATGACCAAGTATAGGGCAGCTGCTGCAGCTATCATACGCATACAGATAAGACTGAACATTGATACAAGCCACTTCTCAGAGCAACAAGAGTTTCTGTATTCATATTTCAGTGGTGGCAGCTCTGTCTGTGCCATAGAGCCCAGGCCAATCCCCGTGTTCATAAACACAGCATAGGTGCATAAATAGATACCCCTGTCTGTCCAGTTTTTCCAGGCAAGCTCCTAAGAGGTCAAAGAAGTCTCTGATGTTTATAGAAATCTCAGCAGCAGCTGAAATTAATAATAATAATAATAATAGTAATTATTATAAATAACAACTACTACAATTCCTGAGAGCATTACAAAGACAGAGCTCTACTGAGCTTTTATTTGTACACAGTTTTATGGACTTCCAGCTTTCAGTAGTGCAACTCTGTGACTGCAGTTACATGTAATATGAGGATGCTGAAGATAATCCCTTGGAATCTTCTGACTATTTACCAGCAAGATACCTAGGTCCTGGCAGCTTTCTCAGGATATTTATAGGTTGCTGTCTTCACAGATTACTTTTTGCCTTTTGCCAGGTATACTTCACCAGTAAATCTGAACATCATGCAGTTTGTGGTTATGATAATGTAGAGGCAGCATATGTGTCTTACAGTTCAAGGAGTTGTTGCTTTGTGAATTTTGTCATTGTCATTACAGTTAGGTCAATCTGAAAGAGCACTCCATCAGGCCAATGTATCTATCTACCATAGGCCATGGCACTGGCTGTCAGAAGATATCTTGAGATGTGTGTCAGTGGTATCAATATGTCCAGGTTGAACCACCTCCCTAAACCAGTAGCCACACTGGCCATGGCAGACCCAAAGCCTGCGTGGCTCCTTACACATTGCTATAGTACTGTACTCTCTGATATGTCAGAATGGTACTCCAGGGACAAAGAGTGAGATGTGGCTGACATTATAAAACAGAAGTTAGAATTTCAACCAGTTTGAGCAAGGATTTCAAACATAGTGAAATCATTAAGACCTGAACAAATCACAGATTGAGACACAGTATGAGATAAATAAATAAATAAATAGATAATAAAAAAGGTATTATATACATCAAGACATACTTTTTTTTGTTTGCAGAAACTGTAAGTTGCTGAATTTTAGACCTGGACTTTCAGATTTATTTGTGACTGCCAGGAGTAGCCCCAGAGGAAAATAAACTACGGTGGAACATTAATCCCAGGCTGAGTTCTTAGTTTTCTACTATAAGTTGAGTACAATTTCCATCTTGTGGATGAAGTTTAAAAATCAGCCATTCAACATAAGCCTATTCCAAATACACAAAAGAACAACAGCTAGTCTCTGGCAAATTTGCCTGTCCTGTTGAAAGAGAGGTATTGAGGGGCTGATTGATGCCTCTTGTCAACTGAAGTTTGCTGATTTGCACAAAAGCAAAAAAGCAGGCAGTGTCACAACTAAGGAGCACTCATAAACACTGTAAAAACATTTTCAGATCCCATGTTTGTTGGTTTTTTTTTTTTAGGATCTTTTATCTTCTTTCTTTGATTAGCTAAGTTACTGAAAAGTCACTTTCAGACTAAAATGTCATTTAAGCTTGCTACAAATTTCAAAGAATCTTGTTATTTGTTGCTTTCTTTGGCTTGGAGAGCATTGCAAGAAGTAATTCTACAATGCTCCTCTAACAGTGATGGTGTTAATGTACACATTTTGGAAAACAAATGTAATTTCATAGATTTCCTGATAACAACTACAAAGTAATCAATGTTTCCAACAAATCCAATTAAGAAATTCCAAATAAACTAGTGCAAGCATTCGGATTAGGGCTGTCATAAAAGCCACCTGCTTTGGCAGTATTCGTAGCCAGAAGTGGTTTATAGATCCATCCAACTGGTGATCAGAAAATCACCCCCACATTGTCTACTTGCTGTGGTTAAGCAGACATCAGACAAGGATTGTACAGTTTGACATATTTTGAACATTAATTTTTGGAAGACAATTTGGTTTACTCTCTAATACTGCTTAATACAAATCCTCTTAAAAATAATAATGAAAAACAGAAGATGAAAAGTACAACTTTGATACACTAAAATGCACATAACCTTGACAAGTAGAATAAAAATAACTTTCAGAAGAATGTTTTAAACTTTTGTGGGTTTTTTTTTGTTGTTTTTATGTTGTTGGGGTTTTTTGTTTGTTTTTTTTTTTTTTTCTTTTGTGTGTGTGTGTGGTGTCATTGTTAAATTTGGATGAACAGCGGAGTAATCCACACTGAAATAAAGAGATAGGAATGAAATTGAACTGAAAAAATTAGTATTAAAGAAGTTGAGTTTTAAAAATATTCTGTCTCACTATGGTTGATAAAATATTGTTATGCATCTACAATGTTATTTAAATATGAATGGTCAGGAAATATTGAAGTACATGAAATATTCATATTGTAGAATATGTATTTATAGGTTAATACAACTGCCTTTCATTCTTGCAGGCCAAACTCTGGAATAATCATTTTAGTACAACTTTCACTGACTCTTTTAGAAGTTTACCTGAATAAGGGCTGAAGAATAAGTAGCTTTTACCCTGCAGTAATCTGATGTGAAGTTCACAAATGCTCTGCGCTTCATAAAAAAATCAGGGCCAACAACTAAGCTCCCTTGTTTATACTCAGGAAAATTTCTGCCTGTAAGGGACCACCAATGATTTACCTGAGAAAACAATTAAGGGTGGAGACACCTGGCATTCAGGCATTCCTCTTTCTTGTATCACTTCAATGGAGCTGCTCTGCTGAGAGACTAATGCTATTTTTAGAGGTGTACAACAAACTTGCGTCTGTAACTGGTAAAAATTCTGTCTACAAATGAAAAAGAATAGAAAAACCAACACACTACAACCCAAAGACAGGAAAGAGAAGAAGAAAGCAAGCCAACAAATAGATGAAATGATCCTGGAGTGAAAGAACTGTATTCTAAGAGCAATAAATCATATTGACACACCAGCTCAATTGCACTGTCAAAGTACATATCATTTTTGGTTAATTATATTTGAAAATAGTTACCGTACCTTCTGCTGTAACCTCGGCCATGATGATGATGGTAAGAGATACTCTGTTAAAAAGGTCAAGATCTACAGTGGCAGCTTAGATAATACCTCTGGGTTGCTCGCTCTTGCAGGAGCTGCAGAACAAGCAGGAGGGAGGTCCTCCACTTTTTCTAATTCTGTTCGTTCTTCTTTTGTGCCCCTCTGAACTTTCTCTTTCCTCTGCAGACTCCTGCCCTCACTGAGCAACCTCAGGCCTTCCAGCAGCAATACTTCAAGCTCAGTCTTAAGTATCAGCTTCTAACAAAAATAGCCATGCCTCCTAGTGAGTTTTCTCTAATATCCTAAGAACCATGCATATGGCAAACAAACAGTAAAAAGGCTCATCTCAAAACAGGAAAGGAAAGCATGGAGAGGCAGCAAAAAAAACCAAAAAAAAACAAAAAAACAAAAAACCACCAACAACAAAAGAACTGGGAAAGAGCTGTTTAACGCTCCTGCAGCCTCACTAACATAATTGCTGTTCTTTGGGGGTATGTCAGGAAACATGAAAAATGGAGTTCAAAGTAACCTTATCCACCCCAGCTCAACTTTATTCTTAGCACACTCAATGCTTAGCACATTCTTCCTGTCCTTATTTGGTTTGGGGAGGGTCCTACACAGCTTACTGCTGAGTAAGGGGGAGGGTAAATTTAGGTAATTTTCTCCACTTTGATTCTTAATCACAGTTACAGAGCTAATAAAGATACCATTTTAAATCTATGAAATTGTTAACTTCTTTGATTTTGATTTTTTGGAAGACTCTTGATGTGCTGAGATTAATGTACATACTTCTGAAGTTCATCTAAGTATTACTGAACACTTTTGAAAGTATTAATAGCTTATATGCTGCAAATTCATCAGGGTAATATGCAAAAATATTATGGAAAAATAGATTTTTCACAGGTCTAATTCATAAGAAACATTAAATTTAGTACAAAATATTGGTGATTATAAACAAGTTTTTATAAAGCTGAAAACAAACTTAGAGGAATAAAAACACTAACAATTGTAATGAGAATAATTTAAAAACTTGAGCAATCTATTCAGTGCATTGCTTACAATTTCACACTTGTGGAATTATGTGCGTGGGCAGAGCTTGAAAGTGAAATTAGCAGAAAAGTGCCCTCAAGCCAGCATGCTTCTACATAAATGTCATCGTCACATGAAATCAGAAACCATCTTGAACAGTTCTTACTAGGGAACCTATAGTAAGCTCTTCTCTGCTACAGAGGCTGGCATTTGCACTTCTCATCTTCCCTCCAGGAGATATAAGCACCTGGCTCTATGGCAAAGTACAAGGAAAGGAATATGTTTATCCAGAGCACAAGAGGCAGAAATGAAGGCTCACTGAACAGTCACCATCAGGACTTTTCCTTCTGTCTTGTCACACAAATCAGAAAATGATAGCCATTTTCTACCCAAAGCTCAGAGACAAAGCTTAATTCCCTTCTTCCTGATGAAATTTGTTATACTAAGTTTTTATTACTTGGTGTGCAGTATTCAATGTGTTCTGATCAACCCCTCTTCCTCCCTTCACTCTTTTAGCCTGTCTTCACTAACATTTGACAAAAACATTTTAGAAATAAACATATTCATTTGAAAAATGCTCTTTCATGAAAACCTAAATGTTCTGTGGGATTATATTCACATCAACAGAACAGCAGGTCACGATAGCTCAGTGATTAGTAAAGTGTTTTAGGATGTATGATACTAAAATAAAGTTTTTATCCTTAATTACTTCCCTGTCTTCAGCTGAATTAATTCCATTTTATGTGAACAATTACATATGTTGGGTCACCTGTATTTTGACAGCTAAGCTACTGGCATGAAATGGGAGAAATAGTGCTTCAGCCAACATCAAGCACAGAGCTAATAAATATTGCAAAGTCAAAATTGCTTCCATTTGTATTGCCATTCAAATAAAGTAATAAATGCTTAGTTAGGGTATATTATAAGAGAAAACTGAATAAAACATTCATGTCTGAATTTTGTCCTTATGTAGCAAGATCCTGAAATGTAGACCATATACAGCCATATATGTTTGTATGACTGTATGTGTTGTCTCTCCTTCACTGTTTTCATTTCAGCTCCTATCACTTGCCCTCTTGCCTCCATGCCTTATTTCCTTTATTGGTATTTTTGCTCTGCCCTCATTCACAGACTGATATTCTGAAACCAAAATATAAGAGCAGAGAAAGTGAGAGAATACATCTGGAAATCAATTTTACACATCAGCCCAGTGGCCAGAAAGAATTTTGTGGTAGTTTCTGCAACCTCTGCATTCTTTCTAGATGCAAAACACTCACTCTGGAAGGAGGCTAAAGCTATAATACACAAAACATCTTACAAAAAGTATAGCTCTAGGCAACTGCATTGAAAGTTTTATTTGTTCCCTCCAGGGAGGTCAAAGTCAAGGCAGATGGGTGTAACATTTATTGGAGATAATCAGTTTGCAAAAATACAAAGAACCAGGTAAACAAGGTTCTGCTGTTGTTTGTTCATTACCCATATGATTCATCATCTGAAAATTATAGAGGACATTATATTTCTTCTTTAGATCCTTGGGCAAGAGAAATTCTCAAAACTAAATTTAGGCATTGTTAAAACTTTAGTTAAAATCTGAAGTTTAGCATCTGGCTCAAATTTAGGAGTTTCTTAAATGCTAAACTGTGAAATCCATATTATGCAGAAGGCCAAGAGAATATCCATACAGATCTTCAACCCTGAAGTAAGATATTTAAGCTGACACAGAATGCATTTTGGTGGGATCCATCACTGTTTAATTGGATAGGACATCACCTTGTATAAAATGTCATTTCTCCGTCCTTGTTCATATTTTTAACCATAACAAAAATAGAAAATATAAAATTACTTTTGTTCTTACAAGTAATATTCAAACTTGGACTCACAAAATTTCTTCTCATTTTCTTCTCATCAGGTCTCAGACACAATGGGGAAATGCTCTTGGCTTGAGTCCCTTCTCAGATTCCTGAGATATAAAAGTCTGTGTTAAATACAAACAAAATAAAGATTTCTCTTCATGGCTTTCTGAGTAGTGAAAACACTCTTACTAACAGCAGCTGTATGCTGCTACAAATGTCTGTATGTAACCATGTGCCTTGATCTCAGATAATGTGTATGTCAGCGGAAGTCCTAACTAATGAATCAAATAAAATCATTTATTTATTTGAATATTTTATTTTAGTAAAAGTCTGAGGTTTAGTGTTTCAAAAGCTGTACTATAAAATCCTGTTTATAGGTGAATCACAACATCACAAAAATACAAAATGACTTTGGCTGGAACAAGTTCATATAATCAAAGTAGAAGTATACAGATGTTTTATGAGATGATTCTTGGGTTGCCACCTTATTAAAAAGGGAATAGAGGTAGAAAGTTTACCACATTGAATTACTGAGTATCAAGAGGAAAGTCTTTTGTACTGATTCAAAGAAGCAGAAGTAAAATTGTTGGTCAACAAACAAATTTAGAATGAAATTTGAGCTTGTCTTCTAACGCATTACTGAGAAATTCTTGGAGTTCAGCACTACAAAATCAAACTAAGCAAAAGCAAAAGATTTGATATCTTAGTGCATGCTCAGCACTGCAGGGTCATGGACAAGATACTTAACCGTATCTCCCATATATCTGATGAATCCTGGGAGTATGTTATAATCAGAAATAGTCAGCAATTATCTGATAAGAACAAATACAGGATGGAGGTATAAAGCTAGAGAGGAAGTGAGAGGTACTCAATCTGGTGAATAGTAAAAACACATGCAGAAGAAATAGAGGATGTGAATTATGTCTGTTGGTGAGCCTATATACCCATGAAGAAAAATATTAGTATTTTGGTTCATATTGGATGGATTCCTCTGAACTGGGCATTTCCACTCTTTTTATTGTTGATTTTTTTGTCTGTTATTTAGAAGTGAGGCTTTCATTCAGCTGCAGTGATAAGACTCTGTGTTTTTCATTGTAAAACAAGAGCAGATTCAGATTCTGATGCCCTTGTGATTAGTCAGAGATATAGTTGTTTTGACCTTCTATGGAGCATTAGTAAAACTCTAAAATAATTGCTTTTCTTTCATGATTAATATTTTATGAATGAGATTTGCAAGATTTTGGGAATCAATATGACAAAATATACTATAGACATAGAACAAAAAGAGATCTAGGTATACTGTCTGATTGTGATTAAATTTGGCAACATTTAAGCATTGTTATAAACCATAAATTGTAAGCCTTCTGATAAATCAGTGTGAATCATTTTTTTCAGTGAGAGTTAGATACATAATACTTCTGAGCTCCAAAATTCAGACCCAAATCCAAATTTACACTGACACATTTCAAGTTTGTCTCAGATCTTACTCCTGAAAAAAAATCTACAGCAACCAGCAATATTATTATTATTATTATTATTATTATTGTTTTTCAGACTGGCAAAAGCAGCCTAAAAAAGACAAAGAAAAATACATGTTGTTGTGCCAAGTACCTTGAAAAATCAGATGGGGTAAAATTAGTACTCTACATATCTTCTCTAGTGTAAACTCCACTGGGGTTGGTCAAGACTGTCTACTCATTCTGACCTTAACAAACAAGGGGAAGCCTCACTTTATTTTCATTTAGCTACTTATCTTCTGCTTGTGGCAAGTCATTATATTATTATACATTATGTTCCATTAAGTTATATAATGTTATATTGAGCTAAAGATTATGTGTTCTTAGGCATGCAGGATTTCACTTGTCCCCCTCAGTTATATTAGCAAAAGATACCCCACATAAATAATTCCAGTCAAGGCCTCGAGAGTACCAGATTTTAATTCTTCTCTAGCTCTTCTAAGAGGAAACACTAAGGATTTGAGTTCACTGAATAAAAAGAATTTTCTAGGCTAAACCAACAGCACTATGGAAATAAGTTTAGATAATAAAATTTGTATGTCTTAATCATTTCCTGCAAATCAGTAGAACTTCTCCTAGATGTCCCCCCTGTGTGTGATTCAGATTGTATCTCTAAGTGGTCATGAAGACACTTTGTGTCTCCTGTGCTGTAATTTACAGAAGATCTTTCTACACTTTCAAACTCTATGTTTTCCCTGGAATATCAGAACTTGGTACAGTTATGCAATTCCACAGATGGGATAGATATCAGCTCCTGGAGTGAACTGGCAGCTATGTCCAATTGAAAATAATTCTTCTACTCATATAATGCAAAAGGCTGCAGCTGTGATTAACCCTTTCTGTGCCACAAAGTCAGCCTTCCACTCAACTGTACATCTGTGCCAGAAAATTCTCAAGAACACTGGCATCTGTTGTCACAAGCATGCAGAGCGAGACTGATACAGAAGAAAGGAGAAAAAGATATAAAGAAGGCAAAATTCTCGGTAACTATCAGCCATAGGAAATAAACTGCATGGCATCGCACAAATATATGAAAATGTAGAATATTAAAGGAAAAATATTTTTGTTTTGACAATAACTATAATTTTATTTCTGTTTCCTCTTTTTTTCTCCCTTATGCAAGCCACAGTCTTGGGCAGATCAAAGTCAGAATTGCAGATGAAGGACCTGCTTTGTTATTATCATTGTTATCACTAGTTAAAAAGAAAACTGAAACAGATTTTTAATTAGGCTACTTAGACTTTTTACAGAGCGTGAGTAAAAGATATTAATTAATTAATTCAACCCTGTCAGTGCTGACAGCTGCAACTGCACTGAAAAAAGTACTTCTGAAAAATAAAGGATCTTTTAAAAGAAGAAATAAACTCGAGCATTAATGCCTTTACCACTCATCATAGCAGGTATATACTAATTTTCCTTGAATAGTGTGTTACCATTTGTCAGTGTCAATCACATCAGATTCCCGCTCAAGCTCCAACATATGTCCAAGTCAACTTTCTAATACAAACCATAAAAAATACTTGTTTGTACCTCAGATACCAAAAAGACTATGTCCTTCTTACTCCTCCCCCTGCCTCCCTGGAATAGCAGAAAAAAGACAGATCACACACAAAGGAATGCAATGGTACTAAAGAGATAGCCAAATCATTGCTCTTTCCAAATTTACTGTTTAAATGAAAATAAAAGAATTACCTAGAGACACAAAGCAGAATGTCCTCAGCTGCGTCTCCAGGGTTTGGACAGCAAGGCAAGGACACTGGGGACTTTTGAAAGCTCCTGATCACATTCTCAGGCCCTGAGGAAATTGTGGGCAGCCCTGGTACAGCTGGCATGGGCTGCAGCTGCCAAGGAGCTGCTGGCAGTTTGTGCATGCAGGGTGAAGTGCCACCCTAAACCCAGATGGGGACATGGGTAGTTTCTCCATAAAGGGGGTTTGCCTCCAGTTACAGAGATTTGTGCTTATGGTTTTTCTATGGGTGTTGGAAGTAATTATGTCTTCACTTTGTATGTTAAATTTGTAAACATTTTTTGAAGTGGGTATTTGGCCATAAAATCCCATTTTGCATCCCTCGTATCTGGAAGATTTTATTCTGTGATCACTTGTTCTTCTCCTTTTTTGAGCCATTGAGATAGTTCAAATATGCTCTCATTCATGCCTGGTGAGAGGATTTGTGAAACAGCCATAGCCTGACGTTTGGATTTCACTCCATCTCATAGTGCTTCCTGATGATGAACAAGAAGAAGCTGTGTTTCTTGTTATTTAGGTAACAGACAACTGAGAGTGAAGGTGGTTTTGTGTTTTTTTGTTTTTTGTTTGTTTGTTGTTGTTGTTTCAGAGAGGGAAGGTAACTACAGTTTTACTTAATTTCTGCAGAAGGCATATATAGCAGTACTCTTCCACACCGCAGAGTAAAAGCAGAAAGTATTCTCTTTTCTACATCTATGAAACAGAGCTGAGAAACACATTAGGTAAGCTGCAGCAGAAGTGAAAGCAACATGGCATCAAAACTACACAAAAGCATGAAGAGAACAACCAACCAGCACACGTACCTTTCACATATCACCAATGTCATGCTAACAATCATCATCCAATTTATGTCTCCTACACTGCTGTAAGAGATTGTTCTTTTACATCATTGTCTCAAAACTTGCTGAGGACACAGACGAACAAGTCCAAGCAAGTCCTCGACCAGGGTTCAAAAATCCTCTGTCTGGAGAACACAGATGGACAAGTCTTGGGCAAGGGTTGCAAAATCCTTTGTCTGGGGGACGCAGATAAACAAGTGCAGGGGCAAAGAGAGAGATAAGTTGCAGATTAATGGCTGGGAAACAGTCTTTTGTGTGGCTTGAGGAAGATGGCCATCTCAGGGGGTACTGCACATGACTCTTACCCACACACCAAGGAATGCCACGCTGGCAGAAGAAAAAGGATAAAAAGGGGACCTACAACCTTGAAGAGGTTTCTGACATGAGAAACCTCATGACCTGCCTCTCTCCCTCCTGGACTTGGCTCTGTGTTCTACCTGCTTGCTGCCTAAGGCCAGCCATGCTGCTGCTGCTCTCCCCCAAAAGATGTCTGCCATCAGATCCCTCACTATGGAATGCCTGCATGCTGACAGACTCTCCTGAGCCTGCTGCCTGAGACCAGCTGATTCCTCCTGAACTTACCCTGCTGCTTCTTCCTGCTACCTGCTTGCTGCCCAAGGCCGGCCACGCTGCTCTCCCCCTGTGCTTTTGCCTTGGACCATCGGAATGGTGTGCAACAGAATGCTGCTGGTGGTAACTATCCCTGCTTTACCCAATTCTTGCTTCTTTACTATCTTTTCTATAGCTTGCCTTCCCTTCCCCATCACCTTAATTCATAGTAGTCACCAGCCTTCCCCATCTCCCTGATTAGGATTTGTAAAAAAACTGGTTGGACCAACATTTGAACCATTGCTTCTTAATCTCATGCCGGGTATGCATATATCAAAGAACCTCCTCTCCCTCCAAGCGAGACAACTGCAAAGAGCTGCGTGACAGAAGTCTGGGTGCTGTGCAGTCTTGGAGGAGGTAAGGCACAGGCAGTGCAAGGTGCATGCCACGAGCAGGAGCGCAATCCCATTTTCCTGTCCTTGTCAGCCTAACATACAGTCCATCTCTAAAAAAGGCATGCCTCTGGCTCCCTTAACAGCATTTGTCAAACGGGTCCTCCAGACACCAATCTGCCCGCCAGCACATTTGTTTTATTAGCTCTTTTTAACTCTCATTTGTTACAGCAGTTCCCTGACTGAAACCAGGAAAGGCCACTGGCAGACTGAATCCTCAGAGTCTTTTTAAATCACTCAGAGGACCCTTTCCAGCTCTTCCATTCCACACTAATACAAGTTTTTCCTTCTAAGAGATTTCTGTCAATATGTATTAGGGAGAGACCAAAGTTTCTTTCGACGTGTCTGGCCATGTAAAGTGTTCCTTTGGATCAAAAGTTGTAAAGGATCAGATACTTAAATGTGGTGGTCCTGAAGTAAATTCATGCCTTGAATAGTCTGTTGGTTGTTTTGTTTTTTTCTTTTCTTTTTTTTTTCCAGAAGGTAATTTAAGAGTGACACCTGTCACTCTTAAGTCCAAGGCGGTTGGAGGATATTAATATTCTCTTGAATTATTTAAAAGATATGACTAATGCTTCATGTACCATAAGACTGTTATCTGCAAAAATAACATCTGTGTCAGTCATTGCTGGGCAGTTAGCATTTCATCACTAGCATTTATTGAAATTTCTGAGTCCTGCCTTTGTGCAAAGGATTCCTCCAGGTCGTCATCTTTACTTCACCTTCTAAGACCAACTTACAGACTCTTTCACATTGTTTCATTTTGATCAGAGTGAATCAGACAAAGATGTGTGGGCTCCTTCCTGAATAAAATATCATATTTAAAGATCAAAAGTATTTCAGAAAGATTTCTCATAGACTATTTTAAGAGTGCAGAGTGGATAAGTTAGACATTCTGGCATGCTAAAAGTCCTGTCTCAAGAAGGCAGAAAAGATCCTACAAAATTTTTGTTGAAGTTTGTAAGAAGAGCAATATCTAATGCTCAAGGGACTGAACTGAATACGATCTGCAACACAGAAAAAAAAATCCCCATAGTTCATGTTGTACTGCTTCAGCGGCAGTGGTATTGAGGCCAGGTAAATCTAAAACAAAGTCTTCACTTGTATGCTAGCAGTAAAACATAACTGTAAGGAAATATAAAGTGCTTTATAAAGAACGAAAATAGAAATTTAAGTTCATTTATGGTACAGCATACCTGTCCCTTAAGACGTGTGTTTGATATCACATGAAGAATACTTAGTTATGGATAATATTCTAGTAATTATCTGGTGCTGTTTCAAGAAATAGTCCATGAAGGAGTTCGTTTTCCATTCTGCTGCTTCCAAGCAGAGTGGCACGAACACAGGAAATCATGTATTCCTTTAAAAATTTATCTTCCTCAGTGCCTAATGAAACAGATGTCATGGATGATGAACAAGAATATTTTGAAGAAGGCTGTTTCTCTCTCATTGCAGCAAGGAATGAGGAAGATTTCTATCACCTGTTGAATTCCTGGAGAGGCCCTGGCACTGAGAAACCTCTTACTCACTCAACCCAATCAGAACCTAATTTTTAGATCATTATGCATCTCAGTAAGCAAGTAAGAATTGCCAGAACTGAATGTAGATTATATGCTTGCATTGCATATATACTTGCAATGCATATGTAATCAATAATTGTAAACTCAAGAGATTAAATGAAAACATAAATATAATGTGGTAATTCTGAAAAAAATCATTTTATTCACTTAATTTTTGTCAGTCCTTGCACCAAACATTTTCAGCAAACGCAAAACAAACAAATGAAAAAACAAAGCACCCAATCAGTCAGGTTTTGGAAGGAATGCATGAACACATGCCATGCATTTTAAAGATCATGTCCTTTTTTATTTGTTAATCTCAATGTGAAAGTACATGTAATATTTCTGTAACATTTATTTGTAAATCTTGCTTTCATTTATTGTTTACATCTATAATATTATTGTACACAAAATTGAATTTGCCACAAAATTGAATTTTATTTCCATAATTGTATGTATCAAGGCAGTGGCTTCCAGATTTCAGTTTAATTTCCTAAATGGTTTGTTTTACACTTCCTTGGACCATTACAAACATACTGTAAAATAGTGCTGTGGTTAGTTCATCATCAAAGTGTTAGCTGATAGCTTCACAGAGAAGCAGCTATGTACCTAATCATTGTTACTGATAGAGAGAAAATAAACACTTCTGTGCAAAATACATTCCCCCCCGCCACTCCCAGCCACCCTGATACCAATAATATTTCTATAGATTTTCTAAAAATTTAATTTTCACAATAGTACTACACTAAATATTTTCATTTATGTCTTGATTAGATCCTGATGTGTTGCAGGTAGCCACTGCATAAGCACTGGAATACTGTGGAAATGGGAATTGTTACATTGCTTCACTTCTGTCTGAAGATCTAGTTGGAACTTTTGATCATGCATGCTGGTAAAATCTGGGCTGGGAACATTCATAAAAATTTCTATTGACACTTTCTAAAACATTCTGAGAGACATGGCCTTGTGATGACTGGCTAGCTTTGTGGGGTTCCTGCTATGTCAATCATAGAAGTGAAAATATTTGGATATTTTGGGAGTCTGTAATCCAGTAAGGAGCCCAGATATGGTAAGTACAACTTGAACAATTGCAGCATGTTTTCCTAGGTCTGTGGTTAGATATGCTTGATAGAGCAGATCTATTGCTACAGCTGAGCTGGGGGCAGGCGGAGGATTGATATTCAGTCATCTCAATATCTAGAATTGTGCTACCATTCATCAGACATACATCAGACATTCATTTTGACAAACAAGCATCTGTAGTAAACAGATCTGGCTATATCAAACAATTTACAAATGATAAGTTCTGATCCAGGTGCATAAGTTCTGATCTCATCCTGAGATTTGTTTTCTGCCATCCTTTCAGATAAGAGAGCAACTTATATCCACAGCTCTAAAGAAGAGGTTTTAATGCACATTTTTTAGTTAGGCTGTTGTGGCAATGGCATTCAAAATGAAACACAAAGATGTGAAATGTAAACTATTGCTTTATCAATCTTTACAAGAATCTGGAACCCAGTGGAAGAAGTTTACACCTGCAGTCACCTACTGCATCTGTTGCTCAACACTAAAATAACATAGGGAGTTCTCATCTGTCACTATTAAAAGGAAGTAAAACAGCACTATTAAATATAAGCTCACCATAAGAATTTTAAACAGTTTGACACATTTTTATATTAAAAAAAAAAAACCACAAGCTATTTTTCAAGTGATTAAAATTGATTAATTCACCACTAAAAAGACTATTTGCATAATTTTGGGGATATATAATTAGCACAGTGATTTGTATGAACAATTTAGTCTTGAAAGACTTTCTAAAGTTTCTCCTTTCAAATCAAGCTATTTTTGTATTCATACCCAGTAGGGCAAAATTAAATATATATGGCTTGTTCCTTTTACTGTACATAGTCATGTTATGGAGAATAAGAGCACATTTTGAGGCTGTTCAAATGAACCATTGGTGATGGAAACACTTTGTCTGAGTGTTCTGACAGGTACATAATATGGTATATTGCTCCTCCACCTTAATTATATATTATTAAGGTGGAAGAATTCCAGTGGCAATTAGAGTTTTAGTGGGTTTTACAACAGATGACTGCTGCTTATGCCTGATCACTACTGACAGGAAGCCCAATATTTTGTAGCCACTGAGATCAGAATTGAAGAATCAGACTTACTTGTATGGGAATGCTTGTTTAGAAAGTATGAATGTCAAAATACAAAACCAAAGGACATCACATACTAGTGTATGCATGCACGCAGTTTTCTCCTATTATTTCTGAACTGGAAAAAGACAAAGGAAATGCAGAATTTGTAACTTTCTGTTATGTATCTAATCCTTTTAAGATAATCTGGTGTTAGGGCCCTTCTGATCCCAATGAAACAAGACAAACCAGTAACAGAAACAAAACACCTCCATTGTTTATTTAATATTTGGCTGATGTGAAGTTCACACACTGATTTTGCAAAAAGAAAAAAAAAAAATAAAAATTCTCAGATATATATCAATAAAAAGAGCAGTAAAGGATTCACAGTCCAGTACAGAATTAAATTGGCTGTCCCTGACCTCAGAGGAAATACCAAAAGAATGGCAGAAAAAAATATACACAGTGGGAGCAGACTGGTATGATTCTACTACTGCTAAAAAATTGTTTTTAGCCAAACATATTAGTTCTTTGATCAGATTTTATCAAGAAAATCCAGCTGCTTCAGTTTAACATCTAACTTACTTTTCATTCCTGGCAAATATTGAAACCTTTTCCGTATTTTGGAGAAGTCTACTATCATTAGGTGATTTGTCAGGAATAGAATTCACTTCTTTTTTTATTTAAAAAACAAAGACAGACATACTTGATTACAAAGATTTCCTTTACAAGTTATTTTTAAAATTATGGTATATTTTCTCTTTCATTTCCTCCTAGAAAACATAGCATTCACAAATTTGATCTTTTGTCTTGCAGATTTTCAAACTTCTCCTAAATTTGTACAGTGTACAATTGACTGTGCTATTGAGCTTGAAATGAATCTAGACTGTTCTTGATACTTTAACTATTCTGTCTCAAAGTCTTTATTAAAAATTCTTACCATTTATCATTTCTTTTCTTTAGCTCCATCTGACACAAAAGAATACTGAAGGAACATATTCCCCCAGCATTTCTCATGGGACTACCCCATTCTGCTCTAGCAGTTTGAATAGGTTGCAGGGAATGCAAGACTAGAAGAGTCTGGCAAGTAATTCTGCCTGACTCTACAAACATACATCATCTGACTCTAAGGAGTTTTAATCTTATTTATTTGGGAGATCTCGTACTAGAGGCAGTTGATATCTGTAAAGAACAACCAGTCTGCTACCATGCTAATCTCCGTTAGTCCCATGGAAGCCCTCTGCTACCCAGAACGATCTATTTCTTAGCTGAATGAGGAACAGGTGGATTACCTTATCCACAGGTCGGTGAATAAAAAGGTTGCTTTTGTCTTGCAAGAGTCATTAGAGATAAGCAGTGCAATTTCCTTAGGCATGTTTGCTTAGGCAGAAGGTGATTAGCAAAACACAAAATATCTTTACTGTGTCAGTAGTTAGCCTAAGCTTGCATTTTCTTGGTGGCAGAAGGAATGCCAGAATACATTAATTTCATGCAGTTCATTCAGTTTTCATCAACAAACTC
Organism: Phasianus colchicus; assembly: GCF_987193195.1. Lineage (NCBI taxonomy): Eukaryota > Metazoa > Chordata > Aves > Galliformes > Phasianidae > Phasianus > Phasianus colchicus. The sequence continues at coordinate 60,570,259 of NC_143437.1, read as the reverse complement.
CTGCTGCAGATGTTCACCAAATAAAAGCAACATCGGATGCAAGTCTTTCTCCCCTTGTGAGTCTCCAGGTACTATTTCTTACCAGATACACCTTAACTGAGGCATCAATTACTTGGGTAGTAACAATGCATCAGGGCCGAATACTGACAAATAGCTTCTCTCTGGATAAGTACAGTGCCAGCTGAGAATTGACAGCTTCACTGCATATACCTTCGTGGTTACAGTGTTCTCACAGAGCTTTTTTAGTTCCTGTGGAATCTCCAGGAACAGTGAGAGACATGATGATGCATAGAAGTAAGGGCCAAAATCACAAGCCACAAAATACCGGTTCTTCCAGTTTCCATCTTTGTCCCTTTCTCCCAAAGATGGATCCAGTAATCCATCTGTCCTTTGAAACTTTCACCATCTTCTCATGTTTACCTGTTTCCAGCTATTTTGATAGCTTGCCTAATTTATGAGACAGTTGCATCAGTGTTTCCACTCTTTTCATTTTAGCAATTCAGCACAGTCACTTCAGTGTTCACCATCAAATCTCCTTGAAGAACAAAACTCTGAACACGAGGTATGGATGACTCTGTGTTTCAAATTTGAGTCTAAATAAAAGAGATGGACAATAATCAAATGAAAATCTATTCAAGAAGGAATGATTTAGCATTCTGAATCAAGTTCTGGAGCACTGATGGTCAGTGATGGGATATAGAAAAAAAAAAGAAGAAAAAAAAAGACAGCATAGAAAAAGATTGCTGTAGCACTCTAGTCAGTTGTACTGAGCAATGGCTGTCTTTCATCACAAAGAGTTAAATACAGTCTAAGAACATAACAACACTCTGCATATCAAGACCAAAGAGACCTATGAACCTATTCCTACTTTCCCTGTAAGGAGCTGAAATGCACCATTATTAAACTATAATGTGGATGAGTAGTGCTGTTAGTATACCCATGTGACAATATAGTGTCATCATATACTTGCTTGGAAAGAGGGAAAAAAAGCTTTCATGAGAATTGTGATAAATAGAAATATTCCATTAAGTAACAGTTGTGTGGCTTTGTGCTGCATTTAAAGCCTTCTCTAGGGACTGCAGATCCCTAAGAATATAAGTTACCCATGACTCAAAGCATTCATATGACTCTGAGTGTACTGATATTGACAAGGTTTCTATTATAAGTTTTATTAATTATTTTAGTAATTAGATGGTCGCAGAAATTGCTGAAGATTTCATTTTGACATTCACTTCTTTTCACCAAGATAAAATGAGTTCATGAGTTGATTTAGTTCTGATGAATTTCTTCTTAAAATAAAATTAAAAACATAAAAATAGTATGCTTTCTCTCTGTGCTTTAGATATGCACAGACTGTTTGGCTGAAACTCTCTAGGGATATTTGAGAACTGAATATAAAAAATTCTATTAATTTTCATAAACTAATGGCTAAGTTATAAGGTTTTCCTCCTGTCTGCTATGATCTATTCATTTTGGTCTTTGGTGTTAGAATTGGAGCGAACTTCTTGAATTTAATTTTATTTTTTTTAATTGTAGCTATTAATCCAACTAAAATGGAAGTTAAATGTTACTGGGACTTCAAAGGAAAATTTGAAGACAAAGGATTAGTTTTCAGCTGTCTGTTGTCAGGTCACTGTTGACCATTAGCTACAAGCTCTAACTGAAATGCACTCTTACTCTCAAGGGATTTCATTGTTACCCTTGCATTGCTCCAAACTTAAACCTGGAAGAGTTTGCTTAGCATTGCTTTAAATAAGCGTGTTTCACCATCCTGCAACAGAGCCCTCATTTATGTACCTGACATCAGAGAGTGGGAGAGAAGTACAGAGGGAGCAGACACTGGAATCTTTCATTTCTGGAAACAGAAAGAATCCTGCAAACTTTCATCATAAAAAATCAAATGCAGCCCTAAAATGTGCTCTTTGGATGAGATTTCTAAACCTGACTATGGACAACGACAATCTATGAAAATTAAGCTCAGAGATCTGTGAAAGGAGGAATTGCAAGGAACCAGGCTGATCCTAAAACAGTGTTGTCCACATACTCTGGAATAGACCAGTGTTCTTGTATTTATTGTCTAGTTTTTGCACTTACTCCCTGGTGAAGGAAAAAAATGGTATCCTTACACATATTATATGCAAGAAAATGTAACAGGTAGTTGTAGATGCTTTCCCAAATGTTTCTCCCTAACTAGGGATAATACTACTCTCTAACTGCTAGCAGATCAATCCATTTAAAATGGTTTTACCCTAACAGAAGTTAGTTGCAGATGAAGAGGAATACACTTTCCCTGACCTCATTAAAGTTTAGAACTGTAGAACACATCATCAAACTGTATTCCACAACCAGACTTCTGTGAATTTAAAGAAAGACTTCAAAGAGGTTAAAAATCATTTATTTCAGTGTAACAGGATTGGCATCACAATTTCTAATCATTAGAGAAGGTAAAGGAGCAGTACCATCACATACACTTCACAGCACTTATTGCCGGGAATGCCTCCAGAAAGGAGTAGATAAACACAATTTCTTAAGTTATTGAAGTCAGGTTGTAATGAAGAGCAGTTTTAGAGAACAGTGGAGGCATCAAGGAATGTGGTAACAGGGAACAATGGGCATTCACATTGGAGGGAGGTTGCTCTATTCCCTGCATTTGCACTTCTATTAGAGAAAATTATTTGAAAGTTGTTTACTACGGGCACCCTGTGTCCAGAGGTTCAGTGAACACTAGCTAGGAAAAATGGGTTAAAGCTTGTTAGGGTTGATGAAAAGCAAAACTTTTACAGTGCCTCAAATACTGTATCAGTGTCCAAATGACATTTCTAAAGTCAATCCTTTTGCATCCTTAATTAGACAACAAATTGTATTTCCACTGTGCTTTTCTTATGATATTTTTAGATTCTTTATTCACAGAAGATAACAGCTTGAGAAAGAAGAAATTCATTTTTCATGTGTTAGTGACTACCAGATGTTCAGTTCTAAGCAGCTAGAAGACAGAAAAGCAATGACAGACACGAAAAAAAAAAAATCTATAGAACTTGAAGCAGCCTAATTTCTCATGTTCTCCATGGTGTGACTACACTACAAGAGGAATTCTGTGGTATATATCTTAAGCAGAAAAGAATATGAAATAAATTTGTAGCCTTCACTAAACATATTAGATATGTATTTGAGTAGGTGAACTTGAAAAGAGTAAATATTTTGGATTTTTGAATAAGCAGTCAAGTGAAGGACATATAAAATAGAGATTTTTTTTTGTTGCTTTCTTCTCCCAACAACATCAAAACTACATTATTTTTCTATTTCCTGTCCAGATAAAGTTTGATCTATTATTTTTCATTAACAGCTGTATTATCTAGTCCACTAAAATCTTGTCTTTGTATTCCAATGAATAGAAATAGTCCAAGGAAAAGGTAAAATATGAAAAAGAGAGATTGAGTATTTTGTTATGAATGAAATAAATCTCTCTGTTATGTCTTTTCAGTGCTCTAAACTGAGAATGTCTTAGCACTGAACCTTTCTTCCAGATTAGGTCAGAATTCTTCATATTTTCCATTTGCTGCTCAAGATTGACAGTAAAAGCAGGGATATGTGGCCCGGAAAGAATACAGGGATGCCTACAGATCAGGATCAGGAAAGCTATGTTACACATGGTGTTCAAGGCCAGGTTGGACAACCTGATTTAATGTCTGATTTAGTAATTGGCAACACTGTTCACAGAAGGAGGTATGGAACAGAGGTAGTTTAAGGTCCCTTCCATCCTGAGCCATTTTATGATGGTTCTGTGATATTGAAGATACGTTAAACTTGAGTAAATTATTGTATTTTTTGGTCATGCTGAATAACAAATCATATAATTCAGCTGTTCCTCCTCCATGCCAACTCATTTCACAGTGAGCTGGTATGAGGGATTCATTGGAGGAGATAGAGTTTGGACAAATTAGTCATCACCAGTCATCAGCAACTGCTGAATGTCCCACATACAGACCAGAGAATGGGGTGGATTCCTAGCTCCCTGTCACAGTTTTGCAGCATAGTTTCTGGCTGAGCCATTTGCAAATGATCAGACTTTAATAAACGTATTCAGAGATCCACAGTGAACAGGAAATGTAGGAAAAACAGGCATGGTCTATTTTCTTTCTTTATTTTGAGCCAAAGTAATAAAGCGCAACTTACAGAGATAAGGTGGGTCAGTTTCATGGAGTCACTGCAGATAGTCTTTGTTAGTTCTGTAACAGTAGCAATTGTCTAAATATAAAAAGTAATGTCATTTGACTTTCTAGTTCGAATAGGAATCAGGACAGAAGAAAAACAATAGGAACCTAAGAAGAAGAATTTGCTCTCCCCAGCAATCATACATTCTAAAAGATAAGCACTAGTATATGTTCTGGACAGCTTTCCAAAGTCGAACTATGGAATTAACCACAAACTGTCAAATTCTGATGAAAACTGAAATTCTTTAAGAGATGCATGGCAACTCACTTTCCAGTAGAGTACTGATTTGGGGATTTATGTAATTCCATCACACCAGTCATAGAAGACAGCCTAAAATTTTTCCTGCTCATCTTCAATTGTCCCCATCATGGATAGTGATGTGGCTCAGATCAATACCATGCCTGCCATGTTCTGTTGATGTCTGTTCCCAGGATAGTTCAGGTCTGCTGTAAAGGTTGAAAGAAGCCTGTCCACAGCTGTTTTCCTTAATTGCTGAGTCACAGAAATTATCTTCAGTCTGGTCCTGGAGTTTACACAGCCTTAATGGATGATCAGCCTCAGACTCTACCTACCTCAAAAAAGTGGAATCAGTTTGGAGATAAACTAATACCAAATAGTCAAAATCCATTTTTCTTCTCTCTTGCTTTTCTTGATGATCTTTTTGCTTCTAACGAATAAAATAAATAATATTCACATTATGGAATATGCCATATGTGTCAACATTAATTTTGTTAGATTGTCAGTTGTTATATTCTAACATTCATATATCAATCCTTCTCATGAACGATTTATGTTAAGTCAAACTAAAGAAAATACAAAGTAAAATAGATGCAAATCTTGAAAAATACATGCAAATACCAAATAAAAGAGAGACCTATAGAATAATACACCTCTTAGGAAACTCCATTAAATTTAAATATACATAAAAAAAGGAAAAATAATTAACTAATGGCATACAACAGAGAATTTGATTATCCCATGATAACAATTCCCCCAGGCATTCCCATCAGTTTTTAATCCAAGATATAAATAGCATCTCAGTAAATGCTTACAACTGGGTTTCATACTCATTTTCTATCTTATCACTGTGAGGATCTTAAGGGGTGCATTCCAGACAATGTCCATCATATCCTTCTGCAAAAAGAGCAGAATTTCAGAGTTCTGAACAATAGGTTTTATGGGAAAAAAAATAAATAAATAAAAAAATCAGAAAGTGTCTTTTCCCTTTTCCCTTTCCTTTCCTTTCCTTTCCTTTCCTTTCCTTTCCTTTCCTTTCCTTTCCTTTCCTTTCCTTTCCTTTCCTTTCCCCTTCCCTTTCCCCTTCCCTTTCCCCTTCCCTTTCCCCTTCCCCTTCCCCTTCCCCTTCCCCTTCCCCTTCCCCTTCCCCTTCCCCTTTCCCCTTCCCTTTCCCCTTCCCTTTCCCCTTCCCTTTCCCCTTCCCTTTCCCCTTCCCCTTCCCCTTCCCCTTCCCCTTCCCCTTCCCCTTCCCCTTCCCCTTCCCCTTCCCCTTCCCCTTCCCTTTCCCCTTCCCTTTCCCCTTCCCTTTCCCCTTCCCTTCCCTTCCCCTTCCCTTCCCCTTCCCTTCCCTTCCCTTCCCTTCCCTTCCCTTCCCTTCCCTTCCCTTCCCTTCCCTTCCCTTCCCTTCCCTTCCCTTCCCTTCCCTTCCCTTCCCTTCCCTTCCCTTCCCTTCCCTTCCCTTCCCTTCCCTTCCCTTCCCTTCCCTTCCCTTTCCCCTTTCCCCTTTCCCCTTTCCCCTCTCCCTTCTCCCCCTCTCCCCTCTCCGCTTTCCCCTCTCCTCTCCTCTCCTCTCCTCTCCTCTCCTCTCCTCTCCTCTCCTCTCCTCTCCTCTCCTCTCCTCTCCTCTCCTCTCCTCTCCTCTCCTCTCCTCTCCTCTCCTCTCCTCTCCTTTTTTTTTAATTTCTATTTTATTTTTTAACAAATCATAAAATAGAAGGAGATACCTTTATGGAAAATCTCACACCTTTCATATGCAGAGTGTAAAAAAGATATATTTCTACCTCTGAATCATATTTATGAGAACACCAGAACACTAATAATAAACATCATGTTTCCATTAGTGTTTATATTTTGTACCAAGAATAGAAAAGACTGTTGTTTGACAGCTGGAAAGAATACAGATTAAAAATGTGTTAAGCAGTAACTCACCAGGCTGTCTACAAGTTTGGGGAATTCTTGAATCAAGAAAATTTAGTGAGATTTCAAACCATTAAAAAATATTCAGAAAGGGGTTTTTAAGGCTTTTAATAATTGAAAGGGTTAAGAAAGTATTTCACTAGAGAAGCAGATTTTTGGGAGGATTTTATAGAGATAATCTGTTGTAGTACTTCTCACCAGCGAGCATTTCTACCCTCACATTCAGTGTTTTCAATTTTAATAACAGGATAAGGCAACCATAAATAAATTCTGGGAAGTCATCATAACAAACTGGAACTCTTTAGAGGCACAGCTCACTGATCAAACTTGACATATCCTAATTAATATACAGTCTCAGTAGCTTCAGAAACAATGCTTGACAGGGTCCAGTGGACCTGTTATGTCTTCTCAAGTTGCATCTCATGCATGGTGATACGAAAGGTAGCCCCATTAACTTTCTTGAAGTTGCTTCTTTCAGTGAAGATGGCAGAAAATAGTACTCCTGAGTTCTTCCAAATCTAGCATATTTTTCTGTTAGAACAGAAGACCACCCAGAAATAAATCCCCTATACAGCTGGCTCTTTATATTCTTAGCTAAAATAACTCTGAGCTTTTATGATTAATAAAAACTAAGGTGTGGAAAACATGCAAACATTCATCATATCTTATGTCCCTTATAGTTTGCTTTTCATGGGTGGTTCTCAAAGTTCTGTGACATGAGATAACATTACTGGCTGCCATTTTTAGGTATGAGATACACAGAGAGGAATATATAATTACAAGCAGTTACTAAACAGTTATATTTGGAACACAAAACAGATTTCTTGGGTCTCATGCCATCACACCATTTCTAGTTATTCCACTGATAGAATCTTTACACTTCAATAAACATTTATGAAAAATGTTTTATCAGCCCCAGTTCAGATTATCTACCAAGAACTATAAGCATTTGATGTCTCATGGAAGAGTTTAAGCTTATCACAAGATCAGTTCCACTCACAAATAATTTCCATGTCTATTTTTCCTCAAAACGCATGCTTACTTTACTGAACAATTTTAAAGAAAAAAAATTTCAAAAAATTCAGAATATAAATTTAAATAATCACAGGAGAAACATAATTTCCTGTTGCAAAGGCATCCACTTAGCTTCAGGCATTCTTTTTCTATTCTTATAATGCACCAGATGTTAATTTGGCTCGCAGCCCCTTGCATACAGCCCTTTTGCAACTTTAATCAAGTGATTAAGAGAGCTGTTATTTCATTAGTGCATCTTTTTACTGATCATTGCAACACATTAGTCATAGATAAATGGGTACAGTGGTTTTCTCCAAAATTTATGTGTTGTAGTTTCAACCTTCATCCTGCAAAAATGTCATTTTTAAAGAACTATATGGATTCATATTTCTCCCATCTCTGTGTAAAAGATCTTTAATTCTAGGGAAAGATAAAAAGAAAGAAGGAATGAAAAAGAAACAAGGAAAGAAAGGAAGGAAGAGAAAGGAAGAAAAGAAAAAAATAAGGAAAGGAAGAAAGAAAGAGAAGAAAAAAATAAAGAAATAAAGTGATGCAGATGAGTACTTGAGCTTCTTGACACAAGGGAAAGTTTTATTGCTAATAATTAGCCAGAGACCTCTTCTAGTACTTGAAAAAATTACTTACCTGCCCCCCAAAAAACCCAGTATGCTACTATCAGTTTCCAGAGTTTGCTGGCCTGTATATGCAAATGACTGAAGTGAATGAATTTGAGCAGCAAACACTTATTGCAATGGATTCTAATAAGAAATGTACTTCCTAGTGTAATCTGAAGTTTAGAAGGCCTAAGGCAATGCTATTAATGACCAGAATTGTAGTATTTGTATTACCAGTCACCCAATTTTTGAGTTATGTGTGAAAAACTTCAGAAGTTACTATGCAGATAATATAAAAACAAATTACATGTAACTGAATCATTCAGTGAGAAAAGTCAGAAATCTGTGAAATCCTTTCTATATCCCAAGACATCTTTAGCTTCATAGTATGTGAACGTAGTTAAGAATATAATGACTGAAAAACTGTATTTTGATATTCTGTTTCAGTATTCACGTACAGCTGTGATTTTTCCATTTTGGAGCATGCTTGGGGCTCAGCAGCCCTGCAGTTGACCGCAGAGTCCTTCTCAAAGGCCATTCCCGAGACCATGTCGGACTTCCCCAGGGTGGAGTCTGTGCTCATCCATCTGCCTTCGTCTCAAGGAGTCAGATTCAGAATGACAGTGAATGGTCACTGAAGGATTCCTGGATATGAACATATCAAAGGTGTGTTTGGGGAAGAATATTTTATTGTTGAAAGAAATCACTTTTTGTCTTCCTGTACAATCAGCTACACAGCTCAGAGACCAAGGGAAAAAGCAACTGAGATTTTTGATTTAAGGAGCATTTCAACTTCCTGCAAGAGAGGAAGGACTTTTAATTTTGAACCAGTGTGAGAGACTAACAGAGCAGGTCAGTTCTTTCTCCTCGATTTCAACAAGAATTTATAAGATAAACGGATTTGTAAATAGCCATTCATTCCACCAAGAAAAGATGGCTTTCAGAATTGCTATTAAAGAAGCATTTGACATCCTATTATTACAGTCTAATTGCTAAACACGTTCACAATGCCATAAAACTGTGAAAGGGTATGCCGTTACTTTTTGTTGGCAAGTGTTTTGTGATGTAAAATGTACAGAAGTATAGAGTATGAAAGAACTATAGTGAAATTCAATTCCTGTAACACACATATAGTCTTTGAGAAAAAACATAACAGGAACATACAGCTCTGTGTTACTGGCAGATAATCAAAGTACTGGCTTCTTTCACAATTGTTGTAAGGGATTTTCCATTAAAGCTTCTTTTTTTATTTTCCAAAGAATAAAATAGAGTTTTTACTTTAATGATTAAACAAACAACCAAGCAAGAGCCAAATGAATGAGATGAATTAACAAAAATCATATTCACTCTCCTGTAAACTCCCCTGCTTGCACAAATAGATAGACAAACAAACAAATAAATAAGTAAATAAAATGCAGGATAGCCCTGTATTTTATTATAGGTTTCATCAGTAGTTTCAGATCCAGAGCTGTGATTAGGGCCTGAAAATCTTAGGTTGAAAATGAAAGATGTACTTCAGCCCAAATATGTAGCAAATTATCATGAAACGAAGTTCATTTCATATTTTAGCTAATCACCATGGAAACCTATATTCATTGGCTCCTAATTGGAAACATTCCAGACCTGGAAAACATTGTAGGCTCAAGGCTGTATAATTTCTTACTTAAGCAACTGTACTATTCTTCTCAGTTTGTGACAGTATATTGTGGCAATTTTTGGCAATATCTCTAGAGAAAAAAAATATTATCCTGAGAAGCTTGTATTTGCAAATATTTTTGTCAGTGTACTGGGACTTTTGCCCCGATAAAATTGCTTTGTCAAGTCACTTCTAGCTTGTGATATTAATACAGGACAATACACACACAATTATTATTCTTGATTACTGCAAGAAGCAAAAAAATATTTAAAAAACTAATTGCATGCATTTACTAAGTTTTCCTAGCAAATTTATGGCTAAATTTTAAAACTTCAGTATCATGTGTTAGATATCATTAATGCCATTTTTAGAAAAATGCTTGGACTGACATAAGCAGAGTTGACACATTATTTTCCATCTATACATTTCCAGTTCTATCCTCCAGATATGAAAATATCCTAACATTCAAAAACAGTGAATTCTTGCAGGTTTCATTGTTAGTAGTACCCATTCTAACCTTTTCTAAAAAGCACATTATTCTGTTAATTCACTCCTTTGCTATCACATCTTGACCTTTACTTTTCAAAATGTTTTGAACAACAAAACGTTTCAGCATTTTTCATGTACTCTTTCTGAGTGTGTGTATGTATGTGAGATTTGTATGATCTGTTACAACATTTTTATTAATGAAGAACACAAATTCTAATTGCATAGGAACATTTTAGAATGATGTTTAACAAGTTTTTAGTTGCTCTTAGATGTTCTTAGAAGATTTTCATTCTCTTTTGAACTATATGATTACACTTTCTGGCTTTTAAAAGAGCTGCAGTAAGTAATTTTCCATACCTTTCAAAATGAAGGGTTCAGGCAAGAGTTAATTTCTGGAGAGAAACATTCATTAAATTTCTAGGTTAACCTGTTTGCAAAGTTTCCATTCCTAGCATTCCCAGAAATATGTACAAAACTGAACATATATTTCTTCCCAATTCCAGGTGTATAATGAGGGCTGTATTTTTCTATTTGAAAGAAAACTATGGTCTTGTGAAAGCTTTAGGGAAATTCATACAATAAATTGTTCCTCAGCAATTATTCAACTTACTTCCATAACACAGCATATCATTAGACAGGAAGGAGTAAGCACAAGCTTAAATAAAGCTATTTAATATGACTAATACATTAGAATCATGTGGCTAGATAAAAACAAAACAAAACAAAAACTATAGACATCTGAACTAGTTGGTTTTAAATCAGTTTATGTGAAGTCACTCTACTAGAAAATAATGCAAATGTTTCTCAGGCTGCTATTCAAAGCATGTGAAAAATGTGTTTCTTTTATCCGTTACTATCTTTAAGGTAAAAAATGCCTATGGAAAGTTTTCATACAGTGGTAGTTCTAAAGATAAGAATCACATGTATGGTCCATGGAGTTTGTTGTAACATCAGGTGGCGTTAGGCATAGTATTGGTGGTGTTAGGTATAGCACTGGTTTGTTGGAATACTATTAATTTGTGAAATTTTGTGTTTTCACTGAAGGGCTCTTTATCTCTAATGCCCTTTTTTGCTAGAAAATTAAAGAAAAGATGAAAATCAAAAGAACATATTTCTCCTAATAAAAAAACTGAAATGAAAGGTGATTCTGTGTGAAAATCTGTTCTTCAGGTAGAGTAGAGAGTACTTATGAGTTTCAAATAATGAATTAAGCCAAGAAATATACATTTCATTTTTACAGGGCTAGTACTGATCCTGCATGTGGACAAGGTATTGTGTAATGAAGCTATTGCTTTTATTTTTATCTGTGTCTAAGCATCTTCATGGGTTCAACCTGCTTTAACAGTGGGAAGCATAGAGAAATAATGGAACTGTAACAAGGTCAAGTGAAAAATTTTTTGGGCCATTTACAATGAAGTTGCAGGTGCATATATCATACCTTTACTTTTATTCATCAGGTCTTGGTTTGTACTTTGTCTCTAAGTCCATAAAACCTTCACCATGCCTTCTGCATTTTGCTCTGATAAGCTGCTGAGTATGTACTCCTATCCTATTCTGCAAAGTGTGTGTCATAGGGAACCTCAGTATTTTTATGTTATTTGATGTATATATTTAATTATCTGGTCTTCCTGCAATGGAAATAATCTTAAGTTCATGACTGGCCTCAGGTGGCTAACCACAGCCAGGTCTGGGGCTGCAAGGTTTCAAGGTCCATTTCAAGCAGTGACAAAAGCTACTCCCATCCCTTCTCCTTCCCAGTGCCTCTCTTACAAAAGCAGTTTCTATACCTCCCTTTTTCTCTCTCTCTCTCTTTTTTTTTTTTTTTTTTTTCCCAAGCCCTTCTCAGTTCCCCACCCCTTTCTATTTCCCAAGGAATAGTCACCAAATAACCCTTTCTGCTTTTCCTCCTGTGATTCTATGGACATGAGATAATAAAGGAACAGGGCACCTGATTTCACACAGTTTGGTGTCAGGACAAGGAAGGATAAGTGTGCTTAGATGCCAGGAATATACTGTTGTGTGAAAAGATGATATTCTTTCTCCAGAAAGTGGCCACTGAAATACCATTGGGCACCACACTCATCTGCACTCACCTATCTCATTTGCTAAATTTGAGATTTCATCAGGATTCTGTAGCCTCGGTAGCTAAAACAATATTTATTTCCAGTTTGTTTCAGAGAGGCAACCACACTTCCTGTGAGCTATTAAAATTTTAAATGTATATTTTAAATATCTCTTACATTGACTTTCAAACCTTCCAGACTTAACAAACATTCTTAACAAAACAATACAGCCCAGCATATTAATTTGGCTGACAGTGAGAAAACTTTTAAACTTTGTTTTAACACTTCTTCAAACTTCAGGCCTTGATATATTTGGGAGCTGAAGTTTGCATACAAGACTTCTACTTCTCCTGAGTAACTTATAAATAAACAGTCTTCAGATTACTAAATGTCTTCACTCATTTTATTAATGCTTCCTCTCTCTGAACAGTGTTCTTACTTTCATGCAAATATTTGGTAAACTTTGAAATTTTATGTTATTCTAGCACTTAAAGAGAGTTCAGAGACTACTGATAAACATTTGCCAAAGTATTCCCTACCAGTCTTGTTACTGCCCTCAGAAGAGCCACTTTACTCCTGTAAACATTTCTGCGATGAATACATGTTTACTGCTAGTTGGATCACAAAATGAAAATTTCTCTTTATTAGTTCATACTTTGAATTCTCGTTCTCTGAAAATGAAACAGTCTGATGATGATAAATTAAGGTGTATCAATTTTAAGTCTGATTACTCTCTTAATGATTGCAGTCCTCTATATATCTTATTCCTTTACGAGGTTATTTATGATGGCAAATAGCAGGTTCAGAAATGAGTGGGCTTTTCCACTTCAGCTGCACAGAAAAAGAATGCAAGAGATTAAAATTAGGTTTAATTAAACGTAAGAAAAAAAAGCAAAACAAAAGGAATTAATATAAGAAATGAATGCATATTCATTATTATTTATGTTCATTGTTAACAGCAGTGCTTTTGCTTTGTTAGTTTATGTAACAGACAGGTAAATACAGGGCTGGTTTGTGGTTGCAGTTGCCATCTTTTTCCCAGAAGTGAAGTACTTGAAAGGGTCTCCCAGAATGCATAAACCCCTCAACATAAGCCCCTGGAAATCTTCCCACAAGGACAAAGGAGCAGACCAGAACTGGCAGATCTTTAAGGAAGCTTTCCTCAGAACACAAGAGCTCTCCATCCCTAGGTGTAGGAAGTTAGGAAAGGAAGACAAGAGACTAGAATGGCTGAACCAGGACCTGCTGGTCAAACTGGAGGAAAAAAAAAAGAAAATGCAAACGCAGTGAACACAGGGACAGACATACTGGAAGGACTATAGGGATGCTGCTAGGCTGTGTAGGGATGGGGTCAGGAAGGCCAAGCCCCAGCCACAACTGGACTTGTCTGGGTGTGCAAAGAAGGATAAGACAGGTTCTACAGGTACGTCAACTGAAAAAGAAAGTCCAAGAAAGCATATCCCTGCCAGTAGCAGGTTGGTAGTAAAGGACAAGGAGAAGTCTGAGGTGCTCAACAAGCCTTTTGCCTCAGTCTTCATTAGCAACAGCTTTTCACACAGTCCTCAAGTGAATGGATTGGAATGTGGGGACTGTTGGAGCAATGTCCCTTCTGCTGTAATTGAAGGTCAGGTTTATGACCCCTCGAAGAACCTCTAAGAAATCCATGAGACTTTGGGTTCCACCAGAATACATTCCAGAGTCTTGAGGGAATTGGCTGATATAGTCACCAAGACACTCTGGATGATATCTGAAAAGCCATGGCAGTCAGGTGAAGTTCCTGGTGACTGGAAAAATGACAGTATCATACCCATTTTTAAGAAGGGTAGAAAAAATGACCTGTGAAACTACTGACCTGTTAGCCTCACATCTTTGCAAGGAAAAACCATGTAACATATATTCCTGGAAGTCACACTAAGGCACATGGAAGACAGGGAAATGATACAAAATAAAACAGTATGGTTTCATCCAGGGCAGGTTCTACTTGATTAACCTAGTAGCCTTCTACGATGGCATAACTTCATCAGTGGACTAAGAAATCATCACTGATGTTAACTATTTGGACTTCAAGTAAGGCTTTTGACATGATCTTCCATAACATCTGTCTCTCCAAATTGGAAAGATATGGATTCGAGGTGAGGACAAGGAACTGGTTTTAAGATTGTTCCCAGAGAGCAGTGGTCAATGGTTCAAAGGTCCAAATGGAGATCAGTGATGAGTGGTGTCCCTCAGGGATTGGTACCAATACTAATGCTTTTTAACAGGATCATCAATAATGTCAACACTGGGAAACTCAGCAAGTTTGTAAATGACACCAAGCTGTCTACTGTGATTGACAACTCTAAAGGACAGAAAGCTATCCGGATAGACCTAGACAGGCTTGAGCTGTGGACACAGGAGAACATTATGAGGTTCAACAAAGCCAAGTGCATGGTCTTGCACCTGTGTTGCAGCAACCTCCCATTATCGATACAAATTGGAGAATAACAGCATTGAACACAGCCCTGTTGAAAATATCTTGGGATACTGGTTGATGGGAAGATGGACATGAGCCAGAAAGCCAACTATATCCTGAGCTGCATCAAAGGAAGTGTGGTGATCACTACTCTACACTGGTGAGACTTCATCTGTGTCCAGATGTGGAGTCCTCAGTAATGGACATTGACAAGAGACATGGATCTGATGGAGTGCGTTCAGAAGAGGGTTGCAAAAATGATCCAAGGAACACCTCCCCTGTGAGGATAGGATGAGAGAGCTGGGGCTGTTTAGCCTGAAGAAGAGAGGGCTCTGCAGAAACCTGATACCATTTTTTCAGTATCTAAAAGCTATAAGGAAGAAGGGGACAGATTTTTTACCAGGATATAAGAAGGGGAAATGATTTTAAACTTTGGTTTAGTAAGAGGGGAGATTTAAACTGGATATAAGAAAAACGTTTTATGATAGGAATAATGAAGCCCTGTTCTTAGAGACATTCAAAGTCAGGAAAGACTGGACTTTGAGCAATGTTGAGCATGTTCCTGTTCATTGCAGGTGAGTTGGACTGAGTGACCTTTAAAGATCCCTTTCAATTCAAACTATTCTACAGTTCTGTGATTCTGTATACCATTGAAGAGACAGTGGGAATTTTTCTATTTCCTTTTATATGTAATGTGTCATTTTTCACCAAGTACTTTAATACGAACCTAACCACAGAAAAAATGACCAAACCCTTTTTCATTTTAAAATCCATCACGGATAGAGGTAGTTAATCTTTCTATGCATACCTTATTTAGACTTTTATTAGCACATTCTTTCAAACACTGAAATTTTTCAGAAATCTGCATTTTACTCCCTGAAAATTGTTTTTAAAGAAATAAAAAGTAGTTGTGTGAACAAACATACTTGCATCTTCTCTCAAAGAATCCATCTGGACAAATTATTTAACTGTGCAAGATGAACAGTTCAAGTTATGCTGGGTGATTACTGGTTCAACTGTAGAACTCAAAGTGTTTTAGTAAATGGAACTACATCTTACTGACAGATGGTCACCAGTGGTGATTCCCAGGGACCCATTGTAGGGCCAGTTCTATTGAACATTTTTGTCAATCATATAGATACAGGAGTAGAAAGAATCCTTCCTCAGCACTGAGAGGTGCTGATGACTCTCTGGAGAGACCAGAGGCCTTACAGAGGCCAATTTATCTAGGATAAATTGGAGCTCTGGGTGGTCAGCAGTGTTATGAAGATCAATGAAGGAAAATTCCAGGTGCTGCTTGAGAGTACCCAGAGGAGGGCAACCAAGCTCGTAAGAGCTCTGGAAGGCTTGTACTGTGAGGAGAGTTTAAGAACACTCAGATTGCTCTACATGGAGAAGAGGAGGCTGAGTGACTATTTCAGGGCTCCCTGCAGCTCCCTGAGGAGGGGAAGCAGAGGGAGTTGTCAGGTTCTGCTCCTGGCCACGGATGGCAGGGTAAGAACAACATAAGGATGCACTATGGGAAGGTCAGATGGACGTCAGGAAACATTTATGTACTGAAACCCTGGAATGGGCTTCTTAGAGAAATGGCTGATGCTTCATGCTTGTCAGTGTTTAGAAGGCATTTGGACAACGCCTTCAATAACATGATGTAATTCTTTTTTTTCCTGAAGTGGTCAGGCAGTTGGAACTGGATGACCTTTGTAGATCTCTTTCAATTAACTATTCTGTGTTTTGCTGTGCTGTGCTATGCTTCTTAGTGCTATTTTAATTGAGCTAAATCATTTCTCCTGTGGTGGACAAAGAGTTGCAAGGAGGGGGATCAATATTTATTGGGATATTTAAGGAGGGGATCAGTATTTTTTAAAGAGTTGAATTAATTTTAAGTTTCACAAGAAACAGACAAGAGAAGACATACAATAGTAGGTGTTTGAAAGAAGAGAGGTTGCTACAATTTCAAAACTTTTAAATGCCCATTTTATATGTTAACTTAAATCCACCATGCTATTAAAGTAATGTAGTGGTATTCTCTTTCTGTAAAGTATGAGGAAGCGTGGATAGTACAAAACCTAAAAAATATAGCAATACTACATTAGTTCGGATGGAATAAGTTGGGTAGGCTTTGTAAAGTTGTTCTCATAAACTTATTACTGCATAATTATGTAAATAATAATGTAAAATTCAGGATTTGAGTATCAGGATAATAAACATTATCAAAAATCTTTGCAGGTTTTACTGAAGATACAGAAATGAAAAGAGAAAATTGTTAAATGTTATGACAAATAAGGAACTAGAAAAGGTAATTTTAAACAACATAACAACATTTTTCTATTTGTCTCCATTTTTGCTCTAAAGCTCTTAGAAATAGACTTCGTACATCACAGCTTTTAGATGGGATTAGCTGTCCATTTGGAACAGAGAAAAAAACATTTTTAATAGATGCTGTTGTTGCTATTTTCATCCTTCAGAACAAAAGAAGATAAACACAGAGGAAGAGAAAAAAAGCAGAAAAAAAGGGGAAATTTATCTTCTGGGTTTTTTAGTTTCACTTTTAGAGTATGGACTAAAATTTAAAGAGAAATTATGATAAAGACCACGCTCTATTTTTTGGACAAGATGGAGCGACCACATTCTTCCACAGAACATAAATGAACCAGTGTAAGACTCAGGGCCTCTGTTAAGGCTATCATTCCTTAATTATATTTTCAAGGCATTTAATGATAGGTAAATTTCCTTGGCCACAGAGAGAAGAGGATTCCGTGATCTGAATAGAAGTCACAATATTCTATCTTGCCCTTCAGAAAGATGATGTGAACTTTCTAAAATACAAAGGTTCTTCAAAATCATTATTGTCTTGGGACACCAGGAGAGCTGAGAGGCTGCCCTAGCTAATTTAGGTTGTCCAGTCACGCTACTAGAGACACATGTTCTCTTCTGGTCCCAGCTGTGCTGCCTGAAGAGGCTGCTTTTGTCAGACAGATGAGGACAAAGTAATTGCTCACCACAGATAGTTAGTCCCTGGCTGAGTTTAGGAAAACCTCTTTCAGCAGCAGATTATATCACAACATTTATTTAGCAACTTGTATGCAGTGAAGCTGTGGCTTTCTTAATCACACTTTTTTATATATATATACAGAAGATGAAAAGATGAAAAGTAAAAGAGAAAGAAGCTAAGAAGATTGGAGGAAAAGAGTGGAAGTATTAAGGCTTTAGTTCATACTGTGAATCTGGCATTTGCACTTAATTCTCTCCATCTGGCATGGTGTGTTTAGGGCATTTGTCACAAATGGCTGGTGGATGATTTGAGTGTTATGATGGACCCCCAAAGTTCTTGGTTGCAGGACCTCGGTGTGTAGGTCTAGGTTCTTTCAGTAAAGAGACTGGTTATGACAGTAGGAAAATCCTAACCTTTTAGATTCTTGTCTACCAAATAAAATGCAGTGTTTTGTGGTCCCATTCTCTTGTCTGTCAGGCACGATCTTAGCATAGCATTCTGCGGATAATTTGTGATAATTCTTTTTTTTTTTTTTTGAAAGAAATGAACAGCTTGGCACAGTCAGTATAATACTGGCTTAGCAATCTCCGTATGAGATGAATTCAGAAAGTCAGAATTTGCATAGTAAACCAATTGCAATAATTACATTGACAAACCAAAGCCATTAATTGAAGAACCTGTGTTTGAAGATAATGCTTTTAATTATAATAAGGTTAAAAATTTCTGGCAAAAGTGAATCCTTCCAATGACAAGTGAGTTAGGGAACAGGATAGTAATTCACAATAAGTTCAATGGCTGTAACTTTTTATTCTTCAAAGAATAAAAGAATATTCTTTATAGACTTAAAAATGAAAGTGAGCTATATCTGGCTGTATAACACTGATCTTTTTAACCTTGACACTCTTGCAGATGTCTATCATTACAGCAGCTGTAGCTAGGCAGTCAGTTAGTGTCAATCAAAGCCTAAGAGGTATTTTAAAAATTAGTCTCTGTTGATATATAATGATATTTGAACTTAGAGAAAGTGATGTAGTCATTTGTCATTGTAGTAGCCGTATTTCCAAATAGCCTATTTAGATATTTTTGTTGTACATGCCATGTGTATTTTATGCATTTTGTATTACTCAAAGCATTTTAATTGAATAACACAAATGGCTGAAGATACTGATATTGTCAGAAATCTTTCATTAATCTATTAAGTACGAGGGAAGAGAATAACAATTTTTACTTTATTTTTAACTTCATTTTGCAGAGGTTATTTACTTCACATTTCATTACACACTGAGAAGTTATAACCAGAGTCCTTCTGACAATATTTTAGAACCAAATTTGGCAAGAAGCAAAAGACAATATTCTCAGACACAAAGAATCCAGAGTGAAAATACCCATCTCAGTAAAGTAGACTAGCTTAAATGTGATGATTATAATTGAGTTGTTCTGACATTTTACCAGTGAATCAAATAATGAGAATCTACTCCATATTTTTCTGTCACTTATGCACACCTGCACTGAAACTAGCGGGAACTTCCTAAGTGTGTTGGCACACACTCCCTTTTACCCTCCCGAATATTTGACAGGGAAAAGGGAGCAGAAACGAATGACGTCTTCGCAGCATTTTTCTATCCATTGGCAGGGGATCACCCACAGCATAAAGAATCAATTCAGCACCTGGCTGATAAGCAACAAGAATAGGAAATCAATGCCATAGGAATCTACTGTTTTAATTATCTTGTATTGTTCTAGATTTTAAGTGGTGAAGTGTCTTTGTTTCTCTTTATTTCTAACATACAGCTCTTTCGCATATAATAGTCTTTACTAAAACAGCACAGTAGTCTTGCTACAGTTATTCTTGAATTATTTGCATTACACACGCTGATCTTTGCATATTAGATCTTAACTATCTTAGATATTAATTTGCCACTTATTTGGCCTCTTCTCTTCAGAAACTGATAGTTCCTTTAAATAACTCTTGTGGGATTCTGAATTTTGAGGTGACATGAAGTTATAAAGCACAAGGTGCTTTTTGCAGTGAGATTAGAGGAAGTTTCAGAAGTAAGATATAATAAAAGGAAATCTGTGCATTTCAAGTACCAATATCAAGTAGTTACAAATATGTGAGGCTAAGGAACAGCAATCACGAGTAGAAGACAGAACTCTTTGAAACCTCTGTTTCTTCTTGTCAGATATTGTTTTGTATGTTCAATAGTAGTCAAGAGATTTAGATGTTAAAGTCTCACTAGAAGTGCCTTTGAAAGTCCTCTCTAGAACAGAAGGGAAGAAATTCTATGCAAGAAGTAATTAAGAGTTTGTTTGCTCTCACGATCTGAACAGATGCAAAATCAGACATCTGTGAAAAAATTAGGCCCATCACATCACTTATTTTACTTATGAATCAAGTCCTCATTCACCACTCTGCTTTCCCCTATGTATACTCTACATACAGAAAGAACACCAATGGTCAGCTGATATCATTGCTTCCTTAAATTCTTCAAAAAATCTCCCCATAATTATTTATATGTTATCTGATGAATGAACTATATGTTTTTCATTTTAGCTTCCTGCTACCACTCTTGACATGAGGTTGAACATTATACAAAAATGACAAAACAGAGATGCTACAAGGTAGAGTCTGACCTGAAGAGAGAAATAAAAACAGGTAAGAGGGGATCTTAGGGACTCATAGCTATGGGAGACTGTAAAGATATAAAGGGGACAAAAAGAGACAAAAGAGTCAATATCAGTCAAACTTTTTTGAGGAAAGTGTTTTAAAAGATTTTGCAGGTTATAGTACCGCTGTTAAAATAAAAGCAAAAATCCAGTTTGTGGGCAATTCATATTTTCCAGATGTAAATTAAGAATCAAAGGCATTAAAATAACAAGATTGAGAAGAGAGCTGATTGTTCATTCACAGGGTAAATATCAGAAGGAACTGAGAGGTGATTTACAATGAAGGACAGAACTGGTATAGAACACATCAGTGTACATTTGTGAGGGATGAATTCAGGATGGAAATTAGGAGCTATCTAACCATCTCAAGAGCAGGCTTCCAAAACGCTCAGCATGTGGCCCAGGAAAATAATCCATTTTATGCTGGAACATGAGAAATTTATGAGGACAGTCGCCTGATAGTTTCATATCCTGGGAAGTGATTAGAAAGTGAAAAAAACACCTCCTGTCAACTGTTCAGTTGGCCTGCTGTTTATCATTACACACTTAAACTTTAAGGAGCAATTATCTTCTCACCATATATTTGGACACACTAAAGGAGAAACCAAATCAAATACAGCTAACGTTGTAGAAATAATAACAAAATAATATCAAGGTTTAAAAAAAGCTATTTAGTAGAAAGATTAAATTATGATAATGCCTTCCATAGAATATTTCAATAAATCTGCTACAGTCAGGTATATTCAGAATCAATGAGACTGGCTATGACTGCATTTATTGGATAGAAATGACCCAAGTGAGTCATTTCTGTGAGTGGAAAAAATCAAGGAAGAAATGGGAAATAGCTTTTTGGAAAAATGAGAACTTGAAGCTCACTCAACATAAACATTCTGTGTTTTCTTTCTAAGCACAATAGTAGGATTTAAATCCTTTGAAGTCACCAAATCAACCTAGATATAGCTTTTACATTTAAAATACTGGTATGGTAGAAATTGTTGTAGTCAAATAATAAGAATCGTGTAACAATAAATGTCATTGAAGATAAATATTTTAGTGGGCTATTACTGTTTATGCAAATGTCTTTGTATTCATGTAGAAGGAAGATACTATTATCCCGTGACAATGTTCTGTTTGATTCATATTACCTCCTAATTAAATTAATGTGTATGTAATGCAGACACTTACAAAATAATTGTTTGCATAAAGCAAGGATAGCGAAGAAGTAAACATCTCAGTCATCTTGATGTTATTCAGAGATCATTGCTAATGACTTTGTTGAGTAAAAGTAGGGTTCTTATAAGAAATTGGGCTGAATTAGTACACAAATTACTTACTAGGCTTATAAGGCTAGCTAGAACTATGAATGGAAAATTAAAAGAAATATTTTGAAACTGTGAGGTTTGGTGATCCTGTTTGCAGACTCAAATACATAGTCAAATTTTCCATTCATGCAAAACAAATTTATGTATGAGCACTGCCAACCCTGCCTATGAAAAGTACTCAATAGGTTGTCAGAGATGGCTTCTTTTCTGGAGTCATGAACCTGGGTATTCACAGTGGACATTTGATTGAAATTCATGAATCGCATTGATATTTTCTTTACCACTTTCTCTGAGATAAATTTACCCGATTATGACAAATAATGCTGTGAACTTCTCTTCAACAAGTTTTCCCAAAGCAATGACATGGAAAATCACTTCTTTTTTTTTGTTGTTGTCATTTGCTTATTCCTCTCTCCTGAAGGCATATCTGAGCTGTCCAAACATGAGTGAAAAAACTGTTTAATTATACCAAGAATTTGGGAGAAATTTTCTCCACATGCAGAGATTTCCCCCAACAGCTATTAACTCGGTAATGTAATATTAAATGAAGAATTGCCATGCCATGTTCTTTGACTACTCTTATTTAACAGAGAAATGATACTATTGCCTTAGACATTGTTTCAGAAGACTACAATGGTATAAAGCTTAGGAATCCAAATCAGCCTTTGATTGAACACTTAATTTTCAATGATGTGGATATTAATTGTGAGGATTCGTGAGCCAAATTTATCATCTGCAGGTTTTATTGATGTCTTCTATGCAGTCATTATAACTGTCTTAGCTAAATCCAATCTTCAAACTTTTTCAAGGCTGGATGTAGAAACACACTAGAAAACTCACTGTTAAACTATACTATTGGGTGATATCCTTGTAATCAGAAAAGAAAATTACAGTTTCTTAACACATAGGTGTTTTGACTTCAGTTGTGCTGAAGATACAAAATTTCCCTTTCATATCAACTTAAAAATAGCCAAATTTATATTCCTGAAGTTGAAGATTTTGCTGAATTGCTGAACTGGCTTTATAATACAGGAGAAAAAAAAAAAAAAAAAAAAAAAAAACAACAACCCACAGAATTACTTGTAAATTGTGGAATTGGCTCTGAACTCAGCCAGAAATTGGTTGCTATGGCTGCTGCTTGTGAAAGCAGCTGGCTTCTTCAGCATCTGATTATTATAATATATTAAGTGACAATCTCAGAGCACCAGAATTTTTAAAATATATATATGCCTTTAAAATAAAACCTGCATAGACAGCATTAAGAAAAGCATAATCTATTTAAATATTCCATGTCTTGACATTCCTCTTTGTGTACTGCTTCAATTATTGTGCTCAGCCAGATATATTTTATATATATAAAATGGATGGACAAATTGTCTCTCTCTGTGTTGTAGATTCTATGTTTCTACTTCTGATAAATTCAGCTTGATGCTATGGTATTTCCTCTTACTTGTAAGGAGACTCATTCATATCTATTCCTCTCAATTTTTCCTATTTTTTTACCATAAAACTGGATAGGAAACAAAAAAGGAAACAAGAATTTCATGTTCAGTTACACCAACTTTCAGAATGTTATTTTTAAGACTTAACCTTGGAGAAGTTCCAAACCATTACCTAAATTTACATTCTTTTCTGTCTGGAAATACACTTTTAGAACTTGTAGACCTTGTCCTATTCCACTGAAGTCAGTAGGAGTTTTGCGGTTGACGTCAGTGTGAAAAGAGTAACCCTGTATTTGGTAAGGAATAACTGAAAATCTTTTGTTCTCTTGTTATTCTGCTTAGATGTGCTTCACTGTCTACATTCTATGTTTCTATAGAAAAATACCAAACATCTAGGAAAGACCTGCATTTTTGCAGAAAAAGGATGATTATGGACAGAAGAGAGATGTTCTCTAGGAATATTATTTATACGCAGATACATTTCTTACATTCAACATGCAATATAGCAGCCAGTTAATATATGTAGGAGCCCCTTTGTAAGACAGAAGGTGAAATCATGTTTTCCCTCAATTGTTAGGTAAAAACCTTCAGCAGTAAAGGACTGAATTACCAATTCTGCTTTGAAATGGAAAACTTGGAGAGCAGAACTTAAAAGAACATGGTATACTAATATCAGTCATCTTAGAATTCAAATGGCTCCCTAGTTGCAAAGATTGTGATAAATAAGGTAATGTGTCTGAGCTGGGAAATAAAACCTACAAAGATCTACAGGAAATCCTCATCTAGAAAAGATTGTTGTTATTTTTTTCCTCAGGAGACATTTCACATATTTGAAATTAAATAAATGCTTAGTTAAGACCAAATTCCAGTAGCTTACTAGTATCCTTGTTAGACTGAAATTTCATGATTTAGGAGAGCAGCAGAACAATTGCTCCCAGATTTGGCTGATTTGTGCTGTGAGTCAGAAAGAGCAACAACAAAAAAAAGGCATATTATCTTTCTTTTCTGCAGTCAGTCTCAAACTATCTTTCCTTCCAATTTTATGAGAGTTAGCTCAACAAGCAGAGACAGGAAAGTAAGGCTAGAATCCATCTCAAACAAATCTACTGCTTTTCTGGCCATAAAAGCGACTTAATGTTTCTGGCAACTTATATTTTTCCCTCAGCAGCAAGAATTCAGCAGCTCAGAACTGTCTGCCAAAGCAAATGTATAATCTAGGCCATTGCCTCTCGACTGCTTTTGTGAGGGTTGTTAAATGAGATGCTCTTTGGATAAATACTGCGAGAATCTTGAAGTTAGAGAGCTTGAATAAAAATGGCAGAATTCACTTGTCCAGCCTTTATTAGGAGAGCCAGTTAGTTGAACAATTTAGGCATGCAGCTATTTTTTTTCTTAGTTTTAAAAAATATATTTTATTACTTCCCTCCTAACTGCTCGTAAAAGAAAGAACTAGCTGGTAATTTTAATTTATAGAATACTCTATGCATGAAATTGATCATTCTTCATCACATTTTCCTAATCATCATTGCATCTTGAATATCAGAAGAATAAAACCACCAGAAGATTAACCAGAAGCCATTTTCAGATAGTGTTCCAGCATTACAGCTTTCTTATCAGGTAGAGAGGTATTGTGCTGTGATGATGTTTTTCTCTCCATTTTTAATTTTTTTATGTGCTTCTCCAATTGATCCGTTCCTTTTCTCCTTCCATAAACACACACATGCTCATATACCTATTCTAGAAATTAGTTAGCAATTTTCATTTTTGAGTTTGCTAGAAATGGGTGCTTTGTTTGGGGAATTTGGAGACTGCTATTTACTCAGCTGTCTTGTGTTGAAAGCACTCCCATAAATATTCACAGTATAAAAAAAATCACTGCACTCACCATCCTCAATAATGTTCTATCCAGTGGAATATTGTATGCTGCTGATAAAGATCTCCTTCACATCAAGGTAGTGTGGTGGAACTGTCATCTGCCATGTATAATTAAAACATTTCTGTATTTGGTTCTCTACCTCTGGAGCTCATCTTTGCTCAAAGTATGGCTAGCTTAGGGCAGGTTATTTAGGGCAGGATTTCTCAGCCTCTCTGAGAAACCTGCTCCAGTTTTTGACTGCAGTCTGGTGTTTTTTGCTGTATAAATTTGGAATTTCCTCTGTGGTAACTGATGCCTGTTACCTCTTGTCCTTTCACTGCTGACTTCTAAGAACAGTCTAACTGCTTTATGTCTACATCCCCTCATTAGGTGGTTGAAAATAGCAATAAGATCCTCATTAGTCTTCTCAAGGCTAAACAAGCCTTGTTGTTTCAGCCTCTTCTCACATGTTGTGTGCCACAGCCCTTCAATCAACTTCTGCACTGTCCAGCAGTTATTTTCCACAGATAAGCAGATTCACATATCCACATACTTATCCACATATCTGTCCACAGGCTTACAGAACTGCAATTAATATAGAGAAACAAACAAAGAAAACAACACTAAATTACCTCCTTCTGGGCAGCGAAAGTGAAAATAGTGAAATAGGGGATTACTAGGTCTGAATTAAACATCACCTCTGTACCTAATTAAATAAGAAAAACCTTGAAATTTACTTTGTCATGCTTTTCCTACTAAAATATTAATTCTGTGTAGACACAGCGTGCGTAATGACTCAGTCATTATTCTCTGAAAGATTTCTTAACTATTTCTGATATTGATTGTGGAAAAGATTCAATATCTTTTAAAGGCATATGCCTCTGTTAACAGTCATATATCTGAAAAATAAAGAAAGAGTTAAATGCATGTACTTTTATATAAAGAATAAAGATATAAAAATAGGGAGAGGAGAGGCTTCATTACCATGTAACAGCATTGCCATGAGCTTCGCTGGTCAGAAAGAATATAAACATAAATCCCAGCCATCAAGTTAAAAGCCTCTTGATCTCTAATTGTTAATCACCACTATTATCAGTAAGAAGTCAGAAACTCTTGGACATGATATTAGGTAAAACTCAACTGGATATAATAGAGCCTGTTGGCCAATTTCATGACTACATTCATGAAATTTCTTTCTCAAGCAGTGTTGTACTGAATGTATTCTAGTTAACATAGTCTAAAGACAATAAACAAAGAAATAAATTAATAATGGAACTGCAATGAATCACAGTGAGCATTTCTTAATATTTTTATATTCTTACCATGAAGACAGATGTGTTCCCTTTGTACTGCTACATACATGTATCCCTGAAGCAACAGCCACATGAGGTCACTGTTGTTCATACATGAAGCATAAGCTTCATTCACTGTACTTTCTGTTGACTGAAGCCAAGATGTGTATCTGGAAAATACACTTGCTTGTATTGTGTCAACAAAGGCATGCAAAAAAGAAAAAAAAAAAGCATTGACTCATGATATGTATATCTATTAAATGCAAACAGTAATTGTATAAAATAGAGAACAGTTTAAAGCTATGCCATGGTGGCTGAAGAAAAAGCAATGGTATTATCTTCTGTATTTACTGGCACTTCCTCTATATTGATTGATTTCCTCTGTACCTAAGTATAGATTGATAGGCTGTGCTGGACTAAGAACACCAAAAGTGTTTCAGGAAAGAATTAGTAGTCTTCAGTTGTACAATTGCTTATGTTTCTTTTTTTCTCTCTTTCTTTCTTTTCTTTTCTTTTTTTTTTTTTAAGGTTGCATTTCCTCTGAAATTTGAGAGGTTCTGGCATTAGAGAAATAATGGCTCTGGCAATTAGAGAAACGTTGTTACAGTAAACCTGTGTACTGAACTGTGATGTGAAGTCATTCTGACTGGAAATTTGCTTATATTATTTTTATTCCTTGATTCTTTTAATATATTATACCTATTATGCTGAATTTCTCTGAATGATTCATCCATGAGCTTAAATAATATTTTCTAGTATAACATCTTCTCTTAAAAGTTTATGTTATGAATTCAGCATTACGGAATATCAGAGAAGGTAGAATTGTTTTCTACAATTAGATTATTCTAATTGAAGAGTACTGTGTCATATAAGCCAATACAGTACAGTCATGAAATTAAAAACCTTATAATCACCAAAATAATCAAGAGTGTAGAACTGAAATAGCAATCAAAAATGTCAACTGAGTTTGTAAAATTGCATGATTAAAATCTTACTTGGAAAACTGAATCATATTCATATTCAAATGCCCAGATTCTTTGAGGAGACATGTTTTCATGCAGGTGTATTTATCAGTGTGCATTTAGATGCAAAAATGGGACTTATTCACCTAATAAAATAAAAGATATCTTTAAGAATTTATTAGTTTTGCAACATCTTTTATCAAAATACCATGCATATTAGCCTGTAAATTGAATATAAAAGAAAAATCAAACCTCCATGTAATGTACAAAAGACTGCTTTCATTGAACATTAAGATAGTAAAAATAATAAGTTGTTATCTGTTCAACAGTTCTATTTCTTGCATCTCTTTCTCCACCCTTGATCAGTCAAGTAAATAAGGTTCTTCATATTGTGTAATTATTTCATAACAATTAAATAGCCATATAAGTTTTAAGAGACCGTATAGAGAAAGTAACAAAAAACTGAACAAATTCATCTTTGGTAAAAGATTAACACAGCAATGAATCTTAAAAGACAGAGGCTGCATAGAAAATAGGTAACAAATGGGTCAATACAGGACGTCTCCTCCTATTGCTATTGACAGTAAATTGCCTTTAAACTAAAGAAATAAATTAACTCAATACTTAAATAACCATTAGTTTGAACTCTACAGTAAATTTAACTGTACTTTTTGTTGCCTCCATGTTTATAGAAACAAAAAATAGTTTAATTACAAAATATAATTAACTATACTAATTAAGCTATAAAATAGCAATAACTCTCAATAAGTGTCTGACAGTTGTTCTCTAGTTAGATGAATTTATGCCAGTAAAGGAAGGCTAAAAGGACTAGATGCAGGAGTGAGTGCATGCAAGACTTCACACGGCTGCAGAAGTCAATGATATTTAGAAAATTTGTTGAAATATTTGGTGAAATATCAGGAACAACAGTATATGCAGCAGATGGCTGTTCATGAGCAGAAACAAGTTTGTGTGTGCAAGGCTGCAACAGCTGTTCTGTGACCTGAGGGGAGATGATGGGGCTCCAAGATTTGTCAGCTGGGTCCTTGAGGCAGCAGCTTGGCCAGCACTTCTCTCAAAGAGGAGTCAAACCATCACCCAGGGAAATGTTGGGTAGGTATGGTAGCACTAATGGGGCATTTTCACTTGCAGTCCACAATGTATAAAATTGCTTAGTAGTGCTATGATGAGGGAACACAGAAACCTTTTACACTCCCAGTCTCAGATCACTGCCCTGGGACAACTGAATCTTTTTGCTCTGGCTCTTATACCCTAACAGGTCCTGATACATTGTACTAACAATTGTCCTAACATCTCTGACCTTTTAAACCATACCAACTGACAAATTCTGTACAAGATAAATATGTGAGAGGTATTTTCAGGAACAAGAAACATGACAAAGAGTTTCAACTTAATATTGCTTAGGCACTTATCAAGGGCTGAGTTGCTTCTTTCATCTGCTATTTTTCTAATAAATTATTTCTTCCTAAGCAAGCAAGCTCTCATGCCTCCTGCTAACTTGCCTTTACTCTGTGTAATAAAAATCCTTACTGAAAGAATTTATCACAGAGAAAGGAACATATTTTTTGAGTGGAACCCCTTCAAGCTATTGGCAACACATCACTAGCTTCCCTAGGAAAAAAAAAATAGCTCCTTTAATAGAAAATTCATGTTTCAGTACCAGCTACAATCCCACTGAAAGATCAACAATCCAGGATACTAATCTTGATCGCTGGGTGTTACTGCCTGTGTCACTCCAGCAGATCAGAATGGGTTAAGTGGAGAACTTTCAAGTGTATTTTAATTTATTCTTCACTGTTTGTTTTTGTCTATTTGTTGTTGTTGTTGGTTGGTTGGTTGGTTGGTTGGTTGGTTTTGTTTTTTTTTTTTTTCCTTCTTCTCCTTGCCTCAGTAACCTACTTTGTTCAGTGTGGCTGCCAAGCCACCTAAGGAGGAGATAAGATAACATTTTTGTGTTAGTTTTATGCTGGTAATAGTCTGAGATATTTTACTGTCTGAAGTAGCATAGATCTTTCATCTCATAGGTGGTTTTACCATTACTGGTTAAAAGTTTAAAGGAATATATGGCCAGTCTACCCAAGGGGCAGCTGACCTGCAGTCAGAAAATACATTCCAGAAATTTTAGATCAGCAAGGTTCAAATATCATTCAGATAAATTGAGCAAAAAGCCTTTTGTTACAGCCCTAGGATCTTGAATATAGCTTTTGTATTGCATCTCTATAGCTTGTAACATATATGGAGCTCATTTGTAGCATTTCTTCATATTAGTTGTTCTAGATCACATTTATAAGAGAAAAATTCCACCCACTGACTCTTTTATACCATCCCTGTTTTTCCATAAGAAACATATATATTTTTAATAAGAAATATAAATATAAATCAACACATTATAATTTTTTCCTTTCTTTTTTCAACAGATTAAGCATCCATCTGTAGAAATGTAGATTCTTGTTAATGCAAGCATCAGGTAAGGACTTAAAATCATTTGGAGGTCTAACAGGTTATAACAGTAGTGATCATTATTATTGTTATTATATTAAAAATCATAATTATAATTAAAGTAATAATAAATGCATAACAACAATATGAAGTAAAAAAGATTCTCCCAATTTTTGTGTAGGTTTCTCGAACACTTTACTCTCTGTACAAAAGATTCATCTTTCAAATCAAATATGTCAGCGTTCAGGTTCATACAGGGCAATACTTCTCACATGAATGTTTGACTTATTCCTCTTGTGTGTATATCTCCTGTACATAACTTCCCTTCAGATGTGAGGGTGAAGTTTTTTATCTCCATTGTATAATGATATCTGCAAAACATAAATCTGCAGTTATTTATCATCAAAGTATATTTGCAATCCATTTTTTTTCTTGTGAAATGTGAACATATGTAAAAAGGATCCCAGAATAATTTAAATTAGAAGAGAATTCCGGGGGTCCTCTTACCCCATACTCCCAGCTCAAGACAGATTCGACGATCGTTGTGTGTACCTTTCAACTAAGAATATTCTATTCTGTGACTCTAATTAGGCAAGAAACAACAAATTATTTACTTATACTGGCATTAGAACAGCTATGAAAAAGACACATATTATTGATGAAATAGTCTAGTAGCTTGTAATTTTGTACTGCTAGCAACACAGTTCTTCAGCTGTCTTTCTGGCATGTACGCATTTCTATTTACATTCATGTATATATATAATCTACACCGCATATAAAGATGCAAACATAAAATTTGGGAAGAGATATGAAAAGATGTTTAAATATGTATACATCTCAGAAAACCATATTTGTAAAAAAGAATATGCTTACATCTAAAGTTCTGAAAAGCAGAGGCAAATCCACGGAATCTACTAAGTGAGCTAAAGAGGTCAGAAGGTAAAAGCACTTGTCTTTTATTTACATAAACCTTTTCTAACAAAAGTATCATGCATAATGGAGCCAGGATACATGATCTGACATTTCGAGAGCACATCAGTTGCCCTTCAGTGCATTCCACATGAGCTTAACAAGTCAATGCTAACCTGGGTGATAACTAATTTAGACACTATTAATGAGACTGTAAAAATTGGGGTCCTTAGAGATTCCTGATTACTGGTCATTATACAGGGAGAAATGTCCCTGAGTGAAAGTTTGATGTTTTAAACAGGTTTTACAGGGAAGAGCTCTCTGTGGTAAACAGAAAACAAATGCAGTTAATCATGCAGATATCAGCAAAACAGAACATTACGCCTTTGTGTTCATGCAGAAAGAAAATGTGTCTGATGTAGATGTTTAGCTTTATAATAGCTTAATAGAACCAATATTTTGCGTATTCAAACACTGAACTAGAAACAAATGTGCTGTCACTCTGAAAGCTTTTATATGGTTGCAATTTTCAAATTAGCGAAGTGAAAGTTATCTAAAAGGCAACATATTGCCATACTCTAATGGGCCATTATGGCATAACTTATTTACTTATAGAGTTATCTGCTCAAGCTCAAATTCAATTGCTGCAGAATTTTGGGCTCAGAAGCCCTGGAGGTCTTTTAAAATTTGGCCTTTGCCAAGCCTAGTGGTTTCTCAAGAAATAGACATTACTTCTGGCCTATATTACAGGAGCATGAACACTACAGGACTTGGCAACCATCTAAATAAGCATGGCCTGTATAGGCCTATTTTTACTATACATATTACCCCTGCTTCAAGAATAGTGTAATGCAGAGGCTCTCTATTCATAGCCAGTCATTGCATACAGCAGTGCAGCAAGACTTTGCAGAGAAAATAACACATAAGGAGAAGTTGAGTGAAACCACACTGCAGCCAATTGATCTGAAACCCAAACATCCATGATTCTATACTATGCCCATTGATACTCTACTGAGAGAAAGGCATTTATATTCATGATAATTTGCTTGCAATTTCTCCCCATAACATTTTATTTCCCTAGTTTTAAACCAGAGCACCTGAGAAGAGTTGCCTTCTTTATTCCATGCACATAATGTTAACTCAGTAGTGCTTTTTTTCTCAGATTCAGCACCTTTTCCGTATCCTACATTTACTATTCACGATGTAGATATCTGTGTATGGAACACTCACTCTAAATTGGCTTTATAACCAACTGAAAGCTAGTCTGTGTAGTTCACACAGAATCTACTTGAGGGGAAAATTAATCCATAGATTCTTTTCATTGTAATTACCAGACCTCTGCTGACTACAGAGATACTGTGTGGTGATTTCTCAGAGATAGATGCTGACTTTACAAATACCTTTTTTTCTGGTTTGACAACTCCTAGAATTATCCCAATTTTCCTAATAATAACTTGTTGCTCACATGTCGTTACATCTAGAAGAAAACTCTGAAAACATTATTATATCATTCCCCTAACTTCTGAATGAAGGATTGTTTCTTTAAAACAACTGTTCTTTCACTCTCACACATCTAAGTGATTTTCTCAATTCATTTTGATTTTCATATACAAAATCAGAGAATATATAAGTAAGGAAGTAAAAGTTATTCTCCATGAAGCTCAGAGATAACCACAACTAGAACATTAAAATCAGTTTTAATTTAACATTTTCTTTTCTTCACTAGCATCAAAATATTCAATTTCACTTTGTAGTTTTATCCAGTCTACTACAGTCTGTTGGAGGGTTTACATTGATGTCCACACTTACTGGATCAGGTTCAAGATATTAAGATTCTTTCAGTATTTTAGAAAAACAAAAGCAACAACAACAACAACAAAAACAACTCCGAGTTAGCTTTGATTTTTATATTGGACGGGTAATCTGGATGTTCCATTCCTACATGGATACTGTATAGGAACTTGGCAATTTTTTTTTCAAAACAATTTAAAAACTTTTTAGCTCTTCTCAGAGCTGCCTTCAGTTTTCAGCCTTTTCCTACAGAGAATACAGAGATGCCCAGAATTGGTCAGAATATTTCAAGCATAACCAGCCCTGAGTTTTACAAACAGAAGCAATTATGTCCCTGCCGATGCATTTCTTTACATATGCCAAGCAAATATTTGTTTCCCTTGGTAGCTGCAATATTACAATTGAATACCTGCTTCATTGCCTACTGGCACCTTACTACTTTGAGGAATCACAGAATCACAGAATCACAGAATTGCCAGGGTTGGAAGGGACCTCAAGGATCATGAATCTCCAACCCCCCTGCCACACGCAGGGCCATCAACCATTCCACCTAATGCTAGACCAGACTGCCCAGGGCCCCATCCAATCCGGCCTTAAACACATCCAGGGACGGGGCATCCAAAACCTCCCTGGGCGGCGTGTTCCAGTACCTCACCACTCTCTCTGTAAAGAATTTCCCCCTGACGTCCAACCTAAATCTCCTTTCCCTCAGCTTAAAACCATTTCCCCTTGTCCTGCTGTCACTCACCCTTTCAAAGAGTTGATTCCCCTCCTGTTTGTAGGCTCCCTTTAGGTACTGAAAGGCTGCAATAAGGTCACCCCACAGCCTTCTTTTCTCCAGGCTGAACAAGCCCAGCTCTTTCAGCCTGTCCTCATAGGGGAGGTGCTCCAGTCCCCTGATCATCTTCGTGGCCCTCCTCTGGACCCTCTCCAACAGCTCCCTGTCTTTCTTGTACTGGGGGCTCCAGACCTGGACGCAGTATTCCAGATGGGGCCTCACAAGAGCAGAGTAAAAGGGAACAATCACCTCTCTGTCCCTGCTGGCCACCCCTCTTCTGATGGAGCCCAGGATCCCATTTGCCTTCCGAGCCGCAAGGGCACACTGCTGGCTCATGTTAAGTTTTTCGTCTACCAAGACCCCCAGGTCCTTCTCCACAGGGCTGCTCTCAAGGACCTCTCCTTCCAGTCTGTAGGGATGCTTGGGATTCCTCCGGCCCAAGTGCAAAACTCTGCATTTTGCCGTGTTGAACCTCATCAGGTTCACCCGGGCCCACCTTTCTAGCCTCTCGAGGTCCCTCTGAATGGCATCCCGTCCTTCAACCGTGTCAACCACACCACTCAGCTTGGTGTCGTCAGCAAACTTGTTGAGGGTGCACTCGATTCCGTCATCGATGTCATTGATAAAGATGTTAAAGAGCACCGGCCCCAAGACAGATCCCTGAGAGACACTGCTTGTTACCAGCCTCCACCTGGACATGGAGCCATTGACGACCACCCTCTGTCTGTGGCCTTTCAACCAGTTTCTTATCCATCGAGTGGTCCACCCATCAAATCCACATCCCTCCATTTTGGAGATAAGGATGTGGTGGGGGACCATGTCAAAGGCCTTGCTCAAGTCCAGGTAAATGACATCGGTCACCTTTCCTTTGTCCACCGATGCCATCACTCCATCATAAAAGGCCACCAGATTGGTCAAGCATGACCTTCCTCTGGTGAAGCCGTGCTGGCTGTCACGGATCACACGCCCTTTCCTCATGTGATCAAGCATGTCATCCAGGATGATCTGTTCCATGATCTTCCCAGGTACAGATGTGAGACTCACCGGCCTGTAGTTCCCGGGGTCCTCCTTGCTCCCTTTCTTGTAAATGGGAGTGACGTGACCCTTCCTCCAGTCATCCGGGACCACACCAGACAGCCACGACTTCTCAAATATGATGGAGAGCGGCTCGGCAACCACCTCAGCCAGCTCCTTCAGAACCCTGGGATGCACGCCATCCGGCCCCATAGACTTGTACACATTCAGTCTCATGAGGCGGTCTCGGACCTGCTCTGTCCTCACAGTGGGGGGGAATTTACCACCCCAGTCCCCACCCAGAGGTGTAGGGATGCAGGGCTCAGGGACGGAAGGAGTACTGGAGTCCTGGCTGCCAGTGAAGACCGAGGCAAAGAACTCATTCAGTACCTCGGCCTTCTCTCCGTCCGTTGAAACCAGTTCTCCTTTTACATTTACCAAAGGAGGTACACTCGCTTTGGCCTGTCTCTTCTGGCCAATGTACCTGTAGAAAGTCTTCCTGTTGTTTTTCACGTCCCTCGCCAAGTTCAGTTCCACCTGCACCTTGGCTTTCCTTATCCCACAATAGTGAAAATCAAGCTGTTACTGCCCATAGAACACATTATTTTTTATTGTTCAACAAATGAAACTGTTTTCCTTGTGTAAGTCCTCAGTGGTATCTGCAAAATATAGTGTATTGTCTCCTAATTCATGAATATACTGTCTATTCTATTTCTTCCAAGCTTTTACTTTAGAAGGAAAAATTGTCTCATTTATCATTGACTGAAAAGTAGCTTCAGTAAACCACAGTTTAAGCTGTTGACAGCATAGATAATCTTTTCAATTCATTATTTTTCTCTTACAAAATTACTATGATTTTTTTTCTCTTTGTTTTACAAATAATTATATAACATATATTAAAGAAAAGAAAAAAAATCCACAGATCTGTGATTATATTAAAACTATTTTCAAGTTATCTAGGCAGGGGTTTGTGTTCACTATTGCTAAATTGTAAGCAGAATCCAGCGTATTCCTCAGAATGGAGTTGGACATTTAGACTACTGTGCTCTCATGATCATGCATTTAAATACATTCATTGTATTTGGAACAGGAACCAGAAGTCAAGTGTCTTCCCCCATAGATAAAGTCTCGTTAGTGGTTTGCTACAACTGGCATTTCCTTCTCTTGACATCTCTTTTTTCACCATAGATGTGGAAAACATCTTGCTAGAATGGTATAAAAAGAGCTTAAGATAGTTTCATTGAGCTAGTGTGGAGCTGTTGCTGCAGATTAGTCACACAAGACTAGTTGCTACAAGCTATGAACTGCATACAAGACTGTGTGATTAACAGTGGAAAAGAAGTCTTATATTCAAAATATGTATATGGACAAGAGAGTTTCAACCACGTTTTCTTCATTGGCTCTGCAAGAGAAATATGACACATTATGCCTTTCTAAACAACATTTCTAATTGTAGGAGGATGTTTTTTGATTCTCTGATACTATCTTTATATGCATGCCAGTTTACAACTGCAGGGGAACAGTTTCTAGTAAGATTTCCGATACTCTCTGTAGTGTTTTCTGTTGATTCCTTGAACATCCCTTCCACTTGTCATACTAGTAATATTCTTGACATTCTTGTAGTTTTTCTTATAGCCAGAATCTTCCACAAAAACAAATGGATGATTTGCAACCATTTTCTTATCTCCCCTATCATTATTATGTCTTTTCCCCAAAGATAATGAGCTAAGTCATGTGCCTAAAAAATGGCCCAATATATTATTATCACCTTTATTATGCATTCCTAATATTTTAATGTGTTTGATAATATCCAGACATCATTATAACTATGAGCCACTCACATTTTTATTCTATGTTTTCTATAGAGTAATAGATCAAAGATCATTTTCAGTTCACACGAAACACATAAGAAACCATTGGTTGTGGCGATATTACATGTTCTGTATACAGACTGCCTCTTTAGACCTAATAAATGTCCTCAGTTCTCTTGGATTTATTGTGCTGCAAATCAGACACTCTTGATTAGCCTTACAGATAGCAGATCTGTAAAATCTTCAGATGATAACGGAGAAAATTATTTAAATGTTTTACCTACACTTACAGCTCCCTAAAACACCCTGCCCAAGCAAGAACTTCGCTGTGGTGCACCTCTGCTGCCTTCTGTTGCAAAGCATACTTAGTCCTGAGGCCTGAAACCTGCAGGGTGGTACCTCCCTGAAGTCTGTCAGAGATCCCATCTGTAAAGTACACTCAAATTGCGTGGAAACTGGAAGGAGATGAAAAGCTTGGAGAAGAGCTGCTGTATGCACTTATCTTGCTATACTAGTATAACCTGAGACATCTACACTTGGGCTTCTTCTGCAAATTAGGATTTCCAGCCTATGTTACAATGCTCAGCTCACCAATTCCAGCTTATCATTTTTTGTTTTTGCAAACGGATACTTTCAAGATTTTTGATGTCCATTTCATTTTAAGATTGGCTGAAGAATTAAAATTCACCATCCTGGAGGAAGCCTCAGAAACATCCTTTGTTACATTGATATTCTGCAGTACATCATTCCTGGTTTGCTACTGCTTTCTTTTCCTATGCAAAATCATTTGATCTAACCTAACTGTAAGTAATTAATCCCACAAAATGCACTATTGTTCATTATGCCAATAAAAAAAAAAATTACAAGCATTTCCCAGTTTGGCATAAGGAGCATCTGTTGCATCTTGTGACCAAATAGCGGCTGTGCCCTAAGTGTAAACAAGAAGTTCCTTGGCAATGCATCAGCCATCAGCTATCGCCTCTCCCTCTCAATAGTGGATCAGAAAATTAGTTAATAATCACCCACTTCTTTCTTTTTGGATCAAGTAAGCCACAGTTAAAAGTCCTCTTATTTAAAATAAAATGTACCATCTTCCTATCATGCCTTTACCTCAAGGAAATATCTGAGAGTCATGTGAAAAATCTGGTATATTTGATCAAGAATATGTTTCACTAATATATCTGTCAGCATCCCACCAATGAGGGAAGTTTATGGAAGTAACCAAAATAAGTTTTCATAGCCTATTTGTTCTGTTACTCAAACCCAATCTTTTGCTCAGTACTGTTTTTTTTTTTTTCTTCGGTGGAGCCAGGGAACCATGTATATTAAAGGGTAATTTTCTGAAATGTTATAAATCTTCACATTGCTTGTATTAGGACACAAATAGGAAGAATGCTGTTAAAGATAAATATAATGTTTATAGACATTTATATGGCAGGTGAAATGGAAAAATTATTCTGTTTTATTGAGAAATAATGATTACTTCTTATGACTAAATTTTATAGTGTTGCATTATTTACAAAGCTTTGGGCAGACATATTAAAATAGTCATTACCAAAGGGAGGATTCTCCTTTCATTCTGTCTCTGTTCTTTCACATAAAAGAACATATTGCAAATGTAAACACACTTTGAGCTGAATATATACAGTATTTTTAACACTCTTTCTGGCATCTTGCTACCAGATGACTAGCTGTGATATAAAAAATGTTTTTGTGACAATTGTTTCATATTCTTTTCACTGGAACATTTTTTTCTGACATATGTGCTGTCAGCGTGAACTTGTACAACATATTTATGCTCTATTGACCATCCATATTTAATTTATACCAGCTGCATATAGGATGAGGAATGTAGTCAGTTTTGAACAACTATGTATCAGCTTTGCAAAACAGAGAAATCCAGGCAGCCTTTAAGAGTTGCACATCTCAGTGCCTCCGTGTTTCTATTTTCTAGCTTGTGTCTCTTTACTCCATTTCTACAAACCAGAAGGAAAAATAAAAAAGAAACATGCACAGATTATTATTCCAGGTGAAATTAGGATTTTCAACACAGACACAGCCGCATTGTTTGTTTTCAGCCCAGCAGTCCCATGATTAGCTTGAGCCGACAGTGTGCTCCTCTGAAACAGTGTTTTACTCGTTTCTTTTGCAGCCTTTGAATCTGTATATGGTAGAGGCTGAGAGCAAATTCATCAGCAAATCGTTTTTCCCCTCTGCTACTTCTTCCTATGAACTAATTGAGAAGGACAAGAAGCAAGGCTCAGCAAGTGC
Source organism: Phasianus colchicus (assembly GCF_987193195.1). Taxonomy (NCBI): domain Eukaryota; kingdom Metazoa; phylum Chordata; class Aves; order Galliformes; family Phasianidae; genus Phasianus; species Phasianus colchicus. The sequence goes on along the minus strand of NC_143437.1, from coordinate 60,532,056 downwards.
TTGCTGCTGTCTCTATGAGGCTCTATGCAGACAGTTTTGCTGCAGAAAGAAAATGCCCACTGCCAGTACAGTACTGCTCTGTGCTTTCCCATACATGAAGGCGTAGATGTTAATCGGGAGTTTCATTTGGCTGCAATGTTGTTAAAAATTGTGTGGGCCTGCATGAAAGGAGTAATCAAGACAGAGAGGGGGTGGGAGGCTGAGCACCATTTACATCTATAGAATGCAAAAAGGTCTTACTCCTTTGCAAAAGCCACAGCCCACAGGGGAGCGGATTATTGCTGTGCTCTTGATGTTTCCATAAGCGGATTGCATGGTGTGTAGGGTGGATGAGCAGAGATATGAGGGAGAGAAGGGAAGCCTGTGGCCGCCTGGGCTGAATGTGCTTCTGGTTAGGTAACAGTTCCTTAAACAGTCCCAATACGTTGGCCAAGATGGCAGCTGCCACGTGTATGCTCTAAAAAGATCACCTTGAGTGAATCATCCACAATAATGGCATCAAGGAGGCAGAAAGCAGGCAAATTTGAAAGAAAATGAATTCAACTCATACAAGCTGGTGTTAAAAAATAATGTAACACTGATCATATGCCCTCATTTGCTGTGATTTGCATTATCCCAGTCAGTTCTACCCACTCCTACAATCTTGTCTGATGAAATGAAAGTCACTTTAGTAATACAGTTTGCAAAGAGCATGAGGAACAAGATTGTTTATTCTTGTTATAACTTTATTACTCTGCATATTTGCAAGGGAAGTTTCTTACTATCAGGAGAAAAAAATGAAGGTTATAGCTTGAGAATTCACTTCCAATATTTATTTTTTCACTTATATTTCATTTTTAGATCATTGAAAAGAAAACAACTAGTATTTACAGATAAAAACAGGTCAAAGAATCCATTGTAACAGGGAATTCTGGCAATGTCAAAAACAGCATGACTTAAATATCTTCCTTTCTTGATTCTATTTTCAAGATTTTTGACCAAATAAATATAATTTATCTGAATAAATTATCAGAACTGGAAAGAATTTCCAGTATCTCTTGAGTCTCCCTCTATTTTACCCTGTAACCAGATGTGGAATATACATCTGAAGTGATTTTTCCCACAGCCCTTTTCAAACAATGAAATGTTTGAAATGATCAGAATGCTCCAACTAATGTTTTGAGTCCGAAGAATAATGTGAAAGCAAGCGAGATCACCCTGAGAGTTTCCTGCAGGAATTACCTGCAAATGAACCACACAGTGCTCATGAATGTTTAGAATGTGGAAGAGATTTTAGCAAGTGAAGAAGGAGCTTTAGTGACGTGATGAAAGCTCAGTGACAGAAGCAACACCTACAGATAGAGAGAGTAAAAAGAAAGTGAGCCCATACGTGCAAAAAGAACAGTGTCAGGAAGTAAAAGAGCTGAAGAAAAAGTGATACAAGAAAAAGACTAACAGCAGCAGAAATAAAATGCAGTTGAAGAATATGGCCTAATTATGGGTTATTTATGTAGAATCTTTCTACGGAGTAGTGAAAGATCACTCCAGGCTGGTTAAACCTTCTCAAACAAAGTAATCCTAAAGAACAGCTCAAGAAGGGAAGGTTTAGATTAGGAATCAGGGGGGAAATTCTTTACAGAGAGAATTCTTTACTCTGTCCCTGGAGGTGTTCAAGACCAAGTTGGATGGGGCCCTGGGCAACTTGGTCTTGTACCAGATCTGGAGGTTGGTGGCTCTGCTATGGCAGGGGGGTTGGAACTTGATGATCCTTGGGATCCCTTCTTACCCAAACCATTCTATGATTGTATGATTCTATGAAGAGACTGAAGTGAAAATTCCTTTTGGATTTTTACAGAATATAATGGTAGAAGAACCACTGAAGTATTCACCCTCAGAAATAAATGTTTGGGGTAGGTTTTTTTGTTTGATTGATTGATTGATTGATTTTTATTTTATTTTATTTTATTTTTAGATTCTTTACCACACTGTTTCTCAAGGCTCAATCAAAGTCAGAATGTTTTCTGACTATTTCTGGAACACTGAAAGAGTCTGATGACAAAAATCACGTTTTCTAAGTCTTCAAGTCACAGCCAGTCCGGACTGGTTTGTGGCACTTCTAGTACAGCACCATGGGAAAGTAGTACTCAGTAACTGTCTGGAGGAATGGATGGGAAATACACAGATGTACTAGGTGAGGGCATGAGGAACTGCAATGCACCTCAAGATCTTAAATGCCTAATGACAGGTGATTTCCTAAAAATGGAAAATGAGTCAAGTGATCTGCATCCAGAAAGAGAATAAAACAAGTCAAATGAGGTGGCTCTCTCCAGAGAGGAATGTAAAGATGTACCCTGGGCCATTAGCAAAAGGTATAGGTAGAAGTAAATAACAACAAATCTTAAAGAAAAAAATCCCACAATGTAGGAACAACTACAGTAGAGCCTGGGTTATAGTGGCTGTAGGGATTGATGAAAAGTTCTCGTTCAAATATGATCTCAAGGCAGACCACAAAAAGTTTTGAAAGAGCATTAATTGCAAGAAAACGTAGGAAGCTGACATCTACCATGGGCAAAGAAAAATAGACAAACAAACACAAGACTAAATCACTTTGAAATATTCAAAGGATTTATGAGCAACTGAAAAAAATATACATGGTCTGATAATGACAAGATAAAGAGAGTGGTTTTTATGGGAGATTCACGTTAGATATTGGTAGGAAATACTTGACTCAGAGCGCGATGAGGCACTGGCATGGACTGCCCAGAGAAGTTGTGGATGTCCCTTTCCTGAAGGTGCTCAAGGGCAGGTTTTTTGAGAACCAGAGCAGCCTGAGCTGCTGGGTGGAAGCCCTGCCCATGGCACGGGGTTGGAAATTGATCATCTTTAGTGCCCTCTCCAACTGAATCCATTCTGTCATTCTTTGAGTCTTAAAAACATACACAAAATAGGAGCTCAAAGATCACAGTTCTTTAATGCTATAGCTTTTTAAATGTTCATCCTTTAAATATCCAAATATATTTCACAATACAGCTAAGGGCACAATCTCTGTCCTGAAGAATTCACTCTAGATTTTAAATGCAGCTTAGAACCAAAAACTGTTCTATAGAAAGGACTAGAAATGGTGATATCTGGCTACAGTGGTCAGGTGGTTGCATGTTTACAAGCTTACGTGTATCTCGGCTGTTTATGAAATATGTGTTCCTTCTTGGAAAAAGAATGTCAAAGATTAATTTTAAAGAAAGCTTTAAAGAAGGAGAAGCTAATGGGATGAGAGTGAGAGAACAAAATAAATACTACGTTTCTAAAAATAATCAGAGACTGCTGCTTCAAAATAATCAGCTTGGCAGAAAATTCAGGAGCCAATTACTATAAAGGAAAAAGAATCATAACTAAAGATCAAAGCTTAATCTGTCTTCTTGGCTCTCAGGTAGGTTAGTGACAGCAGGAAAGAAGTATACTTCACAGTTTTATGACGAGATTACTTTTTTTACAGGTTTGTTATAGCTAGCTTCCATTAAAAGATATAATTTCTGTCCTGAAAAATTGTTCGACCGAAATGTTCCTTATTCTACTTGAACGGAAAGACAAAATAAATCTGAAAATAGTAAAGACTAGTCAATAGGGTTATTGTAACAACTAAACTAAAAACATGTAGTTGTCTGAAAGCATTTGTTATCAGAACAACATCTTGCTGCTATCATCTCCATATTATTCAGTCCACCCCAAATCTCTATGTCAGCTTTATAGTGAAGAAAATCATCACTCAGAAAAGATAAATGGAAAGAAGCATATAGAGACCATAACATAGTTTGCTGTTATCTGACTGTCAGGACACAAAATATGACACTGCCATTTGGTAAACTTTTTAAGCCAGAGAGCAAAACCTAATCTGTGAAACTCCTTCCCTTGCTCTGAATGGGCTGACCTAATCCCATAGCTGGAAGCTGTTCCTGTGCTTTTTATACTGTATTTTCAAGCAGAGAAGAGTAGAGAAGCATCATAAAAAAAAATTAAAAAAAAAAAAAGACCTCTTCCCTATTTCCTCTCTTTGACAGAGCACTGCTCTGGCAGTGAAGAGACCACTTGCAACCCCTTGACACAGGTTACACAGGGAGCATCCGACACTGCTCATTTTACCAGACAGCAAGGCACTAGAGCCCTCTTGTAAATGTTATCTGAGGATGAGAAAGTAATAACAAAAGGGGAGGATGGAGTGGGGAAGGGAGCAGAGAAGTCATTTAGCACAAAATCAAGACAATAAGAACAAAATTAATCAAAGCTCCAAGGGATGTGAAGAAGAAAAATGCCTTTAATTGCCCATACTCCGAGGCTAGGAGACCCGTTAGTAAACAAGACTTGGAATGACTCATTTATGAGCATGAATGTGTCCTCATTGGTATTACTGGGACTAAGCGGGGTGATCTGCATGATTGGAATGTTGAAACCACAAGGTATAATCTGTTTAGGAAAGATGAAGCAGGAAAAAAAAAGTGGAAAAAGACACTTCATGTCAAAAGTGGCATTACCTCTTTCCCAGAAATGACAGTGTAGAAATGATCAATATTGAAGGTTTATGGATGAATATTTAACTGGCAGATTGCAAAGTGCTATCTGGGATTTGCTGTAAGTAGCCATAACACAGCAGGGAAGCGGGTGCTGAACTGAGTACCTGTCTATAAGGCAGGAAGAATGGGAAGACGGTTTATCAGAGGGACTTCAGCTTGAGTGACATATGAGGAACATCTGATGCCAATGTTGAAACTTTTCTAGAATTGTAAAATATTTTAGATAAGAATGTCTGACATACTACCAGGTACAAAATAATGGTTACATTCATGCAAATTTCCAGATTTGTTGTTTGCATAGAGAACAAAGCCTAGTCAAGACTGGTTAAGTATTGTCTCAGATGTATCGAGAGAGAGGTGGTAGCAATTAAGGATCAAATTAAATGAGAAAAAAATATATAAAAAGAATTAAAAATCACACTAAACACACAAACAAATGAGAAACAAAGATAGTACTAGAATATAATATAAACATACATTGAAGTAGGGACTGGAGAAAATAGATAAAAGAAACACAAGTATATAAAAATATTTTAAAATTAACCTTACCAGATCCAAGTAAATCAAGATGAATCAATTACAAGACTGAAAAGGCATCAAGACCTGCCATGGCTGCTAAGGTCAATAGGAAGAGAGACTATCTGTTTGGGTTTTTTTAGAAAGATATTAAAAGCAAATAAAATGAGAAGAAAAATATTGGCTTTATACTGGCAGATGAGAATCACAGAATAAAGAACAATAGCAAGGACAAGGCACAAGTGCTCAGAGCATAGCTCTGTTCTGTGTTTAGGAGGTGAAAAAGTAGAATTTTTATCACAAGGTAATGCTAATTATTTTCCATTCCATTGGTTACTCCAGAGAATTAAAAGGCAGTTACCAATAGCACATGTTTCCAAATAAAAAGCCCAGATGATTTTCATTGAAGAGTTTTTGAAAAACCTGGCAAAGAAATTATCTGGACCATTAATGTTGATTTTCAATAAGAGTTGGAGCACCAGGAAACCCCAGAGGAAAAGAGGAAAGCTAATGTTGTGCCAATATTTTAAAGGAGTAAATGAGATGACCTGGGCAATTACATACCTGTCAGTCTAACTTGATCTGAATCAAAATGATGAAACAGCTGATACAAGGCTCAATTAATAAAGAACTAAAGGAGGATAATATAATTAATGCTGATCAACATAAGTTTATAGAAAGCAGATCTTGTTGAGCTAACTTGATGGCTTTTATTGATGAGATTACAAATTTGGATGGCAGTGATAGTTGTGTTGGTTTAAAATGTTTAGCCATTTTGAGCGCATTTTGAAGAACATTCAATTAAGAAAACTAGAATGATGAAAAGTCAACACCAAGTATACATAATTGCACAAAAATGTAGCTAACTGTTGTGTCTGAAATTGTAATTTTAAATGGAAAGCAATCACAGGCTATGTCAATAACACCTTGTTCCAAATTTACCCTTTAAATTATTTCTACACAAAAGGAAAAATGAAATTGCTAGGAATGTTTTGGGAGAGGAAAATCAGCTTGAGTGGCACGTAGAAAACATGAGCTACTGTGTATTTGGTAAGATGAACATGAAGAAACATCTGTCTCAACAGAGCAGAATGTGAAGACCTGACAATATCCATGGTGGACTCCTCAGGGAAACTGAGAGGATATCACAGGACTATGGGAGGCACACTGTTGGGCAGGATTTCTGATCACAAGAATGCAGGTGAAAATGCCATGAGATTTTTTTGCATTTGCTAATGGTAAATTCACTACTAGTGTATTTTGTTGTCTTCTGCTGTTCACTCTTCTAGAAGATGTTGAAAAATTAGTAAATCTTTCAATATATGCTGCAAGAACAATTAAAGAACTAGAAAACATATCTGGTGATCTAAGACAGAGAGCCCAAGCTCCTTAGCTTATCAGAAGAAAGCTTGTCAGAAGGAAGAACCTGCTATTGAAAAAATGAGTTTTAGACTGGAATTAAAAATGCAAATTTTAAATATTATATCTTCTAGTGATTTTCTAAAATATATTACATAACATTCTGTGCATTCCTCATTTTTAGTAAGCTTTAAATGAAGTCTGGATTCGTCTATCTGGCACAGTTTTAGTTTGATCAGAACTCAGTCCAAGGATTACTGACAACTTCTTGGAGGAGGTCTATCTGGGGGAAAAAAAGAAAAAAGAAAAAAAAAAAGAAAAACAAAAAGGGTCTTATTTCCACCTAAAAATCTATCAAATTGTTACAAACACAAAATTAAATGCTTTTATTTGTTCTCTCTGATCAGTCACATGAGTTGTAATTTCACTCATGCTTTCAAGAAAACAGAATGGTTTTCAAAGATCAATGCCTGTCAGAGCCCAGTGGGTCTGCTGCATCCTATGCACTTTCTCTCTTACATTTCACTCCTTGTGGAGTCCATTCATCTGTTTGGATGACAAAGTATGACCACACTGGAAATGAGCTTGCAGCCTGTGCACCAGCATCCTTAGCTTTCTGCAGCCTGGTGAAGCCATAGGCACTGGTGATGCCAACATGGGCAGCTGGTAGGGTTGGCAAATGCTGGCTGGGAATCTATGCATCCATACCAACAAGAACAACCGTCTCTGATTTCAGGTCCTCTGTGTAGATATGAACATAGTGCCCTCTTTTGACGGGTTGTAGTTTAGAAAGAACATAAAGGTTCACCTGTTGCTGATAGCAACTCAAACTCTTCCAACATCTCAAATTCTGACATAATCTGTCCACAAAAGCAAAAGAAGTGTTCCTTCTATTTTTCTGCTTGACCATTCAGTTTTCTTTTGAAACTTTTTTTCCCTTTCTCCCTTAGGACTTCTTTTTCTATTTCTAAGACAGTCATCACTTTTCTGTCACAGCTTTAGCATAAAATACACTATCCTTGTGTATTTTTTCAAATGTCAGGATTTAAATTTCACTGATAATAGGACCATTTTATTTCAGAATTTAAATAAATTAATGTTTTTTAGTTTGATTAAATTGAATGAAAACTTAAGATACGAAAATATTAACTTGCCAGTGACTTATGGAAAAAAAACAACTCTTATGCACACTAATAGTTGTATGCTTAAAAGTGTTTTGTTATTGGAAATGTACCCATGATTTCACAGCGATGAGGCAAATATAAAATAAACACTCGTCACAAAGAGAAATTTTACATCCACATAGGCCAATTTTATAAGTTAAAGGAAATTCCAGTGGTAGGAAAAGGATTTCTCCCTGGTGTTACCTTGCCCTGGGCAAAATGAGAACACATTTATTTTCCAGATGAGGTATATATGAAGCAGAATGTTTAAGTGGCTTTCTAAAGGTTACACAAGTTCATATTAGATGGATAACAAAATCTACTGTGTGAATGTTTGAAGTACTAACATATGAATTATTTCACATCTTTGTGCTCAAATCGATTGAAAAATAGGATCAATACTACACATTTACCTATACATTGCTTTAGCATCCACAAATGAGAAAGCATCAACTGAAAATAAAGCAGTGATAGCATTATTAGACCTATTTTTTTTTTTTTTTTTCTGACTGGCCAATAAAAGCAGAGAGAACTACAGTGGTAGTTAAGAAAAACAGTGTACAAATAATATCTACAAAGAAAAGTGGTAAGCCTTGAAGATGGTAATTTATTAACCCTGTACTTGTGTGAAGCAACAAAACATGGAAGTTCTTAAAGCCTTCTGATTCCTTCTTTTTTCCCATTCACATGCATGACTGTGAAGCTGTCTAGGAATTCCCAGAGTAGTTGCACCATTGCTGTCTCTCCAATCTGGGAGAATACAAATCTCAGAAACAAGGATGCAGTGTCAGCACTTGGCTGTCTTTGTTCTGTGGTCATGAAGCAGGTTATTTTCCACTTTTGGTGTGCTCTGTTTGGTGGCCCAGGAAGGTAAGAGGTGTCTTTGAGCATTGCTCTGCTGAGCTCTGTTCACATCTCATCGGAGCACCTGGCTGCAGCACCTCTCCAGATGGGTTCAACGCTCCACCAAATGTTTAATTAACAATTATCTATTAGCATTCATAATGGCAAGTATGTCCAGACTGTGCTGTCCACAAAACTAGTGTGTGACAGAGTGCTAGGGATACACCATTCTCTTCTGCAATCTAACATCTTGTGGAGCTTCCCTATCCCAATCTCTTCACATTTTGAAACTGTTTTTTTTTTTTTTTCCCCCACACAAGAAGTTGGGATGTTGTCACTGCTGCTCCATTTACTCATTAACAATAATAGTAACCTCTGGAAAGTTCCACAACTGGTTAGTATTGCAAGGTAGAAAAGATGCATCACATTATTTACTAAATCCAGTCACTCAGAATCACTCCAGAAATTGGATATGTTAAGTGAATGCATTATCTGTATTAATTTTATTCCTTGTATCTCATCTAAGGCATGGATATCATCAAATAAGGAAGGTAAATCTTGTTGTTCTCATTCACACCAGTTCTGGTAAACAAATATCTCTTCACAGACAAGAGCAGTCTGTTTTCCTCTCCAGTAGCCAGGGTGCATTACATGGCCTCAGATCCACCATGTAAGCTCATAGGAACAATGGCTTTTCCAAACAGGAGTCAAGCACTTTTCCCATTTGTAGCAGCTGGGATGTATCACAAGGCTTCCCATTTCTGTCCTTCATTTCTTTCATGAAACAATGCCATCCTTTAGCTATTTATTGTCTGGTGACTTTGACAGATCTTAAATTCGTGCCTAAAAGGTATATTACTGGTCTTCTCATTCAGTTAAAACAAAGATTGCTTAAAAAAAATGCACATTTAAACCCAATCTTAATGTTTCAAATATCATTATTTTCAGTAGAAACTGCTTCTTAGTTAAATGGCTTTCAGGCATCAGACTATTATATGACAGACAATTTTGTCACTATGCAAAATGTGAAACCTGTAATCAACTTGTTATGGCATTTCACAAAAGTATGTGACAGTAAAATAAGTAAACTGTCATTTGGGCAATCAAGTCTTGAAATCCTGCAGGAGGAAAAAAAAAGTACCTGACACTCAATCTTTGTGGTAAAATGAGGTTCAAAAAAATAATATAGTAATGCTAAAGTCTTGCAGATTTTAATAGAATTCTTATTGCAGTGTGCTTAAACCTACAATAATTTTATGTTATGTTTTAATAACATATTTTCCCCTCTAATTAATTTTCCCCATCGCACAGCAAGGTCTGCTCTGTTAACAAAATGTTTGTTAATCTGAAAAAATATTTCCCCCTTCCTATCAATGAGAACATGATCAATTACCAAGCAGTGTAGAACTGGTGTGATATGGGGATGGATACAGCCGGCAAGAGCTTCTGCTGGTTTGCCAGCTGTTCCAGTGATGGGTCACAGGCACACTGAGAGAATGCTTTGAGTGAAGCATTGCCAAACCTGCACTGCACTGGACTTACAGGGTTATAGAACCACAGAACATCCCAAGTTGTAAGGGATCCATAAGGATCACCATGTCTAACTCCTGGCCCCACACAGGACCACCTAACAATCAAATCCTGTGTTTGAGACTGTTCTCCAAACATTCTTTAAACTCCAGCAACTTGGGGCCATGATCAGTGCCCTGGGCAGCCTGTTCCATGTCTGACTGCCCTCTAGTTAAGAACCTTTTCTGAACCCACAGGCTGACCACCCCCTGACACAGCTCCATGCTGTTCCCTCGGGTCCCATCGCAGTTACCAGAGAGCAGAGCTCAGCATTGCCCTTCCACTCTCCTTGTGAAGAGCAGTAGACCGCTATTGGGCCTCTGCTCAGCCTCCTCTGCTTTGGGCTGAACAAACCCAGCCACCCCTCATACACCTTACCCACTACATCCTTCACTATTCTGTAGCCCTGAAGTACAAATGGTAGGCATACAAGTAGGGTTGGCACACAAGTTTTATTAAAGGAAAGAGATATACAAGCTGGGCTTGTGACTCTAGAGGCTGAATCATTTGGCCTGTGGCTTGCTGTGGAAAGCCCTCACTCTCCCCAGGGCTGTGGTTTTGATGTTCCCTGAGTCTTCAGCTTCCCCTGGTGCTCCTCCAGGCTCAGGGACAGACTTGCAGCCAGTTAGAAAGGCTGTCACATTACCAGGCACACACTGCATGAGGCTGTCTGCCACTGTGCCATTAAAGGCATGTTTTCTACTCACCCCAAAGGTCAGACATTGTGCTGTACAGGCACTATAAGTAAGTTCTTATAACTTGGACTGTAGAACACAACAGAAGCCTTGCATTACCAGTCATTAGTGAAAGCCACAAATTTCAGAAATAACCACTTCCCAGAGATGACTTTTAAATATAATACTTCATTCTGAGAAGAACAAAAATGAATTTTATCTTTTTTTTTCCCTCTTGTTACCTCTGTAATGTTAAAAACCAATGGTTGAAACCACCATAATCTATAAGTTAGTATTTTGCATAGCATAACCTTCAGTGAAGAGCACTGCACAGCCCAGATTCTAAGAAAACTGGTTTTGTTTTGACAAAGTTATGAGCATTCAGAAATTACTCACTGCACACACACAACAGACCTTTTGTTAAGTCTAACTGGGAGCATATAAAGTGATATTACTGTATGTGCATGGCTGATTGTGCTGTGTGTTGGAACTGCAGAGCCTGTGAGCAAGCTCAGACTGGGAAGGTCCCTGAGCATCTGAGGATAGCTGAAAGTGATTTTCCTGAAGTTCTCTGAAGCACTCAGAGAGTGGGCTCAGAGTAGTGCTGTAAGCATTCTCCTCCTGCCAGAACCATTCCAAACTTTTTTTTTTTCTTTTCACCCCTCCTTCCAATACATAATTTGTAGCTTCCCTTACTGCACAGAGCAAGCAAAGGCGAGCCCACAGCAAGTGACAAACCTGTTGATGGTGAGGCTGGGGAGAGGAGGAATTCTCCAACAACTCAAAAGCTGGCTGCAGCTGTAGACTCTCCCTATTTGACAAAAGGATTTAACAGCGAGGGAGGGATGCCTTCTGCTTTAAAGCTCAGTTTTTGGTAAGACTCATGCTTGGAAAAGAAGAAAGCAACAGAGAGAGACAGCTGCAGAGGTGGACCAGGCTCAAACAAGACTGGGGAACAGAGCAATTCATAGGAGTGACTTCTGTGACTTCAGTTCTGAGGTCTTGCTCTGCTCTTTGGAGGGCCCTCACCAAGTAGTTCTGGTCACAAGCAGAGGCAGGACAAAATACAGGCCACATGTGAGCGTGGTGCAGCATTCAGTACTCTGGGACACTGTCCCTAGCTCCTAGTGAAAAATGGGGCCCAGAGGAGCCCAGGAAAGTAGAAAAAGGCAGATAGGGGAAAGGTGAGCCATGGACAGAGGAAACAGGAGAAGGCAAAAAGCAGAGATTCTGACTAAGAGGCAAAGCTGCAGTAAAAGGTGCTGAGAAAGTGAAAAGGGTAACAGAGCACTGAGAAGCTACAGGAGACCATGGAGATCCTCCTTTTGGGCTCTCACACATTTTCCTTAGGAAAACTCCCATAGTACTAACACTCAGACCAGCTATGGATGTACAGCATCAGCTTCTCAAGGGTCCCAGTCTCCGATAATCAAATGCATTGTTCTTGACATGTTGCCAGTTTTAAGGTGACAACTCTTGCAGATGAATAAAAGTGTTTTCAGTTTCTTTTTGGCCACCCTGACATCTCAGTGAGGTGGGATTCACTGTATCAAAGAAACCTATATAAAGCAAAGAGACACAGGCAATTACAGAGCAACTGTGATGCTACTGCTACACCTAATCCAGTTCAAATCTATAGCTCGAACAACCATAATGCCAGATAACACCTGCACACCAATGGCAGTGCTGTAAAGAAAAACCATGAGTGGCATTTTGACAAAGTCAAGAAAGACCCAGTTCCACTGGATGAAAGAATGGCTGGATGACTGGGCCCAAAAAGATGTGGTCAGTGGAGTTAAATCCAGTTGGCAGCCAGTCATGAGTGGTGTCCCCCAGGGCTCAGTACTGGGGCCACTTCTATTTAACATTTTTATTAATTATTCTGACGAGGGGACTGTGTGCAATCTTAGTAAGTTTGCAGATGACACCAAGTTGGGAGGGAGTGTTGATCTGCCTGAGGTGAGAAAGGCACTACAGAGGGATCTGGATAGACTGGATTGATGGGCCAGAGTAAACTGTAAAAGTTTCAGTAGGGCCAAATGTCGGGTCCTGCATTTTGGTCACAGAAATCCCAGGCAACCCTACAGGCTTGGGAGGAATGGCTGGGAAGCTGCCTTATAGAAAGGGACCTTGGTGTACTGATGGACAGCCAGCTGAGTATGCCCAGGTGGCCAAGAAGGCCAAGGGCATTCTGGCTTGTATCAGGAATGGTATGGTGAGCAGGATCAGGGAAGTAATCAGTGAGACCTCACTTCGAGTACTGTGTTCAGTTTTAGGCACTTCAGTTCAGAGAGGACATTGAGGTGCTGGAGCAGGTCCAAAGAAGGGCAACAAGGCTTGTGAAAGGCTTGGAGAATATGTTCTATGAGGAGATACTGAAGGAACTGGGGCTGTTTAGTCTGGGGAAAAAAAGGCTTAAATGAGACATTATTGCTCTCTTCCAGTATCTGAAAGGTGCTTACAGTAAGAGTGGATTGGTCTCTTCTCACTGGTGACAGGTGACAGGATGAGGAGAAATGACCTCAAGTTGTGTCAGGGGAGGTTTAGGTTGTATATCAGGAATGACTTCTTTACAGAAAGGGTTGTTAAGCACTTGAATAGGCTCCCAAGGGATGTGGTTGAGTCACCATCCCTGAATGTGTTTAAAAACCATCTGGATGTGATGTTCAGGGACATGATTTAGCAAAGGGTTGTTAGTTAGGGTAGTATGGTTAAGTTGCAGTTGGACTTGATCTTTAAAGTCTTTTCTAACCTAAGCAATTCTATGATTCTATGATTCTAAGACCACAGGTGCTTCCTCAGATCCTGAGGTGTGTGTGCTCATGCTTGGAGCACTGCATGGCCAGTGGTTTGGCACAGCAACAGCTTCTGGTAGCATAGAGACTGCTGACAAGCAGAAGGCTGTCCTGATGGAGCAGAGGACAATCAGTGTCAACCTTGTGAGTACATTGTTCCCTTTTGGAGTGGTCATTACTTTGTATAGCATTTCAGGATTCATAACTGCTAACCTGACAGCCTGTAGCTATTTGGACAAGCCTGCTTGGAAAATGAGAGGCTTTCAGGGCGTCATGTTTCCAGAGAGCTTCTGGTTCCACATATTTTTGCTGCAAATGAACACACACATCTGATCAAAGAACCTTACAATGTTCCACCAGTTCATAAGCATTGACATCACTGATCAATCTGCATCTGTTAATAGGCAGCTGAACAAAAAAGTAACATGGTCCAAACACAATGTCAAAATTGCTGCTGATGACACAGCAAGTAAAAGATTCTGGAGCTAACTTCAAAACATGGTACAACATTTTCCACCAACTTTATGCACTCTGGATATTTTAAGTAGCAGAGAAAGCTTGGACCGTGCCAGCCAGTGCAGCTCATCGTGAAGGGGATCTGAACCTCCTTCCTAAACCAGTTAATATTTTTGTCCTAAGGTTGCCCTTCTTTCCTTGCTCTAAGGTTTGCCCTTCTTTCCTTGCTCTAGCCCTAAAACTCCCGGCCTCTGCTCCTGATCCTTCCCGGTGCTCCAGGTCGCTCTGTCCCTACCCGTCCCCGCCTCCGTGCCCTGCCGTAGTCCTCTACACGGCCGTGGAGCGCCGCGGTCTCGCAGCTCTGGAGGAAGGAGCTCTCCCCGGTGCCGGCAGCTTGAGCGGAGGCCGGGCCGGCGCCCTTCCCTGCATCTCCCGCGGCGGCCCGGCAGGCGGCAGCAGAGCGCCCCTCGGGGCCGCGGCCGTGCCGGCTGCTCTTCGCGGGCCGCAGTTGGGGGCGGCGAAAGGTGCGCTCTGCCCCGCTGCGGGCCCGGCCCCGGGCCTCTCGCTCTGCGGGGCGGTGTGCGGACGGCCAGGGTGCGCCGGTCCGTGTCAGGCCGGGCCGAGGCGGGGTGCGGGAGAGCCCCGGGCGTGTGGGCGCGGAGCGATGTCCTGCAGAGACAAAGGCGCGCGGGTGCGGGGGGGTCGTGAAGCATCCTTCGCCACGCCAGAGCAGACAAAGCGGTAGAGAGGCGGCCCGCACGGCACTGCGCCGCGCCCCCGGGTCTTCCAGCGCTGGGCTGCAGAGCCCTGCCGGGAGGAAGAGGAGGAGGAGGAGGAGGAAGGAGGGTGGGGGTGCGCCTCTGCCGCGGGCAGAGGGAAGCCGCTCTCTGAGCGCGAACCGAGCTCCGCGCCGCCGCCAACCCGCCCGCCTCGCCTCGCCTCGCCTCCCCGTCCCTCCGCCCTCCTCCCTCCCCCCGCCTCCCTCCCGCCGCAGCCGGCCGCGAGCCCGGATGGTTTGCGAGCGGAGTTGAGGGGGCAAACTTTGAAGCCCAGATGCCTCTGGGGCTGAGCGGCAGAGCGCGGCTGCTCCTGCAGGCACCTGCCGCCGCCCTCCCCTCGGCGCTGCCGCCCTCCGCGGGGGCGGCCGGCCCCGCTGCCGGCGGCCGCCGAGGCGGCGGGCGCTGCGGCCGCGGCTGAGGGCGGGCGGCGGGCGCGCCCCCATGCGGGTCCCGGGCCGGGGCGCGCCGGCGGCAGGCGGGAGCCGGGCGGCGGCCGGGCGGTGCTCTCCTGCCGCCTGAGTGGGCGCGGCGCGGGACGGCGGCGCGGGGTGCCGGGAGCCATGGGCTATTGCAGCGGCCGGTGCACGCTGGTGGCGGTGTGCGGCGCGCAGCTGGTGAGTGGCGGCGGGGGCGGCCCGCGGAGGGACGGTGGGTGGGCGGGTGGGAAGCGGCGGGGCGGTTCGGCGGCTCCCCTGTGCCCGGAGAGGTGTCCGGGGGCACTGCCCGCGTCCTGGGGTCGGCGCGGGGAGAGGCGGGCGGGAGATGGGGCTGCGTTACAGGTAGTTCGGCGCGGCTCGAGCTGGGCGGGCGCGCGGCGGAGTTAATAAAGTCGGGCGTTTGTGGCAGCCTGAGCTCAACTTGGTGCCCGCTCTGTCGCCGGCGCTCGGCGTTATGCACTGCGCGGCCGGGGCCGTGTCACGCGTGGTGCGTGGCTGGCGGGCAGTGTGCCGTACAGGTGTGTGCGTGGGAAGTTGCTCCGTCTGCGCTCTTCTGCAGATGTGTATTTTTGTGTCTTTCAGACTTAGCGGTGCGTGCTAACGTTTTGTCGTTAGACTGTTACGGAACAGATTATATCTTTATACTCACATGTACAGGGGGCATGTGGCAGCATTTGTAAGCTCCGCTGCCAGGCGAAACTAGACTGAGTTTGAAAAGTGGGCGCTGAAATACAGTAACAAAGACACTGCCTAAAAATAAACCCGCTTCCAAGGTGTGTACAGGGCATGCAGTGGTACTGTAGCACTTTCAAAGTGACTGCGTTTAAAGTTAATGAATTGCAGGAAGGTCTCTTCTAGTAACGTGTACCTGGATTAGTATCATCCAGTCTGGTACATGATGTATGGCATTCCTATGGATTTGGAGGCTGTGACACATGGCTAAAGACCATTCCTTCTTCTTTTCTTTAGACCTAGTGTGGATCTGCTGGCAGCAGAGGTGCAGACAGCACCTCTGTTAAGCAGTTAACCTTATTGCAGAAAGGAAATAATTTGCATTACCCCATTCATCTGCCTCGTACTGAATAGTAGAGCTGAGAGTGTTGGTCGGTCTCAATAGCAACCGGCATTGTCACCAATCCTTCTCCTGCAGACAGGTGCTAAGAGAACTACAGAAAAGAAAACCCGATAGGTTTCAGGGACCAAAATGAGTACAAAAAAGACAAGGTGTTAGCAGATCAGAAACCCAAAATGCCTGTGGTCTTCCTACTGGCTGTAATCAGCCCTTAATCCCTTTGTGTTCCGGAAAGCATTTTATTTCTAGGTTCTGTTCTCCACCTAAGTTGTCTGATTCTTTGTAGCTGGATGGATCTTATCGGATGTGATTTATTCATGCACACTGTCTAAAAAACGAATCTTAAATAGAAGTAGTGAATCTCAAGTGGAATGGCAGGAATGTAACCTTTCCCAGCAATTTAGAAACATAAAATTAATCACTGAAGTTCTTTAAAGCCATTTAAGTTTTAGAAGCATACTTTTCATGTTTTCTGCAAAGAGAACGAAAATGGCTTAAATAGTGCCTTGTGTGGCTAAAAGGCTATGTTTGAAATGCAGTCAACAGCCAGGAGATTATGACAAGGGTGGAACGTGTTAAGATGTTCAAATGTTATTGTTTTGGGAGCCTGTGAAGGCAAACGTATTTGCTAACTCACGGTGATAAAAATACATAAAAAACAGTGGTGAAGACGTAAACAGAAACGCCCCACAGGAATATACCAGCAGGTGGACAAGCAGGTAAGCTGATGTAGAACTGTAGCATTATTGTAAGCTTTTTATAAGTGATCGTGAGCTGCAGTGTCATATATATATATAGCTGGAGTTAGGATTATCTTCTGGAGTAGCTTGAGCAAACTTCTAATGTGAAGACTTTTTCATGAATTGAAAACAAACCTGGGGAGGTTTCCTGGGTGTGAAAAGAACATGCTAGCAGCAACACACATCTCTGGGTCACATCTGGCCTCTGTCATGGCATTTAAAAAGGTCCAAAGCAAGAATAATCATTTATTTGGGGAAACAAACAAACAAACAAAAAAAACCAACAACCCTCTTTGCACTTTATTACTTGTTGTATTCTTGATGATATATTACCATAAACCATCAGATCACAAGTTTTAAGTTGAGGAGACTTAACTCGCACATGTAGGTATGAGGTTGGTTGATCAGTTATCACTGCTTTTTAGGCAAAGTCTGCTTAAAGGAGAAATGCTGCTAAGGTTCACCCTGGAATTAGCAGCTGTTTTAATACTAATGTAAAACAAAGGATGAAGATGTCATCTGGCTGATGAGCACTTCTACAGCGATAAGCATACTTAAAAACAAAAACAAACAAACAAAACCCAACAACCTAGAACTTTTAACAGGGAAACCTTTTATTACTAATACATGGATTTCAGTTTTTAAATGATCATCCAAAGCAGAAAATATACCTTTATTTGAGGGGAAAAAAAGACTTTTTTTAAAGGAAAAAATTCTTTTTTTGTGTGTGTGTGAGAGAGAAATGGTAGGTATTCTTCCATTTCTGCGGTGCTAGGGTGTGGTGGTGGTGTGACTGGACTTTGTAGTAATGAGAAGTAGTATTGAGGGATACTGCAGCTCATTGGAGACATTGTTGCATATCATTTTCACAGAGGATGCAGATGTCCATGAATGCGTAAAAAAGGATTGTTTCAAATCCTGATTCAGAAGTAGAGCTTCATCAACTTAGGGGAGTCCCTGCACAAGCAAAATTATTTTCATAAATGCATTTTATGTGCTCCTAGCTGATGTGACATACTCTACAATCTGATTATCAGAAAGCTTGAGGAATGTTTCTTCTCTCAAGGGCATACTGATCATTGCTCCCCTGCTTATTAACATACATATACCTTCCTATTTGTGCACTCATTTGTACTATGGAAAACAACCTACGACAGCTCATTTTCCTCTGTATTTCAAGCCAATGAGAAGAATTAACAGCAAGTAATAGCTAATTTTGCTGATGTTGGGAACAAGGCATTGCTTCCTGTATACAATGTTAATGATCTTTTAGTTTTAAAATATACAAATCTTGGTTTCTCTTGTCCTTTGTTCTTCTGAAGAGAACCCTGGACATAGGGGCTATGCTGCTTTTTGTTGTGCCAGGCATCCTGATTGCACTGAGAGAATCCTTTACTGTTCCATTTTGTTCTTTATATCTCCTTATTTTTGGATATTTTTGGATTATTTCTTTGAATTAATAGCTTAAATCAGTAACACTAATATCTGTTGTTCAGACTTCTTAGCAAGAACAGCAAAAGTGAACCTGCCATGATTATTGTTGATTTGGTGCTTTCTGAAAGGCTTCAAGAGCCCCGTGGAAGCCAGTCAGAAATTCCTGGTGTTCTCTGTGGCTGGGAACAGTGGCAAAAAAGACAAAGTATTGCATTTTCTCAGCTTAGAAGCTCTCTTTCCAAGTGGAATGGTGAGAAAGGTCAATATTTCCAAAGGAAACTTTGGAAACTCTTCATGAATCATTATCTTATTGTTTCTATCCATCAGGCAAGATCTTATTTTTATTTTTAAAGTAAATTGTAACTCAGTTCAGATGTAGAAGCTAAGTATTACAGCCGATGAAATTTGTAACCAAGCTGTATACATATCAAGGCTCAGCTGGTGATTCTGAGGGATTTAATCAGATGCTCTGAAGGAGCATGTACTACAACAGGCACAATTTCCCCAAATTCTGAAAATTGGTGCTTTCTACAGGCAAAGATTTGAAAGTTTCAAGTCTCCTTTTCCTCACCAACAGCCCATGGTTTGGGATATAATCTCACCTGATGCCTTACCAGATTGCTCCTGGGTGACCTCTTCTAGAAGCCACTATCTGAGATGTATAGTTGCTAAGCAGAATGATGAAAGCCCCAAGTTTGATTGCCCATCTTTAGTTTTTCTTTGAGCTAAGAAAAAATGATCAAAAGTCTAACAAGTTGCATGGAAATGTACTTGTTTTGTGCTTTTTCACAAATGAATAATATGAATTAAGAGTGTATTCAAGTACTTTATTTCAAAAACTGTATCATATGAGGTGATTTCTATACTTTCCTGTGGTACCAATATCCATAACCACATATTTAGGTATGTTGCACATGAGGGCACACTTGATCTGCTTTCATCGTGTTTCAAACATGAGCAGCAAATATCTATGTGGTTTTTTTGTTTGTTTGTTTGTTTGTTTGTTTTTTTTCAGTCATGGGCAAAATATTTACTTACTGTTTTGGTGTTTTTTTGTTGTGGTTTGTTTTTTTTCCTTCCATCAGGTGTCATCAGGTTTTGTTTGTTTATAATCTGAGTGTTTGAAACCAAGGTCAAACTCTTCAAAAAATGGTGATCTTGGCAGGTTCTCATCTATTTCATAAACCTACCTACAATGTTTGCTACTATTTTATACTACAAATAGCCTTGCTTGGATGTTGAAACTCACATTTCAACAGTTTGCAGATTGAATTATCTCTGAACCTTCAGGGAGTGAGGTTTGGCAGATTAGAGCCAGGGTCCCTCAGAAAGCAAACACATTCATAGCAGAGATTCTCTAGCATTAACTACTCTACAGTTTTGTAGTTTAATGTAATTAACATCTCTTTTTAATATAGACTCTTATACCTTGCTTATCACTTTCCAATAGCACGTCAAAGAACTTACCTAGTGTGTGGAATTATTATTATTATTATTTTTTAATTTTTATTTTTGCAGTGGGAAAACTTCTGGTGTTTGGTTCCAGTTACTGAGTTTCAGGGAGTGTTGTGTTTCTTTTTCTGTGTGCTTGTTTTTTTAAATGTGTTTCATTGAAAACCATTGGCAACAGCGACAATAGCAGCTTTAGGAGAAAAGGGTCTGCAATGGAAAATTGTGATGACATGTACGTGTTCCTACATTTTCTGCTAGCACCAGGGAAATTAAAGAAATGAGCTTCACAAATGGAAGGGAAAGTGATTATGTTATTCCTCTTAGTCTGTAGACATGGAGGTTTATCAATCTAGAAAGAGTGTAGAAAGAATTGTTGTCTCCATTTTGGATAGTACTTTTAAGTCCCTGCCTGCCTTTGAAATTGTGACTGTCAACCACTACTCTCTGTGCCTTCTTTAAAATTCTGTTGCTTGCTTTGTTTCAATTTTGATAGGAAAGAAAGTGAAAGTCTTAGTTTCATTGTATCTGAAAACATAGTGATCGTACTAGCAATGAAAAGGAAACAATCTTATGAATAGCAGATTTTCAGCAGATGTAGGTTTGAAAGCTGTAATACTAAGAAGTTGATTTTGAGGTGTTGCTGGGAATATATAAAAGAGGGAATTGCTCATGAATTCAGTGAGTGAACATCTTTTGTTGCTATGAAAAGAATATGTAGCAACCTTTTTTGGCTTAAGCAAGACCTTGGTAGAAAAGTAAACAATATTTTTCTGTTCTGTTTTTGAGATAAATACCCAAGATTCATAACCAAGCTGTTTATTTCTAGTAACTTGAGGTCAAAAGTGGTGACACACACAGAAAGTGGATGTCAAAGGTTGCAATACATTACATCATTCAGTTTTAGTGGATTGACTTTCAGTATGAAATGCACAGTATGTTTTTTTTCAAAGAAATGTGAATGAGTAATAATAATACTGAATAACCAATCATGCACTTGAAGAAAAATGGAGTTTGTTGTTTTAAGTTACAGAGGTAAGAGATTCAAAGCAGCTGAACAGCAAATCTAATTCACTGCTTCTCAACACTGAACTACTTTAGAGTTTAGTGAGCAGAATCAGCATTCAGATACTGCAATGATGGGTGGGACAGAAAGGCTTAAATAGATTGAGAAGAGGTGAATAGACTACCTGGAGATAGGAACCTAGAATATCCAGCTAAGTTACTCTTCTTGTATAGCCATGAGGCAAATCTTTGGCAGCAGGAATTAATTTTGTTTTGACAGAGACTTGAGCTAGCAGCTTGAATGATGAGCAGCAGGAAGGATTTTTGTTTTGCTAAAAACTAAAAGTTTCTTTGCAAGAAGCACTAAGTAAGCAATTTTTAAAGACACAAGAAACTCCATAGTCATTCTGTAGGCAGTGGAGAGAAATCTATCGGTTGGTAGTCAACAGAAAGAAATATGTTCCATAGCAGAATTGTTGAAAGCAAAAAAAAAAACAAACAAAAAAACAAAAAAAATAACCCACCGCCACCAACAAAAAAGCAACACGTTTTTAGTTGGGAGTGAGGATTCTCCTATCCTGAACAGTGGGAATGCATACAATGCAGGCAAAGCAACAAGTGCTTGGTGATGTGAATGGATTAGTTCATGGAAAGAAAAAATCTTCTTGGAAATCTTCTCAATGTCCTGGTCCATCAGATGAGGCCCTCCATGCATCCTGTAGACATGGGTCTTATCATCTATTTTACGTGTGTTTCTTTAGGTGACATTTAGAGAAGAATGACAATACTGAGTGTTTTTGTATTTGTTCTGGGACAAGGGTATATATGATCTGACAAATTTAGGGTGAAGACTGTACATGATCTCCATATTGAGAAGTGCTGCTTTGGAAAGCCATTTGTTTTCATTGAGTGTAGAAGGAAATGAAGGAGCCTGGTTTCACCAGAGTAATGTCAGCTGTTGGGCACACTTCAATTAAGATCCTGTAGAAAACACATAAACAAGACACTGCTTTCCATTTTTCTGTAACCACTCACTGATGCTAAAATCAAACTGATTAAACTAACTGACGCTCACTTCGATTATTAGATAATTTTCTGTAGGCTTTCTGCAGGAATGAGGAAGCCAGGGACACTGTAAATAAGATGTGATCATAAAAAATATGCTGAAAACACAATAATTTTAAAGCATCAAATATTTTATTGTCATCCAGATAAATCTCCTCTTACTTTTATATGTGTGTGTATGTATATATATTTATATTATAGTGAATGAAAGAGGGAGGCTGTTGAGTTCTAGGAATTGATAAGTAGAATGGACACAATAGCTGAAAGGACACTTTCTTGCCCCTGTGACAAGCAGAGATTTCACAATTTGTTATTTTATCCCCTCTGCACAGATGTGCATGTACCAACTGGATGGCATGTGAGGGTAGTTTCAGCTTTATATCACTGTATGACCCTGTAATGGAAATGACATTTAGAGGAAAAGTTACTGATATCTGTGTTCACTAAAAAGTAAATATGCATAGCTAATAGTCCTATTCACCACAGATCATACTTATGCATTTTTAATAAAAACTTGATTTTAATTCATACATAACTTATGAGAAATGCTTATCAGTTTAGGCCTTTAGTAACTTCACTTAAATGTTTACTTATAACTGATTACCTTGAAAATTTCTTTCATCTGAGGCTCAGATTTACTTGTCACACACAAACTTGCTTTTCTGCTGCCTAAATAATGATGTAACATACATAAGAAATACTGATTATGCTACTGATTGCTAAAATCAGTAAAAATACCCTGTATATGACATAAACAAATCTCAGATTTCTCTATGCTGCTTGCGGCAATGGCTTCTAATACCACTTTCCACTTTTTTTTTTCCCTTCTTTCTTTCTTTTTTTTTTTTTTTTTTTTTTCCCTCAATTGGGATTTTAGGTGGCATTTCTACTGGCAAGTCACCAGTTATACAGAACTGGCAATTTACCAGTTACATGAATGAGAACAGGAAAAGTCTATCGTATCCTGCATTCATACCATAACAGATTGAGTCACCCTTCTTTTCTTATAAAGGAAATCTCATTAGTAGAGTTTTATACAGCAGGCAGAATATGAAGTTAATTCAGTTATTTCTAAAAGAGATGTTGAAATGATACTGCCAGTCATATGTCACATCACCTTTCAGAATGCAAAAATGAAGGGCCATTTGCAGATAGCAGGAGAGAGATTTGTGCTTATCTCATTTAAGCACGTAATGTATAGGCTATGGACCAGTTTCTGGAGGTGGCTGCCTCTTTTTGTTGGCTATATACAGATCTTTGAGTTGCTGCCCAGTCAGTAATGTAATGACTGCATCTCTCCTTCACACACCTTTGTTTACTTCACTGCACAGTTCAATCTACTCTTCTTTGGTGATATCTTTGTGCTCAGGAAGCAAAGGCAGTCTGCAGAGCTGTTATTTAGAATATTGTCCGAATAAACATGGGTGACGTTTATGTGATTCTGTGATGCATAATTTTTCTTCTACATGAATGGAAGTCATGCTAGAGGTCTGTAATGGAGGTCAGGGTGCTACCCCTGTTCGCCTTGAGTAACATTTACTGTCTCTCTTGTGTGGTCCCATGTAGTGAAGGGAAATGGTTTACAGAACAACACAACACTGGGAGATCTCAAGTCTAAGGTGCTGATTAACATTTATGTAAGAAATCTTCACTGTTTTAAGAACTAATGTAATTCCTTCCAGATGACTCATACCGTGGGTCAATTTACTAATTAAAAATTCCTTTAAACTTCTTCATAAGAGACTACAAATTGACCACCGACAAGTATATTCTTTCTCATTTGAAGACGAAAAGCTTTTGTGAGGAAAGGAAGATGGATGCTACTATGTCTCTTCAGAACAATGCATGGATCTTTGAAAAGTCATTCTTCAGTAATTAAACAAAATGTGAAGTTTGCAAATTTTTGCTATGGTCCACAATGGCCCAGCATTTTCCATTATTCTCTGGCCCCAGCCTCTGTGGCAGGCTGTTCTATTACAAAGCAGAAACAAAAGGAGAAAAAAACCATTTGCATTTCATTGCTGCATTCACAAAGTCACAAATACATTAAACTGAAGATTCTGCTCATTGTGCACTTGAGCCACCAGTGACAAAGGTCCTGTGAGTACCACTGAATACCAGGCAGTCATATGTCATTACATCACTATTCAAATTCGTAGAGCAGATGACAGCAAAATAAATAAATAAATAAATGAAAACATCAGCAGCTAAGAGAATGTGAAAGAATGAGGCTTGTCTGAAAAAAGAATTTAAAATATAGATTATTTTTTTTTCCATTAGCTATGAAGTTGATATTTTCCTTTTTTATTTTAATTTTTAAAGCCATTCATATCTAATGCCCTTTAGGCTTGCTAGCTTTTATGACATTAGTAATGGTCACAGGCAGTGACAGCAGCTGGTGACAAGCCAGATGATGGCACTGGTAGTGTTAACATAAGACATGGGCTTCAGTGTATCCTGAAAACAGAGTTCATTGTTATGAATTTTATCAGACTGGCTTTCCTGAGTGTGGAGCTGGCAGTAAATTTGGTACTCGTGGAGGGAAAACTACAACAAACTAAAACTGGATGCAACATTCATCAATATAGCCAGCAATGCCTTTTTCTGATCCTGGCAGCTTCTCAGAATATTTACTGGGACTGCTGTCTAATATATATATATATTTTAATGAAAGCCATCACCAAGAGGTAGGGTGATAATGGCAGAAATGGAAGAAAGTTGCTGGGCTCAACTGCTGAAAGAGATGGTGTCTGTTCTGCGTCGTGCTAAACTGTGCTTTTTGAGATGCATAATAAAAGTTATTTATGACACCGATAAAATGGTATCTGTTGTATAATATCGCAGATAAGCATAAGGACAATAACAAAAGGCAGCTGGTTTAGTAAGCTCTATTTGCTGCAGAAATGTGCTGCTCTTTGCAAATTGAAATAAAAAAAGTAGGGGGGAGAATGTTGTGTTTTTGTGGTTTCTGGCATTTGCAATCATTCTTGCTTTGCTGTGTACTTACAAAGACAATTATGTGGGTCCCATGTCTGTATTATATTTGTCATGACTAGCGTCTTATTGGAGGACAGCTGCTTCTTTCTGCCCAGCACACGTACGTAACTACTGCCCCCAGTGATAATGGAAGTTATGAATGTAACCCCCTGTGCTGCACCAAAGTGGGCTACTGTAGCACTCAGGGTTTCAGTTAATTAGTGCAGGTGTAAAACAGGAATGAAGCAGTGATGAATCTTGCACTATTCACCTGCTTGTTAAGAGTGCAGTACCTGTAAAGTTGCTTTGAACTCCCAGCAATTTCAATTGGCTCTTGTAATGGGAGAGTGAGAAAGGTATCAACATCTGAGTGTCTCAGATCACACTGAGTGAGTGCCTTCCTGAGGAAATCAGGTCCTCAGGTCCCTGTCAACCTAGTGCAGCTTTGAGAAATTTTGGTGCATAAGAGATTTGTAGAATATGAGGAATATAGAAGTGGCACAGTTCTAATGCAGTTAGGAGCTAATGTAAACTAAACCAGAAAAAAGTATTTCCAATGAACAGCAAGGTTTGTTGGCCCAACAAGAACGTATTTTCAAGAACCACTTCGTTCTGTTTTGTCTGTTGAGCTGGATGTGCACATCCTCAAGTGCTTCTTTAAGTTCAAATCTGCAGAGTGCAGCTCAGACCTGCTTAGCGAATGTATATGTGTCCAGCTCTGTGTAGGTTTTTCTTTTGTTCCTGCTTTAGGTTTGTTTTTCAGAGCTTGAATGAATTAGAAGCCCTGCAGTATTTGGGATAACTAATTGGGCTTCTTGTTCACTTTTCTTGAAAAGTGAACAAACATTATTCTGAAAACTGCAGCATCTATTCCAAACGGTTTCCTAACTAATTTAAAGCAGGATAGTTATACAAAACTACAGTGATGAATGGATTGAACAGTTAATATTTGACATTTCATTTTATGATTGTAGCATTTAAAAATAGCTGGCTTTTGACACACTGCTGTTATGTTTTTATATGAATAAGGAAATCAGAATTTACATTAAAGAGTTCCCTATTACCTTTTGGTTTGAGGTCTCCAAAGAATGATTGTACTGAAGATCCTAGTTGCCCTGATACTCTATGCAAGCATTGATACATTCAATGATAGTGGTTTGGTGGGTGAAAAAGTTCATTTGCCCCCACAACTGGACAGGTAGGATGATGAAAGGAGATTTGGAGAATAGCAGTACAGGTGAACTTAGAGGAATGTTATTTTTAATGGTATGAAGTATTCTAGATCTCTGTAAAAGTGAGCACAGATGATCCCAAGTGCCAGAAAAGTACTTGAAAACAGGCTGGTCTGAGACACTTTGGAGGTATGTCTGTCACAATTGGAAGGTATGGGAGATGCAAACAGTATTTTCATCTTTCCAGACTTCAAGAAAATTTGATTCCAATCTTGGTATCCCATAGTCACCTTTTGTATAAGATCTTGTCTGATCTCATGAACATCTCCCTCCTCATGTTGGTAGTACCCAGCTGCGTCTTGGGTTTGAGGAAGACTGAGCATGGGTAGTATCCATGCAAACTTTGAAGAGTGGCATCATTCTTACCTCAGCATATTGATGGCCACCAAGTTGGCCACATCCCCAGTCTTTCAGTATTAAATGATTTCACAGTGAAATACATCAGTTTCTCACCCACGTATTCCAACAGGAATTGGATTATTTTGAAGATGGGGAAATTTATTGAGAGGATTGTGCTGAGGGAAGGGTTGGGTATTCTTCCAGGAACATTTGCATGTAAAGTGTCAACTTGCATTCATGAAGAACCTTTCCTGATGAATGATGTGGTCCCTGCAAATTCTGCCTTCCTAATTGTGCAGATCTTTTCTACAGTGGTGTGATTTTGTGCTGTCTCTTACATAGAGTTCAACCCCGACCCAAATGTTTGGTGTGTGACAGGTAAACTAACTGTTCTTTTCTACTAGTGTTATGATTTACATGGTAGCAATACTGGGGCTTGTATAAGGTCAGTATGCTAACACAGTTACCTGAATCCCTTTAGAAGATCAAATTTGATAAAGATAAAATGTGCTTAGTGAATATTTTTTAAAGGTCAAAAAGTAAAGACTATTTATTTACTTCAATTGAAATTCATCACGTCTTAGGTTATGGTGTGGAACAAAGAAAAAAATCTCAAGAATTATGTTATACTTGGCAGTATATTGATTAATAATTGTCTCAACGTGGGCTGAAAGTGAGCTGGAGAGCAGTTTTACAAATTTGCATAAATATTTCTGATTGGCAGTTCTTTTTGTAATATTGATCTATCTAGATATTTTGTTCCATGCTTTGCCTCCACATTAATGTATCACAAAAGTTAGAACATCCTCATTTTTTATTAAAAATGGGTAAGAAAATTTTGTATTTCAGTTAATATTCCTGGAGTGTGAGAAAAATTCTTGTTTTGATCTCTTTAACACGCTAATTTCACAAGGAAGAATGCTTTACACAACACTGATTTTAATGGATAACCCATGCCATGAGTAGTGCTACTATAAAGAAGTTGGCCTTTGAAAGGGAAATAATCATTCAAGGAAGATGTGCATCTATAAAGTTCTTTTAAGAAGAACGCTCATGTTTGCAAAATATTATATTGTTATTATCTTTTATAACCTCTTTCTTGTTGCAGCTACTTTACAGTCTCCTTGTGATTCCAAAAGTAATACAAGCTCTTTCATTAGCCAGCTAGTATAATCTTAAAGTAGATATTTCTAGTGCATAATATTGGAGATCTGTATCATTTTCTGTACCTCTTTCCTTTTTTGCTGCTATACTTCCCTATCTGAGAGGAATTCACACCAGCTACTTTTGTGTTGAGGCTGCCTATCAAGGTGATGTAGGCAGGCATATGCCTCAAGGAGTGAATTCACTACCTTATTATTAGTATTTAGCAAACTTAACTTAGGTGCTCTGAATTATTCTTTGGAAGAACCAACCTGATAGAGAACATCAGGTCCTAGATTGGGTGCCTCAAGTACTCAGAAAGCCTACACACTGACTTCCCCTATACACACCTGGTGTAACACTCTGTGCTAAGCATACCATAGATTATAAACTCTCTTTTTTTTTTTTTTTTTTTTTTTACCCCTCTCATCACACAGCTCTGCCCTGTCTCTTCCACACACATTTACACACATGTGGATGCACACACACACGCTCTACTATAACCAGAGCTGTTAACTGACCGCATTTGCTTATGAGTCTGCACGGTATGAGGTCAAACAAACAAACAAACAAACAAACCAGAAAAAAGAGGTAGTTTCTTCAGGCTTGCTTATGTATTAAAATGAATTTAATTATAAACAGGAAAGTTGTAGAATAGAGTTAATAAAATTCATCCTTATAAGGACTATTTGCCCTCATAATGGTGATCGAGTCTCTGTTTTTCTAAGAGCTCTATGGGCACTAATGGAGAATGCAAAAGCAGTTTTTTTTCATACCCTCTTTTTGTCACTGCTTATATCTTTTCACCACTTTGGGTCCTACTTGTATTACTTCCATTAAATGCCTCGATACTTACAAAAGATAGCTAGAACTGTAGCTTATTTGATGTTTGCTGTATTATCTTGCCTTGATCTGCTGCCATAAGGAATATATTTTATACAGCCATAAACTATGTGACATAAGTAGCAACAATTTCCTCCTAGATAGCTTCTAATAAACAGTGTATATTTCTGGACATAATCATTCCTTCTGATTCTTTCATATCTCATTGAGTCTTAATGAATCTTCTTGGTTGTAGTTAGTGATCTACTTCGTGACAAAGCAATGTCTAGCCAAACAAATCTGCCTACATTTTATTGGTCTATCATTTTTTTTCCAGTAAGTAACAGGTTAGTAATGTAGGGGAAATATCATGTCTGTTGCACTTTAACAGAAGAAAAAGATGCAGAGAAACTTCCAAGAAATGCTGCCCGTGCTGTGGAAAAGAATCTTTCGTGAAAGAAAATCTGTTTACATAAATGAATAGGATAATAGTAAGGCTTAATCATTTCAAGAAGTGTATCTAAGAAATATGAACTGAATTTTGACATAGTAACAGAACCATTGTGATATGTGAGAATGAAGGAATGGGGAGAAGAAAATGAAAGTAGACAGAGTCCCATCAGAGGCAGGACTCACTGTGAATTTTGGGAATTTACTTTCGCAGAGATGTGTTTTTTTCCCCAGACCAATTTATTTTCTATACTGCTCTGAAATCAAAAAGGTCAAAATGAATGATTGTTTTTCAGGGATTCATAGCCCATGCCAGTCTGAAGCATTTAATTTCATATATTTATCCATACGCAGGAAATGAGTGAGTGCGTTTTACAGATGAATAAATGTACGGAGGAAAAAAATGGTATGTCTCAAAGCAGTGTAAAGATGTTATATTTGGCATCAAATTCAGATTTGAAGCAGTTATATGTCAGCTATTGCAGATGTACTGAAGTGCACACATGATGATTCACAGTAAGTCTTGGAATCTGGGGACTTTAACAGGAAAGCTCATATACCTCTGTAGCTTGAAATGGTAAACTGGGCTTCATGGAGACAATGTTAGTACACGTACTTAGGCACAGGCAGAGACTTAAGTCAGACATTGTTAAGCATAAGCAGTGGGTTTCATGGCTGTTTTCAGCACAGTGTTGCAACAAAGGAGACAGCAGCTTAAGCAGATATGCCTGAGTGAAGTCATAGCTCTGAATGTATGTCCTTTGAGTTTTTAAAATAGAATCCTGGTGAGTTGAATAGAATCATATTCTCCTACACTGCATGGGTGGTACTCAGGACTTCAGGAGAATGGATGATAGATCTGATATTAATGGAAGTGTATTAGAAACAGATAAGAATTTATCTTCGTGCATGTGTCACAGATGAATTTGTCTTTAGCAGTCCTATAAGCCAAGTAAATGATAAATGTTTCTTATTTATGTCACTGAATTAAATGGGAAAAGGTCATTCATGCTGCCACTTTCTACTAGCAGGTTACCGATGCTAGACTGCTAATCAAGGAGAAAGACAAAAGGAGAGGAGAGAAAAAGAAAAATTAAACTGAGGGTGGAAGTCAAAGGACTCTGCTAGACAGACATAAAGAAGTCCTTTTCAGAGCTGATAAAAATACACTTACTCCAGTAACTTTAAAGTTATAATGCAAATTTTATAATACAAAACCACAAAATTGTAGAGGTTGGGAGAGACCACTTAGTCCAACTTCCTGCTAAAGCAAGTTCCCTAGAGTAGGTTGCCAAGGAAAGTGTCCAAGCAGGTCCTGAATATGTCTAGAAAGGAGACTCTACAACGTCTCTTGGCAGCTTGTTCCAGTTCTCTGTCACCCTCATAGTAAAGTAGTTTTCCTCTCATTTATATGGAACTTCCCCTTGATGAACTCACACTGACTCCTCCTGATAACCTTCTTTTCTTCCACTCACTTGGAGCTGACATCCAGAATAATCTGTTCCAATACCTTCCCAGGGATGGAGGTGAGGCTGACTCACCTGTAGTTTTTCAGATCCTCCTTCTTGTCCTCTTGGAAAATGAGTGATACTGGCTTTCTTCCAGTCCTCAAGTACTTCTCCCATTCTCTGTGGCCTTTCAAAGATGATAGAGAGCAGTATGGCAATCACTTCTCCTAGTTCCCTCGCACTTATGGGTGTATCCCATCCAGGCCCGTGCTTTTCTGACTGTATAAAAAGTGTTATTTTCATCTTCTGGTGTGTTAATACTTACAGATACCAGATTTTAACTCTGTCTTTTCCTAATTTGATTTTAGTTCTCTCTTAAAATTATGTTTATCATTAGCTTCACCAATTATCACACAAAAATTATGCTAAATATTTAAGTATTTACTAAAATCCTCTGAAGCTGAATATGATATTGATATGTTTAGTAGCTTACTGAGCTAAATGATTTTCCCTTAGTATGCTCATCTATATTTTTCCAGCTTGCCTTAACTTCTAATGAGGCCTGAAGGCAGCATTCTTTTTATGCTTCAGCTACTTGGTATACTGAAAAAGCAGTAAATGTAGTGAAGCTACTTAAATAGGTCTTGTAGACCTGCCTCAGATCCTAACAGAAGAATTTATGGGTTTCTCTGCAAAGAATGAGAAGAATAGGACAGACTGAAGTGGGGTGAGGGTCTGGGTTTAGATGTGCACCCTATGCCTACCTTCAGCGCATGTGTAGGGCTAGGATCTGCAATTACAGCCTGTGCTGGAGTCAGGCACAAAGAGTGCTCCTTTGGTACTATGGGAGGTTCTGTCCTTTCTGCTACAGCATGTCTAGGGAGGAGTGATGGTAGCTGTAGTGCCTCCTATGCATAGCAAGTT
The DNA here is from genome assembly GCF_987193195.1 of Phasianus colchicus. Classification (NCBI taxonomy): domain Eukaryota; kingdom Metazoa; phylum Chordata; class Aves; order Galliformes; family Phasianidae; genus Phasianus; species Phasianus colchicus. The sequence continues at coordinate 60,500,822 of NC_143437.1, read as the reverse complement.
GCGTGACAGGCGACTTGTCGGGGTGTTCACACAAAAATGAACATTTGTATGTTGCCCTCTTTAGTAGATGGGGGCTGAAATTTTCATTTCTCTGCCATTCCAAGAGAACATGAGAGGAACAGTGGGAACATCTATCCGCTTCTTTTTCAGGCTGAGTCAAGAATAGGAGAGAGAAAGGAAGAAGAACCCCAAAGTGCCTATATGTGAAAAGAAGGAGTTACATACAGAAATGTACCCGTGCTTAGCTCCTTGGATCACCTACACCTTTTCTGTTATTTGTTTGGAATTTGTTTTATATGGTACTGAGTCAAATACAAGTAACCTCTGTGACTTGTCCAGAGTCATGGTATCAGACCTGAAGCCTTAGACCTTGACATTTTCCATTCCAGAATTGATTTTAATTTCTTATTTAGTTATCAAGTTCAAAGTTTGATATAGGTCTAGGTAACTGAATTTTGACTCATTGTTGTTACCAAAAAACTTGATCCAGGCACCAACATAAATGCCTCTTTATGAAACAATATTTATTTATGAAAAAATGTTTATTAAAAACATTAAGAAAACTCTCAAGAAAATTCTTTCTGAATGCTACTTTAATACAATACTAGATTGCTTTTTCAGGAGAAGCAGGAATGATCAAATGTAACTTTTATTTTTTTTGCTTGCACTCTAAAATGTTGTTTCTGTCATCCTTAGCAGTTATCTAAAAAAGCCTTGCAAAGTGATTTTTTAAAGCTTTCTTTCTCCTACTATATTAGTGCTCAAATTCTGATTTCATTCAGTGAGACTTTAAAGCCAATCTCAACAATAAGAAAAACTGAGCATACTTGGAGTTCTCTGTGCCTACTAGTAACACTAGATAAAACTGAATCAGGGCTGTATGAAAATGCTCATAACATTGTTCTTTCTTGCTCATTCTCTCATCTCCAATCCTCCCCAGTTCACCACCCTGTGCAGCCAGAGGCCGAGCCCCTTCGAAGCAGGATTATGGACCGAGGGTAGTGAGCAGAGCACTGGCACTACACACCGAATTGCAGTCTTTCACCTTTCAGTATACCTTTTTAATTTCTCTATATGCCTTTTTTATTCCTCTGAACTGCTCCTTCAAGCAATTTCCAGAGCCACTGAATATACTCTGTTTGAATTGGGATTTTTTTGGTCATCTTTCCAACGTGTTCTTTTCAATCTCCCTGAATCATGTTAGCACAGAATGGAATTTCTGCACATCATTGGCCTGTGTTTTACATCCCTGGCATCCCACAGGCGGATTGAGCTCTTTTTCTCATCTGTTCTTTTCTTTGGCTGTGTCATCGTTTGAATCTATGGGAAAAAAGAGGATGTTTTGGTTTATTTATTGCATATCCATCTGATTAGTGTTGCTATGAGCTTACTGCCATCTGCCAGACTAGGAAAAAAGCACTGAACAACAACAACAACAACAAAAACCCTCACAGTATAATCTATTTCTTTATGATCTACGGTCTTTATAAATACAGTTCTCATACAGTTAGATGGATGAGTTTCTTTCTAGGTTTCTGAAAGTCAGTTACTTTTTTTGTGTTTTCAGCACTTTTCAGTTCAGGTAGTGTGTTTTCAGTGGACCAGTTCTGAATTTGTGGAATTAAGAGTAAGGTTTTTGAAAGCTGACCCTGTTTTCAGTCACTTAGATCTGTTAAAATTTAAATGTAAAATGTTGAAAGTCTGAACTTATGGGAACTCTTGTAATTGCCAGTCCATATAACCTGTGTATCTGCCAAGTGATTCAAGGAAATTATTGGTAGCCACAATTACGGTTCTCTTTTCACTGGCAAAAATATTAATGTAGCGGCTTTGCTGTCTTGCTTCAGTTTTTCAGCAGTAAAAAATATGATTCATTGGAAATGTTCTGCTTGCTGTACTTTATCTTCTGTTGTGCTTTCTTTTTTTTCTGTCTTATTTATATTTACAATCATAGAGTCATAGAATGATTTGGGTTGAAAAGGACCTTTAAGACCATCTAGTTCCAAGCCCCCTGCTATAGGCAGGGACACCTCCTTCACCACCTTGCTCACAGCTCCATCCAGCCTGGACTTGAATGCTTCCAGGGAGGGGGCATCCACAACCTCTCTGGGCAACCTGTTCCAGTGTCTTACCACTCTCACAGTAAAAAATTTCTTCCTAATGTCTAGTCTAAATCTCTTCCAGTTTAAAGCCTTTTCCCCTTGTCCTTTCGCTACATGCCCTTATAAAAAGTTCCTCCTCAGCTTTTCTGTAGGCCCCCTTCAGGTACTGGAAGGCTGCTATAAGGTCCCTCCAGAGCCTCCTCTTCTCCAGTCTAAAGAGCTCCAGCTCTCTCAGCCTGTCATCATAGGGGATGTACTCAAGCCCTCTGGCCATCTTTGTGGCCCTCCTCTGGTTCTGCTTGAACAGCTCTATTTCCTTTTTGCATGCAGACTCCAGAACTGGACACAATTATAAGTATATAATTTATTATATGCATAAAAATTAATCAGTGATTAAGTGTGATGTTGTAAAGGTTAAAATACTCCTTTTTTGGGGGCAGTATGAAGTTCTATCATGGATCTTTTCCAATTTTGATTACTTCTAAACATAATGCCTTCTAGCTTTCACCTTTTTTTACTCACCTGAAATTGCAGTTGTAAATATTGTCAGAAAGAGGCAAGGTAAAAATCAGTTTCCTGACTACTTTTGCATTTTTTCTTATTTTTCCCATATAATCTCCAAATAAAGTTTTTTTAAAAAAATTAGTCTGACTTCCTTTTCTATAAGAGGTGATTAAATGTTATTTCAAATGTATTCTATAGAACAGATGGACAATGATATGCATGATATCAAATGCTATTTTAAAATCCTTGTAATATATCCTAATATGATTATTTACTTGTATATACATTTTTGTCTCTTTGGGGAACCAATAGGAAATTCTTAGAGTGTGTTTTTTGTTGTATTTAAGGCATGTTTTCCCTCTGATTATCGAGTACATGTACAAGACCAGTTAAACTCAGTTTACACTGACTTTGTGAATGACTGCATTTGATATTATGACAAAAAACATAGATTGTGGTTATCATTTGGTCTAATGATGAAAAAGAACATGGAATATTGTTGATGTCTGGGGACATATTTCTTAATTCAGTGGCATGGCAGGTCTGAAGTAATACTACAGCTGTGTTCTCCATACAAAAATATCAGCTAACATAGATTGTTATCTGACAAAGCTGACAGGGCTGTTAAGATAGGCTGCAAGTCTGAGTAATTTGTCAGTGGCTACAAACTTTCTGGTATCCCAGAGGAATGCATACTGGAAATTGGTGTCACTGGCATGGTTTTCTTAGCTGGCTGTAGGGAATCACCTTCTCAGTCCTAAAAGTTCCTCCAAGAACTGGAAGGAAAGCAAGAGTATCTGCTTACTTTGCCATTTATGTTGCCTCTTTTGCAGAATAGAATATGAAAGATTTATGGCAAACAATAATATATGAAAGCTCTGCTTTTAAACATTTGGAAAAAAAGTAAATGAAGGAGCATATTTTGCTGCCAGTGAGTATGACTGCTGAGATAGAAGTTTGTTATTAAAAATTGGGTTGAGATGGTGATGTGGATTTTAAGTAGTGACCTTCCAGTGAACAGATCTCTGTACCTGTTCATTTTGGAAATATGTTGAAGGATCTCTTGTTATCACTAACAAAGAGGCTTTGTTTTACTACTGTATATGTAATGTTTCTACTGACTTTTGGAGTTTTATCCATTAGGGTCTGTCAGAAAAATTTGAGCTTTCTGCTGTTCACACTCTGATTCTTTTTACATTTGTATATTCTTACTTTATTTTCCTTCACCTAATAACATGTATGTTTAACTTCAAACATTTTCAGTTTTTCTTTTCGTCTTTGACTTTGCACAAGAAAATTTAGCACATACTGTAATAGTTATAACTGGTTAATACTATATTCTTTTCAATTGCCATTATATTTTAAATACTACTTAGATAGTCTTACCAAATGATCATATACTATTCTTAAAATATTTGCTTTTTAAATAAGAGTTGAATTCACTAAAAATTTACATATAAATTACACTTTATTGCTGAAAGAAATAGGATTCTTGGCCCAGCCTCTACAGAGATTTACACCCCTGGACAAGTGTTGAGGTTAAATGTCTTTTTAATTTTTTTGTAGCTCCTTATGCTGTCTGTGCACATCCTTGCTTCTCTGCTGTGTAAGTGTTGTTGAGGACTTGAGTGTTGATGGATTGCTGTACAAGCTAAAGTGGGGTTCTGCTGTTTCTGTTTCAGTTCATTTCCTCTAAAGATGCCAAGATTCTTGTTGGCTTTTTTTTTTTTTTTATTTCTATGACAAAATTCTGACTTCTAGAAGTAGCCACAGCTTTTGATACGTTAGGATATAAGATGAACAGTTCTGAAGCAGCAGTCTTGAATTCTGTCTGAATTATGTCTGATTTTCTGCTCTTAGTTTTTCTGAACGTGTTTTTTTTTTTTTTAACCTATCTTTAAATTTTATCACTTTTTACATTTGTGTTAAGGGAGCTGTGTGATTGTGTGATTAAAGGCTATATCCTAATGCATTCCTGAATGGTCTTTCATAAGGCTAGAAGATCAAATCTGCAGAGGCTGCCTTTTGACATTTTTCTCCAAGTATTTTAATCAATTTTTTTTTTTCCCTATTAATAAAGCACTTGTTAGAAATATATACTCAAATGGACAAACAATGAAAACAGTAATTTTCTCCATTTTGAACCCCGTTGACTGCTAGATCAGTCTGCAGTGTCACTGATAGCTGTTGTAGTTTGCTTGTCCTCCTTTGTGTCAGTCATTATTAGAGTCTAGTGTCTGCAGCATGCTTTGAGGATGGTTTTCACAGCTGTCTGCTGCCAGCAGAACAGCATTGAGATGTGAAAGGTGTACTGCCCCTTTGATTGTGCTTCATACAGAGATTCCCATCCAATGCTGAAAGATGCTTCCTTAAGAATCTGGAACTTGATTCTAGAGTCTTTACCACTATCTGCTTTCAGCAAGCAGTTGGGAAACCTTTTGTCAAAATATTTCATCTACAGATATCTTACTCAAAATATTATGATCTTACCATCAATTACAAGCTATGTTCAATCTTCTGGCTGTCATGTTATCTGTTGTTACTGACCCTATAACATCTGTTATGAACGCAGGATCTAGCTGAAACTTTGGAATGGAGAGAAAAGCTTCTACCTCCTGAGTAGACTTTCTTATTCCTTATTATTCCCATTTCCTGAGACTTCAGCATCTCCAGGGATTGGAATGCTGTTTTACGTATTGCCTGCACTCTGGAGGGTTTTGGGCCTCAATGCCAGTGTTTCCTGTAGCATCAGGAGACCTACAGCATCTAGACCATCGATCCTGCCTTGTATTGCTCCATACATCTCCCTCCTTCATCTCTGTACTGCACAGGGTGTCATTTTTCCCTTCCCACCACTGTGCCAGGTTTGTCCGCATCCCATCTGTTGTATCTTTGCAACCCACCTACTCTTTATTCAGTTACTTTCCTAAATGGGCCCTCTTAAAATATAAAGGCAAAGTGCTCCATTCCTGTATAAGAAATGATAAGCAATTTACTCTATCTGTACCACATAATCTCATCCCTATTTCAGAAACCTCAAAATACCTGTCTAACAGTTCCTATTTTTTGCATTCCCTCCTACCGTGATCCTTCCCATTCTTCTTGGGCCTCCATCTTTCTTTTTCAGCCATCCTTCATTTTTCATCTTGCATCCTGTTTCCTTCCTACTTCTTTGATCTGCTTTTGTGAGAATCAGGCTCATTTTTCCTTTGTATGGTATTGTTTGGCATGACTGTAAGTCAGTAAAAAAAACACAGGAAAAATATGAAACAACAACATACAAAGGTATTCAAGTGAGTTGGTGAGACAGTTCATACATGTTGGAGACATGCTTGATGCAGATCCTGACCATCAATGTGTAACTGTATCTGGTGAGCAAGGGTGCTGGTATGTTGCTAGTGAGGTCTGATGTCCTTTCTAGGTAGTCAGCCAATGGATGTAAGAAAGATATGGCTAGTGGAGCAGAAACCACATCAGGTGACTAACTTTTCATCATAAGTCAATACTCTTAGAATAGAAAATGCTAGCTGCATAATGTTTAACATGGTAATGTTTTAACAAATGAAAAAAAGCTTGATCATTGAGATAAATGATGATAAAGAGGCAGGAAGCATCATTTCTGATGTGTCGTTATAGTCTCTGGCATGTGATTCTATTTGATATATGAGCGGTGGTTCTTTGAAATACAAAGCTTGCATGTGAACTTAAGCTATGAAACTTTGAGTAGCATGATTAACATGTGGACAAAAATCTAATTGCTGGCATTTGTTTTCATCTAGCTTTATAAGCGGTTAGGCAGTCTTCCAGTCGTACATTTCAAAATTAAGATTCCTTTGCCACTTTCCAAATAAATCAAATGTAAAATTGGAAAAAGCTGGTAATGTATTTTGGTAGTTCCTCTGCTGATTATCCTGGAAGTGTGATTAATAAAATCACAATGTAATTTTTGATGTATAGGCTTGGATAACAACTTTTGGAAGAATGCTTCATTCCTTCTAAAAATGAAAATACCTCCGTGTATCTTATCATATACCTTATTAGAGAACATGGTTTATTTTATCCCTCCTTGATGCAAAAAAGAAAAAACAAACAAACAAACAAAACTATCACCACCACCACCACCAAAAACTTGTTGCAATAAGAAAAACAGGAAGAACACTGGATTTGTAAAATACTGGCAGTCAGTCCAGCAAGCTTTTTGAATGTACTGGGATGACAGACATAGGAAGTCTTTGTCCTCCTTTCTGCAGCTCTGAATCTCAGAGAGGACACACTGTAATGCTGCTGAGGTTGAGGGACGTCACAGTGGACATACCTGCAGTCGGGGGTGATGGTGAGATGTCTTCTGTGGGGTCCCTGTGTCTCTGGCTCTTCACTATAACAGACAGGATTAAGGTTGGGTGATGAAGCAGTTACCTGGTCCTTAGGGATGCACCACAGCAGCCTTTAGAACAGCCCTGACCTCCCATGTGACATTAACATGGCAGCATGGTAGCCATGCGGCAGTACTCAAGTGTCACTGTTGAAATGATTGGTTGGGGCTCTAGGCAAAGAAGATCCTGAGCCAAAAATTTCATGAACAAGCACAACATCTCTAGTCACTGTTCCCACAAGGAGATAGGTGTTTAAGCAGCTTCAGAATTACAGAGTGATGGCCACAGGCAGTACTGCAGCTGTCATGGTATCTGAATATCATGAATTCATTAATCACAAAGTTTGTTGTAATGTGATTGTTCCAGATCTGGGGATGTGTAGTTGCCAGAAAGAGTGTCAGAACTGCACTTCAACTCCCTGTGGAAATGGTCTTTATTTACTGTATAATTAATTGCTAAGTTTAACAGCTGAATAAAACAGGGCCTGGCATTAAGTGTGATGATGGTTTTCTGTCAGCCCCTCAGGGCAGTACTCTCCCTCTCAGTGTTCTCAGCATAATTAAATATCATTCAGCCTTTGAAGGACTACTCAGGTAGGAAGGAAAGGAAAGAAGGAGGGAGGAGCAAACAAGTTGGAGGGGAAATAGAGAGCAGAGCAGGGGCCCCTTATATGGCAGGAAAGGGAGGTGGGAACAGAGTAGGTACAGTGCCTAGTGCAGGTGGATGTGATTAGCAGGCGTCCTTTGCTTGTAGCTGAGAGCAGCTGGGGATCTCAAGGGTTTCAAGGACACAAGCAAGTTATTATGGTATCAACTGATACACTGTAACGCATTCTGCATATTTTAAAATTAAAAATTTTAAAATCCTTATTCCTTTGGCTTTCCAGTATCTCTGTTGGGCAGATATACTCGTAGGTGTTAGGAAACGATTTTAGAATGGTGGGGACCCCATGTACAGTAGTGGCCACTGCTCAATTTTAAATTAATAACCTGAAGTACATCAGGAGGTAATTTCACAGAGGTTTGTAGCCACAGATCTGCACAGATGTTTAAAACAAAGTATATTTGCCATACTTTAACTATTTGATACAACATTTCTGGAATTTAAAACAATTTTTTCTTTGGATAGGATGCATGAAATAGCTGTGTTTCCCTGTAAAAATACTAGCCATAAAGTGATTTTCCCATTTCCATATCACAGTAGTAGGAAAAGCTACAATGTTCTGGATATAATCTATGCATTTTATTCAAAGATATGCTGTGCACTGAAAATGAAAGTAGTATTATAGTGCAGTAAGAGTGTATAATGATAATTTGCAACTCCAGAAGTTTGTTCAAGTGGAGTTTACAAGTTCTGATTATGGGTCTGTTGTTTATAGAAGTTAAAAACCATTTTGCAGCTTAGGAAGTAAGTTGAGAACTACATCTTTGTAGTTTTCATCAAGAGTCAGTTATGATAAAAAAGGGTAGAAATTTACTCTTAACTGAAGGCCTATGACTAATTCAAGCTTTTTTCTCTTTCAGCAGGGATAAAAAGGAAAGCGATGGGTGGCACAGGATGTATTGAATTAAGAAGTTAAAAATACAGAATTGAGTATAGAATGAGCCTTAGGGTAACAATCAGAAAGCATTCAAAGAACAAGTCTGTTGATGAGTTTCTATCTAAAAGATAGGTACTTTTTAGACAGACAGATTTGATAAGGGATCAAATCTTGGAGCTCATGGATTGTAACTAGCTGAGTTTCTAGCCTGGGGGATTACCATTCCTTTGAGGATCTATTTTCCTACTCTTCAAGTACTATTTCTCATAAATTGCACTGAATATTAATGGCAATATGTGAAAATCTAGCAAGGAATTGACTGTACTTTTATGGTAACTTGCATTTTCTGCAGCTTTGCTGCTGTCAGCTGTCATACATCTGTGTTTAAAGTACCTGATTTTTACTGTGAACATAAGTGTTCAGAGCTAAATTGGGCCTGACTGCTATTGCTCCTAAGGGTGAGAGGACTACAGAGCAGAACGTGGCTTTTTTTGACCTGAAAATGTAGTGAGCACAGTCTCTGCAAGGAGTTGCAGCTGAACAGTGATACCCCAGCTCTAGTGCATCTGTCTTTGCACCTCCGGAGCATCGTCCAGAGCAGGGGGCACAGAGACCCTTTGCTAGATTCTATTTTTCTTACTTACATTCATTTCAATGTGTCCTGACTGATCATTAGGTAAATGTTTTGCAATTGCCTTATGTTGCTCTGTGCATTCATTAGATGTGCAGAATAAAGTAGGTAAATCATACAGTGAGTCTGTGAAAAAAAATATGTATATATATCAGTGAATCAGTAGATGGAGAAATACTGTTATTAGGCTGTCAGCTTTTCTCAATAGAGACTTTCAGATTTATCGTCCAACAAACTTCAGCCAAGTGACCTAGAAAGGTGTATGCTTTATCTAGCTGTCAGCCTGCTGCTCAGGAAATAAGGTATTACAATGTAAGCACTGGCCACTGTGTGCTGACCTCTGATAGGTCTGCACTGCTGCAAATGGGTTTCTGCTCTCGCCCCACCTCCTCTAGCACATGGCACGAGCTCTTGCAGATCCTTGCACAATGTGGGAATTATTTAACTGGGGTGATTTTAATTTAAGTCAGCCACTTTCATATCTCGCCATAAACCCATTAAGTGTGTTGATGGTTTACCAGCAGGTAGGCTGAGGCTGTGGGCTGCATTTCTGACCACAGTTATATTTGAGTCTTTCACCAACGCATCTTGACTCTCTGTACCTTTCTGTTACCTTCCATATATACCATATGTTCCTTGGCTTGTGTAGTACTGTATTTTGCCTTTGCATTATACCAAGCCCTGGGCTTGGATTTTACACACTACAAGAATGTGGCTATCAAATTTACTTCTCCTTATAAAAGCTGTTGCATTAATCTGTTTAAGGCTCCATTTCCAAAATAACACTGTAATATTTAATACTTTGAAATTGGGCTAAGCAGAATGTGGTTATGACCAGTTCCTACCTCATAGAAGTCATTAATCCTGAAGAAATGCTAGTAATAAAAATGTGGAGGAAAAGATGTGAGTTGTCCTTGGTAGGATATTGATTTGCCTACTTCGCCACTTTTGTTCATTTCTAAGCACAACATCAATTCTTACATCCTTCAGAAATTCATTTGTGGAGGCAAAACTGAGCAGGAATCCACACTTTTCATATAAATAAGATAGTACCAGTCAACATGCTTTGATGATGTGAGAACTGTAAGTTGCTTTGTTTCCAGTCTCTCAGGATCTCAGTGGATCCCACAGCTTTCTGGAAGCCTGCATTTTCCCAAACTGTGATTATGTGTGATGACACACCAGTGGTCTGGCATACTATTTTCTGCTGACCTGCTTTGGGCATGGTTTATCTGAAGCACTCCACAGGCCCTCTAGAAGGATAGTAATGAAATTAAGTAAAAGCATATAATAGTAAGTAAGGAACAAGGTGCTGAATTTTATCACCTAACTTTGCTAGGTGTAAGCTGAGTATCCCATTAATGTAATTTTTCTGTATGTAACTTATTTTCCAGATTTCTTTGCCTGCCTCCAGAATGTTCATAATTAAGAAACATAATGAGGTCATCAGCACTATTGAAAGTGCTCATAATTAGCATCAGGAGAAGGGTGTTTCTGTGAGTGCAGATGGACCATAGTGCAGATGGAGCATGCATATTGCCAGTAGGTTTTTGAAAATGTTTATAGTATCAGTGATATAAAGAGAATCTGAACTCTTTCAGATGGTTTTGAGAGGAATGCATAGTAGCATTTCTATCTAGGAGTTTCAGATGAAACTGACTATCCTGTGTAATGAAAGAATGTAAGCAACAGTGAAATGCATGCATATAGGTATTTATAAATGCATAGAAAACACATGCATATCTGCAGTCATATATGTAGTCAGGAAGCTCCAATAACAAATGCAAGCCAGAATAAACTTTGACATAGATGCATTGTGTACTTCTTTCATTGTTTTGATTTCTGATATGACTGGATAGTGACACCTCAGTGCCAGGTCACTTATATCAGGCCCAGCCCAAGCAATTTGATCAGCTCATGATATAGATCTTCTCCTCCCCACCCACCCTTGCCCTTCTGTTTATCAACTAGGTTGCAATATTTTTCTTTTAAAGTTGATACGGGAGTATTTTTACCTTGACAGTTTGATTTTGTGCTAAAAGAATGGATGCTTGCGCCCTCTTTATCTCCCTTGACTAGCCCAGTCAGATTATTCCTAGTGGACTGGTTTCTTATCTGGCAAAATAGAGGCAATCAAAATTGTGCAGAACATTTATGTACAGCTGTGTTAACATTACACAAAGCCTAAGCTTTTTGTTTCATGAAAGGTTTACTTCCACAGTCTTTTGCTTCTTATTCTCTTTCTTCTTTTTCTCTATTTTTTTTTTTTTTTTTCATTTTTAATTATAGGTGTTTTGAATTCCTAAAATCTTTATCTGTGAGACAAACAGACACGTTGGGGAAAAAAAAAGCAACAAAAAAAAAACAACCACAGAATCCTGTCCTTTACTTCCCTTTTAATGTTAATGTTTGGTTGTCTGTAAATGAGTGAAGCCGACAATACTTTCGTTAAAATCTGAAGGCCTGTGGGTTCCAATGATTTCAAAAATCTGTTTATTGCACAATCCTGGGAAAGCATCATATTATCCTCCTGAGCATCCACGTTTTGCAGATTTGTTTACTGTTTCAATTAGAATGGAAACTTCAACAGGGATTAAATGACTTCCATAGAAAGATGGTGATCTCTTTATTAATACACTTATAACTCTTGGGCTGGCCTATACATTTCCATAAAAATAGCTGTTCTACTCAGGTATACTAAACTAAGACTGCTGATACAGTCTGAACAGTACTTGCTGACCTGCTCTTTTTTGTTTGGTTGCTTTCTTTGTTGTTGCTTTTCCTGGAATCCTTTGGCTCTGTAGAATTTACTTCTGGTAAATTAACTGCGAAGATTTTCAGTTCCTCATATTCTCTAAATGCTTCTTACTTTCTTTGCTGATTCTTTTCTGCTAATGTTTGATTTTCATTTATTTTTCAGGCTCTCATCTTCTGTTCTTGTTCTTTCAAATTATTGTAAAATTGTTCTTCCAAATGATTTTTTCTAGATTGTGTTACTTGAACAAACTTCTTCAGTAGAAGTTCATATTTTCTTAGCTTGAAGTCACAGAACTTTATTTTTGTTTTTCTTTGGACTGATTTTTGGTAGTTGTGCTCTGTATATGATAGGAGCACAATTCCTATCTCTGGAAAGCAGAATCTTCCAGTAGGATGACAGTGGAAGCATGCTTGTTGTCCTCTGTCCTCACATATAACAGATCAGAACGGACATTATGATTTGCTCATTTTAATACAAATGAGCAATAAAGAATTACACATTATATTATTATATGATAATATAACTTTTCTGTTTTTTCTGTAACAAGATTGAGAGAAAGTGTAGGGGAAGGCCAATTTACATACTCCATCTAATGACTGTATCCTAATCACTATAACAGGGAAAGAACATAAGATGAAGAGAAGCAGACAAGCAGAAGAACAACAAACTTCATCTAGAATCATAGAATCGTAGAATGGCTTAATTTGGAAGGGACCTGTAAAGACCATCAAGTTCCAGTCCCCCACCATCAGCAGAGCTGTCATCCACTAGGTCAGGCTGCTGAGGGCCTGATCTTGGTGTCAAAGACAAAGGATAGTTTTTCTAATGTGAAGCTTGTGGCTTCAGAAGTTGCTTGCAACAAAAAGTTTTGTTGATAAATGTTTCACTTTTATCTTAGTACATCCTTGCAGCACTGTGGCACAGGAGTGCATGACTTGAAATCGGCAGGGCCTTGTCAGCTGCTCAGATGCTGTCTCCTGGTTTGAGCCGCTCTTCAGGACCTGGTCACCCAAAAGCATAGCTTCACAAAGAGGCAGGCTTGTCCTGAGGTGAGCTTTTGCACACCACAAAGGAAGAAAGACATCACGTGGATGATATGGGCGGACTCCTTGAAAAGCATCTTTTATGGTTTGCTTAGGTGGGAGGTCTGAGCTGTTTGTTTCGTGCCTGGAACTAACCAATCCAGGTGGCTTAGTCATCTCATCTCAAGTGTGTCTCATAACTAACACCATGCCATGCTGCCATCACATTCCCATAACTGCTTCTTCTCAAATGGTGTGGCTTTTCCATGTGACCAACCATCTGCCAGAATAGATCAAGTTTGCATCAAGATGATATAGAAGTAAAGATGAAGTCTAGAAAGAGATAGCAGGGAAGATAAAAAAAAAAAACGCTTTAAAATCAAGGTCTAGGAGAATGATAATTCTGATAGGTTATGAAATATTAGATTCTTGATGTAATGTTGCTGATATATCAATTAAAATACTTATAATTTTATATACTTTTGAGCTTAGAACTCATAATGAAGTTAGAATATGAAAATACTGTTTGGACTTTCTAAGTTTTAGATTTCCCATTTGAGGCCTGTTTCTGAAAGAAGCTGCAAAGAGTATATATAACATAAAGTGTATTTTTATACTAGTTTCTATACTGAGGATTTTATTTGTAATTTCCTAGTAAATGTCACTGTCAGGAGAATTATATATCAAATTCTTGTGCTTTAATTTTAGTGAGACTTTTGTTTTATTTCAAGTTTTAATTGTGGCCATCTATAATCCTTCTGTGTATGATAATATAAGAAGATGATCAATTAAGAAAAAAATATTGTTCTTCAGTTAAACTTGGATGGATGATGTTTTGTTGCTTCTCTGTAGGATCAGCTATAGGATACACAGAAAAAGCAGGTTAATTTATTTGGAATACAACTAAATCTAATTTAAGTTACTTGTTCTTTCTAAAATTGTGAAAATGATTTCAGGCTATTTTAATGTCAGCTTGCTTTTTGGGACTGTGAACAAGTGATAATCATCATTTATCATGTAGAAGAAAGCAAGTGCAAAGTGTATGAGGTAGATTTGTTTGATATCCTGAAATTACTTCAGTTTTGCTTTGTCACTTTCTCTCTTCATATATTTACAGTTTATATAAATAATCTGGGTCTGTGTTTCCTTTTGCTTGGTGTTCCACAGAGAAAAAGAAACACAAAATCTTTACATGAGGGGAATAATTTTCTGTTCAAGAGGAAAACAACTGTGCTAAGGTGGATAACAGTGAAAAGCCAATTTTCTGAAAAGACCATAGTGTCTTGGAAGCAGCCCACAGGAATTCTTGTTCAATTTAGTATGAAGAGCATAAACACTTGAAGACGAATGAGAGAAATGGTTTGTTTGTGGGTATGTGCACACTTGTCATTGTTCCCAAGTTTTTGTGTTTAGCTCCCTGGACTTTGGATTCTGCCCATGCTGATGAAAAACAGGCTGTGATGGCCACCTACAGGTATGATTCTTTAAATGTGTGTGTAAATGTGCCCACTGTTTTATTTTCATGTAAATAATCTAGTCATAGGATGTAACTCCAAGATGGTCTATAGATCTTATCATTTAAGTGCCACCACTTTATTGACAGTTAAACTGCTTTCTGAAATAACTATAATAAACCAAAGTATAAAGACAGCCCTCTGTGTTTATTATAAACTTCCTGTGCTGGCAGTGTTGTATTTCTGCCTTGAAAAGTAATTCTCTGAGAATGGCATAAAAAGGTTCCATTTTATATCATCTTTTTTACTTGTAAGTGCTCAATTTACAAGTAAAGCAGTATTTTGTTTTATTTTGCTTTAGTTTCCAACCAGTTACCAGCATACCTGGAATTGAGGACCAGGATCCTCCATGTAGTCTGTTTACAACACTAAAATGTCTTCAAGATGAATAGTTTGTTCAGTACCTGCATATATGTGGGCTTATAACAGGTCAGAGTTAGTAAGTAATTCTATGGACTGAAGAAGGAAAATCTCTGGCTTGTGCTGTGTTAGCTCAGGAGTTTACTCCAGGAGTTGGTCCTGATTCTAGCCTATTGGAGGCAGTGAGAGACATTGAGCTGGGGACAGGAGAAGTAGCCTGAATGCTGAATTCTTAAACAGAGTAGAACTGTTGAGGAAGGAGAACTTTCCTACAGAATTTTTAAAGGTCTTTAGTTGCTGACTTAATCCCAATTTCACTTAGTGAAACGCCTAAATAACACATCTGACACACTGTGACATCTTTGCTGTCCTGTGTACTCCTATTATCTTCATAGGCATCTAAATGGTGGGAGTTACTGTGCAAATAAAGATACACTGAAAGAGAGTATTCTCATTCATTATAAAGATGACCTTTGGAAAATGCATGATGTATTAAAAAAAAATTGCTTTCAAGGTAATATGACCTACTACACCCATGCTAGACACCAATTTAAATAGAAGTTCTGGTTAAATTGCCTTTTAATACAAATGCCATTTTATTGCTCCTTCTCCCGTGTATTTGTCAAGTAGAGATGTACAACTGAAAGTACTGCTCAATGACAGATAATTTTTTTTGTTAAGCATCGGTATCCAGGCTAGAATTCTAAGTTTTCCATCAATCTTTGTTGTAAGACTATTATAGATTATCTATAGTTGTTACAGTCTTTTTGTTACTTAATGGCATGTGGTACATGCAACATAATATCTAATATGACTACACACACACACTGGTGTTTGTACATTAGACATCACTACTTTCAGATAGTTTAGGTCTTTCAGCATCTGGCATGCAGATATTATTACATTAACTTGTATGCATATACTTATGGCAAAACTAATAAGGCTTTTGTAAGGTTGTACATGCCATGTGCTAACTGTGACTGTAAATGCATTCCTGGGTAATTACAAAATATATATAGTTCTGGGAGCAAGTACAAGAATATTGTGCTTCCTCAAAGCACTGGAATTACTGTAATTTCAAATGGCCCGTCACTTGACAGTTGCTGTGAGGGAAAAAGGAACCTCTCCCTCTCCCTCTCCCTCTCCCTCTCCCTCTCCCTCCCCTCCCCTCCCCCAAAAGCATCTCTCCTCCCCTCTGACTTAGCGAAAAGCATCAAGTCATTTTCTGCTCAGAGTAGAGCCTTGACACACACCCGAGTTCTGAAATAGTGGATATAGATATTCATCTTACCCTTTCCTGTTTTCTTATGATAGAGGTCTTATTTTGTCATTACTAAATGTAAATGCAGCCTGTAACTGCAAGCTTTTCAGTCTATATATTCTGAAACTGATAGTCCTTGGTGGCTCTAAAGTAGCTCTAATCATGTAAAAATGTAATTAAGGAATTTTTTTTAGAAAAAAATACATGTATATTTTTTTAGATAGCCCATAATGGCTCCAGTGTGTAAACATGTAATTACAGAGTTTTCTTAAACGCTTGCTATTTACTCAATAGGCCATGAGGGCTACAGAAGGAGCTCTTTATTACTTTGCAGATCATTGAACTTATAGACTGCGTAATAGCTCCTTTGAAACCAACACACACTATTTTAATGTGGGTGCTGTGTGGAATGCACATGCTCACATCCCATTTTAAAGAGAGAATAGTAAATTGACCTTCCCCTAATAGGAAAAAACAAAACAAAACAAAAAAAAACCCACAAAAAAACAGTTTTTCTACACTGTAGGAGTCTTCAAATGTTGTTCTGAAGAACAGAAACATTTATTGATTGGGGGAGATAGGGTTTGGGGTTTTGTTAGGTATTCTGTGACTTTTATTTTTAGGCTGTGTATAGGGGAGCCGTTAGGTCATGACCTGAACTGGTGATTGAGCACCTGGTGAAGGGGCAGAGCCAGCCTTAGGAGCACAGGTGGAAGCAATTCACTGGTACAACTGGAAGGGGCAGATGCAGGGTCTGCCTCTGCCTAACCTTGTTTAAGGGCTGGCAGCTGAAAGGGAACTGTCTCTATGTGAAGACTGCCTCCTTTAGGAGCTTTCAATGGACACTGGTCTTTAGAAGGGGGTAAATTCTTTCTTTTTTATTACTGACTTGTGACCACTACCTTTCTTGGTTGATACAAATCTGATAAAAGCTAATGATATTTTCTGTATCCTATTCTTATGCCGTATGACCCCATGTGACTTTTTTGCAGCTGAGTAGCAACTATTTTAACTATCTAGATACAGACCATATAAAGAAAACTTTTTATTTCTTCTAGACTTTTCAGGTGTGGATGTGGGAAAGTTGCTGATTCCTGAGTGGATCAGAGATGGTTTACAGAGAATCTGTCTCCTATTCATTGTTACTGGTAGTATTCAAGAGTGTTTTTGTCCTGTTCAACTTTCCAGTTTCAGTACTGGGCCTGATCAATGAGGTGCCTGACATACAGAGTGCCAGATGTGAACAGGGAGAAGTCAGTTTTTCATGCTTTAATGTGATAAAAAACTTATACGGTGGGGCACAGCAGAAATCATTTTAAACGAGGGACTGTATTCGAAGCATTTGCCAGACTGGAATATGATACAGTTGATGATCTGTGTCACGGAAGAAAATTGCGTTGTCAGAAGGAGAAAGAAAGCCTTCTGTTAGCTCTTCAGAGATCATTATATAGTTGTGGGTTTTTTTTGTTTTTTTGTTTTTTGTTTTTTTTGTATTCTAAAAGAGGGTAGTAAATATTAGTTAGTTTTAACAAGCTATTTCTACTTCTTAGTGTTGTGAAAACTCAAGTAGTATTACTGAGTAGCATGGGAACAAGATGAAAACTTTCATTTTCATGATTTCATTTAACTTCTCTGATATGTAACTAGCTACATGCACATACCCAGGAAACTATATCTGAAGAGTAGAAGCGATACAAATTCTGACTCTGATAAGACTGATGAGCTAAAAAGAAGAGTATACCCTCTTCTGTCATCAGAATATTTTTTTCTTCTTCTTTAAGAGTTTTTGTCTACCAAGGGCCTCACTGCAAACTGAAACTTCATCTCAAAACAAATCCTTTTTGGAAGGAAGAAAATGGGGATTTCAGTCTGTATTGTATGCAAGTTAGAAAGTTGCTTGCAAATAAGGAATGAAGAGTTTGGAGAGTAACTGTGCCTAACTATGAGAGCTAACGTTTGAGATAGAGAGTTAATTAAGATAAGAGTTCTTAAATAGCAGCAATCTGTTAGGATATTTTGAGATGAGTGTATTGTGAATTAAGAGTTTGATGTAATGTCAACATACATGTTAAAGGTGGATACAGTGCTATGAATTAGGAGTAACAACATTGTCAAATTTTATGAATGTCTTTCATGTTGTTTTTATGATGTAGCATAATGGTGTTTCGTTAGCTGTCTGATTTGTTGACGTTCTATACAAAAGGGCCATTAGATGCACCGACATAAAAACATTTTTCTATCAGTAATTCACAGAAGAGTTTATTAAAAGGCAACATTCAGAATATCTTATTGGTTCCTAATTCAGTTTGTAGTTTGTTACTAGTTGCACTAATTGACCCTGACTTGGTAGAGATAAACAACCTTCTCTCTCTTCTCAGCCCTTCAATTGTCTTTTCCAGAACCGTCAAATTAACACACAGGTTGCATTCCTTTTATCTTTTTTGAAACTTGTGCTAATGTGACAGGTGTATGGGAACTGCTGAGTCACGGCCTGAACCTCTGATTAGTCACCTGAGGCGAGCTATGAGTCAGCCCTGGGAGCACAGGTGAAAGCAATTCACCTGCCCTGCAGGAAGGGGTGGAGCCTGGCTCCACCTCTCCTAGACCCATTTAAGAGCTGACTACCAGTGGGGAAGGATCTCTCTCTTTCTCTTTGGAAGATCCACTCCACTGGAGTTTCCTGAGCGAGCCCACGACACGGGTAAGCATCCTTTTTATTCTCTTTGTCTCACTGTGCTTAACTCTCTTGCTTATTTCATTATTATAACATCTTAATATTATTTGATTACATAATATTCCTTTATATAATTTTCATTGATTATACAACAGGTCTGTACAGTCTAGAGCTTTTTCTCTTCATTCTCTTGAAAATATATTTTACAATCATATATGAAAGTAAAATAAAGGCATAAAAGAAACACTCTCCTTATACTCTGCTTTTTTCTTTCCTATATTTTTTCCCCTAAAAATACTAGGATTGAAAGTGAAATAGGTAAAAACCATGACACTTTATTTGTCAGACTTCTAAACCTATCTCATAAGGACAGGTTGGTAGATGCTTTCAATGCCTTTTAAAGATGAAGTGTGTTCACATTACCTGTTTGAAAGATTTTATGGAGAGTGGACTGAGAAACCTGAAATCTCATTTTCCCCAGGAAGCAGCATCTGAAATGCAGTTAAGTATTTAAAAATGACCCATCAAGATAAAGCTAGTTACAGCTGCAGGGGAGAAGGGATAATAGTGACTTGATTTGTTCTTTGGGATTGTCCTTGAAGTTCAGACATCTGACTTAGGTTGAGATGAGTTGTCCACAAGATATACCTTTTTTCTTTTCACCACAGCTAGCATAAAATTTCTAGTTTAGATATAACTAGCTCTGGGGGTTTTAAAGTCAAATTATACAGATTTCACCATGACAATGTTCCTATGAAAGCGCTTGTGCATTTCTAAGCAAGGCATTCAATAAATTCACAAAAAGAAATCTCCGTAATCTTGTGTGCAGCAACTTTTAGAAATGAATGCTTATGCAGTTTTATAAGACAAAGTAAATTGTTGTGTACTGAGTATAAAGCCTTAGTTACTACAGTATCAAGGTAAGAAGCATTTTAAAATGGATCTCAGTAGTACAAGCACCAGTATGAAGAGTATGGAAAGTATTTTATCCTAGTAACTATTATTTTGCTAATCTGTTCATTTCCCACCAATTCCTCCTTCAATGACATGGATAAAGTCATCATACTATGTTCCCCACATCCTAGTTCTGTTAATGCTCTTTTGTTTTATAAAATAGAGAGTTGTATTTCTGATATCACTTCATTCAATCAGGGTAGAAAACTGCTATTTCCCTATTTAAAAACAAAAACAAAAAACTTGAGCAACAACCATGTACAGGAAGATCACATTCAATTCCTAGGCTGTACCTGGTTTCAAGATATGCTTGTTTGTAGGATATATAAATAAAAAAAATCTCAATTTCTTCAACTTTGAAATTTTTTGTCGTTATATTAAAGAACATATTTTAGCAGAGGGAGAAAACTCTTAGGTATAAGCTTCAGTGTCTCAACCTCCAGGTATAGATAGGTAAAGCATCATTTTGAAATAAAATAGCCATGGGCTGACTGTAGCCATGCCAATATGCCTATGGCCTAGTAGGCCCCAGTGCATTTGGCAACAGCAGGAAGGAGAGCCTTGGGGGGGGGGGGGTCCAGCCCATGTAATGGGGGCCCACAGAAAAGCCCTGGAGTTAAGTAGACCTGCACATGTTAGAAGTGATTTGGTCAACCAGTAAGATCTGATGAAGAGAAGGATTTATGTCATTAAACATTCAAAATGGTCAGTATCATGATGTAAACCAGATTCATGTTTTGTGACTTATTTCTGTTCCTGCTTCCTTTTCCTTCATTCCTTTCCCTGTATCTAGAGAGTACTGGAGGATGGATTGGGACAAACAGTTGTGAAGTATTGGTCAGTTCATGGTGTGTTGAGATTCAGCATCTCGTCACTGCCAGTAAATCTCCCCAAGGCAAAGTATGGAGAGCTTTTCTTACCTGAGGTGTGTACAGAGATTCACTCTGACTCAGTTTCTACCTTCTGCCCAGAGTTGTGGACCTCCTTATACAAAATTGCTTATTTTATTATTTTACTGTAACTGCTTCTTTGTTGTTTTTCTGATTCTTCTCAGCCTTCCCTGACCTACTGATTTTGAAAATGGCAGCATGCTACTGAACTCCAGGCATGCAGCAGACACGCAGCTACCTTTTTATGACTTGCAAATCTTGTGACTTGTAGGGAGGGTTACTAAGAAGTTAATTCAGTTTTTTTTTGGGGGGGGGAATGTATTTCTCACCAGAATGTATTGGCATTTTTATGAATTTCTCAGAACACTGAGACAAATGTGAATCGGATGATGGGATTAAACACATTTCCAGTGAATAACAGGAAACTGTAATCAGCCTCTTTAGCTATCGTAAGAATCTTAAGGGAAAAGACACAACAGTAGAGGACAACTGAGGAAAACAAACAAACAAAAACAACAAAACAAACCCATCCTTTCAGCTACAGCTGGAAAGTGTTGTGGAATGGCAATTAATGGTATTGATGGATCTTTTGAGCAGCTGCAGAATTAACAATGAAGTTTGCTGCACTTGGGGGGAAAATAAAAAGAAAGGTGGTTAAGATATTGTAGAAACAGTTTGATTATGAAATGAAAATGTCTGTGTACCAGGTTAGGAATAAAAAAGAAAGATTTGCAAAAGTGTTTGTTTAAAAAAAAAAACAAAACAACAAGCTATCTAAACAAGCATCATCTAGACTGGCAGCTAGATACCTCAGTTTAGATAAAGGTAGATTCAATGCCATTGAGTTCTTCAAGGCACTCTGAATTTAAGTTAGCAATCCATATCCTCTGGTACATTTTAGCCAAAAGCAGAGAGGCTTAGGAAATAGTATTGTTCCAATTAGTTAGAACTTCCTGCTGTATGCACAGCAGCAGAGCCTAGGCACTAAGTTGTGATTTGTAAGGACTAACAATTAATCTGACCAGACAGTTTCTGTCAGAATGGTCTTTCAGAAAATATGCTGCTGCTGCTTCTAAACTCTGGTTTGGGTGGAATTTGTAAAGTGAAACATATAAAAGCAACCACACTCTCTTATCCAGATTTGTCTTCCTGGGATAACTGGTGCTCAAATACTTCTTTAGAAGCTGAAACTCAGCTTACTGTGTTTGCTGTTCTTACTTTAAAACATGGTCTCCCATGTCTCTAGGACGTGTTAAGATCTCAAGCCGATTTACTCTTCAGTGTTCTTTCCTTAATTTGCTCATTTTCTTTTAGTTCCAGTTCAGTCTGTAGAAAAATTTTGAAACCTTCATGTTTTCATGGGACTAAAGCTCAGCTTCTCGCACTACTCTGTATGTGCCAGCTGATATAGAGCAGAGCAATCTCAAAGGGATATGTGCAACTTGCCAGTACAGATGGTAGCAGTCCTTTTTTTTCCTCTTGGAACCTGGGAACGGAACAGGATATCTACTAATGTTGTTGTTAATGCTCTCAAACTGACATACAGATTGTAAACTGTTATGAAAATGTATGAGACTGGAGGGAGTTGTAAACATTACTGAAAGAAAGTGATTTAAAAGAATAAAAGAAGTAGTGATGGTGTCATCATTCAGTCTGACAGGGGAACAGTGATTTCGTTTTGAGCAACATACCTAGTACTGTTGTCACATCCAGGCTCAGGAAGGTGATAGTTGAGTTATACATGTGGAATACTGGGGCGTGTGAATAACTGAGACTACTTTCTTTATTGGTATGTCTTCAAGAACTTGCCAAGGAACTCCCAAGCTTGAATAAAGGGAAAGGTGGCAGAATAATGAGCTTTTGACTTAAACAAAAAAACAAACTGTGCAATCTTGCTGATAAGTAGGCAGAAAGAACCCTGTTTTCAGTCAAGAAATTTGCAAACATTCTGATGCAGTGTTAGTGATTTTATTTTTTTTAAAGCAAACAAAAACCAAACAATGTTTTGTCATATTACATATTATATTTATTCAAGATTCATTTGGGAAAACATAATAGGAATGTTAAATGGTGTCAGCTTGATCTTCAGTTGGCAACGTGTGGAAATCCAACCATTAAAACTAATGAATCACAAAGATTTCACACCAGTGTCAAGTTTGTTGTGCACTTTCTTACCAAAATTGTCATTAAACCGTAATGAGTTTTGTCCTTATTCTAGGTGATTCAGGCTTTTACTGGTTTTGTGTGTGACTTGATTTCACTTCTGGAATAGAATCAAGTATGAGTTAGATAGCTAAATGATCCAAACAGGAACAAATGGAAGTCCTATTCTGTATGTTTTAAGTTGGGCTTGTAGCCTTCAGGTTGGTGTTGGTGCAGATTATCATATGCACAACACAGCTAGGGAAGAAGCATTAGCTGCTTGTCTGGCATGAAGCTTTATGTCAGGACGTTTTAATTAAGATGACCCAACCTTTTGTTTAATAAACTTCAGTTGATGCATCCATTCCAAAAGATGTTAATGTGGAAGTATGATTTCCTTTTAGGAAGGTTATTGTACCTATTGTCATCAGGTATTTCCTGCTGGAGGAATACAATCTGTTGAATTTTAAAAGCTGCCAGTAGTCATAGAATTTTCTCTTTCTCAATTCTCTATCGCTATCATTAGGACTAGATTTAAAGACTAAGTGACTGGTTTGGGTATTAATTCACATGGTGAAGAAGGTAAAATAATTCTATCCTATCAAGAAGCATTGTATCAAAAACAAATAGCCAGTGAAGTGGTGGTTAGACAACACAAACTTAGAGTCAGGTGAAATTCTTGAACCACATAAAATCACTTTGACTGCTGAGCTTAATGCTGCTGTGGGAGCTACAGCTTAAACTTAACCAAGAATGTCAGCTGGGTACTAGTGTGACAGACTTTTGATCTGTGAGAAAAGAATGTCTCTGGAATAAACTGGAAATTCTGAAGAAAGCATAGGGGATTATGTGTCCAAACAGCTATTATGTATTTTAGAAGGCATGGTTGGGAAGAAGCCTATACCTTATTACTGAGATGAATATCCTATAAGAAAATGCTGCTCTCTCAAAAGAGAAATATGAGCAAAGACTTTATTACTTAGAAGTAAAATGAGCTAATGAGATAACATACATATTTTTCAAAGAATTAATAAAGATCTGCAAAAAAAAAAATATCTGAATTTTGGCAGGAGAATTTGCCACAAGGGAAATATTATCCTCTGATTGTTGTTAAGTACTTCAAGTAACTGTGAGATGTGTTCTGGAACTCTGAGACATCTTAATAGGATTTCAGAAAAGGGGCTGTGTGTACTGTACTTAGAACAACTACATTCCAATAAACAAATCTTTCTAGCTTATGTTTGAGAGATTTTGTCCACTTTGGGTAAGCCCTAGCTACTCTTCATGAATTTCTTTATTATGAAAGGGACTAAATAGCATTTTGGGGAAATACTGTAGCTAGAAGAAGATATTTAATAGAAACAGATAATGAAAGCATCTAGAGTAGCAAAATAATAGTGAAACTTCTCACCATGCAGAGTCAAGAAAAATGGATTTGGCAAATAAAATGAAATAGTTTTTTATCAAGAACACTGGTCCTTCTTCTAAGAGACAGTACCCTCACTGTATGTAGTTATACAAAGAGCAAAAAAAAGAAGTCGTATCCATGATCCATACACGGAACTCTAAAACAGCAATGTTATCAATTAAGTCTGGATTTCCTTTTCACATACTTGATGCAAATTCCTGGAATATTTCTTATTTCTTTTAAGAACTCGATAAATAAAATATAACCACCTATGCTTTCATGGCATAAAAATTGTGACACAAATAATGAAAAGTTAGAAATCGCATTTTTCTAATGTCTTTCATCACATTGATTGAACTCAGCAGTGAAATGAGACATAAAGTTAAGAACTGTTAAATGTGGAATGGTTCAAAGAATATTGCATGCATATTCCACAGAACATGTACTGTTTGTGATGCATATATTTTAAGACATGATGTTGATCCAACTGAAAAAGATTCAACATTTCTTTGCAGTATGGACTTATCAACTGGTATTTTGCTACATGGAAATAAAATGTGTTTCCAATTTGTACTGCAGTAGGAGCTGTCAAAAGGGATTTAAAATACTAAGCACCTGAAGTATTAAAGAGCTTCTGTGTAATCAATAACTATGCCTTGTAACATCCTCTTTGGAAAGAAAAAGTTGCAGAAATGATCTTTTTTTTCTATTTTTGAATGAATCTTGTTTTTAGAATAATTAAATTTTCTTGTTCAATAACTGTCAATGATATTAAGATGGGATCTTGATTGGATTTCTTGTTTTATTACTTCAAAAAACATATTTGTGCTTAATCCAGAAGTTATTTTACAATAAATAGAGTTTTGCAGTGAAAGAGCAGTAGGTATCTTTCAAAAGATACTGTGATAAATATTTTTTATGCCCTTTCCATAAGTGTCTATTCTTTGTGTTTTTGGCAATATTCCATCAGTGATTTGAGCAGATAATGCTTTCTAGAGTTGTTGCAGCTCTCCAATAATGGTAAAAATTCTGAGTGTAGAATAAACCCATTGTGTACCTTAATAACACACTCACTTTTAGTTTTATCCTACACTTAGTTTTGTAAAACAAAATTTAAAACCTTTATTAAGCAGGAGTGGTTAACTAGAAACCTCCCAAAACTGCCTGAGTTCATGTTTTCTCTACAGAAAGAAGGCCTATTCTTGAGTCTCTAATGATTCTTTAATTATTGTCTTATTGGAGTGTAACAAATAGTAGCTGTGTATTCTGGCTTCCAAGATAAAGCAGCGGAATCTTTATATCTCCACATGGACAGCTGAAATCTCACAGCTTTTTAATGCTTATGGCAGGATATAGTTGTGTTTTTTTTGCCAGCTTTACGTTGGAAGTAGGTACAGATTCAGGAACGGAACCCGCTCCACTGTAGCGCACCATTATGTTTCCAGTCTGTATTTCTGCCTTGTCCTGTTTGACTATTTTCACAGCTGTCAGTTCTTCCTGTTCTTCCCCATATATGTGCAGTAACTTAAATTTAAGAATTCAACCTCTGATACTAATGTTATCTCTTGTACACTCACTTGTTTGTGCATGATTTTATGAATCTGAGAGATTAACTTTGTGAAACATTGCTCAGAATACAAATTAGGAATCTATTAGCCTCAATCATTCGTTTAGCCCAGAACGTGTTTCTATTAGCACCCTTGTGGAAACTAACACAGAAAAATGATTTGCTCACGAGAAGCAGGAAAGGTAAAATTCAAAGAGATAATTACTTTCCTCACCTGTGCCTCTTTGGGACCAACCAGCTGGAAAGTAGTAGTAAAGTAAGTGTGGTTATTAGGGGGGAAAAGAAAATCAGGATTGTGGACTACTTGTGGTTTTCCCACATTACTCTAAAGTTTTATTTCTTTAATTGCAAAGGGTTTTTATTGAATTGTAGACATTGATGACGTGAAATATGTTATAAGGCAGTAAGTTAGCCAATCCAGTTTAACTTTCTAACAACATAATTTTTTCACAGTCAGTTGCCAAAAGAAGTGAACCAACAATTTCAGAAGAAGATACATCAGCCTTTCAAAAGTTTTGGAGCTCTTCTCCTCATTCTCAGCAATTGCTTTATTTTTTGACAGCTTATGTAATAAATTCCAGAATTGAGTTGTTCCCTCGTGATGAATAGAAAACATCTTCCCTCAGAAAGAAAAACCATTAGGTTATCTTATACCAGCACATAATAGATCTTAGGTATTAACCGTTCCCTTGCCTGATTTCATATTCTTACTCTTTATTGAGCATCTTTAATCAGAATTAGTCAGTGTACTTAGCCTGAGTGCTATTTTTTTTCTTTGTGGAGGATATACCAAATGTATTTATGGTCATGTTTTATTTGCCTGAGAATTGTGTTTTTGAAGTGAGTATCCTGTGCCTTCCCACTTTCAGCACTGTAGTTCACAATGAAGATATCAACTATATCCCATTTGAAATAAACTAAACTAGGATTGCTGGGAACAAACTGTGAAGATTCTTGTTGTGAAAGGAAACTCTGGTCTTGGGAGGAGATTAAGAGTGAGTTGAAAGTAAAGCCTTCTCAAATGTCTGGACATCTGCTCTTCGGCACTAACAGTTTTGCTCTGCAAGTCTTATCTTCAGTACTTGCTAGTGTGGATATCTTCATTTAGTTCATAGAGTCGTTTGAGTTGGATGGGACCTTTAAAGGTCGTTTAGTCTAACTCTTCTGCAGTGAACCTACATACATGTAGGGATACCTACATCTAGATCAGATTGCCCTATCCAGCCTGGCCTCGAATGTGTCTAAGGATAGAGCTTCCACCACCATTCTGGGCAACCTGTTTCAGTGCCTTACCACTGATACAGTAAAAACAAAGAAACAACCTTTTCCTTATATCCAACTTAAGTATTTTTCTTATTTGACTTTAATATTCTCAACACCTCTACTCTAGGCTGGGGCTGAAACTCAAGAAAATTTGTTTATTGTCATCATTGTGAATGACATTAGTCTTGTCATTACTGCTGTCTGTGGCTGTGTCTGAATCTCTGAGACATGGAAATAATTTTTGCCCAAGTTTTTAAGTGTTTATGTATAGTACAAGCAAAACCTTGATGCTCTTGCTACTACTGAATTTCAGACAGCCTGTTTTCTAATACCCTGAGCATGTGTATAATAATAATAATAAAAAAAAAACCATAATCTGGAAATGTGAACAAATTAACATAATGTCATATTTTTTTCCTGTGAAGAAATATTAGAGATACAGTGTAGTCAGAAAGCAGTTCCAGTAAGACCTCGAAGAATGTTAGACATTATATCAGAATAAAATTGTCTGGAAGAGGGTTTATATTTTGCTGAAAGAAATAGAAATGGATGCTTTCTTTGAGTATGGCCAGTGGTCTTTACATTTATCCATTAGCTCTGAGAGAATTATGTAGATTACTCAGTGATAGAAACGTTGTCATCTACATAGGTATTATTTGTATTTTTATTTACTTTTATACTTTGTGAAGTTAACAGCATAACGTAAAATGTTGCCCTTATCTTTGTGTTGGGGGTGCAGCTGACTGAAAGTGTTGCATAACTTGGCAATGCTAAAATAAACAATCTGATTCTGACAGAAACACAAGCAGCCTTTTTTTTCCGGGAGAAATTATTGATGCTGAAGTAACATTTCAACAATAAAACATAAAAGTGATACCCAGTCAGAGATCATTAAAAAGTATCCTGACACTTGAATCAGACCATGTATTGTAATGCAGATTATATTGATTTAGTTTCAAATTGAAACTAGAGTTCTCCCCATGTGATAACAGGTATAGAATCTCTTTGAATTATTGTGGTGAGCAATGGGGTACTTGGTACGTCTCTCTCACCAAAAACTTGAGATCAGAAGGTTATTAGCTGGAGGTTTTCAGACTTCTTTCTGGAAGCTCAATAAATTATTAACCAACTGTATTCATACTATTTTCAGTACTGCCTGTAGATGGATTGCATTTTTTTCTCTTAAAAAAAAAAAAAAGCAGTGTTGCACTTTTACTTTTGTTGTAAAGCAGAACATAATTCATCTTGTTCTTTTCAGAGATTAAGAGACATTGTCTTTACTCAACTACAGGCAAGATACCCTTTCCCAAAACCTAAATTCAAGCCTTCCTTGTGGTTCTCTGGAATTACCAAGGCTGTCGGAACATTTGTTCTTCTGTCCCTTTGAAAATGTCCTAATGTTATAGCTCTTACCTTTAGTAGATGCTGCATTCCACATCCTTAAAGCATTAGTAAAGCTGTAACAGAATGGCATATGAAGACTGTGGCTGCTAGAATTATCTTCTCATATAATTGCTGTAAAATCTTAGAGTATCAAATGTAATAGCAAAGTTCTCAGAGTTAATCTGATGAATCCACATCATGCAAAATTGGGTATTCCTACCATTTAGGTATAGTGATCTTTTATTTGTGTCCTGCCAACTGAAGCCCATTGCAGTACAGCATGTTCCAGTTTCCATGACAATTCACAGAAAGTTCTGTGGGAACATGTGCCAGTATACCAAGGCTGATGAGGCGCTCTTGAGTTCTGAGAGACAAATGACTGTGTAAATCTACCTCCATTGAAAGCCAGTAACAAGCCTGATTCAGTTATACTAATGTGTCTTTGGGTTGTTTTGATAGATTGAGGTAATCTGATGGTTATCAAAATGACACCTTGTGTGTAAGTGGTAACCATAGCCAGGGCAGAGCAGTTATTACTATGTGAATGAGCTACAGTCTCTAAAAGGAAAGCTGAACTTAAGGAAGAGGAGAAAATTGAAGAGTGAATGAATCTAGGGCTTTATACTGGTCTCTACTCTCGTGACCTTTGATCAGGAAAGATCTGTTGTTAAGGGAGACCACTGGAACTCTAACCCTTATTGATTTTTCACTGCTGAGGACATAGAGCCTCAGCCTGCATCTAAGTGTTGGAGTACAAATTTTGAGTGATTCAGTGCTCGGCTCTTCTCAGCACTTTCTTCCGTTGCAAAAATTGCATATTTGAGAGCTGGGACTAGGGAATGGAATGAGATCAAAATTTCCCAGAAGCTGGTGATAGTACCTTTAAGGATCACAACAATACTAAAAACTGCTGTAGATTTTCATCACTTTTCAGAGAAACTGCATTCAATTTCTGCTCCCTTGATGTCTTGTGTCAGGTACATCAGGCTTTGTTTCACATTACATCGGGCTTTGAAAAATATTATTTTACTATTTCTTTCCTTGAAAGACTTTCAAACTAAAGTGAAAGAGCTGTGATTCTATTTTTTTTTTAGCTTGATTTAGTACTCTGAAGCAAGCTCTCTCTCTGTACTCGTATATTCTTACTGTTATTGAATTTAGCTCTTGTAGGAAAAATAACCTTTCAGGCTGTGTCCCTATTCCAGAAGAGGGATGATGTGAGTATCTACTCTATCCCTGGCATTACTCTGTCAGCATGTTCACCTTACGTCTCAAGAAGCTCTTCTTAATCATAAAGAACAGTTCTTTCTTAGGTCTGTTTCATCTTGGGCATTTTTACCATGCCTGTTGTGATGGTATGAAGTTGCAGAGGTTGGATTTTTCTGTGGCATTTTCTTAATTGGGATTTGGATTGAATCTGCTATATTGTGTCATGTAAACTAATGAATATGGAACACAGTGCAGGCAGTTCAAATCATTCTACAACTTTAAGTAGCCAATTTCTGTCAGTTCCTGTCAAAATTATACCTTTTATAATTTTGGAAGGATTTCTTATAAAATACAGAAAATGTAGCAGAGCTGTATCCCCCATATTGTGCCAGAACTTCAGCTGAATGTGCATTGCTTAGTGCTAGTATGGTAATTTAGCATAATTTGTGTATTTCTAAAGGAAAGAAGGGGAGGCGTCTGACCAGGTGCAAGTCTAAAAGCCTTTCAGTGTTGTTAAATTACTGGATTTCAGTATAGATTGTTGAACATTGATTGAAAATAAGTTAAAAAATATTACAGGAAAAACAAAATCTAGATTGCAGACCTTAAGGTAGTACGTTTGCTCTTAAATGGTGTAGATTTTTCTGTCTATAACATCCACGAGGTTCCTTATAAAGCTTTTTGTTTGTAAAGCTTTTCCTGAGGGATTTTGCAGTTTTTTTGCAAACACAAATATGAGAGGCTTATTAATGTTTGAAAATGAGCATTCATTATTTGGACTTGTCTTCTTATACATGATATACTGTGTCCCACTTTGCTCCACATTGTTTTTATTTTCTCTAATGTTGAAAATCTGCTGGAGAAATATTCTTACTCTTGTTTGTTTTTTTCAGGAGATGTGTCTTTACCAAATGCTAGATTTTTTTCAGCACACTATGTGTTTGTGCCAAAAGTAATTATTACCCCTTTCAATGTTTGGATCCTGGATTTCAATTAGTTATGCTGTTATGTTATTTATTGCTGTCTTACAGAAGACTTAGTAATGCGTATGTACCATAGTGATAGCAGTTCTGGAGAAGAGCTAAGTTAATGGCAAATTCATGGAAGAGAGCTAACTGGCAAGGGAAACCAGTGAATTAATCAGCCTGAATTACAGCTTAGGAGAGATTGTTCAATGTGGAGTTCATAGAAAGCAGACTTAAACGTGTCAGTACGACAGATAGTATTAGAGATTTTTGTTCAGTAATTCTTTCTTGATCAGAAGAATCAATTTGATCTGCACAGTTACAAGATATAAAGTCACTTTGGTAATTAACAATTTTTTTGTTTGTTTCAAGCTCTTGCTCCCTATAGTGTGGAACAGCTTTCAGAAAGAAGCTAGTACTTCAGATTCAGGTTTCCTGGGACATATTCCAGTTGGCTGGGTTAGGATTTGCCTCCTTTTCAGGCATGTGAACTGAGGTTCTTTTCACCTAGTAATTTCTAAAGCTAGTCATCTCAGTCTAAGTGGGTCGTTTACTTTTTGTTTGTTTCCAATAAGGAAAAAAAATAAGCAAAGGCAAGTATCTCTTATCTTTACAGCGGAATGAAGTACATTTCAGAGGTATCTATTTCTCCATGTCAATTGTAGAAGTTTCTAGTCAAGAGCACAGCTAGTCTTAGCTAACCTTTCAGTGCCTGAGTTAGGTAGAATGATTATATTCTTGATCCTTATGTCCAAGTTCACAATTTGCCACTGAATCTTCTCAGAAGAGTTGATCCATACATGAATTTGTAGAAACATTTGTTTAAAAAAAAAAAAAAAAAGATCCTGAATCTCCTTCAACCAGGAACTGAAAAACACTTATTTAGCTGGAGGTTAGGCATGTCCTCCATTTGAACTCTTCCTTAAAAATGTATGATTAAACTCTGGGCTTTGGAAGCAGCCTTTGACAATGTTCCTGTATCACTAGAGCTTCATCATATTGCTGTGCAAATGAGTGACAAATGAAAGGAAGAGACAAAGGAAGACCTTAACTTGCAATAACTCTTGGGTCAGTTGGAGAGGTTCAAAAGGGATAAGTTATCTTTGTAGACTGGAAACTGACCCAATAAAAAAATGAGTCACAGTGGTACATCCCCATTTATTCATGACCCTCTAACAAAAAGATTCTGGGAGAGAGTTTGTGGTTGTAATATTTTTTTTCAGTTTAGAATGTTTAATGGCAAAGCATGTAGACACAGGGAGCTTTATGGAATGGTTCTGCACACAAGAAGTTTTGCTCATGTGACAGCTTCCAGTTCTAAAAGGAATATTTTTATTAATAATGTGAAAGATACATTTGTCAACAGGTAGAGGTGATAAAGCTACATTCCTAAAGATGAAGTCTATTTTGAGGACTCGGTATACACTTCTACCTTTTCAAAAATATGTAGAAGTATGCAAAGTATTAAAAATAACAGTATATTTCCTAATGAATTCCAACTGATAAAATTGCTAGACCCTGACAATGACTGGGATTAAGACTTTATTTTAATCAGGGCTCATGAAACAATCTGTGTACATATTGTTAAGTGGGTTCTACAGTGCATTTTCACCATTCACCATAAATTAACATTAAAATATGGTAATAGCAGCACCGAAGTTTTAAGATAATTGATTTTTTTTTTTTCCACAGTCTGTTACTCATTTCTTGTAGTATATGTACACGATGTTGCATAGTTTGTTTTTAGAAGTCACTGTGATTGCTGTATCTGGAAGGTTGCATCTAGCAAATACCTGCACTTCTAGCACTGACCAAATTAAGTTTTCCCAACAGCATCTTACTGGAGTTGGTTCTTCACCTGTACTCCCGCAAAATATACACTTAATATAGTGTGAACCTAACTGGAAGGATGTTCTGATCTTTTATGCCCAAAAGTAACAACTACGCTATTCAAGAAAAAAAAAAAAGTGCAAAACCAGAAAAGCGTAATATTACACAATATATTTGTATTTCTTCACTTCTAGTTTGCTTGTCAAGAGACTGATGTATTCTACAGGAGATTTCATAAGGCAGCCAGAGCAAACAAAGTTTTAATTGACTGCCAAAGAATCACTCATGTCAACTTCCTTTATATTTCAAAAGAGTTAATAAAGGCAATATTTCTGCAAGGATAGGAAATTCTACAAATTCCCTTGTTATTATCTACTGTAAAAATCTTTGCAATTCATCCTTCCTTTCTCACCAATGTTCTGATGTTGGTGTCGATAGCAAGGTCCACTGAAATTGATAGTTCAACAGAAATATGTGGGAAAAACAACAACAAAAAAATTCTGCATAGCAAAGCAATCAAACCGAAGTACCCTGGCAAGCTCTGCATGCCATAAGTTGAGATGAGACTTCATAAAGTGTTGAACTATTTCTTGTTTGCAAGTAGAAGCAGTGTCAGTGATGTGCTTTCTAGTCTTGGTTATTAAAATAATTTTGAAGTGTAGCCCTAATCATGAAAACGATGTTAACAATATACAACAAATTTGAATTTGATTAAATAGTTATTTTACTTTACAGGACATACACAGAAGCTGTGTAACTGGCTATCATTTATGCCAAAGGGCTTGAGAGGTGCAGGGAAGCAAGTAACAGGAAAATGTTAAAGGAGAAAAGTGTCAGCCTTCCTGCATATTTCCTTCTTTTCTTGCAGTTCTCTATTGTTTTCTTCTTTTCTTTCTTTCTATCACTTTTCAATTTCCTATATTGTAATTGTAAATTGTAATATTGTAATAATCCTACCTATGTCTATGTATTCTTCAGCTCTAGATCTCTCCTATATTGTGCCCATTCGCAGTGTAGATAACAGATGGTTCAGTTTTGGAAGAGGATTTTAGGTGGAATTTAAGAGAAAAGTAGGCAGAATTTGAATTATCTCTTGGAATTACCTTTCCTATGTACTGCATAAATTATAAAAGAGTAAAAGAATATAACAATTGGTTTATTCATAGGGGAGTTAACTGTTTCATATGCATTCTTCTGTGTTATTCAGAAGACAGCTGTCAGACTAAATAAAAATATGTGATAAAAACAGACTCATCTTTTTAATTGATTTTAATCTATCTGCATCCAGCCAAATAATGCTCCCCATTGATATGGCAAATAGCGTGAATGCAATTAGTTAGCAATTCAATGTGCCTTCCAGAAAACAGGCTCTAAACCTTCCTGGGAATAACTTTCTTTTATCTTAAGTAATGATTATTTATTTGCTTATTGAGACGTATGAAACAGCTAGGTTTTAGAATCTCTTCAGATCTGTATTTTTCAAAGAAGCTATGTAACAAACAGTGACATGTCCTACCATATAGAAACTTTTCTGAAAACATAGCATTTACACATTTTTCTTTTTTACCAGTCCTGGTGAATTGATGATTCTAGAGAGTACTCTGTAGTAAGTCTCTTAACTTTATTTTGTTTTAAAAGTAGAGTTGTGACTAGAGATCGAAAAACAAACAGAAGGCTAATTTTTATGTATTAAATTGTACTTTTGATCAAAAATACAATTATTTACCCACAGTCCCACATCAAAATTGGTAGTCAGTCCAGCATGTACCACATGTCATAGCTAAGTTAGTCTTGAGTGTTCTGCAGTAAAAGTGAAAGTCTTCACTGAACTCTGCTTCACATACCAATACTACTAATTATCTCAAATCGATTACACACTGTTCTTTCTGCACTGGATTGCAGGCTAGGATGCTTTAAGCATCCTCAGTCGTATCTGAAAGAAGGGACTTGATACTGTAACTCTATGGTAATTGTTCGCTCTATATGATCCACCAGTTATTTGCTGCACATGATGCTATGCCTAGGATGGCAGACAAATGCTTACTAGTGTAGTAATAACACAACTAAAATCAAAAGACCAAAGGCTACAAACATGAAGAACACTGAGGAATGTCTGGAGTGACAGCCTCTGGATGTCTTCTCTGTCTGACAGCGTTTGGTTATCTTCTCTTAATTGACCACCTAACCTCATTTCTTTTTGCAGTTCATATAAGGTTATCATTGCTGATAGCATGATAAGCACCAGCTTTTAATTTCCAAGCTCGTACATCTGGATATAGACAGTTGGACTTCTGCTATTACCCTTGTTCCATCACTTTAGTTGATGTGAATTGTAGCAAAGCATGAAGGAAAAGTTGTTATTCATCTGTTCTCACTGGGAGATGAGCTTCTCCCAGGCTCTCACTGAAATGCTGAAGAAGGTTGTTTCTTTTGGAGTTTTTCATTTATTGTGATTACCTGAGGCTAATTAGTTGGCTCCACAGAATGACCAGAAATGAATGAAAATCAAACACCCTGTTCTTATAATTGCTTGTAAAGTTTGTTCCCAGTCTTACAGCTGGTTCCCCAGTTTCCATCCATTTCTAACAGATCATCAACAGGCAAGTAAGAATCTTACACATTTTGGGCTGCTGCAAGAACTCAAATTCTAGTTAACTCATTGCTTCTGTGCTGATTTTAGGTACCTCCCTCACTTCAGCATTGTTCAAGGCTAGCCTGGCCCTACAAATAACTCTGCCATTTATGTGTTTTTGCCTCTCTAATTGGTGTAATTGCAAGTCTCCATTGTTACTGAGCCTACCTTGTATGCAGATAATTTCTTTTCCAATCTCTTCAGAGGGAGCTACCTCTAGATTATTGCTTAATCTCAGTTGATTTGCACTCTCTACTGCAAGGAGATTTTAAATTTTTACAGGAAAACTCCTCAGACGTTTTTCATCAAAGAGGTTTTCCCAGTAGATTGAGTCTGATGTAATTTTCCAGCACATACTGAGATTTCCTGACTCCCTGGTTTGTGATATTTTTAAAATCATCTACTGTCTTAATTTTAGATAACTGAAGATGGCTTAGTCTATATTCTACATAATGGCCATTCATTCCAGTTATGTTGCTACATGTAAGGAGGTAAGGCTTTCCTTAATTTCCGAAATTTATCCTTCTGGTGAGGTGAATGACCTTTGTTAACATAGTACTATTGCACATTTTTTCCTTTCCAAGAAGTTTCTCTGAAAGCAGAGCTACAGGCATAATATATTACCAAAACTAAACATAGTGAAAAATCACTTTAACAGAAATTATTTTTAGTTGTCACCTAGTGATCCCTACCTTTAGTTTAAGTACTCTCTATGGAATAACATGAAGTTATTTTTGCCTGAAGGCTATTTCTGTTAGATACATGAAAAATACTTGCGATTTATACAAACCAGCTTCTTTCCTCATGTGTGATTTTTGCCTATAGGACTTTCACTATCAATTCACTTGACATCTTCTGGAAGTCAGATATAATTACAAAAAGCTGAAAGCATTTGTTTACTTTCTGAACTGTAGGAGGAATATGTGCTTGTGCTAGAAAATATTCTGATATTTAATCTCTTGAGGATTATGCTGTGAAGTGCATAATCTAATGCTAAACATAGTTTTATCCCTTAATAGATCCTCAGTGGATGCCCACAATGTGGCACCTGGACATCAATATATGAGTGAGCTTCATTTCTCTGATTATTCAAGTGACTGAAGTAGAAATGAGATGCTTTGTGTTCTGTGTAATGCAGTGTTCTTAGGTAAAAAAAAAAAAAAGAAAAAAAAGAAAATATGCCAATAGAAGATATTTCTATTATAAAAGTATAAGGTTCCACCAAGTCAGTGAAAATGCAGTGTAAGATTGACTTTCTCTAGCTGAGACCTTAAATGCACTTTATACGTAGTCAGTATGGTCGTCCTGCATTTTCTTTGGAGTAATCAGTGAGTTCTTCCCTAATTCTTTTAGGGGTTTAATGCTGCTTTTAAAACAAACAAACAAACTTGTTTTTCTAGCAGCAGGTGATAGATTAAGATGAGTACTAATTATTTTGTAAAGAGTTCCTCCACTGTCTTGCACCAGCATGTAGTGCCTGTTTAATGACAGTTTGTATTATCTGTGTTCCTAGTACCTTGTGGACTAAGGATGTGAGGGAAGGAGACTCATTATAAGATAGAATTTATATAAGAACAGTAGATGTTCTGCTAATTTTGTAAGTTTAAACAGATGGAAAAACTTCATTTTCTGAGGACAAGTGAAAGGACTCAAATGTTGATTTTTATGGAAGTAACTGCTCTTGTGGAAGACAAATGTATTTGATTTTTAGTAGATTCTAGCAGTGTGTATTTATTTTAGATTTATCTGACACATTAAAAAGCACCCATCCAAGCCTGGAAATGCCTTTGACATTTATTGAAAATCCAGGCTTACTCTAAGCAATTGCTGTTTCTTTCCATAATTATACAGCCTAGGACTCAGCAAAGCATGTATGTAACTTCAAGTACACACTTAAACGCTCTGATGGATAGGACGACTAGGCAGTGAGGAAGAATGAATTGGAAAGGTCATATTCTCTTCTCTGTTGGAGTCATTCTGGCACAGCAAAGAAACCAGAAAGTGGCAAATTTAAGTATTGGATGTGGGACCAGTAGAGCCAGATTTTATTTCAGAGTCTCTCAGAGCAGCATTACAAAAACATGAAGAGACACTTGGCAGGAACCCGGCAGCCTGCAGCAGATTCATTGGCTGTTAAAAGTATCTGGTGAAAATGAGATCAGACAGAGAAAGGAGAAGTAAAGGCCTGATCTGTGAGAGCTTAGGATCTGGTTCTGATCAGGGGACTGCAAGGAATATTCTTATCCTTGCTTCAAACGTATTTCAAAACAATGCGGTGTTACAATATTTAAGGTTAGGTAAATGTGCCTCACAAAGAATTTTTTTGGATTCATTAAGAAGAGATTGTATGCTCTAGATGAATTGAAGAATACTTCAGTGCAGTTGTACCATTTGTACAACCTCTGTTGGAGTAGACTTACTTAAGTTAATGTTCATTTAAAAAGAAGTTAGGAAAAATATTTTCCAGTGAGATTCTGTGTAAATCTAACATCTTCTCAGTGACCTAGATAATTTTTCCACCAATTTATTTCATTATTATTTATAAGAACACTAGGTTTCAGGCCTATTTCTGAGAAGGAAACACAGCTAACAAAGGGACAACTGTACTGTTTCTGTTCCAAGTTCCTTCTTGCAGGCAGCCATCTGAGCAGATGATATGAACTATAGGCTGTCCTGAATTATCATTTTGAGGGGGAAAAAAAAAAGCAGCTCCAAAGTATTTTACATGTGTTTTGACTACTGTTTAAAACTGTGACTCGAGGTATAGAAAACTGGCAACCCCATATAGTCTTCCTACTTCATAAAAATCACGTGTCTGAATTCTCAGATTCATAGTGATCACTGAATAAGAAATCTTGAAGGAGAGTTGTTTTTTTTTAAAGAGAGATTTGGTTAGAAAAGTAGCCGCTGTGCTTTGAGAATGAAAACATTACTATCACCATACTACACATAATGGTTTGTACCTGGAAGATAAGGCATCCATAGGAGAATCTCACTCCAAAGGCTTTCTATAGAACAAAGTACGTTAGAAATAATGCAATCCCAACCTCAGATAAAATGTCAAGAAGTTCTTGGTTTAAAATAAAATTATTCTATGTCATTTCAATTTTGGCTGCTTTTCATTATTAAAGGTAACTTTTTGAGTGGAAGAATTAGCCTATTTCCAATCAGAAGACTGTGTGGTTAAATCTAAGAAATTAGAAATGAAATTGTAGCTTTCTTTCTGTAGGTTTTCATGTTGAAAGCTGGCTTTAATAAGTTTTTTTTTTTTAATAAAACATTTAATTAAGATATATATATATATATATTATATCACCCCAGCTAGATTAGCAAACTAGTAACCAGTATTCTGAGATGAAGCTGTTCTACCTCCGCTTTAAAAGACGTGTTGTAATGACCTTATTAAAAAACCCTGTCTTAGTTTTTGGTGCAATATTTGAATTTGTTAGGACAACTTAGAGAACATATAACAACTCAAGATGAACAGCTGAGATGCAGAAAACTAAATAGTGGCCACCTAGAAATAAATCCAGAAAATGAATCAGAAGTGAGAATCTTGTACTAGAAATCTTATATCTCCTGGCATTTTAAGTTTAATAAATACAAACATAAATAGCTTCAGTAGTATTGATGTTAAGAAATGGGGATAATTGTGTTGTCCAAAGCCTAAAAGTATTTCTATGCTACACCACCTTCTCTCCCCCCCAAAAAAGGGGAGGAAACGGAATGTATCTACTTTGAAACATTTTAAAGATTCTTGGACACCTATTATATATTTAATGAAATAAGCTATTGCCTGTGCACCCATTAAAGAACAAAGTAGAAATAATAGCTTAACTGTTGCACAGGATAAGAACTAAATGGTAAAATCATAAGTTGATTTAGAAGTCTTATACTAGATCAATTCTTCTTGTCACATGGAGTAGTTTAACACAAAACTGTTGCTTTTGTTGTTTCTGATTTCTTTTTCTCTTCATTGTTTTTTTTTTTTTTTTTCCTTATAGTGACGTCAAGCACTCTTTTAAAGCTGTATCACTTTCCTCTTGACATTATCTACTGTAGCTGGGAAGATCTTATGAGAAGTACAGATGTTTTCATAGAGGCTCATTGTGTGCCTATAGAAGATGTATGCTAATCTCCCTCTTGCAAACTTAGCTCTTTAGATCTTTAAAATAGCCTGTATAAAGCAAGCAGATGCAAATACTCCAGAGAAGAGTATGGAAACCCATGTAGGAAGAGTAGATTTATGCCAACCCGTTATATCGATTTGACAGTGACTATATACCTGCTAACAGATTTTCCACAACAGATGTTTGTGAAAGCTGCAAAACAGAAATGTAGTAGGACTCCAGAAGAGGAAGATGTTTATAATGAGCTGTATGAAAATGATATGGACATTTGCCATGTTGTCTAAAAATCTAGTTGTAGTTGACTTCTCATTTATGTACTATGGGAGAGAAGAAGTGCTCAAACAAGCACCACCGAAACCAATAAAAACTCTTGAAACAGAGAAAAGTCAAGATTTACTTGGCAAGGTAGCTTAAAGTAAAGGGTTTGACAGCCTATCATCTGTCTTTCTCTTCCCTTCCTAGCCTGCTATGCTTGTAGAGTGGATTGTGCTTTGCTGTCATTCCAGCAACTTTCATCAGCTTTCTGAGTTGCAACAAATTCTGCAGATCCCTTTCTGAATCTCTAGGAATGTCTTTTTTCTTTACCATCAGCTCTGAGGTTTGGTTTTTGAGCCTGTTCCCTGTTTTTCTTAGGAGACTCTTAATCTCTGCTTTTGCTGGAGGCACCTATCTTGCTGTGTTTCTCAGTCATTCTGTCTGCTTCATCTTGCATTCAAAAGCAACCACTCTGAAAGGACCATCCACTTCCATCCAAGAGGTTTCACAGTAGGCTGTATGCTGTATGTGAGCTGCAGCTGGCAAATGAAAAAACAGAATTGTTGCCTTGTTGCCTTTTATCTTCCCATTGACCACCTGAAAGATGTGCTAATGTGGCAATGCTGAAGGAAAGTTGGCTGTGCCATGAATTTGGGAGGCCTGATGAGAAGTGTAAGTGGAGTTGTTTTTTACTGTTGTGTCCCAGTATTTAGGAAGAGGTGTAGAGACAAAGATAACAGCAACTAATTGAAGGACTGTTTCCTTTCATAGTATGTTAATATTGTATCAGTTATTCATGTTAAAGGGTTTTAGCTGTTATTCCCTTCCTATTTACCCGATGTGAGAGGCCAAGTACAATCCCCTGTAATAGTAAACGATGAATGATTACTTCCAGGAAAATTCTTCCTCCCTCAGATGACAACAGAAAGGACCAGAATGATGGGTGGAAGCTATCACTTGGTGATATATTTTAATTAAAAAATAATAGTTCATATACCTTTTAAGAATCAAAATAAAATGTTTCTCAGCTTAACTGATGATTATCTAGCTTGCTTGTGTTGATAGAAGCTTGGGGGAGAAAACAAAAACAAAAATCATAAAGAAGTTCAGCCAATCATCTTAGAATGAAGTATATAGCATAGTGAAAAACAAGTTTTGAGAGAACAGATTTACAATTGACCAAAGCATAGCTTGCATCTGTCCTTCAAATAAATGAAAATGCAGCTGTTCAGTGATGTAACATTAGACTAATGTACCAAGGACTACAAGGCTAAACGATGGCATCAGAGTCATTTAGCTTATATGAAATAGGCATTTAAATTAATCACTGTCCTGGAGTGAATATGTCATTGAAAACAAGGATCCTGGTTCGATGTATATTCTTGACCAGTTTCTTGTCTCTCTCTGCTCTGTAGGCATAGCACCAATTGTGTAGCCACGCATTCTAAGAACTCCTGAGTGTGCATGCTGTGTAGGATAAGTTAAGGCACACGATTCACAAAAAGCAAAGTGATTTTCTGACTTAGTCGTTATGGGTATGAAAGGAAATGGGTCACTTCTAGTCGTTTGATAGTTCTGTTTTCATAAGTAGGTCACATTATTGGAATTAATGTGAAATTAATATATTTCCATGAACTTAATTTCTTGCAACTGCAACAAATTAAGGAAAGGGTTTTAACTGTAGCTTCCAAATCTGCACTGTGTTATGTTAATGCAGAAAAGCAGTCAATTGATTGCCTTTTTTTCTTTAAGGAACCAAAATTGTTTTATCCAAAATCTTCTTGCCTTGATGTATAGACCTTTTTTATCTGGATGCATATAGCATTTTATAATGCTTAGTCTTAATAGTAAAAGGAAGGCATCTTGTTATTTGTATGCCTATGCGCTTTGTGGGTTTTGTTTTCTGAGAAACAAATGGAAGTAATTTGAGAGAGAGAATGTCACAAAGAACTAAATCTGGATCTCAATCAAAACCATGAACCTTGTTGAGAAGACATAATCTATACTTTGAAAGATCTGGCTTTAAAATATAAAGCTTTCTCTCACATCAATGTCACTGATGAAGAACTTATTTAATGGAGGGTTCTGCTTTTAATTGTAGATCACTACATCAAATTCCAGAAGATAAATGAATGTGAAACAAATTTATACTGACTCTGTCAATAGCTTCTCTGACACTAGTGTTTTACCTCTTGGACAAAGGGAACTTTGGGATCCAGTGAAGATGACTAAAAAGCGTTCTCTTTGTTTAATTCAAATGTTAAATTCCTGTCAGCTCAAGCACTACATTATTAATTAAAAAAAAGAATGCTAAAAGAAGCTGATGTTTGCTTTTTTTCCAGAGTGTGCACACGTGCTGTTTTACTGAGACCTTTACAAGCTGCTGTTGGCTAGCTGTACACTCCTGAGGCTGTTTTATGATTGTTCACCCTTTCTGCAGAAAACAAATACAGCAACTTATGCCATGACATTTTGTGACATTTCCAGATATGAACATCTGGGAAGTTTAGTGTGACAGTGACAGCAAAGCTGACAATGATTTTTTTCCAGTGCCACGTACAGCCTGGGCATCTGCAGTTGTCTTTTTCATTTTATTTTCCTTTCTTTCTCCCTCCTTCTCCTACCCGGAAGTGTAATACAGACCTTTTCTATTCTGGCCTTGGAGATAGAATAATATCCCATATTTATTTCAAAGCTGTGCACGGGGCATTGTGTATCAAGTGCATCAAAAGACAGTTCAGAGCGAAAGGGAAGTGTGTTCTAGCTAGCAAGAGGAAACACAGCTGCACAAGTTGGTCTAATTGCAGGCATTGGGTGGATTTGATCATCAGATGTCTACTCTGCATAAAATGGAACTTAAACAGCTAAACATTAATTACTTCTATTATTGCATTTATATATTGAGATGGGGGGGTGGGAAACAACACATTGTGGATATTAAGCCAAACAGAGAGAAGGGGGGACAGAGGGCAACCAAACCCACCCGCCAACTAGTTGCTGTATTTAAATTGTAAAATGTTTGATTTCTGAAAGGAAAGATGCCCTGGAGGAGGGTAACGGTTTTTAAAGGAATGCCTCAAACTGCAATGCTAATCCGGTTAGTTAATAATGTAAAACAAAATAAAGTATACCAAGACTTGGAAAATGTTATCTGAATCATGTCAAATTAGAATGTCATTGAGAAATGTTGGTGTGGGAGATGGCATGGAGTTAGAGATGGAAAAAGCTGTGGGCCACTGTTTATGTTCATATTGGATTTCATCTCTGCATCTAGCAATTTATCTAAAAGGAAGTTTAAATGTGAAATTATGATTTTCTGCAACCTAATGGTGCAAAGCACGAGCAATGAGTCAATGTGTTATTTCAAGTCTGTTTTCAACTTAAACTATTTCTTTGCTTTTTCTGCTGTCTTAGATGCAAACAAACTGTGCTTTGTAAGGAACAGTTTCTTTCTTGTTGTGAGATCTGATACTGAATGCCATATCAACAACGCTGCATAACATGTCTTGGATTTGTTTTTATTCGCAGCTATAAATTTGTGTGGAAGAAGTCAATAGAATCATTAGCTAGGACTTAAAATTGCACTGTGGCTTTTAAAGATAATTTCAAAGACTAATGCCTCAAACAAATACTTCCCTATCTAAAAAAGGTATTTTAATGTAAGATTCAATATCCTTCTTAATTTTTATCCTTTGAGAATGTCTACTTCATCTCAGAGTGATAGCTAAGTAGCTTATATGTAATTGTTTTTGTTTGGATTTCCTGCAGGCAAAC
Organism: Phasianus colchicus; assembly: GCF_987193195.1. Classification (NCBI taxonomy): domain Eukaryota; kingdom Metazoa; phylum Chordata; class Aves; order Galliformes; family Phasianidae; genus Phasianus; species Phasianus colchicus. The sequence continues at coordinate 60,457,681 of NC_143437.1, read as the reverse complement.
ACTGTTCTGAGTTTGGCTGTGTTTACACACAACACTGATCTTGCATGCATTTTTCCCACAAAGAACAGCCTTGAAATATTTGTAGTGGTGATTGGAAAAAAAAAAAAATGCATAAAGAAGAAGAAGAAAGCAGGATGCAAGAGAAAAGTAATATGTTAGGTGAGCATATTCCAATATCCTCTAGGAAAACTTATATTTATTGGGGTTTGGGTTTTTTGGTTTTTTTTTTTTTTTTTTTTTTTGAGATAATAGAAATAGCTATATCAAATCCAGTCTTCTATTCTGCCCTAGAATGGGTACTATTGCTAGATACAGTGCCAGGTCTCTGGACAGAAAAATCTCTTTCTAGTCTTTATTAGTAGAGATTCCCTGAACAAGTTGTTCACAAAATTTTCTTTTCCTTGAAAAATAGTGCTGTTTCCCTGCATTTTGTTTGAAAGCCCCTCTACTAAGCTCATTTATTAGCAAAGAATATTCTAAGGGATATTCTAAAGGAGTGTGATAGGACTCTGCAGCCCATAGCTTGTGAATTGGAATCAAAGAATTGGCAGATTGAGCTTGCAGAGCAGCTCCTCCCTCTGCCTGGGAAAGCTGTTCCTGGAGGAGAAGCAGAGCTGGTGGATGCCTCTGTGTCACATTCTGGTGAGGGCTTTGCTGGCCAAGAGGCAATTGTGACTTCTGAGGTGGTTTCCTACCTTGTCCTAGAAAAATTTAATCAATCATAGAGTATGTCTGTACATTTTTTAGTCTTCCATTAGGCAGTGGTCGTTCAGCCTGAGACAGTTCTGATTGAAATGAAGTAATTTCCTTACCCACCTGAATATATTAAAACAAAGGAGATTATAATAACTTTAGCTGGGAGGTGTCCTGATTAATTGAATTCCAGGAAGAGTTTCTCTTTTACCTCTTTTCCCTCTCCTCCTCTCCAGCTTTCCCTTCGTATAAAACTCTCACGCATCTTTCCTTACTTTGTGTTTTTTGTTTTGACCCTTTTTATCCTGTCATAAACCTAAGCAAATTGGTAGAGCAAAACCCAAATACAAGTGTCAGTATCCTACAGAGAGGTTTCCTTAGAAGACAGCAGGCAGCAGACTTCTTTTTTTCTGCTTCACAGTATGGGGATGTAGCAAATATGACCAGCTGTTCCATGGAGAGTTTTGGCACAGTGAAACCATTTTGTGCAGTGATGCTCTGGCCTCACCCCAAGCTTTTTCTCTCCAAGCTCTCTTACTGAGTGTACTGAAGAGTTCTGACTGGGATATGTAATGGCCCTCTTCCTCTCCACCCCACCTCTAGACATCTCTATGGTTTGAGCCCCCCTGTGGAGAAGAAATAATCTTTCTATTGCTTTCTGTTTCTTTTGGCTCATGAGCCCCGGTGTCAGTAAACATAAGGACCTTTTATATCCCCGTCCCTGACTGGTGCCTGGCTCACAATGTTGTATTGTCTAAGACACCTATTTCAGTTTTCAGCTTGGCTGAGTGACCCTCTATTCACCCTGTCTTTGCTTCCTTATTAGTGGCAAGAAAAGCAAATTCATTCAAGTTTACTGCAGCTCTGATTCTTTCATTCCTAGGGACTTCTGAAATTTTCATCTTTCTGAAGGGACAAGTGCTTTTCAACATATCTAGAGGTGCTACTGCTTTTAGTGTGTCTTCTACTATCTATCTTCATGATTGTAATATCTTCATAGGGATGTTTTTTCAGAGTTAAACTCTGAATTAGTTCTCCACTTCTTCCTCTTTTTTTTTTTTTTGTGAGTCTTCCTATGCAAACTCAGCTGAACTCCGTGCACTGTGTTGTATGTAGCCTGATTTTATGCACATACTTCATTGAAAGTTGAAAAAAACCTAGTAAATATTTCTTGCATCTGTTACAGACCCTGGATTCTAAGACAGTAATCTGTAGGTGATATTGGTATCCATGATGTGCAGGCTGCAATGCCACAGACACAGGTGCAACCACATAAGAAGTTGCCATCCTAGAGTGTACCTGTGCAGGTGACATACCAGAATCAAACCTGAAGTTGGAAACTGAATGAAATGAGAAACACCTCAAGCATTATGGTGACAGAGTTACAGTTAATATATCTAAAATAAGCACGCAAATGTACAGAGTCAATCAAAATAGAAATGTTTTAAATATACTTTGGCATATTGTGGAGCCTGTAGCTGATACCTTCAGGATGCTAGGCATAGAATTTTCCCCAACTTTAACCTTTTAGCTAGCATCTTGTGCCTCATAAGAGAGACTCCCATAGGCTCCAAATGACATTTGTTTTTTTTTTTTTTTTTAAAGAATAAAGACTACATAGAACAGTGAAGTGAACTAAAGGTAGATATTGTATCACACTGCTTATTTCATACTTCTCAATCCATGCTATTTTCTATACTAGTAGCTTGGATGTCAGTTTTGTAAGCAATTTAGTGGAATGGTATGAAATAGAAGAGCACAGAAATATTACAAAAATCAAAAAGTCAAAAAAGTCAACATTGTCATTTTTCAGACTCTAAGACAGGTGGCAACTGCTAGGTTTGGTGTGTATGCTTGTTCTGTCAATCCATCTATTAGAGGTCCTACTAACACATTGTCTAGGACTATACGCAGTACATTACACTCCGATTTTTTCCTCTGACATAATACTAGCTTTCACCCTCAAGCTCAGTATTGTTTTTTGCCATGTGTTAATTTCTTGCATGAATGCCTTATTTACCTTCATTTAGAGTATGCTGCAGGTGGAAACAGAACAATGCTTACTGGTAATATTTGTGGTGGCAAAAAACTGAAGGACAGCTCAGGGTCTTGCATAGCTCCAGGGTATCACCACTGTGAAAGCAATTTGGAGGTGTGATTTGTCATTAAGGAGGACTGGCTTCTTAAATACTGGTGCTTCATAGGACTAACAAGCTTTGTGAAGTTTAGCAGCCTCCTCAAAGCAAGCAGATCCAGCAGTTTCTGGGCCCCATCCAAAAGTCATTTAAGGCAACAGGAGTTTTTCCTGGAATTTCATCCAGTGTTTGATCAACCCTCAGAGATGTTTTTCCTTCTTTGTACTTTTATCCCTCATTTTCAAATTTACGTAATAATGGAGTTGGTCAGATGAAATATTCATTGTACACTGTTGTGCTTTATAAGTATCGCTGAAGTTGTATTTATACAATTTATGTTGTGTCTTAAACTCAGATGCACTGACTTCATTAGTAGTAGTTATAGTGGATATTCAGCAAAGGTAGTTAGGCATGAATATAAATTAATAGAAATTCACCCCCCAATGCAACAAGCTTTGTAGGAGATCCTTTAGGTACTATACTATATGGAGAAATCATTCCTTTATATTGTTTTCCTTTGTTACCTGAGTAGTTCTTGGTTTTCAAAGTCTTTTAGACCCATGCTCTGCATGTATGAGTTTTCCATCATCTTGGAGTCTTCATATCTGTTTTGCTGCTCTGCTAGCATTTAGTTCTCTAGTGATACAAGCAGTTGAGCCAGTTTTTTTCCAAATGGTCTAGAATGCATATTTCTTCAGTTAGCTTTTATGACTAAATGCATAACTACCCCAAAAGTAATGCCTCTTATTTGTTTTTGTGGAAATTGCAATAGCTAGGAAGAGCACAAAAACGTTCTATTGCTGAAGACACTTTTAAACGCTGTAAAGTAGATTTAATAGCCTTCAAAGAGAATGATCAAGGAAAAAAAAAGAAAAAACATGAAAATTACACGTTACATTGCCCAAATAGCCTAGGGAATTTAGCCATATGCAAGAGTGGTTCTGAAAGTAATGTGGAACTGGTGAAAGATGTGAAATTGAATGTTGAAAAATAGTGTTTTGTAGCTGTGAAGTTGCTCAATCAAATAGTTCCGTTGTGTTCTTTCTATCTTTTGAAGTTTCCACAGAAAAAATAGGAGGCATTACTTTCAGAGCAACCTACATACGTTCGTCTTTGTTTTTGTGGCATTGAATCATCATCAGAAATACTATTATTAAATATTCATGTGGGTATGAGTGCACGTATACATATATGCATATTTTTGCATGTAAACTTATACCATGTTTGTGACAATAAAAGAAGAGTGTAGGAAATGTTTCTGTTGTAACTATCTATACTATGTGCTTCTTGCTCCTCTTTCTAGGAGTGCAGAAACATGATTTGCATTTGCCTTGTAGATAAATGCAGGAGTCACTTAAAAGCATAGTAAAATTAAAATCACAAATAAATGCCTTAAAAATCAAACACACAACAACAATACAGTAATACTTGAACCGTGATCATATTGTCATAAGACAGCACATGACTTCAAGTATAAAACAGTGTCTACGAACACTCATGTTTCTGATTGTAGACATACTTCTAAATTCAGATTTAAGACGGAACTTTACTTATTGAAAGGTTATGCCATAACTGCCAATTTCATGGTTTCTTGCCCTTTTCCTTTCAAGCATCTGATACTGGTCACTGTCAGAGGAAATTGGACTAGATGAATTGGTCTGAATCACTATTGCAATGCTTGTATTATTTATTGTGAGGAAATGATCATTTTGGTGGATATTTTACCAATAAGAACACTTCTAACAGGTAGACATTAGAGAAACAAATTGTGATAACACGCTTGGCCATTGTGATGATTTTAGAATGCATGGTTTTTAAAATTCAAACTTACAGATTGATCAGCAAATCTTTATATAGACAAATTAACTGTTTTGTTGTACCTTTAAAAAAAAATCATCATATAACGTGATTCAGTGTTCCACTCAAACTAATGAAATTTCAAAGTTAGCAAATAATGTACAGTACAAGGAGTGATAAATTTCGGACAAGAGCACCTAAGGATTTCTTCAAGGAAACAAATCTTATTATGAATTTCACACAGCAGTTTTCGATTTATAAGTTGAACTTCTAGATCATATAAATATCAAATTGTAATAATGCTACTAAATGATTTTCTTCCCTTTTACTTATGGTTTTTCTATTTTCAATAGTACTGGTAAAACTAAGAGTCCCTTTGAAGTAACATGTTATGGGTCAGAGAGAAGAAGATACGTATCATGGAAAACATTTCTGTGTTGGGTTACACAGAGGGTATTTCTTTTTCCTGTTTTCTTTTTCTGTAAATTCTTTTTCCACTAGGTGTCCCAAGTACAAGAAATTTGAGATTCATGTCACTTAGTTTGAAAGATTGGCTTTCTTTCCCCAAGTCAAACAATCTTCTAAGGACATATTCAGTGTTACTTTGCTTTCATTCTAGGGATTTAACTCATCCCAGCTGAAGTTCTGTTATCAAAAATATATTTAAGAAAAGACGAGACAGGAATCATGAAAAACATAAATGTGTCCTTTATGGACTTGTAAAACTGACCTCCAAAACATCACTGAGGCCACTGTAAAATTGAAGGCCTCCGCAGCATTGAGATAACAAATCTTTGAATAATCATATTTCCTTTAAAGAGTTAAGAGTAATACAGAGTCAATTCTTGTTGGAAACTGTGCATCAGATAATTCTTGATCTTTCCAGAAATCTGTGTGAAAGAGAGCCTAATTGCTCCAAATTCTTCATAAGAATATGCATGGAAACAGTGAAGTGTTGGATGTCCTGCGTACTTCAGTGCCATGGAGAAAAAAAACTCTCTGTTAATGAGGCCACATTGGAACTCAAAAAATATTTGGCAAGCACCTTGAATTGTCATTGCAGCTTCAAAGGTAGCAGACAAAAAATATAAGTACTGTGTACCATTTGTGAGGACAGAATGGACTGATGCAAACTCCTGCTGAGGGAAAGCCAAGATGACCAGATCTGCATGGTCATGAAAGTTATTTATTGGCAAGCTCACAGTTTAGCATGTCAAATTATTAGGTCCTTCTGGCATGTTATGATTTTCTTAATTATAAGAAGTTTACAGATTTTGTTGATTAGGTCACTGCAGGAGTGCAGAAAAGAATTTGAATCCCTAATTGCTGAGGGACAGCTGTTTGCAAAGGTGTTCTTGCTACCAGCTCTAGATGCTGCAGTTACTATGTTAAAGTCAATGGAAATATATGTGCTAATGAGCCACTTTCTACTTGCTCTAGAATTCTGAGATCCCAGGAGTGATGATGTGTTCAACAGAGTAGGATCTTCTGCTTGGATGATGTGATTAGTTCTGCGTGAAAAAGGGCAATGCCCTTCATGCTTTGAATGATTCCTTTGCTGCAAGTATTTCTTCTAATGTGTATATGATTGTGGAAGGAAAAAAAAAAAAAATACAAAACAATTTTCTGATAGTTGGTCCATGTCCATGATAGGATAACACAAAAATCTGATCTTTGGGAATGCTGTGAGGTCCCATTATACTTAAGGAATTATGAAATACTCTGTTTCTCACTGTTGGTTTTTTTTTTTTTTAGTAACAATCCTGAGAAGATGGATTTGAGTTATCATTTTGCCATTTGTATAGATTTTAGTCATTTTTCACTTTAGAAGCTATCTTTTCTCATTCTTGCTTTTGAGTTTTGCGGCAATGTGGACTGCAAGGCCAGATAGCATTGTGAGTTGCCTCGCATCTGTCTCCAACTGTTTTATCTACCTTTAGAATCCAGTCCTGCCATGAGATTGAGGAAATAAATATTCTCTCTTGCAACAAATACAGAGTTCCTTATGAATAACAAAGAATTCCTATTCAAACTATTTTTTAAATTTTTTCCACTGCAGAGGAACACTTCAGCGTCCTCCCTGCTTTCACTGGCCTACTAAACTCCAGAAAAATTTCCAGAATTTTACTAGATTCTCAAATGATAATCAGTGATGGAAAACACTGACAGAGCAAATTCTTGCTTTTTTTTTCCTTTTTTTTTTTTTTTTAAAGCCCTCCTAACTGTAACTGTGCTAGATAATAACACTAGCTGAAAGCATCACATTTTGTCCAGGCGCAGTTTAGACATATTCTCCTTAGTGACTTCTGATACAAAGATCTTGACAGAGTAAAAAAGAAAGGATATTTAGACAAGCACTACGGTGATCAGGCTGAGGATATAAAAGTCACTGTAATAAATGAAAGCCCTTTATGTAATTTATGTAGGAACCTAATGACTGTGCAGACAGACCATGACTTAATTTCTTCAGTAACAGGTTGCATCCACAATTTCTCTGGGCTGCCTGTTCCAGCACCCTACCACTCTCTCTGTAAAGAACTTCCCACTGACATCCAACCTAAACCTTCCCTCTTGAGCTTAAAATCATTCTCCCTTGTTCTGTCACTATTTGCCCTCATAAAAAGTTGATTCCCTTCCTGTTTATAATCCCATTTTCGATACTCCTTGCAGCCTTCTCTTCTCCAAGCTGAACAAGACCAGCTCCATTGGCCTGCCATCGTAGGAGAGGTGCTCCAGCCCTCTGATCATCTTCATGGCCCTCCCCCTTTTGATCAAGTTATTGCTTTTTAATCATTAAATAAGCATTAGAAACTTTGAATAAGAAAGTAAAAGTACTTGTTTGTATATCACCGTAAGTTCTTAGGTATTTGTTGTCCCTAACTTTGTAATAGTGCATAGTATTCTGCAGTTGGCTTTCTTTTCTATGATTGAAAACATGGGGAAAAAAAAAAAAAAAAGTCTTCTGCAATGGAGAAAGACCAAAATATAGCTTCCATTCTTTCCTGACAAGAGAGATCACAATGCAATCTCTGTCAGGTACTGCTGCATATTTCCCATCTGATATTTTCAAGCCTAAGAATACTGAATGGAAGTACAGAATTCTTGGGATGAACAGCAGATGTGTCAAGAAAATGTATTCATCCTTTTTATTAATTACTGATTTCTAGTTTACTCTCTGCTCTGGGCATTTTGTTATTCTTTTGAATGTGTTCATATTTTCTTAGAGAAAAGCATGTTTGTTTCCTCGATCCTGGGAACCATTTGTAGTTTCACATACAGGGGTGTAAGCGTAACCTATGATGCATAAACTAATTGCTTCTTTTACCCTGAAGAAGTCATCTTTAGATGCAATATAATTCTGAGTATTCTAATTCTGCTTAGTGCTCTGTTACACTAGTTGAGAAACTTGTATAATCTTCAGTACTCATCAGAAGCTTTGGGCAAATAATGAACGTTTTATGGCTCATCAATAAATGGTTGCCAAAGACCTTGTGAAGAAAGGGTTTTTTTTTTTGATTGGTTCATGTATGGATATGTGAAGAATTGTAGCCCTCTGAACATACCTTTTACTTTTTGGACAACTGACAAAATACCAGCTAACACACTAGGAGAAATTAAAAACTGCACAGTTTACAGTTATTTTATTCTTAAGAAATCTTGACTATAGACTAGAATATATAGAATATATATATCCAGAATGGCTCTGCAAGTATGTGGCTGTGTGTGGCTAAATCCTGTTTTCAAAATGACTGATACACAAGACTAGCTTTCTCATTGTTAATAGCAAAGGTTAAATGTCTCCTTTAAGCTTTTTTGTTCATGGAGCTAACTTGCCAAGTCATTTTCAGCAGCCAGTGCTTCAGATGTCAGTGCTGGGTTTATTGAAGACACTCTCAGCTTCAAAGTGAAGCGGGGTCTTTGCGTTCAGATAGAGCTTCCTTAACAGTATTGCCATTCTTATTTTTAACAATGGAAATATCAAAATGGAGATGTCTGGAACTACTTTGCCACAAATGTTTGCTCAGTGTAGCAGGGCAGATGCACTTCTCATCCTTGCAAGCAGCAACACCACTGAGGTTAAAGCATTCAAGATGTGTAATATGTAATGGAGTGTACTGTACCTCTTCCAAGAGGAGCTACTGGCTGCTTTTTCTCTGGTTGATGGACAAGGCAAGTGCCACATATTTGAGTTATCTCTCTGCATCTGAGAGAGATGTTTGACTGAACAAATTTAGGTAGTTTCTAGTATCCTGCCTTAAACTCACAGACAGTAGTAATGCTGCAAGAGATTATTTGACCAAAAGAGAAAATCCAATCGGTCCAGTATCTGAACTTCCTCCTAAAAAATACTGATTAATAAAATATCTTTCTAAAGATGAGCATGATGAGTTTAACAGTCATTGTCAAGATGTAATGAACTCTAACTTACGTCTCAGCATGTAGCCATTATTTATAAGAAATCAAAACTGTCAGATTTTAGCATAAAATACCATGTATCAGAGCTACTCATATTCAACTGATTAGTCCTTTACACTAAGCAAAATAATTGTCAGAGTGGAAAAAGAGATACTATAACGCAGTAATGAGAAGTTATGCTTCTGTAAATCATCGTCTTACTCGTTCATTTCTTAATTTTTCTATCTTGTTCTGATGGCTTACAGAACTTGGTCATATAAGGAAATGTAAACTAGAGAGGTCTTTGGAGACTGAAAACTCTTTTAAGTGTGCATACTGCTATTCAGGAATTCCAACCCCTGAGAATTGGACAGCTTGTTCCAAGATTTTCCCTTAGAGGGAAAGACTGAGCATCTTTGGTATCAGATTCAGTAGCTGTTGTTCTGGAACAGACCATTCATGACAAGTGAGATAAAATACCTGCTTCTACAGGGATGTAAAGACAGGAGTATTTCAAACAGAGTCAGAAATATATCAGCTTTCAAGACAGGTTTGTATTTCAAAAAGAGGGGGAAGAAAAGGCTTCATGGAGCACTGTTGCCTTGTTGAAAAGCTGCTTTGGAGCAATGCATTTGTGTTAAAGGTGTGGATCTATTGTCTTAAGGAACGTAAACGCAGATGTATGTACATGTCTTCTTTTACAGTTCTCTCTTGGCTTAGTTATCTCAGTTATCTCTCTCAGCAATTGAAAATGAATGTTAACAATTGTAAATCTATAGTTGACGTTCTAGTAAGGAAAGACAAAATTGTAAAAACATAGTACCATAATGCACTGATTTGCCTCCAGTGTCCCATTTTCAACAACAAAAGGAAATAACTCTTAAAACGTACATAAAGCTCTCCTGCCATATTTTGCTGTTATACTTGATTCATTAAACACTTCTTTGCTGTAATCAAGCCTATGAGAAAATGGCCATAGAAAAAATGATAAAAAATAAAAGCACATTTGATTGTCCATTATTATTACTATAAAACAGCACTGTGGGAGTTGTTTAGTAGTATGGAGTTTCCATAGTGTCTTACTCCTTTGTAAGCTAAGTTATTCTGTGTAAGGTACTAGAGGCAGGATAGCAATGAGAGAACCCAGAAAAGCAGCAAATATATATGGGCAGATATTTCGGGTAGGCCTCAATTTAGTGCAAATGTATATTCAATATTGACTGGAATAAAACCTTCATTGTACCAACAAACGTGTAGGTATACTTGGGAGAGATCACCCAGAAAATATCTGTGTTGTAATAAGGCGAAAGGCCGGAATTCTTGATAACATAACAACACTATTCTGGGCCAGAATCACTAGGGCACTGCCAAACCTCCACAATACTGAGCTTAGGAGTACCTAAGCTTGTTTACAATAGGTATAACAGCAGAAGCAGTAGAGTCTCCTAAGCAGGAAGTGGGTACGTTTCTGTTATCTTGTCTCAGATTCTTATGAACAGCAGAGAGATGAATTCAAATATTTTAAGTACATCTTTCCCGTCTAGCTTTGGAAATTGCACTTGGGAAATTGAAGATTGTAAGTCTGCTGAAATTATGGAAACAACTCAAGTAAAATGGTACTGTTGAGTAAGCATCCATTCTGTCTGTGCTAGGGCTTTCCATACACCTCTGAAGGAGACATGGCCAAATTATCTTGATCAGCATCTGGAACCTGAAGCAATTCAGGATTGGTTAGGAGCACAAATCTTTCTTTTCTTTTTCTTTCCCCTAGAAGTTATAGCATGAAGTATCAGAAGATTCAGGGTCCAGAGACAGACTTTATTATTATTATTATTTTAAGTCAATAAGTGCATAAATATAGATTGAAACTTTTGGCTCTTTTTATTGTAGGAAGGACACCTGATTACCACAGGTGAGAAAAGTAAGAGATTAGAAAGCTTTTCTAATACTTTAATTTAGGATTAGTTTTCCTTGATTAGTTTTGATGTGTTCACTTCACATTAGGGTAGGTGATTGGTGGAAAAGAATGGAAGTGTTAAATGACCTTTGTTCAGTGCTATCAAAAGTTTTAATAGAGTTACTGTGTTGCAACTCTGTGGTACACGCACTGTTTGTAGGGTATTGAGTCTCTCCTGGTTATAGTAATGCTTGCTTTTTCTCTTAAGCTTGGGAAGGAAGCATTGTCAAGAGGTATGAAAGTACTGCTTTTAGTTCAGTGATTTAGTTTCATCCTCGCAGAAAGTAGTCTATAAACCCACCTGAGTGAAAACAGGACATAAAGGGTGTTCCATGTTTCTGGGTGATACAACCAGAAGTTCAACAAACTCAGGTGAGTTTTCTTGTGAGAATGATGAGGGTGAAATTCTTCACCTGTGTATGGCTAGCTGTGCAATAGGGATAAAGTTATTATGTTTCAAGAGATGTCTCAGTGGGAGAAGATTTGGTGTTTATGCACTTCTGGTAAGGTTCAGTGGTTTGTATAGGTGAATGAATTAAATTCTGTTATGAATTGTTCTTCTTTATTCCTGCAGCTTTCTCTTATCTCAGGTCTGTTACTCAAACTGTGTGGGAAAATGGCTGAAGTAAGATGCTTTTTTTTCTGTCAGGTTTTGGAAGGTACACCACTGGATTTGGTTATCTGAGACTTCTTTTATGATGGAAAGTTGGTATGGGAAAACAAGGAGAAGCTTGTTGAATTGGGAGTCACTAAAGGATTAAGGACTTCAGTAGGTGCTGTTTTTCTGTGTCACTGAGACCTAGTAGTCTGTAGCCTTTCTTGTACGAGGAAATCCTGAATTAGGTAAATATTTGTTAAAATACTTTTTGTTAAATTAAATATTTGTCAACTATTTAAAACTTTTTTTTTTTTAACATCTGTTAATTCTGATGTGCTTTAACAGGAAGGTATGTTTTACTGCAGCTTTTACTATAAATCCTTTCTTGCTTCCTTTGTGATGTTGTGAATATCATTTTTCTGATCTTTATTTCTGAAACTGATTTGGGAAAGGGCCCAAGACCTTAGTTTTGTTAGAACTGATTTTGTTCTGGGTTATTAGTTGGTTATATCTTCAAGGCTGAGTGAATCATGGATCAGATTTAAGTGGCAAGGTAGAGGAAAAACATATATAGTTGGACCTATGATTTCACTTGGGAACAAAAAGAGATCAATAAGAATTCCAGCTAGGGAATGCTAGTCTGTGAAAGATGGGAGTATGATGCTAGTTATTTGATGGAAAGTGATAAGATTTTTCATTTTTAAGAAATTGCCCATAGGCTAACGTAATAAAAGCTCTTCTTTTAATAAGGAACTACTTGGACAGTGTTCTGCAGTAGGTAACTCTAGTTAATCACACTTAAATCCTGCAGAGCTAAAGCCTTTCTTTCTTCCATGGGTTCAAGTTAGGAAAAATATTCCTGAGGATTTAGAAAGTGAGCACTTACATACAGATTTATTGAAGCTGTGATAGTTTTTACATTGAGCAAAGAAATAGGAGAACTTTATTTTGCATTATTGAATTCTACTGACCTAATAGCTGCATAGCTGGTGGTCCAGATGATGATCTAAAGCCTTCAGATGGAAAGCTAGACTAATTTTTTGAATCTTGTTTTTTTTTTTTTCCCTCAGGGAGGGGTGTTGGTGATGGTAGGGGAATAGGAATAAGTGCTTCCTGTCAGTTTTCCAAACAATGGTATTTTCTTTCTTTTGGAAATACAGAAGAACAACAGAAAATATTGATCTTATAGGCCCTATAATGATATTTGCTATCAAGGAAACTGGCTAAATTGGTCACTAAATCATCTTATTGATAAAGGAAATAAGATGAGCTTGCTGAAGTGTGCGACTCTTAAGGAAAAAAAAAAATAATCCCCAGTCTCTGAGGAGAAGCAGTGGAAATGTGGGCAAGCATGTCTGAAAAATGATCTTGAAGAACTTTGCTTTTTTGTACTTGCATAGATTTGAGTTTGAAACAGTTATGCTAAGCAGATAAATTTAGAATGTGGTCTGTGTTAAAATACAGAGTGCTGTGCTTTGAGAGCTTATTTATGCTAGAACAGAAAATTAAAACGCTAAGCCTTCAGTATAAAGTGCCTCATTTGCTAGTCACTCACTCTAGTTGATTTCAGTTGATCTACATTAGTGTTAATCTTTTATGTCTACTTGTCAGATTGGGAAATTTCTGCTCTATGTATAATTGAAATGTTGCATTTTCTTGAGAACGTTCCGGTTACAGCTTCATATCATTTTGTGTGGCTGTGGAGTCAGTGTTCAACTTAAAAGATGTACTACATCTAAACATTTAATAATGGAAGGCTGTATTTTGGGGAAGTAAACATGTATAGAGCCATTTAATGCTCCAATGATGCTTACAGTGGAGAATAAAAATGTGTGTGTTTTCTCATGCTTCTGGAGGCAAAGACTTTATAACAGTGTATGTTCTGAGTATTTTTGTAGCTAAGTACCCTGGGTGGGAGATACCTAACTCTCCAAATTGATACTTTATTCTTCTTGTCTCTTATGGTTCTTCAGCTAAAATGCTTGGAAAATGATGATGATTAAACACCATACTTCTTTGTGTGTGTATAGTTTTTTATCAGGCTTAGGATATATACACTCTACAGTATTTTTCATCCCATAATCATATACTTTAGTATTTATAATCTGACAATAATGAAAGATTAGCTGTAACTGAGAACCATTCATTTTGGTAGTGATTCCATTCAAATGAAATGAAAAGCATCTACTCCTTTGTATTAGACCAAACTCAATAGCACTTTCCCTAATGCTGTACTTCTAGCTTTGTTTTCTAATTGCTTCATTTTGTTCTTTACTACAATTATTATATTTTCTCATATTGAGAAATTGATTACATACACATAGGAAAGCAGGTACTGTGTTCTTACTAATTTTTACCCTTTACTTTCTGAATAAGAACAACTGAAGGCTTAACTGTCAGTGTTTTTGTGTGGGGTAGACTGATGTGTGTGCTCTAGTGGGTAAAATTAGACAACCCTTGTGCTTCTTAAGGCTGTTCAGTGGGGCAAGAAATACCAAAGAACTGATACTCATTTGTTAGGAATCCAAGTCCTGGTTAATACATTGACTTTTTAAGCCCTTCTTGAAAATCTAGGGTTTGTGATTTGAGATAGTTTTGATTTTTTATTTCTTCCTCTCTCAAGCCCTTTGTGTGGTGGAAGGAGAGAGCAAAGAGATCCTCATCCTCGAAGAGGTGGGTGGGAAAATCAATAAAAGGGAGTCTCAGCTAAATGTGGTGAATCAAGGAGGCTGCTGTTTAAAAGATGGCCATGGCATTAAGAAGATGGCAGCAAGCAATCAGCAGGAGGGGAGAGCAGGAACACAGTGCTGTGTGCTATAAGGCTTGACATGAATTCTCTGCATTGTCTTGCTTCCACCTACTCTTTTGTTAAAGAGCTGATGGTGAGGGGCAAAAGAAAATTGGATCTCAGGACAAAAATGTAGTATGGTGTAGAAGTTTACATTCAAGTCAATTAAAGTACAAAATGAAACAGAAGGTGCTGAAGCTTTTGATGCTGAATTTTCCAAGTTATCTAAAGTTACATCCTGTCTCTGGAGTTCCAGCCTCACCTGTCTTTTGTGAGTTTTGAGATGACTAGGTAGTTGAGAAAATAAACAGGAAACATCAGAATTTGTATGAAAATGGATTTGAGGAACTAGAAATACTTACAGTTGGTTGCATATGCTTGGATTTTTTATTTACCAAACAATTCTGTGCTGTTCTTGCTGTTTCTTCTTGGAGTCATGCTTGCAGAAGACTACCTGAATCAGATTTCTTGTAATCTACCTCTGCCACACATTCTATAATCAGGACAGAAACTGCCTATTGGAGGAACCTAGATTAAGTACTGTGAAAATCTAGAGGGCTGGTCCACTTGACCACTGGGTTTGGATTAGGTGGACATGGTGCCAAGGTATTTGCTCACCATATGTGTAGCCAAATCTTTGAAGTGCCACGGGAAGCGTACATAGAAGAGTACCAGAAAATCAAACATAAATTTTAACCCTTATTTGAGATATGTGCTCTTGATTTTTTTAGACATTGTGCTTTAAAAGCTTGCAACTACTAGTAATGTGATCTGTTTAAGACAAGAAAACCACAATCAGTGTCTAGATGATAATTGTCACGTGGATGTTGGTAGCTACCTATGGATTTTCTGGGTTTTAGTAAATTATTTCAATAAAACCCAGAGCAACTGATTACCTCCTAATTATGTCAGCCTTTGCCTAGACGATATTACTACCACTGAGACAACAAAATTCAGTAGCAGGACAATAACCAAGAAAACAACAAATGTTGTGCTTTGTCTTGATCTAACCTTATTGTATGAATTCTAGTGTTTGAAGGTTGTCTTTGTCATAAACACTTATACACTTGATGCTCTGCAGGATCTTTAGGAAACTTTTATCTTGGTTCCTACTTGGCAATTAAAAACACAAAGTTCCGTCTAAGTCTTTTGCTGGTGTTAAAGTCAGGCTGCTGCCTGGATATGCAGGAATTGTGTTCCAGTTTAGAATAAGTTATTGCTAGTATTTGGCACCAGTTCCATCAGATAAAAAACATGGAAAAACTATGAAGTTTCCTCAACAGCCCTGGCAACTACTTTAATTTGTTGCCTATAAGCCTTTTTGCTGACTGAGATTATATTGTCTCTTCTCAACAGCAGGACTGTTTGCCAGCCCTTTGACTTCAGTGGAGAATTTTGAGCTTTTGCAAAAGTTGAAGTTGAGCAGATGGACAGCACACAAGAGGCCAGAATGACTTAAAGGGAACCCTTAGCTTGTAGACTGGTACAGAGAATAGAGTACAGGACTGAGAATGAAGGAAAATACTGTGATAACTGACAGCACAAAATGCACAAGACTTTTATACCTCCTTCCTAGTTCTTTACGCCAGATAAAGAATGTGAAAATTGAAAGACTGATACACAAGAAGCTTTGCTGTCCTTTCTTACTCAACTTATGCTTTACAGTTAGCCAACACACAGACTTTCTGAATTGTTTCCACCAAAGACATTGAGGTATGTCACTGTGACCCTGGAAAAGATGTAGGGTTCCCTTCTGGTACAGTTGCATTTCGGATTTTCAAACCTCTGAGCAGAAAGTGCTTAATGCACTAGCAATGCAGAAACTGTCTTAGACTTCACACAGTGACCCTACAAAAGTGATTAATGCAAGAGGATAGTCTTTCTCTCCAGAACTAGGAAAAGAAAAGAAATTGAAGCCATGAAAAGGGAAAGAAAAAAATTAAACAGACCAAGGCTTAAGAACTCATCTGCTTGTCTCCCTCCTCAGAGGCTTCTTGCTTTGTTGGAGGCTGAGAGGCATTGGCATTTGACCCACAGGGTTTTAAAGAAAAAACTCAGGACAGATTGTTCCCAAAGGATTTATTTGATACTGCGGTCAAACAGTCATAAAAATTTTAGAGCTGTAGCTGGCAAAGGGAAAAACGTAAGCTGAAACAAGACAAATTCTAATAGTAAAAAGGAATCTGATTCTTTCCCCTTAGGACAAGACTTGAAGACAAATTCAGAGGTCCTTGAAGAAAAGCTCTGAAATGTCAACAGTGACATTATGGGAGAGAGAAGGGGAGAAATAAAATCCCAATCATCCACTGATTTTACTCAAACGTGTTCTGCTGTTTAACTTATTAAACAGTAAATTATAAAAAGAAAAAAAAAAAAGGCATAACCGCCATTTTGTTAGATCTTTCCATAGCAGTAACTTCGCCTTTGTTAATCTTCAGGAATTATGACATTAGCAGTAGCCTTGGCAGTGGTGTATTTGCTCTACTTTCAGTGGTGCAGTTCCTGTTGCTCTAGAAAGCAAAGGTCCATTGGAAAATGCATTAGTTAAAGAAAAAGAGAGCAAAGTATTGCATAACAATATAAGAATAGCTAGAAAATAATCTTTTCTTTCAGCTGTGTCATTCAGTGAATGATTACAGGGATACCAGGCAGATATTAATCCCAAGGGGACAGAGATTGAAAAATTCAGCCGCTTTACTTTTTCTCATTGTGTTATAGAAGAGTATCCCTGATGTGAAACTCTGTACGTTATGTTACCATGGAGTGTTCTTTGTAGTAGCAAAAGGTAAACACACCTTATGCGGGTTGTCATGGCCTGTGCAGAGATTAATGTGCTTCCTTATAACCTGGAGGATGTGGAAGGGAAAATTCTGTAACAGAAATGATTGCCATCAGTAGGGCCAGTGTTGTACCTCATGTCTTTCAAAACCTTGTGCATTTCTAGAAAATATGGTTTTAGTCAAGACAAAATAGTTATGCCAAGAAAACACTGATAATACATTTCAGGAGGCTTTCTGAGATTCAGTTACTATTCTGATCTCAGTCCCAACATGGATATTAAGGAAGTGTTGGCATCTTGCAGTGTCTAAGAGCTCATTTGAGATGGATGCACTTGTGCAGGCAAAAAGCTAGAAATTGTAATCAACTGACTTATCTTTTGAATGTAGCAGCTATGGAAACAATACTGATATTTTTTCTGAAAAAAAATGCAAAGTTAGATATTGAAAGACAGCTGGAAAATTAAATTCTCTTCCGTAGACCTTCAACAGGGGTCAAACAAGTTTAGAAAGGTAGGGGAAGTAGTGAGTTTCAGAAGAGGACTTCAGAGATGCAATGTCTTGGAGACTTCTGTCAGCTGGTATTTAGCTGGTACATCACCTAAACTAAGGGCATGAGTACAATCCACTTCTCCACACATCATGTTCTGATCAGTATTTATTTTTAGGGAGACAGGCAGTGATTCCTTAATACTCTTGTGAAATCTGCCCTTTACTACTGCTAATCTTGATAGTATGCATTGACGAGGATTTGTCTGTAGACAGTTACTACTGTCTGGATCCTGCAGAACAGCACAGAAGAATTCTCCAGTGAAAAATCAGTCCTCTAAAGGACAGTATGTAATGATTGATAGGAATTTTGCAACTTTTTTTTTTTGTGTGTGTGTGATTTCAGTCATGTTTTCATATCTCTGGTTTTATTTTTCTTCAGTTTTAAATTATATTTTCTATAGATGCCTTTTGATAAAATCTCAAAATTCAAGAGGCCTGCTGTACTTCATGTATAATATGCACTCTTTGATTCACAGAAACTGGTAGTTTCCATCTCTTTGTTATTGCTTTGTACAATTTGATAAATTAGATGTTATCTATCTTCTTCTTATTGCATGTTCATGTGTCTTTCTGATTTGTCTTTTATAACTGTTTGACCATGGTGGAACAGAAAACAGAAAGCGTACAAGGCTATGCTAGAGGAATTGAATTTGAGATTAGAATTTGGAACTTATCTATGAGTTAGAGTGTATATTGCTTAGGCATTGGGTTAAGAAGTAGCTATGCAATGACACAGCATGGTTCCTTTTATTTTAGTGTAGCGCAAACTATAGGTAAATTATGCTAGATTAGGGAGCAGTAAGTTTTACTACCTCACCTTTGTGCATAAACATGCACTGAGAAATACTTACCAGTTATACTCTTCTGGCTTTTACATGAACACTGAAAAATGCTTGCAAGCAGCCTGACCTTGAGGAATAATGTTGTTTTTTTTTTAAATTATTTCTGAAGTTATAAAATGGCAAATACTGTTATTCTACTTCAATCACAGGCTATTCAAGATCACATCTTTGCACGCATAGTTTTGGTCTGAAGTGGAGTTGTGCATTTTGAGCCTTATGAAACTCTCAAGATGCACTGATGGTACTTTGTGTTAACAGTGTAAATGTGGATGTCCTCATTTTGGTTATTACTACTGTTGAGAGTTCAGGTAAAGAAAAAATCATTCTGCTGTGCATCAAAACCCTGAGTTGAAATGTATGTGCAGTTCAACTTATGAACAAGGGCAAAATGTCTGTAATTGGAATCTGTAGAGGCAAAGCACCTGCTTTCTACCTGTGATCTTATTCTCTATTGGAATTGGATAGGTCTGACTACAACTAAATGAAAAGCAAGGTTTTTGTCTGTGGGAGATCTTGGTTATATATTTTGGAAAATGAGCAATAGCTCAAAACGGGCTTCATTTAGGAGAGAGTTGTCAGTATTTTTAAAGCTGATCAGTAGCTTTATCTGCAGTAACGTTTCAGTTCAAGTGAACAATGTGGTTTTATTTATTTATTTTTTTTTGTTGTTTTTTTTTTGTTTGTTTGTTTGTTTTAAGAGATTTGGGGATTGTACCAAGAAGGATACTTTTGTTAACACGGTGCAAGCTTCCTTTTGGATGAAACAGACTTAGCAGATCTGCGCAGTTGTTATAACTAATGCACCCTGATGGCAAATGGACACCTACCTACTCCATGGGTCCACACTGTATCTACTTGGAAATAAGAAGCCTACAAAACATCCTTTGGCATCAAATGTTTCGTTGTATAAATCTGCCTTTTTTTGACTGCAGTATTTGCTAATGTAGTGAATTATGCTGTCACCAGAATTTGTGTCTCCTAGACTTGGAAAAAAAAAAAAGGGTATTGATAAATTCTAAATTCTAATATATAAAAATGTTCTGGGATGCATTTTGATCTATTTAGTAAATGCCTACTTTAGGATGCAATGAATCTCTATAGGTCCCTTCCAACCCCCGCAATTCAGTGATTCTGTGACTGCTGTTTCTCTCCTCTGACCTCAAAACAAAACCCCAATACATAGGGTGTGCAGCATAAACATAGTTGGCTGTGACATACAAAATTGATGCATTTCTAAGATGCAAGTCAGTTAAGCTCTTTATTAGTAGAATAAAACATAGTTGTTCTAAAGTTTTGCTTTGGGTTTATAAACTTTACATATTGTTGCTACAGGGACAAACAGTCAAGGTCTACCATGAATGGAATTCAAAATCAATGCTTACAATATAAGACAGAAATCCTATAAATACATACTTAGTTTGGTATTTTATTGTATGGTTTAAGTGTTTTATGCTTGTTAATAAAAGTATAATTTTTCCAATTTATTTGAACTGAATGTCCATAAATGTTGTGTATCCATTTATGACATATACTGTGATATGGCAATTGAAAGTTTTTAGAATTGTTAGTTGTAGGTATGATTATATGAACTATTCTTAACCCAAACCCCTAAATTGATGCTCATAAACTTTCATAATGTTTTGTCTTTCACGCTGTCTTCTTCCTGTTATCTTTCCTGCCTGAAGAGGAGTCTGGTGGTATTTTATTACAGAACTCTAGCAACAGAAAGTTTGACCATTTTTTGAGTGTACAAAAGCAGGGGAAGTGTTTCCCTTCCAGTGACTTATTGGTTCTGTGTTAAAAGCACTACATTAGCCAGCAAGATTGGAGACAAAAACAGAAATAACCCCTACTGTGGAAAAACTAGTTTTCAGTGTTCTGGGTGTTGTGGTTTAACCTGGCAGGCAGCTCAACTTGTTCTCCCTTCCCCACAGAGTTGGGGGAAGGAATAGTGGATAAAAAGTTAAAACTTGTGGATTGAGCTAAAGTGATGCACAATATAATTGCTCATCACCCACCAATGGATGCCTGGTCAGTCTTCAAGCAGAGGTAGCCACCCCACCCCAGCCAACTCCTTACAGTTTTATAGCTCAGAAGGCACCATATGGCACAGGACATCCCTCTGTCTAGTTTGATCATCTATACTGGTTCTGTCCGCTCCCATCTCCTTGTGCATCCTCAGCTCCCATTGCTGGAGTACAAGAGCAATACAAATTGTACAGTACAAGTACAATACAGTACAAGAAACTGAAATGTCCTTAGCTTTGTACAGCAGTGCTCAGCAACAACTAGAATGCTGGTGTGTTATCAGAACTGTATTGTATTAAATCCAAAACACAGTACTATACCAGTCACTCTGAAGAAAATTAACTCTATCGAGCTGAATCCAGGATGTTAGTGGAAACTAATTTCAGTTAGAGCAAATCAGGAGGAAACTGCAGAAATGAACACATTAAGTTTCTTGTATTTTACTAACCCTTTTAATGTGACTTTCATCACAAAACTCAAGTATCTATGGGTATTAAGAACTATAGAATAGTTCTTAATAGAATGACTATCAGTTCTATATCCCAAAGCAGTGCACTCAGTGAGCAATAACATTTTACATTTACATGGTTCTTATTTTAGCACTGTCAGATGACCATTTTCAGAGCATTATAAAAGGATGAAATATTATGCCTTACATCATATCTAATTTTTATGAGTTTATATGTAGCTCTTTGACCTAGAAAAGAAGCTTTATTTATTTATTAATTTTTGCAGTTTTCAAATCTAGCATTGTGTTTTTTCATTGGAAAAATATTACAGCCTTTCACTAGTAGTGCAGTATCTCTAAATCTTCACAAATAGTATGTAAAGCTGGTGGTAACAGGCTTTAGATGTTTCTTCATGCTTTATGCGAAGACTGTGAGTTTGGTGTATGTCATAATGTAGCTAAACACAGCTCTTTCATATCAAACAAATTGTATTGGCAATGTCAGTTTGGGGGAGAAAATATAACAGAGGATGAGCACCGATGTACCAAAAAAAAAAAAAGCTATATTGTGCAATGCATCAATAGAAGATACATTATCTAGGTATTTACAAATCCATGTTATGAACAAAAATAGGTATTTAAGGTCAGTCTTGTACAGGCACAGTTAATGTTCTGTGTCTGCCGTTCTTGATCTGTGACCAATTAGCTGTTTTGGTGTTTTTGAAACAGACAAAAACTGAATTAGTAAAAGAAGCATTGTTAATCATCTCTTGTCTGATGGCAACTGTAATATCATACCTTTATGCGATATCTTTATGCATCACAGTAATATATGTCGAATAAAAATAGTGATTTTTTAAAAAAATGTATTTGTAAGTTATTCTTAGTGAGCTTTTTGTATTTGGGGATAGGTTTGAGCTGAAGGAAGAAAAGGGGACAGTGAAGTTTGGGGAATGGGACTAGAAGTGGACAAAAACATTTTGTAGAAATAGAAGGATGTGTTAGTCATAAAGCAGCATTTATCATTGTCTACCTACAATTGAATACCCATTGTCTTTCATTAACTTCAAGAGGAAATGTCTCCATTTCCAGATGCTGCCAGAAATAAAGAATATGAATTGGCTGATGCAGTATTTCGAAGAATAGAATGCAAAGCTGTTAATGAGCTGTAGTAGGTGCCTTCTATGAGTAAGACAAGTTGCTTTCATCAGAAAGGTCGTGCGTGTCAGATAGCATTATTGTTTCCTACATTAGCTTGGCTCTACCCCAGTCTGGAGGAATTAAGATTTCAATGAACATTACTAATAGTTAAGACACATATCTGGAGTTGTGGATACTTCTGCATTCAGCTCTGCTGAAAATTTACTTTTTATTGGCATTACTGTTAAATACTATTTAAATACAACTGGCTTATACATGTCACTGAAGCCACTAAAGTCAGGCAAGTATTTAATTTACAGGACAGAAGATTGCTCAGGGATCAGTGAGGAACACCTTTTTCCAGCTTGGACTTGAAGATGTTCTTAGAATACATCATCCCAAAGGTTGAAATGCTGTAGCTGTATTTTTTTAAGCATGTAGGAAAGAAAATGAAAGGCTTGTGGGGAATTCATCTGGGAATTTTCAGCAAATAACAGTTCTCTGTAGGTGATTGGACAGGCTCTTCTACTTTGAATGCAGGAGGCTAGAGAAGATTGGAGATATTTAGAGTATAGCTGCCTTCTTGGACTGGCTGAGTGTCTCAAAGAGAGTGTAGATACAGGCTTTGTTCTCCTTTGCTACTGATCTTTGACGTTACGTACTAATACCTATTAATCACTGAATAGAAAAATTAGTGCAAATATAAAGCAAATAAGTTCAGCTATATCTTTATTTGGTAAAGAAAAAGTCAGTTTCTCCAAATACACTGGCCAGTGACAATGAGACACTAGGCCTATGGAGACATTAGGAGATATACTATCTAGAAAGGAGAGAGAGATCCTTTCACAATATGATTTTTCAAATAACAGAATTATGCATGCAGAATAAATCCAGGATAATCTCATCTTCATTTTCTCATGGCTTTTGTTGAGCTTTTATCTTATGTTCATCATTTGATTATTTATATGCAAAAAAGGATGGATGTGTTCATCTGTAAGGGATGAGAAAACTGTTTTTGTCTGCGTATCATCTGAAATTGCTGAGGGAGAGGAGTAGTATGTGTGTGTGCAAAGAAAATAAAACCCATTCATCAAACCTGAGTGTTTGGGGAAATGTATCATGTATCTTGATGAGCATTTCACCAGCACTGGCTAGACTGTTTTCCTACTAACTCCTCTAGCTAAAGCAGCAAGAGATTTATGAAGTTCAACAGGAATCCCTGTCCCACCAGAAAGAGCAATGTTGTTCTCTCTGTTCTGTTGACCTGCAGCAGTGCTAAACTGTTCGGAAAGTCCTTTATCACAGCTTGACTGGAAAGGCAGGTGGTCGTCTTGTATAGAGCTATAACAGACAAATACAATTCACCAGAAGGAAAAAAGGCATGAAAATGAATTTAGTTCATTATAACTATTATAAACCTTTCTCAAATAGCTGGACTGAGGTCAAGAGTCTTCTCTGCATCTACAGAAATGGCTGATAAAGGGCAACATGGGAAAGGATTGCTTTCAGAAACTGCATGACAAACTTGCCATGTCGATTCTTTTCATTGACAAGAAGAGAGTGTGTACTTCTATGGTTTTTTTTATTCTTACATTGCTGATATTTTTCTTCTCTGATTCACCTCAGTGAGAACCACCAAGTTTTAATCACAGGATTTTTCTCCCTACCCTGCCTAAATTTTTTTCAAGTGAAGCAGATAGAGGGTATTTTTAACCAAGCAGTTAAAGAATACATTTTAGTGATACAAGAACTGAGAGAAATGTCCAGAAACTTGGGGGAAAAAATCAAGAGTAGAATAAGGCAGTGCAATAGCATGGAAGGAGCATATGTATGTATACCAAGTGCTTATTAGAAATCATACAAATTGATACCACCTTTACCTGTGAGAGCTGTTGTGTTTCAGCAAGCTGTGCATCTAGAAATTACCAGACGTCCATTCAGCATTACTCTTAAAAGGAAAATGATCAGTCATCACTTCTTGCCGTACTTTCTGTTTATGCAAACACGATGGAGAATACTTTTCAGGGGAGAGGACTGTGCACAGCAAGTGTGGACTGGGGAGGAGTACAGCAGGGCCCAAGTATCTTTTCTCCCAAGATCTGTGATACCATACAGAAAGGCTAGTACAGTTTTCCTGTTTGTAGTCTTCATCTTCCACTCCCACTTAAATATATTCTCAAACATACATACTCAGCCAGGATTATTTTCTTCAATTAAAAAAAAAATCTCTTCATTTTCTTACCTGAGCAGTTTTCCTTAATCTAACAGAGTTCTGTATCCTCTATCCAAACTGTCTTCCATTTTTCATCTTCACAATGGAAAATAGGAAAGCATGTGTAGGTGCCACTAACTAGTGATTGAAATAAACTTCTCAATAAAAAGAAAACTCAGTAGTACCTTCTAAAGCCAAAGCAGATGAAGAAGTTGACAGTTAGGAATTACAACAGAGACAGCACAAAAACAGAAAAAAGTTCTCCTGTCTTTAAGATGACCTAGAGGCAACAACCATCTTTGAATGTGCTACTAGGTCAACATGGGGTTGACTGTAGGCTGTGACAATTCTGATTACATGGAAGCAGCAGCAGTGTTTGTCGACTCATTCCTGTTTGTGATGTTACAGAGCTTCCCACCAAAGGAAAGCTAGACAATATCTGTATTAACATTATGTGAGTCAAGCTCTCCGCAATTCATTTTTGGTTGGTAAGGAGTGAAGAAGAGAAGCTATCCTAGTAAGCATGGTTTTAGATGTATTTTTGGAGGCTGAAGGCTTTGCTCTGCCAAGATATTATGTTGTATGATTCTCTAGATAATGAAGAGGTTAAAAAATAAAAAAAAAAGTGTTAACCCCTTTCCCATGTTGTCCTTTGCAAGAATGGCCTGGTTTAAATCCTTTTTGAAGAATAAGAATTAAAAATTGAAGTACAACTTCTCTGGCTTCCTTTTTTTACTTTTTTGGATGCCTTATTCTGGCATTGTATTTTATAAAATCCTGGTGATTAATTGAAGGCAGGCTATTCAATAATATTCTAGGCTTATTCTGATTTTCATCTGTGGAATGAAGATGTGAAAATGTAATTGAATTTCTGTAGCTACACATGGTGAGCCAAGAGGAGCAAAAGGAACATTTTACAAGTTGCCCAAGAACTTCATTCAGGGCACTTGAGATGCTACTAGTCCGATTAGAAGTGTCCCAGAAATCAAATCCCCAAACTTGATACTTGTGCTAACACCACTCAATCTTGCGCCTGTATAACAAAAGTGATTAGGAATGTGGTGTAAAAGGTAGTTGTAGCCTCGTGTGCTCTGTATTCAGTACAGGTATTATCAGTAATATATAGGTGCTTATTCCACTGGATCATGAGCTGTTATTTTCAAAACTGACAGTAACTTTTTTAGATATCCTCTTACGTCTCTAAGTGTCTACAGGAGCTGTACTTTATTACAGGAAAAAAAAACAAAAAAAAAACAAAACCATTCTGCAAGCAAAAGCCCTACTGATCAATTTTCAAGTAATGTTAAAGTATGCTAAACTGCACTTGCATCCCTCTTGTTGCTCCTTCTATCCCAAATGAAGTACCAAGGCTGCTGCTGCAAGCAGGTGTTGAACTCTTAGTGCTTCGGTTGCCCCCTAGTGACTTAGTAATGGTTGGGGATGCAGATGAGGCTGCACTGCTGGCATTCCTCGCTGCGGGTGTGTTTAAACAATAAAGATGAAAAATCAAGGAGTATTGTTAGTTGCACATCTTTATCCCACGTAGTTTGAAATTGGAATCCCTACAGTAAAGGATATGTCACAAGTACAAAGAACTCCCTGGTGATCCTCTTTGTACAATAAAAATGCTTTGGCTGCGAGGGGAGGAAGCTGTCCTTCTAAGTAAAGTAAGTTACTTCATTTACAGAGATGCTCAATATGCTAGCTAGAAAACTGCAGTTGAAAGTGGTATGAATGTTGACTCATGCTTGTGTTGCTAGAAGACTTCTTAAATTCCATAGAAGCAACAGATTTTTTTTACTGATATTTTCACTTCCGTGGTTTCTGTAGAATAGCATTAATTACATTTCATTATCTGTTTTTAAATTAAAGATGTAATGAAATGCTAATTTATTTGCATCTCAGCTATTTGCTAATTTATTTGCATCTTTCCTTTGCTTAGTCACAAAAAAAAATATTTGTTAATTTGCCTTAACATTGTGTTCTTAAAAAAAAAAATACAACAAAAAACAAACAAACAAAAAAACCTTTTGTTTTGGTCTGCCTGATAGCTAAAAGCATCTTCTGCCACCTACACTTAAAACTCTGTCTGCAGTGAGATAGTTATACCAAGTTAGAACAGTGATCAAAATGCCATTTCAGATTTTGATCATGAGGCTGAATATTGTACTTTGCTCTTTTGCAGGAAAAAGTCAGCTGCAGAATAATGCCTTGCATTCATTGCTCTTTGACACTACAAAAAAGATGCCTTTTGCCACTGCTGGATATACTGTTAAATATTGTTATCCTTCACTTACTACTTTGAGCTTTCTTCTTCTTCTTCTTCTTTTTAAAGTTCAGTTAGATTTTCCAAACTTCACCATCAAATGAGTTGTATTGTTTACCCAGTTTGTCCTCTGTTAATCATGACAGTGGTCTGTCTGTGTGTAAGGTCTTTAGGACTTTTTTTGAATAAACTTCTTAAAATGTTTTTTTATTTTAAGTACAGGTCTTCTGCTTTTTGTCTTACTTGCTAGATCTTTTACTTTCATAATCACATGTTGGAGTTTTTGGAACCATTCTCATAAGAAAATTTAGTTTCCATTCTATTAAAGGGATTTTAGATGTTTTAATGGACATGGAAGTGTTGTCAAGTTGATAGAGCATTACTGAGAACCATTTCATTCATCTCGACACTTTAAATCTAGTTGACTCTGAATTTAGCAAGATTAGCATAAAATAAAAAGTGGTTTCTTTTGTACGAGTTAATTGTATACAAAACATTAAATAGACAAAGACAGCCTTCAAACGTTTGTGTGCTGAAGTAAATTCATTAATGTATCTTTATGAGGTGTTTGCTGAAATCACATGTGAAAGGTAAATATACGTAACAACAAATCTGTAAAACATGAACAAGAGTGAAACTGTAGGTGACTGTGTCATTGCTGCATTCAGGAGTTCATACCTTCCCAGCAGACCAATGTGCTGTACTCTTACAAAGGCATTTCTCTGCCTGGTGGAACCTTCTAGCCAAGGATGGTGGTCCACACAAATGCTGATGTATTTGTGACATAGACAATTCATTGCTTCATTGATGGAAAATACAGTAACTTGTCAAGAACTTTGAAAATGAACCAAATTTGCTGAAGCTATTTTGTTAAGGTTGGGTATTATGATTGTGTCCATGCTCACAATCATATCCCATTTTGAAATGAGAATGCATACATCAATAAAATGTTTACATGAGTTCTAGTGCTCCTTTTGTCTGTAACAATTAGCATACTCAAGTATTTTCTTTGATACATCAGTTCCAATGTGAAAGCAACAGAATCTCAGATTGTAATGACAAGAGAAAGTTGAAGCTGTATTGACGTTACCAGAAGTCTGCCTGGAATAAAGACCACAGATAGAAAAATGTATGCAGGATTCCAGAACCTAAGGACACTCTTTCAAAGATGAGCATTGAAAACAGGGAGAGGTGAATGTGGGGAGATTGCTTGGAAATGAGCAATGGCTTTTGAAAAGTCAACTTGTGCTTAGCTGTTGAAGTTCATTCTGCCATATGAAGTGTTCATAGAGTTTGCACGTGCAGGGATAACCATGTCACTATTTATCTTGAAGAAATGTGGAAAACACTAGTTTTCTGGTGAAGAGGAGCCTGGCAGGGCTCCTGATTGTTATTCTAATTATAATTATATGATTATTATATGATGCTATATGATTGTTATTCTAATTATAATTAAAATACAAGAAGAAGAAGAGAAGAGAGAGCATTGAAGTGTGAGGGATCATCACAGAGATTAAGGTTACCCTATTGAGTTATATCTGCCTAACTTGCCTGTTTAATGATGCGAATAAAGGAAGTAAAAGGCTTAGAAATATTTGTTTCAATAGGCCAAAGTGATTGACAGGGATCTCTTGGAAAGAGTCCAGTGGAGAGCCACAAAGATGGTAAAGGGCCTGGAGCATCTCCCCTGTGAAGAAAGGCTAAGTGAACTGGGTCTGTTTAGCCTTGAGAAGAGAAGACTGAGAGGGGACCTGATCCAGGTCTATAAATATCTAAGGTGTGGGGGGCAAAGTGGCGAGGCCAGACTCTTTTCAGCAGTGTGCGGAGACAGGACAAGAGGAAATGGCCAGAAGCTGGAGCATAGGAAGTTCCGCACAAATGTGCACAAGAACTTCTTTACGGTGAGGGTGATGGAGCACTGGAACAGGCTGCCCAGGGAGGTTGTGGAGTCTCCTTCTCTGGAGATATTCAAGACCCGCCTGGATGCCTACCTGTGCGACCTGGTGTAGGGATCCTGCTTTGGCAGGGGGGTTGGACTCAATGATCTCTGGAGGTCCCTTCCAACACCTACGATTCTGTGATTCTGTGATTATTTTGCGATGACTACCTTTCTCTGCTCTGGGAGGTCTCTAATACGTAACTCAGTTAAACCAAGGAAGAGAGATGATTGGTACACTATATTAACATGGACAGCCTCCAGCGCTGCTACTTAGATTGACAAAAACTGATACTTTCAGCAGAGTTTCTGGAAGATAACTATTTCTGAAGCAAAGGTGTTAATTTCATCTTGATGCCCTTGATCTAGCTTCTATATCTTGTTAGCATTAATGTCATCCATTGCCACTACGTAACAACAGCTTTGAAGGTAAATGGACAAGAGGTCCAGTCAAGTAAAAAAGAAACGAAGGCAGTTACTTTGTAACAAACATCAAATAGTCTGGTTTGAAAGAGTGGAGGACTTTCTCCCTTCGTACCCTGTAGTTAAGATACAGGAACAATCTCTGATGTATAAAGAATGCTTGACCGTAATGAATGAGAAGTAGAGTATGTACTGAATATTAGACTATTTTCTGAGATGAAACTAATTATTTAAAATATTTCAAGCAAACCACAAAATGAAATACAACATTTGGCCTTCCCTGTTGGGATTTCTCTTGACCCTTTCGGTAAAACTCAGAGTATTCGTTATTTCTATGCTGAGTTGTACTGCATGGGACCTGATTGCAGTATAAGTTTAAAATGATTTTAAACATTTCTCTGAACAGGTTTCTTCCATAGCTTTTTTAATGTGTGTTCAGATTATGATGAAGTAAGGACACATAATTACAGAAAACTATTTTCATGTCTGGGTTCTACAAATAATTATTAGAAAAATACTTGAAACTGCTGCTTTTAATCTTTTTTCTTCTTTAAAGGAGGAAAAATGGGCATATTTTGAAGTCTTGTGCTTCAACTCTTAAATTTGTTCTTTCTACGCTTTTTTTTTTTTTTTTTTTTTTTTTGTGAGTTTTACTGCTGAGGATTGAGAATTTAGTTACTTTTAAGGCTTGAAAGCATTTCGATTTGTAAGATGTAAATAATGTTAGTGTTTTCACACCCACTAGTTAAATAGACTGAACAACTGTGCCATCAAAAATGCAGCTAATATGGTATTTAATATTGAGGCTTCGTATGAGATGAGGTTTTTATTTTCATTTCTCTCATAAATTAGCTTTTATCTATCATCTGACTCTGCATCTCCAGGGAAATTTGTATAGGGTTTGATTCCCTCAAGAAAAAATACTGGCTTGAGTTTTCATATGTGCTAAAACACGATTCACTCAACATCGGAGTGAAAATAAGGAAAAAAAAATAGGAGAGATTTTACATGAAGGAAAGGAGAAGTATGAAGATAACGATGAGTTTTAGTTCTATCTTTATTTTTTAGATATCATGAATGAAACAAGACTTTTAAAGAAATGAAAAAAAAAAAAACCAGCATTTAAATAATATGAAGCTGAAATGTACATTGTATCTGCCCATTTTTATGTTATGTCATCAATATTTAAGCAAACCTAAAATCTGCATTATGTAGAAAGATTTTTTGAAATACATAACAAATAATCTGGACTCCTCACAGGGTTTGAAGGAGCAGAAACCATAAGTATATCTTTACCCTAATGCTATTGTAATTTATTAGCAAAATGCTCCGTCTGCACTTCCTTTGTGCTTATTTAAGAGGTATCGTCTTCCTAGTTTTTCTTTTTTCTTTTTTTTTTTTCCATGACAATGTAGAATTTGAAGTGTGATACAGTATGCTTTAAAAAACAAAACAATTGTTCATTGCTGCATCAAATCAACAACAGAAACTTACTAGAAAATAGTAGAATTATGGTTGGCATTTGTTTGCCTCCCCAAATGTCATGAAGCTCAATAATGAACGCCCTGAATAATGAAAAAGAAATGTGTACTGGGAAAAAATAACAGAATAAACTTTAAGAGTCATTAAGGACAGACCCACAACAATGTCTAATCAAGATGAGAGCATAAGTGTCCTCTGAACAAGATAGCCGCAGCAGCTTTTGAGAGCCAGCTAATATGTCTAAACTCTAGCAAGCCATTAGCTGAAAGGATACACCCATGCATTTTTAATATACCTCATTTGGACTGTTCACATTCTGGCCAGCATTTCTGCCTCCCTGAAAATAGTTTATGAAGTTATTATGGTATTTTGTTTAGGTACATAATTTCTGCTTGGAGAGAAGCCTCTGAATGGCTCAAGAACATTCTTCAAGCTTTTTTAAGAGGTTACAGGTAATAGAGCCCAAAGTGGGAATTTCAAAAAGTATGCAGAAAACTGTGTAAGTTTTGCCTTGGAAATAAGAGTTTTTCAGGACTCATTTTAGATCTGCGCACATACATCATGCTAATTTTGCTGAATACATTTGTAGTTGATATAATTTTTAGTGTATTTTGCAAATGAATAGGTGGGGTGCAACACTCTTTGTACCATCTATGATCACCTTTAGAAACAGGAACACAGTGATCTCAGAATACATTTGTTATAGTATGACAAAATCCTGACCATTCTGAAATAAATAGAAACTTATAAAGATTACAATAGAATTAGGATTTGACTTTTAATTATCAGCACTTATTGTGTGTTCACAAAGTGCTTTCCTGTTATGGATTGGTAATTGCTTGTGGCCTCAGAAGTCTTTGGTCAATTATATCTATGAGAGAAGAGGTCTCTAGAGTAGCTGATATGCAATGGTCTCTACTATAGATGCTAACTAGTGTTGCAAAGGATTTCATTTATGCTATCAGGTCAGCTTTTTAAAAGGATCAAAACCTAGTGTTATAATTGTGTTAATATTTGATATTGAAATGGAGCTGAACTCATCTGAGAATGTTGGCCTATGTTTGAGTTACAAAATATCATGTGAATTGCATAGGCGTGAGAACTGCGAAGTGATACAGGTGACTTTTACAGAACTGTCACTTCATTAAGTTACAAGGATGTGGTTTAACGCAGCAGGTGGCTCAGCACCACACAGTCATTTGCTTGCTCCTCACTTCCCAGTGGGATGGGGGAGAAAATAGGAAAAGAACTAACAAATTAGAACTCAAGGATAAAGTTATTTACTAAGAGAAATGGGAAAGGTCAATATTAATGAAAAATATATATACAAATATATGTATCAAGTGATATTCAAGCAATTGTTTACCATTCTGTGATTGATGTCCAGCTATCCCCCAAACAGCTAAAGGAAGTCCAACAAACTCCCACCCCCTTCAAAACTTTACTTCTACACGATGTCATGTGATATGGAATATCCCTTTAACTAGTTTAAGTCGGCTGTCCTAATTCTGTTCCCTCCCAGCTCCTTGGGCCATTCATCACTGAGAATGGCCTCGGCTCTGTACAGCATTACTTAGCAGCAGTTATAAACATCGGTGGATTCTCAACATTGTTTTTCTCCGGGAACAAAAACATTGCATCATATCAGACTGTTTTCTGAAGAAAGCAATTCAATTCCAGCTGAAACTAAGATAAAGAAACAAAGGTTGTTTTTGTTTTGGCTTTTTTTTGACTTAAAAGTAATCTTTTGAAACTGAAGTTAATCTTAAGAAGGCTGAAAGATTCTTCACAAGTGAAAGCATTTTTATATGTAATACTTTGTTTAATAGTCTTTCATGAAGACAAGATAAATGAAGTCCTACCCTGGGAAAGTGAGTCTTGTAAATGTTAGGGATTTTTACTTTATGTCTCTTCCTTGATGTTTGAAAAACAAACAAAGAGTTTTTTTGTTTTTTAAATGTTTTTATTTACTGGAAAGTAAGAGAAATTAATCTATTAAACCTTTCTGAAACACTAAATATAAAATTGCAGTTGATGTATTCAAATAGCAATTTTCTTTTCCAGGAGATTGAATGCAGTTTTTAAAAACTTGGAATCAGTGAAGCTTGGGCTTATATGGATACCTGTATGTTCACGGAAATGATTTGAGTGGTTACTCGAGTGCTAAATGAAAAGAGAACATAAAAAATTCCAGGCTTGAAGGTTAAAATATTAATGAATCATGAGCTCTAAAAATAGCTGGATGTTTTATTCAGACTATGTTAAGAGGATTTTAGATGGAAAGTCACTTTCTTGCCTTTTGTGCCTTCAGTATATCTATGGATGTGTGTGTAGTCTTATACCAGCTTCACAACATATGTATTTCAAATCAGTAGAGTTCCTGCTTCAAGTTGCTATTCCAAACTGGGACCCATTTTGGAGGCTTGACTAACTGTGGAGACTTCATCAGTATAAATCATCTTACGATAAAATGAGCTGCACATCTAGTATTGAAACTTCTTTTCAATTTTTTTTTTCTTTTTTTTTTTTCTTTTTTTTCCCGTTAGGAAGTACAGTAGTTGTGAGGAAACAGAGAAATTATGTTAAGGATCTGCTGACAGCCCCTGCAGGCTTATGTTGAATGTGAATTCACAGGCCTGCTACGGATGAGAAGGTGCATTCAGCTGGTTTATAAATAGATTGTAGTTTGCTTTGAAATTCATCCATTTTATTCTGAGCTTCCAGAGAAGTCCCACAGATATGCATCTCCAGTGGAGAGCTCCAAAGTTAGTAATAAAGAGAAAGAGACGGGAGTTTTATTTCGAGTCTTCTGACAGCTATGGAAGAAAAATAAATCCATGCCTGTTCTTTTTTCTCTGAAAAGTGAAAGAGTAGATAGAAAAGTTTTTGTTCTCAGAAACAAGCCCTTGTTGTGATACAAATGTATAAGCTATGTGTGAATGGAAATGAATAAGGTTCAAGAAGCTTTCCCTTCAGTGTGCTCTCTCTCATATTTCGATGCAATAGTTCCATGTATGTTCTGGAATAAGTCAGGTAATATTGTTTTCTTTCAGTGTAAAGGAAGTAGGATGACAAATGATTTTTGTTTGGCTCAGGCAAGCAGTTGCCTGAATATGCAATGCAGTACAATCCTTCTCATGATACCAGCAGTAAAAGCAGTATTGTGTGCTGCTCAGTCTCAGTAAGTTTTGTCTTGTAGGAAGTGACTAGCTAGACTTGGATCCAAGGACTAGCACAGTGCCTGTTTGACAAGGATGTCTGTAGACTAGACTATTGTACAGTGTAATCTTGATCTTTAGGATCCTAAGGGGTATACGACAACAAGGATGCCTCTTTGCATGATAAGGAATAATTCTTTGTCGAGCTCCTTTGATTGTAATCTGAGGCAAAATTACACTTCTTCAATTTCTTTTTAAAATATACTTTTTAGTGACTAAATGTACAGCATGTACTTCTAATATCAATCTATATGTTGGAAGCTCTGACTTTGGTCTGTAGTTTTTAGCTTTTTAGAATTTGACTGAAAGAATCTTAGTCCTATAAATGAACATGGGAAAGGGTAATGTGTATTTTGCTGCTCAACAAAATCTTACCATAGCCTGTTATATTCTACAAACAATTTGATGTTTCATTGAGAACAATAATGAAAACAAACCAACAAAGTTGTGAGTCTTTAGCTTGCTTTAGGAATGTGATGTCCTCTTAATTGTTACCAGTTTTGAAATCTATCTGACCGTAAGCTATTCATACAGGGTGATGAAGGTGAAAGAGTGCAATTATATATTGCCTTTACATGGAGAGCATACCCCTTTGCAGAACTTATTCACATAAACTATGATGGGTTTCTGGAGAAAAGATATATGTGTGATTGCACGTCTGGAAGCTGTCTTTGCACAGATAGAGATAAGATGAAGATAGTTTGATAAATATAATTCATGGATGGAACAGAGTGGTTCAGTTTGTATCAATCCAGTGACTAATGGGAAAGGACTTCCAGGCAGCAGGAGAGTTGTTGTTGCTTGTTTGATGCTGCCTGACAAATTCTGGTTCTGTAGGCTTTCTCTATACTGATGTAGTCACTCAGATATGAAGTAGAAACAGATACAATTTTAATTCATAAAATGGAGAGAGCAATACTGTTCCTTCTCTGAATTTGTTACATACTGCATAACGGAGGCCAGAAGGGGTGCTCTCTCCTTGATAAGATCCTTCGTATTCTCTTCTATGCTGCCTCTGGTTTTCCATTGGAAAATAGCTGGTTATGCTATTTAATTTGCTTTACAAACATAAGTTTTACGGTTGTCCAAATTCTCCTTGATGAAATTCTCAATCATGGTGCTGAGTTGGTTTTAGCTTTAGGGTTTAAATGGGTATTTATTATCCTCAGTTCCTAAGAGTCTAAGTAAGATCTTGTCAGCTTTTACTTACAACGCTACTCGCTAAGGCCTTACAGAACTGAACTTGCCAGTCTTTGGATGACTGAAATTTTTCATGGCAAGTATCTGCCTTCTCTTGATTTGAATGTATACATCCCTTTGCTAGACAACGTACCAACCTCTCCAAAGTTAGTACAGAATGGGATGGTGCCCGTACAAGTAAAGAGATGCGTTAGGTCACTGGCCTTGCCTAGCTTAGAATATTTAGGAAGAGCCATGATGTAGCAGGACAGGAAGAATTCTTATGTTCCCTCTTATTTGTCACTAATGATCAACAGTGACCTATTATCATATACATGACCGTGATTCCTGCAGAAATGTTCGGGCTGGTTCCACAGTTTGATCTATGTCCAATATATTTTATTGTTTCTGTTTCTAGTAACTTTTGCAGCAAGTATCTGAAAGATGTGATAGTAATTAAATAAAATCAACATTTTAATTGGAAAGGAAAGGAAAGGAAAGGAAAGGAAATTTTAAACTTGGAATTGCGTCTGGCACAATTATAAATTACTTGTGCTCTTGGATTCTTTTTTTTCTTTTTTTTTTTATCCAAAGCAAACTGCAAAATTCCCAGTTCTCTGGATCATGAAAATATCACTTCGTGTTCTGAATCCAATTAGTAGTCTTGTTAGAAGGAAACAAACTTGAAGCACTGCAGTTCTAATATTGAACAAAAATATCTAATAATGACTAGTAATAGTCATCTTTGTTCTTCCACCCTTCACTGCCTCCTAAGCAGTACTTCTTCCTTTTTCTCAATCTTCTAGGCACCCTTCTCTTGGAAGGAGTCAGGTGTCCAATCTCTTTGGGTGTTTCAGTCCCTGCATTGGTGCTTTTTTCTGCAAGTCTCATAACAGACACGTGTTGTGAATTTTTAAGGTAACTGCAATCCTTGTAGTTAATGACATGTTCTGAGGCAATATCAACTTTTCCATGCTAAAATAAAACTACTGAGTTCAGTTTTCTTATTTCAAAGCACTGAGAACAAAAACATATTATTCTTGCAAAAAATTCTGTCAGAATGAACATGAGGTCATATTATCCTGGAAGAATGTTTCTTGTGATTATTTTCTGAAATTAATAACCACATTCTTTTAAGTACTTATTTTTCCAGTGTGGTGTGGCTGTGGCTGTTATAATGCCCTTGTACCCTCTGCTGAGGGTAGTGCAGATTTACACAACAGTCTCCCTTTAGTGAATTTATGCTGCTGGAAGTTAGAAAAAAAAATTATACATACATATATATATATGTAAATTGAGCACATTTGGCCATTGAGATACAATAAGCACACTGCATATTGATACCATTTTTATAGTCACATTTCAAAGAATGGGTACACTTCATTTTGACCCCTTTGTTCTAGTGCTGAAAATAGATGTTAGCTGCTGAATAAGTGTCACAAGAAAAGTTTCTTATTCAGGAACCTAAGAAAGTTACTCTATTGAACAGAACCAATAATAATTCTGAAGAATTTTCA
Organism: Phasianus colchicus; assembly: GCF_987193195.1. Lineage (NCBI taxonomy): Eukaryota > Metazoa > Chordata > Aves > Galliformes > Phasianidae > Phasianus > Phasianus colchicus. The sequence goes on along the minus strand of NC_143437.1, from coordinate 60,421,298 downwards.
GGGTTTGTTTTTGAGCTTTTGCAACAGTCAGTTTCAGTGGGCATGAAAGTGCTTCTGCCTTGACGTTTGCAAGGTGCTCTAAGCTAGCACTCAGGACAAGCACTGAATCTATGCAGCTACACTACAGTAGCTAACATGTAATAACAAATATTTTCTTTCCCTAAGTATTTGCTTAACTTTAGGAAAAACTGCAGATTCATCTCTTCCCCAGGGGAAAAAATAAAAAAATAAAAAAAAAATGTTTATGGGAAGCTTACTTTTGTAGTGCACAGAGAATGAGGCTCAAAAGGAACCTCATGTTCAGGATGGGATGTCAGGATGCAGAGTTAACAATTTTGGTAGTAAGTCTTCTTACTAGGATATTGATACTTTCCATATCACACTGCTATTAGATGGTGCAAAACTCAATTCCTCTGACAGTTTGCAGTATTTCTGTTCAGTGTGTGGCTTATGAACGATGTTTTGCGTGTCTTATAATTTACTCCCAAGCACGTATTTTCTATTTGTTTATACAAATGATGGCCATAATTGACTTCCCTATTCCTACTTTCTAGCAATATCATCCAGTATCAGAGGAACTTCAGACAGAGTCTCAAAATAATTAAGGCAGAAGCAAGTGACTAGAGCATTGTTTTAAGGAACAGTCAAAATTTAAGTTTAAAGCTGATTTATTGTAGGCTCTCTGATTCTACTTGGCCTCTGTAACACTGTATTTGTTCATTCTGTGTGCGTATGGGTGTGTCTGAAGTACTTACTATGCTGACTTTATTTCAGTGATGTTAATTCTCATAATACTTCTACTTAAAACTGGAAGACGTTTGTTTGATGTTTATTTTCTCACTCTGCTCATGAGAAAATGTCTTAATGTCTTCACCGAGGTCAACCCCTACCAAAGTAAGTGACATATGCAAGGCTCAAGTGCATTTGTCTCTTAAGATATAGATCTTTTTTTGTCTTTTCTCCTCCTTAAAGGTGGCAAACTAAGATAAGAGGAAGCTTACACTACTGGTAAGCAAAGAAAAATACATAGACTCACTGCACGGAATTTTGCATTATGTTGCACTATTTGTCTGAGTTGTCATCCATTGAGTTGCCTAAGTATCATCAGTGGCCTTTAATGCAAGGATTTTAATCTATTTTTCTCTACTTTATTCAGTTACTCAAAGATTTCCTTCCAGATGTTGCTTATACTTTATTTGGTCTGATCAAAATGTAACAGGTACAGGAGAAAGCTGTTTTGAAGTACTTGATGATTGCAACTTTTTAAGTTCTTGTGTGCTTGTATGTGAGCATGCTTACTTTAAACATGCAAATTGTTTAAATTGATCCTTCCCTTGAAGGATATTTCTGTAATTCTGTTGATTTTATACCATTTGCTGTTTATTTTTTTCTCTGCCTTTTTCCCATAATTTATTGTGATTCCTCTGATCACTATGACTATATTGGAAAGATACACTGTTGTTTTCTATGTTTGGTTTGGTTTAGTTATGATATTTTAGAGATTGAGGGTGTGGAAATGCAAAGCAAGCAAGGGAAATTATCTGGTAGGATTAATGCATGAGGGAAAAGCTGTGTGATCTAGACAGTTTATTAGCTTTTGCTTGTACTCTAGTATCAGAGTATTATATTATTGCCCAGTGTATGAGCATATACTTAACCTGACTACACTGATTCGAAAATATTTTTATATTTTTAACCATTAACACTTGTATAAGAAACAGTATAATCAGCAGTACAAGGCAAATGATTATCTCTGTACTCAGCTCTGGTTAGCCTATACCTTGAGTACTCTGTTTTGGGCCCTCACTGCAAGGCAATTGCCCTGGAACATATCCAGAAAAGGACAACGAAGCTGGTGAGAGATCTGGAGTATATGTCTTATGAGGAGTGGCTGAGGGAGCTGGAATTGTTTAGTCTGGAGAAGATGCTCAGGGAGAACTTATTGCTCTCTATAACTACCTGAAGGGAGATTGTGGCAAGGTGGGGATTGGTCTGTTCTCTTGGGTAACAGTGATAGGATGAGAGGTAATGGCCTTAAGTTATGCCAAGGGAGGTTCAGGTAGGATACTGGGGAAAAATTATTCTTCAGAAGAGTGGTGAGGTGTTGGAACAGTCTGTCCAGGGAAGTGATAGAGTCTCTGGAGGTGTTCAAGAACCATGCAGATGTGGCTCTGAGGGACATAGTTAGCAGGCATGGTGAAGGTGAATTTGTAGTTAGACTAAGTGACTTTAGTTATCTTCTCTAACCTGAATAATTCTATGGTTATGATCACAGCAGCAATGTCTGGCTAAATTACTCTAATCTCAAAGCAGAAAAGATATGTTCGAGATTGTTCTTTCTAATTTTCTATAACAGACACAGAAAAATATTAATATCTGGAAAGTGTAATTATAAAACTTTGTAGCTATGTTATTATTCCACATTAGTTCTTGGAAAACATACTTGGTCAAATGAACTTGGCTGTCTGATAATATTTTCTGTGGGTAGGACAAAGTAGAATATAGGACGTTTCACTTCAAAATGACTATCTCAAGTTTTTACTTTTTCGTCCATTTTAACAAAATACGGACTTTGTCCTAAGGGGATGGCACATAAGCAGCTCAGTCTAAAGAATCTGAAGTACTTACTATCAAATGTAAGAAATCCTATGTAGATATATGGCAAAAAACAAACAAACAAACAAACAAACAAACAGAACCACAAACACATCTAGAACATATCTTCTGTGCCCCTTCAATAAATTCTGTTGAGTCTTCATTTCCACAAAATGGTCTGTTCCTATCCTGTCTGTGAAGTGGCCTTTGGAGCACTGACCTTTTGTGCTCTGTCACAGACTTGAGGACTATGCCCAGCTGCTGATATGGTCACAAGCGTTAAATCATGATAATTCTGTGTTAAAATCCAGGATTCAAGCCTAGATCACTCTCCTAGTCTGCATGTTATCGTAATTAGCCAAGAAATATGGATGCTCCTGTCAGAAAGAGCCTGGCTGGGCTTCTTTGCACATCTTGGCCAGAGAAAGGTAGTAGAAGATCTGATTTATGTTGGGAACTGAATTTTGTGTGAAGTCACTAAAGAAGAGTAATGAAAAAACCTTCCCTCTCTCCACCCCCTGTGGTGAAGTTAAGAGCAATAAAGTGTTTTAAAGCTGTCCTCAGACAACCTTATTTGCCTCACAAAGCTTTTATTGGTAAATATCTGCTGGCTGATATTGTAGTTTTGCAGGCTGAGTTCAGTGTACCATCACAGTCTGAACAGCATCTTGCATATCTTATGTATCACCTAGATAGTAGTCAGCCTGTCTCATAAACTCAAGTATTTTTACTGGTTTATTTCATAGTTCATTAAAAGACTCACATTTTCATCCATCAGTTGAATGGCAAATGAAAATACTACTGGGTTGCAGAGACTGTGCTGCTAAGTAATTCTAGCCTAACTGGCCATGCATCTAGTAAGCGGTAAAATCATTAACTGTGACAGCAATGCTATTAATAACATCTCATTCTTCTTTATGGTAACCTGCTTGGCTTCAACCTCTTTTTTTTTTTTTTTTTTTTTTTAAATGCATATTCCTTAACATTATTTTAAATTATTCCCTAAAAAAAGAAAAGACTTAATTCATCTTTTTATAAAAAGCCCTAATGCTCTGTCTTCATTTGTGTACTCAAAAATTAGACAGGAAATAAAGCTGAATTACTGACTTATTTCCAAAAGGCATTCTTATGCAAGGCTTGATTTACGTTGATTAATGTAGCAGTTTACCACACATTTCAAAAAATGTTGGTAGTATTTTTAGCTCTGAGTATGTTTGGGAACCTTAACATTTCCTACCGTAGTCTATCAATGCTGTTTAGACTTCAAATGCTATTTAATTTTAGCAGATACAGTGAGATTTTATTTAAAACATATTTTGATAATAATACTCATTTAGTTTTCATGCTACATTTCTTTTTTTTTTTTTAATTTTTTCTCAGCACTTCTTGTGTCAACCCTTTTGAAATACACTATTTAGATTCTTTGAGTAAGCTGTTCTAGTTTTTCCACTGTATTATTAAAATAAATAAATAAATGAATAAAATAGTGTCAAGAAGTTAGAACTTAAAGTAGAATCAATTCCACTCCTCTCACTCCCAAGTCTGCCCATTACAAAAAAACAACTTGCAACAACTAGAATGTAGGATAAGTAAAGTGTTCGTTATGAGATTTATAACACACACACAAAAAAGGAGCAGGCACACCTAAAGTCTTATTTCCCGATATGTTCCTTTTTTTTGAGAGAAACAAAATATAGAAAAGTGTCTGTATTATAAATGCACAGACTAGCTTTACTTTTTGTTCTCTTGTCTTGGCTGTTTCTTTTCAGAGGCACCAGTTTTTTCAATTTATATGTGAATGTTTTTACACAAATGAATTACTATTCATTTGATGTAGTAAGAACTAGATGTTCTAGATTTTTTTTAGGATAAAGTAGTGTTTCACTTATATCTGTATGAGCATGTGCAGCAGTACTGATATGGAACAAAGATGAGCTGCTTGATAATTTTGCTTGTTCTTCTGGCTTTTTTTCCTTTAGTAATTGCTACTCTGCAAACTTTCATTAGGACAAAAAGGTGAAATTGGCACAGCTGGCTATTTCCGGGCCCTGAGTGTTGAAGTTGAGCCCAATAGAAAGCTGAATGTAGGAAAGTAAATGTAGATATTATTTATCATGGTAATTAGCTGAAACAGAGCTATAAATGTGTTAAGGCTGGATACTGAAGAGTGTGTTTGGTTCCAGTGATGCTTTAAAGATTAAAAAGTTTTTGATAAGACTAGGTTTGCACAACCCAGCCTGGTTGGGAATGGCCACCAGGTGTTTATAGCAGTAGCTCTCAGGTGATATTTGAAGGTAGAAACAGGCAGCAAGCAGTTAGGACGTCAGAGGAGTAAAATAAAATAGTAAACTGCCCTAACTCTTATTGCTTAGGAAAATAAATGAGACAAATGTGTTTCTTGTAGAGATAGGAACCGTTTTATGAGTAATGTAGGCACATAGCTACACTGGTAATAATGATTGAATAGTTGAAAATTGTAGGTAATGCACTATTCTTTAGACACTCTTGAACCATTTCTAGTTTCTTTTAGGCTTTGCGTGTAATCATTTGTTATATTTGTCAAGTTGTCTAGAAACAGTGTTGTCAGTAATGTGCATATTCAAAAATTTAAGTAAGATTAGAGAATTTTCTTTCATGCTTATGTTTAAATTGTCTATATTAAAACATTTGGATTTTGTTATGGAATATGCAACATTTTCTCATGGCACCTTTTCATAGACTGCAGGCATCATACACCATTCCCAATGGCTTCAGTTTATGCTAGGTAAGGCTTACAGTGAATAAACTCAGAAAATGATCGATAAAAGTAATCAAACACATCTTTGGATTCTATTGAACTACTGGAAAGATAACTTTTTCACTATATTTCAGATTCATTTTTTCTTGTTTAAGCCTCTCTCAGGCTTTTGCTGCATTTTTTGAATTTTACTATTAAGTGGAATTTAACATGCATTTTAGTAAATCGGGGGAAAAAAATCCCTCCAAGAATTGCTCCTTTGTCCTACTTCTATTATATATTTTGCTACTTCTGCTTTAATTCATATGAAATTATTACTAAATTGAATGTTTTAAAAAAGTAGGCTTTATGCTGCCGTCCTAGTTCATTAAGCTACATCCATTAGTTCACTGTCAATACAAGAAAACCTACAGCTGTTCCTAGGGTTATTCTGTTATTTTTGTGTGCACTTAAAAACACTATCTGCGCTTAAGAGGTTTTCTTCTGAAGCTCTGTCTCAGAACTATATGCCATAGATATAAAGCACATTTCCCCAGGCTTAAAGTCAGCTTCAGATAGACCATCGTCAGACCTCATTTCTTATAATTTTTTCAACTTAATTTTTCCTAATGTTTCTCCATATCACAATTTTTTCTCATTAACTCTTCTCCTAATGGTACCACATCACCTGAGGTGCTTCAGCACTTCAATTCTACTCAGGCTTTGTATTCTGGTTCAGTGATGCAGGTTGATTCCCATTCATCACTAGCACAGTATTATGCCTTCTTGAATAAATCCCCTACTTTCCTAATGTACCAAATTACTGAAGCAATTTCAGATGCCTCTTCACATTTCTGAGACTGATCAGTGGCTCTTGTGAACTCTCCTTAGCTTTCCAGTGCTGCAGACCTAAATGCTTTTTTTTTTTTTTCCTTTTTTTTTTTTTTTTTTTTTTTTTTTAACAAACAAATTACAAGAAAGGGAGAAATCGGGTGCCTAAGTAGGAGCATCAGAGGAATATGCCATACAATATCTAAGACTTCAACAGAGGCTGGGCAGATGGGATATGTGATTAATTGAAGACTTCTGGAGTAGCAGACAACTTACACGATACTTTAAGGAAGCAGATGTGTGGTTTTCAGGCTTCTACATTATTCCCCAGAACTGCATCTCAATTAAAAAAAAAAAAAATACAGTCCAAAATTTCACTTGTTTTTTTTTTTTTCAGATTTTAATGGTTCTAATTGCAGTGTTTTTACTACTTACAGTGTATAAAATTTATCTGTACATAGCCACGTTTTGTGAAAAATCATGAGGAACAACCCTTGAATAAATATTGTTAAAGTGAAGAAAATAAAGAAAGAGGCGTCTGAAAAAAAGAATATTTGTTCTAGTAGACATGGAAGAAAAAGCTTTTAATGCTGGCAAGCATTTCTGAATATGCTTTGGTCTGGCACTGAAGGAAAAATTAATTTACTGAAATATATATACATATATACATTTTTCAAGTCTGTCTTACATTTGTTTTCCCTCTATATTTCCTTCAGTCTGAACAGTAAAATAGCACTCTTCATTCTTGCTGAACTTCATTTTCTGATTATTGTACTGTAGAACTATTTTAATTTCCTGTTCATACCAGAATTCCTTCACTTTGAAATTTCAGATTTTATTTTATTGAAATTGAGAAAACAGTTTCTGAGGATCTCTTTCTTTCCTTACAAAAGATCCTTGTCTTAAAGAGTGAGGGTGGGAGAATGAATATCCACTTGTATTAATGCCGGAAATAAAGTAAAGCTGAAGTGTAATTTTATTTCACTGAAGCAAAGAAAATGAGAAGGGTTGCTTAAAAACTGCTAATGAAGGACTCAATTATTAAAAAAAAAAGTTTGCAGAATTCAGAGCACCCAGGAAATTGCTACTTATTCATGTTGTGGTGAAATACATTTGGTCCTATTGGGTAATTTTTTTATGATACAAAGACATAATTACTTCAACTATTGCATAGGCTTGACTCCCACACACAGCTGCACTGGTATTTGGGATTAGGCATTCAGAAATAAGCATTGCTGTGGCCAGATTTCTCCTTATCCACAATGGGTTGAAGTGGTAGAGGAGAAGCTGATATATCTCAGGGAAAATAAGTAGGAGATTCCTTGAAGAGAGTTTGATCTTGTTGCCTTGAATAAGGCTTTAAGAGGAGTATCTACACTTACGTGTTTAATCTGTTCTTTTCAATTGAGAGATTATACAAATAAGTGCAGTATTATCCTTCTTTAAGAAGTTCTTTGTTAGTGAAGTGACATTTCTGTGTTGGAAAAATCCTGTAACAATGCCAAATAACTGATACCTCTATGCAAAATATTTTCACATCCTCGTTTGAAAGAAAACAGCAGTTCAGAAAGGTAGAACAACTAATAATGACTTTAAGTATGTCCAAGGCATTTTCTTGATGCAAGTGAAGCTCTTGTCCTTTGTTTTTATTGTAGTTTCATGCAAAGACATTTTAAGAGATTTGACTACTTTAACAACTGTGACATTGCTTCACATTGTCACATTTGGTTGTTCTATCATTAATGACAAACACCAGCCCATAAAAAGAAAGAAGCATCTAAATTATTAACCACCTGATCAGCAACTGAATTGAAAATTTTGTTGGGTCATTTTTGCTGGGAGGTTGTCAGGGAAACAGGAATAACAAACTACTTGAAAGATGAAATCTTTTAACATATTTTTTGGTGGTCAATAGCTGAGTTGAATTTGCAAATATTGCTGAAGTGAAAAAAATAGTAATGATTTTGATTTAATACAGAAAATTTAGGTAATTTAGATATTAAATTTTGATATATGGATCTCTATTTTGAGTAATGAGAATCTTCTTGTGTTTTTGTCGTGTTCCTCATGTGTCTCACCTTTTCCCTGCCCTAAACCATTGGTTTGTACCATGTTTGAAGACTTCTTGGTATCTTGGCAATTAGCAGGCAATTAAATAGTGCTCTGAAGCTCCCTACAGATTAGTTTCCCATATATAATAAACTAAAGCCCAAGTGGTTCAGGAACCACCATTTCAGAATAACATTTTATTTAAGGCTGTCTGTCCTTTGCTATTCATATACTTTTTAGGACTGGCAATGGGTATTTGCAATGGCTCAGACCTTTTCCTTCATTGTATTTGATAAAACAGCTGTGCGGAAAGGCAAATTAAATCGTAGGCAGGAGAAAGTCTATGTTTAACTTAAAGAAATATCCAGTGTGTGATTTGGAGGGTTGAGGGTGGTGAATAACTGGCTATCCTGCCTGCATTGCCTGCAATTAGGCTATAATGATTTGTGAAATAGAGTCTTTCACTATGAAATATTTCAAAATTCGGTGGCAAGGTTATTAAAATCGATTGGTAGTCTATAGAGATTGCTTGATTTCCCAAACATTTAGCTGTCTGGCATGAATCCTGCTAGAAGGAAGTAAAAACAATTGTTACAAGAATATTATTTCAAGACTGTCTGCCAAAAGTGATCCTTCTTCAACAGTTATCAACTCTCTGGTCAACAAAAGTAGATAAAGAGTTTCTCAACACTGAACCAAAGAAGTAAGTGTTCTTGAATATGTAGATAGCATCAAATTAAACTGAGTTCTGCTTAGACACTTAGGTAGTGGACAGTGGACATGAATTACTACTGACTATAACCTATCTTCACCAAACGTTAAAGGATCTATTATTCAGCAAATGATCTCCTGAAGTTTTGTGCTAAATGGGAGCAATCATGAGCAATGATGCTACTGAAAGTTTACTGAAAACATGTAATTTCAGGTCCCAGCTTTAGATGCCGTGGGATTCCCAGGTTTAGATGCCATGGGATGAAAGGAACAATTAAAAGGAAGCACTGGATCTAATGCCATGTAGTGATAATAATAATAATAATAAAAAAAAAAAAAATTAAAGATTGATTTTTTAAAATGTTAGTGGTTTCAGGATTCCTGATTAAACCATGCTATTGTTACTGTAGCTGTCCTGTAATACATCTAGTCAGATTTTCCTGAAGTTTTGTCATTGCAGTGGAATAGCTATTAAAGTAATTTTACTTCTTGTTCTCTTATAAAGTGTTGTACCACTCTAATATTCTCCATGCAGATAGATAAAAAAGTGAGGAGACTGTGTCTTAATTTTTATCATTCACATGTTCAGTAGTGACAAGGAACTCTTACTGCTTTGACTATTCTATGTCTGTTTCTTTTATTCCTCACTTCTCTACAAGATCTGCTCCTTTTACAGTGCTTGAAATGGCACAGTTTGTCATCAGCATAATTTGGCTGTTTCTGGGCCTGCATGCTGCCTTAAAAGAGAACAACTTATTTAGCTCAGCTAGTTGTCTATATCCACTCTATACTTGGTGAATGGAAACAAGCATTTTACTCCATGCATAAATACCTATTTTCAGTGCAGTTCCACTGACTTTGTGAACATGTGTATGTATGTTGGGCTTGGACCATTAGCTCAATATCTGAAGTGTTTAAATTGATATCTGGTGGATGAAATACTTTAAATTGATATCTGGTGGATGAAATACACTTAGGTTGGCAAAAGCTGGTAAAATTATAGCTTGTATTTGTATATGAAAATAAACCATTTTCAATCAGACTCTCTCATCTCATCAAGCATCTCCCTGTTGGTTAGGAGTCTTGAATAGAGAGTAATATAGCACTTTTGATGACAGAAGTTTCCTTTAATATGTAAGGTGGTATGTACATCACGAGATGTTACAATTATTCGTCTGTTTATGGTACAAATATAGTTGTACTCTGCATGTTCACAAGGTAAACGTTGCTTTCTTGACCAATTATCAGAATTTTCTTCTAGAAAGAAATAGTATTTTATCTCTTTTCTTCCTTAGTATATGAACTGTTTTCCTCTTAACTGAAATAGCAAAATAATTTTTTCAGCTCCTCTTATAGTTTTGTTTGATTCTTTTACAAGCAAACATTTTACAAGTGTAACAGTAAAAGAAACTCCTCACGTTGCCTGTTGGGAGCTAAAACTATGCCACAATAGTATTCAGTATCAATTTCTTCTCTATTTCAAAGTAGTGAGTATTTGGTTGTTTTTTGTTGTTGTTTTATTATTATTTATTTATTTATTTATTTATTTATTTATTTTAACTCCTAATGAAAGCATTATGAAGGTTGACTTCTGAAGGGGGGAAAAAAACTTCAATTTATTTTTCTTCTCATAGTTTCTTTGCTAGCAAGTTATGGTTCAGAAGCACAACCATTTTGCTATTTAGGACTAAATTAATTTGAAGCACTGTTAAAGTGCATTCAAATTATTAAATTCACATTCTTGCTGTAGAATCCAGTATTGGGGTGGGAACACTGATCTGACATTTCATGGGTAACTTGAAAATATTGAGATAAGAAACCAGAGATGAAATTACTCATGATTCCTGCTTGTAGGTGATTGTTTTCATCTCCTACCATGTATTAAAATATCATTTTCCTTTCAGTTGTTGGTTTTTTTCTTCCTCTAACCATTTAGTCAAAAGGCTCAATTTATTATTCTCTATAGTGATCATTTAAACTGGAGGTACTCAAGTTTTCATAGCTGAAGAGTTACTTTAATATCAAGCACAGTTATAGAAAACCACAAAACTCTTGCATGCAGCAGGGACTCAGACAATGCAAATATTATATTTGTTAGTGAATTTAATGAGATCTCTTGTGGTAAATGGAGATCAGATTGTCAAAAGATAACTAATTTTTTTTTTTTTTTTGTTAAGTTGCACAATCACTGGAATGTATTGCATACCGCTTGTATACTTGCCTATAACGCTGGTGGTCCTCTGTGACCAAGTCTGGATTAAAGTCTGGATTAAAGAGAGAAGGAGCCTGACTCTATCCAGTAATCTGGAATTCATGGTTGTTTCTCTGGTGGTATTTTCCATCTCTTCTTGGCAAAGCAGATTACTATTCATTGAAGGTCAATTGTATCTTAACAAAAGGGTAATTGTTGTGTAACTGTCATGTCATGTTACTAGCTACTCAGAGGTAAACTGGTAATTAGTTCTTTAAAGAAAAATATATGCTGTATTAGACTTGCTTAGATGATGCTCCTGGAAGAGTTTTCAAATTTCAGTCTGTCTAGATACTTCAGATTGCAGGTCTTGAAAAATCATCAAGGAAAGACCAAGATGTCTTGGTGAAAAGGAAGGCCAGATTGGATGGGACCCTGGGCAGCTTGGTGTAGTAATTAATGGGGGGGTTGGTGGCCCTGCATGTGGCAGGGGGTTGGAGATTCATGATCCTTGAGGTCCCTTCCAACCCTGGCCATTCTGTGATTCTGTGAAGATGTGATTAACAAACCAAAGTTCTGTGTAATGCATGAGGATAAAATCCTAAGTTTTAATTTTGAGTGACAATGATCATGATGTTGCACAAAGAGGGATAAAAATAGAAGGGAATGTTTTCTTTTTCAGAATTTAATGTGTGATTTTTAGTGCTTAGAACACACCAAACTTAGAATAGGTAGCATTACACTTCTAGCCCTGAATGAAGTTTGATCCATAACTTAAAAACTGAGGTATCACAGAATCACAGAATTGTAGGGGTTGGAAGGGATCTCCAGGGATCATCGAGTCCACCCCCATTGCCAGAGCAGGTTCCCTACACCAGGTCGCACAAGTAGGCATCCAGGCGGGTCTTGAATATCTCCAGAGAAGGAGACTCCACAACCTCCCTGTGCAGCCTGTTCCAGTGCTCCGTCACTCTCACCGTAAAGAAGTTCTTGCGCACATTTGTGCAGAACTTCCTATGCTGCAGTTTTCGGCCGTTTCCCCTTGTCCTGTCTCCACATACCACTGAAAAGAGTCCGGCCTCGCCACTCTGCCCCCCACCCCTTAGATATTTATAGACCTGGATCAGGTCTCCTCTCAGTCTTCTCAAGGCTAAACAGACCCAGCTCACTCAGCCTTTCCTCATAGGAGAGACACTCCAGGCCCTTCACCATCTTTGTGGCCCTCCGCTGGACTCTTTCCAAGAGATCCCTGTCTTTTTTGTACTGGGGAGCCCAGAAATGGACACAGTACTCCAGATGAGGCCTTACCAGGGCAGAGTAGAGGGGGAGGATCACCTCCCTCGACCCGCTGGCCCCGCTCTTTTTAATGCACCCCAGAATGCCATTGGCCCTATTGGCCACAAGTGCACACTGCTGGCTCATGGCCACCTGTCGTCCACCAGGACACCCAGGTCCCTCTCCGCAGAGATGGAATATCTATGGCTGGAAGATATCAGAAGAAAGCAGTGCTATCTGGCAAATATTTAGGTTTGAGGGACCATTGGTGCCTTGGTCTTCATATGCACTTACTGCAGATAAGGCTCTAAAGAGCTTTTCTTGTACATGTAAAACCAAAGAAAATATTTTTATTTCTATTTCATACAGTCTGGACAAAATGGAGAAATAGGAGCTTTATAAGTTTTATGGGTTATAATTTCTATATTTATAGATTAAACTCAACAATTAGGTATTTATATCTTCCACAGTAATTAATTTTGTCTGCCTAGTGTTGTAAAATATTCACACTTGACATGTTTAACATCTTTTTCTGATGACTAATTAGCAGAGAGACAATATTCACTTCTTTCAGTTCTACGCAGGGAAGTGGCATTATGGTAAAATGATCATTTATCATTAATATGTATAGTTGAGGAGGCTGATTCTTCACTTCATAATCTTTCCAAATTACATATTACATTGTATTAATAATATGTTGCATAGGTATTTTTGCACCTCTTTTCATGTAGTTAGTAGATATCCCACTTTGCAGTCCATATTCTACTTGATCCTTGGCTCTTACTCAATGACTGATGGTCTTATTTGAGCTAATGTGAAGGGTTGAAGGCATCATTTAGTTAATGATATTCAAAGATAAACAGATGAATAATAGTTTTCCTTTGATGATTTTTAATATGAACCCCTTTGAAAGTGACTTGTTCCTTTCTTGATTTTGTCAAGCTTTAAAGTTTTTCAAAATCTTGGAATTCATTAGCTTCTGTAGGGCAATTGTAGGAAATTATTTTTTTTTTCTTTCTGTTTTGGGAGTTTTCTTCCATTTTCTTATAGAAAAACAAAACAAAACAAAACATTAGTGTTATTTTTAAAATCTTTGGAAAGCTTTTTGACATCCAGTGAGAAAAATATTTCTGTTTCAGACTTAAGTCATTCTTAAGTGTCTTCAGTTCTCCATGTGCTTCCTTTATTATTATTATTATTATTATTAAATTTTTTTCTCTAGAGCTCAGAGAGCTCAGCAGCCTTCAGAAACTGGAAACTTATCCTACTGAGCAGTTACATTTGCTTTTAAATTCAAATAGATTTTTTTTTCTTCTCAAAGATGCAATATTGATATTTACCTTCTGCCCTCTTGGAAAAGGTTGGTTGGATTTCAGTTTAGGCCCTTGTGCATAGAGAAAACTTCTTTAGCATGCTGGTGAGACATTCTGAAGACAACTACTATGGTACCAGAGGTAGTATTCCTCCATATCTGCCTCATACTTTATAGGCTTCTCTTTTAGTTGATTCTTACAACTGTAATTAACAAAAAAAAAAAAAAAAAAAAAAAAAAAAAGACCAAGTAGTTTGTAAAACAAACAGCTTATTTTTCCCTTGCCATGCAAAATGAAAAAACAGTTTTAGAGCCAGATGTCATGACCATGCATTGAAGAAGTCAAGGCACTGTCCTGTGTGCTATCTCTATTCTGTAGGAACCAAGGTCAGTTTGTGATGGTGTTGGATAGCAGTGAGATACAGAGTCATGGAAAATGTACTGTGGTGCTGACAGTTTATTGCAAGTGTGTTAGAGAAGATTAAATAATTTTGGCAACAAAACTCATTATTTGGATTGTGTCTTCTGTTTGGAAGTGTTTGAGCACTTATGAAATGAATCCATTTCTACTATTTCATATCATATATGTTTGCTCTTGTCTGAACAATTGCTGCAAAAACAGGCACAAGAGTTTAATTCTTTCTTATAGAAAACAAGGATGGTAACCTAGTAACCTTTGTTTCCTTCAGAGGTTTAAAAATGAGTCTAAGTGGTTCTTTCTTGGTGGTGGTGATTACATTGTTTCAGCATATGTTATTTCAAGTTATACTTAACTCACCTAAAAACAAACAAAAACAAAACAAAACAAACAAACAAAAAAAAAAACCACAAAAAAACACACAACAACAACCAACTCACAAAATTGATACAATGCACGCTAAACCAAGATTCTTCCTCTTATTCTCTGTTACTCCACTCCCACTTTTCCTTGAATGTTCCAACTTACAGCAACTCATTTCTACATTTATCTACGTACAGTCAGAGAACGTGATTGCTACTTCCTCAGTTAGTTAATTCTTTCACTTGTACAAGTAACTAATGCTTTCTTGGAACTCTTTTAGAGAGCTAGGAGTCTTACCCAAATCTCGTTCAAGTCAACAGGATGATTTAAATGGATTTCTGTAGATTTCAGTCATTACACAATCATTCATTGGTATCACATCTTGAAAGCAGTTCATTATATTTTATTGCTAACAAAATTTTCCATGCTAAAAATCAAACTACAGCTTTTGGTTGTTTCTTGCCTAACAAAACTAGTTTTGTCCTAAAGATGGAGTTTTATAGTAGGGCAATACTTATAATAAGCATGATGTGGGGGGACAGGGGGGATGGAAAAAATATCTGATTTTAGAGAAAAGGTTAAAATCACCTGCTCTGACCCACTGTTATTTTGTTGTGGCATGTTGGATGAATTGCTGAGATGTAAAGAGGGTGTGAGAACAAAAAATAACTGAAAATTTGGATTTGTTTTTTTCTTAGGCTTTGGGATTTGTTTTTGTTTTACTTTGCACATTACTCGTCAGGTATTGGATTTTCTTTTTGAGGATAAAGCATTTTTCTTATTTATGTTACTATTAAAACTAAGCAAGCATCATCTGGTGATGAAGTATTACTGGAAATAAGAGGATTAAAGGTATAGCAACCCATTGTTTTTCCTTTGAAGTTGGCACCTGTTTTATTTATGAGTGAAGGTAAAGATCATGAGTTATTTTCAAACAGATAAACAAAAGAATCAGTTCATAAACTGAGGAAAATCATATTTACTTTAATGCATATTCTGACTACTCGTGCATTATCTGTCTTATTTAGAAGTGCTGAAAGTTCTTTTCATCTGCCTCCCCCCTTTACATTTGTTGCACTGGAAATGTTACTTTTCTTCAGTGGAAAGCCCCGTAAGATTAATAGTTTCACTGTTTTGTTTCAGTATAATTCTAAAAGTGATTAGAGAATTCTAAAGAAACTTTATAGCAAAATCAATATAATAATTCTAATTTATATGCATGCTTATAAACTTGCTGGGAAAAGTCTCTGCTTATAGGTAAATAACTTGCTTTTTTAGGCTTGAATGAATAATAGAAGCTGCTGTGAGAGTGAATAAAATTAAACAAAGACATTAACTAATGCACTGAAGATGGGGAACGAAAGTAATTCATCTACTGTAGGTCATAAAGAGGATAATCATATGTAGAGAGCAGTAAGAATGCTAAAACCTGTAACTTGATGTTACTTGTGAGACAAATAGTGCCGTAAAACCCAACAGAGCATAAGTGCATGGGCAGTAGAAATATTCAATTTAAAGTAACGTGGTGTTTCATTTATGGAAAACACAAAACTTTTACGAATCCTGTTGCCTTTTTCTTCTGCTAGAGCAAGACTGTGAAATCTTAATGAAACAATATTTTGGTTTAAAAAAAAAATAAAATACCAATGTTGAACTGTGGTAATACAAATTAGTACAAGATGGACTTAAGACTTAACTGCAGTTCTATAACAGACTCAAATTTATCTTCTACGTATTATAGAATACTATTAGTTCTTCCAGTAAATTCAGATTTTTCTTATCATATTCTCATTTTGCTTATTTGGTTGATGATGGCTTGGTCAATAGTAAGTTAAAATAGCTGATAGATATTAAGATGTCTATGTCCTAGAAAAATTGTGGGTTTAATTTTTTACTAGAAATAATTGCATTGTGATTTTTCAGTGCAAATTAGAAATCTAACTGCACAGTAGTTTTTATAGCACTTAGCCATTAAAAGCACATTCAAAATGAAATGAGACCAACTATAACATTTGGAAAAAGTGAATCAGCTGCCTTCATTTTCAGGTCCTGCAGAGTTGTGGGTCTAAAACAAACTGAGAAATAGCTGACAGAAAAACAGTAGAAGGTGTTTTCGTGAAGCTGACCTTTTCATTTTAGTTTACTTTTTTGTTGTTGCATATATATATATATATATATATATATATATATGCAACAACAAAAAAGTATATATATATATATATATAAAATATGCTTACTGATTCTGAATTTAGGATTTCTTAGGAAAATGAGCAATAGCAGTAATTAATATGCTTAGAGCAATTGTATATTCATTTATGTTTAGAAAAAGAGAAGATGAAGTATTACTTTGTGGCAGGTGTCTCTTCTAAGTATATGAAATATAAACATTTAATAACTTAGTCAGATGAAGAAAATAAAAATAAAGGAAGTATCTTCTGTCAAAAGCTTTAAGCTTTTTTTTTCTCATCTGAATGATGTTTTAGAAGGGATGATACAGGTTACATTTATGAAAGCTCTAAGGTAGAGATTTTATTTCCATGTATGTATGTAGTGGAAGTTCAGGGTCCTTTTTTCTTTCTTCCCCCTCCTCCCCCCCAGCCCCCCGCATTAATGTTTTAGTTTTAACTAATGCATTCAATCTACTGGAATAAGTGGAGATAAAGCAATGACTTCCAGGTCATTAAGTAATGAATACCAAATGTATGACAAATTTATACTATTCTTTCCTCAGTTTCCAAGTTGCTCATTTTTGTGTGGCATCAACTTGATCTACAGCAATCTTCTGGCTTTGTAAATTCATAACATCTTTGTGATCATGAATGCCCAAACATTTTTTCAAAGATTTATTTTATGTTAATTCTATACTAAATATAGTTAAATTGATGTGATTAAAGGAGATTTGTGTGAATATATGCTGGAATGGGCCTCTCAAATACTAACACAGTTAATAAATTTGAAGTGTTATCGAGTGAAGGTAAAGTACCCTGGATGGGTGGAGGTCTACCTCCTACATGAGCAATAACAGGACTGCTGTGATCAGGAAGGGATTTTACAAGTCATTTCAGAGACTTAAAAATCTTAAATAGAGAATACATAGTTCCTCTTTCAAGTTTTTGTAAACTTCTTTGTTGCAAGAATATTTGTAAGGGCTAGACATCAATAATAATAATAGCAGCAGCAATATGGGTGTAACTGTGTCTTTA
This sequence comes from Phasianus colchicus, assembly GCF_987193195.1. Classification (NCBI taxonomy): domain Eukaryota; kingdom Metazoa; phylum Chordata; class Aves; order Galliformes; family Phasianidae; genus Phasianus; species Phasianus colchicus. The sequence continues at coordinate 60,403,634 of NC_143437.1, read as the reverse complement.
TGGCAATTCTCTATGAAATGGCGAACTAATATTTGATTATATTTCAATAATTTACGGTATTTCCATTAGCTTCTGTGGTTTTTGAGCATAGCCTTTTTCAACTGTCTTAAACTCCATAGTGGAATAACTTCCATTTTTTCTAATTAACATTCCTCTTTTTAGAGGAGTATTTTACCTTGGAGCTCATGGATTAACGACTGTGTTATTGAGCATATTAAGGTTTCTTGTCACTGTATCTAGCTCACTGATAGAGGAAAAAATCTTTTAAGATGAATGAGGACATATCTGACATTTTTATGGGCAGAAATCACCTGTCCTCATGAACATGCAGCTCTTATATCTGAACTTCAATTATTTCCCATTGTGCAAGTGTGGTATATTAAGGCAAAGTGGATTTAGTATTTCTCAGAAGATAGATGTAGATACCATACGCAAATTTATATTTAAATATGAAAAATCTTGCATAGATTTCTCATCTGAAATTTAATGTGTAGTCAACAGATCCATATGAAAGCCTTGCAAAGAGCACTGACAGTACTTTATGTAGAATAAATTCTATTTGCTATGTATTTAGAAAGTGTATTGGGGTCAAAAGACAGAGGGACTGTGAACGTAATAAGTTATTTGTAAATGTTAGCAGTTTGTACATAAAACAGTCATGGCTATTTTTCAGGCAGCTGCTACTCTCAAGGCCCCTTGTATTATTGTGTTGTGTGAAACTTGTTCCACCCCATGGTCAGGCCTGGGTGATGGTGCTGCTGTTTTCCAGCCTGTGAAGTTGGCACCCTCGCAAAGCATAAGTAGTCCCCATGCTTTCTCTTGAGAGAATCTAACTCCTCCAGGTAATGTACTGTATTGTTACAGTTAGGGTTTGTCTCTGCATGTGTCATGAAAGATCAAAAGGACCCCTGATCTGTCGCATGTTAATCCATTGAAGGCAAAATATGTTGTTCAGAGTTGGATTTCTTTTGGGTCAGAATGTGCTATATCTAAAATAGGCAAGTAATAACTTTGTATCATTAATCATTTATAGGCTAGTAGGAGAATACAGGATCAACTTAATCCTTTTGGACATTGACAAGTGCATGCTGCCACTTTAAATAATGGCATAAAAGGCATCATTGCTACCTAGTATGGATTTACCATAGTAAATGAGTTTGAGTTACTGTACGCATTTTGCTTTCCATACCCTGTTATCAATAACAGTCCTCAGGCTTCACAAAGGGCAGTACAAGCAGGAAAAGAATAATTGCCATTCTGCATGGAGCCAGTTTATTGATGAGGTGGACAGAAGTAATATTTTTAGCCTGCTGGGTGTCCATCTGTAAGCAGTTTCCTGGAGCTGCCACTTCTCCTTTCTCTGGAAACTGTTATGGCTTTGTCTGCCCAAGTGAAATAATGAGATCCATCTATCAAACAGAGAACAAACAATAAACTCTATACCTTCCAATTAATTTGTTTTTCACCTCTGTTTACCAATGTGCATGCAGTTAACTATCCATCATATTATATGCATGTAAAGAAGCACATTTTTCAAAAGGTTGAATCTATTAACCCTTTTGCTAGTAAAATATATTTGCGTGCCCTCCAGCTAAACAGACTTGGAAAAAAAAATCAATCCTTTTGAAGTGCCACTACCTAACAACACAGAGCGTGATGTAAAATCATACCACCCAATCTTAGGTCTGTATCCTCTGTTATGTTAATGAGACACAGTGAATAAGAACATTTTTACAAAAAAAAAAATAAAATTAACACAGTTCAGTTCAGCTCAACCGATTATAGCGTGTCATTTCAGAATTTAATATCTTTGCATTAAGTATAAAGATCCCTCAGAAAGAGTGTTGAGCACTACTTAAAGCTGTAGTGCTTTCTCACTACATTACAATAATTTACTTTCTTGTCCTAGCTGTACTTCCATCTTTGAGGTTTTTTTGTTATTCTTGCATGGGGATTTTCAATGAATGGGGGAACAGCTGTGCCAGATGCTGCTTGAGCTATGTAGTCCTCTTTGCCATTGATATGGTAATACAAGAATTTGCTTTTTTTTCTTCTCCGAATATTGGTATGCTATGGCATTTTGTTTTTGTGTACAATTTTACCATTTGTATAATTAAGGGGCACTGTAATCCAGATATTATTCATCTACTTAAACAGGTTTGTGTGCTATTTCCATGAGCAAAACATGTGAGTTCATTTTTTCAGGGCACAGATGGCAAATGAAAATAAATCTGAAGAGCCAACAAGATAGAAACATTAAAAATCTGGCTTGGTACCACACACACACAGGCATACACACAGAGTTGGCTCCTAGAAATCATCCAATTCCTAATATTTCATTAGCTTTTAGTGCATTAAAGGTTTGAATACTGGGGATGATCCAAAACAGTGTAGTCAGCCTTCTCAGAAAATGCCTGGGAAATGCCTAGTGATAGAAAAATAAGTGATGCCTTAGATCTTGGGAATCTGTCTGGTGGTGAATAATGCTGTAGGAATGGCTCAAGCACTGGATCATTGCCATCAACCCCTCTAAAATGCAGCCAAATTCCTTTGGGGAGAATCTCATTTGCTTTTTAAAAAAGAAGAAGAATCTCTGTTGTGCAGGAAAAGGTTAAGAGGATTCAGAACTGAAGTGTGAAGAAAGGAAAACAAGATGAGGAAGAGATAAAGCCAAGAAGAAAATGTCTTCCTGTGTATTTCTCTCCAAATCAAATCAATTTCTATCTGCCCTAAGTTAAACAATTGTTAGATGACATTTTATGCAGATGAATCAACATGTTCTCAATTATATTTGTATATACAATATCTAACATGCAGTCAGCATTTTAACTGGAATTTTTTTAGCAAGCTACTCTGAGCTCACCCGCAAATATGTCATAGAGAGAAGTCTGTATGTTTTGAGTAAGTGTGAATTAGAGAGGCAGATGTATAACCTGGGAAGATTTCCAGGTTCATCTTTCTTAAAAGTGGATGTGTTTAACACTGGCTACACTTAACAGGATTATTCTTTGAGCCACACGCCTTTAGAAAATCATTACCATGATCATAATTCAGATATAAGTCCAGACTCACCAACAGATATATTTGAGTCCTGGCCTCAGCTTCAGGAATTGGTAAGTCTTCAAGAAGAGAATGTTTTTGCTGCTCTCTAGTTATTTTTGTCTTAATAGTGGGAAGCCAAATATTCAGCTAGTAAGAATTGGCACAACTCCATTCAATTTAATGCTTAGCTAACAATCTACATAGAAAATAGCACACTTATTAGTCACAAATTTCTTAAGCATCTGAAATTATAAAAAGCTCCCCTGCTTTTCTGTCTTTTGTTTTCCCATCTGCTTGCAAGTTTATGTCTTTAACCTCTATCCTTTATTACCTTATATTGTTCATTGCTGCTGCACTGCCTTTTCTCTGAAGCAGCAACAACTTCATATATAAAGCTGGTCCTCACTCCCGGATCTTAGTATAGTTCATTTAGTCTGAACTTCAGTACAATTTCTTTTAAAGCTATCAATGCAAAGTACCTTACTGTAGGATCACTGTTATTTTAGTGGAACTCGAACTGAATGATAATCAAAGCGATCTCTCATGTACATTGCAACATACCACAAAGGATTTCAGTATTCACTTCTGTAGTTTTAGTAATATTTCCCTGGGAAAAGGTTGCTCATTACTCAAAATACACAATCATTCTTGATTGGCAAAAACTCAAGAAGACTCCTACAGAAGGTTATGTTTTCAAGTTTTCCAAGCAAAGATATGTTTGAAGATTCCAAGCCCTCAAATTCTAAAGTTTGAATATCAGATGGGGAAATATAATTTCCTGAATATGTGTAAATTTTATTTAAAGTATGGATTCTCATAAAATGGAACCTAGACTGTAAAAGGGCTGCATTTAAACTAATGTTTTCTATATTATTATGTTGACCCACAATATCAGAGGTGGATGTTGATGTGGCAGTAAAGGCCAAACCTTGGTGCCAATATTCTGTTACATTTTGTAAAGGTGTGACAAATGGCAGCAGTGGGGCAGTCTGACAAAACAGTGTCAGACATGGAAGTGCAAAGGAGACAAAGGCATGTAATTTAATTCCTCAGTGTAGGAACACACCCACTGACATTTATCGATGCTTGCTGAACACTTCTGGAGACTGAACAGTGGGTGTGAGCACAGTGAGGCAGTGGGTGGTGCATTTCAGCGCTGGCAACAGTGACGTGAAAGCCAAGCTACATTCCAGACACCCATGTACAGCTGTCACATCATGAAATGAAGAGTCTTGATCAGCTCATCATGCAAATTGGCTAGTGGCAGTCACTATGTTGAAAACATGTTTTATAGCTGAGAATTTGCTCAATTAGATAGTGCTATCATGCTCTTTATATCTATTGTATTTTTCATGGAAATAATTAAGAGACATTACTTTCAGTGACCTATCTTTTGGGAAAGGCAGGCGAGCAACGTGAAGCAATTGAGTTACTCTTTATGTAAGAGAAAGTGTTGAGCTCTGTCTAGGGATGAATGATGGAATAGAGAGCTTATGGGTGAGAATTTGAGTCACACTAATGTGGGCAATATGATTGTTAGTGTTTACTATAGGCCACCTATTCAGGGTACCGGGCGGATGAAACAGGACTATAAGTAGAATAGCATCCCTGAACTTTGACCTTTTCAAAGATGTACTTGGAGGTATTCTATGGGTTAGAGCATTGGAATAGTAAGAGGGCCCAAGCAAACTGCTTGGTGGTCAAGCATCGCTTCTTCCAAGCTCAAGGTTAGCCATCCCTGAGAGTAAGAAGTTGAGTAAAGGTGGCAAGAGACCTGCATGGATGAGCAAGTAGCTGATGAGAATACTCAAATGGAAGAAGAAAATCTACAGAATGTGGAAAGGACGTCTGGCCACTTGAGAGAAATATAGGAATGTGCTCTGGGCAAGCAAGGATGCAATGTGGAATGCTAAGGCCCACTTGAAATTAAATATAGTGAGGACGGTTAAGGACAACAAGAAGGGCTTCTTTAAGTGTTTCTGTAGGAAAGGGAAGACTAGGGAAAATGTGGGCCTGCTGCTGAATGAGGTGGGTGTCTTGGTTGCAGAGAACATTGACAAGGTGGAGTTACTGAACACCTTCTTTGCTTTACTCATTAGTGCTAGGACTGGCACTCAGGAATCTCAGACCCTGGAGATAAGAGAGAATCTGGAGAAAGAAAGATTTCTCCTTGATATGGGATCTGTTCTGAGATCATCAGGGGTAACTCCGCGCACAGAAATCCATGGGCCCTGATAGGATACACCCCTGTGTTCTTAGAGAACTGGCAGAAGTGATCACCAAGCCATTCCCTATCATCTTTGAAAGGTCATGGAGCCTGTCAGAGGTGCTTGAGGACTGGAAGAAGGCCAGTGTTACTCCAGTGCTCAAAAAGGTGGACTTGGGAAACTACAGGCCAGTCAGTCTCACCTCCATTCCTGGGGAGGTGACAGAACAGTGTATTCTGGATTTTATTTCCAAGCAAGTGGAAGTTTATCAGGAGGAGTCACCATGAATTTACCCAAGGGGAATTCATGCTTGACCAACTTGGTAGCCTTCTATGATGTCATGACGTCTGGGTAGATAGAGGGAGGGCAGTGGATATTGTGTACCTTGTCTTCAGCAAGACTCCTATGAAAGACTCCTATTACATCCTCATAGGTAAGCCTAAGATGTGTGGGTTAGATGAGTGTACGATGAGGTGAACTGAGAACTGATTGACTAACAGAGGATTGTGATCTGTGATGCAGTCTTGTTGGAGGCCTGTAGCTAGCGGTGTTCCCTAAGGATCAGTAATGGGTCTGATGTTCAACATCTTCATTGGTGATCCAGATGAAGAGATAGAATGCAATGTCAGTAAATTTGCTGATGAAATTAATCTGGGAGGAGTCGCTGACACACCAGAAACTAGACAGTGAGACTTAGAGAGTATTACAGTATTTGAGAGACCAAGCTATTCTACTCTATCATAGCAAGCCTTATTTGGAATTAACATGATGCATATTAAAAATGTCTGCAAAATCTTTGCCGTGGTAAACTCGCGGGAACAGGTCTACATTACTCATACTAATGCATTTCGCCCAGCAGACAACCCTTTCACAAATTCTGCATACTGTCTATAGGTAGCAGTTCACCACTACTGCCCTGTTTTTTAAATTACTTTGAGTTTTTAAAAAATCTCTTATACCAGATATCCTTTTATTTGTGGCTACGTGTAATTAGAGTTATTAATCCTGCATGCCTACAGCATGCAAGTTTAGTCAGCCTCTTGCATGGTGGATATAAAATGATATGAGTAAAATAACACGGAATGCCAATAAAATTCAATATCTCAGCAGCTGAAGTCAGTTTAGAGAAACTGAGGAAGAAATGCTGATCTTTACATGATAGCCTGTAGCCTAAAGTGAACTTTAAGTAGTAAATGAAAGAATCAGATTGCTAAACACTGTGGTTTTAAGGAATCTGGACACATGAGAATTTGTAGCATTTTTTTTTTTGTACTTCAGATATTTTGTAATTGACCAATATGGCTGGTGAACTGCTACAAGGAAATGTGTAAAATGCAGTTTTCCAAAACAGATCCTTCAAGCTTTACAGTAGATAAGCAGCCTGGCCACAGCTTACATAATACTTGCACTTGCAGCTTTGACCACCTATCGGTCTCGTCATCATGCACTTAAGTTATTGTCACGTACATCATCAAGGCAACTTGGGTACTTAGACTTACTAACATGCTTAGGATGCCCAAGATTAGAAAAAGTTTAAGTAACTAAGTCAAACAAGTGCGTTTTTTAGTGAGCAAGATTTTAGCTACTGTGGGAGGGAGATGACACCACATTATAATTTGTCTCCAGAATGAAACAAACATTTTGTGAATGCTGCAGCTAGAAGTGCTGTAGTAAAAATAGATCAAAATTAAAAAAAAAAAAAAAAAAAGAACTATGGAAAATACTGTTCTTTCTTATTTTAATTTGATACTTGCATGATCTTAATTAGTGGTTCTGAAGGATACTTCAAAAAGATGCTAGATACAGCTACTACTGCATGATTAATGTTTCTAAACCAGAAAATTTGATGTGATGCCCAATGTGTGATGGTCTGTGAATTGTTGAGGAAGCTAGGTTTTGAATAATATAAGTAATAATTAAAAAAAAAAAAAAAAAAAAAAAAAGCAGCATTGTATTTGAAGCTATTTGAAATATGCTATATTAAGAAAAGATAGAAGTGCTGCTGTCTTGAGTCATTGTCTGTTGTTTCTATTTATTTATTTATTGAAAATAGAAATTGTTGGAGAAATACTTGATTTGGGAAAAAGAATAGATTGTTGTATAAAAATGGAATCTGATTTGCAGTGCTTCACTTAAAGTGGGATCTCTCAAAAGATCAGACAAAGATTGCAGCAAATTAGAAGGAAAATGAGGAAAATCAGCAAAGAACAAAATAAGCAGATGAAAAGTTCTGGTCAGAGAAGAAAAGCTCTCTTCATTTTTGAAGAGAACGTAGATATGGAGAAAGTATGGGTGTTTGGAGTTTGGAGTCAGGAGTTCATGAATCAGGGAAGACGGTGCCTGGCAAGCATTGAAAGAGGGAGGAAAAAATCATCAATTGCATAGAAAACAGTGCCTTGTCTTTAGATTTTTATAGCATTTTTACCTTGTCTAGGCTGATGCAAATGTTTCTAGGAAGTAAAATCCAAACTAGGTATTACAGGTAAATAAACAATTTAAGCATATGAACGTGGCACAGTATGTATGACGATTCCATTAGTGGCCTAAGCTAAGTGTTACAAGCCTACGTAGATATGTTTTTTACTTTTAGTACTTTTATTACTTTTTACTTTTTTTTGCATCTTCCTTTTTTTTTTTTTTTTTTTTTCTTCTTTTTTCTTTATTTTTTTTCCCCAAATGGAAAGAATGTGTGTAATAGTGTGGAAGTGTTCATAAGAGGAATTTTGTAGACATTTTCCAGAATCTGAAACTGAGTAAAGCTTCCCTGATACAAATTTGTCATGCAGACAAGCTCCAATTATCTTCATAGTACACATTGAAATGACACTGCTGGATAGGTTTTGCAGTGGTAATCTCATCAATGTTTTTTTGCAGTAGAGCTTATTTTCAGATCAGCCCAAACTGATACAGAACGATTAACTCATTCTGAGAAAATGTTGCAGGAGAAATCATGATTTTCAGCAGACAAATTGAATGAGGGAACAAATGGAAGAACAAGAAAAGACATGCATTTCCTAAAGGATGTTAAAAGTGGGAAGGCTATGAGAAGTGCTAGCAAACACTTGTCTTTACTATGCTACTTGCTCATTTCAGAATAACCAAATTATTTATGTGGTTGACAATTCAACACACAATACAATGCAGTAAGTCCTGCTAGTTGTTACTTGCTTTGGTTAGAAATGAAGGAGGTGTTTAAAAATGAAACAACAAGATTCTAACCAATTAAAGGTTGTAGCTTATTGGTGAGGATTCACTGATATTTCAAAGCGACAGCAAGGAAATACGTATGGTAGTGGCAAAAATCAGACCCAATTCCAGTCCTCTGCCTTGCCTGTGACATCTGAAAATGACACGTCTTGTACATTTTGTAGGAAGATGCTAACAGTTAATCTAGCAGAGAGTTTTAAACTTCATCATTTCTGAAAGTGTTAGAAGGAAAAATACCATTATTTTAATAGGAAGAGAATTAAGATATTTGCTAATGAAATTGCGTGGTATAAAACTGCACTATAAAAATGTTTTAAATGAGCATGATCAGTTCTAGGTGCAGTATTTCTGGCAGTGAGAGCATCACTAAAACAATACTTTATTTAAAATCAGAAAGCTACAAACACAAATGCATAACTGGAGATCAGATGTAGTTCCTGCAAGCATTATTCTTGGATGTTAAATGTTGCTTGGTTTACTTGCATAATATTGGTTCTTGAGAGACTTCAGAAATGAAATTTTTCCTTTGGATATTTTAAGCATGCCTATGAGGTTGACAGAAGCCAATGCCCTAGTTATTCCCGCCAGGACTCAGGTTCCTGCTATTTATCTCTGAAGGAAATTCAGTTTTCTCATGTTAACATCTGAGACCGTATACACAAGCAAATCCTTGCAACATCCCTCTTGAAATCTGATGATCCATACCTGAGCTTAACCCTAAATCACTGTACATGTTGATCTGCATGATCCCAGAGACTTATCTCTTCCCTCACAGAGGAGCCGCACTACTTCTCTTGCTTGTTTGGTTTTGTGTATGAGAAATAGATTGAGCTGTACCCAATAGAGTTTGACTTTCTTACTTTTTTTTTTGGGGGGGGGAACCAACAAAACCTTATAACTGAATGCATTTTAAAGTCACATTTCTACCCTTTTACTGAGTTAAATTTTTCCTGTATAAAGCAATTGGTAATAAAAAGAAGTTCATTATATAAGAATCGGTATGGAACAGTGCCAGTAAGTTCAATGTTGTGTTACAGGATTTTGAAAAATGGAATAAGATGCTTAAAGCAATTAAAAACCATCAGATTTCCATTCTAGATTCTAAATCTGATTAGAAACTGTAAATGAATAATACTCCCAGTTGTTCTGTGAGCAGGTTTTCATGCACGATAGCTATAATAAGAATAGTTGTATTTCCATTTATTTGCAGAGACCATCAAAATACTATTTTGATTAATGAGCTCAACTCTGCAAGAGAATTGCAGAGTTATAAACCATGGATCTCTTTATTATAGCAGAGAAGACTGAATCTGATATATGAGAAAAGTTGTAAAGATTGTTTGAATCAAAATCTTTCGGATTAAATTCATATCTAAACTCTATTTAGGAATAATGTTATAACATACAATTTGGGTCTTTTTTTTTCAAGGAACAGTTTTCTTTTTTTTTTTTTTAATCTATTTATTTATTTATGGTGTATAGTCAGCATGAATAATTGTACAAAGAACTAAAACTTACTGCCTTCTGTATTTTTAGACATTTAAAAGATTTTCTTCTATCAGTTCCAAACCTTACTAAAAGAAAGCAAACAACAAATAAAACCAATACTCTGGCAATTTTTTGAAAGATTTTCTGTCTTTGCTAACAGTTCACTGAAGAAGCCATTTTTATTAGGCAGTTGAGGAAAGTAGCAGTCTTATAAAGACAATCATGGATGAGCAATTGGGATTGCCTGAGCCAACTCATATTTTAGTGTTAATCATATGGGAACATTTTTCAGTTAATCACTACTCGCACCCTAGTGATAGAGTTGTTATAATTCTTCGGTTCTTTGTGTTGTTTTCTTTGCTTTTGACTATATGAAAGTTACATATGAAAAATTATGCTTCTATTTTAAGTACTGGTATTGGTTTGGAGATGGGAATTAAAGGTCTTACAAGGACTTCTTACCCATATGCTTTTTATTCATGCTAATTGTATAAAAGAGCCTTTGTAAGAATATGCTTCTAGTACTTTAATCATTCATGTACTTGCTAGGAAGCAGCAGCCTCTCACTTGATCATGTATTATCCTAGTGACATTTAGTAATTTCCATATTAATTTTTCCATTTGCTTGTAATAGTTTTATGAATGTCTGTTTTGTTGATTCTCCCCCTTCTTTTCCTTCCTGCTGTCTTTCTTTATGCACAGGGGTTAGCTGAGAGCTAACACAGTCTCTTTGTGTTGTTCCAGAAATAAAACTAGGTATTTCACTGTCACCAAAGCTAACATTTTCTCATTAACCATTTCTGCTCACAGATAAATGCAGTGAACAGAGAATTTAAAATGGACTGGGATATCGACATCCCTTTATGCTTTGTACTTAGTCTTGATTTGATTCTCTGTTGCATAGCTCATTTCATCATCAATTGCAACACTAAAAATGAATGAACTACATCATTCTAAACAAAAATTTTCATTTCCATAAAACTGTTGAAAAGGAGAAGGCTCATCTGGTCAATCCTCCTATTCCTGGAAAGGAACACATTTGTATATGTATACTTGCAAGATCTTAATAGTCTCTTATGATGGAGACTGTGTAATATTTGCAGGCAATGTTACAGTATTTCATTGTGTTCATCCATACAACCTAAGCATATATATATCCACCCACATATGCATCTGATCATTTGCCCACACCATCTAGAAGTCTCTCACAGAAGTAAAAACCCCTCTTGCTATTTGTCCTATTCACTGTGGACTCAGCAAACAATTCTGTTTGCAGAAGCCTGATTTCCTGTTATGTCTCAGGTTGGTCCTTTTTGAAGTGGACAAGCTCTTTACTTTCATCACAGCAATAGAAGCAGTTAAACGTGGTGATTTTAGATTTTGAATGGTTATTTTGTCTTTTAAAGGTGATAGTGGTCACAAAAAGTGTGCTTATTTTCTCATTCCTTCTTGTCTGTGTTTGTTATTATGGATAGCTCTTGGGACAAATTTTAACTAACTTAGCACTTCATTAAGGACTGAAGGCCCACATACATTGTGTTTTTGTGGACAGACATAAGAATGGAGGTTTGTGTTTTAATTTTTCTGCAACAACATGGCTTTGCTAGGAAACAAGGTAATCAGGTGTTGATTGTATAGTCTTAAAAGCAGTGCCACTTTATTACAATTCAGTATAAAACAGTGACAAGATATTTGCTAAATTTGACACTGGAAGTAACAATATCACGTTAATCAGATTCATCAAACCTTTTTTTTTTTTTTTTTTTTTAAAGAGATTCTGATTGACTTGGCTATTGTAATAGTATTTGCAAAACTTAACATTTTTAGGACAGAGAATAATCATTTGCTTTATGGCATTTCTTTTTACACACACAGACATCCTATCAATATGGTGTATATTGCTACATTTTCTCATTGATCTGAATGTTTAGTGAGTTGGAAGTGAGGGAAGTATAGCCTATTTGCTCCTTTCTCCAAAATTATGTGTAATGCAGGTACAGATCCCGGGTAAAGGCATAAGATGGTGCAGATGAGGTATCTGAGCACAGTCAGTCTACAGTTTCCTGCTCCTGGGCTGTGTTGGTTGCCTGGTGTCTGGGATCAGAATGGGGAGCCCCAGGTTGGGGGGTGTAAGTGGGGCTGGGGAGCTATACTTGAGGAGCGAAGTGGAGTGCATGCACATTGCTGCAGCATTCGTGCATTTCAGCTCTCAGTTAACATCTTCTCACTGCACGAAGAATTATTCTTTAGAGACTTGCTTTTCTTTTGCTGATCAACAGCAATGATATTGTATTGTCCTTTGCTTGTTTTTATCATTCTTAGCATTCTCCACTCGGTTTATTTTCCTCCAGCATCAAACTCTAGATTTAATTCATCTCCTGCACAGATAAGTCAAAAGCTGCAGTTATTTACTGTGTGTGAGGAGGAAGGTAGGGACTGAATTAATTTATAAATCACTTCAAATTTACTATTCATAAAAGGTAGCTTATGGAGTGTGCTGGCCTCCAGTGACTCCACTTAGCCAGAAAACAAAAGACCTGTTTAGTCAGAAGCAATGGTAACTATTGCTGTACCCTACAGCAGCCTTGAAAGAGATGTTTGCGTTTCCCTGACCCTGCACTGTTAGTGGCCTTGCTGCTATAGAAGTCAATATGCTTCCTAGTTCTAATATTGGGACTTTTCCCCTGCTTTGGGACAATTGGGATTGAGGGCTTGTTTTGCCTGAATCAGACAAGAAGACAAAGAGAGCAGTGGACTGGGGAGAGATGACCTGGAGGGAGTCAACAGTATCCTGTACAGGATGCCCTGGTTGCCAGTGGCCTTTTCAGTTGGAGCTGTGAAAAGAGAAAAAGAAATTAGCTCATCATGTGTTCTTAGGCTATGTGCCATTAAATTACAAAAGACTTGGCAAGTAATTTTCTGAGATAAGCAGTATGTGAAGAACACATGGAAAGAAGAATATTTGAGTATTACCATGAATATTTCTCATAAGAAAAAAGAAGCACAGTGGCTACCCAAAATATTTGGTAATGACCAGTAAAACACATGCTTCAAAATTACAAGTGGGAAAATGTCATGTGACCTAAAAAAGAAAACTTAGTGTTTGTATCTCACGGAGTACCCCACCTGCAAGGAGCACTGCTGCTTTAAGGGGCTGGGCATTTAACTGGGTTTCATGCAAACTCCAAACATTCCAAAAACAACAAGTGGGGGTTGTGAAACTCTGTGAAGGTGTGCCCCAAGTGCCTCTCCACCTGGATCCTGGTGCTGACAGGGTGGCATGGCCTTGTTGGCCATGCCCACATCTATGTTTCTTCACAGGAACATACAACGACCACATCTTCTACAGTCCTATCATAGTCTTTAATTATGGTTTGCATGATAAAAGCTCTGCTATTCATGCTGGTGGCCAATGACATCCTTATTCCTTGTAGGCTTCCATTTCCTGACTAGTCAATTACAATCTCTTTAAAAATTAGTCATTTTTTTCTTTAAATTCAACCTTATTTAAACTGTTCTTTTCCCAGCCTTTCACGCAAGTGATGGTTACAAACAGTCAGATATGTTGCAGTGATCTCTAACTGTTATCTGAATTTGCCACATCTCACTTCTAAAGAACTGTTAAAACAAATACATGGTCAGATACCATCATTCTAATCAACTAGCTTCACTGAAGGCAGTACCATTCGACTTCTGGTTGATACCAAACACTGACATTTTACCATCTGATATTTTAAATTAGCTAAGCCAGTTCAGCTGCATCTGACTGTGAAGTAAACAAGCTGGGTTGGGGAAATCTCCCTGCTGAGCTAGGATAACACCCTCAGAAAATAAGCATGCACAAACACCTTCAATTTAAGTTCCTGTGTGCTTTTTGTCTCCACTTTAATGTTTCATCTTGTATGCATGGATTTCTCCTTGTGTATGTGAGGGATGATATATGTATATATCTTAAGATTCTGAAAGTTGTCCTCAATGTACCACCTATGTTGTATGTGAAAGCCACTGGGAAAAGCAATATGAAATGGGGATCATGAGCAAACAATGCTGAGATTCATCGGTACTGCTCTCCTTGAATCATTTCTATAACAACAAATTTTCCATGATACGTTCATTATAAGAACCTTCTTTGCAGATGCACCTTAACTCTTCTCTCTTTCTGTCAATGATAGTGAAATTTGTAAGGAATAATGTGCTGTAACATTGAGAAATGGATTTTGGACAATTTTGAGATATCTGATACAGAAAGAAAGCTTTCCAAAATAAACCGTGTGTTTGTAAATGGGTCCCTACAGTGTCATAGTAGAAAATGAATGACCTGCAGTGGACAGTGGGGGTTTTGTATAAGGTTAAGTACTGTAGCCCTTAACTGGCAGTATTTTTTTGAACATTTTAACCACAGTGAGAGTTCTTGCATGCTTTCAGTGGAGCATAGTCTTAAATATTTTGCTAGGCTAAGTGGATAGCATTCTCAGCATTTAGTAATTTCAAATATTGTGTATCAAGGTTATAGTATTCCTTTTGTTTAGCTTGACTATTTTGAATTCTAGACTATTTCTTTGCAAAGCGAGACATTTAGACCTGTGCTTTGGGAATTGTGCTTTATTTTAATAATGGGAATACTGAGATGCAATAGAAAGTATTTGGAAATGAGTAAATAAATGATAAGGGAGTGAGGATATTTTATTTTCTTAATTAAAGTGAGAGTTTATGGTGCAAATGTGTAGTTAGGATACATTACTACAGAGACTAATTCTCAACTGACAGAACTAGAATTTCCATAGACAAATGTGTATTAGGGTATTGTATTCAATTGTAGCATTGCAGGATTTTATAAAATAAACTAAATTGATTGTATTGGTTACATTATAACTGCTATTAAAGAATTGATGCAGTATTGATTATTTTTATTACTTCTTTCAGATGGTACTCTGATTATAACTAAACATCAGTCATAATTGCAAGAAGAGACAGCGGAAAAAGAACAGGTTAGACCTTTAATGTATGCAGCAGTCTTTGAAAGTTAGTATTTTCAGTTTCAGCTAGTTCAGCTAGATCTGAAAGTCATTTATGCCGATACAACATCAGTCTTAGAAGTAGAGTGGCATTCTCAGGCAGAGACCTCAGGAGTAAAGTTGGAATGATCCTTTACATCATGAATGAAAGAACTATTTATGGTTTTATTTAATACTTCAAAAGAAATGAAAGTGAGATGTAAATATGAAGATAGTATTTCATAACTAAAAACTTCAGTTAAACTAACAACTGAAAATATCAGTTGTACGAAAGTGTAACAATGGCAGTGTTTAACTGTTATGCTAATAGAAAACATTATGAAAAGATGACTATCTAAATGCCAGTGTTGGAAGGATCTGTTTGACAAAACTGGACTATAAATTTCAAGAGGGAAAAAGGGTTACAAACAGATGCAACATTTCTTGTGCAGGTGTCCATTTATGCTAGTTTTTATCAATTTTCTCTTCAGTTTCTGCAACTAACCATAAGTTCAACTGGTAAATTTTCACTATCTAAACCCACACAAGTTTTAAAATAAACTATTAGAAACTGGATTTAAAATGCCATATTTTAGTCATATATGCAAGTTGAAAATATGTTCTTTAAAGATTTTGCCAAGTTAAGACTAGGTTATAATCTTTCTAATGTTAGCAGTTAAACATCATGAATCTACTCCAGAGTGGGTATTACTCATTAAGACTGAGTTAATCTAATAATTCAAAACTAATCAAGGGGGAGATGATGCTTCTCTGTCCCACTAACTTAATCCTACACCTGGTGGTTCTTCCTCTTGTTTGCCCTGGAACTTACTGTATGCCTTTTGGTTTTTTTTTTGTTTTTTTTTTTTTTAGCTTACTACTTTGTAGAAAATCATATATTTCAGTTTTCCAGATCACTTATTATTTTTAATTTAGCAACTTAAGTCTATAGTCCCTTCATTAGCTTACTGGAGCTACTGTTGATGTTTTGTCCCCTAAGTGTCTGTGTTTTTCTCTGTTGAGTAAAAGTAACATTTAAAAGATCATCCATGAGACTTAAGGCTTATTCTTGTAGAAGATAAGCTTTGCTTAATACGTCTTCAAGTGGAAAACTTTCATGAGATATCAATCTGGCATTGGCTCAGTTGATTGAATGGAAACAAGTTATGAATAAACCACAGAATTTGAGTACAGGAAGCAGAGAAGACATAAAGGCAGGTTGAAACCAGACACAGTAACTTTCTATTAGCTCAGCTTTAGGAGACGCTATAGCTGAAGAGATGGTCCAGTTCTTTTAGGTTGAATTTAGGTTGGATATCAGGGGAAATTTTTTTTACTAAGAGAGTGATGAGGTGTTGGAGCAGGCTGCCCAGAGAGGTTTTGGATGCCCCATCCCTGGAGGTGTTCAAGGCCAGATTGGACGAGGCCCTGGGCAGCCTGGTCTAGTATTAGATATGGAGGTTTGCAGCCCTGCCTGTGGCAGGGGGGCTGGAGCCTGATGATCTTTGAGGTTCCTTCCAACCCGAGCGATCTTATGATTCTACGATTTTGTGTTCCCAAAACAAAGCTTTACTTACTGCTTCTTAAGTAGTGTACTCACTATACAGCAGGTATAAAAAGCCGTAAGATCCCAGCAATAATGAAAAAAAAATCCTGCCAACTACATCTTTACTGCATATTTACTATTCTGAAGCACTACGAATATTTGCTTGCCAATGTTTGCAGATACTTGAGCTCTCCTCTATCCCTAGTGGTATCTAGTGAAGCCATGCTTCACTTGCCCTATATATATATATATATTGCTATCTGTATAGATTTTGTAATTCAAGCTGTAAAAAAAAAAAAATCAAAAACTTGAAACATTCCCTTGGACTATTATCTTCTTTAAATATCACAATATCTATGAGGATCTGTTTTGGTAAAAGTAGAAGGAAAGAGCTGAGAGTACATGCAGTAATTTTCAGTCCCTTGTAACATGTTTTCTTTATCTTCTTGATGATAATGATGATGATGATATATTGTTTTAAGCTCAGTCATACAGCTGAGCTTTGCATGGGCTCTGCTATTCCATTCTTCAATTTTTTTCACTTGAAAAACTGACCATTATGGTGAATCGTTTCCATTGTTACTCAGTGGTCTCCAATCAATCAGGATCTTATGGAATTTTGGGACTGAAATATAGATATCAGAGACCCTTGGAATTAAAATGATATTCAGAAACAAAAATAATGTGCAGTTTTTTATCTGTGTATATACAATGTGTGCATATATGTACATGTGTATAAATACAAAATTGCAAGAATGTGCCCATTGACATCATACATACACACAGGGATGATAAACTGTAACACATAATGGTGTGTTACACAGTGTGCTGACATGGTCAGCAATTCTAAATACATTCTCCAAATCACTGCTCCTTGCTTTGTGATCTTGATTTATATGGAAAACAAATAAAAGAATATTTAGAATAGAAGACTGCTGTTTTCACAAGGGATTTGAATGAACAGCACCTTTGAAGTTTTGAGCATGGAGTAACTTATTCTCATCTGATGATACATTGAATTAGTTTAGATATTTGAATAGGAGTGTTTGTCTTAGTCTTGCTCTGTCTCTCCAATATATGCTGCAGCTCATTTTTCAATTAAAAAGAAAGACTCTTGGGCTGAGTTGGTAAATTTCAGCATAAATTTTTGTTACAAGTTATAAGCCCCAGAAAATAAGAATGAGGAAGATTATAACTGTCTACACTGCCTTATCTATATAGCTGAGAACAGCATAACTACAATAAAAGAAGATAGTAGTGTCTTCCATTGATTGTTGTTTGATGAATGTAAAGCAATTTTCTGGAATGCAATTAGCATTTGCAATTGCATTACTGTGGGGATTTTTTATGCTTCCTTTGAATTGAAAAATCTATACATTTTTCTGGTTATGAGTCACTTGTAAGGAAGCTTTCTTTTTTTTTTTCTTCAAGGTTTCGGAGCTGTAATTTCTGGATTGTTGAAAGGAAGCAAACCTAGAATTTTTATGTTTAAAATATGCTGAGGGACAAATTGCACTGTAGATCTACTGCAGTAGATGACTTGGATTTAAATTTGTAATGTATGAATTACTGGGGACTTAGTTTAGCTTTTTTAATGCTATAAAGAAATATATTTGAAAAATAAATGACTTTAGATATCTATATACTAGCAACCTTGAAATAATTTCATAAATATATGATTTAAGAATCTTAAAAGCCATGGCTTAAACAAGTAAAGCAATACATTGAAACAGTAAAATCTCTAAGAATAACAATACTGCAAGTAGTAAGTAACAGTGCTACATATTCACCAGAAGAACCATACATGAATACAATTGCTTAGTTGGAAACAATGCTCCTTCTGCATTTAAAAAGGATGTACATTTAGCTATGGTCCCGGTTGTGTATCATTCAAATTACATAGTTTTTATAGAAAGTGCATACAGTTATGGTGTTTCACAATTTGAGTTTTCTGTAGACACAGGTGATTTGGGGTATTGCAGTACAAATCTCAGCTGACATGCAGAAGGTATCAGTGAAAAATGTTTGTATACTTTAGTGCACTGTCAACATCCTCCTTTTGATGGCACATGAATAGCAAAAGTAATCTGCATGGTGCTTTTTAATGACTTCTTTGTGTAATGGACTAAATCCTAACTCAAAGAAGACAACCACAGAGAATGATTTCCGTAGAGAACAGAATATTTGCTGTTTTCAAAACATTTACTTTTAATATTATCAGTTAATGTCTTACTGCTGTAATGCTATATACTGTACCTAAATTACTTCAAGAGAAGCTTCTCCTTCATGTATTTGACCTTAGATGTCTTAAAGTCATGTTGTCTATTGCACCTTGTGTACCTTAATCTTTGTGTTGTCCAGAAAGATCTGCTACTGAATTCATACTTACTATATTCATTTTCCCACTTGGACACTATCTTCTGAGCTTTCATAGGATTTTCTATATAACAAAAATCTTTAAAGAAAGCGTAAACAGATAAGAACCAGAACAATAGAGTTTCTATATTTATAACGCAATACCAGATACTGTCAGTTGTTTCCACTGAAAAATTCCTTGCTTCAGTTATAATGGTAACAATAACATTGTAATAATTACAATTTTAGTAGTTGACATTAATATTTTAGTGGAGTTAGAGTTGTCTGTGTGCCTCATTACTGCATTGCTTAAGAAAAAAATACTGTCCCCATTTGTCCCCCATTCAGTGTTGTGGCTTGCCTGCCATTTTAAGGTGAGTCTGGAGGGCTCATTACATTGGTAATGAATAAATGTTATTTAGAAAGAATGAGAAAGGTAGCGCTGCTGTCCACACTTCCTTCAGAATTAACTCATTGCTGCATTGCTGCATTTTCCATTACCACCAATAATCAGTTGATTACTTCATATTTTCTACTTTCTTTTTTTTTGGGGGGGGGGGGAGAAGAGAGGGGAGAGAAGGCTAGAAACTTTGGGCCCATTGACAAAACCTCAATATTTCTGTCAAATACATTCTCTGAAGACCTAAGTTGCCCAATACAAAGTGAAAAGAACAAGACTGAGATAAATCTGAGACTATATAAGCAGACATCATAATCATTTTCTAAAAATTAAAAAAAAATGTATTTCTTCTGTAGAGAGCAATAGAAAATCTAAGACTATATTGCTGAGTTTAAATGCTGGATGTGTTCCAAACATAACTATTGCTAATAATTTTCATGTCAAAAGATTTGTATCCTTTATATGATAAACTCTTGAAGCTAATATCTTTATGTATCTTCTGTCTGTATTGCTGTCTTACTCAGATCACAAATTGCAGTGTCGTGCCATCAGTTTCCTCACCAAACAGTTGAAGGCTAAAAGCCGATAACTTTATCATGTGTGGGGCAGAATATTTTCTGTGCTGTGATTTTGTGTTTGCAAAGCTGGGATAGCACTTAGAATTTTAATGGATGTATTTCAGTCCTCACTCTTATTCTTCTGGAACATAAATATTTCCTGGGCTTCAGTGGAGTCCATCATTTCATCCAGATAAAGTGTGTGACCACTGCTGAGACTAAGCTGTGCATGTAATACTTGTAATTGAGTGCTGGGTTGTATCTCCCCAGCGCTCATACTGGGGAATATACTTTGCTGCTGCTTTTTCTATTTTCTGAAAAGCGACTTACAGTGAACGAGGGATGGGCTGGCTCAGAAATTGTGCCTGACACAAAAGCAGGAGTGTGCCAGTCAACTGCTTTGGGTACTTTACTCATATGTGATCAATGACCCCTGCTTCCTGGTAACTTCCACATAGCGGGAGCCAGTACACAGCAGGTGACAGGAGTCACTGTTTGTTGAATCACTGATTATCTGATCAGTGTTGTGTTGCCTCTAAGAAGGCAACAGCTCCTACTGTGTACCTGAAGGGACATGTGGATCCTCAGAGAGATACCTAATAGGCTGCACAAAACCTATATCTTGCCCTGTACTATTTTGCAGCCATTGTTGGAGACTCAGCCCACCCTGAAAGAAGACAGTGCGATAAAAGCCCAGAGTCATTGTTCTACCTGGAAGAGAGACTATGGCTATCAGATAGGAATATGAGGGGCAATGTCTCCTGTAATTACAGGAAATAACTAGAAAGCAGAATCTCCTTCATGGTAGTTCAGATGACTCCGGGAGATGATACCTTTCCACCTCCATGTGAGCCAGGGACCTTAACTTACTTTCCAACCAAACTATATACAAGAAACCTTTTGTTTTTTCTTTAATTTTCTATTATTTAAGGATCTGTAGCAGAGGTGAAGGAGATGGCTATTCAGCAGAACCTTTGCAATGAAAGTTAGTTGGTTGAGCTTATGCAAGTTTTGCAAACTGTTCTGGGAAAGAGTTGATTTCAGAGACTTCTTCCCCTTGCTATAAAGTAATGTAAGCTAACTAGCCCAGGGAAGGTCATTCAATTACTGCAAGAGAGATAGAACAGAGGTATTTCAAGTGGAACATAGTGGACCTTCATAGAGGCTAAGTGGGGAGTGATAAAGATATACCAGCGGTATTCTTGGTGTTCTGAGAACAGATTACAGAAAGCACAGTTGACTTTGGTCAAATATGGAAGCAAGTCATTTGAATGTAAGTTGGCAAAACTGGATCAGGAGTTGCTTTCCATGCTAGGGTTAAAATATCAAACATTTTTTTTCCCACCAATATGATAAAGAAGTTAGTAGCAGGAAAAGTCATAATTGACAAGTTAGAGCTGCTTAGAAACAGTAAAATGAAAACATTTAAACTTATTTTTAATGCATCTTCTGGAGATGAAAAACAAGAGGAAGTCCAACACCTCTAAAAACATCATTTTCACTGTGTAAAGAATACATATATAAAAATAACCTACTGGACAGATTGGCATTATCCATTAGGAAAACACAGTAAGCATTACCAGTTTGCAGAATTTGAAAATGATATATTGACAAAGAGCTCATGGAAAAAGCAGTCGCAGCATTTTACATACAACTGATTCTTGGGAATAACTTGGAACTGAAAGCTGAGCTCCATCTCCAACAGTGTTATATATCTTGAGGTCTCATTTGCATATTTTCTCTGATAATGAACTTTACAGGCAGCCATCAAGAACAGAAAAAGTGTCAAAAGGACCACCTCATCTTTTATTAGTTAGAAATCCTGATTGGAAAAAGAAAGTGCAGGATTTTTTTGAAGTACTTTCTTGTTATATGCGTGTTTCTCTGTTGTATCAAGTGTGTTTTGTTTGGTCCTGCTGAGATTACAAAAATATATAATTGATATGTGAAAAATAATTTTAGGAAATTGGTGTTAATAGACAAGATACAAAGCAGGATAATAAGTTGGTGAACAAAGTGCTGGCAGGAGTGTGATGTCCTTTGAAACAAATGTTTGTTGAAATCAAATTAGTAACTGAAGCAGCAGGAGTTTATCACAACAGGAGAAGTGTCTCAAAACATAATTTCTTTCATGAAGAACATAGAAGTTTGGACAAGCAACTTTTAAAAGTGAAGCATATCTTCGATGAAGAAACTAGCCAAGGATCATCATAGTATATATCATCTATGGAATAAGTAGTCCGACAGTGAGATGCTCATGAAACCCTTTCAGAAAGGGGAAGAAACATCCACATCTGTTTCTGTGGAACCAGAACTTCCAACTAAGTGCACTAAAGGGGAATTTCACTGCCTTTGAAAGTCAGGGTCTGTGCTTTGCAAAGAAAACTCTTAGGTAGAGGGATAAAACTGAAAATTTATTTAACTGTAAGCAGTAGAATGAACTTGGCCGTTGAATAGGAAGTAAATTACAGATAGGCTAGATCTCAGTTGGTTGTTAAGATTGTAATTTCCTGAGGATTTTCAGAACTCTTATTTGAGCACCTATCCTTCAAAAAGGAGATGTGCACTGAAAGGATGGACTGAAATCCTCTTTCCTTGTAAAACAGGCATGAGTATTTCTGCTATAAACAGTGCACATGAAAGGAAAGTAGATGGTTCAAAACTACCTGAAGGAATGTTCTGGGAGTTAGAAGCAACTCAATGGGAAGGCTGGATTCTCATATCTGCTTTTTGTTCCCTGTTGTGCTGTTGTTGATGCCTTCTACAGATCCTACTGTGCTCTGAACAAGAGCAAAACTATCTACTCACTAAAGTGACTTCACTCAGTGAAGTGTTACAGGCGTTTCCTGTTCTGGTTTATCTTTGTACCATTCCATTGAGAATATGACTTGAAGAAGGTAAATTAAAAATACCTGACTATGTGTCAGAATGCTAACTGCAGATAAAAAGTATTAAGTTGATTCAGGAAGGCTGAAGTTTCTGCTTTCAAGTTAGGCAGTAGCTGACAAATGTCACCCCAACCTCTAGAATTCGTCACGCTTTATAGCCATAACAACCTGCCAACCTATGTTTTCACTTCTGCAAGGCTGAATGTTACAGCACACCAGTGGGCAGAAGAATTACCTGACTGCAACTTTGAAAGTGAAGGGAAATCTAATATGGAGCTTTATTCATTATTCTTTTTTTGAGAAGAGGGAAATTATATATGACAGAGGGATGAATAACGGATATTTTAATGTTGCATATCATTCTTAGGCATACCATAAAGTGCCAAGATATCTTGGCTAATAGATATTGCTACTAACCATCAGCAGTAAAAAGCTTCTCTGTGGACATTAAAGCTTCCATCAAGCTTATTACCCAAGAAGATATCTGAATAATACCAGAAAGATCAACCTATTGTAAACTGTCTCACTGTAATTCAACATAAATCATAGATAACAATGTGTAATTGTGGATGCTTCTCTAGATAATCAGGAAGAGACATGAGACTGGTAAAATCCCCAGAATGGGAAGAGTGCTGTTTGGAAAATTATTCACTTTTCTGTGATTTCAAGAATCAGAATCAACTGTTATTAACTATACAGCACAAACAGAATCAAGTTCTTCAAGAGTAAATAATGTGGAATTGTCTGTGACATATTAGCCATAGAGGAGACACCAGAGGTTTGGACATGTGGAAGGTGAAACAGTCATCTTTCTACAGCAAACAGAAGTGATGTTTTTTGCAACATATTCATTATTCACCTGTCTTACCTATTCATTTAAAAACTCCTACAAAGCTGGAGCTAAAGACAAATAAAAGACCCTTTCTTGGAAAAAATAACAGTTGCATGGTATTCGTATGCTTTTGTTTCAGGAAAGTGGGTTATTAAAATGGAAATAAGAAGTATACTTTTCTTCATTCTTCTCATTTCTTACTGAAATAGAGCCATTCTCATAGACAAAGGCAAAAAAAAAAAAAATAAAAGTCAGACAAAGTTAAGGACTAGCAAAAATAATCCAGACTACAGTAGGAATTTTAGTAATAGTGATTCTAGTAATTAAAATACAATAATATGAAAACCTCACATAGCACTGCAACTCTGAATTCAGAGACAAAACACCTGTTTCTGGTAGATGAGGGTGCTTTAACATTTGGAGTTTAACGGTCAGATGGAAGGTACACTTCAATAAGCTGTTAAAAGACATGGCTGTTAGAACAGTATTACTGAAACTATAACAGGTAATTCATGAGGGAGAAGCCTACAAAACGGGAAGTATGGCAGGGCTTCTGATCAAAAAGAACCACCAAGCTTTTGATGTTTTGAATATTTGGAAACATATCAGCATTTTAGTGCTTTTGGGAACAGCAGGTCAGGGGATTGTCTTTGATATATCACAGCTCCTCATTGTATCACTATGCATCTTATTGAAGACTGATTTTATACTGATAAATGACAGGATACAGAATTGTTATAAATGTTCTTCTAAATCAAATGACTAATAATTCTACTTTGTCAGAGTGATTTAGTCAATCTTCTATACAGTAATTTCCTCTATTCCCATGGACATTTAGAATATATACTTGAAACATAGTATGACTTCATTATTTGTCTTTGTGGAAATTAAACTGTTCTGGAGGCTTGGATCTGGGAAGGAGGAGGAGAATGGGGCAGCTAAGTGATTTGCTGTGTGAAGGGTACTGTGCTTAGGGCTTTGGGATCTATGATCTTGGACATGCCTATAAGAGACTGGACATGCTGTTGGATAGGAAGCAGCTGACCAGGTGGGGCAAGAATGTTCTGGGAAGCAAGCTGACTGGACTGTTCAGCAGATCTTTTAACTGGATTTGATGGTGGAAGTGGAAGGACTTTCAAGTGACGGAGAAGGACTGGGGAATGTTGTCACTTCAGGAAGCAGCAGGGAAAAACCTCAGATGTGTCTTAAATGAAATTGGAAGGGCTTCTCCAAGATGACATGACCAGTCCTCCCAGTGAGGACACTTGTACGTCTGCTGGGAAAGCAGCACTATCGGCTGCAAGCAATCCAGTAGACTCCTGGTATGCGTTGAGGATTACTTCCTGGCCCAGATATTAGATAAACCAGAAGAGAAATGTTGCTGGACCTGGTGTTCATCTATGCAGATATGTTTGTTGAAGAGTTTAAGACTGGCGGCAGTCTGGGGTAAAGAAACCATGTCCTTGTTGAGTTTATGATCTTGAGGAATATGTGCCTGGCAAAAAGCCAAGTCAGGACCCTGACTTTCAGGACAGTGAAGTTGTAACTGTTTAAGGACTTATTGAATGAGATTTCCTGGGAAGCTATCCTTAGGACAAAGGAGTGGAAGCAGAGCTGCCAGCTCTTGTCAGGACATCTTTCCTCCTTCTGGTATAAGAAATCCTGCAGAGAAGGCAGGAAACCACTGTGGCTGAACAAGAACAAATTGAGGGATAAGAGGGACATGTTTTGTCAGTGATATGACAGTGTGTGGCCTGGGAAGAATACAGTTATGTCATCCAGTTGTGCAGAGACAAGATCAAATAATCCAAGGTGTACCTGGAATTGAACTTGGCAAGGGATGTGAAAAAGAACAAGAAGAAGTTCTAAAGGTGTATTGATCAGAAGAAAAAGGGTATGTAGAGTGTTGTCACTCTGATGTATGAGAAGGGAGTAATGGCTACTACAGACATGAGGGCTGAGATTTTCAACAAATTCTTTGTATTAGTTTTCACTGGTATTCAGTCTTCCCACATCTCATGTACTTGAACTTCTTGGCAGGGGTTAGGCGAGCAAAATCCCTCGCACTGTAAGAGTGGAGCAAATATGAGACTGCTTCATGAGTTTGATTGTGTATAATTCTATGGGGGTTGACAACAGGCATCTCGCTCCAATTTATAGGAGGGAGAGGAGATTCTTTTTAATATCTGTATACCCAGCGTGAGATTAAGAAACAGTGGTTCAAATTTCGGTCCAACCAGTTTATTATAAGTCCTGATCAGGGAGATGGGGAAGGGAAGGATGATGACTATTATGAATTAGAGTGATGGGGGAAGGGAAGGAGGGTGATAGTAAAGATAGGAAATAAGCAAGAATTGCGTAAAGTGGGGATAGTCACCACCAGGATCTAGCAGCAGTCCCGTTGTACACTGTTTTGAAGGTCCGAGGCAAAAGCAGCAGGGGAGGAGCAGCAGCAGCGTAGTCAGCCTTGGGCAGCAAGCAGATAGCAGGAAGAAGCTGCAGAGTCAGTCCAGGAGGAAGCAGCAGGCCCAGGAGAGTCCGTCAGCATGCAGGAATTCCGTAGTGAGGAATCTGATGGTAGACACCTTTGTTCTTCTTCAGCATGCAGGTAGAGTGCAGAGCAAGTCCAGGAGGGAGAAAGACAGGTCATGAGTCTTCTCATGTCAGAAATCTCTTCTTCTTCATGAAGAATCTGTTGCCAGAAAACTTAACCTCATGGTTGTAGGTCTCCTTTTTATCCTTCTTCTGCCAGCGTGGCATTCCTGGGCACTTGGGTAAGAGTCATGTGCAGCACCTCCTGAAATGAGCATCTTCCTCGAGATAAGCCCACACAAAAGACTGCTTCCTGGCCATTAATCTGCAGCTTATCTCTCTCTGGTTGCCCCTGGCCTTGTTCATCTGTGTCCCTCAGACAAAGGATTTCACAACCCTTGCCCAAGACTTATCTGGACTTGTTCATCTGTGTCCTCAGCAAGCTTTGAGACAATGATGTAAAAGAATAATCTCTTACAGCATCCTAGGGTCTAGAAAGAACTGGCTGATGTCATGACTGTCAGGTGAAGTACCCAGTGACTAAAGAAATGAAAACATCACTTCCATTCCTAAGAAAAAAAGAAGGAAATACCCAGGGAACTGCAGGCTGGTGAGCCTCACCTCTCTTCCTGGGAAGAAGATGGACCAGATTATCCTGGAAGCTATGTTAAGGCAAGACAAGCAGCCAAAGGAAGGACAACTTATGTCATTAATCTAGAATTGTGCAACCTTTGATGTGGTTCCACACCATACCCTTCTCTCTAAATTGAAGATTTGAAGGCTGGACTATCTGGTGAATGAAGAATTGGTTGGATGATCACAACCAGGGGTTGTTGTTAATGACTCTTTGATCAGATGGAGGCTGGTAATGAGTGGTGTCACCCAGAGATCCATCTTGGGACCAATACTCTTACTCTTACTCAATAACATAAACAGTGGAATTGAGTGCACCCTCAGCAAGCTCACAGACAGAATCAAAGTGAGTGGTACAGTTGATTCAGCAGAAGGAAGGAATGCCGTCCAGAGTGATCATGAAGCTTGAAAAATGGGCCAACATGAAACTAATGAGGTTCGACAAGGACAAGTGCAAGATTCTGTACTTGGATCAGAGCAATCCCAGATATTTGTACAGACTGGGAGAAGAAGTCCTTGATAACAGCCCTGTGGAAAAAGACTTGGGAGTCCTGATGAATAAAAAGCTGGACATGAGCAAGCAGTACATGCTTGCTGCCCAGAAGGCCAACAGTATCTTGGACTGCGTCAAAAGAGAGGTTGCCAGATCAAGAGAGGTGATTGGCCCCCTCTACTCTGCCCTTATGAAACCTCTTTTGGAATACTGTGTCAAGGTCTGGGGCCTCCAGCGTAAGAAAGAAATGAAGCTGTTTGGAGTGAGTCAAGAGGAGGGCCATAATGACAATCACAGGGCTGGAGTGCCTCTCTTATGAAGAAAGGCTGAGCCACCTGGGCTTGTTCAACTTGGAGAAGACTCTAGGGAGACCTCACTGATGTCTTCTAGTACTTAAAGAGAGCTTATTAACAGGAGGGACTTTTTCACAGTCTCGTAGTGATAAGACAATGGGGAATGACTTTAACAGAAAGAGAGAAGTTTTATATTAGATGTTAGGAGGTTTTCTTTTTTTTTTTTATTAGTATTATTTTAACTCCTTGAGTGGTGAGGCACTAAAATAGGTTGTCAGTGCTCCATCCCAGGATGTGTTCAAGACCAGGTTGGATGGGGCCCTGAGCAACCTGACCTAGTACAGGATTTAGGGGTTGACTGCCCTCTGATATCAGGGAGTTTGGAACAAGATCATCTTAAGATCCCTTCCAATACAAGCCATTCTATATTTCAATGATTATGCTGCTAAAATGTGGAGTTCTAATTATCATAGTTTAATGTCATAATGAAGAAAGACATATATGTATTTTTTGTCAATAGCAAAGTTTTCATGGTCTGAAGGAAGGATATACACATCAGAACTGTGATATTCTGAGGGTTTGTGGAACTTATGGAAAGGGGTTGGACTTGATTATCTCCAGAGGTACCTTCCAAGCCCTATGATTTTGTGAATATTAATGTAAATTGTACTGCCAGAATCATATTATACTGAGCATTAGGGGAATTGCAGGGTCACAATGAAATGGTATTTAGCCTTCACTATTTTCAGCAAAGGAGTTAGAGTTATCACCTGTCATCTGAAAAAAACATATGTTTGCTAGATTTTTATAATGAAATATCTGTAATCATAAAATGGTACGTTAATAAGATCATAAATAAAGGCTCATAGAAGGAGATAAAACTTCTGAAGTTTTAGGAAGAATAATTGTTTACCATTATGGATGGTTACTAGAATAGCTTTGATGCAGTACTAGGTGCTCATAGTTTATGGATAGGAATTCCCTGTAAAAGTAGAATAGTGGAATTTTTCTCTATACCGGTACTTTCATTCTGTCATATTAAAATTTCAAAACATGCTTATTCTCATTTTGAAAAAATAGTATCAAAACTTCTTCAGAACTTCAAATATTTTAGGATTTAGTTTTGATTTTTACAAAGGTTCATGTTATTTTATAATCCAATTTGAACAGTGCTCGTATCCTAATGATTCAGAAAGCAGGTAGCTTAGTTGTTTTTGATTTGAGTAGTATGCTACATGAACGTATATATATCAGTATCCACAATTTATCAATATTAATCACTGTAATAAGAGGAGGAGAAAAAAAACTAACAAGAAAAAAGCAACAATGACTTTAGAGTCACTGAGGAAATTGTGCTTCTGTAGGGCTAAAGAAATAATTTCTGTCTGATTGAAAATTATAAAATTCTGCTTCATTTGGGATACTGTATTTCCTTCTACATAATTTAGCTCTAGAAGATGGTAAGATGATGCCACTTAAATTTGTGGATTTTTTTTTTTTTAAATCAAAATTTCTTGCTGTGCTCCCAAGAGAAAACGTGTTTTTTGTTTTGTGTGCTCTGTTGAAGAAAATGTTTAACATATGGAACTTTTCCAGATGAAAAAGGTGATATGAAGCTGTTTAGTGATTTGAAATGATAAAATGTCTCTCATGGGAATGCTGAATGAGCAGTTGATTTGATCAGGCAGGTAGGAGACAAAAATTGTGCAGATGTGGTTAAATTGTTTTAAATGCACACAAATCCTCAAGTATTTACCACCTAGTTAGTGCCTCTTCTGAATTTGCGTTATATTATGTGAGTATATCTACATATTTTACTGAAAAATCCTTCTCCAATAAGATTGTTTTAATAAGCATTCAGTCAGTATACAGGAAATGCTTCTCCAACAGCTCCAATTTTGTATCATTCTGTTTGGAAAAGAAGTAGGAAATGATCTTATTTCTCAGCAAGCTGCTTTCTAATAAGCATCAAATTCAGTATTTCCCATGAGTGTTATTAGATGCACTCCGTAGTGGCTGTTGTACTATTTGAAATATCAGTTGGTGATACTACAGCATATATGCAGTAATATGAATGTTCCTGTCTGTGTGAATTTGTGCACATTCATATCCATACATAAAAACTTTTCAAATCTCTGTTGATTCTCTGATCGTATTTCTTTCATGGGGTAGTTCATGAAGGTCATTCATAGAAGAGGGAAGGGCTTAGTTTGGGGGAAAAAAAAAAAAGGTGGGGGGTGGGGGAAGTATCTACTTATCTAGCACAGTAAATAACTGTTTCTTAGAAAAAGTTATTGTTCTATTTTTTACACTGACTGACAGAAGAAATGACAGTGATATGCTAGAATTGCAGCAATTCTCCTGCCTTGCATTCAAACATAAATCTTGTAGTTACTCTGATAACTTTGCAGTCTTTGCAAATAGTTCCTCAAGTTTTTGTCACTGCTTAGTAAGACAAATTAAGACACAGAAAGCACTAAGCAACTGTGTGGCTCCACCTGCCTGCTTATTTGATT
The DNA here is from genome assembly GCF_987193195.1 of Phasianus colchicus. Lineage (NCBI taxonomy): Eukaryota > Metazoa > Chordata > Aves > Galliformes > Phasianidae > Phasianus > Phasianus colchicus. The sequence continues at coordinate 60,373,651 of NC_143437.1, read as the reverse complement.
AAAAAAATAAAAAAATAAAAAAATCCTGTAACTAGAAATTCATTATACATTCAGTGCCGTTTTTTAATGAAAACTCACCTTATACTGATCATCTTGGTCAACCTAGTTGTTGGTGTGTGTATGTTCATAGTAGAACATGCATCTTGTTTTATGAATTTTATTGCGTTTTGCTTGACATTTATAATTGGACCATTGAATTTGGAACAGTGTCCCACCAGTGATGGTTGTGTTGAACATGTTTTCTGAGCTTTTAAATATAGCAAAAATAGTCTGTGATTGTGATTTGGGAAAACATTTTTTCCAAGCTATCTGAGGATGCTTCCTAATGTGGACAGACATTGCTTATCTTCAGGTGTTTCTCTGAAGAAGGGACGTAATTGAGAAGAAAATACAGGTGTAAAACAGGCACGATCAACTCATAGGCTGAATGCAGCCTGGAACAGCTAGTAATGTCACCTGATGGCTCTTCGCCATAGGCAGACCAGTCTGGCCCTGGGCACATGCTCAGTTGCCTCAAAAAAGAGGCACTTTCCCACCATATAAACCTTGCCTTACCAAGAGACATAGGAACATGTTGGCAAAGAGATTGTCACTTTTGCCATTGCTTCACTGCAGCACTTGTGAACTATAAATAGAACATATTAACAGTATATTTAATTTTCATTAATGAAAGCTACCTATGCTTCTTGAAGTGATCTATGTAAGCTGCAGCTAAAGTCCGCTGTATGGGTGTCTGAACTTTTGGGTTGTTTGGACCATATGGAGTGAAGAATTTTCTTGGGCTGCATGTAAAAACATACGATATAATGAATGTATTTAAGTAATTAAACATTTATATTTTTACATTTTTTTTTATTTAAACATGAAAAAAAATGCAACAAAAACATCATATTTACAGTCTTTCAACAGTCCATCCTCTAAGCTACGTTGATTTGACACTATCGCATATCATGTTGTAGTTGCACTGTGCAGTAAGACGTACAGGCAGTGGGCAAACCAACTGTCTATGCTGTTAACTGCAGGTCTAGTGTGTGTGTTCTGGACTGCACATCTTAATCTCTCATACTTCATCAGCAGTATGAATTAGCATAATTAGAAAGTTGAATTCAAAACAGTAAAAATGATATCCTATAGGAAACTAATTAATCTACAGAAACTGGACTGGCTTTGAGAGTGTGGTGGCTGCAGTCACTGTAGCCATCTCTAACAGCATTCCTCATACGGTTCTTTCCCTGGAGCAGCAACTACATTCCTGATGTTGTTCTTCATTGAAAGGAAGATTTTGTGCTGGATGAAGGCATGTTTTAGCAAAAAATTAAAATAAATAAATAAATAAATAAATAAAAAATCTGAAAGCTGTTTGCCTCTCTTCTCCACCTGGTGTTTTAGATTTCCACTGAGTAAATTGCAACCTTTTTTTGCTGTGCTTTTTCATTTTTTTCCTCCCAAAGGCTTAGCCTTTTGAATTTAAATAATAAAAATTACATAAGCAATTTGCCAGTGTCAGAAAAAAAAATCGTAGTCTACAAAACATCTACATTTTTTATAAACCACCTGTAATTGTATAAATTGAGTGTTACTACTGGTAGTTATTCTAGTAAAACAGTCATTTTATTATAGTTAAAATTCTATTCTGAACATCTGAGAAATGCTTTGTCTTTCAAGTTACTCTTTGGCAGATGATAATGCTTAAATATTAAGCTATAGTTAAATAGTAATATCTGTAATAACTAGGTTTGTATCTGGCTTCTGTAGGGCTTCAGATATGAGGTTGGAAGATGATGCCGTACTGTAACAAGCTTCAATGAAAAATCCACGCTCTTCCTGTTTAGACATGGAAAAAAATTCCTTGGAATCTAAGAATTCCAAACCTATATTTAACCCTTTATGTTATCCTTGAACAGTACAGTTAAAGGCTAGCTTTCAAGTGACTTTCATAGCTTTCCTTAGATATGCTGCCTCCTTCCTGTGTACTGTGTGTACACTACCCTATGCGTGGGTAGAGTTGCACCCTTTCTGCAATAATTGCACTTTGGTTTTGTTTTCCAGTAGCACAAACCCATGAGCCTGGTAAAGTAACTGAGGTGCAGTAAAATCTTACAAAATGCATTTCAAAGAGCTTTTGTGCCTTTTAGTAACTACTCTTACTGCTTTTTAAAATTTATTTAAATTTCTGTATCTTACACTGGGGAACTGCAGTATTTTAGTGCTAAGAAGGCTTTCACACCTCATCCAGAAATGACACTGCACTAATGTGTTTTCATGGAGCCTACAACTGGATAAAGAAAATGCAATTGTATAATAACTGCAAGAGAATTTTAGCAGTGATGGTGTTTAGAGAAAGGGAAGAAAAAGTATCTCTCACTCGAAGCACCAAATGGCCTAAAATGGTAGCATATATAACTGCCAGTGTATGAAAAACATGATATAGTAGAGCTATCAAAGAATGGACATCTGAACAGATGGGGAGAAAGAGTAAATGTCACTGAAATAGAACAGATAATGGCTTTTTGTTGCTACGTAAGTGCTGAGGCCACAAGGTGATGCAGAAGACATTTTAAAACAGGCAGCATTGATCCTGTGATAAGACCCATTATCATGATTTTATTTCTGTGACACTGTTTGATTGATATAGATGTAATCAATTCATTTTCTAGTTGCAGTAGAAGGGCATTTCCTTAGTATCTGTACAGTTCCTCTTTCCTTACACAGCTGCAATGTCCACTCGTATTGCTGTACTTATGTGGCAGGAAATAGTCTGATGACATGGTACATCTGTATTTTACTTTGAGGCAGTCATGAGTGTGGTGGTTTGATTACATTACATGTTTTTCTGGATAATCTAGATCCTTCTGGAAGTTTCATGATACATAAATTGCATTGTTAGTAAATTTTAGGTGTGCATCTGGTGGTATGGTAAGTCAGATACAGGAATTACTAGCAAATATAAGGCAGTAATTTTATTAAAGCCAAAAGCAAACATAAACAAAGTAACATTTTCAGTTGTTGGAAATTAGTTAAAACTGTGGAACTTACGTTAAGTTACATGGCTTATGCTTATTCAAGATCTAGCCCTGAAATACTTGTAGTTGTGGTATTTTAAAATATATTTTATCTTAAGGAGTTCAAAACAAGTTATTTATTGGAAAATTGTTTTCAATGAGGAAAATTAAATACATAAGAAAATTTGAGGGGAAAATATTCATGGTTTGTGGTTTTGTAAAGTGCTTAATGACAGTATAGTTGAGATTATTTAAGGAAACTAGAGAAGTGCCTATAAGGAACATATATTTCATCAGAGAAACTAATACAGTTGAAAGAAGGGGACAAACAAGATTTCTGGCACCCAAACTCTTCTTCCTACATATGTTTGCTCTGTCATTCAGGAGTGCAATTCAGAGACTACAAAATATTCCGTATCTCTTTGCCAAAACAGTTGTAATTTCTGTCTTCAAAACTTAATTTCTTGTGCTAACATATTTCTAGTTTCAAAGAAGTTCGTAAGTACCTTTCAGTCTTGCAAGAGTTTATTTCATAATGTGCCTTATCCAAATAATTATTACTTTTGTTAGAAAAGTTAAACTTACCTGATATTCTGGAGGTTCTCTTTCTGTGGTGGTATTTTTAAGTGTTTCTAGATATAGAAATATTATTCAACAGTAGCAGTATGTCTGTTACTTTCTTGTCTGACAGAATTGTAATAAAATTCAATGTGCATTGGAACAGAAGACAAATCTCTTGATTTTCATTCTCGTTTGCATCAGTGAGACTCAGAAATAATTTGGATTTCTCCGAGTAATATTTCAGTTCCAATGAAGTCACCACATGACTACCCAGGTGCTAAGTATTATATATTTTCACATGGAGTTAATACTCATTCATTCTGGACACAGCAATCAATGAATAAAAGATTTGGCTGTTGGACACATCAGAGATTTTTCTGACACTTTTATGCAGAAGTTAAGTTGAAGTTAATTTCAGTCTGGGTTTTGATACTCATCTGTTCTGAATGTTTGGCATGTCAAGGACTATTGTATCTCAATTTACTACCAGAACTCCTGTAATAGAGAAGGCAAGAAGAGATAACCAGAAATAAAATACTTTCTGTTCAGGAAATTCATATGACAAAGTTTCCATTTCACGTATGAACTGCCTTGCTGATGGCCTTTTGCATATCTTTGCTCATAACTACTGTTCAATTCTTTCTTGTCTATTCTTTCTTGCCAATCTTGTCTATTCTTTCACCCTCCCCCCCAAAAAAATAAAAAAACTAAAACAAACAAACAAACAAACGTGTATATGATATCTTCAAGACATCTGACATTAGTTTGTCTTGAACTGGTTGATCTCTAATTATTTATTATGTCTACGTGGATATAAAGTACCAACCAAAGGCTAAATTGAAACATCTTTTGTTCTTAGCTATTTGTGCTGAAAATATGCCCCCCGCACTTCATCAGCTGACTTCCTCAACTTTTTTTTATATATATACATATATTTTCCACTGCTTTTTCATAGCTTATCTGAGGAAACAAATCTATGTATTTTACTTTCCATTTCAAATCTTTTTGTTTCTCTGATAAAACTCCAATGTTGATAGGGAGCATGTCTAGATACCCCAATCTAAGCGTGACGAGTCTTGCCTTTTGCCTTTATTTTTTTCCCAGATATGTCTGACTGCACTCACTTCTGCCAGCTCATATCTTTTCTCTGTATCTTTGTCCAGTGCCATAATCCCACTCATGTCTACGAATGGTTGGAGAAACATTGCTTCCATATAATTATCACCTCCCACATTCCAATTAGCAACAGCAGAAATGAGGGAGGACAAATCTCCTTGCAGCTGTTCCCAATGCTTATGATCAATGGAAGTGCCTTATTTTTGTTTCCTTACGTGAGAGAGTTGAATTACCTGCTGAAATTTTTAATTTTAAAATTAGTTTTCTGCCCACTCAGTAAAATAATTTTTATTCAGAAGCTGAGTTGTGTTCCCCATTTGATTACTACATATAAGATACCAATAAGAAAATGAAGTGGAAATGAAGTATTTACTTTTGCCTCATCAAAAATCTTTTCTTATTCTAGCTGAGCAGAAGTTCATTATGGTCATTATGGTCTCAGTGAGCATAACTACAAAAAAAAAAAAAAAAAAAAAAATCTAAATTTGTTTTTAATTAAATCTGATCTTTTAGTGAATTGGTATAGTTTTGTGTTTGGAATTTGTTGGCTCTAATTAAATTGGGACTGTTCAGTAGATACATGGGCTGAGTTTTCCCCAAGAGATTGATTGAAAAGGCAAATGGCAATCCTTTCTACTCCACTGTACTTTTTAAGATCTTTTAAGATGCAGTCAAACATTAACTTAAACTCAAGTTCTTAATTTATGGTGTAATGAAATTGTGAACGTATCCTATATGTAGTACAAATTTTAAATAGGTTCTGCAGCAGGTTTCCCAAGATCACAGTGTACTAAAATGCTCTTTGCATATTTTTTGCTATGATGTTTCAAGGACTGATATTGTCTTTTGACTGAGTTAAGCAGAGAACATTTTATATAAGGAGTTTTATACAGTTTGTGCACCAAATGTTGAATGGCATATGCATTTTCAAAATCATTTTTCATGTTTCATACAACTAACAGCATTTGTTTGCAGCACTCTTTTAAGAGAATCAGTGAATTCCCAAACATGGTTCTAGAGCATTATTTCTCTTTCGGCTTGCAAATAAACACAGAAATGACCCACATGTATTTTAAGATTTACATAAAATCTATACTCATTTTCACTACTATTAATGAGAATTACAGAGATCAAACACCTAAATTAATTGGAGATCAATCTCTAAGTGTAAAGCAAGACCAACATGCTTAGAATTAATAAAATGTATAAATTGATAAATATGTTGCACTGCAGAACTTGAATATGATGAAGTAACATACATAAGAATTTTTGGAAGTAGACTGAGCTTTTTTATCAGGGTATATTCTGCTTTGTTTTATTAAAGACAATTAAAACACATAAAAAAAAAAAAAAAGACAAACCTTTTGAGAAGTACCATGTTGAAGGTATTTCTGGCTTTTATATCTTTCAGGATATTTTCTGCCTGAATTTTAAAATAGATTCTTTGTTCTAGAAGACAACATGTAGAACAGAAGTTCTCCAGTGCATGTATGTTTATACAGCAAAGAATGAAAAACATTGTCAATACTGCTATTGTTTGTGATAACTCTCCTATTATGAATTTTAAAACTCCACCCAGCCCTGTATTGGTATGCTACTCAGATTCACAATAAAAAGAATCAAAGAAAAATTGTCAACTTTATGGTATCTCAGCAATAGAGTTGTTTCTAGTTCTTGGACAGTTCTATAGAGGAAAGAAAGCAATGATTTTGATAATGTTTAATTTGTCTTGCATGTTAGTGGGGAAATCTGATGTCAAAGAGGGAACAGGCAAAACAGTAGAGGAAATCAGTTGCAGTAATGATAAGGCTGAGTATGGATGGCTAGTGGGAAATTCACTGTAATTACATCTGTGTCTTCTTGAGCTCACTGTGTTTCATTTTTTTTGTAGAGTTCTCAGAGAATTGTGTGTAATGTTATTTTTTAGTGTGTTAATAAATAATATTAAAATGTACTCTTTTAAGCAAAGGAGCACATTTTTTGATGGTGCAAGACATTTTTCCAATTGGTGTTCACAGTACTCTATTAACTAGGATATTTTAAATAATATTTATGTTGAATGTGTTTATACTTGTATAGGACAAGTATTGTATTATATGATCAAGGATCCTAGTTCTGTGGTTATTATTTTTAAAGTGTGGCCTGTTGCATTGGTTAAATACTCTGGTAGACGGGTTCCTTCTTTTGATGATACTAGATTTCTAAGTTAGTACATGCATGAGCTATGCAAAACGGGTGCAGATTTAAGGTCAAAAGCCCGAAGCATACATACATTCTTATTTATAATCCATGTTTAAAACCTCTTTTACTCGTGTAGGCAGGTTGCTGAATTTCTATTTATAGTGGGTTGAAATGCTATGAATATTCATGACATTTAATATGTCTTATATCTGATTATCCTGAAAGAAATACCATTCCCATAAATAAATACTTGAACAAGTAAATGAACTGCACTACAAATATAATGCATATCAGTGTCATCCGACAAACTGTGAAATTGAAACTTCTAATGAAAGATAAATCTCTAAAGAAAAGAATTATTTTTTGCATGTCACCTATACAGATTTATTTCATTTATCATATGGATGTGAATTTATCTAATTAAAATGCTGGCATGCAGAAGTAGACTGGAATCACATAAATGGAAAGAACACAGGATATTCCCTGTAAAGTCTTGAACAACACGTTCTTCTTAATTGATATGCATCATGAGCTCTTATATGCTTCAAGATGTATTACAGTTTATATCATAAAGAGAAAGTTGCATGAATTGTGCTGATCTTAATATGCCCCAAATTCAAATATTTCAGACTTGTGGGAGGTGATCTCAGGAAGGATAATCTGGAGGCAGATTAATATTTCAAAGTCTGGTTGTATATCGAATTGAAGACTGCTAAATAGATGGATAGATGGCTACCCAACTCAGAAGCAGCAAGCTGTTTAGGAATAATGTGAAACATTGTCTAAGATTTCTCAAAACTTAAAATGTAAAAAATAAATAAATAAAAAAAAAAATCCAGAACAGCTGAGGAAAATCATTGTTCTTCTTGGGTGTTCTAACTACCTACGGTTCTGGTAGCGTTATGCAAATTCAACTCTAGATACAATTTCTATAAATGCTTTTAGATCAGACAAACTTGAGTCAATGAGACCTGCATGTTAACTTTATAATCCTTCCTGCAATAGCCAAGCACAGCACACTTAAATGATAAAATTTCTCTCCTTCTTAGTACTTTAGATAGTTGTTCTGAAAAACCTGTGGTTCAATTTTTCCTTGCAGCAAATTACATGGAACTGGGTTGCTTTTTACTGTAATGACTACACATAGAAACCGTTGCATTGCCTTTGTACTGTTCTTGAGAGGGTGGAGAGGGAGAGGGCTCTTGGCCTTGTATTCATCATACCTTCTGGTTGAGATTATCACCAATGATATCCATGACTGAAACCTCACCTTTCAAAACTGTTTTCTCAGCAGAAGCATTGCTATTATTTGTACTGTTTGTAGGAGGCAGAGGCAGTTATCTACTGAGCAGTCAGCTCAGCAGCTCCTGGCTGTGCTCTTCAGGCAGGTACTGACTGGGGTGATTCCAGGGGTGCCCAGTTCATCCTTCCAGCTAGAGTTCTTGTACAAGATGAAGCTAGGAGTCTTCCTATCTCTGTCTAACCTGACCCTCTGTGAGGATCAAACAAGACAGCAATTCTGGTGTGGTCTTTCCAATATCACTGATAGAGGTTGCAACTCCACAGCTGTGGCTAACTTGTTGTGTACATTTGCTAACAGCTGGGTTGCTCCAGACCACAGCACTGCCAATGAAACACTACAATTTAAGTCTGCTTGAGATGGATTAAAGTGCATATAGATGAATAAAACACACAGAAAGCAGTGCAGCAAGACTCAGCATGGATTACTCATAATTAGGATGGGGAGAATGAGTGAACAGCATAATAATTACAGGAGCCTGAATAACCAGCCTTAGGATCCCTATGCAGTGATTGGCAACTACTCGTTCAGAGTGCTTAGCCTGAGTAAAAGACATGAATATATACAAAAACAAAGTTGATGAGTTAGTTCCTTGAAAATCATTACTACCTCTGGCTGTGTTTTTGTGCTATTGTCTAGTCCAAAGTCTACCTGAATCATCTTTTACGATTACCTTAGGGCAATTTGCCAAGTATTAACTTAAGCATCTTTGCCAATAATCAGAAAATGAGACAGTAATACAATGGGATTTTTTAAATAAACTTTGAGGAAGCAATAATTTCTCCCACTTCAAAGGAGCATAAGAACTTGTTTGTTAGTGTAGGAGAGAAATAACACTTGAGAGGGAATAATTTTCCATTCAAGTTTAGGGAAGATTTTATGACAATGAATTATGCATAACTATCATAACAGAATTGACCACTGCACTGAATCTCTGATGCCAACAAAATTATCAGTTTCTTAGTTTGTGTCTTCTGCCATATCACTGCTCTTTTTACATTACATGAGCTTATTTTGTCTCTTCTCCTAGGTATAGGATTACAACACTTCACAATGCCCATTATTAGCTATTCCTGCCTTATTTTCTCTTATTTGATGCTGAAAGATAATTGATATCTCTAATTTATCCCTATTTCTATAGTGCACTGTTTTCCAGATTACTGTAAACCTACCACTTCCATATTTTTTTCTGTATAGACTTCCGTATTTGTGCAAGAGCTTCTATTTTAATATAGGTTACTTAAGTTTTATGATTCCTTTATATATCTTGCAGTAAGGGAAGGAAGAAAGAGTATAAAATTTAGAACTAATATGAAAAACACTGCCTTTTAACTTTTATAACTGTTTTTGTTCTATTCATGTATAAGACTTGGACTTCGGTTCCTTCAAAATAATCCAGCAAGTATACCCATACAGAAATGTGTTCACTGCCTAGAGTCTTGCCCAAGAACCTTTCAGATGATACTCATTCAACTGACTATTACTTCTTTGAATTGAAGGAATGCCCCCATAGAGGTGCCTGTTGCTTTTTCTTGGCCACAGAAGAGATGCCTCTCTTGGATTACTCTATAAATAAGAAAAATCTTGTATCTTCTTCAGTGTTCTCTCTTTTCTGATGAATCTGACTTTTAGATTAAAGTACTGAAATAGGAGTAAGAGCAGTTTATAATCTTATAATCTTAGGAGTCAGCGTCTTCTCCTGCTTTTGAACTCTCTTCGTAAGATAATTGTTTGACAAAGCTAGGGAAGTTAGATAGGGAGCAGGGGCTGCACAGTGCTGGCCCAGTGGCTTTAGGAACTTCACAAAGAAATTACAGCATCCCATCTTTTCCTATAGACTACCTATGTGTCCTTCACGCAAGTTATATTTTTATATTTAACAGCAGAATCCTAACTGTTCTCCTAGATGCGGTACCTATGTATCACTACTGCTGCCACCACACTCCAATATCTTTTTAACATTTACCTGTTAATGACTTATCTCTTAATTGTGAAAAGAGGTTTTTTCCATTTCCTGTTTGCTTCCATCTCAGTGTTCACATTGTTTCTGCTGCTGCTTTTTCATTTAATGGATGCAATTATAATTCCCAGTGATATTAAAGGTTCTTAAGCATGAATATCTAAAAACATAAGTTGGAATGTCTTCCTTCTCTTGTTAAGGGTTTTTTTTTTTTTTTCTTTGTTTTTCACCCACTTGATTCTGTGATTCTTTTAAGTTATTATTTTCTTCTTGCTTTTTATAGCTGAATGCATGTGTCTAATAGACTATGTTATCTTCCCTTAGTACTTTAACTAGTATTATACCTCCTTGACCTAGAAGAGCAAGGGCACTTTTTCTGAAGCAAGCAAATTATATACTTCAGGTTGTGTAGCAACATGGTGCTGATGAGCAACTCCTTTCAAGATGTTCTTTAGCAAAAGCTTTTGAATTACAATATAAAGAACTAGTAACATCTTCTTTTTCTAGTATGGTATTTTTGTGCTGCTTTTAGCAACACGAAATGAATCCCATCATTAAAGGCAGGTATTTTCTAAATATAAATTCAGATCTAAAGCATTTCTGATTGTTTCCAAAACATCATAACAAGAATAATTATTAATAATCTATTTATTACTTTCATTAGTTAAAATACAGCTTTGTATGCAAGATTAAAAATAAAAAAAAACAGTCTTAATTAAATATGGGGGCAAAGAGAAATCAAGCTGCAAGAACTATTTCTAGAAATTATCTGGCAAAAACTATACTGAGCAATTGGGTTGGGAAGTGCATGTAAACCTATGTTGCTTAGTTAAACTCTACTGCTGTGCGTAGGGAGCAAAAGCAGTGTTGGTTAATCACAAAGCTTTGATGTGGCTGAATGTCAGAAGTGTGCAGCACGGCTAAGAGTTAAACTCAGTGGGGATCAGGGTGGTAATTAAAGCTCTCTCCTACTCCCCTGAGATCTAATCATTAATTCCTTTCTCTCTAGTGAGGACTAAGATTCTCCTTCACGCTGCTCATCACCACAGATCTGCAGAGCCTATGGGGTCTGTAACCAGAGACTGGGTGTAAGAAAACAAGGGGCCCAGTGACTGCAATAAATTGGCTGCCAGCATGGAACTATAATTGAAGCACAAAACTAGACAAAGCTCACCTTTTCCCTGCCCGGCAGAGAGTCATTTGCAATGCTCTGTGTCACTAGCACAGGCATGGAAGAAGATGTCAGCTTCACCTTTTCTAATTAGGTGCTGAAGGCTAAAAATATTCTTCTTGTATGTGATAAAAAGACAAGATAAGGTACGCATACTGACTCTCACATGCTACAAACAAGTAAGGTTGCATTTGCTGAATGGCAATTGAGTTAAAACTGGGAAAATTTACCATCCATGCAAAGCTTCAGAGGGTAATACCAGAAAGAACTGCATGTTTTACTTGCATTTAAAAAAAAAAAAAAAAAAAACAAAAAAAAACCAAAAATAACAAAACCACCTCCCACACACTGAACTCTAATAGAGGTAGCGTGTCCCTCTCCAAATCTGCAGATGTGCACAGGTTAGAGTAGTTCCCTTGAGCTCTCTCCAACTGCAAACCATTGAGAGAGGTGAATAATACCACAAAAGGACAGAGAGCTATAGTTCTGTTAGTAAAGACGTTTTCACCTTTTGAAACTGTATCTTCCTGTAGCAATTCAGAGGCACTTTAAGCTGAAAAATGGTATATGTATTTTGGCAGGAATTAAACTTTCTGAAGAAGATGTAGAGCATTAGATAGCTGACAGAAAAGATTTTTCAGTCTTAAATAAAAGGACCAAAATAACCATACCATTAAGAGTCCCTTGGCAAGAAGCTGTTAGCGCTTTATTCTTGTTGAGTTTTGTCTAGTTAAAACCATCCCAGCTACTCTATATTGAAAAGTGCTACCAAGACTAAACTTGAATTTTGTTTTATTTGCATTCTGCTCAGAAGGGACTAAAACAAGAGCAGAAAACAAAATACTGGGTAGAGCACAATGGCTATGAAAACAGGCGCCCTTCTCCTCGGATATATTGACTCCTGTGGAAGACCTATGAAAAATTAAATGTGTTGATGGTGATCTTTTCCCTTTCTTGACACTAGCTGTCTAGTTACATCAGTGTGGCTACTCTGTCAAAAGGGTGTTGAAGTATGTGATTTTTCAGGTCAGCTTTTCAGAGAAGTGATGACTTTAGCTACATAGGGTTCTTATCTTTAATGTAACTTATTCGCACACAAACAGTGGTGCTTAACCAAAGATGGTCCATTAGTTTGCAAAGCTATAGTCTCCCCTAGGTACCTCAGACCCACATTATCTTGCATAGCCACTGAGTTTAAAGCTAAGAATAAATTTTACTCTTTCTGGCTTCACTCTTGCATTCAGAACACTGTAATAACTCAGCTACAACAAACAAACCGAAACCAAAACAATAACAACAAAAATCCCTATAAATGTCTTCCTTCAAGGAATCAAGTCAGAATGTCTAATTATTTTTACCAGGTGCCACCTTCCAGATCAAATATAGTTCAGTGCCTACAAATTATCTTTTCCGTGGAAATTTCTCGTGTTTACAACTGCTGATGTAACATGTTCTTAATACTGGGAGAAGAAAAATCTTCTGAAAGCTACATGCTGTCCAATTATAAAAGGAAAAAATGCATTAAGATTTTAAAACTATCACAAAACATTTGACATCTAGGATAGTTCAGTGTCAACGGTTTACAGGCTGGTTCGGCCCAGTTCCGTGACTAGTGGGGCGGAGGGATTTCGCCAAATCCACGCCTCTGGAAAAAAGGGAACAGGGGACCCCAAAATAATTAAAAACAGCAGCAACGATCTGAGGAGAAACAAACTAATTTACTAAATATAGTATCGGAATGCAAGATAACACACCATAATACAATATAAATAAAATATAATGAGAGAGAGAATGTCTGAAGGGTGGACCAAAATGCTGAGGTGAGATGCGTAGTCCAGTTGAGCAGCAGGGAGACAGGAGGAGAGCTGATGAAGAAGAAGTGGACGAAGAAGAGCACATCAGGTGACCTTGCCAGGAGTTATATCTCCTCTCTGTGACCGCAAAGTCCCCTGGGGAAAGTAGTTTTCTTCTCTTCTGGACAGATACCCAGAACTTGAGCATTCAACAGTTAAACTCCCAGTGCCCTACATGATGGTATGATGTGGAATATTGAAAACAAAAAATCACAAAACCATGACATTCAGAAATTTACTATCCCTGCACATGTTCTTGAATCCCAAATATCCTGCAATTTGTGATAACGTCAAGTACTTTGATTAGTGCCTTGGTATTGTGCTCATCAAGAAAGGCTCAGCATTGTTGGCTTTAGCAACTTGATATAAATATTAAGACAATAATTTTCCAAATATTACCAGGACATTGGCTATAAACCAATCAAAGCATTCTAAATGTTCACTTCTTCGGTGTAATAAACTAGACTATATTATACAAAATCTTGAGTGAGGGTCCCCAAGCCATTTTTAATAAGAGAATATGAGAAGTAAGGTAAAGGGTAGACTACAAACTAAGAACTGGTTTGTGGGTTTTTTGGTTTTTGGGGTTTTTGTTTGTTTGTTTGTTTGGAGCTTTTTTTTCACTGGCCAATCAAAGTAAAGGTTTAGTTTATTTATTTACAATGTCTAATATTCTCATGTAATCTGCAGCATTTAGGGTTAAACACTCAAAATTATGACACTTGTAAATACATGAGTAATACAGATAATTATTAGTGATTACAAGAGCAAAATATGAGATATTCTTTAAATTTTTGGGATATTCTTTAAATTTAATTATTTAAATTATTTTTTGAAATATTTGAGTTTATTGAGATAATATATTGTTGAAAAATATAGTCTATAGATATTCTTCTCCAATTGTTGTTTTTCAAAAAGAAAATTCTGAAAATAAAACTAATGTAAAAGCACTCACTTTAGTAGTTAAGCTGCTTAACTTTTCTTTTTTCCTTCCCCTTAAAAGATGATTCAAAGTGAAATCAATCTTCATTTACATGTTCATTCTAAAACTTGAATTCACCTGGGAGATTACAGTATAGTTTACTGGACATATTTTGGATTTCTACTTTGAAATCTCAAGATCAAGAAAGCACGTAAGCCAATAAAAATTGTGGTGCAATGGAGTATGATACTTCTGATATTTTCACAGTTAGATGGGAAGAGAATATAAGGAATCAAAAAGGAAGTGGATAAAGAAAGGATTTATGCTGATGTTAATCCTGTTGTTTTTGTTATTTTTGTTGTTATTTGTTGTTCATTGCTTTTTTTTTTTTTTTTTTTTTTTTTTGGAAGTGGTAGTAGTGTTCTGAGATGGATAGATTGGCACAGAAAAGTACAAACAACAAAGTTAGATGAATTTAACGTTATTCACTGATATTCAGTCTGTTGTGTAGGGAATCTGAATTAAAGATGGCGTTCAGAAGCTTTGTTTCTTTTGTAATGTTAGTGATCCTCAACTGTACGTGCAACAGTAGCATTAAACCTTTCAATGTGCCTGTATGCCATTTTTTTTTACATTATGACTCTAAACATCCTTTAGTTACAAGTAGTCCCATAATATATATAAATATTTTTTTGCTACATTGATTTTGATGTCATTATTTCATGGGATTTTTCCATCTGCAATAATCAAATAATCATAGGAAAATAGATTTGCAGTAATATCTGAGGCAAAGCAGTTAAAACCAAGAAGGGCAAGAGTGTCTTGGTGGAAAGGGTATTTTGTTTAGGTTGGAAGTTTGATATGTAGGCTTAGTCATTACCCAAGACAGTAAAGAAAGTCTGGTCAAGTTTATCAGGGAGAGTTCAACTTTTATATTAAAGTGAAATTTTGGAGAGTATTTTAATTTTAAATTTATTTATGTATTTATTTATTTAAAATTATTATTTATTTTTAATAAAAGCTCTTAGACTAAGTCTAACAGATAAATGTTTAGACTTGTATGCCTAGCAAAGAAATCTGGGTTAGTTTCACAAGGAGAATTGTGTGACACAAGATCTCAGCTAGAAACTGAATTGGCAAATTTAAATTTCAGATGAATGAGACAATCAGTCAAGGATTCTTGGGTGAAGATACAAGCTCAAATGAAGAGGAGTGAATGAAATTGATCACCCATCACTCAGAAAGAATAGTGATAATTAAACTACTGTGGAGAAATATGATTTATCACAGCACCAAATCTGAGAGCATTTACTGTTGGTAGTGAAAATAATGGATAATGTAGTTAATTTTTGCATTTTGGAAATCATTGACATAAATTAATCCTGCCACTTTTGTTAGCTGATAGAGAGCCCTGGGTATCCTATTTCCCATCATGCCATTTGAATAGGTTGTGTCTACAGTACTGACCGATGAAGCATGAAGAAAGAAGAGAATTTTGATTTGTCATGTCCGTTTACTTTTCTGTGAGTGTGTGTGTGTCCAGTGGCAGTGTGGTTGATACTAGTCTCTAGTCTTAGGCACAAACATAATATGAATCTGTACCAAACAGACAATATAAAGCAGATCTCTGTATGGCAATTTCAGATGACTATTCCCGTTGCATGCTGTTTCTAATAGAAATTCATGCATGTGTAATGATTATTCTTCTGGAGAACCTCTGAGGCAATTTCTGAGGAAGGCACTCTGTATACAAATATCACGTGGAGTATACTACCCTGATGTATTGCGTCAGCCTTTGTTCTGCCTGCGGAGAAAACTTTTTGTGTGTTCCAATTTTATTTCAGATACATTTCATGACTCAAATGCAGGTGCAGTGTAATGCATTTCTATTACAATTTGCAAGTGAAAAGAAGAGTTGCAGTGTATTAAGTGGGTTATGTAGATGCACCCTGTTCAACATACATTCCTTTTGCTATAGCAGCTTCTTCTGCTTTTTACCAGTCCTGCCAGACAGATAATTAGGAACATCTCTGTTTAATTACTAGCTTTAAAACAAATATCACTATTGTCTTCTGAACTGACTTTTTTTTAAATCATTCTGGCAGTGTGATTTCTAGTTTCATGTGGTATTTTTGTAATACACCGTATTCCTTTTTTCTAAGTTCTACCATAAATATTTATTCCTATCTATGAATGACAGATTTGTTCTTGGTGTGCTAAAACAGATTGTATCTATAGAGAGAAGTAGTTAGGGGTTAGTTCTCTTCATCATATGCAATATTTAGATCAGTGTATCTAAGAACAGTATATAAGCATCTTATATGTAATTAATCTTATTTATGGCTTGACATATTTTTCCAAGAAAGCAGTACAATATTACCACAGATCTAAGCATATAATTGCTCTCATTCATTTTGTATGTGAAGTCTTCAAAGTATATGTGTGTGATGTCTGTTCCAAATAAGCCTTTTTGAGGGTATAATTCATGTTTTGAAAATAGTGTTGAGTAGAATGAGAATCTCATGGGCGTATACATATAATCTGGGGAGCAAGTTCCTTTGTAACAGGCTTATTTTTCCCAAAGGTCTCTATCCACCATAAGTGATTTGTTTAATGAATGCATTTTAGCTATTGCTTCAAATCTCTCAGGGTTAGAGTTCTTAAATATTTTAGTGTCATTAGCTACCATTGGAAATCTTAGTTTAATCTTGAAGAAGATAGCTGTATCAAGGTGTTCAGTGTTCTTTTCAGTCAAATATATTTTCTTCCAGAATACAAATTCTAAAGTGAGCATTGCTTTTCCTACCTGCTTTGGTGTCATCACCCGGTAATCTTCAGGAGAAGAGTATAGGCCTGGTACAATTACCATGTCTGATTATGTTTAATTAATGTGTCTTTTCTGTCAAATATTTTGTTTTCTTTAGCTGTGTGGATTTTTTAGATTTAATTCTTGATATGTATGTGATACTTCATGTTTCTGGTTCTTTGGCAGCAGGTAGCATCACGCAATATTTTACTTTGTTGAAGGATTCCTCTCTGTCACCAGTGAAGCTATGAAAGCATTGTTTTTGAGGAGTCAAAGCCGAGTAGTATCCACATCAAGGAGATATCTTTGAAGGGAAAGGGTTCTTAAGACTGATATCTACATAGATTGAAATTGTTGATCAACTTTTTAGAGCTGTTATTTTCCAATTCTGCTGAAGATGTTAGTGGATTTTTTCAGATAAGCTGAATATACTGAAGACAGCTGTAGCTGAAAAAAAAAAAAAAATAGGAAAAAAAAAATCCAGGAATAGTCTTCAACCACATGGACAACATTCTTTATATTATATTCTTCAGACGTATTTCTTCTAATAGTTACATCATGCAGCTCTCAAGGATGGGCAAAACAATGATGCATTAAGTGAGTTGCTGGGAAGAAGTAGAGCATTGGAAGGATGCCTGTCAATGTAGTACTTAATATTATTCTATCATTTTTGAAATAAATTTGTCTATTTAATTGCATTTATTATTAATTTATCAATAGTAGAAGCCTTTAAAAACAAACAGAACAACAACAATAAACAATGAAGCAAAAAGAAAAGAAATTAAAACTTCCTTTTGTGAACATGATTGACTAGAATTGTATGAGATATCCAGGGTTGAGTCCTGTCACTTCCTTGTATACTACCTTCAGTACTTTCTTTACCAGACCTAGTGCAGTGTTATGTGATGACTTATTCATAAGTCGCTAATTAATATTATATTCTTTTTAAATTTTGAATCTGTTGCAGAAATACTATTAGTTAACCTGCATTGATTAATCTTGTGGTTGTTATTTCTGTGACTTCTGCTTTTGTGTTCCGAATTTTTTTGGTCTGTGATATTCCCCTTTTTATCTGAATGTTATTCTACTTAAGAAGAAGATTCTTTCATGTTGGAATTTTTCACCAAATTTGAGATTTTGGAAGGACAAAATAAGGAAGTGATTACAGAAATTTTCAGACATTTCTTTTTGATTTTGGAAAATATTTTGATGAAGTAAATATTAGGGAAGGTAACACCTTCTGGCAGCTGAAAAGCTGTTTTGGTAGTGCGTGATGCTAAACAGGTTATTTTCTTAAAGCAATAAATGCTTTTTACTGCCATAAGACAAAAGCAAATTAAGAATTCAGATAAAATTTTGGTTTTATTTTTCTGGATTCTAATTTGAAAGTCTTAGTTGTGAACTAATGTGAGATTTGAAACTGATGTCGTAGATGATGAAAAATACTGAGTATCTTGCAAAGTTGATTCACATGTATGCATTTAATGTGTCATTTATGGATTCGTTATATTTAATTAGCTCAGCTCTTGTACCCATTCCCTTCAAACACTGTAGTGTAGTGTTTATGAAAGTACATGTGACCTTTGATATATACTCCTAGCCATTCTCTTGTCTTCTGAAAATACAGAATCTATACGTTGCTCTCCAAAAAGGAAACCGTTTATGCTGCCTTGATGCCAAATTAGTTGTCATTACATTTGAGTAAAAGGTGAATAGTTTGAGGCAAAATCTAATTATCATCTATTGCCGCTTACATTCTTTGTGCAAATTGAACATTTACATTTTTTAATAACAATGCAGAAGATCAAAGTACGTCTTTGTCAATTTTGCTTGTTACTGCCATCTATGCTGGTGTCATAAACTCTGGTGTAGACACACAGACTGACAGAATAGCTGGAGAGCTAATTGCTTGAAATAGGTTTCATGAAAGCTACTAATAAAGTGCTGTCACAATTATCACGTGTGAAATCATGAAGAGTGCTGTATTATTACCTGTGGAGTAAGGCATTTTTTTAAAAAAGTTTCTATTGAAGAATAAATCTGACTTGACTGAAACTATTTAAAAACTTGTAATGAATTTTTCATCTAAAGTAAGTACAAGAGTGGATATTTTTCATTTTATAAATAAAATAATTGTTAAATTCTCAGCTCAAAACATTTCATTTCAAAATGCACTTTTAAAAAATGATCATTATTCACAAAAACAAACAAAAAAAAAGAAACAAAAACAAAACAAAAAACAAAACAAAACAAAAAACAATTCCAAAACTAAATGTGGCCCTAATTTAAAGGCTCTCAATATCCATTTGTGGGGCACAGAATTTTAAAAAGATTATTTTTCAGTTTTTTTATTTTTCCTATTTTCAGTTTATCAAAACCATTTCCCATTGTGACACTGATGAACAGATTTTGCAGAGCTCAGCAGCTGACATGTTTGCTGATTTTCCCTTGCAATTTATTTCTTTACCATAGGAGTTTGAAAATCCTGATGACAGTGCACTACCCAAAAGAAGCACTTGCTTGTGTTCACAGATGGTTTCATCAACTGCTACATCAGTGATCAGTAGACTTGATACTCTGTTTGGGTGTGCTTTCACATTACGACAACGCATCTCTTGAAAGGAATATGGCTGGACCTCTCTGTTCTCAAATAGCTAGGAGAATTTTCAAGCTGGGCATATTTCATGCAACTGTCAAATAATCACTTGCAAAGTAATAACACTTCTGAAATTCCTCATGCTTGTAACACATTGCAGGTAAAAACAGATTTTTCTTGGTAAAATTAGATAAATACTATCTTGCTTGAGCTCCTGAAAGTCATATTAATATTTTTTTACATGCAAATTATGTAGTTGAATTCATTCTTAGTATCTCAAAATCAACCTTGTAATTTAAATGGATTTTTTAACGTGTATTAATTTTAATGAGTTACTGGGAGGTTTATTGGATGAAGATAGGCAAAGTATTGTCACTGAAGCCTCGCTATTTAATCAAATAGCTATAAATAACCTTTGATACTGTGAGCCCCTACCTAGAGCTGATTCATCTCAACTGCAGTTGAAAATGTTCCTGAACACAAGCCTACATTCAACCTCCTCCTTGCAACCCTCACTCCCCAAAATTACCTTATAGTTATAGGTTTTAAGTACTGTGTAGCTTGTCAATGCTTTGCTCCATGTTCATTTGGCAATGAAAACTCATTATATTTAACATACTATAGATTCACATTCATGCTCAAATATTGGTCATGGATGAGTAATGTTGAGGGTAAAAACAGCACACCCTTGGTTAGTGCATGCTCCATTCAATCTACACAGCAAAAGCAGAGAAAAGTTTAGCTCTGTTCTCATGCAGGCTTCAAAAAGAATGTAATAAGAGGTGGTGTAATGTGAACGTGAATCAGTTTTGTGCTGTGGGAGACTTCTTTCAAAATGTTGCTGAGAATGGCTATCAGTTCCTCTATGAGAAAATTTTCTTATTCTCTGTAATGGATCATTGCCATTGTTTCATGTTTCAGCAAGACACTAAATAAACATTAATGCAAACCACTATACTTGGAGTTTCTGTTTTTGAAAGCATAATTTTGATACTAAAAAATTAATTGTCAAAATAAAAACCAAATAGATGGTGTGCCAGCTGTCCAGAAGCAGGAAGTATTCCATTCTCGCTCCTGCACATTTCAACTAAATAATTTTACTCCTTTTTCTTTCTTTATCTTTTGTTATTCTGACATATTGTTTTGTGGTCCTTTTTTAATTATTCTTTTGACCTTACTGTATTCATTGCAGTTTGTAGTTTGCATCTACATTTTTATGTTCATAGCTTCTTGAATGTA
The DNA here is from genome assembly GCF_987193195.1 of Phasianus colchicus. NCBI lineage: Eukaryota > Metazoa > Chordata > Aves > Galliformes > Phasianidae > Phasianus > Phasianus colchicus. The sequence continues at coordinate 60,352,944 of NC_143437.1, read as the reverse complement.
AATCACAGTAAATGTGTTCATGTTTATATATATCTACATGGATGTGTTTACCATCATATCTCTTTGCAAATAAAAAGGGAATTTTGAAGAAACTGCAGAGGTTCAAGAGAAGTCAAATTAAGCTGAACCTCTCATCTTAGTAATGACATCAAAGTGCTTGATTTTTAGAATTTTACTATCTTAAGTCTGGAGTCTCAAGTCTGACTCTCATTTTCCAGTATTTTTTCTCATAGTCTCAGCTGAGAAACTGCGTATTGAGTGGCCTATAGAATAGGAAATTGCTGTGCCTACTGGATATATTGATTTCAGATTAGAGATATTTTGTACCAGCGAGCAAATGTGAGCTAATTGGCACCACCAGCACTTCTAAAAGCCGGTCTGCAGTTTAGACACCATCTTGGTATAAAATGAAAGCATAGTAGTCTAGACCTAAATTTGTAAAGTAGAGTCTTTACATTTGCAGAGTTTGTCTATCTAGAAATGGACATGACAAACCTGCAGTTGTCTTTGTGACAGCCTTGGCGCTGAACATTTGAAATTTGCAGTTCCCTCTCCTCAGCATGGATGTTACATTTCCAAGGAAGGGTTTCAAGAGTAAGTTTTCCCTGGTGAACCTACTTAAATACCTTCCTTCTCATCTTGCTTTGTTGTGCATTGGGCTGCACACCAAATTGGCTGTATTTCAACACTGCCGAATGTGTACAGCTTGATAAGCATGTAGCAAATCTTCAGGATGAAAGGCACTGTATAAACGTCAAGTTATTTACCCATTTTAAAGGATTTCATCCTCCAGAGCCATAAATTCAGTACCATTTGCTAACACAAAATTAACTTTTTAATGTTGTAGAACCCTCTAACACTAACACATATATTATCATCCACATTCTTGCTGGTGGAGGGCGAAGACTGGTTTGACTAGAAAGTGAAGCTTCAGCAATTTATGTGCTTTATTTCCATCAGATTTGTAGTCACAGTACTCGGCCATACCAGATCTCAGAGCTCAGCAGCTTCCATTACTGTTACCCTGCCTGCTCTTACAAGCAGGATGGACAAATATGCTCACATACATATTGTTGACAATGATAGAAATGAGCAGGAGAAATAATAATATAATTAAGGACAGAGTAGGACTCCAAGTTTCTTAATGATAAAGTCAGGTTAGGGATACTGCATCTATTCTGTCTATTATTATATTTGCTTCATACAAGATTGATGACTTCTTTTATGGCAATTAGTTGTGTTCACTTGAAAACTTGAAAAAATGGCATTTGTTCATTGTTTATTTCCAGGCTTGTCATGTGTTACACACCTTGTGTTTTATCTTCATTGTTCCATTGTGAATTACATTTTTTTGCCACATCATTTTCTTTAGCATTCTCTTGCCCAATTTTTTCTTACTACTCTCATGTCCTTTTCTTAGAAGAAACAATGAATAGACAGTGCTTTTAGCAGTGGCATAGATGGTGGTTTTCCATGGTGTAGGTTTTGGGTGGTGTCGACACTTCTGATCTTCTATATATTGGAATTTTGGTTAAGGAAAAGGTATCGTGTGGTGTTCCTTTAATATGTCTTTATTGTGCCTGAACATGTCTGGAGCTGGGCTTTGAAAATATGCTTGCTTCAGATTCTGAGAGAAAACCTAATGCAGAATTTTATTTACCATTTTTTATATTTTCTTAAAGAATATTTGTACATATATATTGTTAATAAAATACCTAATAATACTGAACAAAGGGAACATAAAAATATTGCCTAAAAATATATCCTATTTTCACTAGGATTTTACTGTGAAATGGTACAACACTTTATTACTGTTTTCTTATTTAAATATCTTCATATTTTTAAAGGAAAACAGCAACAACAAAGTTCGTAAGAATTGTAAGAATGCAAAATGGATGAGATTCTGTACCATTTGTTGTATATAGGCATACAATTTGCACAGCATTTGCTTTGAATGAAAATGCAAAATACTCTCTTTTGCATCTTATTACTTGCTTCTCCACAGCATAGGTAGGCAGATTTTGGCTTTCTTAAGGTTGTCCAGGAAGGCTTCAGAATTAGAAAAAAGGCTTCAACATTTAAACTAAATGAAAATATTAAATATTATCTGAATATCTATGTTTTATTTCTCTCGTGTATAAATGTTTTGTTTTGTTTTCATTATTTGCCTTGGGGAATATTTAGGCGTGTTTCTACTAACATTTTTTAGAAGGAAGGTGAGGGCAGTCTGTCACAGCATCTGCCTATTTTAAACTACCTATTTTCAGAATTTCTCCAGTGTTGAAACTTGAGAAGTGAGGATGGGTTCTTGTACTGTAGTGCATTGAGTCTTTCCTCTACCCCATTCATCCACTGTTACAGGTTATTTTTTTTCTTTTGTATTAATATAACAGCGTAATATCATTTCTTTAGAATTCTAACATTTGACTGAAATTAAATGGCTTCAGTCTCTGGACGGTTTGAGGCTTTCATAGGACTAAGTTAGGTTGCAAATAAGAAATTTTTTGAAAATATTATCTTCACCAGCCAAATGTAGTTATTACTTAAATTGGATTTCTCACTTTCTCTATTATTATTACTATTGTTATTATTATTATTACTATTTTGAGAGGAAGATGTAGCATGTCACCGAGCTGTGAGATAAAGCCTCACAAATTCCAGTGCCTTCCTGATCAATTTCTTTGTTGCTGAAGTTTGCCCAGAATTGGTATCTACACAGCCAAACAGTAGAAAACAGGAACTTGTATTGTGACTGGGTGAGTTCAGGGACATTCCATAGTGAATGCAAGTAGAAATGACTACCTGAAGCCATCTTTTAAAAACCTTGAAAATCAGTGTAAAGTTATTTAGGAGATTTTTAAAATAGTTATTACTTAACATATCTCTTTATCTTTTTATCTCCTTTGTAATGATAATTTAGCTTGAGAATATTTAGTAAATGCATTCTGTACAGATTAGTAGGAACATACATAAAGAGTTTGAAGAAGTTGCAGAAAAAAAATGCCTAGTATATGTAAACACAGTAAGTGCTGTTTTGCATTTTACCTGCTTATTTATTATTCACAGAGATAAGTAAAGGTCATCTTTTGGTAATGACATTATAACCTTGGCCCCCTTGGTGTCAAAATGTTAAATATTGTAAAGAAATTTTCCTGTGGGGAGAGGATTTTATTAACATAAAATAAATCTTTGTTTTCATTTTAGCACCACTCCATTCACCTTCCATACTGAAGTTCTCAGTAATTTATTCATGACCTTTAACTACTTTTAAGAAATGTAGATTGGAAATTATTTTGCTCCTTGTCATTAAAAGTGCTGAGGCAGGAATACTTTGTGAAGCTTCAAGGGACTTTATTAATGAGATCCACTTCCCACATTAGAATAAAGCAACTGAAGCTGCTATTTTTTTCATATATATGGGGAGAATTGATGTTTAAATTGTAGAGATTTTTTATATAAGATAAACAAGCAATCAGAGCACATGAGAATATTTATTTATGCATACATTTATGCATCAATATATGAGATGCATAATCTGCTTTGTGTAGGATTAATATTCAGCCTTCACAATTCTGAATTTCCTCACTCTAAAAGTTGGGATAATAAGAGAAAACATTTGGTGTTCAAGGCTGAATAAGAAAATAAGAACTTTCTCCATGTATGTGTAGGAGTATATAACACATCTACCGATGTTTATGTGACTTACGTTCAGACGTAGAAGATATAAAGTGTAATTCTTCTCCAAAAACCTTTGTTGCCATGAGCTAATGCTCATTGTAGACAAAATCTTCAAGGAGAGATTTAGATAGCAGTTACCTGGGAAATGTTGACATTTCTATGAAGATTTTCCTTTTTTTTTTTTAAACTCTGAGGTATGATTCTATGTTTTCTTTACTGTTTAGTGAAGTTCAGCATCCTAGAAGACTAACAATGGTTAGTCTTGGGAACACTATCTACTGTATGAAGTTTCACTTCCCGTACCATGATCTATTTCAGGTAACTCCTCCATCCTCTGGTGGCCTTAGGCTTGGAGGCAAGTAGAAAATGGGGCAGGGAGAAAGATTGATACCAAGAAGCTATGAGAAGACATAGGCCATCAGAGGAGGAAGGAAGACTTAAATAACATGTAATGAAGACTAGAATCATAGGATTATTAAGGTTGGAAAAGACCTTTGAGATCATCTAGTCCAACTGTCAAACCATCACCACCACCTCCACTAAAGCATGTCCCTCAGTGTCATATCTACCCTTTTCTTGAAATCCTTCAGGGACTCCACCACATCCCTGTGCAGCTTATTCCAATGCATTACTACTCTTTCTGAGAAGAAATTTTTCCTAATATCTATGCTGAACCTTCCCTGATGCGGGTTGAGACTGTCTGCTCTTATCTGATCATTAGTTGCCTGACAGAAGAGGCCTGACATCAGGAAAGACTGAGTGAAGCATATGCTATCTCAGGATCCTTGTGAATAGTTGTGAAATTTTGACAAAATGTGCATGTCAGAAGATTGCATTTTCTTGGTTTACTTTCTTACATCAGGACATTCTTTTATGGATCTTTACAGACTAGCAACTTTCATGGCCAATACTTCATACTGACTATTAGAATTTGTGAATTTAATGTTTTATTTTCCTGGGATGAAAGGAATTATTTTAATTATTGCAAAATACAAGTGTAGATCTCTAGTGATTAACAATGCAGATCTGGCAATCCTTTTTAGTATAATTATTTTATAATTAATGCCTTTTGACACAGTCTGTCCTGTGAATTACATTTTGTTTAGACAAATGCAGTTAGCTTGTCTTTTTAACTTTATTTACTCCTATTGTGTATCCACTTAATCCTTTACAGCAAAGTAAAACAATACTTTTCAGAAATCTCTTCTTCAACTCACTTCAGATTTTGTAGAAAGATGTACTATGGGCCAGATATGAACGAATAATACCCTTTTAAGAAGGATTAATTTAGACTCATAACAAACTCAGTTGTAACCTTTGTAGTGGAATTAATGTTACTGATATGTTGTGTTGGAGGTCATGAAAATCTCATGTCCTGTTTCATTTCTACTAAGTGATAAGCACCTTGCCAGCAGTAGAATTTATTTTTTTTCAATGTAGTCTCTTGTGGCTAAAATAAAGTTATTATTTTAACAGTCTAAGGTGTGATACAGTGGAATTAAAGCGTAAGGTTTTGTTCTTAGTTGTAAAATAAGTAAATATACTATAAAGACATTTATTAAGATGTCCTTGATTAAGAGTTTCTGCTGGGTACTCTTTAAATTAATCTTTAAATACATGTATGACTTCTCTTAATTTATGGATGCTTTGCAGTTGACACAGCCTGTCCTATAGTTAAATTTTAGATCTAGTTGCAAGATTTTGTTGAGTTTCCCAATGTTAATGTTTCCCAGGTGTTCTCAAATTCAAACATACACTTGGAATAATTTTTATACAATCACTTTTTACTGTATTAAATGCATAAGCAATAAGATGATTGACATTCAGCATTTGAAGACCTGATGACTAGTTATAATGTTGGCAAATGTGTCCTATAAAGGTTTCGGTTTTACATGTTAGGACCTCCCTATAAGAAATCCACCAAGTGAGCCAGGAGAGAGAACACGGGAGTCTGTAGATGAGAAGGAAAGAGATAGAGTAAAAATGCAATTAAAGACAGGGATTAAGACATTTCTAGGAGACAAATAGGGAACAAATGAGGAAAGGAGAAGCACAGAAAAGTCAGGGCAGGGCTAGTTCTGGCAAGATATGGGATGGGGGTTGGAAATGGTGAATCAGTAAGAGCAGTAACTGGAAAGCATTTGGGTCAGAAAGGAAAGATGAGAAACAAAGGAATGGGTGAGATGAGGTGAGAGAGAGCTAAGAAAGCTTAATTATTTTATATATCAAAAATAACATCTCTGTGGCAAGAGGCTTCACACTAGGAAATTTTTTTCTTTTCAGAACACTCCATATTTTTCCTCTGAGGTGCTGACTACTTTAACTTGCAGTATTCCTCAGTATGTTAAGAGATCATGTCATGTTAAGATTCAGTGTCTGGAGGAGTGTAGTAAGTTTTGCTGAGAAAAGCAACTTGAAACTGGATTGGTAGGCTTGTACAGGTCCATTTTAGTCAACAAGAAAAACTGAAAAAATCACTGAAGATTTCAAGGAGATAGTAGTGGGAGAAGATCTAATGGAGAGAGGAAAGGTCAAGCTTGTGAAGAACAGGCAGAAGAGTGACCCCAGGTGACCAGTATCTTGGAATATCCTCAAGGGCTCCTGAATGCAGTGGTTTTTCTGATAGCTACGAATGTTTTTAAAAAACATCTGCAGTTTCTGTACCAGTGTTACCAATGTTTCAATTATTCCAGCAGTCACCTGTCCGCTACTGCTACTATTTACTCTGTTATCTCAAGTAGAAAAAATATGTGGTACATCTAAAAGCTCCCCAAATATCTGATGCTGGAATACTAATATTAGTGAAAGATGGAATCATGAACTTTAGTCTTCTGCTCTGCTTTTAAACTCAGTTGAGACAACTAAGAAATAATTATCAAGAGTAGCTCAAAAGAATACCATGAAAATTCTGAAAGATTTACAAATGCTACTACTATAAATGTTTCCGCAACTTCAGCTATTTTTTCTTGTAACACAGTTGCAATATTATTTCTTGTTTTCAACTTCAAACAAAGAGCAGGATGAGCCTGCTCTTGGAATCTACCAGTGCTAAGTAATGCATGGAAATTATTTTTTCACCAGAGTTCTTCCTCATTTTTTACAAAAGTTGGAAAGCATGCTTCTTTAAGTAAGCAGCGTACTGCAGAAGAAAATGGATTCTTTCAGGACAGAAGTAGTTGCTCTGAGATTTCTTCTAAGCCTCTCACTGACATTGTTTCCTATCTTATGTCTGGCAGGCAACTAAGTAGGCTTTCCCTTGTGTGATTTTATGTTCCTTGTTTTTAAGTTTCCTAACCTCAGATTCTGATTTGTGGATGTGGGGAGTGTTCTCAACTGCTTATGATTTCTTGGGAAATGAACTTTGATGTAGAATTTCCTGCTTGGGCTCAGAACCTTAACAATCAGATCTTCAGTTTCTCATCCTGATAGTCAAGAAATAATGGTTGCCTTGACATTAACATCTCTCTGCTGTTGTAGTAGTAGCCACTAGTGTAAGAGTGTTGTTAACACAAATTAGTGAACTTTCACGGTAACACATAAAAGGCCTTTAAAGGAGAACTAGCAGTGTCACTCTGAGAAAATGAGTAATTTTAGGAGATAGTGATAGTGATAACTCCTTTGGAGCAAGATGTAAATTGTGTGCTGTAAGTAATGTGAAGCCACATGTTGAACATTGAAAATAAAACAAAATTTTGAATTAATATCTAGATAAGAAAGTACTGTCCATGAGAAGCCCTAAATAAGGTTCCGATTATACAAAAATGAATTAAAAAGAACACGATACAAAGACACATTCATACTGCATTTGCAAAAAGGTCTATGTGAAAGTTGCCGTCAGCCTCTGTAATTGCTTCACATTTGAGTACTCAACCTTGCAACAATTGTAATGTTCTTTGATTAGAATTTTGTTTCATAAAAACTCATTTGTGCATAAATCTATGTATATTTCTGCACAAATGTTTATTACACTGATTCTAATTGGGTGATTAAATTTGCTTTCAGTAGCACTAGATTTCTCCTATTCAAGCTTTCCTTTTAGTAGACCCTAGAGGCCTAATCCAGGCTTGAATATTCCTATTCAGGCATGACTCTAAAAGCCTTTTTTCCCCAGCAGTGTTAATACCGATATATATTATTTGGAGTTACCACTCAGTATGCTTTGCACTAAGTTTATTTCTTTAAGAAGTCATTTTTCTTACTGTTCTGACTGTTAAGGATTTGGCCTGTAATGCTGTATGTATATGTCAGATGATCTTTCCTGGAAATTTTAAAAATTTGTAGTTTATTGATTATGATTACATATACATGCATGCATACACACCAATTTATATGTTAAAAAATGAGCTGTGAGTTGTCAATGTATACCTAAATTCAGAACTTTTTCTATGTTTGGATTCTGGCAAAGAATCAAATGAAGTACATGTTTTTAAAATCCTCACTAAAAGCTCACACTAGATTTGAATATAGATGGATTTTCAGAGCAACAGCTGTCTTCACTTTGAAATACTGTCAAAGATAGAAAATGAAAAGTTATTCCTTTGTATTGGAGGCGTTTTGTCTTTTACTTTTCCAAGTATGGTAGAAATAGGAAAAGCTTGATTTGTACAGGTGATGCAGGAGAGAATGTTAAAGAAAGTAATTTAAAACTGGAAAAATAAATAAATAAATAAATAAATAAATTTGCTGCTGTGGAGGAGGACTTTGCCAGATAAAGAAGCATCCTGTTCTTATTTTGAAAACATCTCAATCCCATCTTTTACCAAGTAGTCATAACTGCCAGTTATTGCACAGCCTGGCAGAAATGCATGTGGGCTTTTTTTTTTTTTTTTGAGTCAGAGAAGGGCTAGCAATCGGCGTTTTCATCCCTATTATAAGAGGACTTCCAACTAGTACATTTTATGAAAATGTGGAATATTTGATTTTCTAGAAAAAGACGAAATCTCTTGCAATAACTGCCATCTTCTCTTGACATATCTGAAGATATGTATCTACGTATCAAGATAGTTACTGTTTCTAGAATTGTAAAAAGCCAAAATTTTGATTTTGCAGAGAACTCTACAAAGTCTAAATTGGCAAGCTTCAAAATCAGTAAACTGAAAATGATATTGCAATAAAAATTAAAACATATTACTCACTTTAAAAATTACACTGCTGTTTAACTGCAATGTAGAAATACAATTTTTATACAAGAAGCTTATTCTGAACATAATAAGCGAGTTTTCCTTTTTCTTAATGAAATCCAAAGCTGTACATCACTGCAATAAGCTTCAGTATGGACAAAATGCCTTTCTGTGTAGCTTTTCAAAAATTGAAGATACGTTCTGGTGGAAAACTGTTCTGTGAAATTTTTTCTAATCTGTTCAAATCGTACCAGCCTTTTATCTAAGCCATAAGAATAAATGAATTTCTTTGATATGGTAATTCATTTCTAACTAGGAAGATGAACTCTCTCTGAGCCTATATTTCTTTCATTAAAAGTTATGCAGGTTTAGTTATTACTCGTGTTGATGTACTTTAACAGTTTTCTCATTGCTATCAAAACTATCTAACAAGATTATGTGATAAAAATATATCTGAAATCCCATTTCACTGGCAACCGTTTAGTTTTCTTGTAAAATGAATGGACTACAATGAAGTAAAATATATAGAATAGGATTTTATTTATTTATTTATTTAAGTTTGATTTCATTTTGGGGTTGAAAAGTAAGAGTAGGAATTCAAGATGCCTGGGAGCAGAAGCACCATACCCCCATTTTGGATTCACAATATATGGAGAATCTGAGTGTGGTGGACTGTAGCCAGCCAAGAAGAGTTGAATTTGCTGAAAAGCATGTATTCCGGAACTACATTCCCTGAATCTAATCTTTTCCTTAGCTTTTTACATCTACTTTAGGATAAATATAAGCTTTTGTGATTATTCTCAGTATCTCTTGTCTTTTCTGCCTATTAGAAAGACCAAAATATGTGCAACTTGGCAGGTGAAGTTGGAAAACAAGGATTCTGCTGTAAATTCCAAGTTGGAAGGGACCTATAAGGATCACTGAGTCCATCTCCTGGCTCCACTCAAGACCACCCAGAATTCAAATCCTATGTGGGAGAGCACTGTCCAAACAATCCTTGAACTCCAACACCTGGGGCTGTGACCACTGCCGTGGAGAGCCTGTTCCATGCCCACTGCCTGCTGGTGAAGAATCTTTTCCTAACTCCCAACCCCTGACCCTCCCCTGATGCAATTCCATGCTGCTCCCTCAGGTCCTGTTGCTGTCATCAGAAACTTTCTGGGTTTTCAGAGGTAAAAAAGACCCTAGTCACAACTGACTGTGAAAGCAAAAGACTGGACCAGTAAATAGCCATCTCAGGAAGTCTTATTAGGCAACAGTATTAAGTAAAATACAGGAAAAGCGTAGTCACTACTGTGCCACTTTGCTGAGTTGGTTAATCTCTGTAAAACACAATTTTAGTGAACCAGTATACTCCTACAGAAAAACAAAAATTGCAGAACCTCCAGTGACGTCTGTCTTTCATGGCATATGTGATTCGGCAAAACTATCTGCTTAAGCCATTTTTTTGCAGTAGGAGAGCTACAACTGGCCAAATGTGTTAGTGCTCCAACTTTATCTCCTTGGCTCTGTCAGATGTGTCTGGGATCATTTTCAGAATGCACAGTACTGAAAACCACAAGTGACTAAAAAAGACCTATCAAGAGGCCTGGCGGTAATTAGTTCAGTAACTGACATACTTCATGGTTGACAAATGAAAGTTAGTGCTCTTTGAAAAGCATAATTTGATCTAACTATACACATTGCCAGATTCCAGCTGAGAAACAAGGACTTGGTATTGTCGGAGATTATTCAATGATGGCAACAACAGGTGGAAAAGTTTATGGTGCTGGAAAGTTTATAAAGAAAGATAGAAAATAGTGCCATGTTACATGCAGGTAAATTATAACCACTCAGCTGGAATACAACGTTTCTGATCTAGTAAATAAAATAAAAAAATATATATATTGAAAACAGAGTAGATATATAAAGGGAGGCTTACTGGAAAGATTTTCATATAGAAACTCAACATGTTTTGATTTAGAAAGGATTAAAGGGAAGAAATGATAGAATTGTATAAGTAGATACACACAGGGTAGACAAAACACAGTCTCGTGCTTACTTCTTTTGTTACATAAAACCAACAACAAAAAAACGAATAACTGGAAGAAAATGAAGAAAGATGTACTTCTGAAAAATACAGATTTAGTCAGTTCTGACTATGTCCGAATCTCATTTTCACTAGCAGGATAGAACTGAGTCTAAGATCTTAATACAGTTTCTAAATGATGTAGAAGTCTGCATGCTTCTTTCAACCTGGTGTTATATTGAATAAAGATTTTGTAAGCAATATGCCTTTCAGGCTTAAGAGTTGAGAAGGAACATCTCCAATAGGCAGATTATTCCATAACTGTTCATTACTTTCCCCAAGACATCTTGTCACACTCTCTGTTTGAGACAGGCTTCTGGAATAAATCACTCTTATAACTTGATAATAAAAGTACACTAAGCAGTATTTTGAATGCACTGTTTTGAATGACATTAGACCAAGCTATGTTTAAGCATTTTTGAGACATTGTGACTTTAGCTTTGAGAAACATATAGGCATTCCTACAGATTCTTGCTGTGCCTCCTAGCAGTAAGACTTTCTGTTCTAGCTCATTCTGAGTCTCAGCATGATGCAGATAAGAGAGAATATAGGCTAGAAACTATACAGAAAATGAGAAAAAGATTTATCAGCCAAAGAAGTCTCAATATACAGTGAAATGGCTGAATTGCCTTTGTAATCCATTCCATTTATGAATCTTTAACTCAGAATTTATTTTGTACTCTAACAAAGGTTGAATGAAAAAAAGATATTTTAAAAAGATTATTCTTTTTACATTTATTTTGCTTTAAAACTGGGCTTAGAAACTAAAATATTATTCACTGGAAACATTCAGAAACATGATAAAGCATTAAAGATACTTAGATTAATTAGCAAATATATTAATGAGGAACTGAGGAGCAGTCTGAAGTTGAGTATTTAATGTTTTTTGTGATCTCTTGTTTTTTTCAGCGCTGTTTTCCATTTCAGGATGTGAAATCAAAGATTTACAAGCTTACTACACTTTGTACCCTGAACTCTGCAGTCAATCTTGTATACTGCTACACAATAGTATAAACTGCTGTGAGCTGGGGTCCTTAACAGCAATAACCTCTCCTGTTACAAGTCTGTGCTCAGGAAAATAAGGCCTCTACCTTGGCCATGTTTTAATAATAGAAAAATTCAGCAAAATATGGAATGAAATCCTGCCTTCCTGAAGTCAGCTTGGTGACAGTGCTGTTGCTCAGTTGAGTGGGATCAGGATCAGAGCAAATTTACTCTAACCTGTTGAACTATTGTCTCCAACAGCAGCTAAATGTGAATGGGCATAAAGTCAGAATAGGTCTGTCATATTCTGTTCTCCAGAATACTATCAGCCGCTAAGATTGAGGTGTTACCTTTCTATTATTTTAGCACTAATAGTCCTTTTTTCTTTAGCTTGTCTGGTCTCCCCTTGTATTCATCTACATTTTAGTTATCCACCTACTCCTGAAGAAGGATTTTCACAGGTTAAGTACACATTATATCAACATTTCCCTCAGCTTCCCACTTTTTAGGTTTCATTTGATACTCCCCACTTTTGAAATTTGAAATGATGGTGTGTGACAATGCTTTCTACAGCAGTATGGCATAAAGCAAATGAAACATTACACACTTGCATTTTTTTCTGATAGAAACAAATACGTAGCTTTGAAAGAAAAGGTAAAGGTTGTCCAATTGAGTTTTTGTTGAAATTAGGCAAGAGATTTTGGGGATCTCATGAATTCTGTTTTTTGAAAAGGAGAAAGATTTAAAACCTGCAGAGATCTTGTTTTAATTATAATGCAGAACTTTTGGGAAGAATTGTGTGTTTGTTGAACTGCATGGAGCTTGAGTAGGATTTCTGCCATGAGGAGCTGCTTGGACAACTGGTTGCTTTCCCAGAGACTCATTATTTTCCTTAAGTTTTACAGAAGTTGAGAAGGCAGATAATGATCTTCTTAACATTCATTGTGAGTGACCAGGGTAATAAATATAAGTGTTAAAGCCCTTCAGATCACAGAATCACAGAATCACAGAATTGCCAGGGTTGGAAGGGACCTCAAGGATCATGAATCTCCAACCCCCCTGCCACATGCAGGGCCACCATCATTCCACCTAATGCTAGACCAGACTGCCCAGGGATCAACACCTTTAGTATTAGGGCCATGGTGTTCAGTTGATATCTTGCACTTGCATAAGTAGATTGCCATGGCAGAGGGCAGCAGCACAGTAGAGAGGAGAAAGAATGGCCTAGGGGCAAGAATAAATGGCAGCACGGTTTCTCCAATGTGTCAGAAATAACTAAAGGCATCATGCCATAATACTATAGCAGACCCATAGGACCTGGATGCAGATATCCCCCCATGCAGAGTTAACAAGATAATGTGGGTTTTAAGACTCAAAATTCAATGAGAGTCCTTCCACTGATTTCAATCGAAATTAAATAAGCTGCAGTTCAGCATGATGGTTAAGAACATACCTAGTCTTAAAAAAGTAATGCATTTCAGAGGGATCTGATACAAGTGTAAGAACCTTAGTGAATTCAGACTATACTGAATGATAAGCTGTCTGTTAGGAGTAACTTCGATGTGAAGACTATAAAATCTAATAAAATAAAATCTAATAAAATAAAAATAATCTGATAAAATAAAAACAGAAATGTGAAGTTTGTAGGCTTCAGTGTTATCATATTTTTTTGTAGATGTGCAGCATTTGATTTCTCCATTTCCATTCAGGAAAATCTTCCTTAAAACTCAGTCTTCCAGCACTCAAATAAATTGTGAAATGGTTAATGCTATTTTGACAGAATTAGTTTGGCACATAAAGGTTCAAAAGGAAACAAGTTTCAAAAGAAAAGCACTTAAAAGCAATATGGAACCCAATCCCTACTACTATAATACAGTGAATGCCAAGTGTTATATTGGTCTGGTTTGTATTTGTAAGAAACTGTTATATATCCGTTAAAGAAATTGAAGATTATTTCTTTGATTTTGCTGGTTATACGTTCTAAAAGTTACATGATTTGAAAGTATTAGCCAGTTAGTAGTAGCAGAGTTAAAGACTTAATGTAAGGACAATTAGATTATTCTGTTCTTTTTTGCAAAGAATTTTTTTCATCAATTCTAGTTAAATGAAAGACTTTCTCTGACTCTGTTCAACTATCCTGATCAGACGTTTTCAGCATTTCAGCATAGCTGGGAAGCCTCCAGCTAGTAGAAAGCAACAATTTCTGTTCCTTCTCTTTTTCTGTTACATTATGCTGGTGTGTTGGATTGAATGATCTGGTTATGCTTATATCTGATCCTATATTAGAGCAACTATGAAGCTGTGCTAAAAATGCATAATACCTTACTGTTTGTTCCAGAAATTCTAGAAACTCAGTGGTTTCTAGTTTTACAGTGGTGTAATTTCATGCAGTGATAGCAGCATAAAACAGGAAGAACAACACGCTAGTGAAGCAAGCCCTCATCATGAATAAGTATATAATAAACAGATGCTGAGTAGAGGGGGGATTCATCCATTGTTTATTCAGTTTAAAGTAAAAAAAAAAAAAAATTCTGTTGCCTTCAGCTTTCCACATATTGTCAGATTCCGAATGTTATTTTACAAAAGCTTGGAATTAACATGTTTATTGTTAGATCCTGCTTAACAGTTTTATACTGTTTCCTAACCATCTGGGTATCTGAATAGCCACTGTAGCAATCATTTGGTTGAGCTTCTTTATTGTGATAACTGCTAGTTATAAAAGATAATGACTTGGAAATGAAAATATACAGCTCACATGGGGAGCATAAGAAATTTTTTTAGCTAGCTGTGTGACTCTTTCTATTCTGGTGCTTCATGTTCACAAGAGGAACAAACCTTCTAACCTTCCTGTACTCTACAAAGAACCTGATGTGCAGTGTGCATGAGCATTTGCTTTGCTTTATACACTTCACATGACCAGATATGCAAGAGCAAAACAAAGATAAAAGCTTTTTTCTCCTGAGCATTTTGTGTTCATAGAGACTAATAGCCAATTAAGAAAAAAGGAAATATTTGATGGCTAAAATCCAGTAATATTATCTGTCCCAGGTCAATTTGATATTTAATATGTTGTTTCCTCTTCAGCAATTTTATTACAAAGAGCAATTTCAGCATTTGAAGAGGGAGTAAACTATTTCTGTCCTTCATTCTGTCTTGTTTTTGTTTTAATGGTGCTGTTTTATCATTACAGCAGTGACTTTTTTTTAAATAGAAATATATATATATATATGCTTATAGAAAAGATTTATTTTACTGTAAGGGCTTTATTAAGAATAATAATGACGTCCTGAAGAATTTGTATTTTTAAAATAATTCAAGTTAGGGGCTATTGAGTTGTTAGATTTTCCTTTCCAAACATGATAGTAAAATAGTGAGAGAAGAAGTTATATATTTTTCTGTGTGAATATGTTTTGGTAAATTAATGATGGATTATTGAATCGCATTCTACATTTAATCAGAATGCCCAAATGGTCAGAAACATAAGTAACTTGTCAGTAACCACAATGATATAGACTCATGAACAATCAGTAACTACTGCAAGTTTTGATTCTTAGTTGAATAACTTTGCTTCTCTGAATGATTACATATCCCTTCATGACCAGTAGTCACAGCAAGTACTTTTGTAGTGGACTGGAGCGCTGAAAGGGAAATGTAAATTTCAATTGTAATATTTTTTTCTAACTCTTAAATAATTACATTAACATATTTTTAAAAGTTTTCTTTCAAAGTCATTTCTCAGAGCAAAAGCAGAAAATGATAAACATTGGGTTATTTTTAATAGCTGTCACTGGTAGGAACGAAAACATGCTTCTAAGTCCATAAGTTTGCAGGATTTCTTCACTTTATCTGGCAATACTGTTTCATTTAATCTTTTATAACTAATGACTGGCAAAGAGAAACCATCCTTTTATTGAATCCATCTCCCTTTCAGCTGAAGAGCCCAAAGTGCTTTTTAAGTCTTTTTCATAGCATACTGAAAACAGTTATGTGAAATTCTCTTTTGCTTGTGTGATAACTCAGAGAAGATTTGTTCATGCATTTTTTTTGCTTTAAAGTTTTACTTCGTAAAAGTAATTGCAGTATATCTTGATAAAAACTAAAATCACTAACAGAATGAAAATGTCAGCAAAATGTGCGGTCTCTGATTTGTGTCCTGGAAGCAGAGAGGATATACCATAGAAAGGGCCACTTCACACTTCTGTTCTCAGAGGTTACTGCCCAGATATGGATCACAAGACAGATAGACTTTGTTCTGAGTGTGTTATGACTATATAAAAATGTGCCTTGTTTAATACAAACCTGAAGAAAATCTTAGGAAAATTATTGGAAAGATCATAGAATGACCTGAGTTGAAAGGGACCACAACGATCATCTAGTTTGAACCCCCCTGCTATGTGCAGGGTTGCTAACCACCAGACCAGGCTGCCCAGAGCCACATCCAGCCTGGCCTTGAATGCTTCCATGGATAGGGCATTCACAACCTCCTTGGGCAACCTTTTCCAATGCGTCACCACCCTCTGTGTGAAAAACTTCCTCCTAATATCTAACCTAAACCTCCCCTGTCTTAGTTTAAAACCATTCCTCCTTGTCTTATCACTATCTCAACTCTCTACAAAAGTAATCATACTTGGCAGAAATTTGTTTTATAGCCAAGTGTGCCTAAACAGGAGACCTGAATCCTCTCCCCCAAATATCCATTATCTCCTGTAGCATCAATATCTTTGTAGACTATGCAAATATTCTTCAATTCCTTTTCCCTTTTTCAATATAATTTTGAACTCAGAGATTACAAAAATTAAAATATATATTTTGCCCTTCATGCAGCTCGAATTTCTTTCTAGAGAATTCCATCTTTTCAGTCAAAATGGTTTTCAACTGGTTAAAATTCTCTCATTTCCCGTGGTTTGCTCTGAAACACACACACACACATGTATATATATAAAAAAATATTTATGTATATATATGGCCTCTGATGTTCCTTGGATTAATAGTTCAGGTCTGGTTCAAAAGGTACCTCTGCTGTTTCACATTACAGACCGGAAAAGAAAATGTACTCAGCTAAATCTCTTTAAATATAATGATTAAGAAATTCATATATATAATCCATGAGTTGGAAATGCTGGACCCAGTCCTGCAAATGCAGATGTCTTTTCAGATGCATGCCTTTTGTTATGCTTCGATGATTGCATTCCTGTTGCAAAATATTTCTTCATATCAGGATCATGAAAAAGACTCAGCGCTTCTGTCTAATTTTCTGTCCAGTATAAATTTTGTGCATCTTGCCCACTGGTTATGACGGAATTTACACATTCCCTTCCAAATCACTTCTCATGATAAAGATGGAGTGACAAATATTTTGTTTCTGTTTGGATTTTGGAGGACATATCCTCATGCATATTCAGTATTAGTCCAGCGTCTTTGTGAGATTTAGAATGGCCATGATAGCTGTTTCCTCTCATACCAAGGAAAATCCTAGCCACTGGAGCAAAGGTGAGAGAACAATTTCAGTTCCATGGTAGATGACTCTTCCACATAACTCTTCCTGATTAGCTATCTTGAGGAAAGGAAAGGGTGTCAGAGGTATAAAAGTCAAATTCTCTGCATTTATTCTGGGCCTACTCATAGTAAAAAGTGTAAGCTTTACCTTCAAAAAAATATCTCTGTTTTACCCAGGTTAATATAAAGGTTAACCACAGCTGTATGCCTACTCCCTAGCCCCCACAGGATGGTGATATTTTACAGGCAGACTTGCTTTAATTTCCTCTGGGATGCTGAACATTTGTTCTAATTAGGGATTTGAAGTTTAGCTCAAAACACCAGAACACTTAAATATATGTTCTCTTAGTATTTAATGAAAATGTGCATTCTCTATCATACACCAGAATCCTTTTGTACCAAGTAGTATGTAAACATAGGAAGAAAAAAATTGCCCTTGCTCAAAGAGGTTATGAGACAAGAGATGGCAGGTTGCTATAGACAGATGGGAAAGCGGGTTGAAGCAAGGAGAAAGAGCTGCTCAGCTGAAGAAGCAACATTGCCAGCATACCAGTGACTTAATCACTGTCAAGCAGTGGAAAGTTTCAAGGAGGGTTTTAAAGAAGGTTAAAGAGGTATCTCTGTGAATGTTTAAAGGGATCTGCTATTACACATGAGAGGCAAGTCTGAAGACATTTTCTATTTGAAAGTACAATTAGCAGCAATGCAAGTGTTGTAAACTGATCGAGAACAGAAACTGTGTCAAAAGAAAAAATAAAAGATAATAATTAGTCTTTGATTTATTTTTTCTATGAAAAGTAAGTGAAGACAAGTCAGTTAAAGTTTATACTTAAGTGAGCTACACAAGTAGTGTTGCTATTGTCAAAGCAATACACTGGGAAAGTGATCTTTGCAAAAACAAATATTTGAAGGATGCAGTTGGCTTTCTAAAAGTAAGACTTCAGTGTCTTCTGGAGAGCTCTTAGGGGCTTTGAATAGGAATTTCCACTCAATTGTGTGGAAAAAATCTGCATATCTTGTTGTTGTTGTTGTTATGCACTTTTGTATAACTTCAGTTTAAATAATCTTATTTCTATTTTCTTTCAAATCAAACATTCATTTTCATGTGTTCCTTAAAAACTTCAAAGTAAAGTGTCTTGTTTTTTTACATCAGGTTTGTACACCATTATGACTAATTTTGTTACAGAAACCTTCTTATCATTCAACTACTCCTACAAGCTCAGCATGAATAACTTCATTAAACTATTTTGTAGAATTTTATTTTATAGAAATGGTTCTCTGCCATACTACTTCCCATTAACGCATGACTGTGATTGAGATAAGGAATTTGTATGGAATTTAGCAAATTGTCTTAATGGCAGGACAAGGTGTAATGGTTTTAAATTGAAGGAGGGAAGATTTAGTTTGGATAACAGTGGGAAGTTCTTTACTAAGAGAGTGATGAGGTGCTGGGACAGGCTCCTCGAGACTGCTTGTGGATGCTTTGTCCCTGAAGGTGTTCAAGGCCAGGTTGGAGGAGGCTCTGGGCAGTCTGGTCTGTGATATGGAGATTGGCAGCTTTACCTGTGATAGGGGGGTTGGAGCTTGATGATCCTTGAGGTCTCTTCCAACCCAAGCCATTCTGTGATTCAATGAAAAGGATTGGAAGAAATTAAGGCATCAAAATCAAAATTTGTAAGGGTCTGTAGGACAAATTATTCCTATTTCTCATCTCAAAATATTTTTAAGTTAGACTTTACTTCTCAAGTATTTAATAAAAAAGTAAATTTGAGATTAATCAGATATTTTCATTTTTTCTCTAGCTTTTATCCTGTAGATTTATAGTAGATCATACTCTACAGTACATCATTATGGATTATTTTGGGGGGGCTCAGTTTATTCTTCAGATCTAATAGTGAAACTTCTTTTTTTCTCTTCAAAATCTAAGAGAAAATAGAGCATTGATCTGTCAAATGTTATAATGTGATAATAGATCCAATTTATATTACATCCAAAATTACATAGATTGTCTAGATTCTCTATCTACTGTGTTTATGTTTGTATGCATACATATATGAGGGGTATTGCACATTGCAGTAGATGAGTAAAATAGTTCTATAGTTTTCATATTCTCCTTCAGCTTAAGCTTTATGCACATATTGGATGCTGGGTGACGTAGAAGTTGTGTGAAAGAATGAAAAGCATTTGTATAGCAACTGCATATTTTTATCTCCTTGTCTGTCTACCGTGAGAAGTCTTGTGCTTTCCCCAACAGTAAGAGAGAGCTTCACAGATTTTAATCTTTAATTCACCACCATATGGATGAGTTAAACATATTAGCCAAAACTGTCAATGGGAAAAGTGTAAATTTATTACAGGACTACCGTATGAAATTTATTTAAGAAAATCTGGCAAGGATTCACAAATCTATTTTTATAGAACTTAGAGAATTTTGAAAATACTCAGTGTAGGCCAAAGTATTTGTCATATGTAGCCCACACACTATTAATAATGATGCGAAAAATGTTTCACTTACGATGCAAGTCCAAGTCACAGCTCTGCAACAAGAAAATAAGCAGCGCTCTCTTTATTTGTTGCTAAAGCATCGACTTTAATTCTAAATTTTTCTCTTGTGCCAAATGTTGAATTGCTGCAAAAGCTCTTTGGAATAACAGCACCACCCTACTTGCTATTATTTTCTATTTATGAAGATAGTTCTATGTCTTCTAAACAGTGCACATGTGTTGAGATGATATTGCGGGAATAAGGAATGCCATGTCTGATTCATTAGTTGAAATCACTTATCATAATTCATTATTTATTTTGATTTATAGTGGATAGAAAGAAGCTACCCAGGGCCATTTTAGCATGAATGATAAATGGAGTCTCATAAAACGATTAAACTGGCAACTACTGCTTGTCTATTAAGTGGACAATAATTAATGTAAGATTGAGAAAATTCCAACCAATGCTTTCCTCAGTCTTTTATATGCAACTCTAATGACAAAATCTGGCCGTTCTTCCCTAAAGCTTGGAAACCTCTGGAAAATTTTTAGCAAATGATTAAGAATCAAATTAAGGCCTGTGTGGAATTGGGCACTTTTCTCAGCACGATCAACAAAACTTATTCTTCAATGTCAGCAGTCAATTTAGTCCCAAGTCTACAGGAGAATAAAAAGCTGTCATGGAAAGATCTGAGCAAAAAACACTTTTGTTCTAATTCAGAAAATCTGTAAAAGATCTAGAACTTCTGCAAGCTGTAAATGGTCTCTCCTGATGTTAATGTAATACACTCTGAATAATTACAACTCCTTATCAAGAACATAATAGCTTCCTATATTGTTAAACATAATGATATTGTATATCAAATAATTAATTTGTACCTCAAACAGTTACACTGAAAACCACCATGTGTACACGTGTATGTATGTGTATATTCACACACATACACATACATTCTAGTATTTTTCAGTAATCTTACAGCAGAAGAATATTGGAAAAGGAAAGTATATCCATTGTTCACATATTTTCACTGACTTTTACTGCTGTTGAGCATTTACATGCTAAAGTATTTCAATTTCTTTCTGCTTTCTAGTCAACCTATTATTCTAAATTTCTTCAATGCAAAGGTAAAAGTTTAATTTACTGAACAGAATGCAGATATTCTCTCTCTTTTTGGAGCAAGAAGAATTTCTTGAAAAGAACTGTCTGCCTTTCCATTCACAGATGTATCCTTACAATAATATTAAAGGAAATAAATTACCTATTGTTGGTTGCAGTGATTTGCGAGTGCTGCTGTTCTCAGTATTGTGAGTGAGTACATATGGATGTGATGCAGGATTTACCTTTGGCAGACAGTTTCCAGAGAATCCATGCCTAGGTATTTTGTGAAATCACATGATATGGAGCTCTTTATGTCTGTGCTTTTGAGAGAAATGACATTTAGTGACCAATTACTCGTTATCTCTGGGACATTCCTTAAATGTGATCTGCACCATTGTGTCAGTATATTCACAGGTTAAAAGGAGTATTTGTACTTTTGTTCAGTGAATTTTGCAAGGGATAACACATCTTCCAGTGCTTCTCAAAGTCCTTCTGCTACTCAGTGTGGTATCTGAATGAGAACGATAGGGGCACCCCACAGCTCACAGTAGCATCCTACATTCTTCTCTGGCAGTCAAGCAACAAAATAATGATGTGGAATGCATGCAAATGTATATGCATCACCAATGTGATGCCACTGAAAGAATTCAGCCACCTATGCAAACAGTATATCTGAAGCAGGCTAGTGAATATATGTAAGTATAATAATAGTTGTTCTATCAGCTGTATAGCTAATGAGAGTGCCTGGTTTCCTACAGACTTTTGTCCTTTAATCTTCCAGATCTGTCTTCCATGGCAATAACATCTGTTCCTTCCTGGATCTGTCTGTGACACCCCTGCAGATAAAGCATTTTGTCATTAATCTGCAACGAGATATGCGCAGATTGCCTGGCCCAGCTGCCTTCAGATAGGATGTGTTGCTGTTATGTTCTGTCTACCTTCCTCTCAGGAAATTATACCTCAGGATGTAGCTGTGTCAATAGTTTTCTATTTACCTCCCCCTTTTCTAGTCTCCAATTATATAAAATCCTTTATAAAGATTCTGACATTTATAGGACAGGTTGTCTTTGAACTGTCTATCACTTTACTAGATGTATAAAAAATTGGTCTGGCAAAACGGTATCTGACATGGAAGTGCATATGAAGCAAAGGTGTGTCATTGAATTCCTCCATGCAGAAAAAATGGCACCCATTAACATTCATTCATGCTTGCTGAACATTTATGGACACCAAAGTGAAGATGTGAGTACACTGAGTGGTGGATGGTGTGTTTCTGTAGTGGTGACAGTGACACGAAGGACAAAAGCCACCTTCCAGACCATCACGCACAGTTGTCACACCATGAAATAAAGTGAGTCTTCATGAGCTCATCACATACATTGGCTAATGATGGCGGCTATTTTCAAAAGCAGCATTTTGTAGCTGAAAATACTCTTTATCGTGCTCTTTGTATCTTTAGCAGTTTCCATGGAAATTAGTAGGAGACATTAATTTTGGAGCAACCTCCATATATTATAATTGATAAAATGAGAATAATCTGTATGTAGTACATCCATAAATATGGATAAGGTCCATAACATACTGTCTAGTCTGCAATCTTCACTATATGAATCTTATAAGTAAATTTATGAAGCACGTTTTTCCAACAAGTGTATCACAGTATTTGAATTTTTTTTTAATCAGCGTCCTGCTTCTATGTTTTTATTTTCATTTATGGACTGGCATGCAGGATTTTGATTAACATGCACAATGCCACGATTTGTACAGAATTTATGTAAAAATAAAAATAAGCATGTTGACTTGTGTCCTAGAGTTACTTTGAATAGCCACTCAGACTTTTGCTTTTTTTATAGCTTCTTGTGTTTTCACACACTGTGTATTTCAGGAACCCTCCATGCAGAGGCCAATATTGTAGGTAACTTCTCAGTTACAGATTTTGCCATATGAAGAGGATGAATTGGAATGTTGCTAGATTTTTATTACACGTACCTAAAAGCACAGATTGTAGAGGAGGCAAAGAAAACACTAGCACACATGAAAATAATTGGCTTAGTCTATTACTTTTTTGCTTTCTGAATTATGCATAGATAACATAACAGATTACTCCTCTCTGCCCCCTAACAATTCATCACTTGATGGATGGATAGGTGGGACTTCAAAATAAATTACTACCGTTAAAAAAAAATAATAATAATCAAGTGTAAGGACTTGATTACCACTGCAAGTATTATCCCACTATTAAATCTGCAGTGTGTGCTGCATACAAATGCCGGAGTTGGGTGGCAAATGATAAGATGGATGGCCCTACTACCATGTGCTTTCTAATTAACTAGCACTGAAAGTAGCCTTGTCATGAGAGAATAGTCATTGTCACTATAACTAAGAAGCAAATGATTTTTCTTGTTTGACCAATAGATGAATATAGAAGCAGACTGGCAATGGATGTCACTGGGAATAAAATGGAAGCTTACAGAAGACTCTCAGGAATCAAAGACACTTTTTAATACTGTATCAAGCATTTGGGCAATATAACATTACCAGAATTGCAGTTTTTTACTAGTAGCCCTAAAGTGTATGGACAGCAACAAAGTGAAACAGAAATGAAGAGTTTAAGAAGGCAGTGCTGCCAAGGTCCATTAGTCTTATTCTATATAATCATTTTTTCTGCTATTCTTCCAAAATCTTATTTAATGTTTCTGAAGCTTGCAATAACTTTTGCCTGTGCATTCTCTTGAAATATTTGTATTTATAAACAGCAGTGAAAATAATAAGAGAATTAGTAGAAAATTAGTGTTTTATGATTTAGTGATAATTCTGTATTTGATTAGAATAGAATTCTCGGAAAGTCAGACAAATATAATACAGCTACCCCAGTCAGTCTCATTTTCCTTACTGGTATTAACAACATATTTCTTTGTGAATAGGTGTTTTTTAACAAATAATTGAAACTGATCTTATGCTTGATCCTATGTTTCTCAGAGATGTTGCACTAAGATAGCTGATACTGGAAGTAAACTGTGACGCACAATTTGATTTTAAGAAACTAGGTATATAGTAACTTTTAGTAGGAAACAAAGCAGTTAAAGGATATTGAATATCTGCTGTTAGCGGCTGTAGTTTGGGCGTGCAGCCTCTGTGTTATGACTCTGACAATGTATCACTATTTCCCCACAATGCAACTAGATGGTAACTATAAGTAATTGAAAAAGATCTAATTCAGTGCATTTCCAATTGTGGGAAATATAAATAATTATTCCTGGTTTTCAAGATAACAAATGGTTAGAAAGGGTAGTATTTTAACACTAGGAGGCAGACTGTAATGGTCATTCCTAGAGGAAGATTTGTTCTTGCAAGGACTATGGACCCAACTGGCAAAGAAAAAAATGAATGTATTTTTTTCCTAGGGGACAAAAAATCTCTCTGTTGCCCATAAATATCATGCAGTTTTTCACTGAGTAGTGCACCTCACAGAACAATAATACCACATAAAGCTCTGTTCATGTCAGGGAACATGACTGACTATGAGGATGTACTACTATCAGACTGCCCTTTCAAGACTAGTGGGTTTTATTCAACCATGAATATTTTATTCATGAATTTGTGCACAGTTCTCAATCAACACTTAAAAAAAAAATAATAGTATATGTATAATATTGGGAAATTAATAGTGATAGGATAAATGTCCTTAGGCTCAAGATACTAGTTATTTGTATTTGTTTAGTAGTGGGGAAAAAATATGGCAGTAGGAAAATTACACGCTATCCCTGCCTACAATGTAATGGAAGATGCTCGGAAGTGAGCACTTCCTTTGATGTAACAATTCAATCTAACAAATTCATAGAATCGCAAAATGGCTTAGGTTAGAAGGAATCTTACAGAACATCTATTTCCAAACTCCCTGCCATGAGCAGGGTTGCCACCCACCAGATCAGGCTGCTCATCCAACCTGGTCTTGAATGCTTCCAGAGGGAATTGACAACTACTCTGGGCAACATGTACCAGTGCATCACCACCCTCTGAGTATAATTTTTTCCCCTAATATCTAAATCTCACCTCTTTTTGCTTAAAACCATTTCTCCTTTTCCTATCACCATCTGCCTGTATAAAAAGTTGGTCTCCCTCCTGCTTATAAGAAGTTCCTTTTAAGTACTGAAAGGCTGCAGTGAGATCGCCTTTCCCTTCTCCCAACTTCACAAACCCTGCTTCTCAGCCTTTCTTTGTAAGAAAGGTTCCCCAGCCCTTTGATTATCTGCATCTGGACCCCCTTCAACAGCTCTGCATCCTTTCTGTGTTAGGGGCCACAGACCTGGACCAGTATTCCACATGGGACCTCACAAGGGCAGAGCAGAGGACAACAATCATCTCCTTCTCCCTGCTGGTCATCCCTCTTTTGATGTATCCTAGGATACAGCTGGCCTTCCATCTTTCCATCTGAAAGACTCAATGAACAACACTTTTTAAAATTAAAAAAAAAAGAAGGAAAGAAGGAAAGAAGGAAAGAAAAAGAAAGAAAGAAAGAAAGAAAGAAAGAAAGAAAGAAAGAAAGAAAGAAAGAAAGAAAGA
Organism: Phasianus colchicus; assembly: GCF_987193195.1. Taxonomy (NCBI): domain Eukaryota; kingdom Metazoa; phylum Chordata; class Aves; order Galliformes; family Phasianidae; genus Phasianus; species Phasianus colchicus. The sequence continues at coordinate 60,327,453 of NC_143437.1, read as the reverse complement.
AAGAAAGAAAGAAAGAAAGAAAGAAGGAAAGAAAGAGAAAGAAAGAAAGAAAGAAAGAAAGAAAGAAAGAAAGAAAGAAAGAAAGAAAGAAAGAAGGAAAGAAAGAAAGAAAGAAGGAAAGAAAGAAAGAAAGAAAGAAGGAAAGAAGGAAAGAAAGAAAGAAAGAAAGAAAGAAAGAAAGAAAGAAAGAAAGAAAGAAAGAAAGAAAGAAAGAAGGAAAGAAAGAAAGAAGGAAAGAAAGAGAAAGAAAGAAAGAAAGAAAGAAAGAAAGAAAGAAAGAAAGAAAGAAAGAAAGAAGGAAAGAAAGAAAGAAAGAAAGAAAGAAAGAAAGAAAGAAAGAAAGAAAGAAAGAAAGAAAGAAAGAAAGAAGGAAAGAAAGAAAGAAGGAAAAGGAAAAAAAAAATGATTCTGGACTCTAGGATGGAATAAATGTTACTAGCATGTGTTTTTCGGATATTTTAGATAATTCACTTCACATTAAAATGGAGTGTTCTTGTTTACAGCCTTTATGGTATATATCACCATTTTGTGATAAATGTTTACTATCAAATTCAAGTAACTGGAAGGTGAGCTGCATAATTGCTCCTGCGATACCTGCTCAAGGTGTGTGTTGGAACAGATGACCTTCATAGGCCCCTTAGTACCTCAGCCATCTTGTGTTTTTATTTTTTTGCAATTTTGAATCATTTATGTACAAATGTAATGCCTATACACCTGAACTCCATAAAAGACACACTCTCGACCTAAAAATAAAGCATTAGTGGTTGTAGTAATTAATGGTAATCATGATCAAAAATCCCCAGCAGTATTTACAGTCGAAGAATGATCACTCCATTATAGCCTTTGACCATAATTTCCAGGTGTTTATTACTACGTGATTTCTAGAAATCTGTAGTATTACATGTCAACCACAAAATGTTGCAGATGCAAACACTGTTTAATTCCTGAGGAAAAGTCAAGAGAAGGGAAAAAAAAAATTACATTTCTGCTTTAGAAACAACATAAATATACTTTGTAGATTAAGATTAGTATCATCTATCATTAATATAAATACTGTCTCAGAAAATATTCAGGAATTTTTATTAGCGATATGATACAGTAACTTTTTTCAGTTGAAGGGTAAAGAAAATAATCTGCAGCTTAGGGACACTGCAAAACATAATAGTGGATATTTTAGCAGGAAAATATTTGACATAATTTTATAATTATTTGTATATACCAGCCTTTGTGTAATGAAGTGACATGCCTGAAAAATCTCACTTAATACCCCTCTACTAATACCAGTGAAGTGAAAATAAAAGAACCAGGTAGGTGTTTAGATAATTAATTCTCTTTGCTTTCATTGTGCACCAGACAAACCATTGGCAGCTTAAATCTGTCCAGTTTCTTTGGCATCTATCTGTACAGTTGCACCTAGTAATATCTGCAGTAGACTTTCAATGTCCAACAAAATAGGACCAGCAAATAAAGTTTTGGCATAGGCACTCGTCTTTATTTCTGTAGTCATTTCAAAAATTTGTTTCTAGAAATCTGCAAGTTGTACCTCAGAATACATCTGATGATTACAACTGTGGGAAATTTGGGTGAACTGACAACTCTGAGTATATTTGGGTTTTATAGTTGAAGTTTCAAGCCTATTGGATGAGATTGGCTGTAAATCCGTTTGTTGCATTAGTTAGACAGTTTCTGAAAGTCTGTGTGATTATCTTGAAAAGAGATACAAATGAACATCTTTCCCTTTAAATTAGGTGTGGGTATTTTTTTCGTTCTAAAGTTGCACTAAATTCATTTCCTTTAAGTATGTATGAGAACTCCAGTACATAAGCAAAATGTAAAGAACAGATCCATGTAATATGTAGGTGAAATTTCTTAGAACACAACTGTTAAGTTAGCAGAGGAACTTAGGTGAAAGGAATTACAAAAGAATTGTACAGACTAGCACTAAATAGAACAAAGGCATCTGATGGAAGTGAACCCTACACTCAGAAATGACAGAATGAGAAATATCATTGTCTTGGATTCTTATTTGTAAGTTAGTTGAGCAGTTGCAATAAACATTTTCCATATTTGTGAAGCTAAAATGCTGCGGAGTTTATTTTTAGAGTATTCATGGTTTATTTAGAATTAAGACCTGTAATTTCCAGCAGCTGTCATTCTCAGTATATGGATGCTGATGCTGATGCCCAAGTGGCATTCTCATTTACAAAAGTTCTTCTAATTTGCATGTCAGTATAAAATTACTATAAATCATCTTTTGCTGTTGTCTAGATAACATTTTTTAAAAGACTCTTGCTATCTTCAGCCAGAGAAAAAATTCTTTAAGAAAAGAAGCGTCTGTTGGGATCTGTAACCATAGTTACTAAAAAGCCTACTTGCTATAATTTGTTGTAATTTTAAAAAATCTAATCACAGTTTAGTTTTTCCTTCTCAAAATATAATGAAATTTATAATCAAGTATCTATAATAAAATGTGTTGTGCTTCTGCCTAGTGTTCAAATTCACTAAAATTTTGAGGGAGAAAAATGCTATGGTTTATCAGTTCTATTTAAATAAGGTTTTGTTTTCAGTTTTAAGTAAAAAGATTTTATCAGGATGATTCTAACTGTGGATTTATGTTTGCATATTCTTGATCCCACTTAGTGAGTATCTTGAAAATATTTGTGTAAGGCACTTTTAATGAAGCTCTAATAACAATTCTGGCTGTAAGTTTTCATGTGTTCTCCTTTTATCATTGATAGTGTCATATCATTCCATGTTGTTTTTATAATTCTACTTTTGGTACCTAAAGCCTATATACAATACGCATAAGAAGTGTAATACTTGCAGGGATTTTTGCAAATCAGTGCTCTTCTGAAAATACAGAGTGAAGAGAAGCAGAAATAATAAGTCAACTTTTCTCAGCTATAAGTCAATAATAAGTCAACTATTCTCTTAGAATAAAGAATTGCTCTCTTTAATTACATTTTAGAACTGGGGAACTTTGAAGTCAAGCATTAGCAACCTTCCCACTTTGGGATTTAAATAAAATAACTAATTAGCCCCTGAGAGAGAAAAGGAGTCCCATGAAGTTGAGCATTTGGCTTCATGTTTTCATGACCTCTGTGGATTATGAAGGTCTTATTTTGTAAGCGAAGAACTGTTTTGTTGGAAAATGTTATTTGAGGGGTTTCCTGCATGAGCTGATTAAAACCTGTAGTGTCTTTGTTCAGAGATTGACCAAGTCTAGATTTCTGGGAATTGAGGCACACATACTGAAAGAAAATTACTTTTGCCAAAAACCTTGGCGCTGTGTGCTTGCTGAATGAAACATATATTCTCTATATAACTTTCAATCATAGTAATTGTCTTGTTAAAGACATTTTTATATTTTGCTCTCACTTCCAAGGCAAGTATGGCATTTACTTTTAATTCTTGGAGAAGATACAAATTATGGTCTCTTCCTGCACTGTCTCTTTTTCTTACATTGTTTGAAAGATCTCTCTTCTACAGCAGATCTGAAATACTTGCCCATTTCAGTATTTGAATTTCATGGGTGGGTCCGGAGAACATATACACACCCCTTAATCCTAATATTTGCAAGCTTCATGGAAAAAGCTTTTGAATAAGCTTAGTAGAAAAAAAAGAGTGAACTTCCTAACACTCACTATTTCTCATGTCCACATCAGTAATTGATTGCAGTTTCAGAAACCACCATTAACTTAGAATATCACAAATGAAACGGAGAGATTTCAATATCAATCAAAACTTCAATATAGGAATAGATTAAATGGTTTCTATGTTGAAGTCAATCCATTTGAAGAATCGCCCAAAAGGCAAGCTGTCTCCTTTACAGAATTTATGCACTTTGAAGCATCTTTCTATCAAGAGAGAATATATGATATAAACTCAGGACAATCAGTTTCTGTAAAATATATCCAGATTTTATAAAAGACTCATGATGGAAGAAAACAAAGTGATGCAATTAGTGCAAATCAATGTGCCTGAAGCGGGAGGACTTAAGAATATCTTCTACCCATATTTCTACTCTTCAAAATTTAACACTTTCTCCAACACAATCTCCAACAATTTCATTTGGTATTTCCTTACAAATGAATTTTGAAGTGTAGTTCAATCTCATGTATGATATTTTTCCAATAAATTTCTTTGAAATCACTGTATCTGTGACAGAAAAATGTCATGATTTATTCTACAGGTGCAGATCTGCCATTCTGTTCAAGCTCTCATAGTTCCTTTTGGAGTTCCTGCTTTATTAAGTTCTTTCTAGGGAAAAGAATTTCTTCTATGGCAATTATGATCTTGAGACAGCTCAAAATATTTAACTGGTTTAAAAATAACACTCCTTTGTTAAAGAGAGACCTGAATAAAGGGTAGTATATAATTATGTAATTAAAAGGCATATCAAAAATTCATATGTACAGGGCATACAACTTTGAAAGTTCCAATTTAACTTCTGAATCTCTGGTTTTTGATGAGGGAAAATTAATTTTGCATCAACGTAGGATCTTCCATGGAACTTAATTTAAAATTAAAATATATATATATATTCATTTTCCTTTCCACAAAAATGTTTGGATTTATAAATCTGTTCTTTAATTCACCTTATTCTTTTTTTTTTTTTTTTTTACACTATTCTTATTTCATCTCTGGGTGCATGGTTAATTAAAAGTGAAATTGCCCTCTCCTTCTCTGTTGTGGTATAGCATGAGTCTCAACCTTTCTCCAGAAGAAGCTTTTATATTATTGTGTTTCAACAGATGGTTTAGCATCATGAAGGCATATCTTTTTAAACAGCTAGAAGCTAGTATGGATTTTCAAGAACTTGAGAGGGAAAAAAAGTCTTTTCTATAAAGAGTATTCAAAGAATTTATATTCTCAGTTGCTCTTACCTGGAATATATCTCAGTCCTGATAACATTGCACTTCAAAAAAAAGTATAAATTTGGATAATCCCCTATACTTGGTTTTACCTTGGGCTGAAGACTCCTTCAGGCCACATGCACTGTACTTTGGGCTCCTCCATGGGCTACACATGCTGCCAGTGGGCTACAGAGAGACAGCCTGCTCTACCATGGTCTTCTTCTGGGATGCTCTGTGCTCTATGCCTCCTGCCCTCCTTCTGCACTGACCCTGGGGGGCTGCAGGGCTGTTTCTCTCGCATTTCTCACTCCTCTCTCTCAGCAGCCATTTTCTCTTTCTTCAATTTGCTCTCAGTAAGGCAAACCCAGAGTCACTCATGACTCAACATCTAGTCCCTTTTGGGACATCTGGATCTTGCTGTGTTCTGACATGGGGCAGTGCTGGGTTCTGCACACAGCTGCAACCCTCTGCTACCACAACCTCGTCACATAAACCCAATACATTAAATCAGGAAAGTGGTTATTCTTTTCCACAGTAAAAAACAACAACAAAAACCTGACAATACAGCAGATGAGGCCATATATTGGTATGGTTCCAGTACTGTTTCCAGTCTGGGTACTCTCAGTACAATAGAAACTTTGATAAACTTGAAAGAGTCCAAAGGAGGACTGCTATACTTGTTGGGTGTCTACAGCACAGGATGTACAGGAAAAGTGCAGGAGCAGTACTTGTTCAGCCTGAGGAGGAGTTGGGGAAGAGGAATACAGCTGCACTTTTCTGCTCCCAAATGATTTTTATACAAAGAAACTGACTTCTTTAGCATTGCAAAATAATGTTTGCAGACTGCAGCGATGGAAATTCCAGTGAGTTATGAGAAAAAGGAGTGTTGCTGAGTGTGAGTGAGTGTTTTGACACTAGAGCAAGTAACTTAAGTGGCTGAGGGATCTCCACCCTTGAAGTTTTTCAAAATGTGTTTGGAGACTGCTATGTGCAAAGTTACCTGGTTTTGAATCTGCCTCTGTCCTGACCAGAAGTTTGGACTAGATGACCTTCAGAGGTCCCCTGTGAAGTTATATTTCCCATGTTTCTATGATAATTTCATCCTACCTAAGAGGTTTTTTAAAATTATTTTTAACTTGATTTAAATTCTATCCTTTGTGATTGTAGGCCACAATTTCATGCTCATAGGAATTCCATATTATAGTCAAGTCAGTAGAGTGAACTTTAATCTGAGTGTCTTTTTTTTTCTTTGTCATGTTTCAAAGCCATAGTTGAAAAACCAGCTTCAGAAAAACTGAAACACTTGTGCATTTCTGTGTTGCTATATTTTAGTACTTCTTCGCTAAACTGTTTAAAGACCACAAGAAAATTATATTCTGGCCAGGGCAATGATCACTGTATACATAATAAATGTTTTGCTGATTTGCTCTTTGACTGAAATTGGCAATCTTGTATTTTGACACTGCAAAATGTCAACTGCACTGCATTCCAGGCAGATATCATGGCCATCTGATATTTTTGACATACCAAAAGCTTTCATTTAGAAGTATTAACTTATGTTTCTACCTTTTAAATTAGTGCCCATTGAAATATTACTGGAGGTAAGCTGTTCCATGCTAAGAAAACTATGGATGTATAGCTGACTGTCATTTGTGTCTTGAAAAAGCTTTTACTGCAATATACCACAATAGGTTGCAGTACAATACACACTGGCATTGTCAACTAGTTAAAATGGCATCAGTATGTCCATACACATTGTTATGTAACCTTGAACATAATTGGAACATAAAGTGATGAAATCAAAGCCGTTCACAATTTTTATTTTATGTACTTGCTGAATTGTTATTTACTTAGGCCTGCACGAGTCCTACTGACTGACTCCTATGCTTTCTCTATTTCACTTATGTACTCTTTACCAGACCAAGACATTATCTGATTTTGGGGGAGATCATGAATGGTTAGGAGTGTGTATTCTTCAGGGAGATTAATATAGTCCTTCTAGGGAAAAAGGTTTTTGTAGTACCGTAGATTAATTTCTAGAGGACTACTGTATAATAGAAACTAACTGCGGCATTTTGAGTGTTTAAATTCTTCAGCTCCGAACTCTTTTCCTACACTGAATTGGCTGAAAAGTTTTCCCTAGTTTTTAGCAATCTGTTGTCCTAAAGTGCTGCCATTCAAATGGGAGCTATCAAGGTTTTATTGTTCCTTGTGTAGGAGACCCATGACATGGCCTTGATGGCATCTACTGAGATGTTTAATGATGCAGCAACTTCATAGCCTCAATTAGAATTCTACTTGCATATAGAGAGATTCCCTGAATTGTCATATCCTCAAATCACATCTCCTCCGTTATGTAAATGAAGTGTAAAAATGGCTTACAGCTCCTACAAGATGCACTGCTATACGGAGTGCTGCTCATAAAATTACTGAATAGAATGAATGGATTAAAAACATTCACACTGTTACTTTTTTGTGGATTAAATCTCCATACTTTTTATTTCAAGTTAATCAGCACATTGTATTGTGGGACAAAAAATCACCAACTCTGTTCACTAAGCCTCGGTCGTGGGAATCATTATCATGCTAAAGAACTTCCATTGACATGAACAAACTGCTGAACTATTAGAGATGCCAAAATGCAATTCCTAGATATGTAACATTTTTGTTCTTTTCAAATTGAGCACAGAAGTTTATTAAATTATGTGTTCTAAAATTTAGAATGGAAAAGTTACACAATTAACCTAAGTTGTGTTATTTTTTCTGAATAAATAGTAATACACAGTCTGTATAATATACCTCAATTGACTCCTACATATGATATTAATTTTTTCTGACATAGTTTGTTGTTTTTGAACCTCTTAAGAAAGAGATTTTTGCTGAGACTTAGTGCACAAAATCCCCTATTATTTTCTGTTTAACCCGGTAATAATTAAACAAGTAAGGAATATATTTTCATAAGGACAAGATGCATGAATTTGGATCCATAATAGAAGCCCTTGTGCAACATTAACTCTGACACACTATACAAAGTGCCTGTCGTAACTGCATATTACAGCTCATAAAAATTGTAACTTTTCCATTATAATGCGAATTTACAAACTGTAGACAGTCTTTTGAAAAATGCATACATGCTTGTTCTTCTTAGCAATAGGAGGTGTAATACTGACTGTGCCCTTATTAAAAGAGCATAATAAACTTCAATTATTTCCTCTAATAGTGGCTCACCAATGTGCCACATCTGTATTAAAACCTGAAGAATAGATGATTCTCAACAATTATCATGTGTGTAATACCAGTTGTATCACAGTTGTTGAGGCCTTTTCAGGATGATGCTTTTTAAATCAGATGAATTTAATGAAAGAGAGTTTGAGGGCTCTTATGATGTTTTAGAAAAGGCATGTGAGGGCACCTAAAGTATTCTGGAAACACTGGGGGAGTTGGCATCTTTTCCACTTCAACCAGGTGCTGTATTCCTCTGTTCACCCCCACTCTCTTCTATGAGTAAATGTTTCCTTTGTCAAATACCTTGAGACTATGTCCCTGTTTAGACAGTCTTCACTATGATGCTTCTGCTTTAAGCCTGTATCTTGAGACAGCAGGGTAAAAGATATACTTGTTTGTCTTCACCATGCATAAGTAGTTATTTCATATGACCTTGGGTTAAGATGTGAGCAAACCCATACAACTCAAGACATTAATTCAGCTATTGCCAGCTGCCCTCCCCAGATGAGTCCTTCCTCCTTGGTCCCTAAAGTGAAGTGTTGCTCTTGAGTATTATCACAACTATAGGTACTGCCATAGCTTGGCAAGGGCCAAAACCATTATTTATTTTTAAAGTTCTGAAGTACTAATTTTTTAGAATGTTTTCTTATCTTGAAGACTAATGTAGCCTGCTTAAAATAAATAAAAAGTTTGTAAAACTTAAATATGTATGTACAAGCTGAAATCCCCATGTAGACTGCCATTTAAGTAAGAGCATTATAAATGTCTGTCACTAAAACTAAAGACTATTGTGTTTTTGTAACAATGGTGTAACTCCTAGGTGGGTAAGAAGTGTTAGCTAACTGTCTGACTAGGAACCTGATCTATTTCTTGTATGAGGCATTGTGTGAACCTACTGGATATTTGAGATCACATTTAGCAGAGCTGAGAACAGATCTTTAAATTCTCTGTTTGTATTTTAATTAAAATATAGTTATATATAATTACATATATCATATATATATACCCTATATATATATAGGATACTAGTTTGTACATGTAACACAACTAGTCAGTGCTAATGCAGGGCAATGGTAATCATCCTTTTAACCCCAGCATGTCCTCAACAAACCTTTGCACAGAGGTATAAACAGCTGCCAGAAAAGATAAGAACAGAATGCATTCTTCTGGCTTACAGCTCAGTGTACTTTCCCCAGGCTATGGGGAATTTATTTATTGGAAACATGTAGCTGAAGGATACCAATTCTGTCATGACTTGCCAGCATAACATAGCAGACAGTGGGATTTGATTGAAGGCTTGATACTTCTGATTTGTGAAAGCCTTGATGTACCTTTTCCTCCTGATTGTTAAACACTCCTTTTATATTAAGCACAGTTAAGCTTCTGAAACTTTTGTCTTCATTTGTGATGTAGTATTGTGCTGAACATTTCAATTTTGGGAGGGAAATAAGGATCGCAAGTGGGAGGACCTTATATCTGTTTCCTCTGACAACATCAGCAGGAACATTTTTCTCCCTTTTAAATTTTATTTTATTCAAATTGTTGTTCTTCTAATGCTCTTTCCCTAATATATCTCAAAGGTTACAAATACGATAAATATTACTGAATGGATTAATATCTACTTGATTGTATCTTGTCTTCTTGATTTTGACATATCTCTGTACAATTGCTGCTAAAGTTATGTCAGATGAGAGCTGTTAGATTTCCTGGAATTCTTTATCCACCCGATCACAACTCATATTGTCATCTTCGCTAGGAGGTGTTAAGTGAGAAGGTCAGTCCTGTTTTCCCTGGTTTTAGAAGCTGTATCTGGGTGTAGGGTAGTTCCTGACCCTACTCTGCCTTTTCCCAGAGGCTCTGCATACTTTTAGATCTGCAAGCATGCCAACACAGAGTGTTGCTCTTTCACCCATTTCTATCAAAATGAGACAGCAGTATCACTCAAGATGCAGTGAACTAGACCAGGATGACAGATTAAAGAATGATAAGTTATGTAGCTACATCCACAGGTCCATGACTCACTGTGATGAAACACAGAGAAACCTTTATTCTTTTAACACAGTTCAACTCAAAGAAGCACGCAAAATCCTAGTGCAGCCCAAATGATACACAGCTTTTGTAAAGTTTTGTTTACATATGCACTTAAAAGGTGCTGCTGAATTTATGATATGCATTACAGTTGGTCAAGTAATACTTAACTGTTATCACTTAGGTACCAGTTCTGCAGTCACTAGATAGATCTAATGGCTCTTCACCGAATCACCTCAGCACCTCTATATTTGAGAGCAGGAGCTCTGGGATATCATCCAAAATGCATTACAAGCAGTGGAAAGTGCTGTTTACTTCAGGCTTGAATAGGTCCCTAATAGGACATGCCATTTTGGTGCCATGGTATTGATATGGCAGAGAAAGAAGCTGAGACACCACAGATTAGTCAAGGTAGCTTAATGTGTTCATGCTTAAATACATGAATGTAATTGCCAAACTAATAGAAGTTAGGTATTTTGTCTTTATTTGCTAAGGGACAAGTTGCCAGGAACAAGTTGACAGTAACACTGCATTGTAAGTTGTCTCAAAAATTTTCTCAAAGTCTTTTTATTTTTAAATTTATGTGTTGCAAGTAATTTGTTGAATGACTTAACATCCTTCTTTCAATGAGCTTTCTAGTATTTATAAAAGAATTCTTTTCTGATCCTAAATGTCAAGAAAAGAGTTTGGTTAGTGTTTGCAGTAAATCTTTCCTTTTCAGTGCTAAGTAGATGAGTAACAATTCAATTTAATAAACATGGGATAAATAGCATCACAAGTAACCCCAACCTTAGTTATGAGGGCCAAAACCTTCTTCTTGACCCATAGCATAACCCATAACCTGTTCATACTGCTTGCAGCTAAATTAAATTGTATTGATTTTTTTTTTTTTTTCCAATTATTTGGTCAACATATTTCTCAAATGATAATAATAAAATATTGTCAAATATTCTGTCCCTAGCACAAGTATTTTGTTTTGAAGTGTTCTTTTGTATGCTACCCAACAAAATTAAGCAAGTTTCCAGAGCATTTCCCAGACTTTTCTGTTATAGCTGCTTGTGTGGCCAGAACTGATCAACCACGTGCTGCTTCCCCACTGCTGAACTCAGCAAATCATCTATGCAGAACTCCAGCAGATGGGCCCATTGTCTTCTGATGGTGCATGCTGTCTTATGGACCATTTTATAGCTTGTACTTCTTTGGTTTAGCACCATAATAGATACTCTAATAAAGATGAAACAACATGCCTTGATTTCAGTGAGACCATGGGAGGTTTATGCCATCTGATTTAACTTTTTTCCTCAGCATCCCCAGGTGATGACTGTTATATATTCTTTTAGAAATAAATATATTAAAATATGCTATCTTGATAGGACTTGCAGTTCTGAGCTGCAGACAGATCTCTGTGCTGTATGCACTGAACTTCATGCTGCCAACCCTTCTATGGGGAGTCTCTGGGAAGCAGATTAAGCTCACTGCAAACAGAAAAATCTTAATTACTTGTAAAAGCAATTAACTAATACTAAAAAACACTCTGCTCAAGACCTTTTCTGGACCTGATTTAAACATCAGTCAACTTTCTTTTTTCTGCACTCAGGTATAAGCCTGTCCTTTGCAGGGAGAGTATAACAATGCCAGGAAATGAGATATAGAGATATAAAACACAGAGATTTGGAAAACAGGAGCAGCTAACAAAGAATAAAACAGAAATATAAGGGAAAAACATACAGATATCAGCTTTGAAAAATTCATCTCATACATGCCAAGCGAAAAACTACAAGCTATTCAAATAGGAATGCATCTCTGCTACTCAGAGTATTTTAAGTCCTTTAAACCAATTTCCCCTGTTTGAAAACAGAACATAAAAATGTGAATATGTTCTTGCAAGTCCCAAACACCACTATTTGAAATAATGACTTCCAGGATATAGCAAAAATGGATTAGGCATCACTTAATTAAAGCAAACTTTGAATGAAATAATGTTTTGACTCTGTGTTTTGTGATAGCAGGGCTGTGGGCCAGGACAAAGGTTTAGGGATTCAGTAGTTCTGTCAGATCTCTAGTAGCTACGGTAAGCCCTATTTCATTCTGCTTTGCTAGTATGGATGTACTGCCATCATTTGATATAAAAAAAATAAGATAGTTCTATAACTGACAGCATCTGTTGTCTGCAGAATGAAAGGGAGGTTTTTTAAATACACCTTTTTAAGCTAAAAGGATACTAAATGTTTATTACAACTTATCAGAGATGCGCTTATAGGAGCTTTTAATGTTGTAGATTTTTTTTTTCTTTTTTTTTTTTTTTTCTTTGGTATTTTGGGAGATTCAGAACATGTTCAAGGCACGAGCTAGAAGCAAGTAGCCTTGCCTGCCATCATGTGTTCTGTTTTTGTGGCCTGAGGGAAGTTACTGGGTGGCTGGAGTGAACACTTTCTGTAGGCTTCCTTAATGTTTAGATCTATACAGATTTCCTTCTTGATTTCACAAAGGCTCCTTAGAGTTAGGTAATGAAAGGACACACGCAGGGAAAAGGCTCTGGGTCTTTCAGAAAAGCCTTATCAATACTGTGTGTTTGAAAGAAACATCTTCATTGCAAAACAGCTTCTTCAGTGCTCCTAGCTGTGCTATGTGGCTACAGCAGCAGTAGAAAAGAAGGAGCTGGCATCCTTTCCCTTTCTCCCAACTGTCAAAATCCTCCTACATCCTTGTGTTTTCGCTAGAACTTTCTATAACATAACTCACCCATCACTCGGCCTCTGCAGCATATGTCCTTCTGTGTATTATGGAGATTTCTTGGCTTACTAAGACTTTTCATGTTTGAAGCAAAAGTACTAGCCTTTCTACCTTCCTAGAACAAATTTGACAGCTGTAAAATTCTATCAACTACATGAATACAAAATATAATCCAACTTGAAACAGTGGCAATCCTCCTGTGCATACAGGAGGAAAAAGTATGCCTGTTTAAATACCAAAATCTTTGGAAAAATGATGTGAAGGGACAGTCTAAAGCAAGAAAAGTCAAATAGTATACATTGAAAACCTTTTCAACATTTAATCCTATAACTCTGTGTTTTAGCCAGTATAGGGCAATGTACTGCTATGTAACAGTGCAATTAAGAATCAGACGATTTAGTTACAAAAGTAATAACTAATCTTTCATTTCTTTATTTCTATTTCTTCCTTTTGTGCTCTGAAAAATAGTAAATAAATGAGGAAATTTGAAGAAAAAGGTTTTAGAACCAGGAGTGCTTTGTTATTAATTTTTTTTTTTTTTTTTTTTTTTTTTACTCTCTCATTTTGTATTTATTTCTATATTTCTTCTAAACCCAAGACTTTGATCAAGAAAAGGTTTAATAATATGTGTCTATCTCGATCATCTATGAAAAAGACCTGAAGTGATTATGAGACTGTTTAGGTATAGAGATTTTTAAGTGCTTTTTCATAGGTTAAAAAAACAGGTACTCTATTTAGTTCTTTTCTAAGATTTTGCATTGAAAATCTGCACTGGGCAAATAATCGAGTTGATAATAAAAAGAGAAGTGTCAGAAATGATGACTGTTATGTTAGTAGATTCTCTTGTTCACCTATGTGGAAAGAGATTTTTTTGCTCATCAGCCCATAATACCAAATAACTGGTAAAGAGTCTGTCTTCTAATAGCATAAAAAAAAAAAAAAAAAAAAAAAAAAAAAAAAAAAAAAGCTGTGGAATCTCAAAGTGGAAAAGAGCAGAAATGACCCAAAGGCAGATAACGAGATAACGTGGCAGAAAGACTCAGAAAATCTTCATTTTGTTTTAGTCTTAGGAAATTAACTCTATCCCTGAAAATGATCAATGGTAGTTTAAGCCCATTATTTGATCTGAATTTGAGCCAAGTTTAAGTGGAATGGGTTACTTTGTGGTAAATACCCTCATCTTCTGGACCCATTCCTGCCAAATATTCTTCTGGAAGTTAGACAGTATATATGTGTTAAAGATACACAGTTTTGAAATATCAGTATCAATGAACATCTTAAGTTTTAAACTGCATAGCCACTGCATGTTTAATATTGAATCTGTATAGTCATATTTTTTTCTAACCATCGTCTAATTAAATTTGATCTTTGGTTCTTGGATCACATCAGGCAGTGACAATGTAACTTAAAATTCACCATGTTTCACTGTGGTAGAGGATCCTTCCACTGTTTTGCCTTAGACTTGCACACTATAAATTAAGACAGTGAATAGAAATGCCAGGACAAAACATTCTCAGTGAGAAGGTTTACATGTTAAAGATAAATCTTTTCTTGATGACATATTATCAACAAAAGTTTTCATTGTTTATCAGTTTGTGAAAGATTCCAAATTCAATTAATCTGTTCTGCGGTTATATTTTGCTGCCCATCATTCTGACATTTGTTATGTCATCCTGCAGATCACATATCTTCACTAATGAGTGCCTCTAACATTTGCTATTTGTAGTCCATGTTATCATGCTAAGTCATGTCATAATTTTCTTTGATTTAAAATTATATAAAAGCAAAATATAGGGCATGTTGTCACTTCTCTTGAAAAAAAAGATATGCTTTTTATTGTCTTAAAAAGGAATAAAATTACATGTATTAACTACTAGCTATTTCACTGTAAAAATAGAATGACAATAAACTGATTCTACAAAGGTTCTTCCGTAAACTGCTTTTGTCTGAGTGTTATAGAAAATTACTGTGTAAGTTCAAAATAGGGTGAATGGAACTCAGTTGTTTTTTTGTTTTGGTTTTTTTTTTCATTTGTTTTTGTTTTTTGGTTTTTGATTTTTTTTTTTCCATTTTGTTGAGTTTATTAATTTATTGTCTTTAGTATTTTGTAGAAGCCCCAGTCATGGCTCCCTGACCTTAAAGTCAGATTTTATGTCAAGAAATTTCTCCATCGGAGAAAAAAGGACAGTGCTGAGGAGTGTAATAAGGGATGTTTTAACAATCTAACTGTTATCAAATCTTGTAATAGCTTTTGTAGAAAGAAAAATTTTACTCAAGGACGTGATGGGGTACTCTTGTATGTTTATAAGGAAATAGCAGTAGCAAAAAATCATTTCTAAATGCTGTAAATGTGTGAAGAGTTGGATCATGAGTTCATCAGTGGTAGAAGGTGGTCTATGAGAGTGATGAAAGAGAAGTGGTCTTGACAGTTGAAGCTGATACTTAAACTGGTAGTAAAGGAAAGTCAACAAATGGGATAGAATGAAATGAATGCTCTGGAGTGACTCACTCAAAACAAAGATCCTTGCAACAGTATTATATATAGAGTTAACAAAGCAAGACAACATATATCAAGGCCAGAAAGAAAGATGATACTATGGTTGAGAATTCAGATGACAAAAATTTTTGTAATTTATATTTACAAATAGAAATGCAAAAAATAGGTAAGATAAGTTATTCAGTGAGAATCTGCAGTCCAAGTCTAAGTACAAATCTCTGATTTAATATCTAACTGATTTAAAAGAATGAAATAACATGTTAATGAAATTCATAGATAATGACTGTTGACAGGAGTTGTAAAGATATTTAGCAAGAAGTTATACAAAGATTGGAAGAACTAGTTTGTGAGAAAATATGGAAATGCAAATTTAGTAAAAAATTATTTACAAACTGCTGGGATATTAGAGAAAAAGAAAATTAGAGAAAATTGAATATCTTCAGGTCAAGTTATGTGACAGAGCTGTGGAAAAAATTCAACGTTCATATTTGAGAGCTTGTCATAGATTTCCAGTGTGAGGTTTGGTGTTGTATATATATGTACATGTTAATGTTAGTTTGGCAGTAGTCAGCATTACAAAAATAAATGTCTCCTGGGAGTTCTGAAGTTGCCTGATAAAAACTAAACAACCACTGCTGTAAAGTATAATAAGTTTAATAATCAATCTACCAGTTAAAGAATACTCTCTGTTTGTTGTATGTTGACAAGTCATTATATAAGACTTGTTGTTTAAAAACATGTGAGTGTTCCTGAGATGTAATTTGGAACACACAAAAAAGCAATACATAAAATATAAAAAATATTCTTAATTTTAAAAGTGGAAATATGAATAATTATTAGACTATCTAGTGAACTAAATAGTTCCAGAATTTAAAAATCAAAAAGATAGACCACAGGTCTATTATGAGGTTGATAACTCTTATCAACCTATCCGAGTTGATAGTCTGCACTTAGGGAACATGGTAAATCCTACATTTATAATTTAAAGGGAGACATTAGTAATTAAGGACTGTAGGTTCATCTGGCTTTAATATCATGCAAAGTTTTAGAACAAATTTCTGCTGAAATTATAATTAAATGTATGAACAGAATTAGAAATAGTATAAGACATGTTTTTAACTGCTATTTTTCTTTGAAAAATAGTTTTCTAGTCAAATGACATGCAATAGAGCTCATCTATTTGGACTTTAGTTAAATATTTGATACAGTGCCAAAGAGTAAATTAAAAATAGGATTAGTACAAGAATTTTAATGTGCTGTGAGGTAATGACTAAAGAGTAGAAAACCGGATTGAAATAGTTAAGATGCACTGTAGTGGAATTGGGTTATTGCAGGATTTTTTTAGAGTTGGTTTGTAAGAGTCCTTATTTACTAATTTCCTTTATGTCCTTAGTCTAAAGTGCAGGAGAACATCATTGGAATTTCTGATGGCACATATTTACAAGGATTTTCTCAGTTTAAGATCCCTTCCAATCCAAATTATTTTGTAATAATTGAAGGAAAAATTGACAAACGAAATGGAAGGAACTGAAAAAAAAAAATTAAGCAGTAAGGGAAAATGGAATTAAATTCAGTGGATTTTACAGTGTAGATTGTCAGTGGACTGTCATGGATTTGGGATCTGTTAAGGATTTGCACAATAAACTGGTAGATAACCGGTAGGTATGGAGGAAAAAGAGCTGTGTGAATTATGTCACTGAATCATCAAAACCATACAGGCACGAGGAAAGCCTGTAAACAAATCTTTAAGCCTTTCCTGAAAAGTATTGTAAAACTGAGGTTACTAAGACAAAGAAAAGAATATTTCACAGTATAACTGCTGAATGAAAGTATCAAACTAGGGAAAATCATAATCTAGTAGAAGATACCAAGAAGTTGGGGGAAAAAAAAAACACACGAAAGCTAAGAACAGATATGATTTTCTCCTATAAATCTACCAAATGGATATGTATAGGAAAAGAGAAAACTGCAAAACTAGAAAGTTGTTCTGCCACCAGAATTAACTGGATATACACTGATACACTGAGCATTAATTATTTTAAGCTAGAAGTTATAAGACTTCTAACCAGCTTTGTGTTTAAATCTTTCCATCAAAAATTGAAAAATAAGAAATTAACTGCTTTATGTTAATGCATATTTACTTCACAAAATAAGATGGATTAGCAATAAAATATAGTGAGCCATAAACTCTTTTTCAATCCAATATTCTTTTCATAAGTGGGAAGCATGACACAAATATCTGAAAGATATTTCATTTTTCCTTTCCATTATTACTTACAATGTTTTGAATAGTGATAAAATTACTGTAAGAGTGCTGGAATACAATATCTGAAAAGTATGAAATTCCTCACTTCCTTCTGTCTCTGCAATAGCTCTTCAAGAAAAGTGGTGGTAGCTTCATCTCTTGGGACTTTTAAAACTAGTTTCAACACTACTGAAGAAAAATGTAGGGAACAAACTGAGAAAAAGGAAGAGATTTAATAAGCAGTTTTTCCCTGGTCTGCTTGCCTGCCTGCCTGCTGGAGTACCAGTCCTTCTGATGTTCTTTATTCTTGTGTGGCATCTCCAGGTCTATGCACAGCACTGCTGGCTTTCTAAGTGCAGAGATTAGCAGTCGCTAGTGCAAATGTTCAGGAACTATTTTCAAATTTAAGTCGTTTTCTATTTCACTTTTTTCTTTTAATTACAGCGACCACTCGCCCATAAATTTTGCATATCCTTTGATTGTTATTGGGGAATTTAATTTTCTGGTTGAATATTCTGCTGAATATTCATTTTAATTGAATATTTGACTCAAAGAAAATAACAGTTTCTGGAAACTAATAATAAATTTCCAAGAATTATTAAGAAACCTCTAGAACTACAGAATACTTATTTTCTTCTTTTTTATTGTAGAACCATAACATTGGCAAACTTGACCATAAGAAATGAATACACTCCATCTCTTGTGAGATACTTTATTTACCAGTAAACGCAAAGCAACTTCTAATACTTTACCGAATCCAGTCAGTTTTGCTTTCAGAATAAGTGCTGAAGTCCTCAGTCTGTCACCTCACAAATATCTGCTTTTACTCTCACAGAGAAAACGGTATGCAAACAATAAAATATGCTGTGGCTATAGACTTCTCATGTTATTGTGTTATATCTAAAGCTAAACCCAAAGCTGTTGATTCACAAGTTACAGTGTGCAAGGAGACCATTCAACATTCTCACAGCCTTTTAGACTTAACAGTCTTTCATCGGAAGCCAAGCAGTCCATATGTACATTTTAGCTTTCAGAAACAGTAATAATGTGGGGAGCAACACTGCACGGGGACAGAAAAAAAAGTAGATTGTAAACTAACAGTATTTGTTATTATAGCCAGTTTTTCAGTTAGTACAAAACCTGTATCGCATTGGCTCAAGATTTTATAATACTTTTTTTAATTCTGTAATAGAGGTAATCAAGCTAAAAATGTATATTAGAATGATTGAACTATTGCTCTGGAGGTCCAGTTTTGAAGGAGATAATAAATTCATTTTGAACACTTTGTAATGATGGAGAAAGGATGAAAGAAATTTCTCTTCCTATACTTAACATTGAAATACTAAAATTGCCTGGTTTAATTCTCCAATTTATTTATTTCTAAGTAGTTAATCTAACATAAAACAAAAGCAAAAAAATACTCCTTGCTTTTACTGCATCACTTAAGAAGTAAATAATCTTTCCTATCTTGAAAAGAGTCTTACAGCTCTAAGAAAATGCTTACACTGACCTTGTATTTAAAGTCTATGCTTTTTATTAGAGATGTGCAATATCACAGCAATATTTTTTTTGTGCTTTATAAAGCACAAGAAGAGTTCACTGAGATCAAAAGAAAATAGTAGATTTGCTGCTATTTAATGGCACCATTTTCAGTAAGACTGAGTAGTTAGGCAAAGTATTGCTAGGTGTAGTATAAATTTAACAATAACATATTATTACATGTGCAAATGGCCTAGAAATACTCCATTTAATAAGTACATCTTGTTAGTTGACACACAATTATGTTAATGCAATAGAATCAGAGAGTAATTTAAATGTAATGATAATTTTAGGGCTTAAAAGATAAATCATACAGAACATGGGACTTGTTCTCCTAGAGTATGTCTGAAATACTGTTCTACCTTTGAAATCCATTTTTGCAAATGGAATAGAATAAGAGTAATTTGAAAATCAAAACACAATTGTGCTGTTCAGCGGTTCAATTCAATTCCAGGTTTAGACTTCCACAATTAACATCAAAAAACATACAGGTGAAGTTTAGACTAAATATATTTCTATTGTGGCTACACTTCCATTGTTTTACTAGCATATAACTTAATGGTATTAATCTACCTACCTATCCAACTACCTGTCCATGTGTGTACCTGCCTGCCCATGTTTATGCATGTTATTCATTATCATAGAGATAACATAAGATTCATTTGTGGCCATCAGTCTTATGACATTAAAAGTTTTGGAAAAAAAAGTGGATTACTTTCTGATTTCATTACATCCATATTGTTTAATGTTAATATTTAGAAATTGCTAGTTTGTTATATGTTTATAACTCTGTACTGTATTTAAAATAACTCTTTTCCCTTTTAGAACATCTGCTACACACATTTTTCTCACAAACAGCATGGTTAAGTTTAAAGTGTCATAATCTTTACTATATGTGTATATATATGTGTATATATATTTCAAAATCAAGTGGTTATATTTTCAAGCACCATATGATTATTAGTCATTTTATCACAGAAATAGATAACTAACCATGGTCAGTCTTCAATGATCACTTCTTTGCTTTGATGTTTTTGCTAATGGCTTACTAGGGAACAGTTTCATAATTGTTGTTAAATAGCGTTTTTTTTATCTCATTTTTCTTGAGGAATCTCTTTGCCCAAATATTCTTGTTACTGGAAATCTTCTTTAGTATTCTGGTTAACTTTTTTTATTTTCAAATCCACAATTACTCCACCTTCATCTGTTCATGATTCCTTTTTCTTATATTGTTGGATCAAGTGTATTTATAGATTGGAATAATGATTTTTCTATGTTTTATAAATTTAAGTTTTTCACTCTTGCCCCATTTCTCTTATTCTCTTCACTCAATAATATTGTAAAATAAAAAATAATTTTTTTTGCTCCTTTTCTCACACACAGAGGGTGTGCCTTTCTTACACACACACAGAAGAAAAAAAAAACAAACCAAAACAAAACAAAAACCCACAAGAATACAAGATTTATGAAGCAAGAGTGAACAAGAAAAAAAACACGTGTACAGTTATAGTTATGAAGACACACCCTCTGTCAGTGAGCACTTGAAAATTTATTCTTTTTATGACTATAAGATGATTATTTACCTGCTCTGCATTAGAATTCAAATACTCTGCATACCTGGGCTAGGTGTATGCTCTCCTGTTTTTTATCTCGTTCTTAGGTATCCCTTAGGTATTAGTGACTAATAATCATTAGGCTTATACATAATAAGTTGAGGCCTGCCACTAAATTGACAATTCCTTTATTCTGCCTCCCATGATTTTCACTGGAAGTTGTTTGTGCTGGTCTCTGGTGTCTTCGTGCCCTGAACACTCCTGCAGAGCCAGGCACTTCCATTTTGGCACATGATATTTAAGTCTGAAATTAACTGGGACAACAGATAGGCCCAGTGCTCACCTCAGCAAAAATGACAATGGTGTGCATTATATATCACTGTATACATTTTTGGGAATTTTATTCTGATATAAATAGGCACTTAAAAAAGCCTTTCTGACACTTTTTAAAATATGCTTTCAGATTTAGAGCAAAACCTAATCTAGTCTTTTAGGTGTCTCAGATTACCTTCAACCACACAACAAATCCTTGGCATCAGAATCAAAAGGTAACTAGCATCTCTTGAAGAACTACCAGAATGTCAGAACAACTACCTAAATTCCTTATAAAATAAGGAACAACAAGCCACTGGCTCTGAATCCCTGTATTGTTGCTATGAATGGTTTTGCCCACAAAAGTCTCTTTTTTGAGCATGCACCTAATTTAGTCAGCTGGAGAAGACCACACTGGGTGCCTAAGTTAATTGTCATTCTGTCATCCTTATATGATGCGTACCTACAAATCCAATAAGAAATGGTCATCATCTTCTGGTTAACCTCCTTGGATTGTCACCTTTTTGTCACCATCTAGTGGTTCGGCTTCAGTAGAAGACAGAGAACTTACATTCAGGATACTACAGAACAAGCTTTCTCCACTTTTGGAAAACATACAGCCCCAAACGCTGTACATAACTTAGAATGAACGTCTGCTGTTTTCTTGATCACTGCTTTTAGCTCCCTGTTGTTAGATAAGTGAGAGGTTCCAAATTCAACTTCAAAAGTTTTTTTAATGCAAGTTAAACAGACTTCATATCTGTCTGTGTGATTCTGGATAGTAATGGAGTCTTTGGAAAGATAGATCATCTCCCCTGCCTTAGGGCAATTTTAAGCATGCACGGATGAGTAGATGGGGTAAGATAACCTACTTATTTTAACTACCTTCAGAATTAGTCAATTGGAAAGAAGATTTATTGGATCTCGGTTGGGGTCCGGCATTTGGTTTTTGGCCACAAATAAATCTTACTTTGTTCAGGATTCAAGACAACTAAGTTCTGTCCTGTACATTTTTTGTCTGGAAACTCTTCAAACACCTCTAAATTCACAAGTTTTACTTTCATCCTCTTCAGACTAGTAGAGCAAATGCAGAGTAAGAAGGACCACCTAACTGTTTTGAGAAAAATGCATTGGCTCCTAATCTTCAGACAACTGAATATAAGCACAGAAGAAAAACAAAACCAATTTTATTGTTCTGAAATCATTAGAATACTAAGAAAAGTTTTCTTAATTCAGACAAAAGAAAATGATTGTCAATTCTGTGAAGCTGTACTGCAGCTAACATTTTAAAAAATCTGGAAGCATTGAGTATAGTCCTGAGCCTAACATTGTCTATTCTGCTTCATTTTGTTCTAAAAAGTAGTTTGCAACAAATCTTGATTGATAAATAGAGACTTTGCATCCTGTGTGACAATCTTATACACTTTTTTTAGAAGAGATTTCTGGCTATCTGAATGGTCTAGGAGTATAAGCATTTTTCACTAAGGCATTATTCCAAGTATCTGTGATAGAATACGATATTCAGTATGTGTTGTTTGTTTGTTTCAAATCAATATGCTTTTTGCTCTTTAGGATATGTTTGGATTAATATTTCATTTATTTAGTATCAATCACCAAGGATTGGCCAAGCAGCACAAGCCATCACTCTTCTCCAGAAAGTCTGAACTGATTCAGGTTTCACTCTCAAATGGATGTAAAAATTAGGTTTAACAATGAACATAGAACAATTAACATAGAATCAGAATTCAATTCAGAATGTATTGGTATGAAAGAGGAGGAAACTGTGAGACAAGCAACTCAAAGCTACAAGATCATTTAATCATCTCAGTGACTTAGTACAAGCTCATTCAAATGATAGAACATATTCTGAATGAATTCTGAGGTGCAAACCTCAAATCTGCTTGATCTGCTAAGTACGGCATTCTGTAATGGAAAGCTTTTTCCATAAATCTTCCTTGATAAGTCACTAAGAAAAATATATAATCTTAAAACAAAACAAAATAAACCATCAAAACAAAAACAACCAAAAACTTCTCAATGGAAGCTAAGGCTGATGAAGGTAAATAACTTTAGTGCAGACATAGTTTGTATAGAGTGGCAGTGGGAGCAAGAATGAAATTGGAGCGATGATATACTCCTGGCTCTGGATGAGAAGTATTTGCTTGTAGATGACAGTTTAAAAAACTTGCTGACATTCTTTAATATTTATTAAAACATTGTCATTATCCCTTGTAAACCAGTTGTAGTTTCAAGAAAAGTAGAAAACTTCTACGCAGTTCTTTCAGTTCTCCAATGGAACTTCTAGAAATAGATTGCATGTATAAAATATAATGTGATGTAATGAGTTTGGTCAATGCTATCTAAAGCTCCTCATTTCCATTTACTTGGTGGTCACATTTCCTGTATTTCTTAGCTGTTTTTCTAACACATTAAATTTCTTAAAATACTTTTTTTTTTTTTTAAAACATGAGGCAAAGAGGAAATACCACTGAATTAGTGGCACTATTGAGGGCAAGTCTGTAAGATTGCAAGGAAATGTAATAGTTTTCTTTATTATTCTATTCTCCTTGATGACCACAAGATTCATGCGCCCCTCAGCGCAAATTCAATATGGAACAACCACACTGTAATCTCATCTGTTTCTGAGGTCATAGTTGGCAGCCCTGAGAGAGACCATGCAGAGGGTGTATGAAAATTGAGGCTATAATTGGTAGTAGGACATGTCACTGAACAATCAGAAGGTCATAAAGGAAGGACAGGATTGGTCTTTTCCAACCTTGGTGATTCTATGATTCTATAAGGAAGACTATTGTGGCAGTGGTGGTTTAATGATAACAGTTTAGATGATCTATCACTACAGTTGATCAGATGTCCAGAGATCAGACATTTTGCTTCAAATGGAAGAATTTGTATTGCAGTCCCTGGATTTCACTACAGCAGTACCTTGTTACAAAGGAACCTAGGCTGTAAGCCTCAACATAGCCATGGGCTCAAAAATATATGAATTCATTTTCTGTTCTTGCTAAAGCAGCAAATTAAGTCCATTTGATGAAAATCCAAGACATGAATGTTTTGGTTTACCATTTTCAGACATTCTCAGGAAAACACAGTAGGTCTTCCAGAATAGGATACAATTTCTGAAAGGCTGGCTGGAGGCTTACCAAAGGTTCACTGACACTTAAGTATTATTGAAAAGTTTTCATTTTTAATTTATGCAAAGGGAAAAGCAAAAACAAAAGAAATGTAAGCATTATTCTGTTTGTTTTTTTTTTTTTCCTTCGTGAGTCCTGCATCTGTTAGTTACAGAAGAAATGATTTTATGATGTGTCATCTAAATCATGAATCCATTTTTTACTGCAAGATACATTCTTCATCAGCAAGGGGAGAAAAAAGTCTTTTCACAAGAAGAGCAAGACCACAAGCATTTTTTTTTTTTCTTTTTCAGATGTTAGTTTAATTTTGTTGCTCCATTTTCAGATGGAGCAGAGATAAAAACATCCACGGTATGAAAATGAAAATTATCCAAATCCTTGCAGTTTTGTAAGTTATTAGTGTGCTCTGTAACCAGAGAAATAAAATATCAAAACTATTCCAAAAAGCCTTTTCTAAAGCAGCTATTTCGAATCCAGAAACTTCAGTCTGTAAAGAAAACCACCATAAAACTATTTCACTGTTATGGTACAGATTTAATTTTGTCTCAATTCTCTCATCAGTTTGCAAGTTTGCTTTCTTTTTTTGTTTTGTCTTCTTTTCTTTTCCCCTTGACAAGTAATCTTCACCTGCAATTTGAACTTCTGCCAAAGAGTTTGTTGTCTATAAAACCTTTTCTACTCTTTCTTACTTTCTCCAGTGCAACAGATGTCCAGGAAATGTATTGCTTCCTTTCCAAGCTATCATAGCTAGTCTAGTCAGGGACACTCACTCCTTACAAAGATACATGGAAGATGCTTCAAGCATTTAAACACAAATTTCACCTTATTGACAGTTTTCTGGTATGGCACATGAGAATTATTAATTTATCTCACTCAATGTTCCACTTCTGGCATTGGCTTATAACATATGATGCCAAAAATGAGATGTTCATACACATGGCACCTGAGCAATTGGGTTATTCCAAGTGCAGTAGGATGAACTGATCCTTTCAAAATGAATGTGAATATTTTTATCAATTATTTTCTCAACAAGTGTATCTTTGAATACAGCATACTTGTGAATCCCTTGGCTGGAGTTTCTTTGTCTGAAATAGAGAAAATGTAGAGCTAACCTTATGCAGTGACAGGTACTCTGGAGAAAGCTAGGCATGAGATACGAAGTAAGATTGAAGCAGAGTTCATCCTCCATGGAAAATGCATGGAGTGCATTGTCCTTGTCAGAGTACTTTGTGACCTTGGTATGGAAAGCCCTTTTGGCCAATTGGTTTGGGTTATGTTTAAAGATCTAAGACTTCATCTGTAATAAAGTATCAGAGCAGTAATTCTGTGAGCTATTAGCATGTCTGTAGTTGAAAGCATTACATGATTTCATACAGCTGCACTTAAAAAAATATATCCACAACCAGACTAATAATTTGTAAGCATTATATACTGTAATAACATATAGAATTTTCTGATTGCAAACTGATGGTAGTTATATATGTACATAAGTGTTCAGTTTTTATTATTATTATTTTTTTTTTCCTGTTATTCAGTCTTGTCATTTAGGACCTCTAGGAGATAACATGGCACCGTGTTTTCAAGTGCTGTATTCAGAAGTGGTTTTTTATTAAGCAGAATTTTTTAGTTACAGGAAAGGGACAAGAAAAGATGGACTTAGGACTTGAGTGATTAGACATGATTTGTTTTCATGAACTGGATGAAATGTATTTGCCAGATGTCCAAGATACCTCTGAGATTCAGGAAGAATTTTGTCGCATCATCCAGGAAATCCTTATCAAAACACAGCTTGGATCTCTGGCGGCGCTGGGTATATGTTTAGATATGTAAGTCCCATTTTCTTGTCCTCTCACCAGTCCTTTGTACTAGAGGGCATTTATTAAGGAAACAGATGGGAAAACATCAGTTATCTTTTGTGCCTTCTGCTTTCTGTAAAGGCCAGCAAGACAAGGCAAACTTAAGCAAAATAATCCAAGGGTTTGTAGAGTAAATTTGGTAAGTCAGGGGAGAACAGCTTCACTACAAATCAAGTAGATGTATTATATCTGACAAGCTGTTTTGATTGTAGGTTAGTTAAAGAACTCTAATTTTGAAAGGCTGTAGATCCTTTCTAAAGAAATTTTATCTATAATACTACTTTCTATTAGTTTATAATAATTATATTACTTTATATACATACTGTTGTACTAAGCAAGCTTGCAATATGTATAAAGCATAGTACTCAGATATTCCCAATAGTAGCCTTTTAGAAAATGAGAGTTCTGAGATGCTGAATAACCACGTGCAGTTTTTATAGAGGTCTGTAGAAATGGTTATTTTGTTATATAGTTACTGAACTATAAAAATCCAACAGAAATTATTTTTCATCATAATCAGTATTTTTGGCTCAACAAATAACTTCTGTTGTAGTAACTCAGGTCTAGTGGTCCTAGTTGGTGTTCTTAGTTGGTGGAACTTGGCCAGCTGCCAGATGCCTGCTCAGCTGTGCACTCATACTGCTTTTTCACCATAAAAGAGAGCAAAGAAGATGAAAAAAACTTCTAGGTTGAGACAACGGCAAGGAGATCACTAACCAGTTGCCATCATTGGCAAAACAGAATCAGTTTGGAGAAAATCAAACTAACTTATTGATGATTAAAAGGGATTTTATTTGTGGGAAACAAAACCTGAAGCACCTTTTCCTTCTCCTTCTTCCCAGGCTGATCTTCACTCCTTTATTCCTTCCCCAGTACTTCCCACTTGCCTAAACAGGGAATGGGAATTTGGTTAGTTTAGAACAGCTCCTCTTAGCCACTCCTTCCTTCCCACTTTTTCTCATACTTCAGGATGGATCCTTCTCACAGACTGAAGTTCCTGCAAGGAAACCACACCCAACAGTGAGCTCTCCATGGCCTATAATCTCTTCTGGGCTCATGTACCCATTTCAACATGGGGTCCTTCTCAGGCACAGTGCAGATATTTGCTCTGGTGCCTGAAGCACCTTCTTTCCTCCTGCTCCAGGGTTGCTTCTCACCACTTTATTTCTTCACTCCACACACACCACTGTGCAGCATTTTTACTTTTCTTAAGCATGTGTTTTCTAGAGGTGTCCCAGATGTCTGCTGAGGCCATTTGAACCAGCTGGAGCTGGCTGTGTCCTGAACAGTGCAAACCCAGCCACACCTCACGGAGACAGTCTCTCTAATATAGAGTAATTTAATTGGATTTATTAATAGAATGGTGCCCTAAATGATATTGCAAAGTCATGCAAAAGTTTGTGTTTAATAGTTCTTAAAATAGCCTCACAAAGAACAACATGGGGTTTTTCAGCTGCACATATTGCCACCAGCAAATATAATAATAATGTATTTGTAGAATGTCAACCAACCTGCTTTCAAAGGAAAGTGCAAAATCCAAGCTAGATGATGAAGGAAATCTCATTATCCAGCACTTTTGCTGCCATCATTGGCACAAATATACTGCTCATCCAAGTTCCATTGTGGCAGCAAGGAAGTTTGTGGAAGCAAGTTTGTAGTTCAGGTATTGGAAAGCTTTGATGTGGAGTTTTGTGTACAGGAAGACTTTCAGGGCTAATTAGAAACAAAGTCTTGTGTGTTTCACTCACTACTCATTATTTTAGATACTTCTGCCCCTTTCAGTGCAGAACTTGAATTTTTTATGACTAGTGTAAGTGATTCATCATTACTCTAAACCTCTACACTTTAGCACTACTGCCAACTTCATCTTCCATCTTATGACTTAATAAAGTGTATCTTTCTACTGGCCACCATTCAGTGGTTTGAAGGTCACTCCTAAAGCAGTCAGTGGAGTTTTCCGTATGGTGTTGCATCCTTCCTATCCAGGCTTTTTAGGACATGTGTTTTCTCCTCAAACATTATACTTCAAGACTCCAAAAGACGCTTTTCTCTGTTGTGCGTCAGCTGTGTGTCAGTTCCCATTACATTGCACTAATCTGCCCTAAGTGATAATTTTACTTTGAAAACACAGTATGATTTGTTCCTGTGGTTTTGAGTGGGGTTGTATTCTGCAGCAGTTACCATATGTGTCACATCTTGGTGCTGTGCCAGAGAGTGTTCATTCCATTAACAATTTGATTAAAATAAGGAAGTGTTTGTATTCTGAATTCATTGAAAGCATCAAGAACACCATCAACGTATTATTAATGTACCTCACAGGCTTACATTTTTCATGGCATGTATTGTTAGAGCCAAGTAACAATACAATAAAGTAATAATACATGCAACGGGTGTTTATTAGAAACAGATGGCTTTCTTTTACTTGCTCATAACAAAAGGTAAAGGTAAATCTCACCTAACTGTTGTCTTCAGAGCAATCAATGGCAATGTACTTTACTAGCTAAGGTTCTGTGCAGTACTTGAGATCTTTTCAGCCATTCTCCATACCGGGTTTCACCATCTTTCTTAGAGCAGTAAGTTAAGTCTCTATCCTTATTATACTTCAGGTTCTTATTTTTAGAATGAAGACGGTTTAACTGGAAACAAATAGCTAAGAAATAAAGTAAATGTAAGTAAAGGAAGTGATTTCATTTTATGTGTCTCCTAATTCTTAGTCTTTCCCATTAGCCATCAGAGAGAAGGGTTTTATAGACATATGAAAAGGTCCTGCAATGTTATTTATACTTGGACGAGAGTTCTGAAGTGATCATATTTAAATGTCTTTTTATAAATAAATGCAGTAAGCAATAGGATTTCAGATTGTGTTCTTGCGCCAGTTTAAATCTTAACACTTTCAGAAATCTGAAGACATAGTATTCTGTGATTGAGGCATAAGTATACATATTCTTGTATGTTATCAACATACGTAACTTTAGTATGATTTATGGTTTTACAACAATTTCATTCTAATTTAAACAGAAAAAAAAAAAAAGCTATAAGCTGGATCAAACGGAAGATTAAAAAAATCATGTTTGAATAGAACAAAGGATCACTTAAGCACAGAAAATAGCATCAAACAGCAGCCAGCAGCAGTTGTGTGGCAAGCAGGTCAGGACAAGGCCATTCCTCCCATGTTCCTCCAATAAAATTTACCCTCCCAAGTTCTAACAGCTGGTAATTGTGAGAATTCTTAAACCAAATGCTATGGTTACACCACTGTTTATATTCACCATCAGTGAAGTGATTTTCCATAAACTTGTCTTAATATTTTTCTCTGTATACACCACAAAAGCATGTGGCAATAATTTGCCACAATTTTTTTTTTTTGAAAAAATGTTTCTTTTTCATTTTGACTTCTAGCTTTTCTCAAATCATTCCAGCTGCTTGCCTCAATTGCTATTATGAAGAAAAATAATAAGACTTGTTCCCTACTTACTTTATATTATCCTTGATTTTAAATACTTTTTCATATCCCTGTACAGCTTTCTGTATACTGAATTCATGAGTCCTATTTGGTTTAATTTGTCCTCAGCAGAAAACTTCATCTTATTCTCATCATTCCCATTGTATTTCTTCATACTTTTTCAGTTCTACTGTCTACTACTGTCACTGTGTTGCTCTCTTCAATAGTAGAGTTCCCTGTTTCATCACCCACTCCTTCCTAATTGTTACTAAAATCTAGGGGTTGTTCATCATCATGCTGAAATTTTTAGAAGACAAGTTCTAATGATTTCATCATGCCCTGAGTAGTAATAGTTAATTCATGGCATATGTTGCATATTCTTTCCCAGGACAGTACATTATTTTGAACTTATTTGCTTATCATCTGCTATTTTCATGCTTAGTCATTCAATGTTACAGTATCTTGTGTCACAATTTGCAGTCTATTTTAATATTTTCTACCTTGCATATTTTGAATCATCAGAAAATTTAGCTTTTCCATAATAACCACTTACGGCACACTTCTTCAAGTACTTTGTATTTCCAGTGTTTATAAAATAAGGTACATACTGGGAGGGTACATACTGGGAGGATTCTTAAATGTAGTTTTCATTCCCGCACAACAAATTAAACTTATCAAAATTCTTCCAAACCTAGTGTCCTTAAAAACAGGCTGTGTTTTTTTCCAGTTAGTCTATTAGTCTGCTAGAATCAATTTATGCCATGAGATATTTCTTAAAAACTTAACTGATAGTGTTTCTGATGAAAAAAAATTCTCTCATGCAAAGGTAACTCAGGCCAATTTTAATGGAATGGATTGTTTACATTTCATATTCTTTATCGTGAAAGTCATCGTGAGAATGATTTTTAAATAATGTAGATATGCTTTTGATAATAATTCAATAGCTAATTTTAAAATATTGTAACAAATTGCTAGTTTCAGTACAAATAAATTGCAATTTAAATGCATTGTTTCTTTATAGCAGTAGGGGCAAGAGATACAGTTAATTTCTCAGGTAATCAGATCCTAACAATTTGAGAAGCAGTAGATTCATATGTAACTAGTGAATGCTGAAGGTGAGGGTGTATAACAGAAATAAAGAAAAAACTATGCATTGTTGTCTAGTCAGAAAAATATTCTTAATACTTTAATACGATGTATAAGACTTTTCCTTAGTTTTGTTTAATAATGTACTGCTGATTTTTGTAATAACTGATTTAGTTCTTTCTTTGAGTATTTTCTTAGCAAAAGTGGAAAAACAAAAAAAAAAAAAAAAAGAAAGTGTTTGCTAAGTAATGAATTATGCATGTAACCTACAATGCAAAAAAAAAAAAAAAAAGAAAAAAAAAAAAAGAAAAAGAAATTGGTTGACAAGAATAGCATCTGACCAAATTTATATTCTATCATGCTGACTGTTGTTGGGACATTATCTAGTGTCACCTCTTGTTCCTTATCATCTTTTCCAAGGGTAGAAGTCCAGTGTATAATAAAATAAGGTTAAACTGGTGCACAGTATAAGATATTGAAAAACTTCTAAGTAAATTAAAAACTTAATAATTGGAGAAGGTCAGTGAAAATTCTGAGTGCTTCATCTCAAAAACAGAATTAAATTACTGCCTGCAAGTGTTACCCTGAGATTAAAAGGCTTTGTCTGAATCCCATGGGTAATCTGTGGCAGACCATAGAGCAGAATACAACTTGGATTTCTATTCATAGTCTATCAGCTGTATCAGTTAATTTGGTAATAATTGAAAGTCCTTTAGATGAAAAAGAGAAGTGAATTGAACTTGGTTTGTCTTACTTGTATAAATCCACTTAGTCAGACCAGATCTGTTGCTGAATGTGTTCCTTTCACACTTTTTACTAGAAATCTGATGGAGGCTCAGAACTAAAAAGTAGACATAATTTGGTGTCCTATGTATAGTAGACTGGACTTTGATTCTGCGTTCTGAATAGAAGTTATGACCATAATGGTCCAGTGTTTGTTTTTTCCAGGAAAGAACTGTGGAGAAGACTTTGTTTCTCAGATCTGTTTGAAATTGAGTGCGTTGAAACATAGCTCTGGGCAAGGGTTGAATGAAGAGACTTGATTGCAGGTTAGCAGCATTTACTGCAGCAGGGAGGACAGACTTGTGGAAAGGGGTGCAGGAAGAGCTTGTTCCTACCTGAGCTTATCACGAAGTAGGAATCTGTCACTTCAAAAATGTCATAGATGCTGACAGCTACTGCCAATTCCATATAGAAATCAGTCATCTACTGACAATTTACTTAGCTTCACACAATACAAATCTATCTTTACCCTGGAGTTTTCCTTATTGGCATAATTTGCTTTGCATAGTGACATAAATTAAGGGAGGATTTGATGATTCCTACTTTTTGTTCATATTTTCGCAGGCACGCACAACATTTATCTATTCCTCTCTCCTCTTCATTGTAGAGCTACTTGTCAATAGCAGGACATTTTGAATGGGTATTGATCCTTTCTTTAGCTGCAATAACAAAGCAGTAGGGATTGAGAGAGTAGAGTGAAGTTGACTCTTCTTTGGCTATTTTTTACCTCTCAGAAAGAAGGCAGTTCTCTTTAAAGTAAGTTCATTTTCCACTAATCAGTGTGTCATTGGTGTAGAGATAAACTGTGGGACAAATCATTACCCCAGTCAAAACAGCGTCATGCAGAACAAAGCAGGAATCAGCAGGTGCAACATTCATTGCATGAAGGTATGTTCTTGCTTTAGCAGCGAAGCAGCATATGCAGTGTTATCAGATTATCTTTCCTTGAGTTAAAAATCCACTCTCCAGAGAGGTTACCTGTACCACTGGGAATCACACAGAGTTTTGATGTTATGTCAGTGTTATTTTTTTCCTATTGTTTCGTTAACAGTAGGAGTTCACTTTGAAAAATACACTGTAGTTACACTCAATTAAATGTTATTGTCTAGCACAGGTTAGAAAGCCAGTAGACATAAATCATTTAAAACACTGAGTAATATTATTTTAGAAGAAAAGAATTCCTCTATTTGATTTTTTACTACATTCTGTAAGGCAGCCTGCACTATGAAACTGAATTGAACACCTTTCTTTCCAAGTCTAATTCAGGCTAAAATGGTCAAAAACAATTATAAGCACTTCTTTGACAGGTCATAATTGGATAGATGATTGTTCCTTGCTTGATTTGAGAAGGTAATTTACTAACAAGGCAGAGATTTTAAAATGGCGAGACTTCAGCAGCTAACCTAAAAAAACTAAAATTGTTGTCTCTTTTTTTTTTTTTTTTTTTTTGCCAGACAGTGTAGAAGAGTCTGGCTTGGACAATTTAATTTGCCTTTCATAGTCTATCACAACGCTCATGATAATTTCTTGCAGCAAAATATTCAGTGCAACAAATTAGTAGATTCTGTTATGTTAGTTGGGCTGCATTCCAATTCCTGCCTTAGTGATGCTAGGTGCATTCAGCACTGCCAGCACAATAATTATTGCTGAGTTTTCTAGACCTCATCAAACCAGCAAGGTGTTTGCCCTTTTGGAACAGCTGGGGATATGAGGTATGGAGAAGTGGAAAGAAATTACTGCAACTCTTTGCTATTGTGCCAGCAAGTGCCACTTGAACGATGGCAGATATTGGCAGAATTATGGTACTGCTGGAGAAGTTCTAGATTATAGCTTTTGATGCTTCCCAGGAGAATTACTGTGGGCACTGAAGTACAGAAAACAAACGTTTTCTGGAAGGTGAGGAAAATTAAGATTTGAAGGGAAGGATAGAAGAAGAGATTCTGATTTGTGAGAATGGAATAATTTCTGTTTTACTATGTGCGATTGGCTCTTTTACGAAGGAAAAAACCTCCACAAATTGTAATGTAAGCTATGCAGATTTGTTATGAAGCCTTCTCTGGTCTTTGTGATGTAATTTAGGTACTGACTAGTGTCAGGAAACCAACACCATTCTTCCTGTAATACAGAGAAATATACTACTTGTATGAAGTAGAGAAGCAATGTAAAACCATCTTATTTTAAGCATTTCAGTGTCAAAATACCTACAAAGAAACTACTACTGTGCTTGAGTATATGTTTTGGATAAATAAGTGGTTTAATCCCGAGCACTGCACACTAACCATTACACAAAATAAACACACGGTAAAAATCAGAGTTTAGCCTCAAATTAGTTGATATAAATTATCTTTGCATAAACTTGAGAAGTGCCAGTGACTACAGTAGAAAAACATGCAAATAAGGAGGTCCGTTAGATTCTTCTATATGGTATCTCAGTTTTATATCTTGTTTCTCCATTTTCTTTGCACAATTTAAGTTTGCTTCCACTACATTTTATTTTCTAGTCAATTTACTTGTATGGAAGTGTAATATTCTGACATTGTCCTCATCACTGCAGTAGCACCTTTGGTCATCTGGAATTTGGAAGTGTTCATAGTCTGTGTGGTCTTTTGTCAAAACTTTGTTTGTCCATCATCTTACCAGACTGAGAATAGAGGTTTGTGATTTACCATCTGTTAAGCTTGAAATGTTATAGTACTCTGTTTGCCAGTGTTTGTTACTTTGTAGACTGATAAGGCTTGGTTGCAAACATCAAATATTTCAGAAACAATCTACTTAAAAAGAGTTATTTCTATCTCAATCTTAAAAAGGGGTCAGCACACTTCAGTGTTAGTCTAGCTTTTTATACACTGCATTGTCATCATGTAGAGGGAAGAGGAATATCATGCTTTTTAATTATTTTATAGTTTTAATGTTGGAAGAGATGAGAATCCTGGGGAATAAGACCTGCGCTGCTTACTTATATTACAGAGAGTCTGTTCTACTTGAAGATGATAGATTTTGTGTTTCTTTCAAATAGAAAGCTTAGGTACATATTCAATAAAATATGAGGTTTTTTTCATAAAGAATAAAAAACTACACTTTCCTTGAAATATTTAATGATATGTATTTGAGGACACTGGATGACAGACTCAATATAGTTGTCCCCATGGACTTGGGAAGGGGATCATTATGCTCATTCACCAGTCTACCTATAATGACTGCAAGACAATAGAATGTTAGTGTGTTTCATACGCTGCCTTTTTTTTTTTTTTCCTTATAATCATGTACTAAATCAAAATGAAAAAAATTGTGAAATATTAAAAATTGCTGCATATTGGCTGTTCTAATCAATAATTCTTGAGTTGAGTGTGAATACCCCTTTCTTTTTACAATAAACTGATTCGCTCTTAGAATATAAATTTCTACCTTCTTGTGGAACTGGACTTTAGGTAAAAATCAACATTCCCCAGCTGTGGTTGAATTTAAAGATGCTGGACTTGGGTCACTGGGCATCTGGAAGATGAGATCTGAGACTCTTCCATGAGACTCTGGTGCAGAGAGCAGATGACAAAAGTATAACTCTTGAGGTGACCATGTTATAAGGCAGATGCTTTGCTGCCTTCAGCACTGCTTGAAATTCCCTAAGGACTAACAGCTTTATGCACAGGTAATAGGCAAAGTTAAGCAGCTAAAAACTTTTCAGTCTATAACTGACATCAGTTATCTCTCTTCCATAAAGTGGTCTGCATAGTTTAAATGTCATTTTTCAACTTATGCCAAGGCATGAAAATCTAGTAGATGCTTCACATATTCTATGCAACAATAATGAATATTCGAACAGGACCATCTTAAGAGAGAAGCTTCTGTAAGGTCAGAAAAAGTCAGCCTCCTGCTTATCCAGGTTTAGTTGTGGAATAAGTGACTACAAAGCAAAGCGCCCTGTGTGCCTTAGAGTTCTGAAATGGATTAGCTGTCTTTCTCTTGTTTGCTTTGTAGACACTGTTGTATGGCTGAATAAAAGTACAATTACCATAGTAACTCTAGACTGGCTATTTTTACTTGATAAAGTCCTATGATACCAAATCCCCTGCTGTTATTATCACATCACCCAGTCCTGTTGAGATAGTTTGTGATACATGCCAATATCTGCCAAAATTATTTAGGCCAATAAGGTTTTTTTTAGAGGGGTGTGTTTCCTGCTGAGAGGAAGTACAAACTGATGTTTTGTCATGAGAAGGTAATTTTTTTCAGACATTTGAACACATGCTATTTTTTGCTGACACATACAGTGTAGTTTCACTACCTCAAGCGGAGATGCCTGTTGTGTTTTGACTTAGCTGGTGGCTCAGCACCACACAGTCATTTGCTTGCTCTCCCTTCCCAGTGGGATGGGGCAAATTAATTTTTTTTTAAATGATTTTTAAAAATTCCAAACTTGTGGGTTGAGATAAAAAACGATTTACTAAGATGGAAAAGGAAGAGAAAATTGAGAAAATGGAAATAATAGTACAGATAATAATACAATATATATTTACAAGACAACTGATTCCTCATTACCTGCTGACTGATACCCAGCCAGTCTCTGAGCAGTGGACACTGCTATTGAAGTTTTTTCTCATGATGTCGTGTATGGAATATCCCTTTAGCCAGTCTCGGTCAGCTGGCCTGCTTCTATCCCAGCACCTTGTGCCACCTCAGGCTGTCAGGACAGCACAAGAAGCTGAAATGTCCTTTGCTCTGTACAGTTCTGCTCAGCAACAACTAAAACATTGCTGTTATCAACATTGTTTTTCTCCCAAAGCCAAAACATAATACAGCAGACACCATGAAGAAAATCAACTCTGTCCCAGCTGAAACCAGGACAATATCCTAGATATATAGTCTTGTTAACTCCAAATCAGGATTATTAGATCTTTGTTCAGTTTACAAGTTCTAGTTGTGTCTCTGTGATTGAGAATGAGACCTGTTTTATTGACAAATATTTTCATAAAGGCAGAAACAATTCTTCAGTACTAGATAAGGCTAATTTTTCAGAATTCTCACTAAATGCTTGATTTTGCCTTCAGACTTTACTGCAGGCAAATTTACATTGTACAGTTATAAAATATTATTAAAGTTTAATTCAACAGTGTTTCTTTTGTCTGGAACTATCTGATGGCTTCTCAACAGCATCAGTAAAGCTGAATTTTGCCACCTTATGTATGAGGTGTGGGAGATGTCCTTCTGCCAGAAGGACGTGAAGAAGGGAGTAGAAGGAATGAGTCTGAGGCAGACGGCTGGAAAGAAATCCCTGAGAGATCAGTCTTGATCTTCCCATTGTTGATGGCTTAATGGAAGAAGATGTGATCAGGCATGTTTGCAATTTTTAAAATTCTGTCCACCAGTGGCCATTAACCTCCTTTGTCTGTACTATTAAGCCTGATCACATACACTGAGTATGTAGCCTGGATCTACGGTCTTGACATAAGCAAGATAGTTACCATTTTCCAAGATTGTGTTCATGACCTAGGTGACTTTTGTACCAGGTCATATGAAGCCCACGATGCAGAGCACTGTAGATGCTGAGTTGCCAACACATTTACATGCTTCCGTTAATCCTCGAGCTTATCTGTAAGCTTTGTGTACCTACATAAAATATTTTTTGTGATTATTTGCTCTAGATTTCATACCTTTACTTCCTAAAGGCAGACCTGTTAATTAATTCCATTTTTGTCATAATTCTACTAATATGGTTCCCATATGATTCTTCTACAGTGACTTTGAAAAACAGTATTAGAAAAAGAAAAAAGTCACCACCAACAACAAAATAAAAATGCAATCACTACACAATTCAATATAAAGTAAGAGACTTTTACTCCAATTTATTTTTCATCATTTATCTCTTTCTGCACTGGTGAGGCCTCACCTGGAGTACCGTGTCCAGATGTGGAGTCCTCAGTACAGGAGAGACACAGATCTGTTGGAGCGCATCTAGAGGAGGGCTACAGAAATGATTCACAGAATGGAACATCTCTCTTACAAGGACATGCTGAGAGAGTTGGGGCTATTCAGCCGGGAGAAGAGAAGGCTACGAGGTAACCTGTAGTAGCCTTTCAGCATCTAAAGGGGAGTTACAGGAAAGAGGGACAGACTCTTCAGCAAGGTTTTGTGGTGGTAGAACAAGGGGAAATGGCATCAAGCTCAAAGGAGTAGATTTAGGTTAGATATAAGGGAAAAATAATTTACAGTGAGTGTGGTGAGGCACTGGAACAGGTTGCCTAGTGATGTCCCTGTCGGCCTGTCCCTGGAGACTTTCAAGGAGAGGCTGGATCAGGCCCTGAGCAACCTGAGCTAGCTGTGGATGAGTTGGACTAAATGACCTTCAAAGGTACCTTCCAACTCTAAGGATGCTATGGTTCTATGAATTCCCCTTTTTGTTACCTTTTCACACAGAGGGTAACTCTTTTATGGAAATAC
Source organism: Phasianus colchicus (assembly GCF_987193195.1). Classification (NCBI taxonomy): domain Eukaryota; kingdom Metazoa; phylum Chordata; class Aves; order Galliformes; family Phasianidae; genus Phasianus; species Phasianus colchicus. Next base: position 60,289,711 of record NC_143437.1, on the reverse strand, counting down.
TTAGAAGACAGGGTTTTGATGTTCTTACTGTTCAAGTCACTGTGCCTTCGTGTATGTATGGTGGAGTCTAAATACTTACAATTTGTAATTATAATAACCTGAAGATATGTTCAGTGCACAGCAAATCAGTTTTATTTAAACAAACTGTCAGTTTCACAAGCTCAGATTTAGCTAGATTCTTTCTTATATTCTTGTCATGAAGTGTTATTTAGATAACAGTTCTGCTTCTCATTACTGCAGAACTGAAAACCCACCAAAGAAAGATTGCATTTACCCTTATTTAATTATTGTTATGTTCAGTTAGAGAAGTCAGCAGAAGAGTCCTCAAATACAGTCTACCTATGCAGAGCCCTGTTGTACTCAGTAGGTCACTGCATAAATCCACTCTCACACAAAATGATGCAGGGATGTGGTCCCATACAGGATTTTTAAAAAACATGATTACCTTTCTTATCAAACCCAGAGAAGGCCTATTCCTTCTCTCAGCAGCATCAGGCAGATTAAGGACAGGGGCTTAGTATTATATTTGTGATTCCTTTAAGGAACCAGTGGACAAATGGAAACTAATTCCTTGTTGATTCTTACTTGAATTATCTGTACTTCTCATGGTTTTTATTAGATGTACTGAGAATATCATTGTGCCCATAGCTCTCGGCAGAACTCCATTTTAGTTTTGCCTTCCTTCTCACAAAATTGTTTAAATCTTTCTTTACCTGGTGCCTTACTGTAAAGGATTTTACTTGCATGCACAGACACACTTGCAGATGGTTTTTTTGCAGTAAAAAATGAACTTTGAAATGTTACTCTGTTTTTCTGCTGAGGAACTATTGGGAATTCATTGAATAACCAGTTCCTCTATCTCAGGATAGAATACTGAAATTAGAAATTTTGTTGTAAATCTAAATGAACTTCATTAAGATATGCTGTGAAGCATGCATTCTGCCTGAAATTGAGAAAGCAAGCAGAAAGCCTAGGCTTGTGTGTGGTTCACATAGGCTTTAGCATTGTAGAGCTCTTGTACACCAGAAGCCCAAAGAGCTTGTGCTTAGTAATGTGTTTTTACATTTATATGCCATAGAACCAAAAATTTAAAGAACCAAAGATTTAAAGTGTTACTGATGACTGCTTAGTTTCTGTAACTTGTTCTTCACCTGCCCTAGTTAAGAGATGAAGCACGATTGCTTAATTCTCCCTCAGAATGAGTTACATTAACACAGTTTTATTCTTTGGGTGAGAGCCTCATGCCGTGACTCAGCTGGTGAGTTCACTGTTTTAACATGATCCTACACAAGATCTTGCTGCACTAGGGGCCCATGCTGGCAAGCTTTTGTGCATGAAGGAAACTAAAGTGACCAAGTGCACTTTAGTTTACATCAGTGCAAACTTTTGGGTGTGTTCTTTTGTGAAGTCCTTGTGGTTAAGTTTCTTCTCAAGGAGCTTTCTAAGGAAAAGCACTTTGTCATTTTCCATTTTGGTATTTGTGTTATAAATCATCTTTTGACTGGTTTCTCCTTTGTGATTCCCGTCTGAAATTTTACTCCTATCATATACTTTAAGAATCATCTCAAAATGGTTTTCTTTATCCTCTGGAAATTCAATTCTTTATATCCCTCAGGGTCAGTAACACTGTTAACCTATTAACAGCCATCCTCAGACAGGAATTGGTAAATAGTTTGAGCTATTCCAACTTGACAGTGTACAGACTGATTTTATTTCATATATATTTTTGAAACAGCTAGCAGAAGTCTGGGAAAAATAATGAATTAGTAGAACTGGTTTGCACTTAAATCTTCTATAATTTATCAGTGATTAGATAAAATAATCTATCAATGGTATTTTATTTATTTGGAAATCTAAGACAGTTTGATGGATGTTTAATTTCTAAAATTAGGAACCGAGACTCCATAATCATACGTTTTGGGTTCAGTGAATTATTAAAATGGAATTGAATAAAAAATTTTCTTTTCTTCCCATAGTCTAATTTTTCATCCATCCATTTTTTCTCTTTTCTGTTCTCATTTTAAATTCTGGTTTCCAGAAGAATAAGAAAGAAAATGTGCAATTCTTTCTGTTCCTACAACTTTAAATATGAATATTTCTGTCAGTCTTTTTTTTTTTTTCTTTTCTTCATTGTATGCTTGAAACATTATTAAACATTTTCAGCTAATGGATCGTATTTGTAGAAGGAAATACAGTTGTTTAATCTTTTCAAGTTTTTAAAGTAAAAAAAAAGTCCTTTCAAAATCAGATCCATGTTTGGTATTTCTAAGTGAGGAAATCCCTCATGATTCTGGCACCTGTGGAAGAGGTGGAATCCACATAATACTGTTTTTAATAGATTTTGTCAGTACTTTGTCCTACTTTTTATTTTTCCCCTCCTAGAATCACAAGGATAGAGAGAATTACATTTTCTATGTAACGGTGTGTCACAGTTCTGGCCCAATTCATCCCAGTTCTGTGACTAATGGAGCAGAGGGACCCATGGACCCATGCCCTGGGACAGGGGGGAAAGGGGAATGAGAGGGAAAAGGTAGGGAGATGGGCCTAAAAACAAAGCAGCAACGACAAGCTAAGGGAGAAAATTAATTTACTAAATATGATAGTGGAATGCAAGATAACACAATACAATACAATATAATTGGAATTGAAGCTAATAAATCAAATAAATGAGAGAGAGTGTCCAGAACTGAAGACATTACTCTAATGCTGAAGGCAAGATGGCTAGGGAGCACACACCTCAGAGAAAAGCAGAAAAAGAAGGGGCAGTCTCATGTCTCCTGAGCAGTTTTACCTTTCCTTCTAAATGGAAAACAGAAGTGGAACAGTGAAGTGTTTTGAGAGATGTGGGTTGTCTTCACTTTCGTGAAAGGTACTGTGGAAGTATTGGTAATCCAAGGAACTGGAGCTTTAAGTATTTAACTCCCAGGCCTCTACATGATGTTATAATGTGGAATACCAATAACAAAGATCATAAACCCGTGATATTGCTTAAGTCCATATTGGTTTTCTGTATTTTTTTTTCTCTCCACCTTCATCTCTTACGAAATGGGAATGAAAATCCAGTTCTGTCCTAAATTTGCCATTTGATAAATCTGTGATACTTCTTGCTGTGGTAGTCTGAACTTCTGAGGAGCAGTAGCTGTATTTCATCAGCCTTTTATTCTACAAATCCTACCAGAATAGTCCCCACATGCAACTGGTGCCTTGAAATGACAGGAGGAAGTTTAATAGAAAGTATGCCTATCAAAATTATGAGGTAGATACATAGGCATGGAAGTGGTGCAGACACGTCTCCTAGTCCTGCTTAGTTGCTATGTACCCCCTGCTTTACATGTCTTGTTGACCATCAGCAGGACACAGCACATATGGACAGGCAGGCTACTGCAGTAGGTGCCCTCACCTGACATTTCAGCACAGCCACAGTGTGAGAGGAGTGGTTGCTTGGTACAGAAGCAATTGCTGGCCATCAAAAATAAGGATATATACTGACATATGGGAAGTGCAAATTTCATATTGGAACAGTCATTTAACCAATACAGCCCCTTAAAAAAGCTTTTCAGAAAATAATTTATTTCTCAGAGAAAAAGAAGAAATAAATAAATAAATAAGAAAGCAAAACAGCCTTATGCACGATAGCATAACTTCTTCTTAACCTAAAATTACAACAGGAATGTTAGGCTTTTAACTTTTTTTTTTTTTTTTTTTTTTTTTTTTTTAATGCAATGAACTACCCTGCTGCGATTTTCTCCTGTAGTTGAAATTCTTAGCTATATAATTTCTTATTTGTTGAATGGTTTCTTCATTCCTAATATTTTTTGCTTATTGAATTTCTACTGTTAAGTATATTAGATACTTGATCAGTCTAGACTCTTTTTGCTTCAGCCTTGCTTGGTGCTCAGAGTGAGTGTTTTCCCTTCGTTACCTGTTTAATGGTGCTTAAGGTGTAGCAAGTGTTTTGCTAATAGCTTTAAGGGACTTTACACAAACCTGCATAACACTTCTCTGTGCCACTTGTTTATCTTTTATATGTAAATGACTAAGTTGATAGTCAAGGAAATAATTTTTAATGATAAATTTAAAAGCACAAGGAGAGGTAGATTTCATGAAACTTGTAATGCAGCTTGATCTAGTTTTTGTTTCTTTTTCACTGTTTTCACTTTTAGAATATTGCGTCCTGGGGTTCTGTGAATGCTTCTATAACGTTTATTTGCTAGAGAGAGAGATGCAGGATAGCACAAATTACTCCATTAAGATCTCAGATGATGTAGTACCAGGATCTCTTTGTGTCAATATATCTGTAAAATAAAATGCTAGGCAAAATATTAACACTGGTTATAAGCTGGAAGTACTCTATGAAAGTAATTTTTGTTGTAAAGAGGAATTCAGTGGTTAACATGAATCCCTGAACTTTCAAATGGGCTCAAAATTCAAAATTATATGGCTTCCCCAGTGTTAATTTGAGAATCCCTATTTTAAAGTGCAACATATGCCAGTAAGCATTATATAACTAATGTTCTACATTTGCAATGCTGGTGCAAGTGTGGGCTGTCTTTTTAATTGCAAGTCTTCTTAGTTAATTTCAAAAATGAAATGTTGGTGTGACAGTAGACTGCGGCATGAAAGTTAAAAGATTCTTCCATAGCTATATCATGCAAGAAAAGTGCTGAACAGTGGTTAATTATTCATTTAGTACTTGATTTCAAAAGGTGTTATCTTTTAAATGAATAATGTGTGTGACAGATACATCTAAATCAAATAATTTATTGTATAATATAAACTGAGTAAATAATCTGCTGTCATTTAGTGAAACTTTGTGAAGAAACAGTCTCTTTTTATTTCTTCTGTGTGTTTTACTACTATTACATACATTTTCATAAAACTCATCTACTTAATTCTAATTAGTAAAATTACTGAAATAACTCAAATATCAAAGAAACTCAGTACCCTTTCTGGCTAAATTCACTTCAGCCTTCATTACCTTTTAATCTTCATATCAGGATTACTTACATCAAAACATGCAATTCTGCCTATGGTTTGTTATGCAATGCTATATTTTGCTATAATGTCTGAATACAAGGTATGGGACTTTTGATGTTTGAATTTAGAAATGAATTCTTATTATTAGAAATACAGTTTTTTTCCTATCTTCTGATCTATCTGCTTGGAATGGCATTAACTCAAAACAGCCATCAACAACTCAAGATTGAACCATAATTCATTTTCAAAAATGAAGTGTCAGGAGTTGTGAGTAACAGCTTATATTTGAGTTATTTGTGACAGTGAGAGAAGATAAACTAAAGTAATTATCAATAGAACCAGGTCAAAAAGTTGTATACATTTCAACAGATAGCTAGAAATAGAAGGAAGAGAAGGAAAAAAAATAAAAAGAGAAGAGAAAATAATGAAAGAAAATAGACAGGATTAAGCAGAAGGATGGATTTTGTAGATGGAAGAAAAGTAGCTGAGAAGAGATCATAAACCCAGCACATATTTTCAGCACCAGTACTCTAGGACATTATAGCATTTGCTGGTGTATATAACAAAATGATTTGTGTTTCTTCACCTGCAAACACAACATCCTAGGAAACGCTTTAGTATCTCAGTAAAATTGCCCACATTAATATTTTAGCTAACTGAATATAACTCCGTAATCTGTCAGTGAGAAATGCAGCTTTCATTAAAACAAGAAAGTGAAATATTGCAAACTCATTTCTTTGTGCTGCTGATACTGCTGACTGAATTTGTTCTTGTTTTTGTTTTTAACTTAGAGCAATTATCTTTCTATGGGATGGGACAGTGTCCCAGTAGATATTTTCTGGTGTGTTCTAATCTATTTATTCTTTTGCTTTTTAATCATAGGTTTCTGTGCTCGAGAGGCAAATATTTGACTTCCTTGGTTATCAGTGGGCACCCATCTTGGCAAATTTCATACACATTATTGTAGTCATACTTGGCTTATTTGGAACCATCCAGTATAGACCTCGTTACATAACAGGAGTGAGTATTTCATTTTATATATTTTTTTAATCTGCATATTTAATTAAAAAGTTCCAAACTGTACTGCTTATAGAAGAAATAGAACTCATTTTGATTTCACCTGCTTCTGTAATATTCTACATTCACTTATTACACTTCTGGATCATCTGTAGTAATTAAATGGTAACAACCTGCCACAGTTAAAAGTAAAGTAACAGGAAAATATGAACGTTGCAGAAGTGAATAAATTTTCTAGATTCACCTGACCTATGCAGTAGATCCATCACTTCTTATAGTATTTCATTATTCTTTACCAGGACTGCAGGAATGCCTACATGCTATATGTAGAAATAGTTCAAATTAGGAAATGAAGTATGAGAGTACAGTAAGAAACATTATGACAGTTGCAGACTGAGGGCTCTGGATAAAAATAAGAATTTAGATCTTTATGTTTTTTATCCATTTCTTTTCCTTATTTGACTATCTCTCACATGTGTTATTGTTGTACTCACTTGTACAATACAGCATTAATGAAATCTTTGTGTTATATTTCAGATTTATTTTTTTTCTCCCTGATGCGTAGGGCTCTAAAGACTGAGCAACAAATTTCAAAACCATTGTTTAGAACACCTTTTGTTAGAAATAGATTTGTATAATATTTATATCCAATTTATCTGCTAGTTCAGTTAACGCTTGCAGTACTTCTCATAGAAGACAACAGTCCAAAAGATTTGCTGCTGTACAACCATATTTTCAATGTGTAAATGAGTTAACTACACTGAATTTGTACCCACTTCTGCAAAGTCTATGTTCTGTCATAGTGTTCCTTTATATAACAGTAATCACTCAGGATGTAAAAAAGTTTTTTTTTCTTCTACCTCTGTTCTACCATCCATATTATAATAGTGCTATGTAGTAGCACTATTAATAATAGTTTATTAATTAAATTATTATTATTATTAATTAAACATTAATATTTGCATCTATATTTCTATTTATCTTATTTGCTATATGTAGATATTGTTTGCACAAATGCAATTATTTATTATACTCATGTAAATTACTGTAATCAAAGCATTTGTTGCAAACACTAAGAAATGTATTGCAAAGTCTGAAACATTTTGAATAATTTCTTCAATTCACAACCCTGGGAGAAAAGTAAATGTGAACTGGAATATTCTTCTTTCATTTCTAGTACTTTGGCTAGTCCAAAAATCTTGAGAATAAAAAAAAAAACAAACAACACAACAACCAAATTTCAAACAAATGCCAGTTAAATAAAAACAATAAAAAAACTCAGTCCCCAGACAATTGCCAGGTAAATGAAGATAAAATGCTTAGTTAAGCTAAAAAACCAAACCAAACCAAACCAAACCAAACCAAAAACATAACAACAACAAAATCAGGCTACATTTAAGTGTCCTTTTCAACAGGAATACAAAAAAATATCTGCTACAACAATGAGGGTATTTAAATGTGGAGGAATACCAGCTTTATCAATAGTTACTGCTGACATGTTTCTGGATGATACCATTAGTACCACACGATCATCCGAATTTTCACACACCTCTTTTCTTAAAGCTTTCCCTCAGCCTCACTATGCAGTCCAACTCGCCATGCAAGTTTTTCTCATCCTGTCACTGAATTGGATAGAACTGATCTAAGATCAATTTGTTTGTCTTACTCAGTATTTTAGAACAGAAACTTTCATGATCCATCCATCACTAGCTGAGTGAATACAGCAACAATTATGAAACTTTCATTTCTCGTTTAGTTAGCTCGATAGACAATTGCTTTGATTGTCTTCATGCCAAACTCTTTGGAGATTATCTAAAGTGAGAATGAGGGAAATGGTACTCATCACTGGAGGAAAAAATACTGGGACTACATTCTTTTCTTCATTTGTAATGAGCCCAGAATTGTCCATTCCTGAAACTAGACTAAACTCACTGGCATTAATCTGACATCACAGGACAGGTTATAAATTGAAAGACAAAAAAGTGAGATTGTGATAACAGCTTTTAAATCTACAGGAGTGCAGCTATTAGGCTTTCCAATGAGAGGATGCAGTCTTTCAAGTGATCCTGCAAGGGTCACTCTGTCTTGAGTGTACCCAGTAGGACTCCTAGTATACAGTCACATAAGTACATGAAATATAGTTTACTTCAGTGAGACTACAATAATGTCCTCTTTTACTGTGTAAGGTTCTAAAGGATATCATTAAAATATTTTCCAGGGATTAGGGACTCATGGATTAAAGGAGGGAGGAAACTTTCAAAGTGAGATTTAAAAAAATGACTCAGTGGCTTTGGAAAAGAGGAAGTAAGTTTTAAACAGATGGAATACTGCAAGTGAAAAAGTGTCTTTGAACTCAGAAGAGTCACAGGGAAGTTTAAAATTGGGTGAGAAGTAAATAGATGTCTGTGGTTCCAGATTTTGGAAAATAGTTCAAAAAATTTGGAATGTAGGAGTTGCAGTGCGCAAAGAGGACTGAACCACCCAGTCCTCTGTTCCCCACTGCTGGGGAAACAAAATGGTGAGCTGCAGGCAATCCAGGAGACTCCTGGAGTCTCTTGAGGATGACATTCTGATCCAAGTATTGGACACAGGCCAGAGGTGAAGTGGTATTGGACCTGGTGCTCACCATTGTGAAGGAGATCTTTAGGGAGGTTAAGATCAGAGGCAGCCCAATTGAATTTGTGATCTTGAGGAATACAGGTCTGTCAAAGAGAGGAGTTGGGACCTTGAGATTCAGGAAAGCGAACTTCCAGTTGTTTAAGGAATTATTGGATGAGATCCCTTAGGAAACTCCCCTTAGAAACAGAGGAACAGAACAGAGCTGCCAGCTTTTTACGGACACCTTTCTAAGAGTGCAAGAGCTACCCATCCCCTGGCATAAGAAATCAAGCAAAGGAGGCAGGAAACAAGCATAGTTGAGCAAGGACCTAATGATCAAACTTGATGAGAGATGAGAAAGAAATGTAAAAGCAGTGAAAGCAGGGGTGGGTGGCCTGGGAAAAATATAGAGATGTTGCCTGAATGTGCAGGGTTTGGATAGGAAAACCAAGGCACCAACGAAACAGAACTTGGCAAGAGATGAGAAAAATATCAAGAAGGATTTATTTAAATACACTGATCAAAAGAGACAGGCCAAGGAGAGTATACATTCCGTTGGTCTCCAAACTTGATGGATGAGAAGTTGAACATAAACCAGGAGTGTGCTCTTGCAGCCCAGAAGACCAACAGTATCCTGGGCTGCATCAAGAGAGGTGGCCAGCAGGGCAAGGGAGGTGATTGTTCCCTCTGCTGTGCCTCATCTGGAACAATTTATCCAGGCCCAGTGTATCAGGGGCCCAAAATGAGAAAAATGCAGAGCTGTTGGATCAGGTTCAGAGTAGGGCCACATAGACAATCAAAGGGCTAGAGCACCTCTTCTATGAAGAAAGGTTGAAGGAATTGGGCTTGTTTCACTTGCAGAAGTGAAGAATCTGAGGAGACCTCAGTACAGCTTTCCTATACTTGAAGAGAGCTTGTAAGTGGGAGAGAGACAAATTTTTTACATAGTTACGAAGAAATTCATTACTATGAGGATGTTGAGGCTCTGCAATAGATTGCCCAAATAAGTTGTGGATGCTCTATCACTGGATAGAGGCATTCATGGCCAGGTTAGATGAGGCCTTGAGCAGCTTCCATCTGGTGGATGGAAGCACTATCCATGGCAAGGGGGTTGGAACAAGATGATCTTTAAGGTCCCTTCCAACCTAAGTCATTCTATGATATTTTATATTCAGTTTTTACAGCTTTATGATTCTATAAAAAGTGAAAATAAATATATTGAGAAGGGTTAATGTAGGTTCAGAAAACACACTTATCTGTATTTGTAAACCTAAACCATTAACCAGTATGCTAATACTTGACTGAGAGGTAAAACATCTGCTCTAAGGGCAGAAATGAGTGAACAGAAATATATTTTCTAAAGATAATAAGTAAACCTTTTTTTCCTTGTGTAAATGATAATGATAAAAGAACTGCTTAGAAGCAGTTCTGAAGCTTTACGAGTAGAGATTTCAGGAGGAACAAAAACTGATCAGTAGAATAGACTTAAATGTGGCTTTTAGCATCATTGTCAGAAGATTGTGCAAGACAAATGCATAAGGGGTAATACCAATGCAAGTTACTAAGGATTCTGAAAACAAGCTGTGCTTTTTACACAGGGTAGAGGTCTGTTTGGAGGCTGTTTTTGCCAGTTCCTTCTCTACAGGGATTCCATCCTTATTGGTAGGCTCAGCACATCTTCCTCACTCTACTATGGTGTTGCAGAAATGCTAAGTCTGAAACAGTGTTTGAACACCTGTTGGGAAGACAGGGCCAACCCAGGGGAGCTCAGGTGCATGCAACTTGGTACTTTCCATCCCATGTGTCACAGAGTTAACTAGATCAATCTATGCCTGTGACAGGGATCTATTCCCCCCATCCCCCCCTCCCACCCCCACTGGCCCCACAAAATGGGAAGGAAGGAAGGGAGGAAAAAAACAGTGGCAACAATCTATGGAGGAAAACTTATTTTACTAACTATGATATTGCAATGCAAGATAACGCAATATAATGCAATCTAATTGAAATTGAGATTAATAAATCAAATAAGATAGAAGACAGAGAGTTCCTGAGACTGAGTCAAACCTGAAAAGCTTGCAACGGCTAGGAAGGCACCCTCCAGCACCCACTGCCAGGCAGTAAGAGACTGCCTCACCCAGAAGGGTCAGATCCCATGACTTCCGTAATGTATAGGGATAGGTACCTGGAATTGGGGCATTAACACTTTAATTCCAGTACATGATGTTTTGATGCGGAATACTGAAAACCAAAAAACATAAAACCATGACACCATGAGGGCATTAGATGTGGGTTATAAGAATAATGGAATGACACTGAATGCACATGTGTGTTCTGATACCTGCTTCATGGAAAAACATAGAAATCTCATTCTACTATTTTCTTAACTTTTCTGTAAAGCATTCTCAGAATTTACAAGGAGGACAAGAAGCCTCATTTACATTGAGTGTCATTGTCTTCTCTAGGAATTGACCTGACCTGTGAAGCCCAGTACCTTGCAGTACTCCAGTGTTGCAGTGGTATTACTGTAAAATTAAGTACTTTGTTTCTCCACTGCCATTTGTAGAAGATAAAGGAATATCTAATGGAGCTTGGCAGTGACATAAACAGATAAACTTGGAAATGAATTATGAAATATAAGAATTTGAAGACAGTGATGTTTGAGAGATAGGTATCTATCACTTCCACTGCTCCTTTGTATCTTTAGAAGCTGTTACTTCTTCTAGAATTAGTTTCAAGACAGTGAAAATATTATTTTTTTGTACAATTCTGTAGGTTTTATTGAGTAACCTTGTAGAAAAGCAATCAGGTGTGTTTGTAGTTTTTTGACTTGTATATTGCAGCTTATTATCTTCTATGTTTTTAAATGTTTTAAAATTTTTAAAAGCAGTACATGTCAGTGTGCATCTCTTAAAAGTACATGTCAGAATACTATCAAACAACATCCACCATGTTACAGAAAAGTATAAAGCAAGAAACAGCAGGAAAGCTGCAATTCTGGAGCCATGTTCCCTCAGTTGCTTTTTTGAAATTTAGAGATGGGCTTAGTATAGTTAATTATTGGCTAGATTTTTTGGTGAAATAACATCTCAGGATGCTGAATGTTGTAAGAGAATCAGATTTTTTTCTTCTTATTTTTCTCAATGAAAAAGTTACTTACCATAATTTAAAAAAGAGAGTCTTGTGTTTAATACCTGTAACGACACAAATCTGAAATTAATTTACCTTATTGACTTAATTCAGTTCTTCTTCAAGATACTTGTTTACTTCTTTTATTTAAAATTTAAAAATGCATGTAGGAATTTTATATATGGATGTATTCCTTAATAGGAGACAACGGACATGAAAGAGTATACAAAATACTTTGCCCAGCTTTTTCTGAGCCAGTGGTGATTTGTGGGCATATGTAATGATCTTCTGCTTAGCCATTTTGTGCTAATGCTCACTAATACTATATTAAGCTAAGGAAATGCAGACCTTGGGCATTTTAGTACCAACTTTATCTGTTGGCTATGACTGGAGACTGTGGATCAGAATAGTTATTCTGTTTCAAAATGTGCCATTGACAAGATGTTTTGTTTGCTAACACATCATTCAAGGATATACAATGATATTCTTCAGTTTGTTCCTTGATTCTGTAGCTTGCCATGGATAATAACTAATGTAAGTGCTCGCTGTTACTTTTTAGTAGTTATCTATGCAGTTTCAGTGTGTTCCATTACTGAATACAATACTGTCAATATTCAGAGTAGATTTCTGACAATTTTAGTTCTGAATTAAGAAAATAGCTATGTAAATAAATAAACATCTGGTCAATCTTTCTAAATAGACCTGTCTCTTTAACTATCATTTCTGGCACAAAGGTGTTTGAGAAAAAAAAAAATATACATATATATATATATATATATATATATATATATATATATATATATATATATTTTCTACAAATATTAATACCAGCAGCAGAAGGAATATTTCTTAGGATCTTTGGTCACTATATTTACTGCAAATCAGAAAACAAGTTGAACTGAACTGAAGTAAATGCACATAAAACTTGGAATATAATTTGTTTGAAACATTTTTTTATCTATACTGTCCTCAGTGTAAGATTTCCAGAGTTTATTGTTTTCAGGCAGGCAGAAAATGTCATGAGCCAAGTTCTTTGATTTTCATTTTACAACTTAAGGCCAGATCAAACCAAGGAAGCATATGACAACAGGGGTTGTTTTTACATCTTAGTGGAAAAATCTGTGTCACTTAAAAGATATTCTGGTTATTCCAAACATATAAATACCTACTGTAGAAGCTGAGAAAGAGAAAAAATAAAGAGAGAGAGGAATCTGAGGTATTTCAATGACAAGCAATAAAAGAGAAAACTGACAAAAATTGGTAGAATTTCAGAAATTAAGTACTACACAATGAATACAGAAGGACAGAATTGATATTTTATTTGTGAAGTTCATGCATACAAAGAAGTTCTTACACTTAGGGGAAAAAAATAATTTGTAGTATTCGTCCAGTACTCTCAATTTCAGATCACCTCATCATTAAATTTTAAATGAAGATCAGAAAGATTCAGAAGATATCAAGTACACCAGAACAAGGAGATAACAGCATTCAGAAAGTGGTTATTATGGAAAGCTCTGTCTGCACCTTAAATAGAACAAATACTGTGTCAGGTCAAACTCCGCTGAGTAATTGTTTCATTGCTTAGTCAATGCATTCGGGGATTGTTGATTAAAAATTATTCACACAGAAAGATCAGTTGAGAGTAAATCAAACAAGTCTGTTAAAAAAATAATAATAATTATCTCTGAATCATTAAATTATAGCAACTTTTGAAATTAGTGGTCACTGTAACTCATGAAATAACAAGAATCAAGCATTTATTACTATTTTGCATCCTGTTGAGAAAGGGGAATAAAAAAATTATTATAGATTAGGAATCCCAGGGGCTCCCAAACTGAAAAGGGAAAGCAAATGAGAAAAAGCATAGTCTTATTGCTAGTTAACAGAGATTGTTAACTAAAATGATTGTTTTTTGGGAGTTTATCTGATGAAATAAACCAAAAATACAAGAAAATTACCAAAATTATAAGACACCACAGAATTGTGGAAAAGTAAGAAAAACTTTGAAGAGCACACAGTATGAGCAAGACTGTGAGGACAAAACTCAAAAAGAGCAGAATAAAAATAGAGAAGTTAAAAAAGTAGATGTTCAAAATGAGTAGTGCAGAAGCATTTATGGGGCACTCCAAGTAAATCTCAAAATCATAATATGAGCTAAGACTATTACAGTGCTGGAGAATACACTTCAACCCCAGATTAACCCCAAATTTCATTCATGGTTTCATTTTCATTATGCTGGATAAATTGATGCTAGATGAAGCACTGGTATTTTATAATATAGTAATTACTGCATAGGTGCACTTTCCTAAAATGCTTTCTATGTCATGAATAGCAACTTGAATTCTCCTTAGCCCTTCTGTCATAAATCTTCACTATCTTTAACATTCTTTGCATTACAGAGAATATATTAAATACTTTGAAGGATACTTGTAGTTTATAGTGTCTAAGCTTGCTAAAAAGATCCTTTGCCATGGTCTCCTTTTCAGTAGTCCTCCTTCAAGCCTCATCATAGTTTTCTGAAATATCTTTATTATTCTCTTAAAATTTTTCTTTTAAAATTCTTATGAAAGATTGCAGATGGGAATTTAGATGTTATGAAAGAGTAGAGTTTGAGGATTCTTTTTGTATTTTGTCCTTTCATTACTGGATGCAATTTCATAGATTTGATCTTTGTAAACCTTGCTAACTGCTGTTTTATTGGAGAGTTTTGCTCACTTTGGCAGATGCTGTGAAAAATCAGTAGGGATGTAAGTAGAAGATTGCCCTTTGGACTTTAAACAACATTTGCTGAAAGAGATTTCAGTTCACAGGGAAGTATGTGTAATAGAGTGCTTTTTGCGGCTGTTGTGTTAAAGGATTAGATTTTATTTTGTTGTGGACTTAAATGTGCTTTCATTTATATTTAAAAGGATAGACTCCAAAGTTTACTTTTGAAATTGAGTCTGGCCTACTTCATAGTAGGGATAGGAGTGTGAAGGGAGTAGCCTGTAGGGAATAGCTGGTCAGTGTCATCACTGTAGTTCAACTAATCCAAACTGTGAGTGTGATTTGTGACTTAAACAAAACAAAAAAAACAAAAAAAAAAAAAAAAAAAAAAAACTTAAACAAAATAAAGCATAAGGATTCATAAATAAAGCATAAAATAACAAAATAAAGCATAAGTGGACAAAAAGTCATTCTTTCCTTGTTTGTTGGTTGGTTTGTTGGTGCGCTATTGATTATCAATTTGAAATACATGATTTATTTTTTTTCTTTTTTTTACTTCATATTCTGATAAGATATTCTAGGCTTAGATTACATTAGGATTTTATTTTGATTACTTTTTTAGAAATATTTTTGATAACTTGCAAGAGATTTCAACAGATCTCAGATTCTCCAGCCTCTTAGATTCAGCTGATCCTCGAGCAAGTATGTCTTCCAGTGTAATACTACACGGAGCACAGCAGTCTTGACTGTATGGAAGCAGATGAAAGAAGATTGCCTCCATTAAATGTCTCTGGCATTATCTACCTTTTTTGGATATAGCCTTTATAATTTTTATACATTTTAGAAAAAGAATCTACACTATATGCATATATATTTCACAGATAAAGAATTATTATAGTAAGATTTGATTACTTTCATCTGTTCTCTTTACTGAAACATAATTAGGCATGAGGCACCAAGGTACAGAATTAATCTAAAGAAAATTATGAATGAGAAGTCTTCTCTGATCAGAAAACCTGACTGAACTCCTTAAGAAAGTATAAAATATTCTTTCAAGATTAAGCATCATTAGTCTGACCTCTTTGGCAAAGCATAATAGAAAAAAGAAATCTGTTTATCAGACAATTAGTCAAGTAATGTCAAGTCATAAAAAGGAAAAACCGAGGTAAGAGTTCCTAAATATCTGATTCCTCTAGTTTTGAATAGGATATCCCTCTTTCAAGAAGGCCCCTACTTGACAAAGTTCTAAAGAGAAAAAGTGTACTAGTCTTCTGAAAGTTTATGGTAGATAATGAAATGAGAAGCTCAGACTGTGAGAGGCCTTCAAATAGTTAACGTTTTGAAAATACATTAAATTCCTCTCATTGAGTGGAGCAAGAGACAGCTATCAGGTTCTTAAAGAACCTGAATCCACTGAATCTTGAAAATGAATCTGGGATTTTTTCCAGAAACTTTTGTGAGAAGCACTCTGGAAAAACTCCAGGACAGACCTTACTTCACAATATTCTGCTCAGAGTTTTCTTGTCTTTCAGACTGAGATGGATTTTTGTTAATTATCAGAGTCTATTTTAGTTTTCCATAAAAATTTCATAAAATTTCAAGTTAAATATACTTTGATAATACTGTATTTGAGGTGATATATGTATAGAGGATTAGATGTTATAACTTATATATATAACTTATATAACTTCTATATATAACTTATATCATATAATGAAGTACACTGTTTACTTCCAGTAAATTTTAGGCAGAACATGTTCAGTGCATGATGCTGTCCAATAATTTTAATTTAAATAATAGAATCATAGAATTGCCTGGGTTGAAAAAGACCTCAAAGTTCATCTAGTTTCAACCCCTCTGCTATAGGCAGGCTCACCAACCACTAGACCAGGCTGCCCAGAGCCACATCCAGCCTGGCTTTGAATGCCCCCAGCGATGGGGCATCCACAACCTCCTTGGGTAACTTGTTCCAGTGTGTCACCACCTTCTGAATGAAAAACTTCCTCCTAATATCTAACCTAAACCTCTCCTGTCTCAGTTTAAAACTATTCTCCCTTGTGCTATCACTACCGACCCTCATCAACAGCCATTCCCCCTCCTGTTTATATGCTCCCTTCAAGTGCTGGAAGGCCACAATGAGGTCTCCCCTGTGCCTCACCACACTCACTGTAAAAGACTTTTTTCCTTATATCTAACCTGAATCTACTCTTCTTGAGCTCAGTGCCATTTCCCCTTGTTCTGTCATCAGAGACCCTGCTAGAGAGTCTGTCCCATTCTTTCCTTAGCTCCCCTTTAGATCTGACAGGTCATTATCAGGTCACCTCACAGGTTTCTCTTCTGTGAGGTGACCTTATGAGAGTGATATCTCACTGTCATCCACTCCAATGGAAAAAAATCTCTTTCTAGGGAGTTGACATTAAGGAGGCCAGTTCTATGTAGAACTACTGGTGATATAAAATGAAGATGTTATTTTTTCTTTTAATTCAAGCCAGGGAGCTCAGTAACAGCATCCCTGGAAAGATGCCAAAGCATGAAGTTCCTCTACATTTCATTTTCTCTTTCTTTAGAATTGATCCTCTGGTTTGTCAGTATAATGACAAGTGGGATTTACTCTACAGATATATTTATATATATATATATATATATATATATATTTTTTTTTTTTTTTAAGAACAAGCAGTACTTTCTGTTAAATGAATGTGTAATTTGCACTTTGTAGTCCAAATACTATAAAAGGCATGAAGAAAGAACAACTTAGCTGATGATGTATTTAGTAGATACACAGAGGAAGAGATTAGAGAGAAAATCCATGGCTTTTGCTACTGTTATCTAAACTGCAGTTGAAAGCATTAAAATTGCCTCAAACAGCCAATTGTTCTGGACAACTAAAGGTAATTAAAAATCAAGCAGGTAGAAGGTAATGTTTCCTCTGCCCTGAAATTACCTCTGTAGTTTAGTGCTAAATATTTCTGTATGCAAAGTAATCAGTGTTGCTTATAGTTTCCACAATTGTTCCTATTACTTTATAGTTTATTTAGTATTTTTCCTAGCTGATATCTATCAGTTACTGACGACATTCTCTTTTCTGTGAGACAATACCTCAGTCTTTTTTACTTGCATATGTTTATATCATGTCTTCCTTGGAGTACGTGCCCACCTCAGAACTTTTGACATCTCTGTTCTTGTTCTACACTACTGAAGCATAGAAGTATTTCTCCCAGCTGCTTTACAAAATTGGAACTGAAACAGGGAAAAACAGGGATTTTCTCACTACCAGAGGAAAGGTTGTGACACATCAACATGTGAATCCTTTTAGTTTTCAAGTCTCAGTGTATCTTGAAAACAGAGAAATACCCCAAACTCTCTACAAAGTGTAGGAATATAGATTGGGATCACAGCTACTTAACAGCATGGAGCACTTCTGTAAGAAAAAGAACCTTAAACAATCTTTGGACAATATATCTTCTACTGAGGGAAAAGATTTCTGCCTCAAGCTTTCTGTTATAACTCTTTTGTTAGAATCGGAGGCTACTGCGATCACACCTGGGACCTGTAACTAAACTCTTTCCAGGAAGAGATTAATATATTTTAATGAACAGCTTATGCCGCAGTAAGATGAGCATTAGAAAAGAAATGGAAACATTGCCTCAGGTTCAAACCACCTGTCCAAGTCTCAAATTCTTCTATTCTGCTCTTTCCTTGCAACAGGCTGTAGATTTGGAGCCTGCTACAGCTCTGTAACAGCAAATCTGCTGCTGCTTCCCCTCCCTATTCCAGCACCCTATGTACTCCTGTCTACCTCTTCCTCTATTCTCTTCACCTCGGTTCAGCCACTAATCTCTATATGTATACTTAAAATGTTATTGTACTGCGTGCAGATAAAACTAAGCTATCTATTCTTATTTTTCTGCTTGAAGTTTGAGTAACACTGCTTACCAATATATTGCATTGAAAGCCAATTCTTGTTTTGCCCACTTGGTTAAGATTTAAGTAATTTGATTGATTCAATCTTTTTAGGCAATATCAGTCATTCAAGTACAGCTGACTTTAGTCATAGTAATATCTGATCCCTTCAGAGGATCACCTTCCAGTACCCGAAGTCCTTTTATATCTTTTTTTTGAAGAGGTTTTTCTAGGCAATGTGACTGATTCTCTTCATCTGAGAGTTTCATTGTCACCCTGAGGTTATGCTTCAGGAAAGATGCATTGAGATTCACATGGAGCTGTACTTTCCTATTCATTTACAAATCGGCACTTTCAATTTTAAGAGAATATAAAGGTAGGACTGTAGTCCTATTCCGAATGTAGCCTTTTTTTGCATTCCATGAAAGAACTTCTTAGAAATCTTCCTATTAAGCTCTTGTTATGAATCTTCATTGGAGAATTTCAGAGATATTTCTCACTTCCCATCTGTATGTATCTTCTTAAATTTTTTATGTTTTCATAGTGATTTTCAGCTCCTGAAACTCCACAAGAAAAGAGACACAATACTTTGTCAAGCTTTGCCTGTTGTCAAGAGTACCATCACCAGTGAAGATACATTTTCTGGCTGAATCTGAAAGGCAAAATAAGCAATGAGCAGATCTGTAAAATGCACTACTAAAGATGCTCCAAAATTTACATTGCTCTTTATTTCCGTTATTTAGCTGCCCAGGGCATTGTGTTTTTGCAATTTAGTTTTAGATGTTATTATGTATATTTGAGCATCAATGTTAATGTCACATACATTCATGTTGGATAAATTTAAGTATAAATAATAAAATTCAAATAATAAAGATTGTAGAAAAGTATCCCTAAATGTAAAATTGTATACAAGGAGCATACAAGGAGCTCAGCAGACAAAATTTGAGTTATAAATGCCTCTAAGGATAGTATTTTGCATATCAATATAAATTTTGCATATCAATATAAATTTTACTTCTAAACAACCCTAATATAGTAAATATAGATATTACTAGTGCTTCTGCTCACCTTGTTTCCCAGTCTCTCACCTATTTCCAACTGTACTTTTGGTAAGATTTATTTATTTATTTTCTATGCAGCTCTTTAGCTGTTTTGATTCCAGTATCAATTTTGAGCGAGTACAGAAATAACCAGTTTTGGTCTTCGTGCTTTTATATGCAGCCACTAAAAAACTGAGATTTTTTTGATGCTTACAGCCTGAAACTAATGAATGTTCTGTTTGCTTTTCTTTTCTTTATGGATGAAACAAAAATTAATATTTGGCTGTAATGAGTTGGCTGTCCAACTGGAAAATATAATGCTTATTAGAAATAGTTACAGCGGTTTCCAAGTTACTTAGTCACCAACTTTGGTGAGAGCCTGGCATAGTTTAAGCAGTGTGTAAACAATGACAATTATCGCAGCCATTTTTTCTTAAATGTTTTGAATAAGTGGCAAATCTGAATAAACCATAAATTTTAATATAGTCTCTTTGTTTACTTTTAAGCACTTCTGAATTTCTAATCTAGATCTGAAGTAATCTTCAAAAATTTTCTATCGTGTATGTAGGGGAACCATAATGTCATGGCCTGAACTGATGATTGAGCATCTGGTGAAGAGGGTAGCTGGCCCAGGAGGCACAGGTGCAAGCAATTCTCTAGTTCTTCCCAGGTGACTGGAAGGATGCTGGGTCTACCCCTCCGTGGGCTCATTTAAGGGCTAGCCTCAAAAGGGAGGGTGTTTTGTGGATGATGGTCTTTTACCGATAAGGAATGTTCTGTAGCTGGGGATCCTATTATCTGTTGGGTGAGTTAACTTTTTCCTGTATATGGTTATTGATGTTTCTAACAATGCTTTGCCTGATATCACAAGGAACTTATCAGAGGTAGTTTCACTGTTTCTGAGGACCAACAATGTATAACAATGTGGGTGTTACTTCTAACTCATTGTACTGTAAATGCTGAATGTTTCAACTGAATAATGCATTTTCCTGAATAGTAAGTTACTGTTTCAAGTTTAATGTTAAAACATACTTACCACTGTTCATGAGTTTGGTTTTACTATGCATTACTGCTATTTTGTGAAACAAGATGCAGTTTCTGTCACTAGTCGTACTGAAGTACTTATTTCTGAATTTGAAATACCATTTTGTTGATATAAAAAGGAAAAAAAACTTTAATGGTTCTATACAATTTACCATGATAGCTAAATATATTTTTGAATTTATCTTCACGTGTTCTATTTAATAAAGATTCAAATCCCACTTCTGTCCTGAGATACTTATCACTACTATTAGTTTAATTACTATCAATATTAGTGCTTTCACTTATGTGTTAAATTGATTGAAAGGTCTCTAAGCTTGTAGACATGTCACAATTCAATTTCAGTTTGTATTGGTGATGTAAGTGGCCTTTTGTGATATATATTTCTTTCTAAGATGCATCACTGTTTCTGTGTCAGATGTGTTTTTTGGGTGACATTGACTTCTAACCTGTTCTATCATAACTGATCCTGTAAGATGCAGTCACAAAAAAATCTGAAAATTAGTGTTGCTTAATGATCTATACATTGCATCTCAGATGCAGGTAAGCAGATAAATAAGTAGTATCTAATGTATTTTTCAGAGACATGAGTGAATTTAATCAGTTTATTATGTGTATTTGGGTTTTTACAGAGGAGTGAACTTTGCCAAAAAAGTCCAAGTGACAGTATTTCAGCTTAGCAGATATAACCTCTTCAGTACTGTAAAGGTCTGATCTAAGATAAGACATGAGTGTAAATGAACAATTCCATTGTGAAGAATTTACCCACAAAGATTGAGTAACCACACTGCTGTTCAAGTAAATTTGTCCAGTTGCAATAACATTAAAGTAATGTTATTCCTGTATCTTAAGCATGATGTGAAAAATAATAATTAAGCTGATGTTATAATAAATAATGTGTCTGCGGTGTCTGAAGCACAGCCACTGGTATCTTTTTTGGGCTTGGAGAATAAGTCTGTATGTTAGGTAACTTAAGAACTGTTGTTTTCTGAATTTAGCTGTTTCTTTAGTGTAATTACTACTTCCTATGGATAGGTCATTCCCTGCTAGTTTACTTTGAACCATGTTTTGAGCAAGTTGCCCAGTGGTGCGTATTTCCCAATAATTGAATAACAAAATATATCAGTATGTTTCTGTATATGTACAACACAGATATTCAATTATCAACTACCCAGGCTCAGTTGAATAACTTGTTGATTTCTTTTCAACACTCATGTTGAAAAGTTTTTGCAGAAACTAATGTTACTGATTAGAATTTGCTTACATTAGCATATGTATGAAATCCAGAGAGAGAGTAATCTTTCAAGCTGAGGTTGAATTTCCCAAATCCACCATGAATTTCCTTTATTTGAAAAATAAAGTATCTCACACGCAGTAGTATTTTCAACTTTTTCTTTGTTAGAAGACTAATTTTACTAGAATTAAAATTTGTCATGGAAACTTGCTTTGACAAAACATTACTTTCTGCCAAGATATTTCAAATAATCTATCTGTATGGGGTAGTGGTAAGTGAAAGTAGATTTTAGTATATTAGTGAGCAGTATATTAGAATGCTCACCGGAGCCAGGGACATATGAGATTTAAGACTGAGCTCTGAATTACTTTTGTCCATCATGTGGTGGTGCTATATTATCAAGCCACTATCTGTTATTGACTGTGGCTTTGTTTCTGATTTCTTTTGTGTGCGATCCTGTTTCTTTTTTTTTTCCCGACTACATTTAGAAAACAAATAAAAAAAAATCAAATCCTATTTTTCATAATGGAAAACTTTTCTGGGTGTCTCTATCAAGTATTCTGTGAAGGATTTAAATCAATTAAAGTAGTCATGATCAGGCTTCACTGTTACTTGAATGGGAGAGTATTTTGTGTTTCTTTACAGTATAACCTTTTTCATGAAGGAATACAAAAATCAGAGCTATGTAAGCCCCTTTCCCCTGTAGGGATTGACTCCTTAATGAATAATCTATTATCTATTTCTCTGACTATTTTATATAATTATTTCAAGTTCCATAGTGACTGATGAGTACTGAATGTTGGTGATAGCTGTGTTAAGCCAGGCAGGAATATTCATGAATATGATTGTGAACAGTTTTCTTTTATTTATCTACTATTCGGAGCTGCTTCTATTCACTTGTTAGGAAACATTTACACTTATGAACTTGAAGTTACATAGAAGACACAAGATAATTTTGAGAAATAACGTCTTGTAGATTATTATTCATACCTTTGTCAATGTTCAAAGATCCAGTACCCATTCAAACTGATCAGCTTATTGGCTAAACATAGGCAAGTCATCATTGTCTTAGCTAACAGCACATAAAGTGGAAATATTATATCACATCTCTGTTTTAACTTCTTAGGGGTGAAATAAACAAATGTTTCATTGAAACTGTGTGAACACAAAGTTCTCCAATGCAAGTTAGAAGGGAGGCCTGATTTCCCTCCTTTTTTCTTTCTTACTACCTGAATGCTTTAAAATGCTGTATTTTACTGGTTCAAAGCTCGATAAAATTCTGAAAACAAAGTACACTTCATTCCTACCCCAATTTAGGAAGTGGGTGCCAATTTAAATGCAGTTAGTGAATGAATTTGCAGTCCACACTTCTTTTGAAACTCCAGGTTCTTCTGGAATAGACATTTGGAAGTTTCTTACAGCTCAATATGTGTATGCTAGTATATGTCAGAGGCTTTTATGTTGATGGAGAGATTAGAGAAGACTACTATCACTTCCTAGAGAAAAATATCTACGACAGGAAACATCATATAGAGGCAAGTAAGAACATATGCATGTGAACTGAAAGATGCAGGAGTCTTCATGATGCAGTAATCAAAGACCAGAATAATACAGAGGCATTATAGATACAAGGGATCTCAGAATATCTGTATTTTCAGAAAGTCCATCTTTCTCAAGGCATGTTCAGCATTGAATTTATGCCAAATTACAACAACTAGGTCTGGAAAACTTTCAAAGATTTATGTTACTTGGCTTTAATTTTAATGCCAAAATTCAAGGCTCTACTCAAAGCATTTCCAGAGGATTGTGTTACCAAGTCTAATAAAAAAGGGGTTGTACTCATAACTGTAGTAATAGGACTAGAGAAGATAAAGCAGAGAGACCTAAATAATGTAGTCATTCGGAATCCATCCTGATATGTTTGAACTTTAGGTTGTTTTCAGTTATAATTCTAATTAGATTTACCAAGAACAAGAAAACCAGAGGACAAGGGCTAATTAAGAAATTGAAGGCATTATAAGGAATGTACAGTGCTGCACTAAGAGCTATATTCCATCATTATAAGATTTACCTGATGTAAAAATTCAGGGAAGAATGGAATGGTACAAGATTAGTGTTGTTAACAGTTTACCTATTTGAAATTTTCCTGCACTGTAGATGAAATATTTATAGCTATCAGGGAGAAACACTATTAATCCATTCCTCATGGAAGGCTTTTAGTCAATAGCTGTGTGCATGCTGTGGTTGTCACTGATGAAAGTAGAAAGCTTTTAATATACATAACAGATAATATTTGTAATTGAAAATCTGTTTTTCCTTCCAGTGTACCAAAAAATAAACTGCACTTTAAAAACATATTATATAAATGCAGCATTTTGTCTTGCTACTTATTTAAAAATGCTTTTCCAATTGTAAGTTTTCTGTTGTGGTTTATGCAATTCCACATTTCCTCCCACAAATGCTTGTCCAATTGCTTTATCAAATGAGGAGGGTTTGTATGCAACTAAATTTGTATATGATCTTGGTTTAATTACAATAAAAATGACAATTTGCAGAATGCTAGGATAAATGTTCTTTGCTAACTTTTTTGAATGTTTAAGAACCTGTTTGAATTCAAGAATAGATATAGCATATGTCTACTTAATCTCTTTGTACAGAGACTTTAGCAAGTATTGCAAATATTGTAGAAAGTTACTGAGAATGTTAGGAGTACAAAAGGCTAACATTGATACTAATTCAGAGTCTAATTAGACACTTTCCATTTCGCTTATTCATGAAAGTGGTTGAACTACCTATACTTTGATTTGTCTGTGAACAGACAGCTGTGTGAAGTCATGAGAGACTTGCTATAATGAACAAAGGTATTCAGACAACAGAGGAACTAATCGTACATACATCTATGTATCTGTTTTAACACTTTACATATCAAATATTGAACTCAGTGGGGCAACTTAGGCTTTGTTGAACACAACTGGGGAATAGTTGTTATAAATTCTAATCTACAATATAATTGAATGAAAGTAATTCAATCCGGAAATAAAACAGTATATCAAAAATACTCTTTAAACTAAACCAAAACTTAATGCAAATATGTAATGATGACTTGATGCTTCAGGTCTTTGAGGAGGGTATACTTGCAACATGAATTTTGAAAACATCTTACCAAATAAATATGACTGGTCAACCTTTCAAAAGGGGGGGGAAGAAAACCAAGCAACAGTTGTAATCTCATGCATTTGAGTACTTGTCAGTTGAACGCAAACCAGCTACATTAATGTCTGATATTCATAGTTTATTGGTTATGAAGTAAATAAACAGCCATGCACACATGTGATTTCCTATGATCTATAAAGCAAGCTGGAGCAAGAGAAATATGTACTATCTTCACTGAACAAACAGATCAAAGTATTACTGTTAAACTTAACTATCTAGTAACCAATGCATCAATAACTTCTTTGTTGTGGCTGAACCTGGCAGGTGGCTCAGCACCACGTAGCTGTTCACTAATTTCCCCCCCCCTAGGTGGAATGAGGAAGAGTATTAGAAATGAAATAAAACTCACAGGCTGAGATAAGAGCTACTTACTAAAAAAAAAAGTACAGATTAAAAATAGGTAAAGAATGTGATGATAAATATATATAGTGAAATATATTTATAAATAGCTATATACTTGCTACCTGCTGACTGATGCCCTACTAGCAGTGCTGTTTCTCACCCTTCGACTGACTGATACCTAGCTAATCCCCAAACAACACCTGACCCCTGCCTACTTCCTACAGCTTTATATTCTTCTGCATGCCCTGCCTCACTCCTATCAGCATCCTCATACTAAACTGAGGAAGCATGATCTGGTTGATTGGACAGTGAAGTGGCTGAAGGAAACAAGCCAGAGTTGTGGTTGATGGGACAGAGCCTAGTTGGAGACCTTTATCTAGTGGAGTCCCTCAAGGGTTGGTAATGGGACCAGTACTACTCAGTATATACATCAAAGACTTTGATAAGGGAGTAGAGTGTGCTGTCAGCAAGCTTGCTGATGACACAAAACTGGGAGGAGTGGCTGACATGCCAGAAGGCTGTGCTGATATCTAGTGAGACCTAGACAGGCTGAAGAGCTGAGTGTGGAGAAACTTAATGAAATATAACAAGGGCAACTGTAGAGACTAGCATCTGGGCAAAAACAACTCCAAGTACCAGTATGGTTGTGGGCTGATCTGTTGGAGAGCAGCATAGGGGAAAGGGATCTGAGGGTCCTGGTGGACAGCAAAATGACTGTGAGCCAGCTCTATGCCATTGGGGGCAAGAAGGCCAATGGCATTCTGGGGTGTATTAAGAAAAGGTGTGGTTAATAGGTTGAGAGAGGTTCTCTTCTCGCTGTTCTGCTCTGCTGAAACCATATCTGGAATATTGTATCAAGTTTTGGGTCCCTCAGTTCAAGAAGGATAGGAAACTGCTTGAGAGAGTCCAGTGCAGAGCTACAAAGATGATTAAGGGGGTGGAGCATCTCCCTTACAAGGAGAGGCTGAAGGAGCTAGGTCTCTTTAGCTTGGAGAAGAGACTGAGGGGTGATGTCATTAATGTTTATAAATATGTAAAGGGTGAGTGTCAAGAGGATGGGGCCAGGCTCTTCTCAGTGACATCCAATGATAGGGCAAGGGACATTAGGTGCAAACTGTAACATAGAAGGTTCTGTGTATGAGAATATGAGAAAAAACTTCTTCACGGGGAGGGTAGCAGAACATTGCAATGGGCTGCCATGGAGAGATTCTCCTTTTCTGGAGATATTCAAAACCTGCCTGGATACACTTCTTGTGACTAATCTAGGAGTTCCTGCCCTGGCAGGGTAATTGGACTAGGTGATCTTTCAAGGTCCTTTCCAATCCCTGACATTCTGTGGTTCAGTTAGCAGCAACCAAACATTAGTGTATTATCAACACTGCCTTAGCTGAAATCAGTGCACTCTTGTATGCTGTTAGAGTTGCACTTTTGAGTAAAAATATTCTTATTTAAATATTTTTGACTATTTTCACAACTTCATGCATTTGCAATTTTGGAAATATATTTATGAGCATTATCATCTGTGTCCCTCTAAAGTGTTTCTCATTTGCTTGAGGAAGACAGGGATAAATCATGGAGGCTCTGATTTTCTATAGTCTGGTGTCTGCTCTTTGAATGCTACCACAATACAATTATTGTAGAAGAATTTATTGATTATCTGAAAATAAGAGCTTACAGATGCATGTCTTTTCAGCTTTGTGTCCTTTTCTAACAAGATGACATGTTGGATACCATACAACTTATTAAAAATCTGTGTATCAGAGAACATCACAAAAATATCACATAGTTATCATAGACCTGCAGACATGGGGATTTAAAATCCTAGCTTGAATTATATTCCCTAGAGTAAATACCTGGCATGTCATTGCATTTACTGAAACTCTGTGGAATATGCTATCTAAGAATTTTGCTTTAAGGACTGAAAGTAGAATTGATAAGATGCTTTTATTCCCCCATGGTAAATGAAAAACAAAAGCGATAACAAAGCAGAGAACTGTAAGAAAATGTATGAGAGGCTGAAAACAACCAATACCAATTCTATCAACTCCCTTCCTCCCTTCCAAAAATTGCATGACATTCTAGATGCGAAACTTAGGGGAGCTCTTGCTTTTTAGCTTTTATTACATAAATTATGTCAAACAGAAAGAGGCAGCTTGAACATCAGAAGGTTAAGCAATGTTTTTTATCCACTGAACAGATACCAGTGTACAGTGGATGACATCTTGATTAGCATCTGCACTGTAGGCTTGTTGTCCTAGGCCAATAGATGAAGAGTAGTTTACTCCTGATATTAATGTATGTAAAGTTTCCATGACTAATTTAGTCTTTGGCCATTCTGCCAAATCTAATCTAATCAAAATAGGAATTTTACAGCACTCTTCACTGCAGTTCCCAAGTCCCTCACAGATGTTTTAAAATATTAGAATTTTAAAAATGAGAAGCTTATATTTCTAAAAATATAGATGTAAAGATAAATCCTCTCTTCTAACATCATTTGTTGCCCTACTAATTTTTTAACCACATTATTTCCTCCTGTTTATCTCATTATGTTTTTCTTTCCTTTTTTCTTCTTTCTAGTCTGTTATTTTTATAGAGGAGATTCTGTGAAATCATTGCAAGCAGTGACAAGGTAATTCAGTTTTGATGAGAAGTGTCTCCTAGGTATGCAGAATGTTTAACAAAACCAAAGCCTGAAGATTGTTCTTCAGTAAGTTTAAATTTAATGCTACACTTTGTCCAACCAGATAATCTCATGTTCAGTGTGTTTCATTGACTCCAGTGGACTTTGCTTGAAGTTGAGCAT
This sequence comes from Phasianus colchicus, assembly GCF_987193195.1. Taxonomy (NCBI): domain Eukaryota; kingdom Metazoa; phylum Chordata; class Aves; order Galliformes; family Phasianidae; genus Phasianus; species Phasianus colchicus. The sequence goes on along the minus strand of NC_143437.1, from coordinate 60,261,711 downwards.
ATATACACACATCTTTTTTGAATGTGTATTAAATTAATCATGTTAAATTAGAGTGGTTTATTTCAAAGTACTGTGGAAGATTTTCACCTATGAGGTCCATATTACCTAATGTGGACACTGGGATTCCTTCATTTACTGCTATAAACTGAAGTTCAATTGGTTGATCTTGTCACAGAAGGGTAATGGTTAAGATAGCTTTGATCTGTCTTGAAATCTTACTAGGTTAAGATCTGAATCTAGAATGCGATGTGAAATTCTAGACTGTGCTGTGTAAATGTTTTCAGCACTAGGTTAATATTTTTCCACCTGTCACATAGTGAATGTACTGTCACATTTTGTGTAGAGTTTGCTAAAGGGCAAACACAAATGGACATGCAGGAATAATGTATGGCATGCACACAAATTGTAAACATTAGTAAACAGATTTTGCAGAAACTACAGTGCAAGTCATTAAGAAATGTGAGCTTTGCAGGGAAGTCATGCTAAATTCTAACACTTTTTTTCCTCTAGTTTTTATCTCTAAAAACCAGTGAAGAATCGGGTTGAATTATTAATGTTTGAGTGGCAAAAGGGAAAATACTGAGGGCTAAGACAAAACAAATGAATGTGTGGGTGGTGAGAAACAGCAACGTTTCTATATGAAGGTAGAAACAGTTATCACAGATGCAGAAAGAGCTGTTTCCAGAGACAGTTAAAATGTCCACAGAAAATCAGCCAATATGTGATAATATTGCTAAAAGTGAAAGGAAGAAGATAAATACATGTATGGGGGAAAAAAATGTGACGTTTGCAGTCTACAGCTGTAGACTATTCAGCTTTACTTTCAAAGATAAATACAGCTGAGTTACTTCATCTTTCATGCCTAAGAATCTGAAATTTTCTTAGAGCTGCTCACTGTAGGAGTGGAACAAACACATGAGCTGAAGTACTTGGCCCGAGTTAATACAATGGTAATAAATATAGTGTGTGTAATAAGAATGAGAATTTTAAAGTTCATCAGAAAAATACTTTCAGGTCAATAACTTTGGGCTTTAGAAAAGATTTTTGAATTTCTACCAGGAAGTATAATAAGGTGATGTTGAGGTGTTTTTGTTTTACATTTATTTATCATTTCTAAAATTTGTGGGAATATTTGGCCCCTTTTTTATTCTTGAGCTTGCACATGAATCAATAAAGCCATCAAATCTTCTTGAATACTTGCCACAAAGCAACAGGAGTTTAAAGATTTGACTATAGATACTTTCTGTAATTTCCTTATTAAAAAAAATAAGTAGAAATCAAGTAAGTAGAAAGTAAGTACATATCATCTGTGGGGGGGGGAGAGGGGAGGAAGGCATTGAAGGCTGCTTCCCTGATCTTTCTTAGTGTAGCAACACAAGGCAGAAAATCTCATACTACTGGGAAATCTCTAAATATGCCAGAAGCAACTGACAAGTGTAAAGATATTCTTGGAGTACTGTAAAGCTACAGACAAGCTAAAAATAATAATAATAATTTCAACAGTATGTCTGACAACAGAATCAAAAGATAAAAGACACGAGTTCTGTTGTGAAGTCTCAGCTTTGAATGGAAATTTAGGTTGATATTTGTATTTTATTGCCCATTTGAATGACCTGCCCAGTATATTTGCATGATTTTTATCACATCATTCAAAAGAAAGCTGATCTAAACCAAATGTACTCTTATAAGTAACATGGGAATAGGTGCAGTTATTTTCTATTTCTTCAAATTAACTTTGAAGAGAGATAACATTAATGAGGCAGCATTTATACTGATGGTCTAATAGCAGTCATGTGAATGAAGTTAGATTTATTTTCCCCTTGATGGTGTCAAATATTACCACCAAGAACGTAAGTGAACTTTATTTGCAAAGTGGAGCTAAAGTCCTTTGTTATTATTAAAAAGAACTGTTTTTCTCATTTTATTCTTGCAGTAACATATTTAGAGTTTAATGTTTTAAAATTTGTTCTGTCTAGAAAACCTGATCACAAATCAAATGTCTGATCGCAGTTTAAATGTCATCATGTGAGGGTTTCTTTCTGTAAAACACCATATATTTTTCTCTAGAGGCATCTTAATAGGCTATGCAGTTTTCTCACTTGAGGATAATATGTAACAAGCATGAATAGAAATGCAGTTTCTTTTACACTGTGATCAAATCTCCAACATGTTATTTTGTGTTATTCATTATTTTTCTATCCTCAACACATCTCTTGCTTTGCTTTACCTTTAGAATTTTTTTACCCTGGTTAGATCTTCAGAATTATAGAATGTATTGCATAAGATTCATATCCATCCGGATATAGTCTTCCTCTCTGTATTTCCTGCAGTAAGAGTGATCTTATCTGTGAGATCATTACTTGATTAAGGTTAATTACCTTAAACAAGTAGGCTTAAAGTAGTTAACCTTAAACAAGTGCTTTTTAAACATTTAGACATCTGATCTTTTACATACATACATCCATCCTAACTGATCCTTAGTACAGAATCATTATTTATTTGTATCACATAATAGGTTCTTGATAGGTGCACATGACTGAAAGGGTTAGAGTAGGTCTCCTCTGCGTTGTTTAGAGTTGTTTTACCTCTTCATACACACGTTCTGACTTGACAGACTCTCATTTAGAAGTACAGTAGATCTCATAGCTATTTCCCAACTCAAACATTGTTTTCATGGCACTGTTCTTTAATAAATGTTTGTATGTGGAAGTGCCACAACCACTATGATATACAGAAACTCATCTTGGAAAAAGTATACCTATGTGACTAATACTCTTGCTATTTTCCAGATGTGAAAGTAAATGAACCCAAGATTGTTTGGTTGTTTTTTTGGGGGGCTTCTTAATTCCTGGGAATTACTGTAAAATGGGAAAATCAGCTATAATGCTAACTTTTACAATGTTTTTTTTGGAATTAAACCTCTTGTCTGAGGTATTGTATACTTTACATATGCAGTTTAGGGTCCATTGCTTTCTTACTTTCTAGCATGTAGCGAGCAGAGGAAGAGAACTAATCATTCTAAAGGTTATGAAATTTCTGGACAGCTGCAGTGTCTCTTTTCCTTTTCTTCCTGTGATCATCTTATTTTTATGCCAAATTCGTAAGATCTGGAATACTTTGGGTATGAAGAGGCATATGGGAAGGGACTGCATACTTGCCATGCTGAACATATAGTCTCACTCAGTCTGTCATGGCGGTGCTTTATACATGCTGGCTACAGATTGTTTTGAGGAGGAATTCTGAACAGGGCAAGTCATAACAGAGTGAAAAAATGTAGCTGACTAACATTGTTTTCTGAGATACTACTTTTCTGTAGTTAGGCAGATGTTCCCTTATCTTTCTTTTCCTGATAAAAAATGTTGCACTCTAGACTTAATTTCTGAAGGTTTATATATAGTGATATTTCAGTTTCCACAACAAAATAAGGTATTACGTTTGAAATCCCTCTGATCCAAACAATTGTATAAACTAGACTCTGGCTTCCTTCCAGTGGGAGTTAGGACATTTCATCTGCAATCTGCACTTGAGACCTTCTGTGAGACTTGCCATTTATTAGTTTGAATGCACAGCAAAAATATCTCATGGGATAACTTAAAGTAGATCCATTTCATTGCCTCCTAATACACCTTGAGTAGGCGGAAGCATCAGCATGCTTAGAACAGATTTGGAGTAAACAGGAGATGTGAGTTAGTTATCCATCCCAGATACACAGCAGCCTCTTAAAATATTTTACCTGCTCTCTGCAGCATTTTGTTCCAGATTGAGCATCATGGGAATGTCATTATGGCAATATGTTCTCGCTTCTTGGGAGAAGATAAAGTTGCCACAGCATTAATTCACCCAGACATAATCTTCAAAGGTTGGATCTAGGTATAGGGTGAGGGTGCTCTATCCCTTCCTCTCCAACCATTGATCCTCAGGCGGATATAGTAGCAGGTCAAATAAGACAAGTAAATGGTCAGTATGGAGAAGGACTTTGAATTCTAAAGGTGCCCATCTACTTACCCATCTATCTTCTCCCATGTAGCTCAGTTAACACAATGAGTCTTAAAATGAATCTGCATTGATACTTCTAAGCCAAGACTCTCCAATTCTTTTGGAACAATTCAGTTTGTCAGGGAATAGGTATTATTCTAATTTTGTATTTAGATGTATGCAGCAAGTCCATGGATGTCCTAGATTTTGATCTTTTATTTCAGATATTACTTTCATCACTTTTGTATTGAATTATGGTTCAGCAACTAAGTGATTGCAAACATAAGCTAATTGTTCTGTTATCTTTCTTGAAATTACATTAGTGTTCTAGGATGGAATCCAAATGCCATGAAGTTTTCTTAATCCTCTGACTAATTTCTTGCTGATTGCTACTGACCTAATAATGATATCTGAAAGTTTTATGTTTTTTCTGTAAAAAAATTATATTTCTCTTTATGGATTGTGCTTATGTGAGGCATGGATCCTGTCTACATTTTAGTATAATCTTTCTCTTCATCAATTAACTCACCACTTTTCATACCTTAAAGATTTTACAGTGTTATCCGGTAACCCTTTGTGTCTTATATAGGACAGTGTTGTCCTATTTACTTTACCTTTCGTTCACTACTTACTGTTTCAAAACTTCTTGTCTAAACATCTCTTGATATTTATACTTCAATCTTCCTTATCCTCTTTGCTTTGGAAACTTTCCTGTTTATTCTCTGTATTACTACTGTTAGGAAGTGTCTGTAATGAAGGTATAATGAGGGCATGAGAATTTATATTGACAAGGAGAGATGACCATCAGAAAGCAGATAATCCAGTTAAATTTCTTGTATATGAAAGGACAGCAGAGCTTTTCTATGGGACTCTGTTTCTTTTGAAGTATCATCAAAGAATGAGAACATATCTGTTGAATATTGCTCAAGTCCCAGCAGTGCATTTATTCAGTGTCTGAAGTTCTAAAGAAGGAAGGGGAAAAAGAAATGACTGGATCAGCTTATTGATTTACATAATGATTGTCAGGTTTGGGAATAAGTCTTTACACACGAACTTGTCTGGCATTTTCTGTTTAAGGACCTTGATATGAAAAAATATATCCTGATCTGGCTACAGATAAGTCTTTCAAACCAGTTATACCTGTGGCTATTTATTATTTTAGAGTTAAAGCAATTCAGCCTGATTTTCTGTATTAATAGAATACTATTTAAAAAAAAAAGTCAATGAAAAAATATTTCTTAGTAGCTATTACATTAATACTTTCAAATTATTCTTCCTTTCAATGTTGGTGTGAGATGTGACATGGAAAGAAAGAAGAAACAGATGCTGCAGGGCAACATTTCATTGTCCTCACTGCAAATCCTTCTACCTTTGTTTCAGTGCATAGTGGTTTCAAATTAAGGGGGTTGGAACTAGGTTATTTTTAAGGTCCCTTCCCACTCAAGCCATTCTGTGATTGAAAAAATTTCTCCATAAGTGTGCCAATGTGCAGCCATGCATCCCATGGCTGAGCTGCTGCCCCAAGGGTGCGAAATTCTGGGGCCTGTGGGCCCTCAGTCTGCCCTTTCCTGGCTTGGGCAGCTGGCACCCATGCAGAACTGAGACAGACCATCCTTTCTACACATGAACCATACAGAGAAGAGATAGGAAGCCATTATTTGCTTCAGGAGAAGATAGAGAGACAGCCTACAGAAGCACATATATTTGTGGCTAGTTTCTACTCCTGTGGTTTTGTTGCCTTGAGTGGCACAAATCTGTTTTGAGAGGTTGAGGGACTCTAACAGATCATGTATGTCAACATCACTCTAATGGTGTTTTAGTTGTCTTCAACGTCTCCTTTAAACAAAACAGAGGCATTTATACTTATGTACTAAGAGAAAACTTATCTGGGAGCTAAAAGAGCATTATCCTCCTGCTGTCATTAGCTCATGCAGTGGACACTGCTTATCACACACTAACTGTGGCTGCCTGCCTCTCTAATGCCCTCTACTCACAGTATAAATACAATTGTGAAAATACCTTCACACTCAATTATACATACACAGGAACAAAAGCTTATTAAAGCTGCAAATGCAACACTCAGGACATAGAAAATTCCAGAACTTAAGCTGCTTCGGTGATCTTTACTTAGTTACTTGTTTCTGAATTATGCTGCAGCATTAAATTACATGGTCATAGCAAGCAACTCCTTATTAGTGCACAACATGGATTTCTCTCACTGGTAATGAATAATGTGGTTGTCCTCAATGCTCCAGACTTATTTGTGACAGAAATTTCTCATCTCTAACATGAAACTAATAACTGTTACCTTACTCTGCTGGGGTCATAAGAAGGTAGTCCCTGCTTAAGGAATTTTCAAGAGCTGTAATAAGTCAACTTCCTTCCAATCTTCCAATATTTGAAGGGAGCATATAAACAGGAGGGGGTACAACTGTTTACAAGGGGGAATGTTTTTAAACTGAGACAGGGGAGGTTTAGGTTAGATATTAGGAGGAATTTTTTCACTCAGAAGATGGTGACGCACTGGAACTGGTTGCCCAAGGAGGTTGTGGATGCTCCATCTGTAGAGGCATTCAAGGCCAGGCTAAATGTGGCTCTGGGCAGCCTGGTCTAGTGGTTGTTGACCCTGCCTATAGCAGGTAGGCTCAAATTCAGTGAATTTTGAGGTCCTTTTCAACCCAGGCCATTGAATGATTCTATGAACTAGCTTAAGAAAATATGACAAACTTAATGTGGATGATCGTAAGTAAAGTCCAAGGCTGAAATGAGTGAAAGTGAAAAGAAACATTGAAAAGGAGAATCCAGTGAACCTCATCTGCTTGTGCTACATAAAAATAATTAACAATTGGCTGTTGATATAGCAACATAGATAACCTCTCATTCTCACTTTTTCTGGTTTTTTGGTGTTCTTCTTAAACTTCCTCTGGATGCATGGAAGCATTTTTTGTGTTATGTGAAATTATTATATTTGGACAGGAAATACTTTTTGAATTATCCAGGCAATCAGGCCAGTAGCATATTCTAATTTATTCATGAAACATAAGCATGAACTTTAGCTTGCATAGTTACTTTTTGCTTTCCCTTCCAATAGTTGCAATATTATCCCATTCAACTGAAGGCAACACCAATAAAAAAAAACAAGGTAGTCATAGTTTTCTGGGTGTTTCTGTGCTTATTTCTGTAAATCAGGAGGACCATGTACTTTATCTGACACTTTGAGATAGAATTGGAGAGGAAGAGAAACTTATTTTTATTATACTTCACAGAATTTAGAGTAATTCAATCCAGACTCTTAAAAAAAAAAAAATCATTGCCTTTCCAGTCAAAGTTATCAGTTTGTCATGCTGTTGTCTCCTGTCATAAAACTGTCATCACAGACTCTCTAATGTGGCAGTGCTAGGGGCACTAGTGAAGATTCTTGGCTCAGTGGTGCTCTGATTTTTGCATGGCAGGTTGAGTAGCTGCAATGAATGTTGCATGGCTCTTTTACCACATTGTTGGAGCTGCCATGCTTTTCATTGCTAGTGTCACCAAATACCATTTTCACATCTAGCTATATTCCCGCTCCATTTGAAGCGTCAGCTGCTTGTTCCCTCACTGTTGACCTTTCTTACCTCCTTATAATTTGTTGAGTTATCATCCTTTCAACAACTTGCTATTTTCTTTCTGAGAAGTACTCAGAAAGGGTCTGTGTCACACTAAGTGTTTGTTTATGAACATAGTGGACATGATTTTCCATCTAAACTGTGTATAGGGTCACAATGACAAGAAAGATCTGGAACAATCAAAGAACTGGGGAAAAAGCTGAGTTGGGAGGAATCCCTTAAGGATATGAAATCCAACACCTCCCTCAAAGCTAAGCAAAGACCCTCTGCTCCTTTTTGTGGGGGACTCTAGGCTACCCTCAGCCTCCACTGCTCTGGGCAGAACAAACCAAGTGACCTCAGCTGCTCCTCATACACTTTGCCTTCTAATCCCTTTACCATATTTGTAGCCCTCCTTTGGATGCTCTCTAAAAGTTCTATATCCTTCATATACTGTGGCGACCAAAACTGCATGCAGTTTCTGAGGTGACAATTCCACTTGAAGTTTAACTCCTTAATTTAAAGACTAAAGACTGCTATAGAATACTTACTATATTGTATTAATTTGTAGACTCATCTAAAACAAAATTTGACTTCTGTGCTCTCCAAGTAGTTTAATAACAGACAGAACCCGAGAACTTTATTCCTATATTCTTCTGTTTCTTTTCCTATTTTTTATCAGCGATGATCCCCAGAATTCAGATCTTTGATTTATCACTGGTGGTTCTTCTTATTTGTTGAAAATAATCAGCTTGTATCAGAAACAGCGTTGCCAGCAGGAACAGGGAAGTGATTGTCCCCCTGTACTCAGCTCTGGTGAGGCCACACCTCGAGTACTGTGTCCAGTTTTGGGCCCCTCGCTGCAAGAAAGACATAGAGGCCCTGGAGCGGGTTCAGAGAAGGGCAACTAAACTGGTGAGGGGTCTGGAGCACAGGTCTTATGAGGAGCGGCTGAGGGAGCTGGGATTATTCAGTCTCGATAAGAGGAGGCTCAGGGGAGACCTTATTGCTCTCTATAACTACCTGAAGGGAGGTTGTAGCGAGCTGGGGGTCGGCCTCTTATCTCATGTGACTAGTGATAGGACTAGAGGGAATGGCTTCAAGCTGTGCCAGGGAAGGTTCAGGCTGGACGTTAGGAAATACCTACTTTTCTGAAACGGTGGTCAGGCACTGGAATGGGCTGCCCAGAGAGATGATAGAGTCACTGACCCTGGAGGAGTTCAAGGAACATTTGGATGTTGTGTTGAGTCGCATGGTTTAGAAAGAACCATTGGTGATGGGTGAATGGTTGGACTGGATGATCCTGTGGGTCTTTTCCAACTTTAGTTATTCTATGATTCTATAGCTGATGTTGTAAATATTTCTTGTCAAAGCTACTTTGACTAGCTGCTTTCACCTTATGATTAGTACTGTGTTCTTTGTTGTTGTTTCACCACTGACAGTAGATATTTCCACAAACCATTTCCTGTTAAATTCTTATTTAGGTGGAAGATACTTTTTAATGCCTAAATAACTAAAAGAGTATATTTTACTACAAACTACTAATGTGAAAAAATTTCATTCTAAATAGCTGCAGCTTCTTCCTTTACCTTTATACCTAGGTCCAATATTATCCTACTGTTGCTGTTTGGTCTGATGCAGTTAAGGTTTCAAGGGAAGTTTGTGATCCTGTAACATGCAACTAGGAGAAAATCTTAATTTCTTTTGAAAGGTCGAGTAAAATCATGTAACAAACTGAAAAAGTACTACCCTTCTGTGAGCACGAAGTGTCATTCCTCTAAGCTATAGATTGCCTTAAAGTAATCTGTTTGAATTCTGAATTACTCTCAGTGTAATCCAGGTCCTGCATTTGCAGACCTTTCTTTGTTCTGAGTTTTGAATTAAGCAAAATGAGATGAAGTTGTATTTTTGCAAGGCTTTTTTGTCCTTTGTTTTAGTGATATGTACTGTTATTTAGTGCACAATACCAAAAACATATTCCTACTCTAGCATACTGTGTGAAATTTATTTTAAGATAAACTTTTAGTCCTTTATTTTATGCTGGGATTTATTTTGTAATGCATTTGCTTATCAGCGTCTTACTTGTAGATATTGCTGTCTTTGTCTACCAGTATCTTTTTTCTGAAAGAGATAAAAATAGATTTGGCAAAACCATCTTCAGTCAGTGCAAAAAATTGCACAAAGACATATTAGTATCTATTAGTATCTCAGCACTATCACTTCCTTCCACAAAATAAATGGCACTTTCAGGGTTACACAGGCTACTGATGCAAAACCTTTATTTGGCACTTCTGCATACTGAAACTGTCCAACTAGCTGATAAGTGGGCACTGTGCCATTGAAGCAGATGGGCATTGCTGTAGATAGCCAAAAGACAATGTATGTGCATCAAGTGTGGATGTTGGTGGCACACTTCCCAGTCAGTGATGTCTTAACGATTAAATGTCCTGAGTGTTTTTTTGCATCTGTAGTTACAGACGTGCCAGCCTTGCTCCTGGATGATCTTTGAAAATCTCTCCTGTTTTAAATTATAAATAACCTTTTGAGAATATTTGATCTTGAAGACCTGAGACAAGAAGGCTAAAAGCAAAGGAAACAGAAGAAATAATCTTTCCCAGTCCAAAACAAGCACATAATCTTACACAACAGAATTGAACACTGGAGCACCAGAGGAAGGACAGAGGAAATATTGTGATAGGTATTTGAGATGCACAGTGGAGAGAAGTAACATGTACTTCCAGAAAAAGAAAATCAGATACAGTCAGAAATGTGATGAACATAATTTTAGCCAAAAAAAAGAAGGGCTTGAAGACTATGACGTGAGTGAAAGAAACCTGAAGCCCTAAGGAACATTATACTAATCTTTGATAATACCCACCTTTATGAAAAATAATTTGACCAGCATATATATATAAACAAAGCTGTACTGCAGAATTACTCGGTTCCATCATTAGTGTATTCTCTGAACTGAAAGAAGTTAATACATGCAGTATCTTTAGCTACTTTTTTTTAACCAGTTGGAAGTGATGGAAAGGAATCTTCCTAAGATAGGCCAATGTTAAGTTTTCCTTTGTTTCCTAAATAATAACAAGCCAAACATGAAGAAACAGGTATAGCCTTCCTCAAGAAATTTTGTAACTCAGCTAATAGAAAATGAAAGTGTAATGTTTTCTGGTGCATTTAGGTAAGATCAAACATTAATTAATGAAGATATTTTTAGAATACAACTTCTCTGAATGTATGCTATCTGGTTTTGTTGAGTGATAACTATTCTTAGACAAAAACAGTATTACATTTTCCGAAATAAATTAGAAAATGAAGCCCATTCTGCACTAAATATTCTGTAAGAATGAGTGATTTATGAGAATTTATTTTTATTGTTATAGCTTCAGATTTCTTCTTCATCTCATTGAATTTAATCAAGATTTTAAAAAGCCACTCTGCTTTAAAACATCTTGCAATTTCAATATGCAAATCAGACAGTTTGGCCAATCAAGTGTACCAGAAGGAAACAAGGAACAAGCCATCCTTACCCTACTGTCTCCCCTCCATGTGTCTCACTAGTGTTGCTCAATAAGGCAGTCACAGACCCTGTGGTATGGTGGCAATCACACAGGTGTTCACTCTATACACAAGGAGGCATCTAACCCTGTGCTCACCGTACAATTTTATGAAACTAGTTTTTGTGTATCCAGAATCTGGCTTCATCCATTCCATCCATCTTAGTCTCCTAAAATAGGGAATGAATTTCAGGCTCCACAGGACAATTAGTTCTCAACAGCTGTGCTAGCTGGTGGTCCCTTTAAAGCTGAACACTTTGTAGAGCCTACTACTATATGTTTGTTTTCTCCAAAGACTGGGAGGTGACCTTTGCAGTTGACTTACGCTTTGATGGGAGGCTGTTGGCTGTTACCAGAGCCATCAGTCAGTGATTTTTGAAGTCTGTGTTGCTTTCCCCAAACCTGAGCCACAAACTCTCCTAAGCTTCTGCGCCAGCTCCCAACATTTTTTTCAGAATCTTGGAGTGATCTTAGGAATTTTTGAAAACTTATATTTTAGGAAAAAAAATCAGAAAGAGGTAAAGAAAGCACCTCTTTTTTTTTCTTTAATATACGTTGGCATATGAACAACAATAATTAAATTAAAAGCATGTGAACTCAGTGGCAACGCTCCCCTTTGCTTTGAGTGTTGAAGCGTTCTGTCAAAGAAAATTGAAGGGGAAAAGAAAACTGGATAGCTGTGTATGAGTCTCATTTTATCAAAAAAAGATCTTGTACGTTGCTTAGTTTTAGCAAGAATTTTGATGTATTCACTGAGGGAGATGGATTCTCTTTATAAATAGCTGCAGTTGGCACTCAAATACTGGGACATCAATAAAAGAATCTAGATAAATGTCAGTGGAGTCCTCTTCCTAGCAACAGTATCTATTGATTTTATTTTTTGCATTCTGTTAAAACTGAACACTAGAGGAATTCTGAGTGTACTGATTTGTATTTTTAATAAGGAGCTTAAATGCACACAGCTGCTAAAACCTCCATTAAAATAAACTGTTCAGTGTCTGAATTATCATCACGATTTTTCATTAAAAGTATTTCTGAAAGAGCCAGAGACACCAAGGAAGAACTCATTTTACTTTTAGCTCTACAAATACACTGATGCCTGAAGAAAATTACAGGGGCCAGCATCCAGGACTCCCACCTTTCCAGTCAGAAGCACTTCTCATTAGGTTACAGCAAGAATATATTACTCATGTTTATTTTTATCTAGGCAAGAACTCCTCACTGTCTTCCTGTGACTGCACCTCTTGTAGCTCAAGCAGGAGAGAGAAATAGTGTTCCTATCAAGGTCTGGTTGCTCAGCAGAGTGAGTTCCACCTAATTCTGTAGGAAACAGTAACTATACTGATCACTGTGTCAGACACACAAACTCTGAGAAAATCCAGGGCTTCAAATGGTATCTTAAGATTGGATGAAATAGCAGAGTTTCAGAAATTTTTGTCAAAATAATTCTAGCCCTCATGCTGGGAAACCAAACAGACTTAAAAATCACATAACTTTAGTTTCTGTGTTGACTATAACATGAATTTAATAGTTGATAAGAACTGCTCAAATAAATAAAATAAGCTGCTAGAAATAGCTTTGAAATAGTATGAAATATTAATCTAGGATTACAGGTTTTTAGACCTTTTACAACATTGATTTCTAGTGCAAGGAGCTCTTGAGGTAGACCCTGGCAGATTTATGTTGAAATTGAGCTAGAGGGGTGGAAGAGGATCAAAACAGCCTAGTGTTAGGGTTCAGCATCACCTGACCAACTCAAGCTATGTTTTGAAAAGCAGAGATTTTTCTGTAATTCTGATTTGGAGCAACCATTTGTAGCTCTATTTAAGTGAAAATTATTTGTATGTTATTTTCCTGTTACTTGCATTTAATTAGTCATTTCTGTTTTGAGAGATTTTTTTTAATCTCTATCACACAATCAAATAAAAGAATGATTAAAAATCAAGCAAAAAAACTGAGTGAGTCACATATCTGTCCATCTATGAATATATGTATTATGTGTATGCAGCTGGTTGGATATTTACTGAGTTGCAATAAATTGTGTTTGAATATTTGAAGTTTCTTATTGGTGTTATGTTTCAATACAAAGATCTGATCAAAAGAAATATAGGAATTGAATGATAAGTGTAGCAAAACCAATTAAATATGTACTTGTATGTCAGAAAAATAAAATAAGCACGTCCTGTTAAGAGTTTTGCCTCACCTTTTTTCAATATATGAAATATTGTTTAAGAGGGCCATGAGCTTTAATATATGGATTGAGAAGAAGCAAGCAAAAACAAAAAAAAAAACTTCTGTGCTTCTGATTTGTAAGAAGAATGTCAGAGCAGTTTGTAGGGTTTTTTTTGGTGTAGGTTTTTTGTTGTTTTTTTTTTTTTTTTTTGCTGTTTAGTTGCAGAATAAATTCATTTGGGGATCAAGAATATTTGTAACACCCTGGACTGACATAGTAAGCTGACTGAACAGTAGAAAATGATAACTTAGGTATTTCGATGGGCTTATTTTTATGTTTTGGACATTCATCCCTTGAGCACTGTGCAAAAAGTAAACATTTATGATGAATAGGGTGATGACACTGGGACAATATTGTGTACCTTTCTCATGAAGGTTTTATAAATGGGCAGATATGTCTTTTTTTTCACGGGTTTTTTGAATGCAAGTTTTGTATTTTGTCTGGAGAGTTATATTTTTGATTGTACAGTTGAATGTTGGAAAAAAAACCAACAAAAAAACAACAATACAGTACCCAAAAGAAGATGCCATATTCTCAAGCTTTTCCACTAAAACCTAAAGAGCTTTGAGTCTTAAGAAACAGAAAACGGACAGATGAGTGAATCAAGTTAAAGCAGTAATGGAGCATTAGTATGCTTAGGATACAAAGAACAGTAGTTCTTAAAAGATGTCTCTTCAGAAGTCCTTTGTGAATATTTTAAACTGTTGATATTTTAAATTGTTTGCTCTTGTTTGCGTGGAAGAAAGGCAGTGAGTGTCTGCATAGCACACTGTGCTTCTGTTTCATTTTTGATGTCACAGGTTTGAGATTTTTTAATGGGCTTCTGTGACATTGGGAATTTTGCCTCAGAGGACTTCAGCTTCCAGACAGCAGGGGTGGAATGATCTGTGTCAGATGCTGAGAAATGAACTCAGTCCTGGAAGTGCCTTTCCTCTCAATTGACTGTAATGGGGATCTAGACATTGCTCAGAGGAGGACATCTGCACTGCAGACATCTAAATGTGGGCAGATGGTGCCACCGGCAGTAATGTGCTCTGCAGAAAACCAGCATCTCTTATGCAGGAGTTGGAACTGTGTCTTCAGAAAAAGTAACTCTACTATGCATTCTACGTTTCTGGCACATCAGAAAATGGAAATAAAATAGGAAAAGATAAAAGATAAAAGAAACTCAGTGAGTCCCACCCAAGTGATTACTTCTTGGCTGTCAGTAAAAGGGGAGGGATGAGTGCACATCACAGCATTGTGCTAAGCCCTGGGCTGTCCCTTCATCTGTTTGTAACCTGACCAGAGCATGCCTCAGCTTTTTTCTTGCCTTTTATGCTTAAAAATCCTTCCCACACACACTTAAGTAAAAATAGAGTTAATACATTCCTATATAAAATCAGAGCTTATAACTGAGTCCAAGGAGCTTGAATTTTTTAAATATAGCCAGTGGATGTATAGAAGCCTTCAGGAAATAATTTTAAGCAGTACTTGCTCTGTATCTGCAAGCAGCGATTGCTTAGGAGTAAAAAACCAATCCAACAGTAATTTTCCTTTTGGTGTTGACCAGTTCTGATGTACTTGACAGTTCAGCAGCTGTCTGTTGGGTTTGACAGAGGACAGTAATTATTAAAGTGTAATGTAAATGAAGTAAAACATAATTTTTTTCTTAACTAGAGGGAGCAAAGGGAAGGTGAAAATACATATTCATTTATGACTGATGGAAGGGTGAAAAGCCAAAACCTAGTGTGCTGGAGGGTTAAAATGTTCCTTGATAAACTCAAGTATATGAACTAGACTGTCATTGTAATTTGAGTAGGAAAACTCAAACTATTCAGAAATGTATCCTACAAAATCAATACATATTTGCTTGTCAGCAGAAACTCATAAAGATGAACAGTGCTCTGGCAATACAGCCATGATTAAAAATGTGAAAACCAGCAAGAAAAAAATCTGATGATAGTTAAGCAACACTAGCGCAAGCTACAAGCCTTAGCAACTAACAAACAATGAAAAGATTCAGAGCTCTGTCATTCCACAAGATCTTGCTAGTACATTCAAGGAAGAAAATAACATTGAAGTTGGCCTCAATGCATAAAGTCCTCTGCTGCCAGGAACATTGCTATTTGTTGTCAAGGCTACTGGCTTTGGCCTTGAGCTCTTGTTCATTGTGGGCTGTAGATAACTGCTGTGCAGGACAGACTTTCGTCTAGATCATTAAAAGCAGAGCGTGGTTGCTATTTGTGTTTTGTTGCTGAGAGTAATGTTTTTGCTTTAAGCAGAGATGTATTCAATAACTAAATCTCTCCTGGGTGCAGATTTTGCTCCTGATTACTATCTGGAGATGCAGTGGTTCCTAATGTTTCTCTGCACCAGAAGCTTCTCACTGAAGGCTGGTTCCTTCCAGCCACCAGGTCTAGACTCAATGCAGTACCACAGTGCCTGAACCCTTCTACATAATTTCTTGGGGTGACGACTCTGGCAGTGGAAAAGAAACAGCAGAACAAGGTGCATATTAAATTAGAGAATGGTGCCTACTAGGTGGCCATGTGAGGTCACCCTACAGGCTGCTGTGATTGCCACATTGGATGACTTTCTCCTGAGTGAGTCTGGGAGGTCTTTTACTCATCTCAGGAAAGCGGAAACAAGAAAAATGGAACTTTTGCTTTTTGATTCTGAAGAGGTTTAGACAACACCACAAAAGTTTACTGTAATTAATCAAAGGGGCTTCCTGTTTAGGAATGCCTCTACCAAATATTAGCTTTTTCTGTTTCAGAGGGACCTTTCAAAGATAAGCAAAGATATAGACACCTCAGAGATTAATCAAATGAATCAAATGTTATCATTAACTTTAGATAGCACGTTGATGACAAGAATTACACTTGTTATCAGAACTTAAAGAAAAAAAAGTTAAGTTTAAAAACTGTGTTTTTAAGTGATATATCTTCCTGGCCAGGGGAAATTAAAGGAGAATAACTTCAGAAGCAAAGATAATGATAATTGCGGGCAATTGTTACTGTGTTACTGGGAAGAGATGCTGGATTCAGGTTGATCTTAGAACAACTCAAATACTGTTGCCTAGGTAGCAAAAATAATCCAATCTTTAATTCCTACAGTAAATGTCATTTCATTTTAGAGATGCTCTTAGGATTTAATTCTTTGGTTTTGGTTTTGCTTTCTTCGCCTGAATTAAACATGAAAGTGTCTGAGGCACTCTATTTTCAGTTTTGGAGGAATCTAAGACTAAAGTTATACATTTGTAGAAAGAAAATATCTAGCAAATCACTAATCACTAATAATGATTCAGTTTATTGCTGCCTTTGAATTGCATAAGTGACATCTTCTAGGTCTGGAGCCCTTGTATCTTTCAGTCAAATATGATTGAAATTGACTCACATATCCAAAAGCAATTGGAGTGTAAGAGAAATGTAAGGCAAAGATTTGTGAGAAGAATGTTTAAATTTAAATTGGCTCATAGCTATCAGAGTTGCTTACAGTCTGTACTTGGAAAGTATGCAACGTATTTCTCCTTTAGCCAAAGTAACCACAGTGAGTTCTAGTGACTAGCTCTGTGTCAAAGGCAGTAGTGAGTTATCTTGAACTTCAGTTCTGGTGTCCTCACCACCATTTTTCCAATTGGTTTATGAAATTAAGTCTAGTTATTTGATTTCTGTGGCCATCACTTTCACTTTTAGTAAACTGGAGATAGTGAACCTTAGCCAACTTTGGAATGTGAAGAGAGTTATATGCATTAGTACTATTACAAGAATTTTAATACTTCAGATCTCCTCTTACCAGAAAGAGTGAAAAGGCATCTTAGGATATTTTGTGATAATTAACAGTAAACATTGAAACTTGAAAGTTACGTGGTATCAATAAATCATGAAGTCATTCTTCTCATAATCCCTTATAGATTGTTATAATACTTTTTTTTTAAATGAATGGTGAATATTCTAATATTGAGAGCTTTCTATATATAATTTCTTTTCTGAAAAGAATACCTTTTATGGATTGGCTACAACTTTGCTTAGAAAGGAAACATTCAAGCTTCAGCTTAGCATCCCAGCTATACCACTTTAAATCACAGATTTACATAAAAATAATAAGCAGTGTTGTCATTGCTATACCTCCTGTCAGTATCTCATGCTTGGTCAAGTGTGTTCATCAAGGTTCTTGTCTTCTTGAAATATGACTGCTGTAACATCATGGTGGCTTCTGTCAGATAATGCAGCTGTCTTGAGCTCTCACATATGAGGAAAAAAAACCCAAAACATCTATAGCCCTCTGACAAACCCTTAAAAAAAAATTGTGTTTCTAATTAGATACATATAATAGAGAGTACCACAGGGATTTGTTCATTGTCACAGACCTTCAGAGCTGAATTTCTATAACAGTTTGCTGAAGCACATAGACAACAAGAGGCATTTATGACTGTGTTTGATCCAGAGAGATAGGTTAGATCTGAAGCACCTGAAATAAGAAGCAGTGGGAAGCAGAAGCATCCTTGTATTTCGAGATAATTATATTCAGTTTATCCGCAGAATTCAGGCAGCAAACACTTATATAACATTTCAGAAGGAAGCAATTTAAAAAAATACAGTTAAGAGATATTTTTAAACCTCATCTGTAGTCCAATTATAGCAGACAATTATTTAAAAAGTATATCTAAAAGACAGATAAATTTTCCTTTTAGAGAGAATGGGGATGTGGTTGCAACAGGAAATAGACTATATAACAGCAAAGAGAACTTTCATTTCTTCATATAAACATATGACTATTTGCTAAGAGAAGCAGCTCCAAAGTACCTTGGAATTCTCTGCTAAATGTGCTGTGCATAGGAGCTTTTTCACAATATTTGGAATCAAGTGAAAAATGGCATGATCAAGTTTTGCTATTAATGGACTTTGAAACATAGTAACTTACTTAAAATTAATGGACTTAACGTTTCTCTTAAAAACAAAACAAAAAACCCCCCACAAATCTGAGGAATTAAAGGCATTGAATCTGATGCAAAACAGCACTTCAAAGAGAAATGCAAGAAGAATCCCGCATAGGTTGTTGCTGAATTTAGAGAATGAGATCGTCATTCATGACAAACAATGGTTAGGTGTATACTATCTACCTCTTACAAAATTATATATTCTGAAGTGTTGTCTGCTTCATCAGAGGGTGATGTAAAACAAAGGAAAGCAGAAAAATCCCAATAATGCTAAACATAATTGAGAATCGTAGCTTAGCAAAATTTAACCAGTCCATTTTAGAGAAAAGACAACCAAACATTAGTTCTATGAATACTTGACAGAAATGGGTTGCTAATATAAAATGAGGAAATAACCTTCAGCTGTAACAGGTAGAGAATTGTGTCACATCTTTGTCATTGTATTTCACAGATATGCAGTACCATGAATGTAATGAAATTAGAAAACATGCAGAGTTGAATTATGAATAACTAGAGGATAGTAACAAAAATCATTAGGAAGAACAGCTGTACATCCAAAGGTTGTTAAAGTTGTTGCTCTTACCAGTGTCAATAGCAGCTCAAACTTTGTTACCCATGATCCTCCAGCAGTACAGAAAGGAAATGTAGTTTCTAATCCCAGCACACGAGGTGTTCTGAATAGAAAATACATTAAAGCATTGGACAGAAGGAGGAAAAATATACTCCATAACTCACATGAATATATGCAAATAAGAATTTCAGTAGCACCAGTGAACAAATTCTGAGCATGAATACTCGTGTTATACGTTGTAGTTAAACATAAAAACAACAAAAAAGAAAATGGCAGTTAAAATTAGTTTGATCCTGAGGGAGCTCCTGAATAATTTTTAACTGTGATTTGGAATAACACAAAATATGTTTGTATATGCAGCTGTTACAACTGAGGAAAATCTCTACACGTTTTGTAGAAATAACATATGTATATATTCTTGAGAATAAAACTAAAGTGTTGTGAAGTATGGTAACTTCAACGATACATTGATTTATTCTAAGTTAGATATTTGTATAACCACTTAATAAATAGCTCTGTGCTTCTCACATATAGTTGATATTACATGCCTGTCTTGGAATTGCAATGTTCCCCATTTGAGCAACAATCATAGAATCATAGAATTTCTCAAGTTGGAAAAGACCCACAAGGCTCATTGAGTCCAACCCCTGGCTCCACACAGGACCACCCAAAGTCTGAACCCTATGTCTGGGAGCATTGTCTCAGCACTCCATGAATTCCAGCAGCTCAGGACCATGCCCACTACCCTCTGAGGCAGAGCCTTTCCCTAACCCACATTTGCCCCTTCCCTGATACAACTCCTTGTGCCCTTCGTACTGTCACAGAGAGCAGAAAATAAGAGAATGAGATTAGTCACATGTTTGAAAGCAGGTCTACAATCTGCTTTCTCAGATACAGATTTTCTGGTGTGACCAAGTACTCATTAGCTCATGCTAGACTGCGTCTATGAAAGACAAGAATTTGTTCTTGATTCTCTTTTATATGTAACATTTTATTCATATGCACAGTATCTACTGTCCGTTTTTGAGTTGCATTGAACTGAGGGTCTAGCAAAATACTGTTAATTCAGCTGACTCTAAAATCACTAATGCATCATTTCTCTCTTGCTCTTCTACAGTATGCTGTCTGGCTGATCCTTTGGGTTTCATGGAACGTGTTCGTTATCTGCTTCTATTTGGAGGCTGGAGACCTTTCAAAGGTAATTTACCATCAGCTACATTTAAGTCATGGGTACTGTGTTAACATGCTTCAGTTCAAAGGCTGTCTCTTCTGTATTAATCACTAGGATAGTGTGATAGAAATTTAGAGTATTCTAGATATGTTTGAAACCTCAGTCCTAGACACCTTCTGATGCCCACTACAGCAATGGCTTATGTCTTTTAAAGGAAAACTGCTTCGCTTGTTTTCCTTCCTTGTTTGAAATACAATTTGCAATACAAATTTCATCTGGATGAGAAATGCAAATTAGTGATTTCACAAATACAAAAGATTATTATCTCAAGAGTAAACAATTTTTTTTTATTATTTTTATTTCTTACTGTTCAGCTTGCTTTTTACTTAGCTGGATTCCTTCCAGGGGTCTTGTACCACAGCATAATAATTATAAAAGAAAGTATAATCATTAAAATATATGAAGTGCTAGAATAGATTGTTATTTGGCTCTAGCAATGTTTTTTTAACCTTGTACTTTTTATACAAATGTTATGACTGAAGACTTCAATACAGTAAAAAAAAGACTGCAGGAAAAACATATTTTTTTTTAAAGAATGATGTATTTATATGGTTTTATTGATACTGTAAGTGACAATACATAAAGTGGTAATTGTTAATGCACTCAAACCACCATTTCAAATCAACCCCCCTCCCCTTTCTAAAGTGAGCCCAGAGGGCTGGCAAATGGTGGGATAAAAGATTAGGAGTGGTAAAAAGCTTTGACTTAGTCTAAATATTACAGCCCATGCTGAGTTATGTTCACAGTGGTGTGAACTGACCATCATGTTGAATCCTACTTGTGAAAGAAACTACGTTCATCTCTCAACTCCCATATTTAATTGCCTTTCCCGAGTAAAGGAATTTAGACTAACTGTAAGTTACAGATGTAATTCTCTGATCCTTTGTGAGTTACTGATGTCTTATGATGCAGTTAACACTTTTATCGGAAGAATGAATGAGGTAAAGATACTTCCATACTTATATGTTCTATCAAATCACCCCCAAATTGTAGAAAATGCTGAAAACTGGGATCGTTTAGACTTGTGTGTTCAAAAGAAAGTCATTTCCTGAGGCTCTAAAATAATTTTTTGCAGGTAAACCAATGTTACACTTTTGAGGGTTCATACCTTCAGATAAGAGTAGCTTCATTAAGATCTCAGCAAACTTATAGTAAATACAAGACTTTGCATATAGTGTCTTCTATTGGCTCAAAATGTTCTTTATTACTAAGTGAACTGATGTCTGTAACAAACCCAGCACCTGTTGTACCATTGCACTCAACCCATCTTCTCCACCTGCTCATTTCAACCACCTACATTGTTTAACTTGTAAATGTTGGGATGCTCATAATGTATTGAGAAGTGAAAGGGGGTGGGAAAGAAAGTAGAAACTAAAAACACCTGTTTGACGGTATTTTAATTAGAATAAAATTAGCCTAAGAATACTGGTAATTGCTGCTTGGAATAAAATCAGGCCAGACAACAATGCCTACACCTGGAACTGTTTTCTTCTGAAGACTTCAACTATGTGATCTGGTCTTTCTCAAACAGCCATGTGCTTCAGGTATATATTTGGCTGCAGTTAAACTGTTTATTTGGTCTATAGAGGCATTATTTACTTGGATGTGATCTGCCTGAGAATATCCAGTTGAGTACATTTCTCTACTTTAGGTTTTCAGGCCAGTAGCATTACTGAAGAGAAGAAGAAAAGCAAAAGTAAACTGAAAACGGATTTTGGAAATGGTTATAGATTGACTCATTGCCTACAGAAGTCCTAATTCACATGTGAAACAACTTTCTCTTCTCATTTCCAGCTGTGTGTGGTACACCAAAATGTCTCCAAATAATCAAATGTTTTGCAAGATTTAGGGCTTAGAAATATGTGTACAATAGAAAGGTACCCAACTATTTGGACAGACGAAGGTTATCCTCATATTCTAGATCTTTTAAAGGCTCCAACTGTTTAATATAAATAGACATCTAACGAAACTGAACATTTTTATATTTGTTTCTCAGTTATATTCACAGGTCTTGCACTGAACCTCCTTTATTATTTATATTCTCATCAGGGAATAACTGCAGCTTAAAATCTGTAATGGTACTCCCATGTATTATTTTTTTTTTTATGTTTGAAATGGCACATAGAACTTTGAAAAAAAACTCTAGGTCTGAAATGGTTCTAAATAGAGAATAAAAAATAACCTTTAAGTAAGTACCAGAGGGATGCCTCTGAGGCTGTAAACCATAAGAGAGGAGCCTGCACAGCATGGTTTTAGGAATTGATAGGTTAAAATTACAGCCTAATAATAGTTCAACTGGGTATAGTTTATTTTTATATGTATAATTTATAGCTTTCTGCCAAGGAAAAGAAAAGCTTCCTTTTCCAAAAGTTTTGAGAACAGCTTTTATTCTATGTGTACATATACAAATTTTTCCACTTTATCTACAGATACAATGGAGAAATCTTATTTAAATTGTTAACATACCTTATTAAAATACACTTTTTAAACAAGTTATGCAGACAGGAGATCATGACATTTTTATGACTGTTCCTTATTACAATGAAATGGGCCTGTAAGGACTCTGAAATTTTTAGAACGATAAGATAGTGTTGTCTGAAGAGGCTGAGAAAGCTCAAAGCTCATTGTGAATAGCCATGCAAGTCTGTTTACATGCTACCATTACAGTCATATATATGCTGTGGAAAATGGCATTGCATTTTCCAAGTATTTTCCAACTTTCAAGCATAGTTAATGCCTTTGCTAATGCTCTTTCACAGCAAGCTGGAATATTTATGTCTGAGAAGGTTTCTAACAAAGAAAGTGCAATCAGTTTTTCTTAACCTTAATTATTATGTGGATCTGTGAATGAATAGCTAGAGAACCGACTTCTGAGACTTACTTTTCAGTGTCACACTTCAATAATATTTAATTAGTCAGTGTTACTATGATTTTTGGTGAGTGCCATTCTCAGTATAAGTAAGACTTTAAGCTTTCAGGATCTCTAAGTGGTCATATTTATTTTGGCCTGTGGCTAAGTCAATGTAGCATATGAAAAGCATAACCTTTCATCTTAAATGAAACAAATCTGAAGTACTAGTGAAATGAAAAAAAAAAAAAAGGAAAAATAATAGAAGGCGTATATGAGAGAACCATGGTGATTCGATGACTTGTTTAAATATACCAGGAAAGAAAACAAGGAACTAGATTCAGCTGTCTTGGAAGAAAAATAAAAAACATTAAAAAAAAAAAAAAAAAAAAAAAAAAACCTAAAAAGTTAAGTCTGCCCAGCACTTCTGACCTTCTTCAGGCAGAAGTCTCATTTGCATCTCTGTGACTAAGCTACAACCTCTGAATAAAGACCCTCAATAAAGAGTGTTGCAAATGGTCATGTAATGAAGAAAGAGCACCGTTTGCTTCAAGGCTTTTAAAAGCTTCTGCTAATGATGCTTGTGGATCCCACAAGCAGCAAAGAAGCAGAATAAGATCTATTGAACTCCCATTCTTAGTTTACTGGACTTCTTTTCTGTAAAAAATGCATGGCTAAGGTTGTGAGTATGGGTAGATGTGCTGCTGTCAGTTACAGGAAGATAAGACAGAAGCTGGATAAGGGGAATCAATTAGGATCAGGGTCCAGAGCAGCCCTTATGCACATGCTCTCAACCTCATCCCAACACTTAGGTGGGGGTCACACACAGGAAGAGCCCTATGTGACCAGATGCAGGAGCTCTCCTCTCACTGTAGTCTCCATGATTCCATGTGAATGTGACCAAGAACAGTTTGTGCTTTCACGGTTGCAGTTGACATAGTTTCTGTTTGGGTTTCTTGACACATATCTTACTTTTTCTGAGTAATATTGAAAGACATTTAATGTATTAAAACATAAGATTATAAGTAGTTATGTTTTCTAACAGAAAAGTTAAGTGTCTGAATGTCAAATGCTGTAGTATGAAAAAATGCCAGAATTAGGGTTGCTTGCATAAGCATAATTTAGCTCTCTCTGTACGTTTTTTTTTATATAGCTCTTAATTATGAGGTCACAATACTTTTCTTAATCTCTGTACAGCTTGGCCTATTTTAGAGATGAACTGGGTTTGGGAATTTAGTGATGTTGCCCATACGGCATCATACTCCATGGATTGCAGTAATTAGGAAAAGCTAAATAAAGGAAATAAATATATTGTGCTTTTCTTACTGTGTACAGCCATTACATATTATTTTCTTCTCAGTGGTCAGTATGTAATTCATTTCTGTATTCCAAGAAAGTAAATCCTGTTTTTCGACTCCGCTCTGAAAACATGTAGAATGTTATGAAAGCTTACATATAAAATCATGGCACCTAGAAACCCTGAGTGCAATGGTAGTAATATTTACGTAGCTTACCATGTTTACTCAAAGCCTGATTTTAGTACTTGTTCTACCAATCTTTAGATCTACTGATCTAAAATATTTATTTTAGATGAATACTAATTTGCATTCAACTGAAGTTACTTCCTTTGCTGTCATTCCGTGAGTTGCACAGAGTTGACCAGGAGCATGAAGGAGTAGGAAAGATTAAAAAAAAAGAAAAAAAAAAAGGCAAAAAACCCCCACTTATTTCATAATTTCACTTTTAAATATGATACAAAATACTGAATGGATTGTAGGTATTAAAATTTAAACTAAATAAAAATATGTAACTAGCTTGTTTTCTGCTAGGAGTTCTAAGAGAAATCAAATATTTCTGAACACATTTTCTCCTACCCCCCCTAAATATGAGAGCTGCTCCAAAAGTAGAGTGTTGTCTTTTGTTATGTTGGCCCGTGACATCAGAGGTGGGTGTTGGTGGTATGGCAGTTGAGACTGAACCTTCCAACCAATATTCCACTACATTTTTCTGCTGTGTGAGAGATGGCAGCAGAGGGGCCGTCTGATAAAATGGCATCTGATGTGGAAGTACATATGAAGCAAAGGTGTAGAATTGAATTCCTCCATGCGGAACAAATTGCACCCACTGACTTTTGACTCTTGCTGAATGTTTATGGGGACCAAGCAGTAGATGTGAGTACAGTGAGTGGGTGGTGCATTTAAGCAGTGGTGACAGCTATAGTGGGTCAGATCTGCTGCAGATTTTTTTTGGAAAGTGGCGTGCAGGCTTTTGTTTATTACCTATGCCTTAATGATGGTGACTTGAAAAATAGTGTTTTGTAGCTGAGAATTTTCTCTATCAAATGATGCTATTGTGCTCTTTGTATCTGTTGTAATTGCCATGGAAATAAGCATGAGGCTTTACTTTCAGAGGACCTAGGTAGAAGATAACTTACACCACAAATTTGCAGTCTAATTTGTGTTGGAAGAGTCTTCAAGTCAGTTGATCCAACCTCATACTCAGGACAGTACCAAATTCAAAGTTAGGTGAGGTTGCTCAGAGTTTTAGCAAGCCGAGTTTTAAAAACTTCTAAGGCTGGAAATTTTACAACTTCTTTAGTTCTAAACTGTTTACATTGTAAAATATTTTTCCCTGATATGTAGCTGAAATTTTTGTTTCTACAGTCTGTGACATTGCCTCTTGTCCTTTCATTGTACCTCTGAGAAGATTTGTGCTCCTGCTCAATTTCCTCTCTTTTGCTTTTAATTGAATTTAAGTACTTCAGGTTTCTTTTTGACTGTTCTGTATATGAATTCTTATATCTAGCCATAAGATTAGTGTACTTCATAAGGAAAGAAAAAATCTAATTATCATGTCATAAATAATCAGTTCACTTTTACAATTTCACATGCTTTATTATGGGAGAAAACTGAAGGGTCTTTTATATATTTATATAAATATTAAAAAATAAAATCTACATATATATATTAAAAAAAAAAAAAAGCTATATAATAGCTTAAGGAAAATGCAGAAAGATAAGTTATCCTTATTATCTAGGAGAAGTAATACCAGAGGTTTCAATGCTTGCTGCACTTCCAGCCAACAGAGAAATTGCAACAGTCCTACATTGCTAGTAGGGATAAATGGGGGAGAGGAGAGGAAATGTGAGACCCATATTTCCTTCCAGTAGTCCTTTTGTCCCCACCAACTTTTCCAGCAAACTACTCACCTGCTAGTATTTTTCTATTTCAGCATCCAAATGCTAGCAAGATCTCTTCCACCTATCTGTCTGACTTTCATATGCCACTGCTTAGATTGATACTTAGGAGCTCTGAAGTGCAGTTTATATCCATATGCAAATTAACTTCAATAATGCAAATTACTTCAGGATATGATTTGCATAGCTTGTCACTCATGCTCCTTAAAAACATGTTGGCTCTGAGTGCTGAGCACTTTAAGCAGCTAGTGTACTGTGATTTTAAAGGAATAGTATGTAGCCTTGGTGAAGCTAATGAAAGAAACAAAAGAAATGGGTCATTCATCTTCAGTGTAAGTCAGCTGTAGCAAAGCAATGAACTTGGCAACAAGGTTGAATGTGCACTAGTTAGAAATTCATTTGACGTTACTTTATGTCAATTAGTATAATTGTTATACTTCTTTGATTTCGCATTTACTAATTATTTTTGTAAGGCAGTGGTCGTTAACAGTTAAATGTCAATGTTGTATGTACTCTACTAAAACAACCTGCGGGATGTTTAATTTTGAACATATTACCTTCCTTGGATGTTGTTTTAACAGATGTCCTGTTAAGATAACAGAGAAATTAAATTAGTTTTCAACTCAAAGCATCTGGTTAACTTTGTAGGTAAATGCCTTTGAGCGGTAAATCTGACCAGGGTTTTCAGATAAATAGCTATCAGAATGTTTTAAGTAAATGACTTTATTTTTTCACTTCTATTACTCAGAGCAGATTTGACATGCTTGATCATATATCTAACAGATGAAAATTGAAAATAGAGCTGGCAACCAGCAGTGTTAGGTTATTCTGAGGGTAGTTTCATGGGTAGATACTATTAAGTATGCTTATGGTTTCAGATAATTTAGTTTTGCAGCAATTTTTAAACCTCAAGATCTTTGCCAGCTAGAAGGTAACTGATTATAAAACTTAAAGTGCTTACTACTGTAGGGATAACATTTTAAAAAACGCATAGATAAAAGTGAATTTTCATTTCTTTTATAGTGAAACAAATTGTGATTGAAAATTACTCAAAGTATACAAAAAATATGAATGATGTTTGTCCAGATTTTTCTTACTGCAATGTTTATATTTTAAAATTCGAGCATGGAATACAGGAACGTATGAAATTGAGTGTAGTGAATGTTAAAATGATGATTCTATATGATGATTCACAAATGTGTGTACATATTATACAAGTATCTCTATATATTCCAGTTATGTGGAGTTTTTAGTCTATCTCTTAAGATAATGCCATGCAGATTGCTACAAATCTTTCAAATGATACAGTGGGGGCATTGCAGAAAGAAAAAAAGGACAACCACATGTGTTTATGAGGTTACTTTTTAATATTTATTAATTATAATGCAGTACCATCTAGTGGCCCCAGTTTGATGTCAGGATGGCATTATGCTATGAGCGTAATATAATACGTGTAATATAAATAGGGCCTGTCCTGCTTATGACCAAGTGGCATTTTCTGATCTCCTTCTCTTTTCTCTTCTTCATTCTCACTTCTCATTCTTTAGTTTCACTTTTGAATGCTATGGTGCACTATTGATAGCATTTCACCAACCATGATGAAATGGCTGTGGGTGAAAATCTCTTAATTTTACAGAAAATGAAGAAAAAAAACAAAACACAAGAACTTATTTCCTGGATCACATTCGCCTGAATGCACATTTGCCATAACAGCTCTTCTGGGGAGCTGTCTGTGCTTCAAATAGATAGGACCTTCCCCATGGATTAGGCTACAGAAGTAGCTAAGAACAATTGCTGAAGAGGTATTTAGTGGAAACCTAGGGACTCTGCCAGAGCACTTATTTGTCTTTTTTGAATGTATGAAAACACGGAAATATGTTCTGTTCTTTAAAGCTATTACATTTCACTGTCTCATGGTATTTTTTTCTTTCATTAATTATTATTCTTGAGTAATATAAAGGGCTTTAAAATACTCCTTAACTATTTGTTGCTCTAAATGGATAGAATATACTTTCTCTACATCTTTAGTCACTCTAGGTATAAATGAATAATTGTCCTTCCAATTATATTGAATAAGCTTCACCTTGTGAACTTGGACCTACCAGAATCTTCAAGGAAACTCTAAGCTGACACTCTGGGAAGTTTTGCATCACTTGAATTTCAGAAGGAAATCATCCTAAGCCTTCTGTTACTGACAGTTACTTAAATTTATTCCACTGGTAATCCAGTAGGAAATAAAAATTCTGTATTGCCTTCAGCATCTTTTCACATACAAATAAGCATCTACTGAACCTAGGAAAACAACATGAGCTGTAAAACACTCTCCTTTTTTGATTCTGTGTAATATTGAGCTCATCCCACAGAACAGTGTGTGTGCAGCCAAGTAGTACAAGGTCATTTTGAGCACACTCCGTCCTCACTATAAGTGGTGCTCGCAGTGAGTTCACAGACCATAAGAACATATGCTGAAAAAGGCTGCAGTGGCTGGCCATCTCATAGTTGTTCATAATCTGATAGTGTTCCTCAATTGTTATTCCCTTCTACTGAAGGTCCCCACTTCCACAGCCCTGCCAAAGTACTCAAGCACTTGAATGTCCGTGTTCTTTCTCTGGGCAAGAAGTATGCAGGTGTTTTGTGGGACATGACAGTGTCTTAAACTACACCTAGAAGCCATTTAAAATTTGTTCACCCATAGACTTTCCGCCTGAAGATGAGTAGCTCCTATAGATAAAAGATCAAGAAGCAACAATACATTTAAGCTGTCTCAGATATTTCCTAGTAAATGTCTGCAGTGCCTTAGTCATGGAATCATGTTGTTTATTCTGTACCACAAGAGAATCTACTCTCATTTGTTAAATCTCCTAAACCATTTAAGCACATCATTAAAAAAATATTTCCAGCAATATAGTGCAATGTAACTAATTGAGATAAAATAGCAATTCTTTTTTCTCCTACAGAATTTGCAGCATCAAAATTTTTTAGTTCATCTTGGATATTAGCAATCTCTTCCTGTTATTTTTGTTTATTGTTCCAATGATATAAGTGTTTCCAAAACTGCTATTGAAAGACAGTGATCTGTGATACGTGGATAAACGAATTAGCTAAAGTTAACTTAGATAACTCTATAGGATTTGATGATGAATTTTTATTAATTGCCTGTAATAAATTAGAAAAATTATTTTCTGGCAAAACATCATTGACTTCAGTGTTGTCACATGGCAGCTGACAGCATGCTCCCAGCTTGTTTTGTTGATTCCATATGCACAGAATAAAAGGGTAGCTATGAAAAATATTTGTTTTCCTTTCCTGATAATCGACAAAACTGGATGATTACCTTTGTGAATTTATCCTTGAAGCCTGAGTTCACTCTAGTGCTGACATTTTCAACACTTGTTTTTCTTTCAACAACGTTAATTTTAAGGTGCATCCTATCTATTCAAGAATAAACTGCTTTACTCTGGCATTATCCCACTTATCAGACTACCACAAAAACCTATTTGGATAGGAATTGGATTTTGCATTTTGAGGGTAGGATTTGATTGATTAAGTAACCTCATGAATTGAACAGAAGTGTGGTTTATTGTGGGTTTCTTTAAAAACTCTATTCTTCAGCAGGCCACAGGGTAACTCAGGCTATTTTTCTTCCACTCTACGATAGCTAGCTAATTCAGCGATAATGAGGTGATCAGTAACGTGCTGTGGCTGAGTATCTCGCTGGTATCTTTAAACTGCCAATGAACCCTTTTATAGAAAAACTGCTGTTTGCAACATACAGGAAGGGTGATGATCAGGATGCTCACCTAAACTCAAAACTAGACAAAAGACTGGATTCTCCTCTACAGATAATTGAGATGTACCTTACAACTTAGATGAAAAAAAAAGTTGTATTTGTCAGGCTTTCACCCCATCTTTAAAGTAAAGGGCACTCCCTGTCTATTTAAGGGTTCCATACTTGTCTTATAATCAAATGCAAAATAGCACTCTCTGCCTCCCTTCTCTTTTTCCCTCTTTGCTATTTTATATTTTTCGCTTTTCTCTTTTCCTCTTTTGGCTTGTTAAAGCTGAATGCTTTTTTTCTTTTTTTTTTTTTAACCTTGGCATTGCTTGCCACTGGCCCATTCCTCTAGAGTTGTTCTAGCATACAAATGAATTCTAGTGTTTGAGGCTAAAATTACAGGTTTTATTTTGCTTTGGAAATGTGGGGAAACTGTATTAGAATGCAATTTCATTTAGGTATTTCTTTTTAAGTGCCACTTACAGAATACACCAAATGTTGTAATATTGAATTTCACTATCCTTTGTAACTACATGCACCTTATTCATGTTGTTTTTCCACTTGTTCCAACAGATGCACTTGGGCTTTAAGAACAAGACACCTGTCTTGCATTAGCAATGATGGGGATTACTTTGCATTAGGTGAAATGGGGTAGTTGGAACATTTTTGTTTATTTTAGGATTGGACTTGTGTGCATTTTTAAGCTGCTTTTTTTTTTTTTTCTTAATAGGATATTCAAAATCACGTTTGTAGGTGTGTTTGTTCTTTCATCTCTTGTGCATAACAGAGCCACAATACATTATCATAGAATCATAGAATGGTTTGGGTTGGATGGGAACCTTAAGATGATCTAGTTCCAATCACCCCACCCCCCACACTATAGGCGGGAACACCACCCTCTAGACCATGTTGCTCAAAGCCCTGTTCAGTCTGGTCTTGAGTGCTTCCAGGGAAAGGGCATCCACAATCTCCCAGGGCAACATATTATGACATTGTATGATATCATAACAAAATTGCAGATAAAATCTAGATAAAAACTGCTTTTGAACTATACACGTAACTATTTTCCTAAGAATAATGTAGAAATTTGTACCTACTTACACAAAAGTTTCCCTTGAATATTATCCTTTACCCAACTGTAGTTCATACCAGATGTGCAAATGGCTGTTGAAGGCACACTGCTATGGGTAATAATGAAATAAATTCCTCCACTGGAAAGACTTGTTCCTAAGTCTAGGGAGGAGACCACTTCTATTGCTAAAAAAAAAAAAAACAAACCATGCACACACACATATACTTAAAAATGTGATCACACTTCTCCTTTCATTTAGCAGTGCCTTTCTGTGTCTGGTTCTTTTGTACTATTTTATTTCTTTATCATCCTCTGAGCATAAATTCTATGGGAAAAAAGAACCACCACAATAAGAAGAACAAAAAAGTGCTGCTCATGGTACTGTAGCCTTTGTTTACCCCAACTTCTTTTAGTTATCCTGTCTTGAGTAGTTCCTATTCTACTTGCTGAATATTATCTGTGCCTTAGTGAATGGTGTAAAGTATTTCCATCAAATAAGTATTTTCAACTCAGTTGAAAACAAGCATATATATAATAGCATATTTTTTGTAGAACTGGGAAGCTTTTGAGTTTCTGACTGTTTATTTTACATGGTTGGCAAACAATCTGATTTCTAGATGTTTCCTAAAACTACGGCTTCTGTTTGCGTTCCTGAAAACTATGGTTTTAATTTTTAATAAAGGAAAAAGCTATGAGCTCAGACAGCTGTTTGGAAGAAGAGGTTACAGAAGTGCTTAGTAACAACAGACTATGATACTATATAATTAGTTTTTTTTCTCTTCATTAGCATATACAACCTGCTACAGGAATGAGAATATAATGATAATTGCTAGACTCTAGGGTTTTCACACTTGGAGATAGTGTAAAGTACAAATCTGAAGTAATTGGGATTCTTAAAGAAATGTCTCTCTCTACATAGTGATACTAGGAGCTTGTAACAGACTATGGAGACTTAATTTTGATGTTACATTTCCGGCAAGGCGTCTTCAGGAGATAATGGTACTTATCTTGATTCAGGGCTTCAAGTGAAAATGAGCGTAGCAATCTCTAACTTATCATTAGGGAATGTTTGTCTGTATCGCAGTATGTAGCATTAATGATTCTATAGAGCAGTATTACCTCCATATGAAAAGTCACTGAAGACTGAACTTTACTGAAATAATGCACATGGAAAATTTGTCTGGTTCATGTACCCATTCTGTTTATCTTTAAGCAGTGTTTTCAGTTCTATTTTTTAAAAGCTAACAAATGTGTCTGGTAATAGAGCATATAAAAAGTAAAATAATTGTGTAAGATGACCATCCCTTGTTTTGCTTTATAAAGAAACATATATGCAAAATTGCTAAGAATCAAACACTATCTCTTTCCTATCTCATACAAGGTAGTGCAAAATATTACAAATATCAGTTGCAATTTACATATAATTGCAATTTACATATAACTTGAATGTAAAATAATTCACACACTGAAAATGAAGTTCTATTCAAATAATATTCTGATAATTTTGTATTTACTTAAGATCACAAAACTGTAGAATGAATGAGGTTGGAGGTAATTTGGTTGAACTCTCCTTCTTAATGAGGAAGCCACTTGCTTAGGCCCATGTCCAAGTGGATTTTGAAAGTTGGCAAGGACAAAACTCCACAGCCTTTCTGTGAAACCTGTGCCAGTGCTCTGTCACCACACTGCAGAGTAGCTCCTGATGCTTACATGGAATCTCTTGTTTTCCACTTCGTGCTCGTTGTCCCTTGTGCTGGCAGTGGCACTGCTGAAGAGAACCTGGCTCTGTTTTAATTGCATTCTCCATTCAGGTATTTTTATATATATCAATTAAACCACAAACATCCTCTTCTCCAGACTGAATAGCCCAAGCTCTCTTGGCCTTTCCTCGTATGAAATGTACCCCAGTTCCTTCATCACCTTTGTGGCCCAACACTAGGCTCTTTCTAGTACTGCCAAGACTCTCTGTTACCAGTGACCTCAGAACTCGATGCAGCACTGCATGTGCAGCTTCACTAGTGCTGACACCACTCCGCAATGACTGCACTTCTTCTAGTACAGCCAGTAGTACTGTTAGCTTTCTTAGCAACAGGGGCACATTGCTGACTCATGTTCAACTCAGTACCCACCAAGATACCCAGATCTATTTCATCAAAGATGTTTTTTATCTGAGTGCCCATGGCATGTCCTGGTGCCTAGGATTGTTTCTCCACAGGTGCAGGACTTTGTACTTTTCCTAGTTGGACTTCATAACATTCTTGTCAGACTGTTTCTTCAGCCTGTCCTGGTTCCTCTGGATAGCATGACCGTTGTTGATATCAACCCCTCCCCTCCAGTTTGTTTGTGTTTTTTTGTTTTTTTGTTTTTTTAAATCATCGCTGAAGGCACACACTACCCTACATTCCACTTCATTGGTGAAAATGTTGAAGAGCAGACCAACTGTTAACATCCGGTGTACTTACTGGCTCCCAACTAGACTTTGCACCAGTGTTCATTACCTTCTGGCCCAGACATTCAGCCAGTTTTTGCTCCACCTCGCTGTCTGCTCATCCAATCCATACTTCAAAAACTTTTCTATAAGGATCTTAGTGGTTATAGTGTCAAAAGCCTTCCTGAATTCCAGGAAGACAATATTTTTCCCTCCTCATTCATGAGACCTGTGATTTCAGTGTAGATGTTTATCGGATTAGTTAAGGATGACCTCCCCTTGATGAATCCATGCTAATGATTTTCTTGCCCTTCACATGTCAGGTAATGGTTTCCAGGATTAGTTGTACCATCATATTCCCAGGGTTCAAGGTGAGGTTGACCAGACTGTTATTCTCCATTTACTCCTTGCCCTTCTTGAAGATAAGACCGATGTTTGCTTTCCTTTAGTGTTCAAACGCTTCTCTCAGTTGCGACAATCAATGAAAATTATCAAGAGTGGCCTTGTGATGACATCTGTCAGCTCCTTCAACAATTGGGTGGGTGCGTTCCATCAGAGCCTGTAGACTTAGGTATTTTGGTTAGGTATTCCCAGTCCTTAACCTCTTCCACCAGTGACACATCTTCTTTGTTCCAGCTTTTCCTTCTGGTCTCTGGAACCATTGTGTCTTACAGGCATGTAAACACAGGCTCAGGGAAACAAGCAAGCCACTCCGGATTCCAATGCTGATGATATGACTCCTGCTTCTTCTCAGAAAAACACGGCACAATGTTCTGCTATCCTCCCATGCCTATGTGGCATGCCTCTTTTCACATAATTTCTCACTTTTTTTTTTTTTTTTCGATTACACTTCCCATGTTTTCCTAAATACATGACTGATGATGGACTAAAACACTGTTGAGATCCCCACTTCCCTGCCTAGACTACTGACACAGCACAATACTAGATAGACGATGTTGAAATGTAAGAGTCCAACCATAAGTGACTATCACTCATTGAATTCATACCAATTAATCATAATAGGATGCCTTTCTTTAACACATAGCAACAAATATACATAAAAATCTGATCCTATGGAGACACAACTGCATTTAAACTGGTTATTAGTGTGTTAAGTTTCTAAATCATTTCTGAAAATGGCATTTACATTCTAACAACAAAAATTCCTTATGCTTTTTTTTTTTTTAATCCTGAATTTATTCATTTTCAACAGGTTTGTTTTCAAGAGAAGGAAAAAGAATGTCAGTGGTAGAGTTGTCATTTATAAACATACTGAAAAACTACTTTATATTTTCAGTTGGAGGTCACATAGTCTATTTGATTCACCTCCTTCATTGATTATCATTATGTTTCAGAGTAAGGCAGTGAGGCTGCTCGTGAAATAAATTGAAAACCTTCCTACCATGTCCACGAAACAATGGGTGTCAATTTTGAAAATCTTATACAAAAAGTCATACCAACATGCAAATGAATAATAAGCATTTAGATTTTCAGCTCAGAGCATTGAATAGACACTTTAAAAGACAAATGAAGTAAGTGCAAGCTTCAAAGCAAAGAGCAGTGTCAAGAATTTATGCCTCTATATTGATTAGTACTACAGAAAAAACTCATAATAAGAAAAATAAAAAGACTGCATGAAAAATTCAAAGCATAAGATCTGATCTGAAGATTTCCAGTAGTGAGCATGAGTTATATATTCAGCCTTCTTACATATTTGGGGGTATATTTTTATTAATGATTTTTTCTTTTTTGCGGTACTTCTTTGTTATGGGCTTCTTAGCACGTATTAGATAAGGTAAAAACAAAAAGAGGAAAGGAAAACTCTTGAATTTGTAAGTCCTTTACTTTTTAGAATTACATGCTAAACTGTAGAAACATAAAACTCTTGTATTTTATACATAGGAAGTCAGGCAATACTATGTTATGTTTAAAAAAAAAAAAAAAGAAGAAAATTCTATATTCATATATGCTTGATGTATTTAGAATATACCCATGAGTCTAGAATGTTCTTTCTCTTTTCCTCTTCTGCTTAGATGATGCTTAGTTACCTATAGCAGAATTATATAAGAGCTTTCCAGCTTTTTCACAATATTTCTTCAGAAATCATATTTCTCGTGCATAGAGAGAAATAATAATTAATCCATCCTTAACACTTGGCTAGCTAAATGTTACTTTAAAATATCATAAAATAGATGCTGTATTATGGCATCTATATCAAGTAGCTTATTTATGCATGCAGAATATTTTCCCTGATATTTAACCAAAATGATTTTCCTGATTTTCTTTCACTTTTCCCAAACAGTCACGACAAACATTATCCCATCTACACACTGAAAGACTTTTATCTTGCTGACTCTTCTTTTTTTCTCTTTTTTAGCTAAATCAGGTACATTTCTATGCACTTCCATATTGCTCTTATTTTCTGTCACTTATGGTTATTCTCAAGGTTCTTCCCACAAAGTCTGTAGGTTTTTTACCATTCAAAAGAAATTCCAGTTGAAACTTAAGCAGCAACAAGTAAAACAGACCAATACAACTTTGAGTGTTGTACTTATAAAGCTGACTCTAAAATTTCATTCATTTTGAATTAGGTTTCCTGGGTTTTACCTAGCTCTACAAAGCTGATTTTTATTTTTGACACACTTTGTAAACTTCTTGCCATTCTTTTTGCCACATTTTGCTACCTTGCCAAATGTTACTTGCTTTCAATGTTTGATTGCTCCTGCCTACAGATAGTACGTTGTTCCTATTTAATTCTCCTCCTCCTTCTTGGTTCATCTCTTCATTTTGTTAAGAAATTTTGGATTTCAGTCCTGACCTCTGCAGAGTTTGCTTTTCTTTTTCTCCATGGTATAAACTATGACATAAACCACGCAGAAAAATCACCCAAATCATTGTTGAAAATTTTGAGCTGGATGTGCGATGGATATCCCCCTTTGACTTCAAACCGTTTCTCAGCTTAACAGCTGAACACTGATAGAAACTTTTTAAGAACAAGTTTTAAAACTGCTGTTTGTTTCATGGTGATTTACATCAACTATGTACTATTTTAGTTTGTATATAAGTGATTTTAACACATCACCAAGTGGTAGAACCCAGAATAAAATCAACTACTAATCTGCTTGCACAAAACCACCACAGCCAACTCATCTGTCACATATGAAGGAGAAAATTTGTTTTATTATGAACTGATAAGCTTATATAATGTCTGTTTCTTGTTATTTCGAAAAGAACACAGGGATTGATAACTAGTAATATTGTCACAGAACCTCAGAAATGAAGACAGAGTCGCTAATCTAAAACAAACAAAAACATCTAGCTGTCTTTCTGATTTCTGTAGTTGTTCTTTCAGCTTTTTAATTAATTCATTTAAGAAGGGGGAGAAATTTCAGGTAAGTTGCACACCGACTGAAGTCCATGCATGGGGCTTTTTGTTCCATTGACTAAAATGAGGCCAGAAACTGACAGATTTCTCAAGGGTTTCTCAAAGTGTCAAGTTTTATCCCTAAAAGCGTGGTGATGTCTTCAAAATTCCGCACATCAAAAACAATTGCATAATAGCAGATTTCAGTTTCACAGATACGGTAATCACGTTATGTACCTTGCACCCTGCAAGCATTCGATGTCTAAACCGTCAGTGTAAGGCATGCATAGATAATTTCCATTCTCCATTTAACATCGAAAACATTGTTAAATTAATTCTAGGAAAAAAAAAAAAAAAACAACATACTGGTATTTATTATCACAAAACACAGATAAACATGTGAGTTATAGTATGAGTTCTATTTTGCTTTTTGGCTTTCAGAATTCAATGAACTTGGAATATAAAAGATGTGCAAATATTAGGGGATCTGAATCTGTACATGAAAAAGAAAACATTAATCTATTAAATATCATCTGCTCACAGAATAAGCCATCTAGTTAGCTGCAGAAGAGGAGCAGGATATTGTAGTACAAATCTGGACATTGGGAAATTTTAGTCCATTTTTCAGCTCTGACCCAGATTAATCAACTTCTGTCTCAACTTCAGCTCTCAGTTCTTGTCACTGTTAAACAAAGATGATTGTAGCTGCTTGCATGAGGATAGTACCATAGTGAAGTTCAGCTCAGGATATCTCAAGGACCATGCAGTGTGACTTGAGACATCTTATTCTGGTGATTTACCGTGTCTAGGCATGTTTGCATTGGTGGATTGAAGCCTAGCTCATATAAATGAGCCCCATTAGGTTTTCTCATGTATGAATTGTTCATTACTCAGTGAAAATATATCCAATTGCTAACAAGGCAAGTCGTTAAAACATTTCTTTTGCTAACTTTTGTTGACTACTACAGTTATTATACTCGTGTTCAAATGGTTTGTACAGTTTTATGGGAAAGATAAAATCTCTCATTGAAAACTCTTCACCACCAAATGACTAACAGTCCATTTGGTCCAAATATATATTTCTTTTTATTGATTAAATGAGTATAACTGAATTAGATGAGTCTATTTATTTGGCATATTGAATTTGCCAAGCTAAGGGGCATTTGCTTTCTTCAAAAAGCAGGTAAGAGTAACCTAAAAGATAAGGGGAAATAAAAAATGAGATTGCTCACTTAGATTGGTCACTTTAATTTCTTTCTGTGTCATTTGAAAGAAGAACGGTCCTGAAAAATCACTGATAAAAAATTAAACTATTTCAAGATTTTACCAGTTTGTACACCTTTACTTTACAAAATGATGTTTACTTGGTCACTAATACCACATCCATTTAAAAATTTTGCTGGGCGATGTGTGGCAGAACCCTTGTAATGATTTCTTTCTTCAGGGCTTTGGGTGAGTAAATATGAAGAACAGATCCAAAGAACAGATCAGCAATGTAAGCTGTTCTTTATTAACTTAGGAAAATTGTAATTGTTTTCATGAATCATATAATGGCTTAGGCTGGAATAATACTTATTATCTTTCAAAAATATATTTCTATCCAGACTCTCACTTCCACACTTAGATGTTTTACCTCCTTGTTCATATACTGGTACACTGGTTAATGGTTTAGATTTATGAAAGAAAAGAGGTGTGTTTCCCAAACCTTATGGATATATTTAACTTCACTTTTCATAGAATTGTAGAAGTATAATAATTGAATATAAAATATCATAGAATGGCTTAGGTTGGAAGGGACCTTAAAGATCATTTGTCTGGCTGCAGGCGGGGTTGCCACGCACCATATGAGGTTCCTTGGGGCCCCATTTAACCTGGCCTTGAATGCCTCTGGCTATGGGGCACGCATAAGTGAGATATTACTAAATAATAAATAACCTTATATGGAACAAAAAATATAAAACAAAAAGATAATCTGTCCTCTGTAAGTGAAGATTTGGTTTGAGGCCATCCATAGAATATCAAGCTACACAAGCTCATGGGTCTGACAAGATCCATTCATAGCTTCTGAGAGAACTGATGGATAAAGCTGTCAAGTTGCTATCCATCTGAAAGGTCATGGCAGCCTGGTGAAGTTCCCACTGACAGGAAATGAGGAAACAACTTTGATTTTCAAAAAGAGGGGGAAAAAGAGATCCAGAGATCTACAGGCCAGTTGGTCTCACTTCTATACCTGGCAAGATCGTGGATCAGATCCGCCTGAAGGCCCTTCTAAAGCACCTGGAAAATAAATTGGTTATTGGTGGTAACCAGCATGGCTTCATCAAGGGCAAATCCTTCTTGGCAAATTTGGTGGCCTTTCATGATGGAGTTACAGAGTCAGCGCATGAAGGAAGAACAACTGACGTCATCTATTTGGACCTGGATGGTTGCACTCAAAGAGTTGTGGTCAATGACTCAATGTCCAAATGGAGACTGGTGGTGAGTGATGTTCCTTGGAAATCAGTTCTGGGCTCTGTGCTATTTAAAATCTTTGTAGATGATGGATACTAAAACTGAGTGCACCCTCAGAAAGTTTGCTGACGACACCAAGCTGAGTGGTGCAGTTGACTCACTAGAGGAAAGGGATGCCATCCAAAGGGAGCTGGACTGGCTTGAGAGGTGGGCCCATAGCAATATCATGAAGTTCAAGAAGGCCAGACAGACCAGGGCAGAAAATAGTTTGAGAGCAGCCCTGAGGATAAGGATTTGGAAGTGTCAGTTGATGACAGACTCAACACAAGCCAGCAATCTATGCTTGCAGCCCAGAAAGCCAACCATATCCTGGGTTGCAACAAGAGAAGCATGGCCAGTCAGGTCCAGGGAAGGCATTCTGCCCTTCTACTCTGCTCTTGTGAGACTCCACCTGGAGTACTGCATCTAGTTCTGGGGCCCCCAACACTAAAAGGATATCAAGTTGTTGAAGTGGACCAGAGGAAGACCATGAACGTGGTCAGAGAGCTGGAACACTTCTGCTGGAGAGTCAGCCTGAAAAAGTTTGGGCTCTTAGGGTTGGAGAAAAGAAGATTGCGGGGGGATCTTACAGCAGCCTGCCAGTAACTGAAGGTGGCCTATAGGAAGGCTAGGGAGAGACTTTTTATAAGGGCAGGTTAGAACCGGAAGAAGGGAGATGGTTTTAAACTGGTTGAGGGTAGGTTTAGACTAGATATTAATAAGAAATTCTTTACTGTGAGGGTGCTGAGACACTGGCACATGTTGCCCAGAAATGTTGTGAATGCCCTCTCCCTGGACACTGTCAAGGCCAGGCTGGATGGAGCTTTGGATGATCTGGTCTTGTCCCTGCCTATAGCAGATGGGTCGAAGCTAGATGATCTTAAAGGTCCCTTCCAATGCAAACCATTCTATGATAATTTTCACTGGGGAAGAACTTGCCAACTGATCGTAGGAGGATTTGTTCCAGAGTCTTTGCTCCAGCAAAACATTCAGTGTTGGTCAAGCAAAAGTGATGAATAAAGTGGGGTGACAGCAACAGCTAGATGTACAGAGTGGTTCGAGTTAGTGAAAGTTGAGAGAGACTGGACACAATAGTAGGCAAATCTTGCAACATCGAACAGTAATCTCGAAGATTAAATTGAACAATGTTAAGAACAAAGTAGCCCTTATAGTACAATTCCACCTTGATAGACACCCCAAGATAGTCTTAAATTAGTTCTTACCACTTAGGAAAAATATCTACTATATGGTTAGATCTCTAAAAGCATCAACTCAACACTGAAAAGTGATGTTCAGATCCGCTACAAAAGGAGAAGAGCACCAAGTAAGGAATAACATCATTCTACTTTCAAAAAACATGACGCAGACCAGAATTCACTGCTTTGTTCAGTTCTATTAATCAGTAAAAAAAGTAATAAAGTAGTTCAAGAGAAAGGAATAGAAATGAATAAATAGTTGTATGGGGTTGGCTGTCATTTCTTCATGGAACAAATAGCATTTTCCTCCAGTATCTCTTTAACCCTGAGTCTCAGGGCTACAGTTTTAATGCTATGACTCCCCTTGTTTTCAAGAAATTTATCATGTTTTAGTTTGTTACTTGTAAATATTTTTCTCTTAACAACAAGAATTAAAAAACAGACAAAAAAAACAAACAAAAAAATGGAAACATAAAAGACCCTGAAAGACAAAGACATCTGGCCAAAATTATTTAGGATGTGTCTTGTATTTACTTGTTTTTGCTTTTGTAGTTGTTGAATCACCCTACCTACCTTCTCCCTCTCCTCTTCTGCTCCAGTAGAGCAGAGAGGAAAACAGCAGCGATAATCCTCTCGACTGAAATATTTTACACTTGTTTGGTAGGTGATAAATGCTGCATTCCGAGGGGATTAGCACAGTGAAACTTCGCTTAAGCAGTGAGATTATTTGCATGCACATTAACTAATTCAGAGCCTTGTTGTATTAATGGTAGTGTCCATACTTTTTGTTCTGTAGGAAAGCTAATATTGGAAAAACAGCTATAATGAAATTAATCAGAAACTGTATTTTATAAGAAATTACATTTTTCTACTGCAATTACTGTAAACATTCATAATTGTTTCGTTCACTAGTTTACACTAATCTGTGAACTTCAATTAAATCTGAACTGAGTTAGTAACATGTACTTTGTCTTCGTGGGAAGTGAGACACTTTTAGGCAACTTAATGTTCTAAACCAGATGGAACATCTGTAATGATCAGCATTACAACCGTCATAAAATCTTAATAAACATATCTACCAATAAACACACAGGGTATAATATTCCAAGTGAAACATCTCTCCTTTTTAGTGGTTTCTTATAATTTCTTTAGACATTTCAATATCATTAAAACCAGTCCTTTAAAAGTCATACTAAATTTTCAAGAAAGGCAAATGAAAGAGTATTTTGCATTTCCTCCCCAAATCTATAAGCATTTAAAAATATTCTGAGAATTCAGGTTTATTTCTTGCCATAGTGAGAATGTAATAACTGAAGCATGCTTGAAAGAAGAAATCAATTTGATGATTACGAGTTTTTTTAACTCCTCTTTTCCAGATATGTCAAGTTTATGTTTTAACAAATGCTATTCCCTGGAATTACTTCAGTCTGTGTAGAATACCCTATTCTAACACTGAATTCAAACAACATTAGATTTAAAGGATAATAAGGAAAGTGCAATTGTTTTCTGGTTCCTTGATATACAAGCACAGAAAGTAATCAAACATCTGATGGGTAATATACATTTATGGATGTTTGATATTTTATTTCATTTTTACTGTACTGTTACATACTCTCCTTAGTCTTGTCCTAATGGCCATGCAGAAGGCTGCTAGAAGATCACCAGGAACAAAGAACACAAAGAACCCACTACTGCATCTACTGCTAGATATTTCAGCCACCAAATGGTGTTATAAGAATAATTTGAATTTGAATGCTTTCTGTTAGAACTGAGTGCACCCTCTGTAACAGACATGTCCAGCTACCTGATGTGAAAATAGTTTTCTTCATCTCCATTTCTCTGGCAGAGACTAATACACTGTTGTTTTCTTTAAGCCTTTCTTTGAGCAGAATTATATGTACCATTACGCACTGTTGTAAGATGATGTCCAGTGGATTGATGCCAATAGATTGCAGTGTGCTTGCTTATACACGAAGATTGTTTGTCTTAGTAATTATTAATAGGGTTTATTGCCATACCTGATCTCAACACTGAAATATTTGAAGGAAGAAGGCATTACATAGTTAAATTTCATTTCCTTTTCAGATTTTATTTTGTGCAGTTCTTCTTTTATGAACATAGGATCACAGACTGAGAAGATCCATGTTGCATGGATATCATTGATAAACAATATAGTGGAGAAGATGAGAGAATTATAGACTAGGCTGGTAGGAAGTAGCCTATATGTTGTATGATTGCTGGGAATAATTATAGACTTTCCCTTTAGTTTTTTTATGCAGGTATTTTCTCTAGTGACATCTAATATATCAAGTTCTTAGGCTATACATACTGTAGGCTGTTTAAGGAGAAATCTTTTCTACCCATCTATCTATCTATCTGTCTATCTATAATACCATTGAAATGTTAAAAAAAAAAAAAAAAAAAAAAAAAAAAAAAAAAAAAAAAAAGAACTAGCTAGGGTAAAATCCAGAAATGGCTGGAATTAAGGAATTAAGGATATTTTCTGAATTAATTGCCTTGTCATGAAGTACACAGTTTAAATGGTAGGCAATGCAGTTAAAATAAATAGTAAGCAAGGAGAGGAGAATCCTAATAAGTCACACTACTGTGTTTTTATGAAGAAAATGTCCGTTTTACGATTTGGAAAAAGGTACCAGTAATGATTAATAAGATCTTGAATTTAATGTTAAAATAGTGTAATTTTTTTAGCCACCTTATATAGAAAGCCATCAAAAAATGCATTTACGTTACTTGACTTAGAATAGGTTATTTCATGGCTTTGTTCCGACTCTGCAATATGAAATGCCCTTATGATGGCAGAAGATAAAATGATTCCTTCTCTGCTGATTTAGGCTATAACATTTAAGTGCTGCAGTATCTGGAGAAACTGTCTGCATCTTAGTGGTAATTGTTAGTAATTTGTTGGGCTGCTAGAAATTTTCATGACATATGCAAAATAAAAGAATAAAACATTTCCACATTAATGCTGCAAAACTAAAAAATATGTTAATATTTTTGGAGAAATTATTTGATTACTAACACAGAAACATTCCTTTTCACGGAGTGAAAATTTTTAGCACTTTAGACAAAAATAATGCTTATGGCAATAAAAATGCAGAATGTTTGTAAATCTATTTAATATATTTCCATGTAGATGAAACATCAGGTGATTTTACTTTCAGATTAGTATGCCTAAAAGTCCAAAAAAATGTTTATGGAACATGTTATCTCATACCCAAAGTTACATATCCATCACCAAACTGAAAAGGTAGAGAAAGTTCAGTGGAATTAGTAAAAGTGTTCTTAA
The DNA here is from genome assembly GCF_987193195.1 of Phasianus colchicus. Classification (NCBI taxonomy): domain Eukaryota; kingdom Metazoa; phylum Chordata; class Aves; order Galliformes; family Phasianidae; genus Phasianus; species Phasianus colchicus. The sequence goes on along the minus strand of NC_143437.1, from coordinate 60,217,960 downwards.
AGAAGTCCTCTAATGAGGAGTTTATATAAATTTCCTCTCTTTGCTTAAACCAAAGTCATTCTAAGTCATTAAATAATGGGTTTGGTGTTTGGACGGGTTGCTTGTTTTTCAGGCCCAGTGGAGAAAATTCTCTAGAGATTGCTTGAGGACTATACCTATGTTTAAGAATTCTGAGGTTTTCTAAATGGAGAGTTTTTTTGTGATGGGCACACACCAGCACTAACATTATGCAGGTTACAAATCTAGGTAATAAAAAACTATTGTAAAATTGATTCAATGCAGAAGATCATCAGTATAAAAATAGGTTTTTCTTCAACAACTCTGATATTTTGAGCCATTTCTTCTTCATTGCCAAAATAGATATATTTTTCTTTTTATTGCCTGATTATTACAATGTTAGTAAAAATATGAACAAGTTTTTAATGACAGACATTACTTAATGAGTTGCACTTTTCAAAGCCTTTGAAAGTGATTAGAAACAATTCTTGAGAGAAAAATTACTAAGAATTAAGATTTATATGGGAAATAAGTTATCCTTGCACATCTTTGTATGGATAGTGGCATGATGAAAAAAGCGACAGTTTAATTTTAGATCTTATACTGAATTTGGGGGTTCTTTGTTCTTTTACCTGGAGACCACTTAGGAAAATTTAAAATTGGAGACCTGTATTTAAAGTCCTTTGTAATTCTATGACAACATCTTAAGAGCTGTGAGTTGTAGTATATTAAGATCTTTTGAAGCGAGTCATTTTGCTGAAATACTCTAGCATCTTTCTTTTACCTTGTGGATCATAGAAACCATTATGGTTTTCACCATAGTGAGTAATACATTTATAGCTTAAGAACATGAAATGTATGATAAGTGAATGTGGTCATTAGATGACAATATTCTTTGTTTTATACATTTCAAAAAAATGAATTGCAAACAGGATATCACCAATAATTATAAAATGATGCTACTAATTATGAATGTTGTAGTATCTTTTAATATGTGTAAAAAATGTAACAGCACTATAAGTATGCACCAGCCTGTGAAAATTTTAGCATATGAAAGGGAAGGAACGTAAGAGTAGGAAATGTTGCAAGAGAGATTGGATGTTGTAAAGTAAAAGCTATAAAATATTTTCAGATTAGAATGATGTAGCTTTTTTGTTGTTATTGTAAAGATAAGATATTTAAGTAACCTAGTTTTAAAATAATGTGACCCGTCTTACCAGAACTATGATATTTATGAATTTCATCTGCTTTATAATGGGAAAATCTTTTCACTCAGTTCAACTTTGCATCAGATTCAGAAACCATTAAAATGGTAATTCCTCCTGAGAGAGAGAATAGGTCTATATTTTGTAGGGGGAAAGTAAAAAGGTCAAAGGCTTTTTTCTGAAGTGTTATGACAATTTATCCTTTACAGTTAGTATGTGCTTTTCTATTGAAAAATACATACTTGTGATCTGAGATGTAAGTAATCAATTTTAAGACTGAGAACTTACTAAGATCTTCTTGTGTGATCTTTTGAATAATGCACTCCTTTGAATGTCACTAATCTTTCTAATTCTGATGGTACTTCTTATCTTATGGATTGAAACTCGGTCTTAAAGACTTAGAATCGTTGATTCATAGCATTGTTCAGATTGGAAAAGATCTTCAAGATCATCAAGTCCAAACGTAGTTTGTTGGAAAATTCATTGTTCTAAATAACTCATTCTACTGAGTAGCCATCTCTAGTGTTAAATAATAATAATAATAATAATAATAATAATAATAATAATAAAAAGTTCTCTCTTCAACTGACTTCCAGTTTCTACTTCCAAGTTGTATATTTCTATAACTTTCTCTGGTAAATTTAGAATCTCCTGTCATCGGAAATATTTTCTTCATATTTATAGTGTCTTTACTCTTGCACTGCTTATATTATATCTTCTCTACCAAGCCTAAATTGTCCGTATGAATACTATTCAACTATTAGGTTACCTGAAGAAAATTATGTCTCAAATCTCACATACTAATTCCCTGACCCAAAACAAATATTTGGGCTCTTCCCTTGTTTCAGCATCCATTGGAAAGTGTGGGTATAGGACTGGTTTCTCAGTAATGGTTTTAACAGTGTCAAGAACAGGAGCATTAGAATTTCCAGTTCAAACACACACATCCCCTACTTATGTTCAGGAATTTTGTCAATTTTCTTCTCCCTGATATTACTCTGGGAATTCTATTTTTTATACTGATCTCAAAATCCTTTATGATAGTAATTTTTGCAAAACACAGGTATCCATTAAAAAATCTGTGAGCTGAGCTCCTAGTTCTTAATCATAAGATGTGGCATTTAGCTATATTAAAATGTATTTCAACTCACTCTGTAATTCAAATCCATATGCAACATTATCTATTATTTTGTACTGTTTGTTCAACTATTGTTATATTGTATGTTTTTACCAGCATGAAAATGCAGTTTCTTCTGGATAGTACTGGGACAAGATCTTTGCAATAGCCAATTAGAAATTCCTCTTCGTGTTATTTTTCCCAACTGACAGTTGTTATCTAATACTTGTCAGTGAACTTTTCAATTGAATTTCTCAAATCATTAGCATGTGCTACAAGGAATTTTGTATAGTTATAATCTTTGAATTTGGGAAGACAAACGCTCTTACAGGACTCATGATATGTCAACACACTTTCCTCTCTAAACTGAACTTCTCACCTCATCAGAAGTTCTGACAAGACCTGTTTTCCATAAAACTGTGCTGATTGGCACTAATTACACTACCACCCTTAATTCTTTAGTACTTATATGTTGCATCAGCTTTTCTGTGACTTTGTCCAGAACTGTTGTTCAGCTAACCAGACTATAATTATTTGGGTCATCTCGCCTTCCCTCTAAAAAATATGTTACAATGCATAATTACAATATTTTTTCCTTTGTAAACTTTGCCTTAGATCTCCATGCAGAATTGAAAGTATGATTTTGTTTAATATGTCCTTGAAGAGGATTCAGATTTGTAGGTCACAGAACAGGATGTTTCAGAAAGAACAGAGTACCTGCAGTACAGATGAAAAGGTTGAACATTACCTGCTTTTCACATTACAGTGTGTATATTGATGATGTTTCTGTAAAGGTTACAGCCCTTAAACTCTTCTCTGCACAATGAGGTCAACCTGTATCTCAGATACTATCTCTTTCAGTAGGATGTTTTTAAAACCTCTGCAAGCATTCTGCATTTTTGTCCCTGTCCTGTCTGTTATGGCAGAACATCAGAGAATGTATGCCCCAAAGAATCCTTGAAGATGGATGAAGATCACTGTATAGTGTGTGTTGCTTTCAATGACAAAGGATCAGGCTGGCTTAAACATATCTAGAAAAGGCACTGCAGTACATTGACTTATTCTGGACCTTCAGTTGTTAATCTCCTTTCTGCAATTACAATCTCAAGGCCAGATCCTCAAATAGGGTGAGGCAGTTTTGATAGATAACGCTATCTTGAATGCCTTGCTGCAGCCATGAATTACACAGGAGCTGAGCAATCACTTTCATTCTGATATGGCAATACCATTTTGCTTTGACTCCCGCAGAACTACAGTAATTACATGGCATTGCCAAAAATGAATAAGACAAGGGGTGTCTTATTCAGTCCCATTGAAAAAAAAAAACAAAAAAAAAACAAAAAAAAAAAACACAACTAGGAAACAGTCACAATCAGGAATAATAAAAACAAACAAAAATAACTTTAGAAAAAAAATCTAGTATTCCATCATTGTTATTGCCTTTCAGTTTTGCACTTTTAGGAAGAAAACAACTCCCATTTACAAACGCAGCCTTCTCTTGTGCAGTAGATGAGGTTGGAGCATACAAAGAGAGTAAATATAATTTTTTGTTATTTCCCCAGCTAATAAGATACACATTTTGTTGTCATCCTGATTTAAAAAAAAAAAAAGTAGTTTGAAGACAAAGTGCTCTTGAAATGTGCCAGCAAAAATATTATACTGGAAGTCTTTCTCTCCCCACCCATTCCCCCGAGGTTGCAATTCAATTTAAATTAGCAAAATTCTGAATGTTTAGAATTAAAAATAAAGAACAGTGATTCTGGTTACTGTGTGAAAAGTAGAAACAAAATCTATTTGATTATCCAGATTAATAGAAATGTCACATAGCAGATATTACTGTGAGCAACTGCTTGCCCATGTTCATGCACGTATACATGCAGCTTTCTGAATGTGATAGTTTTTTTCTAATCCACTAATATTGAAGTGCAAATAAAATTATTTTAAAAATCATAAAGAGACTAAAACTCCTTGAATCTCAACTCTGTAAAATAAGCGTATCATAGTGATCAGCCATTAGAAAGTTTCAAATCAATTCACACTTGTATCTGAAACCTACTTGTCTGCTCTTCTGCCTATAGATTTTGTTTGTCTTCCTTCCAGAATTAGTCTCTGGGATACTCCAAATGTTCAAGAGGACTTATTAGTTACTTATTTGTGGTAAGAAGTGAAGTGAATCCTTAATAGTAGACATCCAGGTACTGTCTGACTTTGTGTTCAGTGTGCTCTGCATTTCAAATGGACAATTTCATGTTTTGGAGGTAACTATTTAGCATGAAAGTCTAAACACAGTCTAATTCTGGGCAAAATCAAAGAACTTGATCCAGTTTGTATCACCTGGAAATGTACCCCTTTTTTTGAAGCTGCCTGAATAAATTTTATTACTGTATGCCACATCAACCTGCCTGTTATATAAGCAATATAAATAAATAAATATAAATAAATCTGTCATGTCCCAGTGAAGGCATATCTGCAAACAGCATCTAGAAGCTGTGCGTTCGTATGGTGATAAGGTGATAAACAGGAGACTTCTCTTTCATCCTTTAGCTCACTTTGGTTTCCTTTTACCGTACTGTCAATAGACTGTGTTGCAAACTTCTTGTAATACTATATAATTTGAAAAGATGTCCTTGTTTAAATGGCGTTTTAGTTAAGATTTCATAAGTTCTTAAGGCTCTTAAGGAGTTTCATGAAATCACTATCTTAAACTAGGTTCTCAACATTAGATGTAACACTTGGAAAACTGCTAACATAACACTTGTGTTTAGAATGTCTTTTAATCACAACATCCTTGATGATTTCTTTGAATCCATCATATGCATATTTGGACTCTACAGAGCCAGTAGTATCTGACTCTAGAAAAATAAGACATAATTTAAAAAAAAAAAAAAAAAACGATTGTGCAACATTCCCTGGTTCATCACTGGTGGTACTGCAAAAGTAGAAGAATCATGAGACTACAACATCTTGCTCACTAAATAACTAGTTCTAGTCTTTTGTAATTCTGTTCCAGGGGAAAACAAATACATATATATATATATATATATATATATATATATTTTTTAATTTGCTTTTTAAGCAAATTAACTGAGGAAATAAGCTTCATATCACACTGCCCTCAGTCCTCTCTTCTTCCTTTATTATAGTTATTTCTCAATTTCAAATGAAGGTGAAAACAATGCATTCTTTATCAATATTTTTATTTTCTTCCTTTTTTTTATATACATTTTAAAAATAGGGAACCATTGGTAATGTAAATACAAAATACTCACTGAGATCTTAACTCTAAAGGTTTGGACACTATAAGACATAGCTGTGAGTGGTAATTTACAGCTAGTGTAAGCAGCAGAGGAGCAATCATGGATGATCTATCACATGTCAATATAGAAAAGAGACAAAAGATTCTTGAACTTAATATTCTTCTATATGAAGTTAGTATTTCTGAAATAACTTGTTTTTCGTAAGTCTGACCTTTTTTGGTTGTATTGAAAAACTGATAAATAGATGCAACAAAAAATATAGTAATTAAAAAAATTTCCACAAAAGTGAACAACTTCCACGAGCTATTGTGCTGCCATATTTTCAAGTAACTAATGTTAATTGTATAGTCAGACTTATATTCTTCTGTAAAGATTTGCAAAGCAAATAGTCTTGTACCCTATTTTCCTGACTAAGAAACTGATTATTCAGATATTTTAGACAATTGACAGAATTATGACAGGATGGAGGAAACTGAAACCTATTTAACTGAGATACTTTTTTTCATACTCTGATTTGATTACTATCTGTTTTATCACTTCAGATGAAACGTGAAAGCTCTTTTTTTTTCTTGTCTCCATATTCAAGGATAGAAAAGCTCAGTTGTAACGAACGAACAGAAGAAAAAGAGAGAGAATACAAAAACAAATGACAGATGGCAAACAGTAGGAAAAAATCATCATATCAACAGGCAAATTTTTTTTCTGGTGAAAAGTTAACGATTTTTTTTCTTCCTTTTATTCTATTTATTCTGTTGAAGATCCAGCTCTTGGAATTAGTTTTACCATATTTTGCTCAATTTTTATATCGTACAGTGAATTATAATTCACTTGGGAATGGGAAGTGTGAAAGTGAAACACCCTTACTGCTCATCTTGAATAAAAGATGATTTCCGAAGAAAATTTAAAGGATAAAGGCTTGCTTCTTTTACTGAATCTTGCAAGGAAGAGAGGAATTAATTGCATGTAATTTTAGTTTCCAGGTCCAGGGAAAAGCAAGAGCAGAAAGAAAGAACAGTCATGTTTGGGCAGGACTCCATGTTCTCCTGGGACAATACTTATTTTTCAAAGTTTTAGATGGAATTTCTTGAACATGAAATTCCAGGATCTATACACAGCATAACATTCTGAAAATCTGATAGCTCCAGAAAAAAATTGTACCAAGGAAAGTAATTTATTATTCATTTTTTTCTCTGATTTTTATAAATTGGCAATCCTGTTTAAATGCTCTTTTTTATTATTATTATTTTTTGTTTGTGTGTTTTCTGCAAGAACTGAGAGTATCACTATTGTTCACAGGACTTTGAACAGAACTCTGTAAGAACTGTAAAAATCACAGCAATTCCGTCTGTAACAAATCTGTAAAAAATATAATTTATATAAAATATTATTCATAATACATTCATATGTATATTATAAATATTAAATTATGAATAATATTACATTATATATATACCTACTGGGGGCATTATTGCTGATATATATATATAATATTATTTATTATATATTGTATTATTTATAGTATATATTTTGTATTATAAATATAATTTATATGTTATATTTGTAATTATATATTATATGTTATATATCTTATATTTTATATTTTATATTATATATATATATCAGCAATAATGCCCTCAGTACAGGAAGGACATGGAGCTCTTGGGACGAGTCCAGAGGAGGACCGCTAAGACGATCACTTTGATGAAAAGAGTATGTCTAGTGCTTTGTCTTCTTGACTCTTTTTTTCCTAACAAACTTGCATTTGCAAGAAACAGAGTTATTATGCATTAAAACTGATAATATATCAGAAAATAATATGTGCTAAGGTTAAAAATAAATAAATAAATAAATAAATAAGTTAAAAATCATATAGATTAGAAATAGTTGTGCAAATTTATCCAGATAAGGCAAGTCAAGTTTTCTTCTGAATTAGCTCACCATTGGCAGAGTATTAACAGAACAGAAGGTGAATCAGGCATCTCAGCTCCCCAGCTATTCTTTAATCTGATGGGAGCTGTTCCTTTTATCCTAATGACTTATTTTAGGAATGCCTCATAATCCAATTGCACTGCATCTAATAACTCAGGCCTGCCTTTCTAGGAAGAATGTCAACAGAAGTAATAATAGTCCAGAGTAGTTTTATCATGAATATTCTCCAAATGCTTCACATGAGCATGTTTGCCCCTGTTGTTCATTCAGTGCTCTGGAATAATCTTTAGGATGGCGTGTACCAAATCCTCAGCCAGCTCAGTGGTTTACTCCACATGCAAAATTTGGGGTTTATATCCCAAAATGCAATTTTGCTTTCTCACATTGCAAGAAGGTCCCTAGATATTTCAGTAACTGCAAGTCTTATCTGCACTGATTGTGTGTCTCCTCTGGAAGCTGGCACACTGAGCTACTGAATGGTTTCTCAGTATTATGGTGAGACACTGGTCTGCTACTGTGTAGAGGGAAGATTGCCAACCACTGAATCACTGGTGCTACTTTCTTTAGCACCTGGGATTTTCTTTGGAAAGTTCCCAGCCAATTATTACACAGGCCAGATTCTGCTTCATTTATGAGATCTGACAAGATCACAACTTGAAGAAATACGAATGAAAAGACCTTCCTATCATTACCAGCATCCACAAGCAAAGTAACTGTTTTCTGTTCAGATCTCCTCCTAGGAAGACTTAGTATTTGATGGATATAATTATGTTAAGTTTGCATGAATCCAGGACTGGATCTGGAGCTATTTGCAGTGCGTAGACAGTATATCTCAGTATAAGAGTCCTAACAGTTCTAATATCTCCAATATATGTATGCAGCCAAGGTGTCTCAAAGTAAGATGTATCAGAGCTCTGTAACTCAGTTTTTTATTGCACATCAATTGTAGGAAAAAAGGAAAAGCAAAAACAAACAATCCTACCAAAAGAAAAAAAAAGAGCAGACTTTCTTTGAAGGGGTAATTGAGTACATTTCAAAGAAACTGGAAAGAGACCCTCTATAAATATGTCAATTCAAGAGTCATGGGAAATATACAAGTCACTCACTATAAGAAAACAAAGAAACAAACAAAAAAAGAACACCCAAGTTTCCCATTTGACACTGCTGAAATAACACTGGAGCCCACGAGAGTTGTTCCAATCAGAAGGCTAAGGAGGGATGAGAATGAACATGCTCTCTGATAATATGCGAGGCCTAGCCACAGGATTAAGGAGATCATTCCCACTTTCATTTCTGTCTTAGTAAATATCTTGTAATTTTCTGTACTGGAATGGCATCCCAGTATGAACTTACAAGGATATACTGCTACTGTATCTACCCCAGATTACAACAGGCAAGGCTGAGAGATGTATGTTTCAGAACACTTTATTGCTGACAAAAGATGGCATATATCTGAATGACAGGAGAGTTTAAATCAGGCCAGTAAGAGATTCTGATCACTCATATTCATTATATGTTGTCCAATCACTAGATCATCAAATCAGAAGAGTCCAAAAAAAGACCAATGCACTTCAACTTTCTAAGTGACCTATCGTGAGAGAACAGGGTGTCAGGAATTGCTGTAATTAGTTGTTTAAATTTATCAATGGTTTGGTGCCCCACATAGTTGGATTTTGTAAGACAGGTTAAATGCAACAAATGAATGTAATGAATAAATGAAATGTGCAACAAGTGTTACGTTACTGTCCATATATGTATATATACATAAAGACAAGCGTTGGTACCATCTACCTTCTCTGTTTTTGAACTGCCGTCTTTCTTGAAAACCATCTTTTCTGATAGTCTGTTTTTCCCACTCACCATCTTAATCTTTCCAAAATGTCTTTAGATTTTCTGTTTTTAAAATGATCTCCTTTTTCTTTCACAGAAGATATTTTGCAATTCATCTCTTCCTCCATATCAAGCTGTCTTTCTCATACAGCGGAATTACAGTGGTTTGACTCAGATATTTCACAGTCCTTTTCATTGATCACAATCTGTGACCCTCTTCGAGTGCCTACAATACATCTAAAACAACAAAGATGAATCTGTCTAGTTATCATTTATCTGCTTCCTTTTTTTTTTTTTTTTTTTGGTACTTCTGTTGTCCTTCAGGGCAATCATTTCACCAGCAGGGAAACTGTGCTTATAATATACATATTTCTCTCTTGAATGTACATGAAAGAAGCATGAAAGAAGTTATCAGTCTGATTAATATGCTTCGAAATGTTATTCTTCTGACTCATTTTAGGGTGGGAGCAGACAAGTGCCTGAAGAAAGACACTTTTTATTTCTCTTGTGTGTTCTCCAATCCATAAATAAATACTGAAGAATGTCATCTACCCATAGGCAGAAAACCCTCCCACAAAATGCGAACACAGACTTGCCTGCATACCATTGTGTGGTACCCATCATCTCAATCCGCTCTGCAATTATGATACCATTTTACTTTACAAAACTGCTGCAATTAGCATCTCTAAACATAGCCCTTTCAAAGTGTGCCGTTTAGCTCAAATTATCAGCATTTCCATTGTATAAAATTCCATTTTAATAATCCATGAAGGTCAAGCTATTAGCAAGATACACACAAGCTCCCCAAAAGCATGCCTGAAGCACAGTGGAAAATTCATGACACTAAGTGACTTGGCTATAATTCCTTTTCATCTCAATGGCCCTTAAAACTCTCCACATGAAAACAGCAATAACCTTGTAACGGTTGCAGGGCAGTGCATTTTCTGGACATTTGATCACTTGATTTTTTTTAACCTAAGGGTAATGTACAATGTCAGCATATTTGAAAAAAGTTAAAGGCTGAAATGGACTTCAAAACTGGTTTTGTTTTTTTTGTTTGTTTGTTTGCTTGTTTTTTGTTTTTGTTTAGTTTTTCTTTTTTTTTTTCCCACAGGAGCCTTACAATAGCTTAAAAAATAAAATAATAATTAGAAAAAAAAAAGAATGAAAACTATGTAAACGTAATGAACTTTCATATTCATAGCATTTTCTCTGTGTAGACTGGGTTTTTATGAATATAAAAGTGTCATGGCTTTATGATTTTTGGTTATCGGTGTCATGTAGTGCACTGGGAGTTAAAGAGTTAATGCTCCAGTTCCGGGTACCAGTCTGGAAGAGAAGAACTACATACTCTAGAGGACTTTGCAGAGAGGAGGTATAACCCCTGGCAAGGTCACGAGATCTGCCCTTTTTCAGCTCTCCTCCCTGCTGCTTGACCCAACTGCATGTCTCACCTCAGCATTATGGTGAGGCCTTTATATCTTTTGGACACACTCTCTCATTATATTTGATTTATTAGATTCAATTATAATTATATTGTATTATGTGTTATCTTGCATTCTGATGCCATATTTAGTAAATTAGTTTCTCCCCAGATCGTTGCAGCTGTTTTTAATTATTTTGGGGACCCCCATTTCCCCTTTCCGGAGGTGTGGATTCGTGAATCCCTCCGCCCTGCTAGTCACAGAACTGGGCTGAACCAGCCCATAAACCATTGATGAAAAGAAAATCAATTTCAGTCTATATCTTCTTTTTGTTTGTCCCACAGTATCATTGTTTCTTTCTACTGCTCAATTTCTGCATGAGGTTGTGTGCCTCATACATTAATTTCTGTAAGAGGTGAAATTTAATCAGGATTATTTTAACAAATTGTGCTGGAATAATAAGTTCTGAGAAGTGAAGTATTGGGCCACATCTGCTCCCTATGTTTTAATTTTTACAATGCAAAACAACAGCAGCAAAACAGGCACTTTTACGCACATTTTTCTTCTGCAAATTATTAGTATGTTTCATGCCATGAATGTAAATTGGTTTCTCAGTGCCTTTAGGATTAAATTTAATAAGAAATTTTTTATTGCCCTAATTTTGACCTCCCAGAGACCTTCATATTTATTTTTGGTTTTGCATTTAATTCATGTTATCAGAAGGTGTTGTTGTTGTTTGTTTGCTTTTTTCCGCATACTGCGTGCACGTTTTTATTTACTACTATTATCTACAGTGCAAAATTGGCCTACTGGTCCAGGTCATTAACGGTGTAAATGTGGCAAGGAAGTAACTATTGTCTAATGATACATACACCTTGATGCAAAATCAGATGAATTAATGTTTCAGAAGCTAATAAGAAGAGGTGTAGGGGTTTTGTGCTACCCAGGTCAATGTTAAGAATGACAATTGTCAGTGCTAGGGGAGTAGAAAACAGGCAGCTGATCTTGGTATTCAGTCATTTAGGCTAATTAAATAAGACACAAGCTCATTACCTGCTGTGCTACAAGTATCGGATTTCAGACACTTTCACACTTGTAACTTACTGGTATTAGCATGCATTCTAAGGGGAACAGTTTGGTAGGCTGTGGCATGAAATTTTTGCTCCTGAAGAACCAGTTTTAAGCTAAACTTAGCTGTGCATTATGTTGTGTCCTAATGGTTATCTACATAATGATTAAACGGTTTTAGTTTTAAACCACGTTATCTTCTACTGTGTCCCTGTTTTATTCTTTGTTACAGAATATTTTCTACTCCGAATTTTGCCATAATCAGCATGACTGTGCTGACAATTATTCTATAACTGATAAGAAGGGAGCTCTATTGTGGTCCACCTTCACAGTGGAATGCAGAGAATAGGGAACATGTTGAATCACACTACTATCATAACATCATTCATCTGCGTATGTCATTAAGATGTCATTATCTCCTGACTTGTCACTTAGCTAGAGGACTTTGCATGCTTGTCCAACTACCCAAAGTGATCAAGAAAAAAAAATATAATCATTTCAAAGGATAATCAATTGGAGAAATTCATCCTAGAGCCCAAAAGAAACCAAAATTCAACCATAAAAAGAAATGTCATTTTCTTGTACGTGCTTATGTATGTTTCTATGTTTCTTCAAGGGGCAGACTATGTTCAAGGGGAAACTTTGTGGGCCTAGCTTTGATTTTTTTTACATTTTTAATGGGGACAACTATTTGCTTAAGGGCATGTAATTATTCAGTGCTTGGATTAATGAATAATATTTACATAGTACATATCAGGTCATAGGCAACATTGACAGAAGATGAATCAGTAGCTTAACTGGCTATCCTGCACTAAGTAAAAATCCTGAACACCAAATAATTCCTTTTTTTTTTTTTTGTATATAACAAATACATAAAACAGACGCAACATTAGAGCACCAATCTCTGTAAAAACTTCCATTTTTTTTCATTTTGCAGTTTATTAAAAATAGAAACAAGTGAGAGTAGTGGGTTTCCTATTCAATGAAGCAGTACTGTGTAGTGAAAGATTTCTGTGCAGTTTTTTGTTTTTCTTGGTCAGGGAAAACATTAGGAGACTCAGAAGTCAAAATGAGAAATGAACGTTCCATGAACTGAAAGTAAATAGTAATTGCAAGATCAGCAGATTCAAAACGTTATGTTATTTGCACTTAAGCCCAGTAGATGTGAACTTGATCAGTATTCTCACTCTATCACTACATCAAGTGTGTGCACGTATACATGTACGCATTTGTCTGGTTAGTCTGAGTCAGACTGTAATTTTTAATGGGAGCATTAAGCCTTGCAAGATGCCCTCCAACTACAAGATCAACTGTGAGTCTTATTTCTACCACCAGCCTCTATGACTTCATATAAAATTCCAGAATTCTGATAAACTGTCATTGGGAAAAATGATAAAGTGATTTATAGTCGATTTTGCTGGAAGGGAGAAATGCAGAGGCTGTCAGTCTGGGTCTTCAGAACAAATGAGTTACAGTTCATGAGGCAGCTCAATAAGGCTATCATTTCCCATCAGCTTCTATCACTGACAGCCACAGATTTACTGGATGGGGAAAGGGAAAATGGCTGAGTTTTGGTGCCAGGTGAGTCGGCACTATTACTCCATCAACCAGACTTGTGTCGACAAGATGCTACCATGAATATTTGATAGACACCTCTTCCCAGAAGTGCCTGTGGAAAGCAGTAAAGCTGTTCTTTCATTTGCTTAAAAAAAAAAACACAAAACCTCTCTCTCTGTCTCTCTGTTTGGATCCCGTTGAAAATGTCCATTTGTAAACCACTAAGGTTTCTCTGATTTATTTTGTGTGTGTGCATTTGTTTCATTCAACAGTCTGTTTTGTGCCACATGGCTTATTTATAGCCCTCGCAGAATGAAATAAAAGAATCCTCAGTCCTCTGGGATTTCATATACAATGCATTTGTCACTATCCGTCTCGCAAAATGGCAATACAAGCAGAGCCTCAGAGCCACCTGTGCATGCCCAGAGGAAACAGGCCTTTGATCTGCCACAATTACAGATTGTTAGAAATATCTATGTTCCAATTCCAGACAGAAAAAATTCTAGTCAAAGCTGAAGAACTTACTTTCTATATATTCTCATTAAAATAGCTCAACATAACTGATTTCTGTATTATCCAGCTTTCTATTGCACAAAACTTTCCGGTAGCTTCAAAGAGCTACTTTGCTTACTGCCTTCTTTTATTTTTGAGGATATTTGCAAAGTCGGTTTTCCTAGTTGAAATAAAGATTTATCTTGCACACACTCAGATGCTAAAATGTTTAGTTTTAGGTTCCTTTTCATAAAATCATAGAATCATAGAATGGCATGGATTGAACAGGACCACAATGATCATCTAGTTTCAACCCCCCTGCCATGATCAGGGTCACAAACCACTAGACCAGGCTGCCCAGAGACTCATCCAGCCTTGCCTTGAATGCCTCCAGGGGTGGGGGACTTCAGTTTAATCTTAATGATCAGTAGTGGTTTTGATCCCTTGATGTCGGCATTAAATATTCTCTTAGACTAGATCTGCACAGGTTAATAATATAATAATACAACAATATAATAATAATACACAATACCATAATATATATCATATTCATATTATATTTATAATAGAATACAGTGAAATAAAATCATATAATAATAATATAACAATATAATAATAAAATACAAGTGAGTGTTATTGCCTGATACTTTTCAAGGCAGATGCATACTTCTTAAGAAGGATTTAATGACAGTTAGAAACAAAGACTATTGTTTTTACTCACACTGATACTCATAAATCAATGTGCAAGTCTGTGTGTAACTTGTGAGTTATACACCACTGCCCATTTATCAGTCACCACACCCATCGCATAATTAAGTGTAGAAAAAAGATTTTTATCCATTGCAGGGGTCTGTAACTTACAAAATTATTTTTTTAATATCTGTTTGTTTTTTTTTTTTACAGAAAATGCTTATATTACCCATGCACTTAGAAAATAATGCAGTTCGAACATTAATAAAAAAGAACTAAAATCATTACCAAGTATGGGGTCTTGAAAAAAAAAACATTTTAAAAAAAATCTAAGATGAAATAGCATTTACATAGTTTGTCAGAATCCTCTTGGCCATCTTCTCAAGTGACTCATTTATTTTAGTCCATAAATCATTCCTTCGAGATCTGTAGTTGTTTTCCTAGGTAGTAAATGAACATATAAATATAACCCTTATGTCCCCAGAACAGCTATGGACAATCTTCATTTGTGATTCTGTTCCTGAGCCTAAGGAAACTTAATTTATTGTTTTTATTTTAGAATCTGAGGAGTCTATGGCAATGATATCCAGGCATTGCAGCTATGACTAACTATGTGCCAAAAATACTAGTGGGGTCAGATTTGATTTGAGACAGATGTTTTTTTTATGCTGCAAAGAGAATTTAGAATAACCTTAAGCCTTCCAAAAATTAAGAAAAATTACATCTAACATCTATATTGTTAATTTTAAAATGATGGTTTCTTACTAGAATTTTAAAATGAAAGCTCTATTTTTCATTTGCATGTTTGTTTTGGCAAAGAAAACATATATGTTTAAAACTATGGTTATTAGGGTGTTTTGTTTTGTTTTGTTTTGTTTTGTTCTGTTTTTCCATATGCTTAAGCTTTTCCTCATCATTGCTAATAGGTACCATTTCTTTTTTCAAATACTGTTCTGCTTTCATTTGTTTTAATGATTGAAAGCTGTGTACCAGCTCTATCTTTAATCTTTTTCTCTTAAGCTTTGAGAATCTCAGTAAATACGCTTTCTAAAATAGGAAAAAAAAAAATTCAAAGTGAAATCAGATTAACAGGTTTGTCATTTCACAGACCATTTTTCATCTAGGAATAATGAATATGAAGAAGTATTTTTATTCCTATTTTTCTACAGGATCTAGAGATGCAGACTGATGCAAACCAAAAGTGTGTCAAAAATGAATCACATTCTGTATAGACAGAGTAAGGAATGTGCAGGATAACTGTAGTCATAAATTCCTCATGTTGTCATCTGTTTTGTTAAGCTCTCAGAATACATAGCAAAATACATACTAAGCTAGTCTAAGAAACCTTAACAGATCTAATTGTCACATGTTTTCCTACTCCTTTTATCTTTATTTATCTAAATGGAAGAGATAGTGATGTTATGGCAGAGCCTTACAATTTTCGGGGTAGAGAGCAGGAATTTGTTGGAATCCCTGCATGACTTCAGTTTCTGTCTTCTTTATATTCACATATGACTGTAAAAGTGGGGAGCAAAGCAAGAAACAAGACTCCATTTTCTTATACTGCTACAGTTTCCTGCTCTCTGCTGTGACTGAAGCATTTGAGTATGAACTAGAAAACTTTTTTTTTTTTTTTTTTTTGTATGTCAGTTGATTTTTCACAGTCCACAGCATCCTGTATCTATGTGAGCTGAAAGGAGAGACAAGGAAAGACAAGGTAGGGAAAGGCAATATGGAAGAGATTTCAGTATCTAAGGAGTGGAGAAGTTTGGAGTATCTAAAGGAGGGTTATAAGAGGGAATGGGACAGACTCCTTAGCAGGGTCTGTTGTGACAGGACAAGAAAAATATTTTTTGCAGTACAAGCACTGAAGTACTGGAATAGGTTGCCCAGAGAGGTGATGGATGCCCCATCCTTGGAGACATTCATGAACAGGTCCCTTCCAATTCAGACAATTCTATGATTCTATGAATGGGGAAAATAGAAAAAGAAGAGGGAAAAGGGGAAAAGAGAGAAAGAGAGAACAAGGAAGTGGAAGGAGGGAGGAAAAGGAGAAAAGAACAGGAAGGGGAAAGGAAAGAGTAAGGAGAATGAAAAATGGAAATAATTCATGGCAGAATTTGAGATAGCTTAAATTTCTCACTGAATCAAGAATTTTTCTAATTTTATCCTATTTATGCTTCACTAAAGAGATGAGCACCTCAGCTGAGAATGCTAGCAAAATATTTTTCTTATAGTTTCCCCTCCCATCTTGCCTAACTGTAACTGACTCTTAGATCATAACTATGGAGATACTAGGACTTTCAACAAAAATATTCAAAATGCTTTGATCTAACACATGGTACATCTTGAATTTGGCCTACTTCCTAAATGAACTGCATCATGTCTGGGCCTCTGGTTTCTAACAACAACCTAGAATGCAAGAGAAAATTAATTTTCAGCTTCAGTCTATAGTTCACGTTTGAAAGCCATTCATATCACAAAAACATTATGCAAGTTGGCAAGAATAACAGCAGAAGAAAACCAGAACTGGGATAATCAGGCATGATGAATGTATTGCTGAAGAGCATCACATGAGCAGTTTCCACATTGCCTGCCTGTCTGCCTTCCCACAATTTTTGGCACTGGTTCTTACTTTTCTATGAGCATCCTGTTTTATGCGAATCATAGTCTCTCCCTCTGATTTGGCTCTCCGAGGGACAAAACTACAAAATATGTGAGGATTTAGTCAAAATCTTTTGAGAATCAGAGGATTTAGAGTCGGTACCACAGTAGCACATCTTCAGTACTTGCAGAAGCCCTTCTGCAGTTATACTGAACATTAATGTTATCTTCAAGAGGAAGGTGTGTTGTGAACTCTTCAGTTGCAGATTTGCAGGTGAATATGTGCATAATTAAATTTCTTTATCTCCATTATATTTTCTAGTTGCCACATAAGAGCTAGTTAAAGACAGAGAGCCTGTAGAGGAAAAACAAAAAAAAAAAAAGAAAAAACAAAAGGACTTGTAAGAATGCTGCTCCTCTATGATTTTCAAACGATATGTGCTTTTATAGCTAGTTGTCAGAGATCTGCCTATTCACTAAATTCCATCGCTCTACTTTTCTTCCATGAATTAAAATGGTTGCTAGTATTTTACAGGGTGAGAAATTATGTATCTTGCTCAGTGTCAACAGTTTATGGGTTGGTTCAGCCCGGTTCCATGACTAGTGGGGCGGAGGGATCTGCAGAGCCGTGCCTCCGGAAAAGGGAAGCAGGAGACCCCCAAAATAATTGAAAACAGCGGCAACGATCTGAGGTGAAACAAACTAATTTACTAAATATGGTATCAGCAAAATATAATGAGAGAGTGTGTGCAAAAGGTGGATAGGCCTCACCACAACGCTGAGGTGAGAAGTGCAGTCCAGTTGAGCCGATGAAGAAAAGCAGAGAAGCACAGATGGAGAAGCGCAGGTAAAGAAGAGCAGGTGAAGAAGAGAACATCAGGTGACCTTTCCAGAAGTTACATCTCCTCACTGACTGCAAAGCCCCCTGGGGAATGTAGTTCTTCTCCTCTGGACAAGCACCCGGAACTCGAGCATCAATAGTCAAACTCCCCATGTTATGATGTGGAATACTGATAACCAAAAATTGTAAAACCATGACACTCAGAGACCAAGTTGTTTTTTTCCCACTTTTTGAATTCTCTCCAGGTTTCTTTATTTTACTTTTCCATTTCTAGTAATTTCGGGCTGTTTCTCTATAACAGTTCAAGTTGTAACACATCAACTTTTTTATATCTTCAAGTAACATTATAATAGATAGTTTAAAACAAATAAAAGATGGATCTATTTTATGATTCAACTACGAAAAAAAAAAAAAAAGAGACAGAGAGAGCCATAATGGGCATGATTATGCTTTATCTTCATTTAACACAGTACCACAGGGATTAGAACAGTCACTGCCACGGTGGACACTTCAAGTTTTCCTTCTCTCTTGGGGAAGGCAGCCATAAACCTCTCACCATACCAAACAGAAATGTCAGTGATATGCTCTTTAGAAATAGTGATACTCTTCATCATTCAAGCACAAACTGGTATACACTGTAGACAAGAATTCAAATTTATTTGTTCTTGAGATGATGAACCCTGTAATTCAGAACATAGGAACTGAGAATCTCAAATGCCCACCAGAAGGTCAGAGGATATGGGGAATTTTGTCTCCCTTGTTATCTTCAAATCTGTCAGTAGAAATTGGTAACATTCCTATGAAATATCTTGATTTCTTCAAATGAGTGTTTGCCAGTGGCTAACATTTCCACTGGCAAAGTTGAAACCTGCTCTTCTTCCCTGTGAGACGTTGAGAAAATCTAACAAGATAACAAATTCATGTTAAATTTCTTTTATTAAAAGAGATCTGTCAGTTGTACTGGCAACAAAAAATAATGATTTGATTTTCACGTAAAATATACAAGAATCCAATTCCAGCAAGCTGGAAAAATTTCTAGCATGTGACACTTCTTCATTTGCCTAACCATACAGATATTTACAGAAAGCACAAAAGCACTGTGAACTCTTTATTTTCTCTTTTTATTTAAAATATATATTTAAAATATAGATAGGATAAATTCTTTTTTATTATTATGAAAAAAATGAGCATAACTGACTTGTCAGAACTTAGCACATCTTATTTGCTTCCCACTTGCATATAGAAACAATTATTTAACCTTACTAGAAGTATTATTATTTTCAGAATTATTTCAATTGTACTATGATGCTTATACATCTCTTGTATTATATGTGCTGGGCCATATTATATACTATCAAGTTTATTGAAGTTCTCATCTAAAATAGTTGTAACTGTTCTTGCTTTTAGTTCTTATGTAGTTAAAATGAATTTTGATCTTGGGCTTTGTTAAGAATTTATGTCTATTCTTCCATAGAAATTCTGCTATGCCTGTTACCACAACTGTGAGGGATACATAATTTCTGTTCTTTCATAAATATTAGAAGTTTTCTTTATTGGAAATAGAATTGGAGGACTTAAAACTCTTCCTTTTTCAGCTAAATGTTTTGCTTCTATTTCAGCTTTTTAATTTTGCATTAACAATTTACAAAACAGAATTCCAACTTCATCTCAAACAAAATAAAAATATCTTGACTTGTGTTTAACCAAACCTCCCTGGATTATCATGTTCTCATACAGCATTTTTACCACAGTAAATGAGCATTTCTCACCAGAAAATGTTTCAAAAATCTTGATATCTTTTGAATTGCCTTTATGCAATCCTGGCAATTATGGCTTGCTCCTCCATCTTATTCTAAGCTTTTGATATGCTTTCATATTCAGTTTAGACTTCATAATCCTACACTTTGAAAAAAGTCTAAGGTAGGAGATTAGCACTTTTGCTTCAAAGTTAATTTTATTCATTTTCCACTGATATTTTCCACTCTTAGCTGATGATGATCAGGATCTTCATAGTAAACCTATTTAAATTCTTTATTATATGTATTTTGTTTTTCTATATACATTTTCATAGTAGCATTACCATGCTTTACTGGTTTTGCTGCTTTCTGTTTCTTTAGCATTGCTTTTATATCCTGTATACTTTTTTAAAAACAGTATGTATCTCTTACTATAAGTCCTTCATTCATTTTGTTAGGATAGTTATCCCAGATTTTTCTAAATTCATCACATGTTCCTCATTAAATAACAGAACTGAATTGCTACTACTGGACAGGACAATTATTACAATGTTTTTTGGAAAGGCAAACTGTGGAAAAGAATAAATGTTCAATCTTTGGTGTAATGTCATATTTTACTTTTTTTTTTTTTTTTTTTTTTTTACCTCCAGTTTGCTCTGTCCATTCTACAACCAAAAAAAAAAGTGCCTGTTATTGGACTACGTAAAAGCTTGAGAATTTGAGGTTTCTCCTTTTAGTATAATTTAAGCTATCAAAGTGAGTGGATCAGTTTTTCAGCATACTATTCTCTTCTTAGTTTCTAAACCTACTCACATAATAGCTCATTGAGCGAAACTATATTTATTTTCATTCTGATATTGTCAGCCTATTTTAAAAGCAGTGTAAAATGATCTCCATACTTTCCCTCTGTTTTCAGGGACCTGATATTCCTGAATGATGGTTTTGCTGATGAAGACTAAGGGAAAGGAGGTCTTCAGTATCTCAAACTTTTCCATGTCAATTATCATTATTTGACTTGGCCTGCTCAGCAGATTGCCTACATTTTCCCTAGTCATCCTATTGCTGCTTATCTGCTTGTAGAATCCTCTCTTTTTGCCTTTCACATCCTTTGCTAGATTGAACTCCAAGTTAGCCTTAGCTTTTCAAACTCTATCCCAGCAAGACTGGATATAGCAGCTCTGGACTCTTCCTTGGTCACCTGCCCATGTGTCTACCTCTTGTGCACTTCTTTTTTATGTATGAGTTCAGCCAGAAACACTGTGTTGATCCATGAAGGCCTCCTGCCACCATCATTTGATTTCTTGCTTGGCAAGGTGTTTATTGAGCTTCTACAATGTGCTCCTTAAATATAAGCTAATTTTCTTTGACCTTCTGTCCAGGGATGTATCCCATGAAATTCTTCTAAGCAGTTTCCTGAAGTTATTTACATCTTTTCTCCTTCAATTCAGGGTTGTGATGTTGCTTTTTGCCCTGCTCCATTTTAGGATCTGGAATTCCATTGTCTTGTGGTCACGGTAACCAAGCCTGCCCCAAACTTTCATGTTACTGCCCAGTTCTTCCTTTTCTTATTTGTAAGTGTCAGGTCCAGCAGAGCACTTTTTCTTGTTGGCTTCTCAATTACCTGTGCCAGAAAGCTGTCATCAGTGAAGTCAAGAAACCTGGATTTTTTTTTACCCCTGCTGTAATGTCTTGCCAGCAGTGTCAGGTTAGTTAAAGCCACAATAATGACCAAGGCCTCAAGCAAATGTGGGTCTTCATCCAGTTGTTTGAAGAAGACCTCACATCTTCCTTGTCAGGAGATCTATAGCAGATGCCCACTGTAATAATGCCCATGCTGGTCTGCCTACTAAACTCCACCCAAAAGCTCTCCACTGATACTTTACCCATGCGAAGGGGGAGCTCCACACATTCCATTTCATCTCACACATAAGAGATCAACTTGCAATCCTTGCCTTCCCTGCTTATCCTTAAATGTCCTCCATCACAGCATTCCAATCATGTCAGCCATCCCATGACATCTTTATGATAATAATGCATTTTTACGATAACAAGGCTTTGTAATTCCACACATTCCATGCTGCATATGCATGTGTAGAGGCATTTCAAAGAGCCATCCAACCATTCTGATTCCTCAGTATAGGTTTGAGAGCTTTCCTAATAAGGCCATTCTACTGGCATTTCCTACTTTGCATGCCAACACTGAAATGAATTTCAAATCTGTTCTGTTTATTTGTTGATTGCTATGTCTCTTACATTCCCATCAGTCGAGGCTCTTGGTTTACTTACCCTATCCCCATTTTACCTCCACTTGCTTTGAAGATTTGCTACTTCCATCACTGTATCTCAATAGTGCTGTGGGAAAGATGGTCCTCCTCAAATGCCTAGGTTTGTCTGGGGCTGTGAAACAGATTTTGCAAAATAGTTAATGCGTTGTGAGTAATCTATTTGAAAAATGAGAAACTGTAAAAAGCAACACATGAATCCTTTTATCTGAAACTTCAGCAGGGTATAAATAGTCTCAGTGTATCATTGCTCTGTAAATCAAAAATGATAAACATTAATAGAAAGTAGGTTTAAAGAAACTGTGATAGTGCCTGCTTGTACTTGACTCTTTCTAAACCATCTGCAGTAGATTTCTGCTCCTTAAATTTTGTTTTAAACTGCAAACTCAGAAAGTGCCCTGAGCTTAAGAGAGTGGAATTTCTCTTAAAATTAAATCACAGGAAAAAGAATCTGAATCATTAAATGATACTGTCTGTAACAAAGGAGGAAAACCAGAATCTAATTGTACAGTGTTGCAGACCTTTAAAAGCTGAAATCTGAAGCTGAATTTTAGTTAACTGAAAATGTCTTTTGAATTTAAAGAGAACCAACTAACAACTCTCAGCACAAATATATGAATTTTTAATAAATTCGTCTCTCAGTTCTTATCACGTTCTGTACTCAGTGCACACATAGACTTCTAGGACTTACACATAAATATCAAGGGAATATTAATTCCAAAAGCTACATGGATATATTGATTTCTTTCATGTTATTGAATCTAATACTTCAAATTATTAATCTTTTGATGTGTATTTAGGATAAAACATTATCAGAAAACATCCATTTGTGTGGCGAAATCAACAGAGAGAAATGTTAACAGAAAAAAATGAAATAGCAAAACCATAATGAGATGAAGACGTAATTGGTTGAAGAAATTTAAAGTTATTTTGATAAGAGAGATTACTAGAGAAAATATTTAAGTGTATGCTGTTTGTCAATCTGCTATTTATCAAAGTTTTATTCATAATTTTTCATAATGTAAAACTATTTACAGAAAACATATTTTTAATTTAATCTTTCTGTAGTTTTTGTCCAAGTCACTGTATATCTTAAAAGATCTTATGGTATCTGAGAACTTCAGGGGCATGTATTTCAGGTTAAAATCTGGTAAGGAACACAGTATAGGAGGTTATAGTGATGTATGAAAAACATATGTAGCCAGCAATGACACAGTACAGAAGATGGCTAAAATACATGTCAGCAAAAACTGAATATGGAAAAGCCAGTTAAAATCATTCGTATCCGTCAATGTGACTACAGCTTCTCTGTGTCAAAGAATGGGACTGTGCAAGTTCCCTCTACATACATACTTTCAATGAGATCCAGTGATGTTCAAATGTAGTACTTCTGAGTTTTCCAGATATTATGATCTGTGTATTCCTTTGTGATAGATCATTATTATTACTGCATTGCCAATATAAAGATGTTGGGAAACAAAGCTCTATATTCTTTCTACCATCTCACTGCTGCTTTACTTAGAAAAAGTCATTTAATACTTTGGATGAAAATTTTGAATAAGGAGTATCTGAAGTTTGGCTCCTACATATTCCAGTTTTGATAGCATATTTTTGGACACACCAAGTGCAGCTGGTTGCCATGTTGTCTCAATGGAAAAATTTGACCAAAACGTCTGCTTTCTAAAATTCTCAGAGGAGTATTTTGTCTTCCCAGTGAAGGACTTCTAATGCAATTCTTAGAAACACTCCTTTGGTGGAAAATTTGGCAAGATTTCAAATGTGTATATATATATATATATATATATATATATATATATATACACATTATATATATATATATTCATGGGTGCATTTAAAGAATATGTTATCCTATGGAAATGATTTTTCCAATTACAAAAATTTGAGGTATTTTTTACACTGTCTGCAGTTTTTATCAGTCCAACAAAAGTGGCCTGCTTATTCTTTCTTGGTTACAATTTTCTCTCATATGAATAGAACTATGCGAGTAATATCAACATTGTTACTATGCACTTTATACTTGCATAATCTCAAAATTCTTGCGTGTTTCAGTGTGCTTCCCTCTGCATGGAATGTCTGAAAGAAAGAAAAGTAGGGCATAAAGAGACATAACACATTTCCTGCTTTTCTGTTTTTCTTAATGCAGGTTCAACTCAATGAAAACCAACAACACAGTAGAAAACCTTGTTAGCCATCTTTAGCCAAGTAACATTTCATACAGACACAAAATTGTGTATGAAAATGTGAATACTGTAAAAATGGTACAGTTGATAGAACGCTACCATGTAATACATACTGTCATTTAAATCTAACCTTGAGGTTTTAACCATAGTTAGAACAGTGTTTTAGGATTATTACCTGTTAGACGGGGAGTAGTCCCCCATTATCTATCATTAAGAGAATATAATTTATAGCAATTAGTTTTAATTCTCCTCTTCAGTTTGCATTCAGCAGAATACTGGGACAAATAGTCCCAATATTCTGACAGCCACTTTACTCTAATAGATATCATCCTCAGGTCATTTTCTAGTTCAGTGCTAGATATTTTGTTACTCTCGAAAAAAGAAAATAAAAAAAGTGAATTTGCATCAGTATCTATCACAAGCTTTATCCTTATTTAGGCATTCTAGTGAATTCAATTAAAGAGAGCACACCTCAGGCAGAAGATATCGTAAAGTGTGTACCAGGCAAAGAGAAAACCTGTATTGCGCCTTTGCTTAGTATTTGCTTCCTAAGGGTGATGGCAAATTTGAGAAAATGAGACTTATTTTCCTTTTATAAATGTGATTTCTGTGTTTCTTCCTTCCTCCCATGACTTATCATGTTTGCCTCACATGCGAAAGGTCCCCTGGGATATGTAGTTCTTCTCTTCTGAGAGCCAGGTATCCAGAAGGTTGTCAGTACATGGAACTGGAGTATTAACTCTTTAATTACCCGTGCACTACATGTGGAATACCAAAAACCAAAAAAAATCACAAAACCATGACATATCATTACTCTTCTGGAAAAATTAACATAATGTGACTTCATGTTACAGAGAACTTGCTTACTGAATTTTGTTTAAGATATCTATGGATGGCAGCAGCATTGTATGAAATAAAGAAACCCACTACCCTTCTCTCATAATGAATGCTCAGTCAATCAGTATTGCATCTCAGAATAAGTTTTGAATTCAAATTATAAGGTTTTTTGGTTTTTTTTTTTTTCATTTACAGTGTTTAATAGGAACTGAACAGAAATGTTTGTGGGCATTTGTGTTCTTAAAGGAAACTTAGGGTAGTTGTATTTTCTTCTTGGATTTTAAAGATAGTATTCACTTCCAGATGCTGTTCTCCTTAACAATCCATTTCTATTACACCAGCATCACCTCTTTCAGACCCTGTAAGTACCCTTGTTCAGCATCAGGAGCACACACTTATCTTTCAGAAAAATAAAAATAGACGCAGATATGGGAAATGTAATCATGTATTTTGGTAAGGATAAAATATTATATACCAGAAATTATTATTTTGTAAACTGCTGGGATGAGAGGGAAACAATCTGTCTCAAAACACAAGTGTAAAATAGTGCAGTAATTGGGGAAATTTATATATTGAAGAATCAATATTTTACTCATTCACTTGAGATATAAGATCTGTGCTTGAAAAGTGCTGGTTTTGACCTATGAGCAATGGAGAATTTAAACAGTCTCTTCAGTGCAGTAACAACAAAGCACATATTATAGCATCTTCCCTAAAAGAGTCACAAGAGACCTATCTGCGATCTTTCAGCATGTCAAACACAGTGGTTCTGACTAATTTCTAGTGTGCTGAAAGGAAAAATAAATGTTGCTTATGTTTCCTAGACAACAGCTTATGCTTTGAAAGTAAGCTATGGTATATATTTTATTCAAATCTAGCATACAATCTGAGAATAAAAGAACATGCATGTCTGGCATTGTTTGCCTGGGCTGCTTCAGATAGACAAAAATACTTCCAGGCATCAGTATTACTCATTTAGTATCATTTTAGGGGGATAGATATCTAGACAGTAATACTTCTCCTCCATTTACTTAAAGAAAGGCTAATTTTCTTGATCTTTCTTGTTCTTTCTTATCGATTATGTTTCTATATATGATTATGTTTCTGTAAGTTCATTCTATTCTTCAAATGGGCATATATGTATTATAGAGCAACAAATGGCAATGTATTTCTTTGTAATTTTTTATGTACTCCCTTTTTAACAAATTATTATTTTCCATCTTTCTCCACACATATTCCTCCTTCTGCATAGCTTAACCTTACTGATAGATGTCTGCTATCCTCAACTGCTAATTCAAGAACAATAGTAATATGGATTAGACTGAAATTTTTGTAACGTGACACAGAACAGGAAATATTCTCCACAGAAAGTAACAAGTAATTTAATCATTGCTTTCCTATATACTGTTGATGATATCTATAAAACTATTATTATGAAACAACCTTAATATTATTTCTATCATACATGTTAGCATTGTTTTGCAGTGTTGATTTAAACTCCAAATGGTTTGTCTACTGCAAATGGTTTATCTAAGTGAGCTGATTTTCAGATACAACATATTTCAGGTGAAATTTGAGTGAACCAATTCAAATTTAATGGAATCTTTTTGCCAATACTGCTCCTTGCAGAAAGAGGGAAGAAATCAAACAAAATATTCTGATTTTATTTTTTTTTTTTAAAGACAGACAATTTCCCCATGGCATTTTATTCCAAAGAAATAAGCTTTCTACGTGAACTGTTGAATTTTGGGAGTAGAAGTTGATTCTGAGGTTCCATTTTTCTGCCTTTTAAATAATGCTAAAGTGACATAACAGAACAAAAAAAAAGCTGTTTTCTATGAAAATGAATGCTTGAGATCCCCAAAATTTATAATATTTTTTCTCCAGATTAATATTGCTTTTCTCTTTCAGACAAAATAAATGTTTACTTCTTTATTCAATCATTGCTTTTAAAATACATCATAGACAGAGTCTATCTTTAGACAAAGTCTAAAAATATTAATTTAAGAATCTATAAATGTGAATTATGCCTCTATTAAATTAGATGTGTTTACTAAATTATTTGTCATTTTAAATACACTATGCGAATGAATATATGAGTAGTTATTCTTGTTTAGTAGATTAAAATATGTGACAGTTCAGCAAGTAGTCTGAGTTCAAAACAGACCTTTTTTGGTTGTCAGACTGCATTCTGTCATTTACTTCCAGAAATTAAAGGTTGCAATACACATGTATGGTTGTGACTATTCTGATGCAAAATAACTAAGTAATTATGTGCATAACTAACAGTTACCTTTTTCGCTGAAAGACTTGAAGTATATTTCCAGAGCAGTTGGTTATGTGAGAAACACTCAAAGTCAAAAATTTCGAGGCAATGATCTTAGTGATAGCAGCAAAGTTTATTTTTTATTGCAATAACGGGCACATGCCCCCTATTGGCAAGGGAGAAATTGCACGCCGGTCATCGAAATTCATTCTGTTATATACCCTAAAGCCGACGCAGGTAATGCTCTGCTGGCATTTGCTCTTTGGTTCAGTGTCTCAGGCTCACAATCTTCCTGCTGCTATTGCTATGATATATTTCCATTTAAGGAAAATAACAACCTGTTGTTTCTTGGGTATATTATGTACTCCTCTATGGAGATAGGAAGGCAATAATTTCAAGAATGAGCACATTCGTTCTGTCCTGTGCTAGGCACTCTCTCCACTCTACATATTTGTCTTATCTTGTACCTGGCTCAATTCTACCCCAGTAAGAGCACTCCAAATCTTAACTTTTTACTCTGTTCAGCAACTTTCCTTAGTGGAAGAAAAACAGCTATTTCAAAATTGGGTTATAAGTTCAGTAAAGGCCTATACTACATACAGAAAATACTGGAAGCTGGAAGTTTCTACTACAAGAACACAATCCACATCTCACAGTTATCTGTCAGAATTGGCCAGGAAGCTCCTCTCTGTTGAAGAATGTCTGTAGGAACCATTTTACTGCTGAGAAGAGTTATAAAGTTCTTTCAGCTGTTTCATGTCAATGTTAACTACAGCATAATTATCCATAGGAAATAAATTTAAATTATTTGTTTTATGCCACTTTAACTGTATGTACACTTTAAGATGAGAAATGAATAGGTAAAGTCAGAATCAGATATATCGTAAAAGTCATATCAGCAAAGCTGTTATTAGTAAGTTGTTAGTATTTTTTTAGATGAGGTCTCTTTAAAACACACATATAAAATGGACTCCTTTCTTCACTCACACAAACTTTTAGTGAAGTGTAATTCTACAGTATTTGGGGGATATTTATAAAACCATCTTCAGCCTCTTCATCATAAGCCCCTGAAGTGAAGAAAAGTAAGCCTTAGTAAATTTAGTGGGACTCTTGTCTGACATGCTGGTATTGGGTTGCATTTACCTGGGGACAGAATGGGTAGGATAGGATGCAGGATCAGCACCTAAATGAGAAGTGGATCCAGCCCAGTGAATTGGGGAATGCAAAGGATGACATACTTCATTCAGCAGCTTCTTGTCCCCACACAGTGGGAGGACCATTGTCTCACCTGGATAGTACAAATGCCATGCAGTCCTATCAGGTTTCCACATTTCACAGCAGCATGTCTGAGGCAGGTCAGCTGCTAACTGCTGAAAGCTGGAAGATGCACCAGTGAATAATCATGGGATGAGTGTCTGCATGCGTTCTCCTTCAGAGCACACAAAACTATTCTGTCTGTGCGCTCCATGGATGAGAGGGTTTGTTTTCACTCTCTAGGAGTTGGAAGGTGAAAGCAATATTGGACTTTCTGCCACCAAAATGCAGTGCAAGGGTTTTTTTAAGGTAGAAGCCTTTGCAGTAGCACAGCATGGGTGTAATCTTGGCACAACCTAACTTGTGTCAGGTTATATTTAAAGAACTGTTAGAATAACTTCAGCATACACATGGTTTAAGCACTGACATTTGGCCACAGACGCCACTGTGAGATCCCAAATTGCCATTTCAAATAGCTAGGGTATTAATGGGGAATTAAATCTCTTCCCAGTAAAAGCTGGAGACAGCATCTCCTTTTATGCTTCCCTGCCCTGTCTGAACTACTTCCCTTTTATAACAGCTGCATTTCTGCCAAGTGCTTCATCCTTGCAGCCAGGAACTATAAAAGCAAAGTGTCCTTGCCATTTGGGAGAGATGTTGACAGGAGGTACATGCAATGATCCCCTGCATACTTACAGCATCAGTTCTTTCCCAGTAGTATCACATATTCGTTAATGACTAACCGCCAAATGCCACTCTCTGGAATGAAGACAGTACTGAAGAGTCTAGTCTGGGTCCCAATAACAACAAAATTCAAATTCTTATTTCTCCATAGGAATGAGCTTAAAACCAACTTTAGTAATAAACAAAGAAGTGGGCATAAACAAGAGACTGAATTGAATTCACACTTTAGAGATAAACTTCTATATAAAGTGCATGGAAATGACGTAAGTTAAAGTACTATGCTCAGCGGCAAGTTGGACACTGAATTTAGAGAGAATATAATTTATTTTCCAAAGGTAGGAGGGCAGTATGATTCAATCTTTGCTCTTGAAAATTAAGCAATGCATTTCAGTTTCATTCTAATGGCAGAAATGATATTGAAATTAGGGTAGGATATCTAAGTCTTCCTACGCCTAAATGAAACATGTAATAATAACAGACTATCTCCTAACATTTAGTAGGAATCAATGAAATGAAGTGATCTGGGTTTTCAGACATTACAGTGTAGACCTGGTAAGTACCAACCACAGAAGAAAAGCTGTGTTTTCTCAGTGCTAAACCTGGGCATGCAATGTGTATGTATTTGTCTGTAATATTGGCAAACCAAGCAGATGGTAAAACAGTGCTCTGCAAGTGTCAGAATATGGAATATGTATAGGGATAGTTGATCTCAATGCAACATGCAGATGGTAAAGCAGTACTTGAGCTCCAAGGTCATTCTACTTAAAAAAAATTAATACTGTAATTTATATTAGTAGTAACCTATTTTGCATGGCTAGGAATAATGTGAATAATTAACAGTTTCCATGGAAGTCCTTGAAGTCAGCATTTTATTTGCTAAGAACTGTTGTACAGCACATCCTGAGTATTGCCTGCTAGCTACTGGGTAATTTAGATATCTCTACAGAGATAGCAAGAATAACAAAATCACAGTATCCTCAGATCCTGCAAACTGAAATGATGATTGTCCACTGGAAGAAAGGCTGCTCCCTTGATAAGAATGTGTGTGGGTTTTCCTTTTAGAAATAGAAAGGTGTCCAAGCTAAATCTCCTTTCTGCTCTTGCTTTTAATTTAGTCTGTGGCTCCTTTTCATTGAAGAGTGAAACAAATTCTTAGCAGATAGATAAGTTTTAGAAATAAAAATGGCAACCATTTCACACTCTGTAGAGGTGTGATATGTTACAAGTCATCTTGGAAGAAATGGAGTAGTGGGGAGAGTGCAGGTGGAGTGTTCAAAGCTGCGTGTATAATTCACACTCAGTGCTATGGCTGTTACAAAAAAAAAAAAAAAAAAAAAAAAAATTGATACATAAATTTTAAGGCAGATGGAATTTATCACATATTTCTGCTGTTTGTCACCTGATTATCAGCAGTATAGATGTGTCTGTATAAGTTCATCTTATTTTCTTTCTAAATAACACAAGATAAATCTACATTAACTCCCGCAAAGAGAACTAGATGATTTAGTGTAAAATATTACTATGATTTTTTGAGTCTTTAGCTGGAAATAACTTCCTTCCCACCAGAACAAAGTGTATCTGTTCTGACTACTATGTTTACTTTTCACTGAGTGATCTGTCACATCAGTGTTTCATTTTGGATATCTCATTCTATTGAAGTGCACAATAATTACTTTATCTGTAATAAAATATGAAAAGATAACAAGATCTATTAATAGTTTTGACCACTATAGCATCCTAATTAAATATATTATGCTTCATTATA
Source organism: Phasianus colchicus (assembly GCF_987193195.1). NCBI lineage: Eukaryota > Metazoa > Chordata > Aves > Galliformes > Phasianidae > Phasianus > Phasianus colchicus. Next base: position 60,186,924 of record NC_143437.1, on the reverse strand, counting down.
ATAGCTATGCCAGACACCAGTTTCTCAGAAGTAGAATATCATAGTTTTGCCATTTGTTTGAAATAGGGTACTTCTAAAAGGATGAGGAATGACTGAGATATGTTCTTGCTGTGGTAAATAAAAAATGACCTTTGGGACTTTGATATGATATTGAAAAATGGCCTACTGAAGTGGAACAGCAGGAATTTGAACTACAATATAGAATTGTCATCTTTCTGAGGGAGACTTTTCTCCTAGTTTAAATTGTAAACACCTACAAATCCAGTGTATAGCAGACATTTTAATATGTTTGCCTTGAAACCTCAATAGCAAAATCCTGTGTATAAATACTATGACTTCAAAAAAGCAGGGAGAAAAATAACCATTGGTGCTTATAAATATGAAGTCTGCAGAGTGTAAGCAGACTGAATTTATAGAAAAAACCTTGAACAATTCCAACAACATCAGCCCAGCTTCATTCTGAACTGTTGAGCCAGAAATACAAGAAAATGAAGTGACTGAAGCCTGTCAGAAAAGAAAAACCACTAGTGGAGTGATGATATGAATCCACAGAAGGCCGTATTGAATCCAGTATCTTCACTACGTTGATTAAAGACTGTTACTATTCAGGTGAATTGAAACCTTCATGAAGCCATGGTGGAGATGTGCACAATAAAAAGTCATTTGTCATTTGCAGCTCAGTAGGACTCTGAAGCAGAGAACTGATTTCTCCTCTTTTTTTTTTTTTCACTTCAACTGACTAATATTAGATGGCTCATGGGAAGAAGTATATATTGTGTATATGACTTCTCAACACCTTGGTTTACAACAATCAGATTAGGTAAGATCTATTATGGGATTAGGCTTTCCAAATATATCACTACCTTCGTATTATAGTTTATAGTTTGAGTTCATCCAGTTTGCATAAAACACCTGGACTCATTTTAAGATGAATCTGAAGCCTGCAGATACCACAAGTTACAATATGCTCTGCTCTTTCTGGATCCAGATTACGATATCCGAATCTCATGCTACTTGTGATAAAAAAGAGACCTTTTTCTTGGATTTTTCACTAAAATTTATTCAGTAATTGAAGAGTATGGAGTTTTGTTGTATGTGTGTGTATGTGAGTTTTCTACTCCAATTTTAGTTAAATCTTCATCAGTTTAATATTTCACAGTTTGAGGACAGATTAATTGATAAAAGTCAGAGGCATTGCCCTCCAGATGATTGCCAGGGTGGAGGTATTTACTCCAAGCTTTTTCCCTTACTCAAAAATGAGTACCTGGGCTGGGTTGGTCTCACACATTTCAGTCACACCTCCTGCACATACAGCCATTCAGTGTTATGTGCAGATCTTCTCAAATTCTTGTGTGGGAACTGCTCCATTTTGAAGAAATTGTTCAGGGAAGTTATTCCAAAAGTTAAATTTGATCTGATCTGCCTTCCTTAAAATGAATGTTACACTGGTGAGGCTACATCTTGAGTACTGTGTTCAGTTTTGGGCCCCCCACTACAAGAAAGACATTGGAACCCTGGAGCATGTTCAGAAAAGAGCAACAAAGCTGGTGAGGAGTCTGGAGCACAAGTCTTATGAGGAGAGGCTGAGGGAACTGGAATTGTTCAGTCTAGAGAAGAGGAGGCTCAGGGGAGATGTTTGAGCTCTCTACAATTACCTGAAGGGAAACTGTGATGAGGCAGGGATCAGCCTCTTTTCCCATGTAAGTAGCGATAACACTAAAGGGAGTGACCTTAAGTTGCAGCAGGGAAGATTCAGGTTCAAGAGTGGTCAGGTACTGGAAAGGGCTGACCGGGGAGGCAGAGGAATCACCAACCCTGGAAGTGTTCAAGAAACATTTAGGTGTTGTATTAAGGGACATAGTTTAGTGGGAAATACTAGTGGTAGATGGATGGTTGGACTGGATGATCTTAGAGGTCTTTTACAACCTTGGTGATTCTATGATTCTATACGTTAGACTTCTCATCATTAAAAAAAAATCTTATTTTAATACCATTATTAAATATATTATTTATGATGAGCTAAGACTTATAAAAATCAGGTATGTAAAGAATGCCCAAACAGCCTAAAGAGTTATTCCAGTTTTTGACGCCTGTCAGAAGTTTGACATTGATTTAGTGAGATTCAGCAAAACACTACATATTTATTCAGTTAGTTAGTTTTTTTCTAGCTATCCTTTTTCTAACTTTTTCTTTTTTTTTTTTTTTTTTTTTTTTTTAATTTCAGTAATATTCACTGGGAACAAAAATAGTAAGTGAATAATACCTATTCATGTTCAAGAGTAACACTGGAAACTATGAAAATGACAACTTTGATACATACATAATTCTTCATACCCGTACATGATTTGCTTTAGAATTAAAAACAGATTTGATATGCAGCTAGAGAGTCTTCTGTTTGGGCAGTTCCTGTATTCTCATGACAATCTGCTATGCATTGTAATAGGTAATATTTAAAAATACTGAAATTATTTTTTGATAAAAAATATTGTGAGATTTTCTCCTGATAGGCTTTACATAAGTGGTAGATTTAGATGTAATAACCATAAAATGAAGACTCCGACTAGACTTAAAAAAAAGTTTCTACTATGTTATGTAAAATAATTCCTGCAGGTTACAGCAAAAGCAAACCACAAATATGTTGTCATAAACACAGCAGAAAAAACTTCTATCACTCACATATGCAGAGTAGCACAAATCAAATAAAGAGCACTCATGGATGTTTAAGGCTAAATTAATGATTTTCTAGAGTAACTAGGTTGACATTATTTTAAATTCATAAAAATTATGGATTATGGATTATCATTAAATTATTCCAGAATCCTTGTAGTCTAAGAGGCAGTTATAAAACAGTTGTTTCTTATCTCTCAGAGAAAAAAAAAAAAAAATGAAATAGTGAACAAAAAAAACCTTATAGTTAATGTGAAACATTTTAGGAGCATGACTTACAACAGCAGTATTTTACAAAGCGTTCTCATTCTAACAAAATCAGCCTAGATGATCTACTAAAAAGCTTTCAAAAATCAGTGGAAAAATCCATAGTGATTTCACAAGATAACCTCCTTTTAGTAGTCAAAGCTCAGCTTTTTCAGTGTGCTTTATCTCCTCTCATAGAATCATAAAATTATTCAGGTTGGAAGGGACCTCAAGGATCATCAAGTCCAACCGCAGCCTAACCACAGTACCCTAACTCTAACAACCCTCTGCTAAATCATATCCCAAGCACCACATCCAAACGGCTCTTAAACACATCCAGGGATGGTGACTCAACCACCTCCCTGGGGAGCCTATTCCAATGTTTAACCACTCTTTCTGTAGAGAAGTGTTTCCTAATGTCCAACCTAAACCGACCTTGGCGCAACTTGAGGCCATTTTCCCTCGTCTTGTCATTATTTTTTTTTTACATCACCGTAGAAGAGATCTGAAACCTGCCAAAAATATTTTGTGAAATATTGGTTGGGGTTTTTTTGGAAATTTCAGGAAACACTTATTTCCTACACAGGTGACAGAGTACTGGCATAAGTTGCCCAGAAATGCTGTGGTGTCACCTCCTTGGAGTTCTTCAGAGACCATCTGGACATGGACCTGAGCACTCTGTTCTGGCTGGCCCTGTTAGACTGGGAGTTGGACCAGATGGACCCAGAAGTCCCTGCCAATCTCAACCATTCTGTGATTGTGTAGACTCTTAGAATATGAAGACCATGTTTTGAATTTGCAGTGAGGAATTATAAAAGTTGGTAATTATTTGAGATTCTAGGTGGAATATTTTATTTCAAATGACATTACCTAAGAGCACCATATGATTTGAGTCTCACTCTTCATAGAATAAATTTTGGAGTAACTCAGCATTCTGTGATGCAAATTTCTTTAGTTAAATATGATTATTTAGAATCTATTAAGATTGATTAACAAAGTTGTCTCTAAAACTTAGAAGGTTGTAGAGAAACTGTTCTGTTTTACTATTGAAAATTGTTTATATCACTCCAAATGAATTTATCCACACTTACACAAAGCTTCTTAAGTAGTAGAAAAATATCAATCCTACTAATGCAAATTCATATTTCAGGCAGAAAGCCAGAGCAAAATGTCTGTTTCATATTCGTAATTTAAATCTGGTGCACCTGAATGTAATTCAGTAAATGAAAGTTTTTACTTAAAAACAAAATATAGATGAAATAATATCCCAAAATATCACAAGATTTTGCATGGTTTTGCAAGATCCTCAAGATGAATAATAGCCAAAAGGAGAGCCTGATCAGGTGCTTAGGTCCTCTTCATTCCTTCTGCATGAGCTGACCTTGCTTTATCAATTCAAACGACCCATTACTACAGTGAGTTGTTTACATGCTAGCAACAGCTAACATAAACTAGATTTCTAGAGTTCCTGGTAAACTGGAATGTCAAGCATATATTTTGGTGGTGCTGTGTATTTTCCAGCAATTATCAGTTAACATTGCTGCGAAATTCAAGGTGTTGGCACATAACCCCCACTATTTAACATCTCATTTTCTTCAAGATAGCTTTCTCGTCTGTGCATAGCCACGTTCCTATATCTAGTTGCCTGTCCCTTGAGCAGTGAAGTCACATGCTATTCACTGTGCTGGGCTAACATTTCTGGAACTGCTTCTTACTGGATAAGTGTGTGACGACTTTGAGCTATGTTCAAGTTTTTTACTTTGTGTCTCTTGTCATTTAGATTCCCTGCAATTTCTTTTTGGCTCTTTGATCTTTTCAGTTAGTTCACTTGCTGCAAGGGATCACACTATCTCAGAGAAAAATTCTCCTTTTCCCTTTCATCATGTTTAAATCCTGCAAGGATCCCAGATATCATGGAATGGGAGTTTTACAAATGTTCATGTCAGTAATTGTAGTTAAAATTACTTAGAATCTGTGCTGCTGTACTAATTTGGGAGCAAATGCCTCTATTCAAAGAATGAGAAGTCCATTACAATACAAATAGCAGGAAATTTTGTAAGCTTTTTTTTTCCAAACATGTGAGTGTATGATATGATTTGTGGCAGTTAATATCAGACTTTGGAAGCAATATTTTTTTTAGTAAAATCACTCTATCCACTGTTATAATACCCATAACATTGAATGTCATACCTTTCAATAGCTTAAGTGAGAGAGAAGTGAGAGATAAAAACATTCTGTATCTTCCAAATTTGAGGTTTTTATCACCCATCATGCATTTACTGATTATATAAATTTTCACATCTTTTCTTTCATTTACCTGGTATAAGAATGACCAAAAATATCAACAAAGACGCATTTTGTCTGGTATTGACTGCAGCCATATGGTTACTCAAGGGATACTGCAGCAGAATAGACTTATTTCTCCTTGTGAATTCTCCCAACTTCAGCTCATCAATATTTTAAGGACTTTCTGAACCAAAATTTGCATCCAATTTATTTTGTGTAGTAGCCTTCAATGAACCTTTCTTTATTCCAAAGTCTACGGTCACTTTCCTAATACATTTAAAATTCTAGCATTGAAAGCACCAAATAGCAATAAATGCCCCAACTGAAATAGGTGGATCCTAGAAAAGCCTTTCTTATTGTTAGTTTTAAATCATATGCTTAATTATTTCATTTAGTAACCTTATTAGGAGTAATAATGAATAAATAATTTCTTGTTCACATTTTCATCACATTTGTTGCTGCACTGATATTTATAGCCTGCAAGCTGTAGACTGTCAACCTCTTCCCTACACAGTTATAACTTCTTGTATTATGGAAGCCATTCTCCTTGTTTGATCTGTGTTATCCCATTTTCTGCATCTGTTCAAGTTTTTCAGCTTCATATGTTTGAAGATTAGGTAAGTAAAACTGTGCATATTATCCATGGAATGATACCATGGCCTTAAAGCAACATAGTGACATTTTGGTTCGCTATTGCCTTCTCAATAATTTCTAGCATTTTTTTTTTAATTTATTTTTTTAATTTTTTTTTTTTGTGTCTTTGGAACAATTCTGATCATTAAGCTCCAATTTTAAAAACTATCTCCTATGAACTCTTTCTCGACTAGATGGACTAGAAATGTCATTTTAGAAGCTGCCTTCAGGTGCAGTATTTTGTATTTTCCCAACACTATATTACATCTTGCTTTTTTGTTGTTCAGTTGCAATGCCAAGTAATTTCCTAAATCCATTACAGTTCCAGTTTTAACTGGCCTGAAAAATTTTGTATTGTAGAAATCAGGCAGGGTTTTGAAGTGTCAGACATTTGCACAGTGCTACATGTATTCATTCTTCAGTTAATATAATCCAGTTCAGGTGATTTCTTTTTCTTCAGTTTATCGTGTATTGATTTATTCAATGACTTTTTATTCTAAAACCTATTCTACTGACTCCAGTCTATAATGTTCTAGACTTATGCCCAAAATAAAAGAAAAAAAATATCCTTTTAATGAACATCTTTAGAAAGAATTAGTTAGTTTTACTTCTCTGAGCTGCTCATACAACACGTACGTCATCTCTAAACACTGCAAACCTTTTGGCTGATTGAACTCTTCTAATGTCGCTTTTAAAAAAAATCTTTCCTGAGTTTAATACATTCACGAAGTAGATCCTCAACATATCTTTTTGGTTTGCATTGTAATTCTTTCACTTTGAACTTCCTGGATATTATGTTATCTCTTTTCTTCTGATCTGGACACAAATTAGTTTTTGAAAGGTATGTTTTACTGCTAATAGCTTCTCTCATTTCTTTTGGTCTGCTTGAAATCTTACTGATGTATGTTTATTGCTCTGATAAATATACTCTTTCTGAGGCACACGAGGTCACTCAAATTTACATAGGTTTTGAGAAACGACAGACAACAGTTAGCCACATCACAGTCTTTTAATCAATGCACCACAGCAGTAGCTAATATAGTCACATCCATTGATTTCTTCTGAAACTCCTTGTTGTGTTTTGAACACTACCCAATGATAACTGTACACGTTTTGTTTGTAAGCTTCTCCTTTTCATTTCTTTTTAGTAAGCATCCTCACTTTGTCAATTATAAATTAGGTTTAATTTGGATTTTACTTTTAAAGTATATTTCCTACAATTTTTCAGATCTTTATTTTACTGTAACTATAGCAACATGGATCTTATAGCCAGTATGTCTTAAGGCAAATTCTGTGCAGCTGTACAGTTTAACATAAAATTGTAAATAGATTATTACATACGTGTATCTGTAAAATAAAACTATTGAAATATATATAAGAATATGACAAAATGAATGAATTTTTACTTACCAGTGAAATATATCAAATACTGAGGATTACACTTTGAAAATCAGGTGTAAACTCTGCTAAGATGACAGAACACCATCAAAGAAAAGCATTTTTAACAAAAGCAGTTACACTTCATCTACTGCAGGCAAAATCATAAATCCGTCATAAATATAGCTGCTATTATTATGTGGCAGAACAGCGAAAAGCAGATGGACCTTATTTGTAATAATGTAGCTGGGCTGAAGGTATTTTTCCATCTCTCTTCCTATATTAATAATGACAGGTGGTGTTGAAGATAATTTTAACCAGATTATGATGAGCTATAGTTCAGATTCAAAGACATTTTTTTCCAGCTTCTCCTGCTTGGTATATGACTGAACATACTTTTAAATGCAGTTCTTCAAAAACAGCATTTGAAGATTTGTGTGTGAGAGAGTTGATGAGGTGCTTGCCTTTTCTGAAAAGAATTCTTTGAAAAACTTAAAAAGCATATATTTCAAAAAAGGTTCCTCTGACTTTCATGTGAAGATACCTATTTTGATATGAAAATGCTTGTAAATGGAATTTCCGTATAGCAGATTCCCCGCTTCTAAAAAAAAAAAAAAAAAAAAAAAAAACCATGAAGAACAAAAAGAGGATTCTGTGCTTACTTTAGATCTTGCAAGCTAACAAGATAGTGTATTAATTACTAACTGATTGCAAGGTAGTGTTTCTTCTTTTTAAGAAAGAAAGAAAGATACAAATTTATGTGGTACTTTGTTTACCTCATAGTCAGTGAGATACTTTCAAAGCTAGCTCAGCCCTTGAAGAGAATTTCAGTTTCTTAACTCATCTTCTTTGAGTTTCACCTTCTGTACTATGTGTATTTATGCATATGTACGTATGCAGATATGTGCAAATGACTGCATATGTTCAAACTTTCAGTAGTTGCTTAACAGTCTTCATGGGGAAAATAATGTAAAATTACATAGTCCTTAGGCTATAATTTATCATTTAAGTGGGGAAAGAAATAATTTTTGAAAGGGTTAAAAACCATAAAAACCTGTTCATGAGAATGGAGATATATTTTAATGAAATATCAGATAGATAACTTGTGTTTTCTCCTTTGTTTGTGATAGAAATTTTCATTTTTGTTTTCTGGGGAAAAAAAAAAGGCTACTTTCAAACATATGAAATGTAAGATACAAATTAATTATTTAAAAATTGAGTCTAACCCCAGTGCTATTTGGAATGACATCTGAAATAGCAACCTTTAGCAAGATTTGAAAGTATGTTAGCTGCAGGTAGTTGATCATTTCAAAAGGCTTAATTTGCTTGAGAAAAACACTACAAAGAACAGTGGTAATGGAGCATATTTCCAGTCACTGAGTCTGAATAATTACAACTTCTGTGAATGTTTGTTTGTTCTGATTGTTGAAACTAAAACTTGATGCACTTAGATTCTGCCATCTGAAATAATTCTGCAAAGTTTGCAGAGTTGCAAATACATTAAAATAATAATACAATGCTTTCTTAGACCATGTTTGAATTCATTTTTGTCATATTCCTATCCTGAGAGACAGCTGCTTGGAGCCCAGCGTTCTTGCTAAGGGCATAGTCTCCTTCTTCTTTCTGTTTGTACATCAGATGTTTTTTTTTGCTAACTGCTTTGCCTAGCGAAAGTCCCACCCATGCTTACAGCAAGTTTGCAGTCTGTTTAGAAATTCCTCATAACATGCCATGAGTTCCCTTCACTCAAGTGATCCTATAAGTGGGACCGAAGCATTGTTTGCCTTTTCCAATGTGAATTTACTAAGGCCACTCAAAGATGGTTCAGAAAACACATTTCTCCCACATCAATTCCCTGTCCTAAAAAGGATCTGCATAAGACACAGCCTTCCTTTTAAACACCTTGTTGTGCTTGAAGATTGTGCTCCAATCCAAGATTTTAATTTGTTCTTGGTACGAAGTGTTTGGTAGAACCTTATCACATGCTTTTACATCTCGTTTGCATGCACTGTGCAGTAGCCCATTTCAGATATTGACTGTTAGTTACTGTCCAAAGAAGCAAGATAATTAGCAATATCAGCAGACATCTACTGCTAAAATTGCTAAACCTGCGAAGCAACATTTTAGCTTAAGATATCAGAATTGGATCTGTGATACTGTTATCTTGGTTCACCCAGATGTAATAAATCTGATTAATTTAACTAAACAATAAGATGCCTCTTGAACACTGACAGGGATGGTGACCACCACCGAGAAAGTTTTTCCTTATATATAATCTAAATCTCCCCTGGCACAACTTGTGACCATCTCCTCAGGTCCTATTTGTTGCCTGGGAGAAGAAGCTGATGTCCTCCTCTTCACAACTTCCCTTCAAAAAGTTGTAGAGTGCGATGAGGTCTCCCCTAAGCCTCCTCTTCACCAGAAAAATCACATAAAACTCTCTGAAAACTATGTTCTTGTACCTTTAGGGGAGATGTGAGATCAAAATGAGCAAATTGTCCTGGTTCAAGGGCTGGATTGTTTTCTGCAGTGAAGACAGTGTAATGATCTATTTATATTAAATAATGATCTACTCTCTTCTAATATACTATGAAAAAGTGATTCATTTTGTATGCAAACCAGAGTACAGGCCAAAAATTATTTTTAACATTAGCATTTAAGATAAACTGTTATTAGTCTTCAGCATATGCTTCAGTTCTATTGAACTGCCAAGTAAAGAGAGCCTTAAGTGTGTACTCATGAACATCTTCAAATTGGGACTCTGCATCATTATTAGCTCTACCAAAGTAAGCACAGGTTTTCTGGACCTATAGTTGATTGTAACTGAAAAAATGGAATATCTCTTTGGCCAGTTAAATTCAACTGTCCTATTTCTATTCCCTCTCAGCTCCTTGGGCCCCTCACTGTGAATGGCCTCAGCTCTGTATAGCACTGATTAGGAGCAACTATAAACATCATTGTGCTACCAGTATTATTTTTATCATAGAACCAAAGCATAGCATCATACCAGACACTCTGAACAGAACAGTTCCATCCTAGATGAAACTAAGACACTATTGAGGTCTGCAGATCTTCTGGAGGTGAAGCATAGTATTTGCACTAGCAAGTTATGGAAGAGAAAATGATGAACAATTTCTCCCTGAGAGGAGACTCTCCCTTTCAATAGCCGAGTCTGCTCTTGACGAGGCATGAAACTGGAAATTGCATTTGGACAATCAGAGAGAAGAAGGTGGATATATATTATTGTTGTCCTATAGGGATAGTCAGTCACTAGTGAGGGAGGCCATTGTTAAGACCATAAAAACATTTTGGTTGAATGGAATGGGGGAAAAGAAAAATCCATTTTAGGAAGGTACTATGTTTCTACAGAAGGCGGCTAACATAGAATATCTAACTGTTTTTTAAATATGTGTTTCATTCAGGATAAAATGTTGCCAGAATCTAGTTATTTTAAAATAAATAAGCAGCAGCTTGAATGCAGATAAAGGTACCCAACTCAATTAGGAAGGATTTTTTTTTTTCCAAATCTGAAAGCAGGCATTATCCTCATTCGATAGAAAAACACAGCTGTGCAGCGCTAAGATACTAATACAGTCTGCATTCAGCAGATTGTAGAGAAAACAGACATTCTTATTTTGGATAGAATTCAAACTTTTGGCAGTGTCTTCCAGATTTTGAGGCCATTTACAACATTTCATTATAATGCACACACATTGTTCATACCTTGTTGTATGCTGATTAACTGTGAGTAAGTATTTACATGTTATTGCTTTGTAGCTTGAGAGGCATTTCATTTCAGAATTTTAAATATTTAGTGACCAGGTGCTTAACTGCCAAATACAAATTACCACATCTGCTTCTTATGAGGAAAAATCTAGCTGATGCAGTAAGACCATACCTAAGCAGTGAAGTGTATAAAAAATGTAGTAAGCTAAATGCAATGGTTCCTCTGAAGCAAAAAACATACCACCATATATATTTGATTTCAATTAAAATTAGAATTTAGATTCTAGTGTATCAGTATGTCAGTGATATTTTATGTTAAAACGCAAATACGAATGAATGGAATCACTAATCGTTGGAGAAATGAAAAAAAAAAAAAAAAAAAAAAGAACAGAAAATGTCATTAAAGCTTTTTTTTATTGTCATTTTCATCTTTTTCCAATGATTATTCACAATTTATATTTGTTTCACTTGGTTTTCAGTGTTTTGTGATTTTGCTTTTTCTTTAACTTGATGGATGACTCTTAGACTCTTTAACATGTACCTAAACAAAAATAGCTTGATTTTCAAAGTTATAATACATCTTTTGCTCTACTTGATTTTTCATTATTTGATATACAATGACTATTAAAATGAGTGCAATGGGATCATAAAAAAGATAGATGAGCTATGTCAGGTAAGGTTTTTCCAGTAGAAAATGCAAAATACAAGAGCTATTTTAGAAGATTTGGCTGAATCTTCAGATAAAGAATACAGGGTATAAATCCTGTGTTTCCATCAATTTACAAAGAATTCAAAAGCAGCAAATGTAAACAGAAGCTATTGGGATGATCAGAGGTTTGCAGAGCTTACAAAAACTGACTGAAATAGCTTGCTTATTCAATGCAAAAAAAAATGGCTCTTGTGAGAAGTTATTATTGTTATCTGTATAGGCAACAGGGGCTAAAGACAAGCAAAGAGAATCTTAGAAGTTACTGTTTATGCAAGAATAAGTTTTCCATATGAACAGTTGGGGCATGGAGCTGAGAGGTAGTTATTATGGAAAGAAAAGATTTTACTGATGAAATAGGACACATCTTTAAAGGGTGTGATTTTTTTTTCTGATAATTTGAAACCAGCTAGGAATAGGAGTATATTCCTTTCATGCTGACCTCTATATGAGGCAACTGTCCTAAATTGAGAATCATCATTATCACTTCCTAAAAGGTTATGTATGAGTAATGGTCATACATCTTAATTTTTAGGTAAGAAAGCAGTCTTTTCCAGGAAGTTATTAGGAAATGCTTTCACCTCAAGTTAAAGTTAAAATGATCATACTACGTGAGACCAAATATCTATTTATCCTTGATTTTGGTCTTTGATAATAATGTTTACTTAAGGAAAAAAAAAAAAAGAAAAAGAAAAAAAAAAAGTGAGAAAAAGGGAAACGAGAGTGTTCTTTTCCTGATATTTGTAGATTGTAAATTAATGATTATAGACTTTCAGAGTTGTAGAAAGCTCTTCTATACTCATAGTCATCCTTGTCACTTTATGTGTACCATGAATAATATCATAAAATGATGTCTGAGTTAAATAACCTAAAGTGTGTACACAGAATTTGAGATTTCTGTACATCATCTACTTTTATAGTGGCATTATCAGGTTTTCAATTTTCCCACTATTTTTTAGTTTCTGATCTTGCTAACTCTAGAACATAATTCAAGTTTCTCATTTGTCTTTCTATTACTACTGATATTTTTAAAGTCATAATAATTCCAAAATCTCTTTCCTAGGTAGTAATATCTAATTGAAAAGTAGCCAAGGTTTTTGTAAATTAGTGATTTTTTCTTTACGTGCTTTACTTCATAGTAATTGGTGCTGAATTTCATCAGCCACTCATTTCATTCACATACTATTTATACAGAATTAACTAGCCCTTGTAGATAGGCTACATCTGTTTTAATAGACCTAAAAGAATTGTGGTGATGGGTTGGATCAGAGGCTCAAATTCTTGGAGATATCAGGCCAGGAATGCACATCTTAGCTTTACAGTTAAGAGGGATTTTTATTATTTAATCTTCTACTTAAATCTGCTACTTCTGTCCTATTTTTATGCAATAATAGAACAGTTTACTTACTAGCAATTTCTACTGTGCCCCCCTCAGATTTTGCCTTTATTTTGCAAATAGACTTGAACAGTTTTCTCAGATTTTCATGGCTTCAGCTCTTTTTCTTCTCTACTCTGTATTTCTGTCAGCCACAGCTTTTTTAGGGCTGGTACCCAGCACAATTGTTTGCACTGCTCCATCAGTGGCATTGCCAGTGATGGTAAGAGAAAAATGTTGCCTTGCATGTCTCAAAGAAGAGACTGGTCTTTTGCTTCTTACTATGGTATTAGCTACTAGAGCTACTTCCTCTATTTCTGCCTATCTGTCCTTCATGAGGGTGAATAATATTAGTTATTCCAGTCTGGGTCCTGATGCTTCTCAGTTATCATGTTTGGCCATATAATAGATTTTACAGTTCAAGCATATTTCCCGTACCTCTCACTTACTGTAGTGGTGTTCATCAATGAGTTTTCCCGATATCCAAGTCTGTGATTAATAGTGTAATCTCACCACCACCACTACACAATGCAACTGTCACTTATTTTTCTGACCAGCAGCCTGTGTTTCAATTTACCTACAGGCTTTTGTAACTAACTACCACCATGGGTCTTTGTTAAAAAACACAAGATTTTTAACAGTTTTATTAGTTCACTGAAATATCTTGGTATCAGAGAAGCCAAAAGATTCTTGGCAACATCATTGCACAATCAAATAATAATCTCCATGAACCACTTGCTCTTCACCATACATGCTTTCTATTCTTGCACTTTGCTACAAAGAAAAAATAGCCCTAAATCTGAGAAAATTAATTCTGTGATGTAGGTTAATCACCAGGTCTTCAAGTCTCCATTCGTAATCTAGGTATAACCATTTGTAAAGCATACAGAGAATAAATGTGACATATGTGAAGTCAAGTGTAATGGAAACATTCAAGGTCAGGCTGAACCAGGCTCTGCACAACCTAATCCAGCTGTAGATGTCTCTGTTCATTTCAGGGGAGATTGACTAGATGACCTTCCAATGTCCCTTCCAACTCTAAAGATTATATGATTCTATCGTGATGCAGAGGGATGATCACTCAACTATCCCTTCCCCAGTATAAGAGATTTTACCAGTAGTACATAGGAAACTGATCTATTTCCCTAAGATACAACTGTTTTCTTCAGGGATATTTCACTATAAAAACTCTTTAGAAGATGTTCAACAGCAAAATACTTTCATTTCTGAATTTCTTAATCTTCCCGTATAGTTGATTTGACATTATAAAAGCCAATCACCTTTTACCAAGGCTGTCATTTATTTTAAGCAATCTGAACCATCTTAACCAGATGCCTGTATTCCATTATAGTGTGTAGGTGTGCCTTCTTTATTCACAGACTTTGAAAGAGAATGATTAATGAATGAGGTTTCTTAATCAGGGTATTATTAAAACTTGAGCTTTTAATACTTACTCTATATCATGGACTTGTTTCTTTTATATTTTAACTTAAAGCATAGTTAAAGTGGTCATAAATGTTTCATCAGACAAATACAGAGAGTCGTCAAATAGCCAAGTATTCTGTTAGGTCAGATGTCAGCTATAGGCAACTAAAATGAGTTGATAAAACTTTGAAGGAATGAAGTTTCTAATGTGATCTCTGGTTTAAATGTTGAGGACTATTTTATATTCCTTTTTCATTTAGAGGTCCATTTTTTTAAGTTACATAAAACAAAATAAACAAAACAAACAAACAAACAACAACAAAAAAAAAACCCATGTTTTATCATGGAACTCTTCCAGATACTTTCTTTCCTTCTGTCTGAATCACTAAGGTAAAGTGGAGATCAAAGTGTGAATACAGGAGGAATTAGTTCTTTATAAGAAGCAAATCCTCTCTTAATAGCAAGTAGAATCACTATGGACACTTTTGTTGTCCTAAGTCTTCCAAAAACAAATGCAAAAAGCCCTGTTATAAGCCATTCTAAACTAGATTTTTGGATGAGCTTGATAAAGGATCCGTAAGAAATGCTATGAAGAATTTGTGCACTGTGATGTTTTACCTTTATATTATGAATGATTATTTTAACATATTTTACTGAGTTTTCTTTTGCTTTTCATTTTCTTTTATAATGTAACTTATCCAATTTTCTTTATTTTCCAAATGCATAATTATACAATCT
The DNA here is from genome assembly GCF_987193195.1 of Phasianus colchicus. Taxonomy (NCBI): domain Eukaryota; kingdom Metazoa; phylum Chordata; class Aves; order Galliformes; family Phasianidae; genus Phasianus; species Phasianus colchicus. The sequence continues at coordinate 60,171,745 of NC_143437.1, read as the reverse complement.
AAAAATAGATGTTGCTGAATTTCTCTTCTCACCTTCCATTTTCCACACATTTGGAAGTTTGTCATATGTGCTTTTGTCACACAGTCAGATAGAGAATCTGGACACACACATCTCAGTAGTGGTGGAAGGTATCTGCTCAGTCAACTGCAAGGCGGTTTGCTTTGAAGTCCCATAAAGTTTTCTACCTCTTCTATGACAAGTCACTTAGAATCATCTTTCTTGAAAAACTGATTATTCATGAGAAAGCCTGAAGTAATTCCTGTACATAGTTTCAAACAATCTAACACCTCATCTATAAAACTTTAAATTCCAGTCTCCTGACATTCATTAGCCTCATGGGAGAAAAGAAGGTGCCTTCTAAAATAAAACAAACAGAATGCACTATTGTAAATATCAGGCTCTCAAAAATGTGTCTGTTTCCTTGCTAAGACTTTATCTGATCTTGATTAAATGGTAATGGCTTCTGAAAAATGACATTTCTTAAGTACTAAAAGGATCTCATAAAGGCATAACCAAGCAAAGTTATATGGGCTCAGAAAGTTGCCTTAGTGTAACAGATATTGTCCTTACAGTAGTCTTACTTTCAGATATTTTAAGTTTTGAATGCCAGCAATCGCTGATATGAACACGATATTGATTTTGAATACAGGAATATTCAAATTAGGTGGTTTACTATTCCCTTCTCTGCAAAGCAGATGGCCTCACTTTAGCTTCTGGTAATTTCTTTCCCTTGTTGTGCTATTACTTATGTGTACTTGATTGCCAAACTTAAGAGGATGCCCAAGTTAGGTTATGTTTTATTTTTATTTTATTAACTCCAGCCTTGGTCTCTTGTTCACTTACTGTCACTTAGTGCCATTGTAGACATTTCATTTAACGAGTACTATCAGGAGTTATGAACAAACAATAAAAATGATTGAGGGTCTAGAAGGGACTGATTTATGAATAGAAGAAGTGCTAAATAGAGAGTACCTGTCTAAATTGTGATTCAGAAATGACATGTGAAATATCTGTGAGTGTTTTAAGGTAAATGAGAGAGGATTCATGTAGAGTGGTTCAAAGTAATGAGGAATGACTGAATAGAACTAAGTAAAGGAAAGATTACGCACACTCTTCTTTGTAGCCATAAAAATCTCCCAGGGGCACTTAAAGAAGTGTTGCAATTTAACTGAATCAAGTGCATCCTCAAACTACTTTAAGAAACAAATTATTAACAGTTGTAAGAGTTGTTTTGGTGTGAGTATCTCAAAGTGCTATGCATCTGGCACTTAATACCTTCCGATATCTTTTGTGTCAGGTGAAGAATGAATGTTAGTGAGTAAAATCAGTCTAGACATGGATGTTTGCAAATTTTACGAAATTGCACACAAATTTAATCTGAAAAACTTTAGTTTGAACCACAGAATTAGGAAAAAAACAAAGCAAAACAAACAAACAAACAAAAAAACTGAAACAAACAAACAAAAAAATCCTGGCAGTGCTCAGAAAGTCTTGGTGATTTGACAGTGTTGGCTCCTAGGGAAAACAAGTCACTCACATACCAGTCACTCATGTATAAAGCTAACAAATATGAAATCTGGGGGTTGCAATATTCCTATTTTTAGATAATTAAACTATTCTGCTTCTGAGAAAATTCTTCTGTTTCAACTGCAGCAAGAGTAAGAGTAACTCTGATGCTGGCAGTCCTTTGGAAAATATGCATCACGTTTCTCTAAGTAGAGGTAGAGAATGTAACTTCCAAAACCTGGTGAGTATGCAGATCCTGGCTGTGATGAATGTTTCACATAGACACACTGATACTGTGTAAAAGGAACCCGAAGAACTAAAACATTTTATTCATCCCCAGTAATGTTTTATTTTGTGTCCTTTTCCCAATTTTGTATTCTCTCTGAACTGCAACTTTTTTTCAGTGTGTCAATTGAGGTTTGAAAACAAAAAGTCTGTCAGACAGTTGCCAATCAGAAGTGAAAGTGTTGCCTTTCCCTTGTAAGTCCCAAATGCCCTTTTACCTGCAAAGCTGGATGACCTAGATAAATTCATAGCACTAAGATTAAGTGAGAAAGCCAGCTGCCAAGTATCTCACAATAATACCAGTGAGACAGAGAAAAGGGGAACTTTGAATCTCTGTGAAGTTGCTCTTTTCAGAAGATCCAACACACTTTTATTTTTTGTAATGCAGAGTTATAAAGAGCAGTTACAGTGTGCTTCCTCTGGTCTATTATTTTATAGCTTTATTTCCCTATTAGAAGTGCCTGCTGAGTTTGTAATATTCAAGAAAATGTATTTCCATTGTAGCCCCTACAGAAGATGCAGTTCTCAGGAGATGATGAAGAGGCTTATGATGCCAATTCTAAAATAGTATGTGGAAGAGAACGCAGAATCACAGTATAGCTGATTTTGAAAAGAACTTCTGGAAGTCATTTGGAGCAACCTGTTGCTTAAACAGGGACACCTAGATCCACTTGCCCAGGATCATGTGTAGATTTTTCAAAAATCTTCAAGGAGGGAGACTGCAGCCTCTCTGAGTAAATTATGCCAATGCTCGGTCACCCTCTTGTAAATAAGGCAGATATAATACGAAAATATTATTTTTTTTTTTTTTCTTGTATTCAGACAGAACGTCCTGTGTTTCAGTTTGTGCTTATCACCTCTTGTCCTGGCACTGGGCACCACTGTAAAGAGCTCTATCCTCTTTGCATTCTCTCATCAGACATTTAGATATATATCAGTAAGATGCCCTGTGAGACTTCTCCATGCTAGACTGTCCTGGCTGCCTCAACCTCTTCTCAAAAGTCAAGCTTCAGTACCGTCTTCATCATTACTGCTCTTCTCTGCACTCTCCCCAGTATATCCATGTTTGTCTTGTATAGATGTACTCAGAACTGGACAGAGCACTCCAATTGTGGACTTACTAGTGCTGAGCAGAGAGGAAGGATCACCTATCTATCTTTACTTGCTGGGAGCATTCTGCCTAATGTGGCCCTGGATGTCATTAATATTCTTTGCTATAAGGATATATTGTTGACTCATTTTCAACTTTGTGTCAACTGGTGATTCCCATGTTTTTTTATGCTAACCTTTTTTTTCCAGGTAGTCAGCCTCCAGCATGTACAGGGAGTCATCCTTCTTCATGACTAGGAATTTGTTTAACCATAGATCAGGATAACAATGTTCCAAATTTACGTGAAAGACATTTTTTTCCCCATCATTCCTTTTTGCAAGCATCTTTTCAATTCACAATTTCAGTTTGTTCATGTACCATTAGCAAGGAAGTCCTATATTGATAGTAGGCCTACTAGCATATAGTAACATATACTCATTCACATCTGCCCTGGATTTTGCCTTTCCCAAGTGTATCTGGACAAGATCTAGTCAAGATGTGTGTGCCAGTCAGGAATCAGTATGTTTGATTGTTGGCTTCTTCAAGGAAAGCTGATATGCAAAGGTACTTTGATTCTTAGTATAAAGGACTAATAACTTTCTCTATGTCTGCTAATTTAATGTCTTGCCAAACATACTCTCCATTAGCTCTTATATTTTTCTGCTTTTACATTGTACTTCTTTCAAGAACTTATTGCATAATTAATTCTCTCCAATAGTAGAAGTGAAACAGTTTTTAGGAGAATAATGTTTTTCTTCATCATCAAATCCTACCGTCTTTTTTGGACTTGCATTGGTTTATGTATCAGGATTGATTACAGCAACAGTAATTTATTAGTATTTTCTCTCTAGAATGCAGCAGCAAGTGTAGATGTTGCACCACATATTATCCACATACATAGATGAGTATAACTAATACTAATGCAGTGTACATTAAAAAGAAATCTACCCTGTGGTACTATGCATGAGTCACAGATTCCATAGTATTATATTTGGAATAATAATAGGACAAGAAATAACAGACTCACAAAATTTAATGCGATCATTTAGTTAAAAGTATGTTTCCAGGTTGTGTCAAACTATTGGCCAGTGTTATATATGCTTAGTCCTTTTTCGTCTTTTCCTTTTTTCTCTTAAAAAATCCCGTGCAATGGAAATATACATTGCTATGAAGTTAGAGCATAACCTTAACAAGGCAATATGGGGTATCTGCAGGTTTTTTTTCATGATCCTATTGCCTGCATATTATAGGAATCAGTGCAATGAAAGTAAACAACTCCAATATAGATTGTCTTATAAGTGAGTAAGCCTTATGGTATCACTGTAGCTGATAAAGGCAGCATAGAAAGGCTAAGACCTGATATTCATACAAAAAGGTAGGTGACTAACCTTTTAAAAAGGTCAGAAATCAGCAGATGCATTGCTTCCTCAATCTGCTTGGAAGCGAAGTTTATGACATGTTAAACACCAAAGGAATGCATCTCAAAATGATAGCATCAGAGAGGACATTTTGACCAGTCTCTGATATATCCTGGAAAAGGGAATAAATGTTCTAGAAATTTAAATAAATAATACAGTGATGGAATAACTGGAAAGAAATTTTTGGTTTTCCAAAAACTGCAGTGACGTGTTCTTTCAGCTTAAATTTTACCTATCTGTAATGTGCAGGATGAGCAAATGCTGCAAAATCCTGGTATTTTGAACTATTACTGAAATTTTGAACTGAAAGAAAACCTTGGAGAACTACAAACAATCCACTGTAAAAGAAAAGGCTCTATAAATGTTAATGTCTTCATACTTTTGAACATTCAATAAATTTGAGGTGAGGATTTTTCAGTAGGTAACCTGTTACCGTGAAAACATTTAGTTATTTCAGCATATGATCTCTCTTGACTCATCCGTGTTTGCTTTTATTTATTTTTCTGAGATCTCTTTATTCTTTCAGTATCTTAACCATACACACAGGACAACATAAATTAAATGTTCTAATATTTCAGTTGTAGATGTCATTCTTTACTTCTCTAGTACTGAATCTATATGCTAGCCCTGAGTTAGCAGATATTAATGGTGATTATCTGTCACTGTAGAAATACAGAACAAACTGCTTTAAAACCAAACAAGAATGCTAAGTAGAACTAGCAAATGACCCACAGGAAAAAGAAAAGAAAGATTATTTGAGAAGGCCCTTCTATTTTGTCCATTAATTGTTCACCAACATAAATCTTGAAAAGTCACCTTCATCAGATGGTGTTTGCTGTTCTTGACATTAGACATGCCAAAACAAGAGGTTAATTTGAAAATCATTATTTAGGATGCTCTGCACTTTGCACTTAATACAAATAAGCTGATTTTATCATAAAGAAGAAAATTGAATACATTAGTATTAAGAAAAATACTTTGTTGATACTTATTGAGAAAGAGGACTTTGGACTGATGCCAGCATGTTGGGTAATTAATTGTCGTGGTCAGAAGTTATGATGCTGTCAAAGACTCTCAACTTCTATATAGTGTTGGTGTGTTTTTATCCCCCACAGAGATAAGAAGTGGGTTGCTAGGAAACACTTGAGCATAACAACGAATAATGTAGGCATCTTGTCTATGAAAACAATATGCATGCCAAAAGCTTTGTTACTTAATGAGCTACATACTTGCCCTAGAATGCCTTTTTCCTTTGTTTGCAGTGGGTGGACAGGGGCACCTGTGTCTCTGCACAGAAATATTTTAATTCTGATCACCACTGTGATATGTTAGAGTGTACTTAAATCTAACTCCAGGACTTCCCTGAGACTTCTTGGGATTATTTCATTACCAGAAACAGACAAGTGTTCAAGATGTATCAATGAAAACATAAGTGACAATACCTTGTCTTGCCTCAGTAAGGGGGAATTCTTTGTTTTTGACTTTCAAGAGAACTGCAACTCTGATTCTCTTCACATTACCCCTGAAAATTAGATCTGTGCAAAGTTTGGGGCTCTCTGTTCATGAATGCACCCTTCTCCATACAAATACACATGAAGGAGCATTGAAAATACTCTTATGCCTTCCTCATTTTGAAATACAATAATGCTTAAGAGAATTCAGACAGCCTAGATAATAGGGTCTATTAGACATTGCCCCTGTGTTATCACTATACCTGCAGAGCATTTAGAGAAGGTTTCTGTTCAAGCAGGAATCTATGTGAAGGCAGTGAATACACTAATGTACCTCTGTTAATCCAGTGACATTTTGCACCAGACCACAGTTTTACTGTGATCTTATTCATATCACCTGCAGCTTTAGACAGGCATTGTCAAGGTGATAAACTGGCATTGTATCTTTTTTGTGAAACTTCTCATGGAAATGTTCTGTCCCTTGTTTGAGTGCTATTGGTTTTATTGCCGTTGATATAATAATCTTATGAGTTAAAAATAACACGTAAAAGGGAAAATCAAAACAAACCTTTTGGTTTTCAGTCTCTTTAGCAGATGCTTCACAGTCGGAATCTGAAATCATAGACATTCAGGATATTGAATAGGGGTTCCAAGTGTGAAAGTGAATAACATTTTTGAGTTATAAGTATCATTTCAGAGGGAAAATTATTTCTCAAAACTTCAGTCAAAAGTACTCGCTTTACTTAGCAAATTGTGTTTTCTTGAGACTAGAAATTCCCCTGTCAAACTTGAATCACAAACTACTCTGTTTTTCTGGAAGTATACTGGCACTAAGTATATGGTTTGGATAGGAATGGCTCCTTCTAGGGAAAGTATTTATATAGCCAAAAAGATTAATCTGTAACAGAGTGGGAAGAGAGAAGTACCCCAGTCCTCAGGCATTTCAGAACAGATAAATATGAGATTTGGAGAGACTACCGTGTATACACCAAAACTTTCAGAAGTTAAAACTATGGAAGTAATAAGAACTGCGTTTTTATGGTTAGGAAAGCAATTGCAGAACAGAGATTTGATTAAGGAAGTAAATGCAACCACTGTGGTTAGAAGAGAGGAATCTAGAAAGGTGAAACAGGGAGACTTGTGAAACATTAGGGGATTACATCTGTCAAAATCAATCATCTTCTGAATGTTAAACAGGTTATCTCAAACCACTTACATACATACAATGTAAGCTACACTATTATTCATATTTCATATTTCAATGTAATTGTTCTAAATATAAAGATAATAGTCAATATTGTAAATATGCTTAAAGTTCACTAATTCACAAAGGAATATGCATTTGTCCAACACTGCCTGACTAAGTTTGAAAAAAAGGAGAAATAATCAGAGATTCTTGGTTCATAAAGATCTGAGCTAAGAAACACTGATCCCTTGTAAGACGGAAATTTGTGCTCAATTCCAAATAGGCAGAAAATTAGTTTCTTCAGGTTCTTCAAGATAAAATGTGCTACCAACTGAGAGTTTGTCTAACGATGAGAAAAAACTTGATGAGTCTGATGATTTGCTAACAAATTTTACAAGCAGAAAAAATTACAGGTAATGATAAAGGAAAGATTAAGGCTTAGGTCTGGTGAAGGATGTGGCTATCTAAAATGAATATTGAGCTAAAGAAGCAGGATCTGTGACTTTTCAAGTTCATCTGACCATGAAGACATTATCAGATTCCTCACTGTTTTACTGAAAAATTCTTTTGCTATCTCAGTTCTTCAGTAATCTTTTCCTGCATGTGTTCTGAACTTCCCTCATTTGAGGATCCTGTTTCCTACCTAAAATATAAGCTTTGTATATGCCTGTATTCTCTAAAGGGCCTAATATATTATAAAATATATGGTGAATTTTTGAGACTATCAAATGGGTAGATTTCTTATACAGAAGACAGGCCGGACAGATTCAGTTCTCTCCTTCCCATACTAGCATTCGAAAGGATAAAAATAATAGTCTCCAATCTCCTAGAGAAGTCCCTTAGTCAATAATCTGTGCAAAGTACTTCAGAGTAAACATCTCTCCATCATTTTGAAGCAGAGACCCTCAGTAGGAAAGAACTTGAAGCTGAAAGAGGGAATGTAAAAGAGGGAGCATGATTCTCAGCCTTGTAATCAGAGCACTCATTTTCCAAGAGAAGTAACTTCAGTCTTGTTTGTGCATTTTATGTTCCACTGTCAGTGGCTAAAATATTAAATAACGTATCTTAGAGAACAGATCCAAACCCTGATCTCTTCTCTCCTGGGTGACTACCTTATTACCATACTTTCTAAAGTTCAGGGAATCTGAATTCTGCCTTTTATTTTTACATTCAAGACCTGACAGAGGGGCTCAGATATCAAATAAATTATGTAACACGGGAGTGAATGTAAGTTTTATAGAAGGCCTTTTTTATATAAAGCCTCTTTTTATAAGGCCTAACATTTGCTTGTTCAGTGTGTAGGTCTTTTCAGTTGCAATTCATTTCACTGGGGATCAAGCTGCTCCAGCAAACATTAAGACAGTCTTATCCTTGTGATGTGAAAAGGACTGGAAAATCAGTGATTTCAAATCATACCCTGGAATGACACAGAACCGACTTTACAGAAACCCTACCAGCTCCTCAGTACCACCTTCACCAGATTATCACCTATTGTGCAAAGTTGTCTCATGTCTCATGCAAAGCTCTAATGCTCTCAGTACTGTGAACAGACACACAGTGCCATGAACTACACAATGGAGTCTAAGCAAGTTGTTTCATCCTACAGTACATATGTATTGCCTTATCTGAATCAGTCCCAAGACTCCATTGACTATCTCCATTAACTACAATGAAGCATTATATTCCATGTAATGGGAATTTAGATACTTATCACACGAGCAGACATGTATGTGAAACAATTGAAATTAGTGGTCTTAGTCTTGCACTGGATTTATTTCTTGAAATCAGAACTTTTCCTGTCTGAATTTCACAAAAAGTTTTGTAAGCGTCAGTAGAGCATTCTTGTTCAAACCATTCATGCTGGGATGATTCTATTCAGTGTAACCCTTTATAAAAGTTGAGCATTTATGAAGCAGCAGATTTTGAAAGTAACTTCATGAAGAGAATGCCAGTGTCTCAGAATAGATTCAAAAAGCTAGCTTCCCTATAGTTAGTGATATACTTCCCTATATTTAGTGAAACTAAATTACTTAATACTGTGTTTTTGCATAACTGTGACCTTTTCTTTTAGAACATGAATTTATTTTTGTTTTTTGGAATAAGTATGCTTATTAAGTAAATTTAGGTTTTTCATTTTTATAGGATCAATCAAACAGCATTTTTTAGAAAAAATTGATTATCAGAGAGCTCTTGCTGCCAATGAAAAATTCTCCCTCTCTTTGGCTGCTGCTATCCATTCCTCTCTTGCAGAAGAGCAGTAACTCATTTCTCCATGTGCTGAGGGACAGATTGTTCCTCTTATGTGCAACAGACACAGACAGTGCCTCACAGTTGAAGGCCTGGGGTCACCTCTCTATACTTAAATCATTTCTGTTAGCTTTTGCGTTTTTTGGTATTACTTCTTCCAGTTCCTTTTAGTTCTTTCTTTTACATCATCCATCCTGGAAGGCGGAGGGCAAGATCTCTCTGTTTTAGAGTAGCAAGAGTTCCTCTTTAAGAGGCAAGGAAATCTTTTAAAGACATAGATTATTTGAAATAGATTCTTAAAATGTCACTGAAATGGGATGTGTAGCATCTGTAAAGGAAAAAAAAAAAAAAAATTTCAGAACCAGGAAAAGGAAATGCTCTAGAGGAGGTAGAAGTAAGAAAGAGAGTAAAATGCTGAAAGTTTTTTGGCAAAGAGATAGAAGAGTCAAAATACAGATGGTGGTATCTGAATAGGAGAATGTAATTATGTCTTTTATGAGGAAAATGTATCCTTGGATACATCCTTGGATGTAACATACTTAAAAGGCCACCTCTGTGATCTCTGGGAAGCAGAAGAAAGGAAAGAAATTGTTGTTTGGTGTTTTTTTTTTTTTTTTTCCTTAGTCTGTTGGGTTTTTTAATTTGTTTGTTTGTTTCTCAATCTAGATAGAATGGTTTCACAGAAAAAAAAAATCTTTCTGAGGATGCAGTGACTTCAAGGTTTTTTTGCAGTTTGCATATGTAATAGGAGTGAGTAATATCATTTGTTGCTTTCAAACACTTCATCTGTGCTTGAAGTGAAGAAAATATCATTCATTACATGTCTGATGATACAGTTTCTCTTCATTGACCCCAATTATATAAGCTATCACTGTTCAGACTTAAGAATATACTTAAGCACGTACTTGAGATCCATTAACTGGACTTCAGTGGGGAAAGGCAGATACATGCTTGAGTGCTTTGCTGAATAGGAGCCACTAGCCTAGCCAGTACTAAAATCCTTACATGCAAGAGTAACCTCACTGATTCCAGCAAGGCAGCTCACACACATAAAATGTCAAAACTAAGCACATATCTGATTACTGGAAGAATCAGAAGTTTAATGTCTGTTGGTGTAGTGTATAACTGCAAGACAGCTTCATCCACAATGCAAGTTGGCAGCATACACACTAGGTCAAATCCTATGGGTGTTGTGGTAAGTCTAGGAGGATAGAGATAGACCATTTGTTGGGGAGCTACTGTCTCTGCTTATTTGGGTCATCAATCATGTATCATTGCACAACAGTGATGTACATCACTGGCTCAGTTCTGGATTACAGGACAGGAAAAAAAACAGGCAATAGAGGACTCCACGCCTCTGCATTAAGCATTTCTTTTGTTTATTCAGCCTGTGAACAGAAGAGTGACTCAAAATGTCATTCACAATTGTATGCTTCATGTGGAGTTGCTGAAGTTAGGCATTTGAAACATCTCCTCAACTCTTACTTGGAGGGCATTTCCATGGAGTGGAACACCTCATGGGCATTTGAAGCCAGAAGCAAGTATACGTTTTCTTGGGAAAAGAAGAAATGATGAAGATAGCCAAGCAAAACTGGGAAATTAAAATAATTTTTTTGCCAACACAGTATTTTTTTCTGCGATGCACTGAGATTCAATAGAAGAAGGGAAGCTAAGAGTAAACATCCATGGTTAAAAAATTCATAATCATTATTTATATCTATACATAGTGGAAAGTTTTCAGATGAGCATGAAATTTGTAGGGAGACAATGTATGTAATTCTGCACTAAACCATGAGCCACATTCACAGTTTGTCATTCACTTTACTTTGATTATTCCATGCTCGTATTGCTGAAGTAGATTTTACATTCACATGACAGAACTTTGAATTTAACACAAACATCTCACTCCTGTTCTTGACAGACTCACCCATCCTTGTAAGATGGGATTACACAAAACAGCCTTTCTCTCCCTTCTGTCACTATGAAAGTAATGCTCTGATGCTTCAGGTGCAGAACTTGTTGCTAAAAATATAACCTGCCAAGAAGGAAACAAATGTATAAATTGCCTTTGGCCAGCCATCATACTTAATTGTTTTCCTAAGCTGTATTACCTCCTAGGCACTTTCTGCAATGCTCTTGTATCAGAACAGATAATACAGCATCGTGATTTTTCAGAAGAAAGAAAAGGATTTTAATGAAAATGCCACGTTTAATAAGAAAACTCAATAATATTCAGTCTTGGTTGTTCCAGCCGAGATATTAATGTCTTTGCACATCTTTCTGGAATTCAATAACAGAGAGGGGAAAAGGTAGAGATGCAGAGTTAAGGAATATTGGTTGTGCTGAGAATATAAGGTCACTTATATGCGGGTATCTTAAATGTTGGTGGCACTCATTTAACAATGCTTGCTCTTTAAAGACTCTTACACCATTTTTCAAGTCAGCTAGAAGGGAATTTCTCATCTGCCTACAGGATAGAAGTGATAACACTTTTACTGAGAGGCAGAAGACATATTAGACATTGTCTAAGAAAAATCTGAAACAATTTGGAGTACAACTTCTTTGTACCACTGCCACTTTGTGCACAGGGACAACGACAGAATGTAACTACTCTTCAGTGCCCCAGGATGGTGCTAGAGAAGACATGATGATCAGATATTGAAACAAGCAGATTTGACATCCACATTTCCCCTTTAAGATGTTCCATATGACCTAAAAAGTCTTATGTAGAGACCTGCTGGCTAGGTATCTTTTAAAGTGTAGTCCTGTATTGTCATATGTGATTGCAATCAACAGATATGTTGCAATTGCACAGTCAAATGTGAATTCGGAGGGTCTCTGAGGAGGTTTTTGAGAGGGGTGGACACCTTTTCTTTACAGGCTTTTTACTCCACAAATGCTAAAGTAACTTTGCCGTATATGTAGCAAGTCTCCACAATTTAGAAAGGAACTATGGACAGCAGCTGAAAGGTATTTTGATAGAAATTTCATCACATGAACCTTCCTAAATATCGTTATTTGTCCACTTAAGCCATGCTGGTTTTGGAACCTATATTTTTATAAATGATAACTTCCGAAAACTCAGGAAGACCAATGTCTTATTCTTCTTTGCTCCTTTTATTTCTTATTCTGGAATATATTTTAGTATTTAAATGAATAAAACAAATAAACAGAAGGAATGCTGACTGACACTAAGTGAAGTCTTTTATCCTAACATTTATTTTTTTCAACAAGAGACAAAATTTACAGCATTATTTCTTTTCATATACCACTTTGTTTACAAAAATGTGCCAGTTTAAGATGAAAAATGTTGACCATTTCACTATGGCCAGTTTTATAGTTTCAAAAGGAAAATTTCCAGCTTCAATTCTAAAATAAAAATTAAGGCAGCAATATAAAATGTCTGAATATTTAAAATTATTTTTACAATCCAAAATAATGTATTTCTTCTAACCTAGAAAAAGCTTTAATAAGTAAAAACATAAATAGATAGTAAGAACACAGGAGTAAGAAAAGAAAAATTACATGGGAATGTAGGTGTATAACTCAGGACTGAACAATAAGCATTGCAATTTATTCAAACTGAAGAGTACAGAATTTAGATAAATGCCCAGTAGACCATGTTTCAGTCATTTTAGAAAGTCAGCCACTGGAAAATGATATTTGGGTAATGAAACTAGACCTTAACTTTTACAAATAGTGTAATAATTAAAGCTTTTTCTCAGTTGATGTAAAATCTAAGTTAGAAGTCTCTACACCAGATTTCAGGGTTTCAAATCTTAATCTACTGTTTTCATGGAAAATTTATCAACTAAGTGGGGCACAGAATAGCTAAGAAATAAATGGGAATAACAAAGCTGGGCCCCAGAGTAGCCAAGTATGCAAGATTTATGAGACCCTAAAAAGAAAACAAAAGGACCAAATTTCTTAGTGAAAAAGTTAGTTTACTCCCTCAGAAAGGGAAAAATACCCAGTTAAAGTCCTTGTCTCCAGACTTTTTTATATTTTACTCACATGAGAATTATTGGATACAAAACAAAAGTATTGTAAAGAAATCACTGTAAAACAGATGAGCTACTTTGATACAATTGTTTTAAGTAAAAAATAGCTTTTTTTTCCCCTTCTTTTCTTTCTTCCCAAGGAAGAGAGAATACGTACCTATTCATTAGGCTGAGATTGCAGGCTGACATTACATGAATGCTGTTGTTACACTTGATCTCCATTCATGTTGTATTTCAAAGATAGTCACCACTTGTGGAAGGTTCTAAGAGATAAAATAATAGAAACAGTTTGAATGACATAATCATTGACTGGTTGAGGTTGGCAGGACCATCTGCTCCAACCTTTGCCCAAAAAGGAACACCAGAGCAGGAGGACAATGTCCATAACTAGATAGCTTTTAGAGATCTCTAAGGAGGACATTCCACAGCCTCTCAGCGCCACACATGAAAAATATCTGTCTGATAGTAAAAGAGAGTCTCCTGTGTTCAATTCTGTGCCCATTGCTTGCTGTACTGTCACTTGGCAGTACTGAAGAGCCTAGCTCTGTCCTCTTTATGCCCTCCCTTCAGGTATTCCCATAATCATTTTTCTGGTCATTTGTTGGACTCTCTCTAGTGTGTCCATAACTTTCTTATACTGGATATGTTAGAGGAGACAGAGCTAGACTCAGCACTCCAAATGTGCTGAGCAGAGGGGAAGGATCATCTGCCTTGACCTACTGGCAGCTTTCTCTCCCACCACGTACTGGTGCTAGGAGTTACTCCTTTCCAGAGACAGAACTTCATATTTTCCTTTGTTGACCTTCATGGGATTTCTGCGTGGAGAAAGTGGCAGAACACCAGTCTGTGCTTACAGGGCTCAAATTCTTCCTGTATTTCTAACACTTACGTAAATAGCATTCATAAATAAAGAAACAATTCAGAATTATAAAGCACAAGTCTTCTAATGTAATTAGCTAGTGCACAATGCATGAAACAGAGTAGAATAGATTTGTCTACTAGCGCTCTCAGCAAGGAAGAGAAGGTGATTAATAGGAGAATAAAGCAACATACTGGAACAGAACAGCAGGAAATGTAGAAAGTCTTAGACTACCTGTTATGCTTATTTCCAGGAAAACAAACCAATGTTGCATAAACAGGAAAGTGGTGGTAACAAGAATTAAACTGACATTTGTAGCCAGTCTGGGGGTGAAAGCATAAAAATGAGAATATGAAGATAAAGTTCATCACTACCATTTTCAAAGGAAAGATTAGGAAGTCAGGAAGACAGTGTGGACAGAAATAATGTTATGATACCAAATGACTAGTAAATATGTGACAGGAAGGAACAGGTTGAATCTGGTCTGTCTTTTAGGGAACACTGATCTGCATTTGGCTTTGGGTGCCCACCAAACTTATGTAGTGAACAGAGAGAAACAAAACTTCTTGCCAGAAGTTCATTCCATCCTAAAAAATGTCAGAGATGATTTATCTCCACTTTCATAAGAAAAATCTTCAATTAGTGTATATTTAAATGTGATAAAGAGGTGAAAGAGATTTCATTGATAAAGACAAGAGTGATACCACTTGTTTAAATAATTTGTTTTTTCTGCAACCAGGAATGGACCTCAAAAGATTATTGATAGCTATGTTTGCCATAACTAGATAATTTATTCCGGTTTTCATTACCTTTTACATGAAAACACTGTTATCATGGAACAGAAATTCTCTGAGGATTACTAAACACATAGTGCTGCAGGAGTATTTCAGGAAATAATGACAATATATTCGTCCCTCTCTGTCTGCCTCCCAAGACATCTGCTTCTGGCCACTTAGAGAAACAGGGCAGTAGGCAGGATGCATCTTTGGGCTGACCCTTTTACGTCTATGCTAACTTCCTAATGTTGCACCTTAGCTTTCTCTTCTTGATAAAACTACACAGTACCATTCATTTTGGAAGAATACAAAGTAAGCTTTGTGTCAGAGACAAGATCAGTTGTGAGATTTGTGATGTCAGTTTCTAGGAAAGACTATTTCAAAGCAACAAATTAGATCCCACTAGGCTGACTCCAAAACAAGGATGATTGGGCTACCCAGGGTAATACTTAAAGATGCTAATCTCTGCTGCAAAACAAGAGTGAGTGTCTAGGCTTCAGATGCTCAAGCAGCAAGAGAGAAACCCTAAAGGTTTTGGCACAAATGGTCCATTATGTATATCATCAAAATCAGTATGATTAGAAGGAAGTGCCCACTCACTATTCTGTGGTGAAAATAGAGTGAAAAATAATGCCAGCCATTCCTTTAGGGCTTCTTGTATTCTGTTTGCTCCAAAAGGCCTGGTGCCTTAGCATCAGCATCAGCAGCAGAATCTTACACAGTGTCAAGTTGCCCAGGAACTGCCAGGCTTTCAGACCACAGTCCAATTTCTTCAGAATACAAGAATAGAGGAAATAATAGATAGCAGAGCAATAAGCACCTTGCTGCCTTGTGTGGGTGAAGCATGTCTCACTTTCCTAACACTACCTGGCAGGACTGTAGGAACAAATTCTCTTTAGATTGAATTGGTTTAGTTCTAGTTTCATGTCCTCTATCTTACCAAAACAGTATCTATTATGTTCATCAGAATTATGGACTAATTATAGGAACAGATGTTGGAAATATCCAAATAATTTTTGTCAGGACGGTATCTCTGGTAAAAGCAGATTTTATTCACTATTGCAATGGCAGGTGTCCCACAAGCAGGAGCAGCCTATGGACACAACATGGCAGTCTTTATACCCTGTTTTCTCCCCCTTGCCTCACCCCCTCCCCTGTTTCCCCACTGGCTGGGTACTCCAGGTTCACAATCTTATCAGAAGGTTTACATTTGTTATTTACTTGTTAATTTATTTGTTATCCGGTGTCAGTTCTGTCCTCCTCTTGTTTCCAAGATGTCTCAGTGCTCTTCTTGTCACATTGAAATGGTGATTATCTTCAAAATCTTCGTTAAACAAAGAACACCATTGGGGGATGATGCCAGGCCTTCCGATGTCTCTTCAGGCATTTCCTCGGGCATGCCATGACTTGCTCTCTGGTTTGATCAATCTCGTGCAGGATATTCTTGCAATGTGCATGACAAAATACAAATATATACATATATACACCTATATACAGAGAGTGCATTTTTGGGGAAGGTTTGTCTAGAGGATAAGTGATGTAAACTATCAGAGACTTCCTCCCTCCCCCTCCTCCCCCCAAATAAAGTAGAAAGACACCCAAAAAGAACTATGACAACAGATATCACAAAATAAAAAAAAGTATTATCCAATTCTAATGCAGAAACAACATTTGCTTCCCTCAGAGAACACACGTGCTCTGAAACGCACGCATATATACATGCAGAAATACATATAACACCTCTAGAACAGTGATGCAATAGTTTCTGAATATTTCATGTATCTATAGCATCTGTCATATGTCAATATAATATTCTCTGATTGCTACATTCTTACGAAACATCACATCCATTACAGAAGATGACATCCATTCTGCTGCTGTATTTTGTAATTGCGTGAGAATTTTGATTCCAGCTTGTTTGTGGAGGCAGCAGCAGTGTAACCACTGTGACACTGAAAAGCAGAGGTTTTATAGGGGAGGAGTAAGGCCAAGTGCTAATGCTTTATAAAAGGAAAATAATCTGAGGCCAGTAAGCAGATGTGGTACATTGATCTATTTATCAGAGTCCTGATAAATAGGATATTTGTTGACTTTTGCAAACAGCAGCAGCAATAGTTGGTAGGGAGCTGGACAAAGCAATCTATATATTTAATTTCAGTGCAGCACGAGAATATTCTTAAACTGAAAGAGAATAATTATAAGAGGTCTGCACAGCTCACTAACAAGTAGTGAGGACATAGTTCAAGGAAACTGAAAACCTTTCACTTCTGCACTGCTCCTAAACAATTTCTCAGAACATGTAGAATATGTCTCTCTGAGCCCAGAAATCACGTTCACACTGTCCAGACCATCAAGGAAAAAGTGTTTTTTGTATGTAAACAAACACCGTTAGCAAGGCTGATAAATTACTCCAAGAAGGGGAATGCCTCTAAACACAAATTATTGTAAAAGTTGGACTGTCCCACAAAATGTACCAGAAATGACCAAAAAGACCAAGGATTTTATTATGCTAAAGAGTATTGTACAATTCCATCCCAGGAATCACAGACAGTACAGAGAAGCTGCTAAGATAATGTCAGACTCAGCAGGCACCCTTTAACAGCAAAGGAGCTGAGAATCAAGGAATCCTGTTTGATTCAGCAGTAATTCAAATAAAACAACACTGATAGACATCAGGCTGAGCTTCAAGGGCCAAGCACCAAATTCAAGGATGAAAATTGGGAAAGCTGTCATAGACTGAGAGCAGTCCCTCATCAGCGGCAATAACACACCAAACAAGAAAGGATATTGTTTTGTTCAGCATAGCTGAAGAATGGTCTTGATTACTAAAGAAAAAAAGGTTGAGAGTGAAAATCATTTTGCTAAATTAATTCTATACTTGTATGTCTCGTATCAGCAAGTTAGTTAAGATATTTAAGAACAGAATAAATTCTCAGGAACGGAGAGAAGCAGAGGTTATGAAGAAAGGTTGAAGGAGGCAGCTGGGTGGCTGGAAAGCAGTCTACATGTTGTAAACAGCTGTAATGGTACTGTAATGGTAGGCAATTGCAGTATCCCTGTAAACAGACTGCAATTTTGAATGAAAATTGTAGTTTAGTCTTACGCATTCTTATACAATGCAGGCAACAGACATCAAGACAAAGCTGAACATCTTAAAAATTTGCATGAAGAAAGCATGCATGTCATCTACCAGCACTGTGCTTTCTCATAGACAAGCTGTACCTGGGCAAACTGCATCTGGTACAGGCTGGGTTAGGGAGTGACAAGTGCAGAACTGCTCCAGGATGAGGTCATGAGCTGGGAGTAAGGTGACCACAGCCCAGGCAGGGCCCTCAAGGGACACTGTATTGATTATTCCAAAAATGTTTATGTCAGTGTTAGCAGTGCTCTATTTTCTAATTGTACATGACCACACGCTCTAGATTCATACTAGCAGCAGAAATTCTTACCATGATTTTCTGATTTATTTTTTCTTAACTGATGAGAATGCATTATTTAGGAAAATGTAATCAATAATTAATCAGAAGTCATATGGCATTAAAAGACCAATGTTGCAACACTGCATCAGAAACCTTATATTTTCTTGGGTTGAAATAGGAGAAAAGTATGGTTTATTAATATTTAAGAAGTGTTCTTTAACTTGCTAAGCCAGGTTCTTGTTCTTAAAGTAAAACTTATTGTCAGCTATATGGGGTAAGAGTCCTCACTGTATTTTGTAGTTTGCAATGTTGAAAACATTGTTTCTTTTCTGTGAGATCTGAATACAGCTGAGTGACCCTAAATACCTTGAAAAATTTGAAAGAAAAAAAAAAAACACCACGTTTTTTAGTTTTGTACAATTTTATGGTCGGTATGGTTTAGTGAAGTGAAAATCAGAGAGATTTTGTTTCATAAAAACTTTCATTAGTATAGACAGAGTACCAGACCAAAGAGACCTCCTGAGTACTGTGGAGTTTGTGTGAAAGCCTCTGGCTTGCCCTGAGGAGGGAAGAGCCGTCCTGTGAGGGTGATACAATTACCACTTAGGACAAGTAAATGCAAAGCCAAATGTTACACAAATATGAACGCAAGAATTTTCTTCTATAAAGCTTTACATTTTTCGCATAAGAAGTTAATTCTGTCTTGTGTAGTGGCCTAGCAAGTGATTCTTTAAATTGTGCTATAAAAATATCCAGGGCATTTTTCTCATGCTAGATGCTGGAGCAGCATGCTATGTGAGGTTTACAAATGTGAGGTTACAAAACCATGTGAGGTTTACAGATACATTGATAATAAGTTTTCTTTTTCTTGTTTCCAAAGCACACTGAATTGTACATGAAGGATGGATTAAACGCTTGGAAACTAGGAGCACCTAGCAGCAACTCTGTATTTTGCAAGCAGAATTCTCTGCCTTGACCCATTTCTTTCAAATAAGGATTGCCATGATTCTGGATGAGGCACACTTGTAGACACTAATAATAGTAATGAGCTCTATTAATGCTCCTTAGATTGAATGCCCAAAAGCAACCAGAGGGTCTTAATCAAAGGAATTAAAAAGTAGCGAAAGCTCTAAGCTAATCACTTGGTAAAGACTCATTTGCTTTCTCATCTGGCCGAGCCCCACCTGCCCTTTTAACCATGAACCCTGTTCGCTTTCTTTCTCTACTTTCCCTCCCAGCTGAAATACAATTTGTACATATGTGCTTAGAAGCTGAAACCGCCATGTGCTGCAGCACCAGGGAAAACATCTATGATGTTGTTAAAATATTTATACAGCTGGTTTCGTGGAGATGCAGCTTCTC
The DNA here is from genome assembly GCF_987193195.1 of Phasianus colchicus. Taxonomy (NCBI): domain Eukaryota; kingdom Metazoa; phylum Chordata; class Aves; order Galliformes; family Phasianidae; genus Phasianus; species Phasianus colchicus. Next base: position 60,152,145 of record NC_143437.1, on the reverse strand, counting down.
CTTTTAAGTTAACAAGCTTCTGTCAACAGCTAGATAGAAAAAAAATAAAAGACAACTTTTATTATTTAGAACCAAGCCCTCCTCAGACAATTTCTGTGGTAGTTTTATGAACCATGTAATTCACAACATCATTTGAAACACCATGCAGTGCCACATTCCAAATACAGTCCAGAATGTGTACGTAAGTGAGTGTAGAGTATGCATCTACTTTTCTTACATCTCTATTTTGGGGAACATTTTTTTTAAATTCTAATTGGAAAGACAAATCATTTCCAGGATAAGAGGAAAATCGAATCATCGTCAAGGTGAAACCAAAGTCACATGTTTGTGTCTTGTATGCTAGTTTCTCTGTATTATAGCTGTTCTGACTGAAGAAAGTATTTTCCTAACAGCAGCAGTCAGAGCTGGATTGCTTTTATGTGTCTGAGATGAAGCTGTTATGCCAGGAGTAAATTAAAGGTTAATATACAGTATCTATTCCAGTCAGCCATATCATTATTTTTGCACTGAAAATAGCATCTGAAATTACTGATTTGAAATCAGTAATTTAGAAAACAACAACAGCAAAAAAAATCTATATGCACAGTAACAAGACCTAGCTAATGCATATTATTGTTGGTATAACTCAATATACAGACAGGTTGTATAGAAAGACTGGGTGTGTCCAGGTGTCTCTAGATATCTCATGGTTTGGGAAGCTGAATTTTCTGTGTGAGATGGTGCAAAGAAATTATCTTCATGAGTAGACTATAGATAAGACACTATCCTCTGGTTCAACAGTAGTCAGGATTCATACCCAGTTGCATACACTAGGCTTGGACATTATGTCCTATGACTGTGTTGGGAGCATGGAGAATAGCAGGCTGAGAGGTGACCTCACTGCTCTCTGCAGCTGCCTGAGGAGAGGAAGCAGAGGGAGGTGCTGGGCTTTGGTTCTGGTCACCTGTGGCAGGGTGAGAACAGCACAAAGTGCACCAGGTTAGGGTCAGATGGGCATTAGGAAACATTTCTTTGCTATGAGGGTGGTCAAAACCTAGAACAGACTTCCTGGAGATTTGATTGATGTGTCATGCTTGTTAGTGTTCTAGAGACAATGTCCTCAATAGCATGATGTAACTTTTGTTTTTTCCTAAAGTGGTCAGGTGGTTGGACTCAATGATCTTTGTAGGTCTCTTCCAACTGGACTATTCTATCCTATTCTATTTATTCTAATGCCAGGCTGTGTCCAACCACTAATATAAGCCCCTAGAAACACTCATTCCCCAAGGCAATTTCCTAACAACCACTCATGTTTAACTTTTCAAGAATATTACACAGCTTTGAAATGAGAGTTGTATGGCATTAGTACCCAGTGTTGCCCACAACTTCATTTACCAGCTATCCTACAGAAGAGACAATACAGTGAGCTAAAGTCAGGTGTCTGTGCAAACTTTCTACTCATCAGGTTCAGACCATGCCTCCAATTTGAGATGCGTAGAAGTTGTTACAAATTTTGAATTTGAGGTGTAGACATGATTTCTCTAAAACTTCATTGTGTTTTCCTTTCTCTGAAGTTAATAAAGCAAACACATTAATATTTTTGTAATTGTAAGGATACCAAATAGGTGGATATTCAGGGAATTGATGTTCCTGCCAGTTTTACAGCAAACAGTGGTAAGGACATCAGTTTTATTTAGAGGCTGTAAGAGGTCATTTGTTGGGTTAGAGCTCTAGGGCAAATCTGCCAGTTCAGTGTCTAATTTGGACATGGACTGGGATCTGATTAGGACTGAAACTAAATTATAAGCAAACAAAATTCCAAACAACTGAAAAAATGAGTTTTGGCTAGCTTGGCTGATAAATAATGATGAGGTCAAGTCAGCTTTATAGATTAATCTAGATTTCTTGGTGAAATGGGCTCATTTGAAAAAATGAAAACAGTGCCAAATCCAAGGTCGTGCATCTAGGAAAAAAAAAAAAAAGAGATGTAGGTTATTCCTGTGAGATGGGAAGGAATATCTTGGATTGCGTATGCTGGAACAAATTTGGAGAAACTGGAAATAAGAGAATGACTTGGTTAGACACAGTAGCTCTGAGGATAAACTTGACCTCTGGATATTAAATGTTTCATTTGTAAACTGCTTTTAGTCTCCTGAGTGTAGTTTTGTTGTGTACATTTTAAAAGTATAAGAAACAACAAGAGAAGTGCGGGGAAAGAATGATTAATAAAACATAGCAAGAAATGTAGGAAACTCAATCTCTTCAGTTTGTTCACGAAAAATAAAAACAGTCTATCATATTTCTACACAGCAGTCTAGCAGCTATTTCTTTAATCTAGGGAAAGAAAAGTTACAGTGAAAGCTAATGATTGTAGATTCTTAGTAAATATATTCAAAGTGCTTAGTAATAGAATAGAAATAAATAATGTTCCTTGAAGATGTGGAGGAGCACTTATCACTTGAAGTAGTTAAGTCACTATTCTATATATTGTGAATTCCCTACAAACTCTACTGGACAGTATGTACTGGGAAAATGTCTGAAATTCTCTGTCCTGTTCTTATTAGGAAAAATCATCTTAAAAATCATCCCCTTTCACTTTAAAATCTGCATTTCTTGTAACCTAGTTCTTTTTCTTCATGGAGATCAGCACTCTATTTCCTGAAATACTGGTGACATTCAGCATCTCCTACTTCTTCTTGTATTCTTTGGGCTAATGAATAATATTGTAAATCCACAGGTGGAGCCTTAATTAGATGTACATTTATAGGCAGAGTTATCTGTGGACAAATTTATGACAAATTTGTATGACAGCTGCTTTCAAAATCTTACCTGAATTCCTATCAGTGTTCAGTCTACATATAGAGGTCTGGGCTGCAGCCATCTGCATTCAGAGAGGAAATAATTACATTTACATATGCAAACAAAATCATCTCCAGTAACCTAGGTCTTGGAAGCAAGGTCACTGATTAAACTGATTACTTTTATCAAACTGTCCTTAGAAAAAAGAGGGAGAGAGAGAGAGAAAAAGAGAAGAGACAGAGAGAGAGCGCAGACTTATCTGGGCTTCCATGGCCTTCAGTCAATGCTGTATTTAGAAGCAGGGATTACAATGTTTGAGTGTGTTTCACCTGGCTGGTTTTGGGTCTGATTCTAATTGCTCCCGCTGTCTTCAGGGATAATATTCATAATATGAGGCACTGCTCAACACAAGCAATAGTACCACAGTTGTACCTTTCAACAACAAAGACAGCAAGGTGAATTACATGTAGCCCCCAGTGAATAAAACTTTGTCCTTTTTTTTTTTAGTTATTATATTGACAAAAAGCTAAAATTGAAGCAAGGATTGAAAAATTAGGGTTTTTTTTTTTTGACAGATTCTCCCATACTTCCAGGAGCTGCAAGATAAGGAACAAAAGAAACCCAGATTAGCAAGATCTGTTTATCAACAAACAAATAAACCAGTCTGGTTTTATATTAGTGAGCACAGAGACCTTGAGCACAGCAGTGGTCTCGGGCAGGTGACATTTTGATTTTTGTTTATCTGGTAAAGGTACAAAAATTCAAAAATATATTACTTCAGAAATACTAGGAAATGATTTAATGGTAATAAAATATTATATTTTATTATCTTCATGAAGCTATAACATCCTGTTATTCTGTCCTTTATGCATTAGAATTTCAGAGCTGAAAGCCACCCATACATTAAGCAGCCTGGCTCACAGCAAGGAGTTCAACTTGACATTTTGAAGAGCATGGATATTTCTATTCCTTGTTTTTTCAGCTTAATGCATGATAATTACACATTTTAAAGCATTTTTTGTTCCAATTTATTGCTTTCCTTCCAAGCTATATTGCTCCCCAAGTCTCATATATTTTATGACAGTATAATTAATATTTTTTTCCAAACAGTTCCTCTGTGTAATCTCTGATGCATCTAGTGTTATTTCTTGGAATCTAATATAGATACATTCAAAAAAAAAAAAAAAAATCCCCTAAGCTCTTGTTTATCTCTTGTTCTATACACACAGTAAGAAAAGATGTATCTGTGCTTCTGTGAAAATTAGCACTATGCATACTTTACATTTTTCAAGTGCACTGCATACTTTAAAATATTCAGGCTATGTACTTATAAACAACGTAGACCTGAGCTTCCTGTGTAACTTAGAATGTGAAAAATTCTAGTTCTCTCTCTACATGAACTTTATAGAAATTCTGGCTTTCTTAATTTGGGAACCTGAGCTCGTCTACATAGCCAGCAGAATTAATCTCCTACTCTATTTAAATTGGAGGTGCATGAAGCAACAAGCCTGTGTGCTACTGCTGCTGATTTATTTGAGTCACACTCACAGTGATTTTATTCACAAACATTTGTACAAGGAAGACTTTATTCACAAGAATAGTCAAGGAAAGGGAATGAATCATAAATACTAGAAAGAATGGATTTGTAGGTATTCACAGCTAGTGGAAGGAATTGTGGCTCTGTATTAATGTCTTTTTTTGCCTTTATCACAGGAGTCATCAAAAACTGTATATTCATGTATAATTCATTAACAAACAAGATATTTTTCCTGCTTATAATACAGAGGTCATCCATTCCTGGAGCAGAAATAATGCCATCTGATTCTGGTGATTAATCAAAGTGCACAAAGAGTAAATGGTAAATAATCATACTGACCAGTTATGAATAAATTCCACAGGAGGTTAAAAATGGTACATATGAGCTACTGCTAATAAACAAATGCAAAGATTTAATAGCCTGCTCAGGGATAATTTGCAGCATGACTAAATTCATCAAAACAGTTGTTCTCCAAAGTTAGCAAAAGCAATAAATATTTATGTTTTAGTGTTTTACTCCAATGCTAGGACAAGGAAAGTTTGTTCCTATAGTCAGCCCTCCATGGAGTTGGAGAAGTTTGTATCAGATTGGCAATTACAAATGGAGGCTGGATACTTCTATTATTCAGCATATAGACTTGGGAAACCCCATGCAAAGTGCAGAACCCCAAAAAGATAGAATATAAATCAGCAAATACAAAACCAATTGTTGCATGTGCAGAATAACAACCAGGACCTGATTTCCTATGATTTTGTGTCCTTCACAACCATGATCACTGCTACTACCCTCTGCTCTGCCAATGTACTCTTCCACAGTACTCTCTCCCTTTCTATAGTCATCATAAATAATTCTCAGATCTCACCTCAATTTCATTTGTGATAATACCTAAGTTTATATATATATATATATATATATAATAAAATAAAATAAGAGCACTTAGGCAAAGTGTAACACCTTGGTGATCCACCAAGCCAGACCTTAAGAAAAATTGTAGATTCATTTGGGGTTTTTCCTCAGAGAGCATAGTAATAGGTTCCTCTTTCCCATTTCATATCTTCATGAAATTTGTATGATTTTAATATCGAGACGTCTCTGTCAGACTTTGTTAATGTCTGCCAGTGGGCTCAAAAATTCAGAAGAAGAAAAGGAGTTAGGCAGAAAGAGAGAAGAATAACAGACAAGCAGTAAGTTGTTGGAAACTTTTTTTTTTTTCCAAAACTATTCTAAAGTAGTTCCTGGAATACATAGATAAGTACAGAGCTCTACATATTTATTAATTTGCTAAGATTCAGAACACACACACAATTTATGTGAAACACAAGTTGTAATTGAAAGTAACAATTTTCCTAAGACAGATGATGTGCAGGATCTGTGGCAGGTCTCAGCAGGCAGGTGATTAGTGAAAAGAATGGGAAACCAGCAGAAATGTTGGTAGTAGTTGACTAAGAACCTCTCATTTAATCTTCAGATTGTGGGGAACTCAAAGTGGATGGCATATTTAGCTCTGATGACTTTTTACTGCTTGGCAGCCAGGAGGCCCAGGACGAACATCAGCAACCCTGATTCCTGAGAGTGAGTGTGAATGCAACACATCTGTAAGGTTTTCCATCTCTGTGCTGAGGCATTCTTCAAAGTGGTCAGTGAGCTGCTTGCCTGTCTCTCTGTTATAAATATCTGGGCATTTTCTGAAGAAAAAAAATATATATTACTGGAAATGTAAGTAAACCTTCACTCTGCACTCTGCATTCCTGATGGAAACTCTTGGCCAGTGGTTACATATAATATGCAGAGAACAGAGAGAATTTTTTAAACCTGAGATAATCATATCCAAAAACTAAAAATAAAATTCCTCTGCATCATCCAGAATGCTAAATGACTCCATCTTTTCTGATTACTAGGTTACCTCACAGTTTTTTTGTTAATGACATCTCTTTTCTGTGCAAGCAAATTGCCTGGCAGCGTCAGTCATGGACCAAGATATTTCCTGCCAAGGGCTTTGCAAACACAGGACAAGAAGATAGTCCCGTGCAGGCATGCTCACTATTTAAAGTCTGAGGAAAAAAAATCCCCAAAGGCTAAGGAATATAAGATAACTCAAATGTTAGAAGGTGGTAGTTTTTTAGAATATTTTAACTCCACATCTGTGTGCTTTTCCCTATTTCCCATATTTCACTTTGGTTTTGGTTAGCAGGTTGCTTTTGCTTTTTTTTTTTTTTTTAATTTTTTTTTTTTTTTTTGGTTTGTTTGTTGTTATTGTTTTAAAATATTTGTGGGCTTAATGCTCTGCAGTACTGCATTTATTTCCTTTTGTTTTACAGATATGTATTTACAATCGCACTAAGTTTTAACAAAGAGTTGGGAGGCAGAGGTTTCCCAAAACCAATATTTCCTCATGGTTTGTGACTTGTAATTCCTATCCACCCCCAGACAATAACCATTTTCTGCCCAGGCAGAAATACTTAATATCTTCCATGCAAAAATACCACACATTTGCAAGAGAACAGCATATCTAGGAATTAATTTCCCACACACAGGATTTGGTAAAAGCCCTCTTTACCTTCTCACACTGTGTCTTGAAAATACAGAGGCTCATTAGCTTCAGAGGGTGGTTCTGTTGCACCACCTGCTTCCTTTTCTCCAGCAAGGACTGCAGTAAACACTGCACTAATAAAGTGGATAGATTGCTTTCCCCCCACCACTTTACATTTCCATCCTTGCGGCTTTTAAAGTAACTTCTCTCCAACATGCAAGGTGTTAATTCTTTGTGTATTCCAATTTCTCCACAGAACTGAGTGAAATGAAGTATGCAGGATGGATATTGTGTGGTATATTCCACTGTTGATTTCCAGTGTGAGCAGTTACATTTGCTGATAACAAAATGCATTTATCTTCTGTGGCATTTTAGATTGCTCCACAACCTGCTGCGTATTCTAATGAAACCTGTATCACTACCAATTAGACACCTGCAGAAGAAGTGGCTATGCAAATACCTTGCCCCCCAAATGCTATTCTCCTTCTCTCATTAAGCTTTCAAACTAAACTGTATCACAGTTAATGGCTGAAAACTTTCCCCTCAAATTTCAGTGTTGCATGGAATTTAGCCAAACATCTCCCACTGGTTTTAATGGGAGCTGTGTAACTGCAAGTCTCTGAAAATGGATTTTCCTCATTTCTCCCATGCCTAACCTAACCCCGCACCTGACTGCGTTCCTTTCCTTGCAGACATGCACAAATAGAAATAACCCTCTTCTTTCCTCTGGCCCTCCATCCTCCCACTCTCCAATGCCTTGTTGAAGTATTGTGGTGGGCTTGGCAAACTGCAGATTATTGTTATGCTTTTCATCACTGGAGGTCCTTGAGTTCAAATATGAGTAGATTTAAGTCATGCTTGTTGTAAACAAACATTCACTGGCTATGTATACAAGGTAGAGAATGAATAACAGATATCTCACTTAGGAGTTTATATTTCCATAGAGGTTTTCCAGTGATATCATAAACCATGAGAGAAAAGCAAAGATGGTTTATAAGCTTGCCAGAAGTCCCAAGATAGAACTATATCTTCATAATTCACACTCACCAGTTTGTTTCATGTGAATCTCAGGACCTGTTTTAAGCCCTGCCTGGGATGCATTTCCCATCTTGCTCTCACAACTGTTGCATTAACCTTTTATCTGCTCCTGGCTCCTGCTGTTTCTGCCCCATATTCCAATTTGCCTGGCTCCTGCTCTAGTTGCTTTCATCTCCTTCTCCAGGGTGCTCTCTGCTGACTGCCTTGGCAGGAGCTGTAAGCATTACCCCATATCTTTTAATTACACATGCAAGCATATTTCTGAAAGCAAGCTGTGCGTTCATAAGTCAAAATTGGATTCTGAGATGCCTAAACAGTTTGTGCTTACAAGTGAGGATAAAAACATGATCATCTCTGCGAATGTGGACAGCATAGGTTTGGTAGTAGGCTTTAGATTCTTCTTGTGCACTTTTGGCCATATAGTTTTAAGCAAATTTTGAAGAAATTTGCTAAACAGAAATTTAAAACATGATTTATGAAGTTAGTAGAAGGGAAATTATCAATTATTTTGCTGCACTTTGGGCTGCTGTCACTTAAACAAGATCCTTTTTACATGTCAGTAGATTTAATGTGCCAATGAAAAGCCATTAGTGCTCTGAGGAAAGAACACTTATGTCTCCAAGTTGGACGGTTGCAGCCACAAAAGTGGGTCATTTCATTTTTTTCTACCTGCAGTTATAATAAAGGTTGAACATAGCTGTGTCCTATGCTTTTTTCTTGGACAATTTCAGCAGTGCCAGTTGTAAGAATACCTTTGGTTACTGTAAGCAGGAGTGCTAATCATTGTCTTCTTATTTTCACACACATTATTGCATGAAAATAAAATTATTGTCTAAAATAAAAATAAAACTTGGTGAACAAGTGCAATCTGGTATGAGCTTTGCTTTCTACCTCTCACCTTACATTTACAGTCATATCCAAAGCTAGAATTAATTTATGGCATTATAGCACACTTTAGATGACCTGAAAATAAACAACATGGGTCTAAAATGTTAGAGGACTGAACGATTTGTATACATTTTATATGTATTTAATTATAAAACATATCACCTTTTAAAATATGGATATTTCTAAAAGTTTATTTTTCTGGAAAAGAGGAGCTAATGATTTTTAGCTTTGCATTCAAATCCATATTTTAGATTTTGCTTTTTTTTTGCTCACTGGTACATAATTGGTAAAAAACTTTCCAGTTCTAGTAGCCTTTAAAATACAGAATGCTTGTATGAGAAGTTTGGACAGAAGTATTAGTGTGAAAGAGACACTGACAATATAGTCTTTCTAGCTATCTCTAAAATGGCAAGAAATTTGCACAGTAATGTTAACTGCAAATATTGCTTTTAGCACAGTTCAATGTAGCTGGATATAAAGCAAGCATTTACAGTGTGAGCTTATCTTTATCACAGACACCCTGGCCCAAGGGGCAGGCTCTGTAAAAAGAAATGTCAAATGACTGCTTAGCGAGTAAGTTTGGCTTCTATTCTCTGGATTGGTTTTTGGTATTTCTTTTGTTAACATGCAGTAACACCTGTCTAGGTGACAAAACATTTGAGTTTGCTTTATTTGCTTTCTCTCACAAAACCTATGGTATAGAATCGTGCAATTACTTTGTGTCTTAAGATAATGAATGTTTTAGATACTGCAGGGAACCTGCTTACTAACCCACTTACTTTGAATATTTCCTTGACAGCATGTAAGATTCCTCTGAATCATAAAAAGACACTGTTGTCTATCTTGGAATGAAATACTAATTATTATTGATTAAAGTATGTTTATGTTGTTAATTCAAAATTGAGAAAGATATATATTCCTTTTAATCTAGTTTTCTATATAGCTTGCATAAAAAGATAAGTAGAGTTTGAAATATTAGTCTGGATTTCTATCTCTATAAGATTGATTGATTGAAAATATATTTGTCCTCTTCAGTTCCATTCACAGAGAACTCAGGTAAAATGTCACGATCCTGGTCAAAAAAAACAAGCACAATGAATGAAGAGTTTTTCTATACATAAAGATGGTCAGCACCCAGAACACACCAAAACAAGTGAACTGTGCTCCTTCATACCAGCAATTTCAGTTTCTTTCAACTGTTAGCATAGGATGATTCAAGTTCCTGTAAACTGCAACTATACTAGAATGACCTGACCTGACCTGGGTTGGAGGGGACCTCAAGGATCATGTAGTTCCAACCCCCCTGCCTAGCAGGGCCACCAAACATACACCTTTACTAGATCAGGTTGCCCAGAGCCTCGTCCAACCTGGTCTTGAACACCTCCAAGGACGGGGCATCCACAACATCCCTGGGCAGCCTGTTCCAGGACCTAACCACCCTCCTAGTAAAAAACTTCCCCCTAACATCCAACCTAAATCTTCCCTCTTTTAACTTAAAACCATTTCCCCGTGTCCTGCTATTATCAGCCCTTATGAAGAGTTTACTCCCCTCCTGGGAGTAAGTTCCCTTCAGATATTGAAAGGCTGCAATGAGGTCGCCCCGCAACCTTCTCTTCTCCAGGCTGAACAAACCCAACTCCCTCAGCCTGTCCTCATAGGGGAGGTGCTCCAGCCCCCTGATCATCTTCGTGGCCCTCCTCTGGACCCTTTCCAAAATCTCCATGTCTTTTTTGTACTGAGGGCTCCACACCTGAACACAGTACTCCAGATGGGGCCTCACAAGAGCAGAGTAGAGAGGGACAATCACCTCCCTATCCCTGCTGATATATACAAATATACTAGTTATATTTGTATTACTTGTTTGCTTGGGTTTTTTTGTTTGTTTGTTTTGTTTTGTTTTGTTTTGTTCTGGAATTCATGTTTCTAGAGTTGATTTATCATTTCTGTCATATGAACATACTAATGAAGGATCTCAAAAACAATAGTTGAAAACAGTTTAATGTGACAACACTCAGATTTGTTAAGAAACACTTGAAGGCATGACACACTATACTCAAGAAGTTTGATAGACCACCAAAAGGAAACATTTAATTTTGCTAATTCTTTTAATCCTAATCTTTGTTTTCTGAGACACAGATTCAAGTTTGATGTTGAAAGCCAATCAACATGCAAGGGGTCCTTGCTGGACCTTTTCTCTCACAGTCATTCAGTATTCTTCTTAAGCCAATATCTGTTTCTTCTGTGAGAAACTGCAGAGAGCACCAATGGAGCACTTTCCAACCTTCTTCCCAAAATACTTAGTTAAAAGTTCTGATGGTGTCCTTTTGGACTACCTATAGTACCATGACCTGTTAGCAGACACCAGAATACTAGAACTTCTATGAACCAGTGATAAGAGATTGGCATGCTTGGATAGCTGTTCATTTTACTTATCTTAAAAATCTATCTATGACCCTTTGTATGTCAGCTGACAAGAAGGGAGCTGAGGAACAGTCTAAAATCTGTCTGTTGGAAGGCCAAAATCAGGTGGGCTGCACCCCACTGTTTGTCGGTGGGTTTATATAGCAACTGGAATTTGAGAAACACTTTGTGCTGACCCCATACAGCCAATACTTTACCAATTTTTGTTTTGTTTTCTGGAAAAACTGAAGGATTGTTCTGACATTATGCTATTGATCTGAATGAATCACAATCAGTAAGTATTATAGGCTACTCAGTGGCTAGATTATTAGAAAAATAAATTAGGAACTATCCTACTGGTAAATAGCCATTATTTACAGTGACGGGTAGAAAAGATTGTATACGTGTCATGGTGTATTTTTCATTTGCAAATGCAAAGAGACCTTTTCTAATGTTATAAATTTCATTTATTGATCAGAGACCATGATAAAGTGATTTATTTTGGAGTGCACTTTGTCTCAGCCCTTTCTTTTAAATTAAGAATCTATTTTACATTACATAACCCAGCATAATAACTATGTCCCTGTTTGTGTGCAAGCAAGTCAGTTTTCTCTCTTCTGTTCCAACACAACTGACTTGGCAGCCTTTCTGATTAAGAGAAAAATAATCTATTTTTGTCTTTCTCTGACTGATCTTTGCATTCAGGTATGGTAAACTTATATTGTTTCCTATTATGGTTTATGCTACAGGCAATTCTGACATTTGCATTTGCACATCATGTGCATTTTGAAATAAAGAAGTGACAGCTTATCTCCTTGTTGAAAGCAGGTTTTTGTAATGGTATTGCCCTGTAGTTTTTTTGTTTGTTTTTCTTTGTTTTGTTTCCTTTGAAAGATCTTACAATCTGCTGGGAAGATTTTTTTGCATGTTATGGAAGGAAAAAAAGAAGCATAAGTCCCACAGAGGGACAGTAGTTGATGCAGAGCAAAACTGACTGACAACGTGCTATGCATTGTTGAGAGATTCAAGCCTTTGAGTTCACAACAATAAAAATACACCAAGGTAGCCACAGATTCCCTGTAGGAGAATTTGCCCTTTCCAAACACACCTTCCATGTTGTGTTAACGGAGAGATGACAGGGTTTGAAAATTCAACTGCTCATCCTTAAACAAAGTGAAAAAAGGTTATGATGGAGAAATACACAGAATTCAGTACGCAAAAAGAGGTTTCCAAACTGTGACATGTATAGCTCTGGTCTCCCTTGTAAATAGCAATAATGAAAAGCATCTGGCTGCCTATGTATGTGCATTTGCCTGTCTTGGTACTAGGCAAATGCCACCTCAGAGATAATGACACATGAACAGCTGACAGAATTAGAAGTAAGTGGATAGAGGCAAAGGGGTGAGTTTGGGTTTGTGGAAAGTAGAGAAAGTGTGAGAATACAGGAAATGACACTGGTACAAAGGAGAAAGATGTTAAGATAAAAAGATCTATAGACATAACAATCTATGTGCTGTTATTTTCTTGAGGTTATTTTTAATGCAAAGCTGTCTAAAAATTCAATATCTGCAATGTAAAAGTTTGGAAGCTAGATCAATACAAATCATTGCTGCTCAGGTCTGCCTAAAATTCTCACTGAATGACAAGAAGAATCAAATACTGAACTTGAGCAGGATGTATTTCCTGCTTTGGCACAGTTATAGAGAAATACCAGGGCATAGAATTAATAAGCGAGCACAGGGTTGAAGTGAAAGAAAAGAAAAACTTACTAAATGAACTAATGACAAATCTTACGATTCTGCCATATCAAGAATAAAATTACATGTCGGTACTGCAGAAAGGTGTTGAGAACAAGACTGAGGTAAAGGGCAGCACAATATCTCATGTGTGTCAGACTGTGTACCTCAAGTCCTTCCTCCTCTGTCAAGCGCAGGTGTACAGAGGAATTTTCTTCTCATTTCCAAACAAGAATGCAATTGTTATCTCAAAACCCAATAACTTGACTGGCAGGTTCGGAAGCTCAGTTATGCATTCCTTCCCTCATCCCCCAGCTAGAAAATGGGGTCATGTCAGTACCCAGAGAGAGTTTATGAAGCAGTAAATTCATTATTGCCTTCAACAGATGGTTGCAGATACCCTTTAATAGGAATGAGCTTAAGACTGAGAAAACCACAGCTTTTCTATGGTAGCATTGGTCATCTAAGTGTAAGCCAGGTAAAGTGCCTAATCAGAGGATCTGAAGACAGTGTTTACACAGAGTGAGAATAAACCTACTGCAGTGGTGAAGTTGCAGTCAAGAATGCTCATAAAAACACTGTGCTCACAAAAGCATTGCAGCACATATACCAGAAAAGATTTGCTATTTCTTATTGTTGGTTTCATTGCATAAATGCATAATATTCTATTTTTCTCTGTTAGTTTTAATCTTACATATTAGTCTGCAGCACTAATGTAAAATACAGAATGTAAATGACTGAATACCATCAAGGCTTAGCTTTTGATACATGGTTTTAGGGTTAATTATTTCAGAAATTTAACACTATGATAGTTATAGTTTTTGCATTTAAAATATAAGACCTTTGGTACAATAGATATTTTATTTGAAAATCACTGACTGCTTAGCTCTTTCAGAGTAATCAATGCAGTTTAATTTTTGTTAGGTTTACTGCTTATAACATTACTTTAAAAAAAAAAAAAATAGCATGAATATAGCACTCAGAAAATGTTTCATGTTTCTAATTTACAGTTCAATGCATGTTGTATCTAGTCTCCAGTCTACAAATCTCCTCCTCCAGGTTTTATGAATGTACACATTCAAGAGAACAGAGAAGTAATTCATTGTCTGTAATGATCCAGTCCCTGGCCTTGCATCAACAGTTAAGAGCAACTTCCATAACATATTTCTCCCCACCTCTTCTCTCTCATGTATTCCATAAAGCAAATCTGTGGGTAATGGTAGAAACCATTGATAACGGATGAAGGAAAAAAGTCACCTTCCTTTTTGCATTTTAACAAATGCAAGCAAGGAGTGAAGCAGAATAATAAGAAAATATTAGGACATTTTGGGAAATGTTCTCTACTACAGAAAAGTATGTGATGTCCTGTTTTTAAATAGAACTTTGAGGCATTCAGAGTATTTAACTAAATGGCACATCTGTGCATGGATCAAGAAGAAAAAGAAAAATCTGAGGTGTTATTGTGCAAATCTGTAGTTCAGGATGTAAGGGTGTAAGTGGCAGACGCTAACATCTACATGTGTCAAATCATCATGTTTCCAGTTCCTCCTGACTGATATTGTTCTCATTAAAATAATAAAAAAAAAAAGGCTTCCAGAAGATAACATCAGCCTTATGGAGAATTTTGCTTCCTCCTGTAAAAAGGTTTACAGATATTTATCAGTACCTCCATTCTCTTGTTACCCATTCTTCCCTGTGGGGGAGAAGAGGTTGACTGCTACTACTTACCTACTGCTTTCCTCTATGAAACTGCACCTTTACAGACAGGCTGTATTTTTGCAGTGTTTTTTGAAATAAGAAAATACTATATTCTTCTTGGAACAGAGAAGTGAAAGTATTATTTAAAATAAAGAAATAAATAAATTGGTTTGTTTTGTTTTTCCCCTAGTTGTTAATATATTTTTACCAAATCTTACCAATCATTTGCATCTTGGCCAATGCCAAGATGTCTGGATCCAAAATCCAGGTAGCATTACATCTGCTTGCTTAGTTCCAATAGCTTCCTTGCACTCCTGTAATGGAACATACAGTCTCAGTAAATACAATAAAATGTGGATGAACTTTCTTCTGAGAGCATGCAATAGTTACATTAATTTTATAGTGTATGTACTCTTATGGAGCAATTGAATACTACAGAGAGCATCAAAGTGAGTGTGTATGCCAGGAGGAGCATGTCAGATGTTATACAAAATGCTTAAAGACACATCCAAAATTGTATTGGTTAAAGATAGTTCTGTAAATGAAATACACTGTTGGAAGAACTAAACCAAGTGTTTGTTTGTTTGTTTGTCCAATGAAATAGCATGCTAGGGAATTACGTGAACATTTCTTTAAATTTCTCTGAAAAGCAGCTCTTACCCCTTGAATACCCAAGCTACAGCTCAGCAGTACTTGTTTATAGCCACAAAACCCAGTCTATAAACAAGCACAACATTGGGTGACATTACTTACACTGTTTTATTTTACCTTGATTAGGACAAACAGCCAAATCAGTCCTACTTCTTATATTTGCAAAATAACCAGACTGATAATTAATGTGGCACTCTTTTGCAAGGGATAAGGACAGACTGTGCAAAGCAGGCTTCTCCAGCACCCTTTCTTTCCTTTGATCATTACTTCTCTCTTTTATGTTGTTTTCAGCCAGAAGAGCACCACATGACCTTTGAGAAATGCCAGGAAAACATTATTTTCTCTGCACTGCTCCAATTTGCAGGCATTGTATGGCCTTATCCTGCACCCCGCTCAGCTGCTCTGGGACCAGTTGCTCAGCAGTCTTTGGCCATGCCCTCAAAGAAGCTGTGCACCCCCTTAAGCAGGGCAGCATGGTGTGAGGGGACAGGAGAAGGGGGCAGAAGGTGAAGTCTTCTGCTTCCCAGCCTCTTTGTATCACTTCTGGTCATTGGAATACAGACAAAATACAGACAAAGCAACAGCTCTGCAGAGCTGTTTTTCCTGCACTCCAGGGAAAATTGTGGGGTTAACAGTAATGAGAAAGAAAATTTTTTGCCTTTCTAGTAGGACTAGAGTCTCAGCTGGATTAGGTAACAGAGGAATATATCCTTCATTGCTTTGTACAGCTATGTGTAGTTTAAAACAGGCAAAGCCTCTTGTTCAACAAAATACAAAATGGAAAGAAATCACAGTATTAACAAGAATCGAGTTGTGACTATGCCACTGGGATACACAAAAGAGCTCTTACTTGCTTACGTGTTTAGTTACTTTCTGATGACAAATATGTTTTCTGCTCTGCATTTTGCAGCTTTTTTGTATGGATCAGTGTTCCATGACTCAGTGGGAGTGGATGCTGTGCTTCCTCTACGGGCAGCTATGCCAGTGAGAGGATTTGAGCGTATCAGGAAGATGTTTTATTCACTAAGGCTAAAAAGCTTTTTTCTGTAAAGCTGAATATTGAATATTGAATGATGGTAGCAGTATCTTTTTTCAATCTTTTTTTCCTTTTGGTTATCAAGGAAACATCATATCTATCTATCTCTTAGGCAGAGGAGAAATACTAAATTGTATCTCACAAAACCTTCCAGAGCAAGAAATACAATTATATTTGGACATTATGAAAGCTCAGTAACCTTTTCCTTTTTTCTTTTCCTTTTTTTTTTTTTTTTTTTTTTTTTAAACAGGCAAATGCCATCCAACTGATTTAAACCCTGTCCAGTGAACATGACACTGTATGATGTGCTTCAGAGTTAGGACTAGGTTTTAAGTACTACTGTAGAATGATTTCTTTGGGAAAACTGTAATGGTAAAACAGCATTTGCAGTCTGTCTGCATGTAAATTCTTGCACATAGGTATTGGGCTTGGTTCAGGCTCTTTGAAACACCTGTTTTATTTGTTCAAGTCTTGTATGAAGAGCGCTGACTATCAGAACAAATGAAGTAGGAAAAACAAAGGATATGAACATAATAATAATAATGATAATAATAATAATAATAATAATAAAATGGATCTTCACTGCTGTTTGACTAAGTTTGCAATTGATGTAAGGAAGTGAAAACATTTCACTTGTGACTGATACTGGCAATTAACATATATGGATGTTTTAAGCCTTTGATTTAGTTAAAAATTTTGCAGCAGTATGTAAATTATTATATTTCTTTAAAAAAAAAAATGCTGTATGCATTTTGCAGTTACTGCACGTAAACCAGATAATTTCATCAGTCTCTCCATCACCTGCATTTGTCTGTCTATGGGGAAAAACACAGTGATAACATCAGCAATTTGAAGTGATTGTTATTTAAGTTTGAGTTGGATTAAAGTTCATTTTATGGGTGATATGTGCCTGGAGCTCTTCTTGTTACATTGACAGCAGCCTTAACTTTTGTTGTTGCTTGGATTAGAAGGAGCAGGTGCAGGTGCACAAAGACAGACACATCATGGGGCTCTGTGCTCCCCTCTGCCTTCCTCCTTCCACTTCCCCAGGACATGAACCAACAGCTTCAGCCAGAAGAAAGCTGCGCATATTTCTTTCCGTCTGTGATACCAAAAGGACCTGATCTACATAGTACCTTTCTAAGCTGCTATAGTGAAATCCTACTTATGGTTTCTAGCTGTGTTAGCTCAAAAGTCAGACCTCTGGGAGCTTTGGCTCTGCAGTGGGCAGCTAAGCAACACTCAAGATGAAACACCAGCTTTCTAACTGGATTGGGATCTGCTGTGTTAGCACTCACTCAACAGCAAGCTCTTTGAAGAGCACTTTTTGCCCTGATGGTTCCTGAGCCTCCAGTGGAATAATGTTAATGGCTCAAGAGACTAGAAAAGTTGTTGGAATAGATATACGTTGCAGACAAAATGTACTGAATTCTCCTAGCTCACTAAAGATCTTTTAAAAAAATCTTTATATATTAAATAGGATACTTAGCCAAAAATTATCTAAAATCTATATAAATCATAGAGTCCTGTACAAATAAAATAATTAATGCAGGTATTTCTGTGAATAGAATCAATAGCTATCTGCATATATCCTAGCTTTTGCAATAGCAGAGAATGTTTCCTTATTTAGAGAGTGATTGTTGATTAAGCATCTGGTCATCAAATAATATACTATTGTGACTCTTATTTCCATTTAGGAAGAGGAAGATGGTATTCTGTATGTAAATATCATGCATTTTCAAACAATTCAGCAATATATTTCTAGGGATTTTTTTTATTAGACTGGAAAATAAGACCTTTAGCTATCTTTGAAAATGTCAGCAAAAATCTGGCATATGAAGTCACGTCTCTCCTGCACAAGTTATCTGTAACACTTGGAGATTTAAAAATCTCTTACTGAGGTGAGTTAATTCATTTTTATCAAGCAGGAATAAGTTTATGTGAAAGAAGTAGTTGAAGAATTTCTAGATCTACTTGTTAAAAAACTATCAGTTCTGCACTCAATAGCTTAAACAATTGTGTGTTTTATTTTTATAATTTTCTTATTAATGTTCACAGTGCTTAGAGCTCTGATGAAATAGTCAGTAGAAAAGCTCTCATGATCTCATGCTAATATTTGAGTAAATTTTCCTTCATGTAGGTACAGAATTCCAGCAAAACCTGCCTGGATAAGGATGTGTTTTCAGAAACTGAGAGGGGAAGAAAGTTCATTGTTTTGTCCAAATAGCCTGCAAAAAGAATTGGTTTGTAGTTTGGAAGATGTGCATCTGAACTCAAAGTTGGAAGGAGCACTTTGGTCTCCATCATGACTCTTGTAATTTAGCAAATGTCTCTACTTTCAGAAGATAAATGTCTTCATAGTAGTTGTAGCTGTACAGGAAGGGAGTGCACCTTTCCCACAGCCTGTGTTTGGCTAACTAACCTACATGGAGCGCTGTAGTTGCAGCTGAATGGTTAACCAAGCTAGTTAAGACCAGCTCTAATCTGTCTTCATCTCTCTTCTTTGAAGCCAGTAGTAAAACTCCAGCTGATTTCCATGTAGAGGGACTCACATCCAGTTTAATTTTGTCTTGGCACCACCTCTTGACACCTGCACTGACTGCATTTTGTCAGATCATATATTGTAACAACTTTTTGCTTGATGGTCAATAGCTATGGAAAGATTTACATATAATGTATTTCAGCATGGCATATTTCTCATTCAGGGTTGTCATGTCTATGCTGTGTAACAGAGCAGGAAGCAAGAGCAGTAAGTCCTGTTATTGTAAGCCAGAACTCAGCACTTCAATCCCAGTGAGAGGTGGGCAGTAATTGAGTGTCTGTTACTTCCAGGAAAAGATGTGTGCTTATAGTACTGTAAGCTGTACTTGGAGAATTTATACCTTTCCCAGAGGGGAATATCACTGTCCCAGATGATGCAACGTGCCACACATCTTCTTGGAGACTGGGGTTATCCTCTGTGAACGTCCCAGCTCAGATGGGCATTAAGACACATATTGCTGTGTAAAAGTTTACCTTCCACTGCCTAGGTAAGGTCTTTTCAGTAGTCCTACAAATATTTAGTTGAAGAATTGCAGCATTATGTCAAGGAGAGTTTGAATCACCTACTTTTATTGAGTATCTTGCATTATGTTCTCAAAAAAATATTTATTAGATTCAATATAACCAATTTTTTTCTGCTTCATATTGAATTGGAGATGTTAATTAACAACATACTGAAAATAACTCTGAGAGTATGGAGACATTGTGACACTCAGAAAATTTGACTGATTGCAGGGAAAAGTGAGCAGAATAAACTTGTGGGCACACAAGTTATTATTTGTTCAAAAGACAAAACAATCTTGGAAGGCTGGAAGGTGCTCTGAATGTGCTTTGGGATTGCTGAAAGTATGAGGCTGAAAAGGAGAAAATAGAAGTAGAAAAATGGAAGATGCTCTTTATATTTTTCTCCAACAAATAACAGGGAAGATCTTTAAACATATTTTTTGAAGAGGGTTATTTATTTCTGAATTTTTAATCTCAGATCCATGCCACTGATGTGTGTTTTGATGTCTGCACTTTCTCTTAAATGGTTCAAACTGTTTCAAAGTCAGCAATGCATCTGTTTTTATGTTTCTCTAAGTTATACAGTGTGTAATCATTAATGGAGTCTATGGCTGATATTCTGTGCTCTTCCACATCTAAAAGTAATGAGAAACTATTTTATGGACACAAATATATACTAACACTAGAAAAAGAAGATTCTCACTGAAGCTGATAGATTCCAAAAAATATTGAAACTGTTGTTAAGAATTATATTAATTCCACTAGCATTTATAAAGATATCTTATTAACAACTTTAAGTGTAGTAAAATATACCATAAATTATTTTGCAATGCTCATTTATCTGTAAGGAAGTTTTCAAGGCCAACTCTGATATGAACTGTCTAAACAGGAGAAAAATGCTGAAACTTCAAATATCTGTATATGAACTAGCAATGGCTTTTCAAGAATACCTGTAGGATGTCTGTTTTATTTCACACTGGTGAAAACGTTCACTGCCTCTGAAGAAATGGTGTTCCTTCCCAAAAAAAACAATCTGTAGAGGTGGTACAGAAAAAAATAAGGTTCTGCATTCCATATTTTGGGTTTCCAGTGTTTCACTCATGACACAGTTGATTATAGGTTTTCAGAATGAATGAAGTTCATTCAATCAGTCTGTAAACTAAAGTTACTGCATTTCAGCTTACCTTAATCTCGTAAATGGGGGTTATTATTTATATCCTAAGTATCATGCAAGGAAGAATTCTATTCCATTTATAGGTAATTGTCTGTCTTCTCAAAGCTACAGGAAGACTTTTGTAAAGGTTAAATATGAAGCACAGACTTAAATGGAAGACAACAAACTTTGTTTGTGTACTATGTCACATGAAGATGTAGGGGGCTGGAGCACCTCCCCTGCGAAGACACGCTGAGGGAGCTGGGCTTGTTCAGCCCGGAGAAAAGAAGGCTGAGGGGTGACCTCACTGCAGCCTTTCAGAACTTAACGGGAGCCTACAAACAGGAGGGGAATCAACTCTTTGAAAGGGTGGATAACAGCAGAACACGGGGAAATGGTTTTAAGTTGAGGGAGGGAAGATTTAGGTTGCACGTCAGGGGGAAGTTCTTTAAAGAGAGAGTGGTGAGGTGCTGGACCAGGCTGCCCAGGGAGGTTGTGGATGCCCCGTCCCTGGAGGTGTTCAAAGCCAGATTGGATGGGGCCCTGGGCAACCTGGTCTAGTAATAAATGGGGAGGTTGGTGGCCCTGCCTGTGGCAGGGAGATTGGAGATTCATGATCCTTGAGGTCTTTTCCAACCTGGGCCATTGTGTGATTCTGTGATTCTATGAAGACTACTTTCAGACTCACTATGCTGAACTGCATCTACTGCCAGGTGAACATGTTCCAAAGTCTCACTTCACCCAGATTAGTTTGGGGTTGTATTTCTTTGTTGTTGGGTTTGGTGCTTTTTTGTTGTTGTTTTTGGTTTTGTTTTGTTTTGTTTTGTTTTTTCCAATTGTTCTGCACTCCAGAATTAGAGCAGGATACTTAGAAACAAACCCCAATAATCGTTTTCTATCAAGTGCCACAGTAGTGTCCATTTCTGTGTTGAACAAAATGAATAGCTACTGATGTACTTTAATATGTACTGCTGCATCTGCTCAGAAAATAAGATAGTGTTATGAAATTTTACAGGAAAAATATATTTATTTATCTCACTTCTACTACAGAATTCACTAGGCTCAATTGCTGTAAAGTGTATTTAATGATATTTTAAAAGATAAAAACAGTGTGTATGGAGGAAGATTTACATTTAAATCATATTTCAATCAACCTTAAGGGTGCTGTTTACGCAGTAAGAGTATATGTTACCTCATTAAATATGCAGAATGTTTTGCATTGCAGAAGGGATGTGGATTGTACTTTCAATTTCCAAGCAAATTAAACTTGCTGTCAGAAAGCACATAGTAGCTGGATACAGTGGGCTCTGTGGAAACCTTTTTAAACAATTTATGCTTGTACTTAAAAGTTGGGTGAAATGGATTTTGGATAAATTCTCAGTGACATGTTTAGGTTCCTCTTACAAGGGGTAAAAGAATCCTCATCTCTTATAGGCATGGGATATTTACTCTCTTTTTGATCATAGATTAAGGGCTATGCTTTTATCTTCCATGCATAGAGTTTCCACCATGAATTGAAAGAGCTGGAGATCCCATGCTAAAGGCACAAAATACATGAAGCAGTGAGTAAAACAGCCTCTAGGACTTAGCAGTAACCAGCTGTATCTTGCCACTTACACATCAGGTCTTGGTCAGTTCATGTGTAGCTTGCAGACCATCTCACTCATCCCTATCCTTCTTCTGTGCAAATGCAGTCATTCCAGTGAGCAACCTCATGTTATCCTATTTTCCTTTCTCATGTCAGCACACAACTTCAACATTAACTTAAAAAAAAAAAGGTGGGCAAACCCTCTTATCCTGTAATTTGTGTTTTATTGTCTAAGGTACAATTAATAAACTACATTGTAAATTAAAGTTTCAAACATCAGCTTTCCTCTCTTTTCTAGACCTTTAATGAACAGTCAGGAACACATCTTTACATATAACTGTTCTTGGCATTCAATGCACTTAAAAAGTACACTAAGCACTTCTAAACACCGATTTATCAAAATACTCAGAACTCATTTGTTGGGGAAAAAATGTTTATGATAAAGATGAAACCTTGGAGTAATTGCTGGCATTTAAGTGAAAAGCTTCTCACATAGTTGTATATCTACTGTAAACCAAACCAAAATAATTTTGTAGGTGATCAAATATCTGAGGTAAGATAATTTTATTGAACAGCTGTAATTCCTTACTAATAATATATTTATGTCCTTTCATTAGAGGATACTGGAGCCCTTTACTGTATACACTCTTTTCATAAAAATAAGCAGAAAGTTCAGGATGGTACTCTCAAAAATTAAATGGCTATTATAGTCATTTTATGATACTTTCTCAAAAAGAGTCTGGGAGGTATTGCATTTCCATCATATTCTCCCAATCAATGTATTGTGAAATTGCTGCCTTAGCTATAGAAGAAATCGAGTTCTGTTTGAGTAAAACCCAATAGTATTTTCAGCCTGCTTATCTCTGGACAACAATCACAGTGAGTCCAATTTCTAGCCATAAAGCCTCTTTTTTCAAAAGTGGTATCCATCTCTCACAAGACTCCCATCAGACTCTTCTGTAGCATCTTTCAAGTTTCGGCTGGATGAATCTGTCATGCAATTATGTTACTGATGGGCTGCCATGGCAAATAGTTGCTTTTTGATGTACTTTTGATTCTGATGCTTTAAGTATTTTCTTTTTCTAAATACTGTCTTCTGGGACACTCTATTTTATATTTTGAATAAAATACTTGCAGAAACATCTTTTTTTCTTTCTTTTTTTATTTTTTTCCCTGAAATCATGGAGCAGGCTACGTGACTTATTTTCTCAAGTGTAAATTTTATTTTGAACACTCCTTACTCTGTTGTAGAATATTCTGTTGGCAAAAGAGTGTGTTTAGTTACATTTTTTCTCTGCTCTGGAAGTGTTAGCCAGCAATACCCAGTCCCTTGCAAATAATGTACAACTGATTAAATAATCAGTGAAATCTTTCAGTTGGTAAAATAAATGTTCTAATTTTTCCTAAATATCTAAATGTTTTTTTCTGGGGGAGAGGCAGATTTCATTTGTCCCTGCTGCCTGTGCTTTATGATACCATCTTTAATTATGTTATGGTTGACTGTTTTTTCCTCAAGATCTCTGCCTTGTTCACTGCACAGTGGAATGGATCTGTAGATAAATCACATCTAAGCAATGAAAGAAACTGTTGTTTGTAGGACCCCATTTGCTGGAATAGTAAGGCTACTACGAAAAGAAAATCTAAGAAAGCTATCACTGCCCTGAAGCACTAGATTCTACTCATGTTTTTATTGCCTGAGTTTCTGCGTAATGTCCATAGCACTTTCTAGTGTAAGTTTTGTCCAGTAATTGTATTTTTTTTCTGTTACCAATTAAGTTTGCACTGATATATCTAGAAGAAAAACAGAATGCTGTCATAAAAACTTAGGAGATGGAAAATCAAACTTGTATTTTTACTAGTTGAGTAATCCCACAACTAACTTCAGACACAAATTCTGACTGCCTTAAGATATGTTGGAAGGATGCTAAGTAAGCAATCATGCCAACTTTTAGTCCGAGTGTAGAACAGCTTCACCGTACAAGACCAATGCCAAACAATTATAGAATTCACTCTTAATTTTTCCCTGGCACATTCTTCTAATGTATTCTTGTCTTGTTTTTGGCTGGCTTTTCTTACACTACTAGGGAATAAATCAGGTCAAAGAGACTTTCCTTGCTAGAATTATGTACTTTCAATCAGTATAAGCTTTTACAAAACTAACTTCAAAACCATTTGCATTGCTGCTTCCTATTACCTTAATTAATGAATTATGAATGCAGATTTTAATGACATAAATGTTAGGATATTGCTTTTGAGTTTTGCAAAACATCTAGAGGCAAAGAAATAAAATGACCTCTTAAAAGATATATTTGCTATTGCAGGTGGGTAGGCAACTTCTTGGCTGTTTTGCACATGTGCAGTACTACTCTTTGCATAATTTATGCAAATATATAACAATATTCAGGATCTGCCTTTAAAAAGGTCTGCAACTAAATTAGGCTTGAGTATTGAAGAATGGTATTGTCAAGAGCTACAATTCCAGTTTTATTGTATTCTTTTCTCTTTTTTGCTTTAACATCCTTGTAACTTAAAATACAAATTGCCTTGGTGTTAATGAGGCATAATTATTTCCATTTTCTTAGCACTGACAAAGGGGATTTTTAAGAATGTATGTTCACACCCTTCATTAAGGCAGTTAGAGGATGGGTTTTCCCACAGCAGCTAAATGATTTAGGAATGCAAGTCCTACTAATTTTAAACAGAGAACTATTTTCAGCAAAAGGTAGTATAAATCTTTCAGAGCTCTTGATACAGTGAGGCGCTGGCATAGGATGCCCAGAGAAGCTGTGGATGCCCCATTCCTCAGGTTGCTCAAAGTCATGTTAGATGGGGTCTTGGAAGGGCTGATTTGGTGAATGGCAGTCTATCCACAGCAGGGAGCTGGAACTCTATGGACTTTAGGGTCCCTTCCAACTCAAGCCATTCTGTGATTCTATGATACAATTCTGTGATAAACTGAAAGTCAAGTGTATAAGATGATGGCTTGGCCTAAAAACACTTTGTCAATATCCAGACTATAAAGCAAGCAGATAAGAAACAAGAAATGGGTTGAAGGGACCTGGATACACTGATTGATGGGCCAAGGTAAACTGTATGAGTTTCAATAGGGCCAAGTGTCAGATCCTGCCTTTTGGTCACAACAATTCCAGGCTTGGGGAAGAGTGGCTGGAAAGCTGCCTGATGGAAAGAGACCTTGGTGTACTGATGGACAGTATTCAGTTTTGGGCACCTCAATACAGAAAGGACATTGAGGTACTGAAGCAGATCCAAAGAAGGGCAACAAGGTCTGTGAAGGGCTTGGAGAATATGCCCTGCGAGGAGCAACTGAAGGAGCTGGGGCTGTTTAGTCTGGGGAAAAGGAGGCTGAGGAGAGACCTTATTGCTCTCTTCCAATATCTGTAAGGTGCTTACAGCAAGAGTGGGGTTGGTCTCTTCTCACTACGGACAGGTGACAGGATGAGGGGAAATGATCTCAAGTTGTGCCAGGAGAGGTTTAGGTTGGATATCTGGAAAAAATTCTTTACAGAAAGGGTTGTTAAGCACTGGAATAGGCTCCCCAGGAAGGTGGTTGAGTCACTATCCCTGAATGTGTTTAAAAATCATTTGGATGTGATGCTCAGGGACATGATTTAGCAGATGGTTGTTAGAATTTGGGTGGTATGGTTAGGGCACAGTTGGACTTGATGATCTTTAAGGTTTGAGCTATTCTATGATTCTATAATATGATTCTATGAAATAAAAAATAGTGATAATTACAATTAGAGATTGACCCATATCCCAGATTTTTTCCATCACTGTTTCCTAAGTATGAACTCACCCTACTTTACTTTTATGTGGTCATCCTTCTATTGAAAGCAAGTCATTAACTCCCCCCAAAAATGTGTTTAAGTTAAAACTGTAAATAATGAAAGTTGGGAAGAAGGTTCTATTTTTTTCACACAAAACCTCAGCTTCTATATAGAGTTGTCTTTAAGTCTGAAGCTGCTGCCTATTTCACCATAATGTTTACCAGTGTTTTTAGGAACTTCAGCACACTTCATATTATCAGAATAACATTTGTATACATTTGTCATATACTACTTAGACGACTTTGTTTCATCTACAAGCCGTTCCAGTCTCCAAGTACTAAGGATATTGCCTTTGTATGGCATACTAAGGAAAAGTAGAAGAAATGATACTAACTAGCAAATACGACTTTTTCTTAAAATATTAATACACTCCCCATATAGTCATTATAACTAAAAGGAAAAAAATTGCTTTTGAGCATTTCCTATTCATCAATAGTTCATGAAAATACATAAGTTATGACACATCTAATAAAGATGAAAGGGATAAAAATCTTTGTGAATTTTTAATGTGGATAATAAAAGGCATTAATACAGCTTAATTATAAGAATAAATTATTAAAATTACTTTTTAAACTATGTTTCATTTTTATTTCATATAACTTTATTTATCACTCTCAGAAGAATTACATACATTGTAGTGGAAATGCTAAGTCAGAGCCTGAACCGGTGTTTGAACACCTGGTGGGAAGGCAGGGTTAACCCAGAGGAGCTTAGGTGCATGCAGTGTACCTGAGTAATTGGAAGGGGTGGATCCTGGCTCCACCCCTTCCCAAACCTCATTTAAGAGTTGGCAGTGGAGGCAGTGTATCTTTTGCTGGTGATTCTTGCCTGAGAAAGAGAGCTGAGAAAGAGAGAGGCTGAGAAAGAAAGAGGAATCTTCATTAGCCAACAATCTTACAAGTCATGAAAAAGGTCATGGGGCGGAGGGAAAAGGGAAGGGGACGACATAGTTGCTAGAGGATAACAGCTTCAAGGACATCTATAAATCTGCTTGTGTAAATCCCTTGTGTAAATAATCAGGGAGTTATTTGGTAATATACTAGAATGACATACACTGTAATAGCTGAGGTAAAAAATTTAGGATCAAGGTTTGGAGATTTTATTTTACAGAGGATTTATAAGTTCAAAAATATGTTTGCATTCAACTTAAGAAGAAAAACATACCAAAAGATATATACTTAAGCATCATGCAGGAGAAGAGGGGGAAGAGTATGAGCTGTCTTTGTTTTTTTCAGATTGAAGTCTTTCATCCAGAAATGATCAAATTTGAAAAATGAAGTTTTGACGGCCACCAAATCAAACGTGTACCAGCAGTGTTTTCTTCCTGCAAAGACTAATGGTATCCTTGGCTGCATTATACAAAATGTTGCCAGCAGGTTGTGGAAGTGATCCTTCTTCTCATTCCACTGTAGTGAGGCTACAGCTGGAACACTGTTCTGGGCTTATTCATTGAGTTGCTATTGGTGCAAGTTTAGAGAGGGGCCATGAATATGATGGAGGGATTGGTGTAGCTCTTCTGTGAAAGAGCTGGAACTGTTCAGCTCGGAGATGGACAAGGGGAGGATCTCATCAATGTCTATTAATATCTGAAGGTAGGGTACAAAGAAGACAGAGCCAGGCTCTTTTCAGTGGTGCCCAGTGCTGGGACAAGAGGCAATGGCCCAAGCTGAAATGCAGGAAGTTCTGACTGAAGACCAGGAAGAGCTTTTTTACTGTGAGGGTGATTGAGCCCCAGGAAGGGTTGTAGTCTATCCCTCCTTGAACATCTTCAAAAACCATCTGAGCAAATGACTATAAATGGCCTTAGTTGAAGAGTGAGATAGGAGTATAAGGCCTTCAGAATTCCCTTCCTGTGTCAATCATTCTGTAATTCCATGATTCATATTCTTCTCTATCCTTTCAGAAAGACCTTTCAAAAAGACTTTAAGGTTTTTGGTAGATATAGGATAATGGTAATGGAGATTAGTGTTACTGGCAACAAACAACAGTAAATACTCTTTAATTGCAAAATGGATAAGACACATATCTCTCACTTCCTTCAGAAGTCCTTTGCATCCCTCTTCAAACTGTTATTTATGGAATTCCTCAGGCACTCTTCATGACTGTTTACTTAACATCTGATGGGTTTTTCTACCATGAATTACTACATTTACCAGTATATTACAGCAATAGCTTCTAGAGCTGCATTACCATTGGTGTTATAACAGTTGATGTTTCAAGTTTAAACTAGAGAGTTTTACTAAATGTTTTGAGACAGAGTATCCAAAGGCACATGAAAAAACAAGGAAGCCATATCTGTTGAAAAACTTACTTTTTCCTTTCTGCACAGATGACATTTGTGGCTTCAAGCCAGATACTATTCACTGGAATTTTAGTCTTTGAACTTTGTACTGATATAAAGATTTCATTTAGAATAACAAAATTAGATTTCTTATTTTATTGCCGAAGTAAGGGAAAGAATATTGTTGTAATATATTGAATATTTTGTGATGTCACTGTCTGGACCAATGAATGTGATGCATACCATTCACTATTCAATGCTTAAAGAAACAATTATGTTTAGTTTAAAGCTATAAAACCTTGTGTTGAAGCATTTTAATGTTTGTGTTGTTAAAGCTCCATATTAACACAATATTCATTTAGGATTCAAAATACCTTATGACTTTTTTCCATGCTCTACCATATTTACTTAAAAAAAATTATTCTATCCTTTTCTAAATTAAAGCCATTATCCTTTGCCCTATCACTACACAGCTTGATGAAGACTCCCTTTACAGCTTTCTGTAGGCCCCTTTCAAGTAATGGAAGGTCACAAAGAGGTCTCCCTACACGAGACCTCTTTCTCTTTTCTAAGAGCCCCAGCTTTCTCTGCCTGTTCCCATAGGGGGGGTGCTTCAGCCCTCTGATCATCTTTGTGGCCCTTCTCTGGACCTACTCAGCTCCATGTCTTTCTTGTATTAGGGGCCACAGAACTGGACTTGGTACTCTAGGTGGTGTCTCCTGAGAACAGAAGTGCAGAATCTCTCCCTTGACCTGCTGGTCACGCTTCTCTTGATGCAACTTAGGATATGGCCTTCTGGGTTGCAAACACGTGTTGCTGGCTCAGAGTCCTATGCTTTCACGTACAACGTCAGCTGTCATGACCAATTTATGTCCATGGCTTCATTCCTGGCTCAGTCTCTCTGTTCAAGCAGCAAAATTCAGGCCCAAAACTGCTCAGCAACCAATTTCTGTTGAGGCAGTAATTGGGTTCAGCAGTTCAGATGGGTTTTCTGGAGCACAGGCACTGCTGCTGAGAGAAAGGAGTTCCTTTTTTCAAAAGGAAAAGAGGAGTTCAAAGTGAAAGCTTAGCTGCTTAACTTTCAGCTAAATGCTACTTTGTTAGGTGGGGACTTTGGGGAAAGATCAACTATTACCATTGGGCGTGTTTATGCATATACATGTGTTGTAAATATATGGGAGGGCGTGTATCTTGTAGTAAAATAACTTAGACTGAGATACTTTTCTCTGTTTACTACGTTTGCTTTGTACTTTAGACTTGGTTATTTCCTTCCATAAAAATTAAATTTTGACTTTAAAGATTATTATTTCTTGGATACATTGTTCTATTTACCATAATATTTTCTCCTTTATGATGAAATATGTCATATGAAACTGAAAAGATGCTATCACAAGTAAAACAGGAAACAAAAACAAAACAATAAAAACAAGAATAAACAGATATAGTTGCCTCTACTTTCACTTGTTTAGGAGTTCTAAGCCATCTGGTCTTACATAAAAGTAATATCTTTTTTTTTTTTCTTTGTGGTATCTGTAATCATTGTTCAAATGCTGTACTCTGGAATTGGTTTCTGAGACAAGTGCACATCCTCCTCTGTAGTTCTTGAGAGAGCTGAAACCTCTTGCTCTGCTCAGATGCATTATTTGTGTGAGTGTACAGGAAAGCTGGGAAGAGTAAATTGGCAGAACCATCACTGCTCACCATTCTGCAGAGAGGTTAGGGTACGTGGCACTAAAAGGAGCACTATAACTTTCCAGATTTCACTAGCCACTTTGGAATATTGTGCTTCTTTACAGGCAAGATGTCTGGCCTTTGACAACGCACTTGTAAATAAATCATTACAACAAAAACTTGCAAGAATTGTACATTGCAGTAAATAAACCCTAAAATCAACCATAATTCAGGGCACACAAATATTTTCTTTACTACTTTAAAAGAGAAAAAAAGGTGTAGGAAAGCAAATGTGGAGGTAGACTATGTTTCAATCAAGATGTTTTGTGTGCCTTATTCAGATCTTGCATCTTCTAGGGCAGACGTTTCTCTCTGTCTAGCCAGGATGTAAAAAGAGGAGGGGAATAGCTATCTGGCGAAGTGTACCTTCGTACACCAATTAACTTGGTGGCAGGAACTATGGGAGCAGTAAATGTCTGTGAATGTATGCTATCAATAAGTTGCTAGCTTTCTGCAGAAGAAAAGGAGAGTATTGATATAATCTCTTCCCTGAGATGTTCCCAGAATGAAAGAGAACCATAAAAACTGCCAGAATAGGCACACCAGTATGGCTAAAGCACTGCTTTAGAAACATACTCTGCTGTCGCAATTCCCAAAAAGTGCCATGAACCAATCTATCTCCAGGCAACTGTTCAAACCTACAACTCAGCCAGCCTGAAAGAAATGCATATCTGAGCTGAACTACTAACCTGAATGTACAGCACATTGGTGTGTGCAGCTGTGAAACCCCTGAGTCAAGGATCAGAGTAGCTCTTATCTAAAAAAATCATCCTTAAAATGGAAATAGAAAATATAAAATTCAACTGAATCTGTATTTGCATACAAAGTGTAAGGCTCAAAACTGTAATTCTCAAAGGAATTATGAACTCACAGGTACTCTGTGGAAGCTATAGCTCTTTGTGTTTATGGTCTCATTCACAATGTTTTTATTCTTAACTACTACCAATGAGTACAATGCAGCAATGACATTTTATAAAGGATACAGAAAGATTTATTTACTAGGGATGAACATTTAAAAAAAGAAAATTAAAAGATAGAAGAGGAATCTTCTATAAGGACCTGCATTAAGCAATTTTTCATTTTTAATATTGCCTTCTATATTCAAAGTTGCCTTCATGGCTTTTCATGACATTTAATTCAAGACCACTTCAGCTAGACTGTTGTTTGCCAATAATCCTTTACTACTTTTTAAATTCTGAATGTTGTAGGGATGTTGTATCAATCTCTATCAACGTGAAAACTGCATTTTTCTTACAGGCTTTACAAACACAAATAAAATGTAAATACCTGCAAGTACAGCATTACTTCATTTGTTTAAGACAAAGCAAATCTGAAAAAAAAGTTTTATTTTTAATTCCTTAAATTTTAATTAAGTTTTTGTTACTGTGAGCTTCTTGTATTTTCAGATACATATATTTTCAAGTCAGCAAATGAGACAGGGCAAAAAATCAGAATATCAATTCTGCACCAGTAGGTAAACAGAGCAGCGCAGTATGTTTTCATAAAGACATTTTCTATTGTCTTCCTTCTGAATCAGAACACAAAGTAAAATTGTGCAGCAGAAATTCATATTTTCATCCTGTACTGTTCGCTATAAAATAGTAATTTTTCTAGACTACTGAAAGTAGACAGCAGAGACATTGAAAAAAAATGAATTTGATCTGCCTTACTGCTGTATCTTGCTATTTGCAAGGGAGCAAACTAAAAACTCAAGTTCCAATTCAGATTCCCTGTTCACACTGCACAGATCTTGTTTACTGATTTAATGAGTCTATAAAGCTCAACTGTAAACAATAATCATTAATTTAAAATCAGATTTTCATGTCTGGGGTTTCTTTGCAGAATACTGATGCAAAGGATGCAGAATTGTGTGCCTTTTTTTTTTCTATTGATTTTTTCCTTTTCTGCTTGCTATGGCTTTTTCCTTCTGCATAGTCATGTATTCAGTTTCTTTTTTCTTTTTGTTCTTTTCCTGTAAGTTCTAACTAAATGTAGAAGACAGGCTTGTTAAACTGAGCTAGTAACTCAGGATTTAGCAGGGCATTTCAGCACATTACATGTCATGTTCTGTTTGCTAGAAGTACAGTTTTCCTGACCTGAAAAAAATGTTTCAAACTGTATGTTTTCTCATTTTATTATGTTGGAATAAGAAAAAGTTAGATGGCCTTCTACCTGGGGAGGGAAAAACCTGCACAAGAGGTGAAAAGACAGAAAAAGGACAAATAAAGCAAAAGTGGAATATATTGCTTTTCAGTTACCGCACACTAAGAGAGAGATTCATCTTCCCTAGTATCTCCATCTGTGTACCAAGACAATCTAGGTTACTATTTTTTAGTTAATGTAGAAAAATTAGCTCCTGAGTAAGATTTCTCCGCCCTATGTTATATAGGTCAGACCAGTGTGTATATCTTGTAACAAAGTAACTGGGGCTGATGTTTTTATTGTAAAAAGATTTTAGAAAACTTCCTTAGCTTAGTTTTGCTAGTCCAAAAATGATTACATTTTAGATGTATAAAAATATTTGAGATGATTCCCACCCTAACTGCCTATTAAAGTGCTAAATTAAACTTAGTTTACGGTAGGTAAATTAGCTGGATTATACACTCAGGAGGATTCAATTGATGTCAATGCAAAGACTCTGTGTCTGAGTCAGCCACTCCTTTGACAGTTATTGGAATTATATTCAAAAGAATTAACAGGCTCTGGGATCCAAACCATCCCATCTATGAGTCTAATTAGCTATTACAGGTTATACAAATCCTAGCTTAAAAGTGAGTTTTTGCCTCTGTTGACAACAAAATGAGTCTGTAACGTAGCTATGAAAGAAGTGCCTAACCTGTAAATGCCTGGTTCCTGAAATGCAATCCACACCTTTTGGTTGTGGACCAAAACTGCACTGTATGGGCAGCATTAAATAGCCCAGAAGATAACTATTTATTCTATTGACTTCTACTACAATTATCCTCATTCATTCATTTAAGTTATATCCCCTCATGATTAATTGGGCTAAGGACATGCTCATGGACCCTTGTAGCTGCTCAGTTGACAAGAGGCAGCTTGTTAAGTCACCACAATTCAATTGTGTTTGATTGTACAGCTATAACCTGAAGCTTTGGCTTTTCTCTGCTGCTGGTTTAAATTACAAGTTACTTCCCTGAAGGATTTAGATTTATTTCACAGAATAAAACCAACACAAGAAAAGAATCAGGGCCTCAAGCCAACCAGCTCTTACAACAAAAGGGAGAAGGGGAATTTATGGATGACATCAGCAATGAGGGTCATAACACCAAGCTTACAGCTTAAAGTAGTTACTCTAATTAAGGAAGTAGATTGCAGAAGTTGAAGATTATAATGTAGATAACCACACAGCATCAAACAACAAAGTGTGAACTTCTTTTTTACTAGAAATCCAACTGTGGAATGATATGTAAATCCCACACTAGTCTTGAATCATGATCGGTTTAACTTAATCAGAGACACAGGAGTATGTATACTGCACAATGGAAACACACAGCTTAGGCAAATCGCTTAAGTGACTGTGAAGTCTTCAAGATACCTAGAGAATTTCTTACTGTAGGTGTCTGAGACATGAACATTATTTTTCAATTGCATACATTTAAAAGCAGAAGCAAAACCAACACACCACTCTGTTCAACATTCTATAACAATTATTCTGTTCAATCAGTTCTTTAAAAACAACCCATTCCAGAACAGCTGGAAGCCTACAAGTGACATTTATAACAAGTGCAAGCGGTAGTTAACATAATGCAGCAAAAGAAAAGATTGACTCTTTTTGTCTTTTTCTCCACATGTTTTACTATAAAAATTATATTCAATTAATGATTTGCATGTAACATCTTGCCTATTCTTTTGACTACCCTAAAAAGTTCTAATGAGCCATTCTTCTTGGCTTTGATGCACTTGTCAATAGGATTCCATGCTAATGTGCTGTAGCATGCCCAAAGTCTTGCTTGAAATATTTTCATAGTAGTATGCATGTTTAGTTTGTTTATTTCAACTTCAGATACAATCTTTTAAGCATAATTTTCTGTACAAATTATTTCAGATAAATTTAAATAACTGCTCCTAGCTGATGAATTACTTCTAAATGCACTTATAAAAAACAAAACAATTTTTATTTTTATCTTGACAAGTTACATCTGATAAGGTAGTGTCATTTAGGGTAGATGCCAATAAAAAAACAAGGTAAGTCACACCAAAGAGATACTCTGAGATGATTTGTGTCTGAAGAATTAAAAAAGAGCATAAATTCTTCCTTTGAGAGGCTCTGTCCTGTTCCTGTTATCTCAGTTATGATGACTAAATACTAAAGCAGATCAGTTCAGATTTCCAAAACCAGAAATGACCCACTGTTATGGAGTGGTTGAGATAATATGTCAAGACGTTGTGTTGACTATGTGATCCCCTTAGCAATGCAATAATATGAGCAAATATTTTATTTAAATCAATAGCCAGAAGTTATAAATTCAGAGCAATGAATTGAAAGCATTCATTGATGAAAGGTCAAAGCCAGGTTCACAGCCAGGTTCAACAACTGTGGAACCAGCCCTGGAAATGTCTGGAAAGGTCTGAGGAAACATGCCTCAGGTTACATTTACCTTCTGTGTGGATAAGCTCCAAACTTCAACCGTCCTGTCTGCTGTTACAAGGTGTTTCATGCCACTGACATCACACAGTCATAATTCGTCCTAGAGAAGGCATATGCTGTTTACTGCTGATGTACAGTGCTGCCTGCCAAACTTAGTAGGTGCAGGCTATCAGGCCTTGAAAGTGTCTGGGATATCAATCTTCTACTCAAACCAGTTAGCTTGGCTGCCATGAACACATCTTCATAAACTTGTCCAGAGTTTAGTTATATCTCCTATGTTAACCTTCTGCTCTGAGGGTCCCTTTAGAGAATTCAGTCACACTCCAGTGACCATAGAACAAGCTCAGGGAGAATGGGCTTCTAAATTAGGTGCTTCCACCTGACTCCCTAATGCTGGGTTCTGTGAATCTCTACAAGCATGCCCATGCTGTCTGATTACCTAAACCATGGGGCATTTGAATGAACTCATACAATAGTTACTAACAAGAATTTTAGCTGTTGCATACATACAAATATATCTGGGCTTTCTTATGCCTCATGTTGAAGATGGAGAGTGTGTTTAAGTTTTGTATTTTTGTTTTTTTTTTTTTTACTTTCAACTGATTCTACCCACATCCATAAAAAGGCATACTAGACAGTAGGAGAGCAATGTGGACAGCCTTTATGTACCATGTTAAATTTTCCCATGCTCACTTAGATTACTTGCACAACAGCTCACTGGACAATAATTGATTAGAGTTTATACTGCTCCATCAACATTCTCTATGTAAGAATTTGGAGAGGAAGAGACAATGACAGCGTATTGGAGAGATCAATATGAAGATCTTTTTAGAGATCTTTAACCTCAAATAGATTAGTACAAGGCTAATGTAGTACTAAATGATTTTCCTCAAGCTTAGTGAATTCTTAATTCCTGTGTTGCCAAACCAATGGTTTTCAGGTGTTGTGATTTTCCTATGGTACAATTCAAATTTTCTTCTGGGTCTGGACCAGTTCTACCAGTCAGGAGTAATCCTGCCACTAGCAGTGGCTGAACACAAACAAATGAGTCATTATTATAATTGTCACTGTGGCACAGCTGTATTTTACCATATAATTTTCTGTCATGTAACCCCAACTCATGCCATCCAAAACTCTTTAACATACTACAAATGAATCTTATAAAAGTTTGTCTGTTGCAAAATATGATACTTCATTGGTGACATAATTCCTGTTATTTTAGCAAGAAGAATAGACTTACCTATGTTAGCATATTTGCTTTCATGTGATGGATGTTTAAACAGTGCTTAAAAAAGAGAATTAAACTGCTTTTTGACCTGCTTTGCTTTTTTTTCTTTGTGGTGGCCTGCTTTAGTATGATAGGATGAGTGAGACACCATACAGCTGTCTCTCCTTGTGTTTTTCTCATTTTTAGATACATTTGTATTTTTTTTAATAACAAAAAAAGCTCTTTTCCAATGGATTTCAGGATGGTATTCTTTAAAATTCTTTTCTTTTTCCCCGTTAATAACGCTACTTGGAATCTTGACTACTAGCAATTCAGATTTTGTTGTAGACTAGGGATGTCCGAGACTGTTCATTGAGAGCACAGTTTCAACTTATGACAGTGGCTAAATCTGTGTACCCTTGGTTTTATTTCAGACATTTTGGGCTGTAAATCTCTCACATCTCACTGAGCCTTAATAAAATAAGTGTTGATAACTGTAGTACACAGAAAATGAAGAAAATGTCTGTACCATCAATTCAACCTCAACTATGGTCATGCTAACATTCAAGATATATCCTTATATAATATATGATGACTCAGTTCCCAACTCTCCATTTTCTCGTAACATCCACCCATGGGCTCTTAAAATGGGTAAATATTTCCTAAATCCATGTCATCTTCTCTTTTTGCCATCTAATGCTATGAAAGTCTGGCATTGCTTTGAGTAGGAGGCACCAGCTGCAGCTCTCTGAGTTGTCCAAGGCACCGCTAATCAGCTTAAGATAATCATTTGGGTAGGTGAGATGACTCAGCTGCTGAAGGCAGCAGCCACACCTCAGTCTTGCTGAATGAGCCACAACAACCAGCTTAGTCTAGAAACACAGCAGCTAAAGACAAGTGAGATGAATCTTAACTTCTACTCATAAAATTACTCTTAGTAAGAACTGTTCTTAGCCCCAGAGTACCTTAAGGAATTAGATGTCAGCAGGTGCCTTTCACTGAAGTAGATGCCAGCATATTTGTAGTCCTGAACTTTGTGTAGGGTTGTCAATTTACTGCTAAAAGCCAGCAAGAGAAGCTCAGGGTCTTGTTGGCTGTTCATTTTTACAGTCCTTAAATGGGATTATCGATGCCTGTCCTTAAAAGATTTGTAAATTAGTCTCAGCAGTCATATCTTTCGTAATAAAGTGCTTCTGGTCTCTTGGTCTGAGAGAAAGTCCTTAGGCGCACTGAGCCAGGAAGCCCAGGCAATTTTATTTTAAGTCCATACATTTTATTTCTTTTGACCAGCTGTCTTAGAATATGGATGCACATTAGTGATTTCCTGGCTCAACTTTGTAGATAATTCACCCCCAGTAATGGAGGGTTGAGGGAAAAAAAAAAAAAAAAAAAGATATCTACCGGGGTTTTTTTAATCCATCATCAGTCTTTGATTGAGCTTTGCCTTACTGCATTGCTCTGGAATTTTCCATCAGATGTGTCCCTCAGCCTGGTGCTAGGCAACTATCAGCATAATTAAGTAAACCTTTATGCCCTTCTGTTCTTCTGTATGATTTGTATCATCTGGGAACATCTGTAGGAAAAAGTGGAGCGATGCCATCAATTATGGTGTGTCAATTAGACCTAAATTCTATGTTCACCATTTGTCTTGGAAATACTCATAAATGCATGAGTGTAAGTATCCCAGGTTAGTGGATAATTTTAATTTTCAAGCAGATTTTTCTCAAGTGATCCGTAGGAGAAAGAAAAGACTGTTTTGGATGCATCTGAAATTAAATCCACAAAGATTTTTAAGCTTTTCATAACAGTCCTTTTCTTTTCCTGCTTTCCAGAGTAAAAAAAAAAGGGAGAACGTGAACCAAATTACATAATCCATTCTGTAGCTTGTTCTGAAATCAGAAATTTGTTTTTAAGCAGATGTAGAAAAAGGATGTTTAAATGAAATGAAAAAATGCTGAAGATGAAAAAGTTATTTTATTGTGAAATTCTTTTATTATTATTACTTTTACTGACTTATTACTGCTTATCATCCAAATAGTAAGAATTGGTTATGGTGGAAATTAAGGTTGAAGGGGTTCTTATACTGTTAGCTGTACAAATTTATCTACTATTGATTGTTGGTATGTTTTTCTTTCTGTTTTTCACCAAGAATCTGTTTCTGTGATTTCTTCTCCATTTTTTAAATTTTGCCACACTTGCAAAGGCACATACAAGGCAGAGGAGCAGTGCTTTTTATGTATTTATGTATTTTCTAATTTATACTTTATCATATAGATTTGCAATTTGCCATTATATCAGTATTTTCATTTTTATTGTGTCAAGGTTAGAGTTTAAAAGGGTTGATTTTAGAACAAAGAGGAGCATCATTAATGATTTCTTTAAAACATTAATTTATATTGCAGTATTGGGCAGCAGCCAAAACAAAATAATTCTGTTACAGAGGATTTTGCTCTTATGGCTGTGAACATCTACATGCGCCGAAAAATTCCTGTAAATGCTGAATGTGTGTGGGGAGAAAAGGATAAGTATGAGGAATGAATTGGAGCTGAACTGTCTGCTTAAAGAAACGTATCATGTCTTTCTACATTCGTTTGTGGAGATACATGAAACAAAGCTTCCATGGAGATATCCAGAACAACTTTTTTAGTACAGTTCAAGGTAATTTAATGCAGGGTGTTTTCTTCTAGAATGTTTTACAGCTGCCTCTTGCACTTTGGAGTTCCAGAAAAATATTACAATAGGAAACATCAAATCTACTTATATGTAAAGATGCTTTAAATTTCATATAACTTTGTCATTTCCATCA
Organism: Phasianus colchicus; assembly: GCF_987193195.1. Classification (NCBI taxonomy): domain Eukaryota; kingdom Metazoa; phylum Chordata; class Aves; order Galliformes; family Phasianidae; genus Phasianus; species Phasianus colchicus. The sequence continues at coordinate 60,113,585 of NC_143437.1, read as the reverse complement.
CTTTCTTAATGTAAATCTGTATTAGCTATCAGTTATGGTTACAGATAAAATCTATTTTCAAAAATCTGTTTGATGGTGCTTTTTAAGCTATCAATGTTAGAAAAAATGAGCTCAGAGATAAACAGAAATCCTACCAATCTGGAATGGTATTGGAGGTTTTTGATTCTATTACATGCACCACAGACTCCCTGGTGTAACCCTGCAGAAATCTGTTTCGAAGTGAGCCTCGAGGACCATGAAGAGATTGATCATTTATATAAAATAATGTTCTTTTTTGGTTTATTCTGTTTGTGCAACCACTGGAAAAACACTTCCTTTCCTGACAAAAGTATTGTTCACCACCCGACAGGTCTCTTGAAGCCAAAAGAAATACTTTATTTTGCACTAGTAGATAGAATTCTTATTAAATACTTTGCCATTGTATTATTATTTTGTGTGCCTTTTGGGTTCCAGTCATTTTTTCACAATTGCTTCAGGTTTGTTTGTTTGTTTGTTTTAATACAATGGATACTAATGGATGTGAGAACTTATACAAACTGATTCCTTTCAAATATAGAGTTTAACAACTTTACAAAAACAGTGATAATAATAAGCAATAATAAGATTGACCTCTGATACATGTAAGTCTTCTAAGAATACCATAGCAAACTTTGTCAGTACAATGACAAAAATATGGAGTCCCCTTGGCAGCCTTTATCTTTTTTACACTGCAGATTTAAAATGAATGGAGAATAAAGGAAAGGAAAACCTGCTTTTTTTTGTTTGTTTGTTTGCAATTTCACAAATACCATTCTAAAAGAAGATACCAGTGTATTAGGAAAAAAAATAAAATAAAATAGGCAATGTCATTCTTAGAATCATAGAACCATTTGGTTGGAAGATACCCTTAAGGTTCAAGTCCAACTCTCCTGTCATGGATAACCTAAAGTTAGATCAGGTTATTTGGCACCCTGTTCAGCCTGACCTTGAATTTTCCAGGGATGGGGTATCCATCACCTCTCTGGGAAAGTCCATTCCAGTGCTTCAGTACTCTTATTATAGAACACTTCTTCCTTATATCCAAACTAAATTTTTCCTCTTTTAGTTTGAAACAATTTTCCCTTGACCTATCACACCAGATCCCGCTAAAGAGTCTGTTCTCTTCTTTCTTATAGCCCCCCTTTAGATACTGAAAGGTCACTACTGGGTCTCCCTGCAACCTTCTCCAGCTGTACAGCCCCAGCTCACTCAGCCTGTGACCTCGTAGCAGAGGTGTTTGATCCTTCGGGTAATTTTTGTGGCCCTCCTCTGGATGTGCTCCAACAAGTCTATGTCTCTCCATTACTGAGGACTCTACACCTGGACTCAGTGCTCCAGGTGAGATCTCACCAGCACAGAGTAGAGGTCTGGCCAGGATCATCTCGCTGCTGGCTACAATTCTTTTGATGCAGCTCAGGATATAGTTGATTTTCTGGGCTGCAAGGACGCAATTCTTTTCATTCTTATGGCTCTATATCAGCAAGATGTTTAGTCTTACACCTAACTTTTAACATTGAGAAGCACAAGAGTACAGATCAGGTTGAGATTTGTTGGAATCCTACATACTATGCCTATCTGACATTCTGAATATATCCATTTTTTAATAATGTAATAGGATTTTCTTGAATTTAAGGGACTCCAAAACCATTTCTGGTGGAGTCACCACTGACCATCTTCAGTTGTTGAAGATGGTGGAGAAAGTTTCCAGAGAGTTCCTTAAAGAGTCAGGAAAATTGCTAACAAATTATTTTACTGATGCAGCTAATCCTTTTTTTCTCCAGCGATACAGTTCCTTTTGATCTTTAGAGTAAAAGTTTCTTAATTTGTAAACAAAATCATAGGGGCATGAATGATTTTCTTGTGATAGCAGATGAGATATGCACTGTGTTTTCTTTCATGGATGATATTATTCTCATAAACATGCTCTCAGCTCTGTATAAATTTGACTTAAAGAAAAATGGTCCTATCATGTTAACAAGTAAAACTGTAATTGACCACAAGACCAATAAGCAAATAAATGTAGTTATTTTCTACTGTCATAATTCGGATGCTAACTTGAGAAAGGATATCTTGACTTTTAAAAGGTTGCTTCTCATAAGTTGTAGGTGTACTAAGAAGCTGATTATAAATCTAGCTGAAGAGAAGACTCATGGACTCAATTCATGATTATGTCTACAATTCACTTGTTTATTCTGAAAGAATAGTGAACAGTGGAGTCTGCTGCAATTTTAGGCACGGTACTTTGACCATTAAAATAAATCCCTAACACTGCTACTTAGGATTTTTTTAGTAGATCAAGCTTTTCCTATTGTAGTGATTTTTTAAAAACATATTCAAAAAAAATCATTGTACTAAACACTTACTGATGCAGTTTATTATAAAACTGTATTCCAATATCTATATGCATCTTAGCGTATAAAGTTATAACAATATTGACCTAAATTCAAGGAAGGACATCCTGATATTTTAAACCCAATATGTAATAAAATAAATAAATAAATAAAAAAGAATTTGTTCAGCTATTTCTTGAACTAGAGTTTTAGCTGAGGCATAGATAATGAATAATGGGAGCTGCAAAGGGCAATATTTCTCCTCTGCAACAAAAGTGACTGTAAAAATACAGGTGGAAAAAAAAAGAAACTTTGGAGATGTTGATAGTAAACCTTAGAAAAACATAGGGAGGGTTTTTTTATTAGCTTTTAGTTTTCAAACTTAAAAGAATCCTTTATTCTCCACTCATTTCAAAGATAATTTTTAAATCAGATGAATGTCCTTTTTATGTTCATTCAGTAGTCCTTGAATATGTAAATGATGCTGTCTAATCAATATATAGGAATAAGCATTAAGGTAGAAATATTATCATTGCCAAAAATATCCCCATACAGCTGGGGAAAAAGTGGAGATGAAAAATGATTTTTCTAAGTATAACCTCATAGTGAACTTATATTTACTCAGATGGAATCTTAGTAATTGATAGTAACGAACCAAAAAAAAAAAGAATAAATAAAATAAAATGCTGAGATATACAAGGACATTAATTTTACTACAAACAATATCAATATGAAGGATAACAATATGTATTAAAATAGAAACACTTCTTTTGCAGCCTTAATTTCAGGGAAGCTACCATATTTATTGATTGATATGAGAGGACTACAGGAAAAGGTTTGAAGTATCTTCTTGAGGAATAACATGTAACTGCCAATGGACTGAGCTTAATGTCCTTACTTCATTCCAAACAATGCCTTTCTTTTGAAGGAAATTCATAGAATTTGACCCAACTGAGAGGCTAATCAAGAGAGTGTGAGTTCTCCATTAACATATAAGGAGAAAAAAAGAACTCCTATGAAGAATTGAACACATTGAGGAATATAAATGATTTTTACAGTTTCACTGAATGTGTAGAAATATCAAGCAAGCAATAAAAATCAAACAACCACAGATTAAAAACTATATATCATCCCTAAATATTTCAATAAATGCATATAGACGCTTTAATAAATGCAAATGTTGGTGAGAGAAATCTTTGAGGTATTATTGAAATACATGTCCCTGGGTATTTCACAAAGTTTAAAATTCCCATTCAAAATCATAGTTTTTGTCCAGAGGCAATCTCCTTGAATAATCAAGGGAAAGCTTTGCCTATGCTAACACAACTGTGTAATGTGCTTTCTGTGTGTTGACTGACAAATGAATTGAAAAGACTGTTGAATTAGTTAAGTTTTCCCTGACCCACCAGCAAAGTTCAGAGTTTTTCGTTTGGTTTGGTTTTTAATTAAAATACATGTTTGACCTTGGATTAAGTAGAAAAAAACTTCAGTTTATATATAAAATGTTTTATTTTGATAGTCTTTCAGTTCTTCATCCTGTTATCCAATAAAGCAGAACATTTAAGTCTTACTATCAAACAGCTAAAACTACTCTGTCAAGCGTGACTTTTTAAACCTGTCAAGCAGTCATTCCTTCTCTGCTGAAAAACATATAACTTCAAGCTTCCTAACCTTCTTCCCGAATAAAAGTTTCAGAAAAATATGCAGTAAAATCTCATCTTATAAAAGCCTCTTAACAAAACCTTTCTCAAAACAAAATCTTGAAAGATGTTCCAATTAATATTTCTGTTTAGAAATTCACATTGTATTAAATGGTGTTTCTGTACAGAGGTCAGAGCAACTTCTATTAACAACAGTTCAGCAGGGAACAGTCCAGATCAGCTAATATTTTGGCCGACTTTTTACCACCTGTCAAGAATTAGTCATCCATGACATATTGTTATCCAACCATCAACATCTGATTAAAAGTTGTGTTCTTTAGTTATAGCACAGGTTGTGTAATTAAAAAAGTCTGTACTGCCACCTCAGCAGGAAATTTTAATATTAAACATTAGCATTAACTCTTCATATCAGTAAATGACAGAAAGTAAATAAAAGTGAGGTTCTCAGGCAATGGGTAGTGTTTGAAATTTATATATGAAAGTACTTAATACAGTCCTCTAAGAAATCCCGCTTTTCAGCAGCTTATGATTTTGCCTTAGGTTAACCTTTCATGCTGAATTTCTTGTACTTGTTCTCAGCTTCAGGCTTTTCTTTTTCTGTAGGGGGGATGGGTTAAATTTCAGCAGAGGTTCAGCTACTTCAAAGAATGAGAGTAGATGGTACTTTTACCAAAATTAATTTCCAGGTATTTGACTGGAGAATTCTGGACTATTTATGCTTTAGAACAGCATTATGAAGAGAAAAGTGAAGACTAGTATTGGAGATGTGCATCTCTTCTCCATTTGAAATTTGGATTTGATTGAACTTGCAGAGACTTATAGTGCACCTCTTCAGTGGTGCATCTACCATACAGCCCAGATCTGTTGGTGATTCAGGCACCTTACTCCTGTTCTGGTCTCACAGTGTGCCAACTATACTGAGACCACCACCAGAGGAACAAAACACTTGTCTCAGAAGGAAAGGCACATAGAATCATCAGACTCCTTTCCATACAGCCTAGAGCAGCAATAAGTTGGGAATTATAGCTTACAAATGTATGCCTTCAACTCTCTTCATGACTTTATTATTTCTGCACCTTAAAAAGTAGCACATAGTCTCTTCTGAAATATCTGAGGCTGTCACCTCATCATCCTATGGCAAAACTTCTCTACTTACTAGGGAACTGTAAGAAGAAGTAAATGCTTTCAAGAAGATCCTTTCAATATTTGGATATTAGCCAGAGTATCTTCATGGAGAGGCTGGTAAAACACTGAAATGGGCTGCCCAGGGAATAGTGGGGTCTCCATCCCTTGAGGTATTTAAAAGACATGTGGACGTGGTACTGAGGGGACATTAGTTTGGTGATGGGACTCAATGGGTCACGTTGGTTGTTGGCTTTGGTGATCTTGAAGGTCTTTTCTAACGAAGATGATTTTATGAGTTTGCTATTCCTCATACAATACAGTGTTTTTCTGTTTTACCAATAAAGCAAGTAAACTATTCCCATCATCTGTTATAAACAGAGACATGAAATCCAGCTACTATGTTTTCAGTAAACAGTTGGCTGAGTTCTGAGCTGACCATCTTTACACAAGTAACAGGAGGCAATAGGCTAGTGACGAATATTTGGAATCAGCTGGATACCTTCCACTAACATTCATTGTAATAAACATATTTTGATGTATAGAAGTGCCCCGGGAAAGTCCCAAAGCAGAATCTTGAACTTACTGAAACAAGTGTACATCATTGCCCTGTCATTTTTTACTCTTCTTTGTAAATCATCTTCTGTGTACAGAGGATATAAAAAGAACATTTTTTCTAAAGAACTCTTCCAAAATGTTAGCAAATATTATATTGTGAATGTGTTCTGTATTGGGCTAAATTTTTAGAAAATGTCCCAAGTTTTTAGTGAAACCATGATTTCTAAAGAAATGAGCAGAATATCAAAAATAATATAAATAATTCCAGCATTCTTTAAAAAGTATTTTCCTTTCATTTCACAACTGCTGATAGTGAGTCAGACCATGGAGGCTGGTTTCTGCATCTGCTATAAAACTAGGAAAAGCCTTCTGCTTTGTCCTGCTTGGCCACTCCAAGAGTAATCAGTGGAGCAGGATTTTCATCACTGCACAGAAAAGCACCTAGGAAAAAAATTGCAGGTAATTTCAAAATGTGCCAAAGCAGGAATGTTTTACAACTGCTGACAGGCATTCTGAGATGGGTAAATATACACTGCCAGTCATAAAATATACAATTAAAATTATATATATATACAAAAAGAGAGAACAGAAATTTATTTTGCGCCCACTTTTTTCTCCTCAACATAACAGGAAAGGAAATAAACCACACATCTCATATATGAGTCATGTTGTTTCAGTTTCTAGTGGAGAACAGCTAGAGATTAAGTGATGAGATCAGTATAAGGCTCTATATTGAATAAAATGGTATTGCTTAGCGACAGCAGAGAAGCTGAATTTGTGACAACAATTCTGGAGATGTATATTGAACATAGAGCAAGGTAGAACCGTATGGTAATAAAAGCATCTACAGCCACATGTAAGCTCCATAGCTGGTATCCATGGTAAGTTGCATTGTTTTAGTTTAAATAGACAAATTCTATCTACCTAGCGATTATTATAAGCTTACAGAAACAGGATGAAAGCATCAGCCTCTAAATGGAGGAGTTAGCAGAAACACGGAAAATCAAAGCTCCTGATTTTAGAATATAAAGATCTTTTTCTTCTTTGTACTGAAATGCAAGACACAGAGTGCATTTCAGGATGGTATAGAACATGCTACAGGGAGAAAAAAAGAATGTTAAAATAGTAGGACACTCGCATCAAGCCCCTGGGGCCAGCACAAAATGATTTGCTGTCTTTATAGTGCTCTATAGAATTTCATTCACAGTGAACATCTGAGGATAATTTACATATAATGGTTAACTTTTTGCAATCCCTTTGCAGCATGTTATTATTTTCTAATCCTTCAGTTTCTAAGACATTAAAGTGGTGTTTGGTAAACCATTTGCATCAGAGAGTTGCCTTTGCAGATATCTAGGCTTTGCAGGTTGGCACATATTTCTCTGACTCATACAGAAAGAAGCACATCCTGAATGAAAAATAGACAATCACAAATCATGTGTCTAGAATATATTCCTACTCAGTTTCAAGTCAGTTCTGTGTAGGATACTATGAAGATCTTTCTGAATAATCTGTATTATTCACTAAGCTGAGCATATGGCACAACTGAAGTTTATGTGGTTCACTCTTTAATTTCTATATGGGGCAAAATCAGCTGGTATAAGAAATATAACAATTGTATTCAGAGAAGAGATACAAATGAAATATGGGCCAAGTGGTATAATGAGTTGCTGAGCAGACAATATCTATTATATTTAAAGTTACTGAGGGCATGCTAATAACATCACTTCTATATTTCCCTGAGAGCAAATGATAAAATTATATATTTTATTTCTGAACTTAGAAGAAAAAAAAAACAAAAAACTAGGAACAGAAAACCCCCTTACAGCCTTTTACAAATGTAAAGCAATTTTGAAAATTCATAAGTGCAAATTAATATTTTAATTATTATTGGCAGGCTGTATCCTTATATTGCATTCATCAATTTTGTTTCAGATTTTAATTTAAAGGTTTCGATTAAATAACTTCGAATTTACACTAACAAGCTGTAAAAATGTTTTATTACTTTGTGATGTAAAATGTCCTAAGGGGAGTTCTGAAATAGGGAACAACAGCCACACGCCACACATTTAGGGATAAGCTCTCTCTGTTATTGTACCTTGCTCATAAATTTATGTAGATCCATTGCATCTAGGATATGGAAAATATTACTGCTTTTTGAGATTAAAAAAAAAAAATAAAAATAAAATGCTGGTTTCCCTGTTAATTTTTGATAAACTAGAAAATTTTATTAAGTAGGTTTGAAAATAATGACTTGATAAATGTTTTGTTTATAAAGCAAAATTGGATAAAATTCTATCAATTTCCTTAAAAATAATCATCAGTGTAAGACTAGTTTTCAAGTTTTGAATCTTTGGTAACAGTTTTTATATACCTCGCCATCAGTCATCCCTATAAGACAGATTAGCATCCAAATGCAGAAAAAATCACATGTATTTTGGGTGATGAAAACCTTATGATGTAATTTCATATATTTAAAGCAAGCTGTACCAGAGCATTGACTTTTTGCTTGCTTAGTGGCAAGAGCTTTGCTCTCTGTGTATGGGCTTATGTGCAGGTTATAAAACAGATTATGAAAACATGAGAAAATATGAATTCTTCAAAGGGGAAAGAAAACTCACAGTCATATTGGGGTTCTCTATGCTAAATGATGGGTATATTACTAATACATTTGAAAATGTAAAAGACAAAAAATCACAGGTAATTTTCCCAGGATTTCCAGACTTTTCATAAAATGTTACTGTTGTGACTCTCCTTCAAGCTATGAGACTTGTCTCTTTGATAAACTCCTTAATCATTTGCATGTAGAAGCCCAACATTTAGGTATAGGAACCTGCTTATACATAGTAATTCTGAAGTTGGTTTCAATTTATGTAATGTCTGTATCCTATCTTATCTCTTAACATAATGTCTTACTATGAACACTCAAAGCATTTTGCAGCTTTCACACTTTTCAGCATGTGACCAACTCCAAACTGACTGTGAGGGGCAGGGGCTGATCAGGAAATGGGACTGACTTGACAAAAGAACACCAGATCTGCAACAAACCTTGCAGCCATGATTCTTAAACGCTTTTATTCTCAAAATCATGGGCATCCAAAGCATCTTTTCCGAGCCAAATGTCTGGAGCCACATGGAACAACATGCCCCAGCTGTCAGGTCAATGTACAGAGAATTCTCTTTTGATGTAGCCCTGCCGAGGGCAAGTGCTCCTCAATCCCATAGTGTGCAGTTGCTGCAGGAGATGAAGCAAGTGGCTGGATATTTGCTCCATATATGACACAGAAAATTTCCTTTTGTAAGAATCCCTCAGAGCCTGCAGTAAATACAGTATATCTGAAATGCTTCTGGAAGTAGTATTGACATGAAAACTTGCGTTTTGACCTATCTTTCTATCCTTTTGCCCAAGTGACAGTGAAGAAATTTTAGTAGAAGATCCTTCATTTAAGATACTAAAATTATTTGAGAAACTAAAGGATCTTCCCCAAACTCATTTGTGCATACTTTCTCTTTAGCAGTAATAATTGACAAATTTCTGAAAATTTTCTTTAGAAGTCGGTCTTCATTCTTATTCTATTAAGTCTCTGCAAATCTCTTATATGTAAGGAGAGATGCTTCTTAAGCTAAGCTTTAGTGAAATTTTCTTTTTCACAGAAGGATAATGCATGGTTTTTAAATTATTTCAGTACTATGGACTTTTATTTTTGCTTTTATCCTTATGGTAGGCATATAATTAAGCTTGATACAATAGCAAAGTTTTGCTCCTTATTAACTTATTGTAATCAAATGAAGTTGAATAGAATTACAAAGACATCTCCAGTATAGAGGTTAATAATGTGGCTCAGTAACTGTGTTTTTTTCCAAAAGGGTGGTGTGATAGCAGAGCAATAAATTTTAGTTTTACAAAGAATAAGCCAAAAGAATATTAACAAGCACAGTAATTTATCTCTGCTTTTAGATTGCTTGTGCCAACACACTTTTCTTTATAATGGTTTTGCCATGAGCCCTTGTAGAAAGTGGATGTGGAGGATCCTCAGTTTAGAAGAGTTGTTTGTCATTTTGAAGCACTTACCAAGTAGAATACAAAGAATCTCTTTATTCCACAGAGGACTCAACTGCATTTATAAAAAATGAGCAAGTGAAAAGCAAAACTTAAAAAATCAAAACACTGGGTGTTATAAACTTAATTGCTACATCAAATTTCAAATACAAATGTACCTTTAAGCATTTTATTGCACCTTGCATCTTACCTCTGTCCATGAGGTTTGTGCAGGAAGTACAATTCCATCAGATTCTGTCATGCAAGTTCTCTTTTGTGTCAGTAATATGCTAATGCTGTTACTTCACAGAATGCAACAGCATTAATTTCAATTGTAGCACATTAGTACTTCCCAAATGATCACAGTAGTCAGAGCACTGACATCTGGTCACTGTCTGCTTCAACTGATAAACCCTCCTCTCATAAAGATCTGCCTTTTTTTGTTAGGTTTGGTGTGGAAAGAAGATAATTTCTCGTTAGTAGAGTTACTGGCACAAGACTTCTGTGCCAGAGTCCAGCATATTAAAAGCTCCAAAGTGACCAACACACAATTATAAAACTTTGAAATATCAGGCTTATACTGAACTTTTCAAAAGCCTTTCTGCACCTTTCTTTATAGAGGTTTGTTAACACTGTGTGTGGCTAAGAAGTTGCACTTTTCCTAACTGGGACAAGCATCATTAGCTCCAGCTGAACTCATGTATTCCATAAAATCCGAAGTCTACATTCTCTTTCACATCCTGCTTACATAGAACCCTTGTAAACAGCTTTTAAAGTCCGTCCCATAAAAAGCTTCAATCACTTCTCAAAAAGCTCTAAGACCTATAAAAATTGATCTTGTATTCCCTTTTATATAGACATGAAAACATGGCTCCATTTTTCATTCTTATTCTTTAGGAGAGGTTGCCAGAAGTTCTTTGGTAGATAGAAAAGTAATTAGAATGGAAAGAAGCATTTTATATATGTGTGTGTGTAAACAAACATCTCTTAGTAAATGTAAACTCTAAAAAAAGTGACATTCAGCAATGATTAATCCAATTAATTTGCCAAACAGAAAAAAAAAAAAAAAAAAAAAAAAAAGCGGAGACTTTTTGGACTCTCTTAGAACACATAGTATACAATATTGAGACAAAAACACCGGACTATGAGCTTAGAACTTTTCTTAGTTTTCTGGACTACACTGTTTTATGGCATTTCTTAACTTGGAAAAATTATGAAAGTAGCTGGAACCTGGACTTCATTTAATTTTTATCTCCTCACGTTTGTCACCGAAACTGATATCATTCAGAAAAAAAAAAAATGCAGATTTTTTAGCAGACTCAGCAGATGTCTAGCAATTACCATGAATGTCAAAATAAGAACTGTGAAACTTATTTCCATAGAAAAAATCCATGTCTATTTAAACAATGATCTTATTCTGCAAGACAAATAAAAACAAACAAGTAAATTAATGCACAGGGACAACTTGGAATATCGTTTTAACATTAGTTATGGAGGTTTTTTTCCCAGCTTCACATGAGTTGTCACTGATATTATCTGCTCTAAATCATTTGTAGGCCACTGTGGTGGTATGCAATTGAGAAGACTATGTGCCATGTGGAGGTTACATTAATAGTTGACATCTTGATAGGGTTTTAAATTTTCTTTGTAAATATATCCAGTAATTGATCTGGAATGGTAAAATATTGATTATTGTCCTCATTTCCTCTATAATGATGGTTTAATACCCTCAGTTAGAACTAGATTCAAAAACAATTCATTTTATATTCAGCATTATTGATGGAGCAGAACTGCTCATCTGCAAGGATGGGTAGGAATCACTTACGGTATTGGTGCTGTCTAGGAGGAGAAAGTATCTGTAAGCTCTGAGGATGTATCATTCTACAGTATTTGTTGTTGTGGTCTATTAGGAGGAAGATGAGTTTGGAAGCTAGAAGTTTGTGGGCTGACAACTGATATTCATAGCCACAGATTGATAATAAATTAAATTGAGATGTCATCTGTTACTTTCTAGGTAGTATGGAGTCCTGATGTAGTAAAATCTCCTTTTTGTAAACTGCTATTGAAGTTTAGAATAAATGATATTGAAGAAACATCCTGCTGCATACCATACAGAAGTATTCACCATTATGCAAAAGTATCTTTTCTCAGGTCATTTGACAGTTAAAAGTACAACCAGGTTGACTGCAGTGGATCTTGAGTAACTCAAATACATACAGAAGATAATAATATGGTATTATTATTTTCTTTAAGAACTTTTCCCTAAAAAGTATTTTGTCAGAAAAAGATGGAGTAAATACAGACAGTATATTCTTCTTTGGAGCATCATTAATTGGTTTAGCATTACCAAAAGTACTGCAAATTAGTTCCTCTTACAGCTACCTATTTGCAAGTGATGTTAATCTGGAAATGTACAATATCAAATACTTTTGCATTCACTGATATTCTCAGACATGAGTATTCAAACATAAATCAAGACTTAATGTGCAGATGTGCTTTTCTAAATGAATTTCATTTTCAGCACGATAAGAGATGATAGAAATTGCACTAAGAGTTTAATCCCATACCCACACAGGCTAGTGAAACAAAAACAAACAAAAAAATTCTAATTGACTAAAGTATATTTTGAATCTACTTCTTGTTCAGTTGTATTAATTGCTAATCTGTGAAATAGAAAAATTGTTCGTCCTTTTGTTTTTTGAAGGGAACTTCTAGTGCTCTAGACTTTGTTAACTAAAGTTAAATCCTTCCTTATGTCTTTATTAAGAATAAAGGAGAGAGGTAATTTAGTAAACTGGCTGAAAAAAGTTAGAAAAAAAGTCTCCAGTCCTAATTCACATTCCTGTCTCAATTTCTCCACCTTTAATTGTTTTATTACTACTACTATATACCTCATGTTATTCATTAATTATAAAGTGCTTTGAAAATATAAGGAGTCAAATGTTTTTATTAAATCACTAAACAAAATAATTAAACTGTCTAAACAGAATTACAAAGAATAATTAGCAATTAAACAGGATGCTATTATCTATGCAGTGTAATGATGAGAGTGAAAGTAGGAGAATGAAAAAACAATTTGAATATAGGGCAACAGAGTGCTGAAACAGGCTGCCCAGAGAGGTTGTGGAGTCTCCTTCTCTGAAGATATTGAAAACCCCTGGATGCTTTCCTGGGCAGCCTATTGTAGGCAATTGCTTTAGTATGGGGTTGGATTGCATGATATCCAGAGGTCTCTTTCAACTCCTATGATTCTGTGATTCTATGAAATAATCAGCAGTGAAAACCTTTGCAAGTTTTGATTCATTAAAATGCACCTAAATAACTTCAAAATATTGTTGTCTTATAATAAATGATCAAATTTAAGATTTTGACAGTCATCTTTATTTTCATTTCCAACTGAATTTTGTTGTTTAGCTTCAGATCTAAACAATCAAGCAGAAACTCTTTCTTGAAAGTAGCAATGAAATGGGAGCCTCCAGTAGTTTCATCAATGTTATTCAGAGAACATAAAGGTTAGAACATAAAGGTGGAGCCAGAAGTCTGTAGATAATACCAGGTCTGGAATACAACTTTAATTTTTATAGTCTTTAAACCAAATATTTGCATTAACTAATTGTGTGTTCAGATTTCAATGGAAGTTGCTGAAAATTGTATCTGGCACATCTGAAGAGAATATGAGTTTTATTTTAGAAATATATATTCTTACTGTTTATAAGTAGGCATTTAGACTGCTAAACATGTTATGATTGCAGTGGTTGATTTGACAAAAGAAAAAAAATTAAAGATATTACCTACAACTCCCAAAGGAAACCTCATTCTCTTTAAAAGAAAAAAAATAGTTCTCTTTGAAAAAGCAACAGACATCATTGTTTGCATTTGTGCTGGTCCCTTCAAATCACCCTACTGAGGGCAGTAGTAAAGTATAATATATATATTTATTGAAGAGATTATTGCTAGGAATTTCAGTTTGAAGGTAAAGTCCATCAAATGGGAGTATAACATCTCCCTTATGAAGAAAGATTGAGGGAACTGAGTCTCTCTAGCTCGGAGGAGACTAAATGCTCATTTACCATCAAAATGGAAGTAGGCATCTAAATGCCTTGGAAATCCTGGGCATAGTTCTTTACATGTCACACTTCCTCTCACAGGAAAATGTGATAATCTTATTCCTTCTACAGAGACAGGAAAACATGAACATAAACACTTTATCTTGATTTATTCAGATATACCAGCTCTACCTGCAGAAGCACATGTTCTTCTCTTCAATAAATGTGAATATGCCAATATTTTCATGTGGTCCCAAAGAGTGGGTATAAAGAGCTGCAGTGGTAGTAGAGAAATGCAAATACTATATAGTCTGCATAGTCTGGGCAGCCTGATCTAGTGAGCGGCAGCCCTGCCCATGCAGGGGATTGGAACTGGGCGGACTTTAAGGTCCCTTCCAACCCAAGCCATTCTATGATATAGCAACAAGCTGCAAGAAATTCAAATGAGCTGGTTTTACATTTATATATATATATATATATATATATATATAATATTTATATTTTATATATATATATATATTTGATATATAATCAAAAATATTTATATTATATATATATATATATATTCTTTTTTTAATGAATTGACCTGATGATAATCATGAGGTAAAAATATTTCAGTAAATAAACTTGATGTTTTTTCCTTAAATTAGAACATTATAGATATATAGATATAGATATAGATATAGAACAAATATAACTTAGTTCCAAATAGGTGTAGTGCAATAAAACATGGGATAATTTTAGGAAAATGTATTTGTTACCTCCTGACAAAATTCTGACTTTCACAAGAGATGTAATTATTTTAACACGTTCTCAGAGATGCCCTAATTAAAGCGTCTGATCTTTTAGTTAAGCATCCCATGGAATCTCAGGCAATATTTAAATAATATCTGTCTGCTAGTAAAAATGTGCAACTACCTATAAATCCCCACAAACAAGATATTTTAGTACTTTCTAAACATAAAATCTCATGATATAATAAGAACTCTTTAAGGAATAGCTATTATCTGAAGTCTTAATTTTAAGTGGTCCATCAGCTACACTAGATATTAGTGGGAAAGAAATAAATGTGAGTTCCCTCATTTTTTTTGTAACAAACTATGCAACTTAGACTTTAAATGGTCCCAGCCTGAGTAGAGAAAACCACTGAGCACACCTGCTGTTTAGGCAGCCATCTGATCAGAGATTCATTTTCAAGTTGGAGATTAGTAAAAAGTAGTTTACTGAGAGGGTGGTTGGGAAATGGAACAAGCTCCCTGAGGCAGTGGTAAGAGCCCCAAGACTGTCAGAGTTCAAGAAGCATTTGGGCAATGCTCTCAGACATATGGGCTGAATTTTGGATGGTCTTGTGTAGAGCCGTAAGTTGGACTTGATGATCCTATGGGTTCCTTCCAACTCCGGATATTCAACGATTCTGTGAAGCAGTTCAAAGGAAATGGAAGGAATTTCAATGCAACATCCAAGGGAGATAAGCAAAAGCAAATGCAGATCAGAGCTAAATGTGGCATGCTAGAGATGTTCAAGTTGCAGAATAGTATGCCAGACACATGATGGACTGTAATGACGTGTTGAGGATGGCATGCAGACATGACTGAGGTAGTGCAAGGGTAGCAAAGGTAGCAAGAACAATCAGTGGGATTAGATCTTGGAAGCCACTAAAGAAACTCTGTAATGACAGTAAGAGACAACCAATGAATGGAGGAAAAGTTATCTCTCAAGGGTCTAGCTAGCTGTTTGGGAAACATTCTGTCACTGCTGGTTGACAGATGCTGATATTTGTCTGATAACTGGTCAGGTTACTAAAAGAGACAAATGTATTTTCTTTACAGATTAAAGGGCAGATACTGCTGAAATTTGCTTCATCACTCTGTCAAAGTATATTGTATTCTCATGTGCATTGAGTTGCTCCTGAAATACTTCACCCATCAGAGTTTAAAACATTCAGATAAAATTCAAAGAATGTGACTTATTGGTCTCCAGTTAGCAAATTGATATTCACAGAGCTAATTTTGACTAAATGACAGATCTGAAATCTTGGTAACCGTTAGTATAGTGTAGAAGAGAGGTCTTCAACCAACAGAGATCTGTTGGATAAAAGGTATGTCTGAAGCCTACACGCTTTATTTTGATATTGGACTTAATACCAAAATAATTAGATACAATAGACTGAATTGATTGTTCTAAAATATTTTTAAAGATTTTCAGGAGTATGCATATGAACACTTTTACTCTTATTTGTAAAACAACCATAGCAAAATAAAGGCATGTAGAATTAAAATTCTGTATTAAGCTTCTCCTTTGAAAAGGCAACTCCTGAAAAGCATTACAGTATAGTGTACAGCTTAAAGAAACACAATGACATCAAGAAACACTAATACTATATGAATGAATGATCAAACATACTGACTAAAAGTACAAAGAAGTCACATTAACCCAAGCCAGCTCAGCCCCTTTGCACTGTATCATCCTGTATAAAATATGCACTGTCTGTGAAATATAAAAGGGTTTGCAGTAATAAAAGAATTCGATTTGTCACATTTATTAGTCACCTCCTGGTTTTCTGGATCAACAACAAGGGAATATTCTTCTCTATCTCTGTTGTGAGTTACATTATCTCTTATTAATTTCACATATTAGAATTGTGCCCAAAGAAAGAACTACTCCATGAGGTTCTGAACTGAATACTGATGTGGCATTAGCAGCTTTTATAAATAAAGCTTAGAGGTTTAGGTGACAGAGTAAGCTAGGTTTTCACAGAAAACTGAGCCTTTTAGCATTGTGTACATTCAAGTCAAATTTATTAGTTTCTAATTGAAAAAATAGCTCAGAATCTTGGAGGGTTTTCTACTAAGTAAAAATAAATAACTGTACATAACCTACTTCCACTTGTGAAGTACAAGTGTCACATGCTTACAAACCCCAGAATTAATTCATTCCTTACTGTACACAAGCATTGTAATATGGTTTTCATGTAATGTTCACACCCTATTTTCCAAGGGTACACCTTTTGCAGCATACAAGGTAGAGAATGTTCTCTTACCAGTTCTCATGTATGTTTTCTCATTCTTTGTTCACTAGAGCTAGCTTTGTGATATAGCTACAAACAAACAAACAAACAAACAAATAAAATATAGTGATATAGCTATAACTATAGCTATTCAAGGGCTACTACTTCCTCTTTGGAAGGCTATTTAAAAAGGGAGGAGAATGAATGAGAAATAGCAAGCCACTAGGCTTTTTATTTCTTCCTTGCAAAGTATATTGGTTAAAATAAATTTACAAGCGATTCAACAACCCTTTCTACCAGGAAAATGATAGTAGTGTAGTGTACACCAGAGTCAAGTAAATAGAAAATGAAGAATAGCTCTAAAATATAATTTTCATTGGAAGAAGGATTAAGATAGCATTTTGTGTATACAGAAGCATGACGGTTTTATTTTGTCTAGGTTCAATGCTGATAACCATATACCTATGGTAATGAGGATCTTAAGTCACAAGATCATCTAGGGCCTCCATGTGGATGAATTTTTCTGTGTACGTTCTTCATTAATATTAACAACAAATTTTTCTGCTTTGGGTGGTTCAGTTAATGTTAGGTTTCATCCAGAGCCCTTACTAAAGGAACTCTTATGTCAGTTTGTAAAATAATTATCATAACGTCTAGAAGATAAATAAGATTCCACTGGAGATTATAAAATTAAAGGATTCATTAGATTCTTTAGACTAATTGCAGTATACTTATCTAAAAGAGCTCAGGGCCTGGATTACATGAAATGTTAGAATTTATTTAATATGTAATTTTCTGATACAGAGGAGTCCACAACATATACTCAAGATTTCTGAATGTAAATATTGCTTATGCTAGTAGCGTTGAAAGGAGGGCTGATTGGTAAAGATACTGCCCTAAATTTACAAGATTGTAGTTTTCTAGTTCAATGTATATTTCTATATACAAATGTTACTAAAGTGAAGGAAGCAAAAATAGAAGTACTGTTTTAAATATATTTCCCATTAAATTGCATAGTTTTCTTTATACTGGCTCAATTGTGATGTTCTGTGATAACAGCAGGGAGTTTGCTGAAAAGTATTTTCAATGAATTTCATGCTCTTTCTGATTACTAAACTAAAGTTCTTGATAGATTAATCTTGATAGAGAATTTGAAATATATTTCTAATTCAAACATCAGAGAAATAAAGATATCTTTGTCTATGTGATTTTCCAACAATAACATTAAATAATGTGAAAAGGTTAACCTTTTCACAGATTCCCTACTGGTCATCCTTTTTCTAGCTTTTAGCTTTTTTTTTTTTTTTTTTTTTTTTTTGTAATGAAAATGTTTCAGATACTCTCTTGATCAAAGGAAATATTTTTCAGTTTTTATTTAAGGCAAATGAATTCATATTATCTTTTCCTCCTATGGACAGGTTAGGACAAGTACACTTTCAGGCTATGTAGGAGTGGAGTAAGTATCTCCAATGGGGCTTTCAGGGAAGGTATCTTATTTATAGTCTAGATAAAGAAATATATTTTGTACTCTGAAGAACATAAATGAAAATAGATTATTTATGTTTGTTGTAATATAATCTTCATGTATTAATGTTATAAAATAGTACTGTCTGTTACTTTTATGAGATTAGTATTGAAGATAACGTACAGATATTTAAATAATCCTGAAATTAACAGTGTGTATATATAGTACTCATCATAACAGAGTAGCATATTTTTACTCAACCATGTGTAGCCATGTACATATCTGTTATGATAAGTCACTTAGATATAAGGAAAGCAACTACTATTGCAAAAAGAATGTACTTCAAAGGATAAGGAAGAGATTTCAATATTGTAATGCATGAAGTATAATTCAAGTACATTTACATTTATAGAAATTTTTCCCCTAGTTTCTGCAGTCTTCAATTAAGGCTGTCTTCCAGCTTCTGGAATATTAAAAAAAAGATAAGTAACCCAAATAATCTAGTGTTTGTTTAAATTTGGGGCATTTAGACTGTAGCCATTCAGGACAGTGGAAAATTGTTTTCTTACCAGAAACTTTATTACAGGCATCTTTGAGATCTGTAAGAACAGAAAGGTTAATAGTTGTCATCTAGTGCTACCAGATCCTCTCCATTACCTATAGCTCAACCAAGGTTTTAGTTTAGAGCAGACACCTAACTTTCAGAAGATTCAAGTAAGTCTAGTCCTGCCCTGAAAATGTATTTAGAAATTGACTTTGATTTTAGCTTCTACTAATAGAAATTTTAGAGGGTTTGCTGTATTTGCTGCATTCTTTGATACTCCATTTCCTCAAGATGGAAATCTTAAACGCACAAGAACGGACTGTTCCTGAATGCTGTAAGGCAAGCCGTAGGGGAAGAAGACTGGTGTGGATGAATTGAGAACTACTGTTGAGACTCTGGAAGAAAAGGAGAGTCTATATCCTCTGGAAGAACTGACAGGTTACTTGGGGGGATAACAAGGAAGTTGCTAAGGTATGTAGGAAGGAAATTAGGAAGGCAAAAGCCCAGCTTGAACTCAGATTGGCCACTGCAGTAAAAGAGAATAAGAAATCCTTTTACAAATATATCAGTGGTAAGAGAAGAACCAAAGAGAATTTCCATCCTTTACTTGATGCAGCAGGGAATGTGACCGCTGAGAATAAGGAGAAGGCTTGAGTCCCTCAACGCCTTCTTTACGTCTGCCTTTAATAGGCAGATCAGTTATCCTCAGGGCACTTTACACCCTGATCTGGAAGTCTGGGATGCTACGCAGAATACACCCCCAGTGATTCATGTGGAGACAGTTAAAGAGCTCCGCCTCCATCTGGACTGTCACAAGTCCATGGGACCAGAGGGGCTCCACCCTCGGGTGCTGAGGGATCTGGCAAGGTTGATTGCCAAGCTGCTCACAGCCATCTACCAGGGCTCCTGGTTAGCTGGAGAGGTCCCAGAGGATTCAAAGCTTGCTGATGTGATTCCCATCTACAAGAAGGGCCTTAAGGAGGATCTGAGGAACTACAGGCCTGTCAGGCTGACCTTGGTACTGGGGAAAGTAATGGAGCAAATCATCTTGGGTGAGATCACACAACATGTGCGTGGCATCCAGGAGATTCAGGCCCAGCCAGCACAGCTTCATGAAAAGCAGGTCGTGCTTGACAAACCTCATCTCCTTCTAAGACTTGGTGACGACATTGGTAGATGAGGGGAAGGCTGTTGTAGTCTACCTAGACTTCAGCTCTGTTCTTTCCCCTGAAGATGTTTATTCTTAATGGGCTTTGAGAGAGAGAATCAGGTTTTCAGCCTTATTATGCAGTGTAAACATGGTAGCTTACCATCATGCCATTTTATAGCAATGGGCAGAGGTCTGCTGATATTCTGTTTCTGCAATCCATAGTTCTGTTGTGAATGGTTAAACAATGCACAGAACTTCATAAGAAAATGAAATTCTACCTCCATAAAGTATATATATAATGTATGTCCCCTTCTTCATGAGATTTTTCCATTTCTCCTGATCAAGGAGTTTACAATCTCACATTTGGGGTTTATCAAAGATTTAGTTCTGTCTTGATATATATCATTTCCATGTTTATTTAAACAGTCTGTTCTGCATCACAGGAATAATATCTTCTAAAAAAGTAATAATGTGTTTTAATAGGAAATGTAAAGTATGATTTTTGATTTTGACATCCAGTGATAATGTTAGGACCTTCATTTCACTGAATTCTATGTAGAGATCCAGTGGAAGTGTTTATCATTACTGAACAAATACTACCACTAATGACTGATTTAGTATTGTAATATTGATCAGAATAGAGCTTATGCATGTAGAGCAGGAATCGTAAACTTTGATCAGCTATTATCTGGAACTAATATTGTACATTAGTCCAATGATTATCTAATTTAAAACAAGAAGTAAGAGCCGTATCTGCTGGTATTTTGTAAGCATATGAACTCATGGCGAGATACAAGAGCCACTGTATCTTACATACCCATAGGCATATTACATGAGTTTTAGATGATATCTAGATGGTAGCAAAGGAAGCAGAGACTGGAATTTTTCAGGGGAAAGATCTAGTATTATTTTATAGGAAATTAAAACTTGAAAGTTATGAAAATCATCATTACAAAAAAAATGGAAACTAGGAAAATTATTTTCAGTTTTGTAGCAAAACAAATATATACACATGACTACCTGTCCTGCTAATCACAGAACAAATTTATCACACACAGGCTCCCCTTTGCAAAATCCAGAAATTACCAGGGGCAACTTTGTTTTGCAGAGAGATTTAAATTTAAAGATTCAAAATCAGGTGATACCATATTTTAATCTTCTGAATAAAACATGAACATGCTTAGTCCTGCTACAAGTTTACATTCCAAAATTTTTCAGTTGCATTTCTGCATTTTAATAAATCAATAAAGACTATGCTGATAAATATGACAACTTGACTCCAGGAAATTCTACTGGCTTCAGGTTTAGAGAAAAAAAAAAATCATTTTTTTAAGCCCCGTTCTGTCCATTTAATAAAAACAGCTACTGAAATTAGTGCAGTTGATTTTTGAAAGTCTGATTGCATCCCAAGTACGGTTTCTCCTTCTATCTCTCTAGTTGAATACTTGATTATACATTATTTTTGTGTGTTCTCATAATACTTTTTTTTTACTATACGTGGGACTTTCTTATAAATGAGCATTCATGACTTTCTCTTTCCATTTGGGATAACTCAGCTATGATGTCAGAAAGAAAAATCCTAAGAAGTGCATTACATTGCCTTAACCTCCTATTACAGAGCTTGTAATTTTCAGTTTGCAAACTGATTCTTCCTTATAGAATTAGGTAAAAGTTACTTACCTGCAAATTGTATTGTATTCTTTTCTTTCTTTCTTTCTTTTTTTTTTTTTTTAATCATATACCCTCTGAAATCATGAAAATCCTGAATTCTACAGAAAGTTTTGATCCCATTACCAATATAATTTCTAATTTGTCTTCTGTCCAGTTTTGGGGTGGAACTGAGAAATTGACAGTTAGTTCCAACTGAATAGATTGGAAGTTTCAGATTTTACTACAGGCCAGTAATAGTACAGAATTACTGACCTCCTTTGGGAATTGATTCCAGTACCACCACAGTTCTCTGAGATGATAGACACCTATCAATCAATCACATATTTAATTGAGACAGAAATAAGTTTTCCGCTGTCACAGAACCCAGGAATATTTTCTTAGTCCTCACATTTCCCAGGCTGCGTGAGTTCATAGATGGTGAATGGCGAATACCACATTTCCAAAAGTCTGAGGAAGTTTTGGAATTGTACGTATATGTAAAAGCAAATAATCACCTTAATATTCAAGCAGAAATGCAGCACTCTTCCAAAAGAAATGTCATGTTATATATTTAACAAGAATGTTTGTTCACAGATGAGCAAATTTCAAATTTATAATATGGATATTCTAGTACATAGAATCATTGAATGGTTTGGTTTGGATGGGACCTTTAAAAATCATCACCATAGGCAAGGATACCTTCTACTTACTCGGGCTGCTCAAAGTCTCATCCAAATCTGAGTCTGAACACTTGCAGGGAAGAGAAATGCAAAACTTCTTTAAGCAACCTGTTCCAGTAACCATCAAGTATTTCTCGTAAAAGTTTCTTAGCATATACAACTACATAAAACACATGCTCTAAAGTAAGTATTCATGGTTATCAAGTATGTATAAATACAATTATTTATCTTTAATCCAGACTGCATGTATTTCAGGTTATCATGTTGTAGCGAAAATGCTGTCATGGCCTGAAACAGTGATTGAGCACCTGATAGGAAGGCAGGGCTAACGCAGAGGATTTCAGGTGCATGCAGTGTACCTGAGTGATGGAAGGGGTGGAGCCAGGATCTACCCCCTCCCAGACCTCATTTAAGGGTTGGCAGTGGAGGTAAGAGTATTTTTCTGAAGTTCTTTGCTTATCTGAGATCTTCTAAGGATAAGCAGTTTTTCTTTCTTTGTTTCTATGTCTGTGGCTGCTGCATTTGCACTTGACCTTGTTTGCTGCAGCCTAGTATTCTGCCACCCTGCTATTGCTGCTGTAATCTCCATCGCGTTATTGCATTACAGCATTATGTGTGTCTTTAAATTGGGTCCATGAACTACTGAAGTTTCAGTCTGGATTTAGTTTTCCTTTTTGCAGAAAGCCTTATGGGTAAGGCAAGGCATATCTGTTTTAGTTTTGGCAATGTGAAACCTTGCCTCCTATGATGTTCTCTTCAATACATAGAGAAGTAATAATGCATTTACCATAAGATGGGATAAAGTCAGCAGAAGAAGTGATATGGAATTATATATGCATTCACTGCACATCTTTCAGAAATGTTTATCTGAAAGCCTGGTTAAAATGTAAAAAATTTAATCTCACATACTGTGAGAGTCCTACTAATTTAATGGAATTATTTGCAGTACAGAAAATAAAATTCTTAACTTAGCTAGAATCAAGTTGTAAGTTTGTACAGGTTATACTGAATTGTTATAAAACTGAAAAATGTGAGGGTAGTATAATGGTAAAATATTATAGCATGCTGTGTATTTTGCTCAGGTTGATGAAATAATGTGTAATTAAATGCTATACTGTAGTACAGCAATAGCACTGGGACGGAACCAAAGTTTTTACTATTTCCTAGAATTTAGTGAAAAAAAAAAAAAAAGAAAAAAAAAATCTTCACAGTCTTTATTTTCAGCCCCAAATCTGCCAAAGGCTAAATATTTCCCTTTTTTCTTTTTTAAGAAATACATGCCTTACATATATTATAACAAATTATTATTTTAGGTGAAATTCCAACATTTATTTTTAAGTTAGAAAAATATTTACTGCTACCTGCTCTAGAAAACTTTATTTCCCAATAAAATCAGAATTGTACTACTGTACATTCTAGAAGGCTGCTTTAGCTACAGTACTTTAAATATGTTTGTTCAAGGAAGGAAAATCAGTGCTGTTGATGTGAAAGCTGTGCGTTTGGAAATAAGATTCCTGTTACAGGTGTTTTATGAGTTTTTTTTGAAAGAGAGAATGTCATATATTTCATGCACTTAATAGTGATGTTATTATGTAGAAACTGTGAAACTGAATTATTTATTGAAGTTTGTATTTTTCCATTGAGCAGGTACATATTCCCAAGAAAATATTTTTACCCAGACTATATTTAATAAACTAAATATGTATGTTTATTTCTCAACTGAAAAAAAATTGAATGCTGCTTCTTTGAATGCAGAGTGTTCTGTAATATTCTTAAACACCAGGAAAATCAAAGATTTGCTCTCTGTATCATTCTTCCCTTGTGAATGCTTTGTGTATATCCCCTTTCCAATTCAAAGTAATAAAAGCATCGATCTTCTAACATCTTGACAGTGAAGTTCCTCTAATTCTGCATTAGCACTAAACACAAACAAAAAATTTAGTATAAGCAGCCCCAAGAGACAGTTCAACCAAATTTCTGCATTTCCCTGGGCTAAATCAGCTTCTGAAAACTTAATTTAAGAAACTGACAGAGACATCACAGTTAGAATGGTAAATCTACTTCTCAGCAGCTTCTTAAAGTTTTCCATCACTGATGCAGTCTACAGAGATAGATCTTTGTTTAAGCTAACTCTCTCAAGCTGCACTCATTAGAGATCATTGCTCTTAGTATTTCATCTCAGTCTTGGCTAGAAATTGGAGGGTCTATGGATATAAACCTGGGTACTGAAGTGGTTTTCTTAAGTGAAATTTTAGTTAGCCAGTATGAACTGCTTGCAAATAAAATATGCACCCTTTAATATAATGATGCTGTGATTTAAGTGGAATGAATGAAACAGAGGTTATTTTGAAAGAATTTTTTTGACCTGCTTCATTAGTTTATTCTAGCTTAGCTGTGATATTTCTTTAGCAAGTTAAAGAGCCTCAAGCTGCATTATTTGTATTCTCCATAGCATCTTCAGGGCCAATGTCTGTGCCACTCAAGTGGTACCTTTTGTTTCCTCATCCCCAAGGAGATACAACGGTTTGTTCAGAGTTGAAAGCATGTAAGTTAAATGGCTGTTATTGGTTCCTAGAAGTATGTTTTCCCTGCAGAAATAGATCACACATTATTTATAAGCCCAGCATACAAGTCAGATTTGAGCTGTTATTTTCTTCCTACCACTGTGCTCCTAGTTGTCATAAGATTTTGAGGGATATTCCAAGAACATTCAATCTGCAGAAAGCCAATGTATTCTATAACTGTTTTGTTGGGTTAGTTGCATTTTTAAAGGGTTTGGGGCTTGGTTAGTTGGTTCATTTGTTGTTTTTTTTATTAATATTTTTTCTGAAGAACAGTGGAAACACTGAAAGTCTTCATGGGAAAACACTTAAGTTACAGAATGATTTATGTTGTAAGGATACCTAGGGTAACTCTCTTCTCAAAGGAGGGCCAAGTAGATTATACTTTTTAAGTGCTTTTCTGGTCAAGTTTGGAGTATCAACAAGGCTGGATGCTTCCTCATCTCTAGTCAATTCTTCTAGTGTTTGACCACTCTCATGGTAAAAATATATATATATACAAATAAACAATTCTTAGTTCTGTTCAGAATCTATGGTGTTCCAGCTAGTGTTGTTTGCCTCTTGTCCCTGTGTGCATTGTGCACTTCAAATGTCCTGTTTTCTGGTTCCTGATCAGCTTGGTGGCCTTCACTGAACTCACCCACTGTGCCCATGTCTCTCTTGTGCTGAGGGGCCCAGCATTGGACCCAACATTCCAGTATAACCTCACCAGTTCTGACAGAGAATGATCACCTTCCCCCACCTCTGGTGATACTGCCCAGAATGTTGTCGAATTTGTTTGCCACAAAGGCACGTGCTGGCCCATGATCACTTTATTACCTACTAGGACCTCCAGGCCAAACAGACTGCTCCCCTCCCAGCTGGCACTCAGATATAGAAGGTAGAGTTTGCTTTCTCATGCTAAAATGAGAAAATTGCAGACAGGCTCAGGTGAAAGCAAAATATATTATAAAAAAATAAGTTACTCCTTTCACATTGTCTTTAACTAGTCAATATAAATGTGAACTGAAAAGTAATTTTCCTTTTTGCACAATACTGTGAGATGGAAAAAAGCATCAAAACGTGTCTTCAGTGACAGCAGAACTGATACCTGACATGAATTGTCACTGAATTCACTAATATATAGCTGATTTAGGCATTAATTTTTAAAGGTGTCTACTCGATTCTAGAACCTATTCAGTTAATAGGATTTTCTGTGTCGTTTTTATATTAAAAAAATCTTTTATATTTCAGTACCTGAAGTAAAAAGCAGGGGAGAGAAAAGTGTTTTTAAATAAAACGTTGAATAAATCTGTATTATTTATCTCTATTCTTACGATCATTTTACTGCGAAAAAGAGCATAATTCTTGTACAAGCAAGGAAGACCTACCCTGGGAAATATAATACCAAACAGCATTTGTTACATCATTAACATGTATCATTTATTAACTATTGCATCTTCCATAAAATAGCTGATGAAAATATTTCTATCTAAGAAAAAAGAGAAGTAAATCACAGGAAATAAAAGCTGAAGTAAAGAGCTTCAGGAAGAACTAGAATATCTGGAAGGTAACATCACATGATAGCATCATCAGTTCAAAACTGTGATGCACAATGGATCTGTGTAATTTTATATACATTTTATGTACAGATTTTATGTACAGATGGAACTGGTGCTAAGTATAAAACAAGCCAATTGCTGGATGTTTTTATTGAGCTAATTCTGCTGTATCATATTAAATGCTCCAATATTCTGCCGGTAGTCCTCTATGCTTTAGCTGCCTTGCATGCAGAGCACTCAAAATGTAAATAGCAGACTGTTCATCTATGAATTAGTACCTTAAATGGTACAGCAGTTTAAACTGCTACTGTTTTTTTGCAGTATATTAGGGTCTTTCTTACTAGCTAAAAACATATAGAATGGCATCATGATATTATTCTTTAGGGTATGCTTCTGAAAACTTAATAAAACCTATACATTTACCCAGAGTTATGCACTGAATCTTTTTAAATGGCCCCAAATTGTCTTTATGAGGCTGTAGTTTACAGAAGCAGTGGGCATCATCAGGTTTAGCAATAGCTCACAAGAGGAACAGAAGTACACTTGAAATGTTTGTTAACATCAAGCTGTTTGATGTTGTGGCTTGCTTATTAATGTAGATGAGAATGAGTTTCTTTTTTGTCTGTTTTCATGAGACATGCAATGTCAGAATAGAAATTCGTGAAGTAGCTTACTTTTCATTTCTGAATCAAGAAAAGAGGAGAATTATATATATATCACTTACAGCAGATATTTAGAGCCCTAAGATTTTCCATTCCAATTTGTGAGTATTGCCTAAATGCCTTAAGTCAAATTAGGAAAAGTATAATATTAATCTACTGAAAATGTTGAAGCAATTTTTGTGATGTTGTTCCCATTCTTCTCACTTTTTAGGCTAAAACTAGTCTCCAAATTCAACAAATATTCCTAAGCAGCCTCATCCTTCAAAATGATTTATGAGATACAGTGTAGAAAGAAGAGAACTAGCAGCTATAGAACAGAAAAAAATATTAATTTGTTTCTAAGAAATAATTTATTATAATTCTCAAATACTGGAAGTAGCCTATATACAAAGCAACTGTAACTTGCTCTGTGTTCAAGATAAGATAGAAATTATTTCTGTAGTTAGATGAAAGTAGTGGGTAATCAAATTAGCTTTAATAAAACTAATCTGTAGTCCGTGCTGAGTGACACAGTATCATACAAAAAGGGAGAGCACCTTCACCTACTGTTAAATTAATTACTGCATATAAAGTGAAATGAGTTTGATTTATCAGGTTTGAATATAGCCTTAGGTATTCTAATAAATATCATCACCAGCAAGGACATAAATGAACTCTTTAGGAACTGAAGTTTATCACAGTCATATAATATAGTTCTTTGATAAATGTAGTCTTCGTTTAAAAAACAAATAGAACCTTTCAGAAATGAAGCAAAGGTGATTTGCAAACTCTGTAATGCAAATACAGGCATGCGGAACTCAGGCTACCCATTAGCACTGCAAACTGCATTATAGGGTTTCCTATGTCACACAGTACAGTTGCATTTGTATATTCCCTAGCATTAAAGTTGGATAAAAGTCACATTTAGGTGTAAACTGTGTCAAAATTGGAAATTTTCTTGCATGAATATTCAATGGTGTTGCAATAGAGACTGCTACACTCAGGCTTTGCGCACATACTGCTGAGCATGGGCTTTACCAATTTGACTTTGTTTGACTGGCCCAAATTTGCAAGCCACATGAATGGTGTACTGTTTCAGATCTGAAGTTAAATTTGTAGATTTACCAGCCTGGTCAATTGTGGTCTACAGTGGAAGAACCTGAAGTAGTCAGTACAGAATCAATTTCCACACCACTGCTGTAAGATAGGGATTATACAGAGATGACCCACACTTCACTTTGCCTCTGTGCTTCCTTGTGTGGCTGCCTTCCTGTTCAACATCTTATTTAGGTTCTATCAGCAGCTTTTTGGAGTCCTTGAGGGATACTTAACTCTCTCTTTCAACTGGATACACTCTATTGACTGTAAATAAATTCAAAGCATCTAAATTTGCCTGTTTTACAACAAGAATGCAAGTTGGTTGTAAGGACTAGTTATGCATCTTAATGTTTTAGCTTATTGCAATCTTCCCTTAGTGGAAGACTCTTGAAAATAATCATCTGGGCTAGATTTGAGCTCAACTGGCTAAGACAATTCTGCACATTTTTCAGTAATTTCTGAACTCACCCATTCTTCTTTTAAATTGTTATGAAATCTTAATGCATATAAAAACAGTGCTGCCTGGAAGCATTTAAACTATTGCGTATTATGTACGTGTTTGTGTTCAGCATGATGTTTCACAAAGCCTTTCTACAAGACTACAATCTTATGTTTCCTAACACCACTTTTAGGATAAGAACATTGTGTGGCCTGAGAATTCTCGTCAAGTTTACTTACACCTTCCTCTCCTTCCTGTATACACTGCAGGTGGTAGATTTTCTGTCTTCAACAGCACATACTGATTCAAACAAACACATAAGAATTGGCATAATTGTACAAATGAGTTCTGTCCTAAGGTTACAAATAATTTGGGTTGTTTAAAAAAAAATCTTGTCATTTTGATAGACAAGATTTTATTTTTTAAAGAAAATACAGATTCATAGGAAACAGGAAAAACAAACCATGTCAACTGGAATTTCGTTCTGCATATACTGTATAAAACTACCGAAGTTTGAGTTAATTTCCACACCATTCAGCTTTGCAACCTTCCCTACTAAATGGTAGACGATGCTAAAATTTTTTCCTCAGATGGAGATGATCAAACAAAACATTCTTCAGAACTTGGCAACTCAGTAAACCACTCATTCTAGAAAGAGAAATATTTTAAGGATATTTATTTCATCCTGTTATTTTACTGTAGACTTTTCTGTTTGTATTCTGCAGAGCTTTGTTCTCAGCTCACTTGAAGCTCCATGTAGCCTTTTGGATAATACCCAAATATAAGATGTGTTAGTGTTTAGAAAGGTTTTATTTAGAATTTTGAGTTTATTTATAATAATGCTTAAAATTTGGAGGTGTTATTAATCTGTATATATTTGCCAAGAAGAGTCATACTTCACCATTTAAAAAGAAAAAAAAAAAAATTCCCAGATACTAGTTGTACCTGGTAAGTTGTACCTGGTATCTTCAGGTTTAATCCAAAATTTAGAAGAGTTTTGTGCCAAGGAATGAAAGAACCTAGTTTTTGGTCTTGATTCTAATATAGTTTCTGAGTAACTCCATGCCAACCAGTAGCACTAGAAGACAGCAGGTCAGCTGAATCTGGAGTATCAACCACTGGACACTTACATTAAAGTATTGTGAGGCAAACTGCTTTCCTCAGAGAATGGTCACTTGTCAAAATGAGTTTTCAAAGGAAGGTGTTTCATCCAATTCAGTCTTCTTCAGTGGATTCCTTAGTTCCCAAATGGTATCCCAGATTATGCTATGGTGAGAAATAAATAATATTTCATAGATTTAGCTTCTACTCTGGGATGTGGGGACTCCTGGTCGACTGCCTAGTTCAGTGTATTTTTCCAACGCACAGACTTGAAGTATTTCAGAAAGTCACTTTCCAAGCAATTACCAAAAAATCTACTGCTCAGGAACTTTGCTGTATACATAGAGTAACATTTTTGTGTGATAGCACAGGGACTGCAACCTGTCAGACTCCAGTGACAGGTTGCAGTCCCCGGCAGAACTTTATTGGGCTACTGGATGGGTTTTATTCTTTTTAAATAAAAATAAAAAAAATAACAATCCATCCAGAAAAATCTTAGTCTAAAAATATTCTGATTAAATATTAAAGATATTCATGAGGTAGTAATTATTTTATCTTTGCAGTACAAAGTGTTTTTACTTTCTTTTCAGGGTATTCTTAATTGAAGATCTATATAGATAGAAAATTTCTTAAAGATGCTAATGGGAAAAATTGATGCCACAGT
Organism: Phasianus colchicus; assembly: GCF_987193195.1. Lineage (NCBI taxonomy): Eukaryota > Metazoa > Chordata > Aves > Galliformes > Phasianidae > Phasianus > Phasianus colchicus. Next base: position 60,083,270 of record NC_143437.1, on the reverse strand, counting down.
ACTGATGAAATTAATATTCTAAAGTTTAGTAGGTATCTGTTGCCGCTCTCTCTGCAACATTCGTTTTCCACCCCATAAGATGCTGCTTTGCCAGCGAAACCGACCCCATACCAGGTCGGGGCCAAATGCTCACACAGACCCCAAGTATAGGTGAAGCAAAATGGCGTTTATTAAAATGTAGCAGGCACTTAAATATTCTCGTCCCGCTTTGTCTACACCCCTTGCATACACGCTGTCCTATTATGGGACAGCACCTGGCAAGCCCTGAGCATAGGGAACCTGACCCCGTCACACACCGTCTCCTCGCCACGCCTACTACATCTCCCCCTCCCTATGCTCAGTAATATCCCGTAACAGCGCGAACGCAAACGCTACAATTGTTCCCGATACCTGTGATACTCTATACTCTATGCATTGGTCCATAAGCTACTACATAATCCTTAGCAAGCAATTCTGAAAGCACATAATCACACACGGCAGAATAGCGGCAATACACACAATTACTAAGAGTGCTAATACTATGTCCTTAACGATCTTCGCGATCCAACTCCCGAAGTTGCCAAACGTCTTCTTGAACCAGTCTCCGATGGGGTCGTCGTCCACCTGGATCCTCTCCGTATGGTCTCGCAGGGCTTTCAGCGCTTTATGGATGGATACGCTGTGGTCGCTAAGATTGAAGCAACACATTCCTTCTAGGTCTTCACATTCATGCCCCTGTGCCAGGAGCAAGAAGTCGATGGCTGCTTTGTTTTGCAGCACCGCATGCCGAATGCTGTTTGTGTCCTCTAGCATCGCATTCAATACTAATGTTGTTAAATTCGCCTGCTTAACTGACCAACATGCTAGGCGTTCTATCTGAGCCAAGCTCTGTGCTGCAGCAACCCCAGGGTCGTTCAGAGATTTTATCAAACATGCCGTTTGGCTAGCTAGATCGGTGTTGTTACGGCAGCTGGAATGGTTTGTAGTGTACCTCGCAAAGGCTTCTAACGTGTATTGAGGGATGCCCATTAGGCAAGTGCAAAAGAGTGAGGTTGCCGATTGCAAGCTAAAGCAAAAGTTGTTTTGGCTCGTCTTATTTACCTAAGTAACCCATAAATTCCCTGACAGTGACAAAAGGTGAATTCCCTCGCTCCCTGTGATAAAGCAATAACCACCACACACACTAAACATAGCATTTGCCTGTTAGAAACGCGTTTTCTCGTTGGCAGCAACGGTTGAGTTTCCTCCACGCTTCTCCCGGCCTTCTTTCGGGGTTCCTGGGCTGTCTCCTTCTTCGGCGTTCACAGGAGCCATACCTGCAAAACTCAGAGTCCCTCGTTACTGTTCTCTTTCATCAGATCTGGTTTGACCTTTCTCGCCGGGATCCACATGACACTTCCCGTATTGACATGTTTTACAGCAGCATACCCTGTACCCCATACTAGAATCCTCCATCCTGGCTCCCATATTCCTGCCTCCGTTCTTATTTTGACTAGAGGGCCTTCCTCTAGAATTCTGGGTCGCCAGTGCTTTTCTACTGGTGCCCTGCTGGCATCCCCTCTTTCATAGTGATTTAAGGCAAACTGAGCTTTGGCCAGTATCTCTCCTTGTCTTGCTATTGGGATTCTGTCGTTATATCCCTCCCCCTCCCCAAGAACATAGATCTTTTCTTTGAGGAGGCGGTTGGCTCTTTCAACAATGGCCTGTCCTTGTGAGTTTCCCGGAATACCCGTAGTATGCTGAATTCCCCAGGCCTCTAACCAATCCTTGGTGGACCGTGATGTAAAACATGAGCTGTTGTCCGTTTTAATCTGCACTGGCAAGCCGAGGACCGCAATAGCTACAGCCCAGTGGGCCTGGGCCGAGGTAGAATTAGCTTTTCCTCTTGGTATTGTATTTGGAATCAGCGTCTCTAAACTGCACCAGAGCACTAACAAAATAATTGAAACAGTGTTGTCTTGTAATTACTACAGATCTTCATTTTGAGCACTGCAGGCCTCCTGCTGCTCTTTAATGCAAAGAAAGTTTTATTCATTTCTGGTGACTCTTGCAAAATTTTATATTGCCATGTTTTTTCATCAGCTGTCCTCATTCAGTTATATACTGTTCAGTTGACTCCAGGAGAAGTTGTTATATATTGTATGTACAAAAAAAATCATCAAAGCTCAACTTTTTTTTACACAAACCATCCTGAAATAAATAAGGTTAGAGACTTAATTGGAAGAGGTCTCAGTTTCTGTTTTTTGACATGTGAGCCTCTGAGACCTCCAAACTCCAGCTTTTGTCTAGCTCCTAACCATTACAAATATCAACACTTCTTGAGTGTTAGCAAACATGCCTTACTAAATATTTTCCTCTGAATTTTTACTCCTCAGTGAATAGCAAAATCTATTTTAATGCACCAATTTTCATTAACAGGCTTTACAAATATCAGCAGGATTTACAAAAGCATCACAGTGATCATCCATAAAGCTCATACAGATGTATTTTTGTGTTCATGAAGGAAGCAGCTGTTTGTTGAATTTAAGATAATGAAATCTTCCTTGACATACAGACTGTGAACATCATCGTATTGGCATGCCCAATACATATCAACAGTTTTTGTTGAGTTTCATAGCTTCAAGGCTTATTAGACCATTTCTCTGCAATTCCCTGAGCAATGTTTGAGCCACAGATGTCGAAAAGAAAACAGACAGCAAATACACTGGAGAGTACAGAAAATCCCCTACTTCCATTGTAGACTTAGTCTATGTCCACTAAAACTGTATTCAAACAGTGAACAGAGTAAATGGCAAGAGGAATTTGTCAAAGAATAGTTCTAAATCTTTTCAGTGTAAATGATGTTAATGACAGATACATCGTGCTCTCTTTGGCTCACACAGTTCTAGCAGGAGGTTCAAATTCTCATTTGTTTTCTCACTACAACATAAAATTTTTTCATAAGTTGGGTGACCTTCTCTACTAAAACACAGGAGATGGTCTACTAATATGTGTGCATATCAGAGTACATGGTCTAGAGGTTATAAGCAAGATCAGAGTACATACCAATTTATATTTTGAATGATCTGACTGTGGCAGCTGATGATGATGTGAAGAGGCTTTGTCTGCATCTATACTTAATCCTATGTATTTTGGAGATAATTTTCGGGACCTGACTCATTATTGTTTTTGAAAATTTGACTTCGTCATTTTTATTTGTGCTGAATTTGCCCTTAGACGTGAATGATGTCTAATATTGCCACAACAAGAGTTTGTCTCCACTTACTGTTTCGCTTTCTGAAGTTTACCTTGTTTATTAAGTAATTCAATATATAATAATGACCCTGCTTGATAGCCTTTTCAGCCACATTATTCAGAGTTAAGATTTGAAGTGCAGGCTTTTCAGCAGGATTTGTGTTGTGGTTTAACCTGGCAACCTGGTTAACTCAGCACCACTCAGCCATTCGCTCATTTCCCTCCAGGTGTCATGAGGGAGAGAAGTGGAAAGGAAATAGAACTCATAAGTTGAGATAAAAAAATACTTTCTAAGGCTAAAAAAAAAAAAAAGTGATGATAACTATGCATGCTTATATATCCACAATGCAATTACTCACCACCTGCTAACTGATGCCCTGCTCACAATACAAATGCCTAAGTGGCAGCCCACCAGTAACACAATGTCTCACCACCCACTGACCAACACCCCACAACCCCTGAGCAGCCGCTGTCTCTAGCAAAATCCCCTCAACTTTATGGCCTTCTGCATGATGTCACACAGTACGGAACAGCCCTTGGCCTAATTCAGGCACCTGTCCTGGTTCAGCTCTGCCCTGCCTACTGTTGCTGTACCATAAAGGCAGTGGCTCTTCCTGTCGAGTAACCTGGCTTGGTCCCACGTGTGTTCCAGCACTTCAGGAACAACTAAGTATGGGTGTGCTATTAACATTGTCTCACCTGCAACCGGAAAGATTTTTTTTTATTAATACCAGGAATTAAGTGACATAAGACTGTGATAAGTATCCGGTCTATTTTTTGAGCAGAAGGAATAATGCAGTATTTTACTGAGTGCTCAAAGACAGGAATAAAATATAGAACTGGTAGACTCTAGGGGTTTTTTTACTTATTAGCACTAAAAGACTATTACTGGACAAAATAATCTTGTTTAGTCCAAATCAAAGTATACAACTTAATTGTGAAAAGATGTTTTGTGGGCAATAGAATTTTCTAAATGTAGTGGATTGTTTCAGAAAATCAACCAGGCATAAATTCTGGGACGTAAGATAGCAAGATGTTGCGAAGTTTATTTACGTACCTAATTATAAGTATTTCAGTGTGTGATTATATTTACTTTGTGTTTTCAACCTGTAAAGTTTTGGGCTACTGCACCCTGTGTAAGCAAACGTAGCTGTCTTTAGAAAAATTGGAATATTCTAATCACAGAGACTAGTTTTGATCTTTGCTTAGCTCCTCCTATTCCATTTTAACATCATCTAGCAGATGCATAACAAATAACTGGTTCCTGCCAGCCAGCTAATGCCTTTCCTTTTTAGGGAATACATATTTCATGCTACGTCTGCACTTTGTAAAATATTTTTATCATCATGACTCTTCTGAAGGTATCACAAATAATAAAATAAAGAATGCCAGTAAGTTATATTCATTCATGCTGCTGCTCTGATAAGAGACTAGAGGTTAAGAATTTTCCATGGCAACTAGAATGAATTAAAGGTCTTCTAAGAATATGTGATGGAGTTTTATTTTCGTCATTCAGGAATAAGTTAATGTCTTAAAGCAAAGTTGCTCCAAAGATACTAATTCTTCAACTTCTTATGCAAGGTTGAAGGGCCAGTGTACTACTGAGGAGTTCTAAGAGCCCTGAGTACAGAGATAAAAATAGTCTTCTGGCTTGAGTGTTCGGGGAAAAAAGCTCATTTGCAAGAAACAATAGGCAGGCATTAGACTAGCTGCTTTGCTGCAGAGAGGCACAGAGAAAGGAAAAGTTTATTGTGTATGAAAGCTTGTGGTCATATGTAAATATATCAATTTCTAAAAATTTGGGTTGTTTATCCAAAAGTTCATGGTTGCTTTAATCATCTTCAAATGTCTGAAGTTAGTTGTGACGATTAATATAATTGAAAGATACATATTTACTCACAGAGCATGTTAATTGCTGGATCATGCTGCTGTGTGGATGTAGAATCACAAAATCACAAAAATATTTATAGTCCTTCTTGCCATCTGTTACGTGGATGTGCTCAGGAAGGGTAGTCATTGAGTTTTTTCAATGTACTGAAATTCTGCATGTAATTAAGAACTTGAACTTTAAAAAAATCAGCTGTGCTACAGAATAATCACAGATCAATTGATATGTCAGTCATGTCATTATCTGAAACCACTATGGAAAGAGTTACTTTTGCTTGAAGTAGTACAAAAAGGAAAAATATGTGAAACTGAAAAAATTACTTTTTCTGAAGGAAGGGAAATTTGCACACAGCATATGAGCTACTGAATGACATTCTCTTCCTTTTGTCTTGGTAAGCCTAATTAAATAGTTACATTTTAAATTTTTATGATAATTTTAATTATTAATGTCATCAACACACTGAAAAAAATGTAGGTTAGGTGTGGGGAGAATTTGACTCTGCAAAGACACTACTTAAAAGCAATTTTTTTTTGCATGACTGAGCACATGTGCACAAGATAGTCACACTTTACAATGAGGTACACATAAATAATTTATAAAGAGTTGGTAAATACTGTAGGCTATTACAGAATCCGCAAAGTCCATAGTTTTGTTATAACTATGTATAGTACCCTCAAGTAATGTTCAACCAAGTATAATTTATGAAAGTCATATCTGTAGTATTATTTATGATATATATTAATCATTCATTAATCCTTTATGAACTATTCATAAATGCAATCTTAGCGGAAAGCATGGCTGAATCTCTTGCACTAGCTCCCTTGTATCAGCTGCACGAGACTTGAAGGTTGCAGGCTTCTTTGCCCTTTTATTTAACAAGCTGAGAAGTCTTTAGACAAGGCAACACATAGCAGCTGTTTCTGTACAGATTTCTATACAGAGTTAAAAGACTAAGACAAGCTTTGCAGAGAAGCAATGCTTTTAATCAGCTGTACAGAATCTTTTTTCTGATCCTTCTCCAATATTCCGACAGAGTTGCCAGAATTTTGCTTTGCAGAGTCCACGTGAAAAAAACTGCATATGATCTGCACATAGTAAAGTCTCAGATATTGAGGACTCTTGTACAGTTTGGTAGATTGCACCAGCAAAATATGAGCCAAATGAGCACAGGAGGGTTGCTGTTAAATGTGCATGTCCATCAGTCCCTGTGGTTTCCCATAGGATAATAATCAATGTAAAATGACTGTATGGTACAGGTTAGTATAATGTTTGGGAGCAGATCCTGGCTTGCAGGATTATTCTTTTGCTTCAAGAAAATTCTGCCTGTCAAGGTGCAGCTACTTGCATTTCTTGCTGGCAAGCTCAGCTGATTTTCATGTGAAGGTATGATTTTATTGGTGTTCTTTTCTTTTTTAAGTGTACTGTGAAATCTCTAGCTGAGACATTTAATACCAGAGTACTATCCCAAAGCATTAATTCTTCCCACGTTATTTTGCAGGAAACAGATCTCATTCTGACATTTAATATCTCAATGCATCGTTCATGGTGGATGGAGAATGGACCAGGTTGCACCGTGACCTCAGTAACACCAGCCCCAGACTGGGCTCCAGAGGATCATCGTTATATCACTGTCTCGGGGTGTTTTCTTGAGTATCAGTACATAGAAGTGGCTCACAGTTCTCTTCAGATCTTCCTTGCAGTAAGTATACAATAGATACCCTCACTCATGTTGCCCTTTTTAGCTTTCTTCTTGGTGAATCTTACTACCAGAAAAGTAGAGCGTTGTGGTCTTTATTTACAAAACCTGTCTCTAAGTGTTGGCATTTTTAATATATAATTAATATATACATATATGTAGAGATAAATATATATGTAACTGTAAATAAAACTGTTGCTATGCATATAAATTTTGTCCAGTGCCTGGGTATGTGACTCCCACCACATAAACTTCTGCTTAAGAGATTCCAATATTTTGTCCAAAGAGGGGCCATACAGCAAAAGAGAGAGGATATTTGTTCATCCTGATCCTGAAATTAATGTAAATCATTGGAACAGTTGCCAACATCCAATGTGGCCACCAGACAATCAAAAAGTGAACAGCTTCCCTATCTGTCTTTTCCTCAATCTAGGTGTAAATGGCCAATAACAGGTGAGTTCAGGCAAATATATATCTGTGTCAGTACATCTCTGTGTGGGTTCATGTGTGAAGCTTGGTGGCAGATTCACCTGAAAGTCCATCTACCTCCCTGGTCTCCTCCATACACCTCAGCTGGTCCCACTATAGGAAAGCATAAGGACCCTGACCAAGTAGTTAGCAAGGCAGGCACTGGGCAGATCTGAAAGATAAAATCAATTTCTTGCCCAGATATATCACATCTTCAATTTTGGCAAGTTACAGGCGATACAAAAAACAAGACAAGCACAAAAAAAAAAGTCAAAGTGAATAAGTAAATAAATTAAAATAGCTTTACAACATTATTTACAAGCAATTGTTATTAACTCAATCATAACTCAGAAAAAGATATCTGGTCCTTTTTTATTTTATTCTGGGTTTGGATTGTTGGCTTTTTTGGTGTGCAATGAATGATGAACAAAAAACTCAAGGAATATATAGTTCAAGCTTGATTCTTTTCTTGGTACAACAAGGTTTTTTGTACGTCTCTGCCTAAACAGAAATGTGTTTCTAGATAAGAAAGTCTTTACAAAGCAGGAGAATGGCACAGAATAACAAACCATCAGTAATCTGGTAGCTGCGGGCAGCTACAACTATTTTTATATTTCCATTCATGGTACTGCAAACGTAATTATCATAGATAAAGAGCAACTCAGTAATAGTATGGGCCAGCTTTCCAGACCTGGTTCTTTAAACTTTGGTGTTTATATATTTTCACATTTTTGATAGTAGGCACGTTGTTCTTTTTCTAATAGAAGCACTAGCATAATGTCACAATTATAAAAATGCGTTGAGAAAGAGAGGAATTGCTTGGTGTGGCTCAGTAACATATAACACAAAGCTGGAACAAAACATATTTCTTTGTTTTCGGTAAACTAGCTTTCAACAAACCCAAACCTTACAACAGATTTATCTCCCTTTAGTAGAAAGAAATTAATCTTTCCTTTCAATTTCCTTTTATGGGCACTTAAGTGCATCTTGCACTTTAACTGTAAATCTATAAATTGCTACCTACAAATTGGTTACTTGCTTTCTATTTGTGAGTTCATGACAGTGATCAAGCTAATGTTGATCTTGGCTTTTTCACAGACTGGTGGCACTGCGGTATTTTTTTAAGGATGTTTGTCTATAGACAAAAAGTTACAATGAAATTTGTCTCCACTGAGGCCCATTTACATCAGTCTTTGAAAACACTATGCTGCTTATATTTTGTACAGCTTGCTGGTAAGCTTGTATGGAAGCTGAGTGCCAAAGGTTAGGCTCCACATAGATGTGGTGTTTGCTGTGGAATACTTAGTGGAAGGAATACAAGAGCTAAAATAAAGGCTATAAAGCCCCCACTATTTATACTTTCTGAAAAGAAAGACTTAAATTAGACTGTGGAATGTTTCAAGAATTGCAGACAGACTCTCCTGAGGAGGTGCAGAATAATTATTGTCTGCTAGTCACCTTATCTCCCCAGATATCTCCCTGAAAACAAAAACCACCAGATCATAAATGATCCGAATGCTACTGCTAATTTTGTGCAAGTAAGCACTGATTTTAAGTTTTCTAAGGGTGGAATTTTGTAGAACTTTCTTTGATTTTATTGCCTTAAAAAAATGTAGTAATTAAGACAACTAGAAGGTTAAATGGTCCCAAATTTCAGAACAACCATCAGCATGCAGAGTGGTATTGTTCATTGCACAATACCTGGCATAAAGACTAAAGAGAGCCAGAAAAGATGGCACACAGATGATTTGCTTCTGCAGAGTGGATTTTGCTCAGGATAAATAAATGACTGGATAAAATTCCTACTTCAGCCCACATGGCAGAAGTAACAGAAAATTGTGGCTGGTGGTCTCTTTGCTTTGACTAATTGAATATTTGTTGTTTAGAAAAGCTTCAAATTTGGGAAAAATATTTGAGACTTAATATGTGCAAGGAAATGCTCTGATAAAACAAGACTTCTCCTAATTTGATTATTTAGCATTTATGTATGCAAAGGCAAGGTTGGAACAATCCACAGTGACAATGGGAGCTGCAAAGCAGCCACAACCTCTCCTTTGTCTCATACCAAACAGCACTTTATCTGATGGTGCTGGTGGGAGACTACAGCCTTTACAGAGCTGTATCAACCAATCCTTGCACCAGAAAAAGAAAAAAATAATGCACAATTATATTTGTCTCGCAGCCATTCCCATTTCAGCACATTACATCTTTCTCAGCCACTAACTGACTCATCTTTGTGGAATTGATTTATTTCTTTAATTGCACTGATTTTCATTCCACTGATGTGATGTTTTCTTGGGAGTTTTCTGAAACAGTTCACCACAAAAACGTCAGTGCCACACACCATGCCTGTCACTTTCCCTTTTATGCTCCATAGTAATACCTCCCATATGGTTCTTTTGAGACTGAGCTGAGCCTCGGTGCAGTCACTTTATCTGTGTGTCTTATCATCTTCTTCCAGAAAGTTAAAGAGTGTGGCTTAGAGTGAGAAAGGGAGAAAGTGGAGAATGACAATCTATGTGAAAAAATATGCAAAATATGTAAACATACTTTTGGGGCACCACTTGCAGAAGGCAACTGTTCTGAACTGAACAGAACTGCTAAGGGTAGGATTTCAGTTCAGTTTTGTGTGAAACCCAGAGGTCTGGGAAAAACTGTGGGGACAGTATTTCTACTGAATGATTCTTGTCCTCCCCAATTCTTGGTGAATGCCATAGATGTGTCTGAGAAGGTAATGGCTTCACCTCTGAGGTGTCACTGAATTTTGCCAACAGTAATTTTTAATCAGCAGTGCTGATATATGGGTAAAAAATATATCTCTACAGCCATGGCTAACCGATTTGCCCCTGCAGCCTGTCCTCACATACTAGGCCAAGTCCTCTCCTTTACTTGTCTCTCCCAGGAATACTTCATTTGCAGATCTGTGACATCTGAGTACTTGGACCATTTGAAGTTCTCTGTGAAGACCACAGCTTGTCCTGTATGCCTATGTATTACCAAAATTAATTGGCCTGCTGATGGCATGACTTGGATACTCATATGTTTCATATTTTAAAGTGTCCTTATGGCTTTAATGGATATTGATTCTCAATGCTTACATCAGAGAAGCTATTTCATTTTCAGAAGTCCTGGTTATCTAGGATAGATAAATTACTAATCTCTGGAGATGACTTTTCCAGGTAAAGAATGAGGCCAGTAGTACTAATGGAGATTTGATTTGGTACTCTTTTGTGAAATTTGAGTTGCATTTTGCATATTATGTATGTAGTGAAGACTGAATGAAAGTTCCCACCAATCCTCAGGTAATTGGAGAAAAGCAGGAGAAAAACCATGGGAAGGCAGTGCTTGGGGAGGTACAGTGAAAACTGTATACCCCTGCTAACCTTTGCATGTAATGTCAGTGCTTAAAGAGGTCATGAGCTTTATGTATTAATAGAAAATACAACTTTTTTTGATATTGTGGCCAAGAAAAGGTCTCAAGCTCACAGTCTCACCGGTACTCACATGCATCAATGTCTAATTCTAGCTACAGATCCAGTGTACAGTTTTCTCCACTTGGGCTTTTTATTGAACTCATCTTAGTACAGCAAATGGAAATTATTTCAGTTCAGGCCCTAAGCTGTGCTTCAGATCAATTGGTTCTGTTTCCAAGCCTACCATAATGTCCTTGAGAAAGTCATTTCTTTCTGCCTCTTCCTAAGTGCTGCAGTGAGAAAAACATTCTTAAATTGTTCATGTTCAGTTTATAAGACTGTAACGTTTGCGTAGATAGGAATCCATTACATCTCTCAAAAAACCTCTGAATGTGGATGATACCCAGTATAGTAAGGCTGTTTTGTGGTACAAAAGAATTACAATAATGGTAATTGCATTTCATACAGAAGATGTAGCTTCTCTACATCTTCCTTCTGCCTATTTTCAGTGCTTTGATTATGTATGACCTGTTCCCACTACCACAAGGCTGTTTTTAAAAGTAGACAAATTAAAATCCATTTGTAGATCAAAACTCTCAAAATATGCAAATAAAAGATCAGCCATGGTGATAAGTTTGACAGAATTATATATCTATTTGCCAACACAGGATTTAAAGAATTTATTATGCTTGTCTTTCACTTCTCACTTACCCACTCACAAGTTATTGATTTGAGTGGAACTAAGTGACTAATCTATGGGAATAAGACTAATGTGAAGGAATCACCTCAGCCAATTTGATTTTATGAAGGCTGCTCTGAAGCAATACCTCCTATTTCATTATGTTTGCCCACGATGTCATAACCAATATGGGTGACCTTCCTACCAATATTCCATTACATTTTGTTCTCATGTGGCAGACTGAAGCAGAGGGCCAGTCTGACAGAATGATGTCAAAGTGTGTATGAAGGAAAGGCATGTCACTGAATACCTTCATGTGGAAAAAATGGCACCCACTGATATTCATTGACACTCATCTTGAATGTATATGGAGATAAAATAGTGGATGTGAGCACAGTGAGGCAGTAAGTGATGTCTTTCAGTAGTGGAGACAGCAACAGTGGGTTACCTCCACTGGTGCAGATTTTTACAAGCATGGCGTGCAGGCTTTTGCATATAGATGATGAAAATGCATCAGCTAATGGTGGTGACTATGTAAAGGAATGGTATTTCGTATCTGAGAATTTGCTTTATCAAATGGTGTTATTGTGCTCTTTGTATCTGTTGTTGTTTCTGTAGAAATAAATAGGAGGCATTACTTTCAGAGCAACCAATGTAGTAATACAGACACTGTAAAGATGAAGTGTGCAACATTATTCCAGTTAAATGAGTGGGGGACAAGCATTTCTGACATACTGTATCTATATTATTGATGATAACTTAAATGCCAAATAAATAAAACCTTAAGTAAACAGTTACATGACAGTATTGACCATATTCATAGTGGTCTTTTTCACTCACTTTTTTGTGCTGTACATTAGTCTTAATTCCTTTCTGTTCCTTCCTGAGCGTATGCTTTATGCAATCATTCAAATTATTATTTCATGCTTTAAAATTTGTAATATGTAATTAACCATCCATACTAGTTACAGTAAATGTATACTGTTTGGTATTCTGCAAATACCTTCTGTTGTATTCTGTTGTAATACCTTCCAAGCTACAATGCTGTCATATTGATTTAAAGCATCATGAAACATAACAGTGCTATTAAGAGGCAATAATAAAGCCAAACAGTTAGGACGCCAGCTTCAAAATCTTTGCTTTGTTGTAGACTTACAGTACAACCTTTGGCAGGGTGCTTAACTTGTGCCAATTTTTTTCTGTACTACATAAACAATAGTTCCTAAATACCTCAGAAAGATGTTGACAGGATAATTCCATTAAAACACTGCAAAGTAATCAAGTATTACATTAAAGTGGTCTTAGAAGAACAGAGAAGCAGTACCAATCTCTGCTTCTCCCAAGGATTAATACTAATTAGAATGAGGTACTCTCAAAAACCTTAATGTTAGCATAGCACAGCTGACATTATAGTCTCATGTCCTTGTGGAGAGATGGAAGTAGACTTACTGGGTGAGTAATGAGGAGAGTGTGTAGAACAGCAGAAGTTATAGAAATGGTGCGCTTGTACATTACAGTGTTTAGAGCAGAAAAGGAAAATGAGAGTTCTGTAGGGAAAAGTATATTCTCTTTTTTGTGGGGAGGAGCAATATATTGATAAGACCTGAGCAGAGCGAAAGACCTGAAGTTCCACTAGACAAGAATCCAACCATCCAGCAAATGACAGAGCAGGACTAAAAGAAGTGTGCAATAAGTGTAAATCATATATAAAAGCACATATTTCATCAGGACAGACTATGACAGGAGCAGAGCAGAAGAGTGAAATAGGGGAGAAGAGGGAGGGAGTCCCAGAATTGCATGAAAAATAAAAGTAGTTATACCATTAGGATTGAGGCAAGGACCAAAATGGTGTTTCTCTGAGTCCCAAAATACTCATGAGTGAAAACAAAAAAAAAAATTAGTTGGCCCTGGATACTCCAGCTTGAAATACTGAAAAGTAGATGCCTGGGTCCTTTTGTCAGAGCTACAGAGGCTCAGGGCCAGGATCATCTGAGAGTTCGTACTGTGTAAAGGGTCTTCAAATGAGTTCAGATGGATAACATTTATCTTTTAGTAAGTGCCACAGCTTGATATAGGCTTTGGGTTTTAATAATTACCCAGCACATCCCATTTTTGTGCTCCAAATACGCATAATGAGATACGCTTAATATGTATGTGTCAGATATGCTTAGCAGTAAATTGACATTGGATTCTTAATTTCCCATTCCTCAGTTCCTTTGTGTTGATCATGAGTAGCATATATTAAATCTTTTTGCAGTAAAAACCTGATGCCTTTTTTCCTTTCTAGAGAACACAAAACTCTTTATTTGTTCTGGAAGTACATCTTGCACGCAAAAGCTCTCACTCAGATTTACTCTTGCTCATTTTCTTCCCCCGCCGCCCTTTTGACCTCTTCTGCATATACATACTCATGCACACACCTTGCACGTTGGTTGCTTTCTCCTGTGCTAGAATAGTGGTGAGAGTATTTATAGGTGAGAAAGGAGACAAGAGTTCATATGATCAAATTTTGACTCTTTGAACCTAATGGGAAAAAATAACATTATTTAATCAAAGTGGAGTTCCTTTCTAAGGCAACACAGAGGCTGAAGTAAAATTGATTCTTAATGATACAGATTTGTCTTTTAAGAAAGACTTTTCTCACAGCAAGATTGGGCAAAATCAGTACAATGAGTAAGAATTGTTGTAAAGTGCTAATTTAATAACATTGTTGTGCCATGTTAGAAGAGGAGCATCATCAGGTTCAGGTATCTTTGACATCACAGTAGAGTATATTTGCTGTTTCTCTGTTTGACAATAACTTTAGAGTATGCCATTAGTTTTGAAGGACTATTGTAAGAATTATCTTTATGCTTACACATGTTCTCTGTAGTTACTTCTATCATATTTTACCTGCATTTCTTTACCAATACTTGCAGAAAACGGAATTGTACACATCAAAGCATAAGCTGTTTTTTAATGAGCATGGAGCTTTGTAAGTAAAATTGTACTATCCATTTCCCGAGAAGATTCCCTTCCCTAATGAACTGGGCTCATACACAGCTAAGTTGTTATGATAATTTTCTGAAAATAAATTTGCTCCAACTCAGTGGAGAGATGTCAGCTTTGAATAGAGCTACAAGGCCAGTGCACATAGGATTTTCTCTGAGAGGTTCATTTCCCTGATGGATTGAAAGGCACCAGCATGAGCTGAGACTAGAAGAAGCAGTTCCAACTCTCACAGATCCTCTTACACAAGCAAAGGCAAATGGCGAATGTGATTTGGGCAGGAACAGAGTTGTGATTATCAAGAGCTGAGCATTAGAGTCATTACTATGAGGCCTAGAGGGAAGTTTCCTGAGAATTTGGTTTGACCATCTCATATGTATTCCTTCACACGGGGGACTCTGATTTGGCCTGACCCTGTAAGGATAAATAGTCATATGATGCAGCAACGCGATTGCAGTTCCCCAGGTTCAGTGCCTCATGGCTATCTTGGGGCTATGTGATGCTGGTGTTGCTGTGTTAGCTGGTGTTGCTGGCTCTCTGATTTTCTTCTTGTACAGCTGGGATTTAAATTATTCTTCAGCTTCTGTACTAGCACAATTCTGCTGTGATTTTATGACACTGCTCTAGTGAAAGTGCTGCAAATAAAACCACTTCTTGCTATACACAGCTCAAAAGCCTTCAATTTAGGGTCATTTCATGTAGTTTTGGTTATCTTTTTTGGGTTTTGCATCTTCTGAAGACTCTGGACAAAGAGCCTTGTCTATTTTCTTTCTGTGGATATTCTATGTAAGTGAGTTTGCATATTAAAAAAAAAAAAAAAAAAAAAAAAAAAATTACACCTGCTTTAGATGTAAGAATAATATTAAGCTGAATAACAATAATATCACAAGCTTTTATTATCTTAAGTTAATTAAAAAAAAAAAAGAAATCCCTCTTCATATTGAAAACCTGTAGTCAACTGCCCTTATCCTGAGGTGACTGTGATGGCACAGATCATCAAATTCCCCCTCTACTCTGCTCTTGCAAGACCCCATCTGGAGTACTGTGTCCAGATCTGGAGCCCCCAGTACAAGAAAGACAGGGAGCTATTGGATAGGGTCCAGAGGAGAGCCACAAAGATGATCAGGGGACTGGAGCACCTCCCCTATGAGGACAGGCTGAGGAAGCTGGGTTTGTTCAGCTTGGAGAAAAGAAGGCTGAGGGGTGACCTCATTGCAGCCTTTCAGTACCTAAAGGGAGCCTATAAACAGGAGGGGAATCAACTCTTTGAAAGAGTTGATACTGCAGGACAAGGGAAAATGGTTTTAAGTTGAGGGAGGGATGATTTAGGTTGGATGTCAGGGGGAAATTTTTTACAGGGAGAGTGGTGAGGTGCTGGAACAGGCTGCCCAGAGAGGTTGTGGATGCCCCGTCCCTGGAAGTGTTCAAGGCCAGACTGGATGGGGCCCTGGGCAGCCTGGTCTAGTATTAAATGGGGAAGTTGGTGGCCCTGCATGTGGCAGGGGAGTTGAAGATTCATGATCCTTGAGGTCCCTTCCAACCCTGGCCATTCTGTGATTCTGTGATCAAATGGAACACTGCTCTTTAAATGACTAAAAAAAGCCACAGTATGGATTTACCCCAGCATTTCTCTGCTCAGTATTCTAACATTAAAGTACTCCCTTATACTCCCATACACAAAAGTGAAAGCTCATATTTTGTCATTTTGTTCAGCACCTCATAAAGGACATTTTCCATTCTGAAAGAAAGTAGCCTCAATTCATGAGTTAAGTTAATCTTGCCTGAATGTATGTGAAGGACTTTGGTATGGAGATATTTTCACCCCCAAAAAATGCAGAAAATACCAATGCTTTGGCTGTCTTCCAGGCAAGGGTTTCACATATCTGTTGAAACTTGTCTATTACGTTTTATGTAGTGTACTTCATATTTCACTTTTGTTTGCTGGTAGCACAGCTTTCTGAGCTCATGAAAGTATAGATTTATCTCTGAAAATGTAAAATTACCTATTTTGAAGTTTCAGTCATGACAATCCTGGTCATAATGCCACAGTACAGAAAATCTGCTCTGTACTCCAAATTCTCCAAAGACAAATAATGTGTGCTCTATGTCACAGCAACTGCAACTGAACCTGTATTGACTACTAAATATCTAGAATTCAATGTAATTCTAAATTTCATTGAAACAATTCAGTTGTTTTTGGTGTAACTAATTACTCCACTAAAAATATTAACTATTCCTAGAGAAAGTAGAAATCTTAGAATAAAGTACATTTAAATGTACTTTATGAGCATGTAAAATAAGAACATTAAGTACTATTACATTATGTACTTTGTAAATTTTTTTCACTACTTCCCAGCAAAGACTATGTGACAAGTCTATTGCATTCTAGAAAATACCTAACTTTCTGTTGTAACCATATGCCCTAGGACCCTTGGAGTACATATCCTAGGCAGGTCAAGAAAGCAAGATCAGAAAACTGCTCCTAATATCTTTGTTGATTGACTTTTCTCATTGCAATCTCAGAAGTCGGGCTGACTGGCAATTTTCTGAAGAAACAGGGCTCTTGGAACATAATCAGCCCTAAACTGTTTTGTCCCAATTTGACAGAGACAATGAACTTCATCTAATATGCAGGAAGTGCAAAACAACGTAGTCCCTGGCTTCCTGCTAGATTTCTCAGCTAGGTCCTTGGGCTCTGCACATTCACTACATTTTTTCCGAGATAGTTAACCACCTGCTACAGTCGATGTCATTCATCTGGCCCAGACAACAGCAGGGTAGGAGGGCAGGGTCTGTGCAAACCAGGGAGCATCCTTACGCACAGTTCGCGTCTGCTTGCCTTGTGCTGGATTTGAAAAGAGCTTGTATGTGTGAGCAAAAGCTATGCCATACCTTTTGGCCCCTAGGCCAGAAGGCAGTCTCTAGGTTATTTGATTAGTACCCCTCTGTACATTGACCATGCCAAGGCAATTGCATACATAAGATCTGAGATACCTAGAGCTGCAGTAATATCAGTGTTAGCTAGATCTGTAGCTAGTGTTTGAATCATGCTGTTGGGCCAGAGCATGGTGTCCAGGAAAGGAACATGAATTGTAGCCTAGTAACATGGAGTCAAATACTCATTATTTGTAGAAAAATTCTCAATTTTCTACCACTCATGTAGCACATGAAAGTCTATGCAGTACAGAGAGTATAATTCTCTGCAGACACATCCTAAGGACCTTTAGCTCTTCTGACTTCTACAGTGCTGCAGTGTAAGGAGAGAATGTTTTTTTCTATAAATTTGCTGAAGCTTTCACATGAATAACAGATTTTAAATTCCAGGTAATACTCATTACTGAAAAACACCATTGTTTTACCCAAGTAAAGAAAATTACTGTCTCTTGAAATCAGAGATAATCTGTCTTTGCACATATGCTCAGTAAACATCAGCCAACTCTCACCACTTCTTTAACAGACGTTACTTTCAGCTCTGGTTGGACAGTTAGACAGCATATTTTCACACTGCTGATGTGTTTGGGGGAGACTATCAAATGTGTTCCTTAGCAGTATCATTCAGCTAAAATGCAGTACTATCGAGACAGCAGTTTTTCTGTTTCCTACTGCTTGAAAGTGATTGTCATAAAGCGATTCCTGTTTTCATAACCAGTAGAGCAGATTTTTTCCCAGCACACATCATTCTTTTAATGCTAGCCTGGAGCTCTGTTATCTTAACCTCCAGTCTCTCCCAAAATGTACAAATGAAATAATTAATTCTTAACATATACAAATAAAAAATGAAGCATTGGGACTTTGCCTCTGCTTTATTTTTATTTTTGGATGTCTGGGATTTTTATGAACAGATCAGTCACGTGGGATTAGTCAGAAGCTGAGGAAATAAAGGATCTGCAAAATCATAGGGGCATTTGTCTGCCAATAATGACTGTTGCCATAGATGAGAATTCAACATTGACACAACATAATTTATATTTCCTAATATGTAGACAAAGATCAAATAGTGACATCTGGAGTCTACCCTAGAGGTTCAAGTCAATAAAATATTAATAGCTGCCATTTCCAGCAAGGACAGTGTAATAAGAGCACAGCAGCACAATCTCTGACATTTTTGCACCTATTGTTCTTCCTAATCAGTTAACTGTTTCCTTTTTCACATGTTCTCCTCCTGAATATTAGGAAAACAAAATTGGGAGATAAAACTTCCTGCCTCCGACATAGGTAAATTGGTCAAAGATGTGCTCTGTTGGGAAGTGGCTACACAACAGGCAACAGCAGGATGGATCCCTTGGGGCTCCTCAACAAGCAGCTCCCACTAAAGCTGGAGGCAGGTGGCCTGAATGCTTACTGCTTGCTTATAATGAAAACCAGATGTAGAATTGAGGAGTATATTAACCACTCTCATCTTAAGTGCCCCCCATTTTACTAGAAGATTTAGGCTTTCCTTTGCAAGTGAATTCAGTGCATTCAGTCACAATGAGCAAAGAAAAAGCATGGTAGAGGACTGTCGAGCGTTGTTTCTGACAACACTGTTCTTCCCATTCCTCTCATTCAGTGAGTTAGTATTAATAGTCACTTATGCATAAGATGAAATAATGAGGTTTAATGAATCTCTAAAGATCAGTTACTTCATAAAAGCAAATGCCACACTTTTATCTGTTAAAGGCCTCTAAGTCCAACACCAGCAGCAGAGGGAATTTTTATTTTAAAGCAAATTGCACCCAGTTTCAGTAAATTATCATAGAATCATTACTCGACTTTTATCCAGTCAATGTTATGCTTCCCCAGTGAATTGGTTTATTGTCAGTATGTCTGCTTCAAAACATGTCTTTCCTGGAAAGCATTTCATCATTCAGCTTCTGCTGCTGGAGGCAGGCAACAGCTTGAAGCTAGCAGCTGCTCTTGAACAAGGCAGGTAGAGATGCAGGAAGGCTGCTGAATCCATAACAATAAGCACATCATGACATAATTACTGTAAATCTCCAGTGGTCTGTACACACAGAATGCCATATGGTTTGGGTAGAGGAAGTGTGTGTTAGTAAAACTATAGTATAAGCATAAGCATTTTCCACAGAAATGCTGATAGCTTGAAATTGATTTATTTTATCTAGAAAATTAGCATTGACATAACAGAGGACAGTGCTTGAATGGTCAGCGAGTTAGAATGGGGGATCTAATTAATATCCTGAAGGATAAGAGCGTGTAATAGGAGGGTTTGGGGGATTTTCCAGTTGCAATGAAACATAATCGAATAGATGGTACATTCATTTAACTTTTCTTTTATACAGTCTTCATTAACCACAGTGTGTAATAGCTGTTCTGTTTTCTAAATGTCTTCATCTGACTTTGAACAGGTTTATAGGATTTACTGCTTCTGCAGCTCACCTATACAGAATAGATTGCCCATATGAACAATACTCTGTGGTCTGTCAGGGAATAATAGACTACTTTCACCATCCCTGCTTTTAGGAAGTGATTTAGTTTCCAGAGATTCAGATACAAATAGGAGGAGACGGTTGGTATTTTTCTGTGCAAGTCTTGCATAGCTTGTGCTGCTAAATAGCCACTTGGCATTTGCTATATCAGCTGGTGGTGCTCAACTCATTTTCAGATGGCAGCCTCCTGATTTTCTATTAGACATTCCCAGGAATTTTGCTGTGGCTAGATACCAACATACAGAATGGATAAACCCAAATATATTTCAAAGAGTTTGCAGTGAACTCTTGCAAACATTTTCTGCTACACACTGCATGAGTTAATCTCATCTCTAAAAGCATTAATCTCCTAAATCTTTGTTTTGTGCTCTGCCTGAACCTGCATTTTAGGTTTCAGTGGCTTTGTATATTGCAAAGACGTTGCTAACATCACTGTCTGTCAAAATAAAACAATTTTTTCCTTTTTCTTTCTTCTCTGCTGCAATGATCAGAATATAACAGTGCTGAAAATTTTACAGCAATGTAAACTTCATAAACTAAACATATTATCATTTTCTAAAGCACCGCATCTTTCACAGCCTTCTGCACATTTACTCTGTCATAATTTGTGATGCTTTGACTGATTTCTTTGATGGAAAAAGGCCAGTGTCATTAAAATTATTAAACTTGTTTTATGTAAAATATAGGTAAGCAGTATTTATTGCTTTTTCACTATTTCGAAGCTTTGAAACAGTACTGCAGCCATAAGATTCACAGTGACTATGAAAGCCTAAAAATTACTTGAAATAATTGTCATCTAATCCTACCACTTTGAAAAATCAGAGATGAAGATCGCACCACAACACACTGTGTTCTCAGTCCAAAAATGTTCCTTCTGCAAAGCTGTTCAGCCTCCTTGAACTTATTATTCATTTTAGCGATGACAATCTAGAAGAATACAAGAGAAGGAACAAGTTTTTTGTTTTCTCTATGTGTAATTGTCCTTAAGTTGAAAAAAAAAAAAAAAAAAAAATCAACAAATTAGTTTACAAAGTCATATGAAGGTATTACTCTTTTACATCCTTACTGGTAGTTACCTCAGGTGGTAGTCGAGATGTAAAATCTCAACTTGCATATATACAAACATTAGTGTACTTTCAGTGTAACAAAATGAATCCCATCTACTTCCAAACAATGGACAGCCACATATGACAGCTACCATTAGTGGACTGAGCTAATGCCCAGTATCTGAGCATTGTTTAGTTCAGGGAGTTTAATCTTAAGACCATCTCTGAACTTTGCAGTGAACTTGGCAAAGGTGCCTTCGTGAACCTTAACACACTTAAAAGCAAGAGGTTGTATTTGACCATAGCTCTTTATAGAGCTCAGAGGGAATCTTGAAGAGAGAGTGAGAAGTGATTATAACATTAACTTCCTCGTGGATTGATTCTGTGGCACTTTTGTTATTTTTTTGCCACTGCACAGATTATTGAGAAGAGTCATAATTCTTTCTCTAAATTCAAGTGTTTGAACAAAACTTAATTGAAATTAAAAACAATTTTCCAAAGACTTTTTAGAAGTTTTATTCTGTCCCAAATAGACTGTTAGCCAGGAAACTACAAGTAGTGTTTGGAGCCTCTGAAAACATGCTAGGATCCAGAAAGATATAATTGCCACCTAAGACCTTTCAGCATCTAATAGACAGTAGGTTAATGTTTTGTTTCTTCTAAGTGCTGGCTTGGGAGCTAAACTGTTGTACCTTAACTGAGTCTTAACTCCTGTTTTGTACATATGAACACGGAGGTTAATTGAGACTGAAAAGTTAACTGTTTTTACGATTTTTAATATCAAAGAAAGGTATACAAGAATCATCATTGTGTTCCACTATCTATAACTCCCTTCAAAAATCCATTGCACTAAAAATTTTCAAAATAAATTTTATGAGTCTGCTTGATTATTTGTGAAAAAAAAATTCTACCAACTCTAGATTCTATCATTGTCCTATACACAACACTTACACAAATTGATGTTGAAATTCATAATCAAATGTTTTTCAAAATGTCTCAGAAATTGAAGTTTCACATGAAAATTATCCTGCAAAAGGTAAACTTCAGAGTGGTTAAACAATTCAACATTCCTCTGCATGACTAGTGTACTGAAATATGAAAGCTTTACATTAGCTTAGTTAGCATTTTCTTATTCTACTTTAAAAACTACTGCTGGTGTTGTTAGTTTCAGTTGTTACTGCATGATTGGTGATGCCATTTTTATTTGATTTTACTAGGTAGAACTGTTGACTCTTACTTTGATCACTTATCAAATGTCATTTAAGGTGAAATCAGAAAATAAGTAAATATCACATAGCAACAAATTGTAGAACTGCCACAATATAATACAGATTTTTACACGTTTAACATAGCTTGTTTACATTCACATTCTACTTATGTGAGATATCATCTATTAAATATTAGTAAGCTTTACATGAGTTGCCATAATGCAGTATGTCTGTTTCATTTTTTTGTACCCTTATTTATCATAAATGGCAACTGCAAAAATTGTGGTCTGTTAATGTAAACTTGGACATCATTCAGTTGACCTCCATGCACAAAGGAACTCTGGCCATGCTTTGTAATGTATAGGGCTTTTGTTTGCTCGCCTTCCTGACAAAAAATACTGTAAGGAAGCTACAGAGATAAACAGACTACCATGGGAATGTACCTGATAGTTCCAAGATTTGGAATGGTCATAGAGCTACATTATTTCAACTGCAGCTCCATAATAAAAAAAAACTGTGACTAAGCAAGTGATTGGAAGTGGAGAGGATGCATGCAGACAGATGGATTAAGACTGTAGAAATATATTTTCACTTGATTATAATATTAACAGGCTCCAGGTGATTTCCATTTTTTACAGCGTCACTCATCTCGACAAGTCCCAGCAGGCCTGGAAGTAGAGGAGATGCATCCTGCTTTTCATATGAATCTGTTTCCATTGTGAGCACTTAAGAGAGTTCTTCTGTTGAAAAGCAATTAGCTTCTACAGTCTAGGGTACCATTTAGAATATCCAGGCTCACGTGTTTCATCATAAAATTGACCTTTTAAATTTTTTATGTCTGAGATTCCCCGCTAAAAGACTAAGCATTAAAAAAATACAACCCTAGAGAAAATACTGAAGGCACATGTAGAATTTATTAAAGGATGTCTGGCCCTGAAGTGCTGCAGATAGCAACTCCATCTGAATATAATAAATATAAAGTATGCAGTATTGTGTGCTTAATTTTTAAATAATTGGTGTCATTATGTAGCTTAATGATACCGATTACATAAAAAGCAGAGGAAAGCAATATGTGCTACATTTACAGACTCACATTTTTCCTGTAGTAATTGCTTTTCCAAATGTTGTCTGTTTGTTGATATCTTGAATACCTGTATACTAATTATCCTAATGTTTCAGAGTTTGTTTTGCTTTTTAGTAAATTTTCTACCTTAGGAGTATACGAGTATACTTTTTGGTAAAATTTTTAATTTTGATGTAAAAAATTTCAAAATCTTACATTCAGCATAGGCAAAGAAATACCTCTTTTGCCCAAACAACGTGAGTAAAAATACTGTCAGCAGCACTGACATCTTCCTTCCATCTCTGGGAACTATCAAATGGAGACATTAGAGAATTTCAATAGTGCAAGAGTATTTGGGGTTTGAAGTACAAATAAATGTTAAGCATTTGAGATTTTTCACAGAAGCTGACAATCTTAGACCAGTCCCTCAGTACTTTTGTTCTAAAATTTTGTAGCGTGTTTCACTTATAATTCCTACTCCTCAGACAGAAAATGGACGTGACAACATCCTTCATTCCACTTGGAAGTTGTTTGAGATCAACTATGACTTGATGTGGACATCCAGTCATGATCTAGTGTTTAATATCCTTACAAAATGTTCCTTTGTTGTAGCACATTAAAGACATTTTTTTTTATATTTGTTGAATCATCTTCAAGCCTTCTGTTCTTCCTTAAAGCTTTTCATACTTTTGAATTTATGGAAATCACTCTGCCTCTGAACACCTTTAACTTCTTCCTAATTCTGTGACTCCCAGTTCATTTTCCAATAATTCCTACCAATCAGCAACTTTTCTTTGTTCTAAAATCCTTTTTGAAACTCTTTGTTGTCTTCTTCTCATGACAAATCCTTTTTCTCAGCATTTTCCCTATGTAATCTTTGCTGCATATATATCTCATATTATTTAGATACTAAGTCCTTTTACACAAAGGATGCCACTTTATCTGTTTATAAAATGGTACAAAATTATTGCCTTCTGTAAAGCAATAGTGAGGGCATTATATTTGTCAGATAAATGAATTTAAAGGAATGTTTCAAATGATTAATGAATCTGCTATATCAACTAGCAGACCTGCTAGTTATTTTCGAGATACTGAAAAATATAACAACAACCATAGCTTGCTTAGTGTTCTGGCAAAGTTTTGCTATTCTTGCAATGGCAAGAAGTCTCTGAAAATTACTTTGCTATTAATTTCTTTCCTTCACAATGCATCCTTTGGAAGAAGTGTTCCAGATTTTGCTTTTTAATAAAATATTTAAGCTTAAACTCCCCCAAGCCATTCAGTGAGGAGAAGCATGGGCAAATATGGAGAAGTGAAGTAACCAGGAGAAGAAAGCATTGTACTTAGCAAAGTAATTTTCCTCTAAGTATGGTAGATTGCAGCTCCCTGAAGCAGAGTCCTTGATTTCAGAAAAACAATTTCTGGCAGATTGCAGAGGTTATTCCCCTTTGGTTTTCCAGCATCAGACAGGAGATGGGAATGGAGGACCCTCTCGTGGGGGCCTGATAACTCCACAGAAAAACATATGGGACCTGACAGGTTATTTCCAAGAGATGGAGTCTCTGAAGCAGGAAGCGAGGATGCCTGAATGACTATGGGAAAAGCTCCTTTTAAACTGTGAGAATCAAGGACTCTTTTGACAGGATGCAACATCCTTTCACAGGCTACCAACCGTCCTGTTTCTTATGTGACAGTCTTATCAGTCAAAGGTTTTATTAGGAGTTGTGAAATATTTGGCTAGAAAAACCTGTATGCTACAAGCTGTCTTTACTTGTTTTTGACAAGAACAATTTGTTTTAATTTTTTAATTCATGCTCCTACCTTAATCTCCAGCCTCTGTTGTGTAAAAGGCCCACCTCTAAAATCATATCATCTCCTTCACCTGTGTTGTCATTTAAGTTTCTTATAAATACTATAAAACTAAAAAGAAATTGTGTTCCAAAAATACTTAAAATTTAAACAGTTCAAGTCTGCTCATGACAGCCTCTGAAATTCTAATCTCGTGTCTTGAGAACATAATTGAGTGCTTGCAGAAGCCACATGTTGTGTCTGTCAGAAAAGGGCTGTTCCAGAGGAGTCAGCTCTGTGCTTCATAGGAATACAAGCAGGTACTTTTCTTCGCTACCTACAGGAAAGCGTACAAGCTTTCAGCGATTCATGAGAATAAGGTTTTTGTTTTTTGCAGAAAACAAAGAAAGCTAGATGAAAAGTGGTAATACATAGGTCCTGGTCTAGTCTTCTGAATAAAAGTGCTAAACTACCCAGAGAGGCAGTGGAGTCTTCTTTTCTGAAGATATTCAAAACCCACCTGTGCGTTCTCCTCTGCAACCATCGTAGGGAACCTGATTTAGCAGGAGATTGGTCTAGATGATATCCAGAGGTCCTTTCCAACCCCTATGATTCCATTTGTAGCTTTTGGAGAAAGATAGATTCCTTCTTATCTCCAGAGGGCTGTTCAGTTCTTAGATATTCATTCTGCTTAAAGCAGAGCCGTACACAAAATGCACATAAGTGTTTGGGCCATGGTTTGTGTGCAAGACAACATATGATCTCTTGTCAACATTCAAGAAAGGACCTATCAGGTGAGATTGAGAAAAGATCACATATACAAGGAAGGTGTGAGTGAAAATCCACATCAGAATCAGTGCTCATTTCAAACAGCTGTCTTGGATCAGGTGCTTCCTATTATTGGATGCAAGGAGGATGGCAATAAAAACTTGAGGGTTTTTTTTTTTTTTTTATTGAGGGTATAGGAATCTGAATACAAGCTGAGCCCAAATGGACATTTACAGCAGAAGAATAAGAACTGTGTATGCATGCTATGACTGCAGTTTAAGTCATTTTAAGTCACTTGCTGTCTCCCAGTCCTGGGCTGTGGCAGAATCTGATGTGACTCCAGTGAATCAGTGCTGATACAGATGCCTACAAGAGCTCATCTGTTGGTATAGCATTTGCAGTTCAATACTTCTTATTCTCACTGACTGTTAGGGTATTTTTGGAAAGTAACATTATCATTGTACCTTGCACAGCTGTTCCTGGGGATCCAGTCTCCACCTTGGTCTTTGACCCACACAAAAGAAGAAGACATTATTACAGCAAGACCTAATTATATGTTGTGCAGGTTGGCAATATATTCTTAAGTAGCTTTCCATTTTCCAAGAAATGCATCTGAAAACACGGTTAATACAGTTACCTCTTGTTGAAATATTAGGAGCAGATTTCTAACATAATATGCCAATAGATATATGTATGTAAATAAATCTCTGATATGCAGGAAAATAGATCTGGTATAATATAAACAGTATGTAAACCTGGATTTTTGATGCACACTAATGTAATTTTAGCTGTGCTCCGGTTCGTGTAACAAAGACATATATGAATATTTTCATTGAGTTTTAATTAATAGAGTCCTTTCCTGTTCTTCTTTACACTTCTATTATCAATTTCTTTTAATACACTTCATTCATCATTTTTAAAAATTAGACCAATTTAGTAACATAATTTGAATCCATAATTGAATTTGCCAGCTACTCTCAGACCATACAAGTTAATGAAATGGCATAGTTTTAAACACATTTTCAGTGCTTGGGAAAAACTATATTGGTGAACAATCAGTTCATTTAAAATGGGAAACTCTTAAATCTTTTTCTCAGCCAGCTTCTGTACTGATTAAACTTTCTCTCCTCACAAATAATAGAGTAGGCTTTTTCAATTCTCTTATAAAAACTGATGACAGAAGGCCACACGGAAAACGAATAAAATATAATTCCAGTTAAAAATGGGAAATGACAAATAAATGACATATGCAAAGTGAAGTGGAAGAGAAATGTCTAATTGAGCAGTATACCACATGTAAAATGCCCTCCTAGATAAGAGACAAGAAAGAAAAACCCCAGCATCAGCTCAGTGGAAACACCAAAACTTCTCATTTTTGCCAGAGTGCCATGGACTAACTGGGGACATTTGACCTGATTTAGCATTTGACAAGTCAGCATCTCGGTTTAAGTGTTCTGTCACACAGTCAATCCTTTTTTTTCCCCCACTCCCTCTCATTAAAACTAAGAAAGCCACTCAAAGAAGGCTATCAGAAAGTAACTCAAGTAAATTAGGCTGAATCAACACTTCTTCTATCAGAGTGAGTCAATATATCAGAAAGCTGACTTGTTTTAAGCCCTGGTATGTTTGAATTGTTGCTTGTGTCAGATTTCGATGGATTTGTGTCAGACATTATTTCAGAAGTCTGGCAAACAATATATATGTATATGTAACGTTTGTGAGGATATGTGTGTGTCTGGAATAGAAGTAAAGAAATCGTTGCTTCATCATGGAAATATAAACGGAAAACAGCCTTGAAAATGCAATGCTATTATGAATGTCTCTAGAAACAGCTTTTTCCTACCCCTGGCAGTATAACTTTACCAGCAAAGCCATGAGTGTTCACGCAGTTACATTTTCAAAATCAAAATCTGTTCATGAAACTGGCACAAGCTATAGCAGCAGAAAATTGATTTTATCAATCTACCTTGCACCTCTGTTAGAAGTCTTTGCTTGTGCAACTGTATTGATTTTCAGTGCAGAAATGTGCTTCCATTTTAATAATATTCCTCTTTTCCTTATTTTGTTGGCATGTGGTCAAAAACATTGAGCAAACGAACCAATAAAAGTAACATTTTTTTCCCTTCCTCTCAATAGAAGTATTGCTTGTTGAGAGTAAAATATATAACTCTAAGCAACACCAGAAGTCCTGCAATGCAATTTTGTGGCTACATGGTGTAATTATGAATAACTCTCTTAACATCTTTGTTAGCACTCACCTTTCCTGTGCAGCCCATAAAACCAATCCAGCTAATGATATGTAGGCTGTGTAGCTCTACTGTTTGTGGCTGCACACAGTTTAGCAGCATTCCTGTACTTTTCCCAGTGTACCTGTCCCTGCTTCCACTGCCTGTTCATGTCCTTCCTTCTCTCCAGTTTTGCCACTAGGTCCAGGCTCAGCTATGCCATCTCTTGCCTCTTTTCCTGGCTTCCTACATCTGGGGATGGAGAGCTCTTGTGCACTAAAGAAAGCTTCCTTAAAGATCTGCCAGCTCTGCTCCTCCCCCTTGTCTTCAAGGACAGTTATCCAGTAGGTCTTGTTGACTAACTCTCTGAAGAGCTGGATGTTGGCTTTCCTAAAATTTAGCATCTTGATTGCTATTGTTTGTCTGTTCCAAATCCCTCAAGAGTGTGAACTCCACCACTATGATCACTGCAGCCCAGACAGCTTCCAATTGTGTTGTCATTATCAGTTCACTAGCTCTGTTGAGTAACAAATCCAGTATTGTATTCCTCCCTGGTGGGGCTCTCTGAGTCTCCTGACTCAAGAATTTATCCTCAATACATTCCAAAAGCCTCCTGAATTGTCTACAGCTTGCCATGCTACTTTTCCAGCAGTTGTCAGGGTGGTTGAATTCTCCCAGCAGGATGAAAGCCTGCAATCACGATGCCTCCTGGAAGAATGCTTGAAGCTGGAGGAAGAAGGCTTCTACAATAGGTTCCATTTGATTAGGCAGCTTGTAGTAGACACCAATCACAAGGCTCCTTTTGTTACCTCAGTCTCTAATTCTCACTCATATGTTTTTTTACTTGCTTGTGGCCTTTCTTCTGGGACAGCTCTTCACATCCTATTCCTTTCTTGATGTAGAGGGCAATGCCTCCTCCTCTCCTTCCTGGCCTGTCCCTTCTGAACAGCTTGTAGCCATTGATATCCACACTACTGTTGTAGGAATCATCCCACCAGGTTTCAGAGACTGAAATGATGTCATGGTTTTCCAGTAGCACAGTGGCTTCCAGCTTCTTCTGTTTGTTTCCTAAGCTGTATGTGTTGGTATAGAGGCAATTCCAATGAAGAGCCAGCCTTGTCACCTTCTTGGAGAGTAACTCCTTAATTCCTTTGAAGTAGTTCCCTTGAGTTTCTCTGTTGCGCTCTCCTACTGCCTCATGATCCTTGGCTCGTTGTAAGATTTTAAGTGTGCTGCAGTGTTGCCAGCACATCTTAGTGCAGAAGATCGAAGGCTCCTACTAGCACCCTGTTATTCTAAACTGTGTCATTCCACATCTTATCATTAGGAGGCTGTCTATTAGCCCTCTCTCCCTTCAAAACTGATTTAAAGCTCTACAATGAGTTCTCCTGGGTCTTCCACAAGGACCCTGTTCACCCTTTGAGAGAAGTGGAAATCAGCTGGTGATTGCAAGACTTGCAAGAAATGCAGCCAATTATGTTGTCAAAATACCTAAAGTTTTGGCAGTGGTACTAGCCACAGAGCCAAGCGTTTCTAGATTGGGCCCTTCTGTTATTTCAGTGTCTTTACCCTCAACAGGAAGCAGAGAAGAGAAGCTGACGTTTTTTATTTATGTGAGAAAGCATTCATCTTTCATCAGCTTTGGAGCTGTACATTACCCACCTCTCTGAACATGAATGTCTTTCAGGTCTTTGATACACTTCTAATACTGGGATGCAACAACAGCAATTGCATTGCTAAACAAGTGCTGGCCAAGCCTCCCTCCATGGTGTAAGCAGTTACATTCATCAACTACCTCACCTAGTTCAGCACTGCCATGAAATCAGGAATGATGTGGCTGTTTTTTCAGGAGAAAACAAAATTAGTGGAGCATCACTGCAAACTGGTTCATCACCACTTTTTGACACTTAACTAATTTGAAAATGCCCCAGAATAGTACCAAATCACTGTCCATTTAATTTGAACGTAGCTGTATATTTTTATCCTAAATACAGTATACAGTATTAGACTTAAGGAAGAATACCTTGATCTTTTGTTCCTCTTTCATTCCATTAAATAATTAAAATGGGGGGGGGAGGGGGGGTATGCATTGAAATTCACTTTTGTTATTTAGCAGCTGTTTTAATGTCTTTCATAATAACTGGTGTTCCTATTGTTTGTGTGTAGCCCGCAACAGAAGGAGGCAGACTAGTAAATGATTTATTTTCCTAGCATATTTTCAGCTGTAGCATAGAATTTTCAGCAAAGATCCTAGAAATATTATACTAATTTTAGTTTTAAATAGAAAGATGAAAAAGGTCTAAGAACATCAGTCGTGATAAAAAAAGACAATTTAATTCTCTGTGGGTATCAAAGTAAGTGAAATGGTACTTAGAGTTTCAATTAGCAACATTTGGCTAAAGGCCAAAGAAAAATTAACAAAAGTCTAGAATATACTTCTCAGACTGATTCTTTTCCTGATAGAACTGTACTTCTAAGAAGGAGTCCTACCAGACGCTAAGTTCCAAAAGCCAGGGTAATTTCCAAAGTTGAGTTTGAAGATTTATTGCATTTTCACCCTTCTCTTCTGATTCCCAGACACTATCTGCTTTCAGCAATTAATACAAATGTTAAGGGTTTTGATTTGCTTTGCTGCAGCATGTGAACTCAATTTGTTTTAGTTTGTAGCTTTGAAATAGCATAAGTCTTTTGTGCCAGACTTTCACATTGCACTGGTACCACTTACTGAGCTATAGGCTCACACCATCAATAAGCTGTCCAGACTGCATCTCTTCTGTTTTAGTCTCAGTGCAGCCACTTTCAGTAATGGCAAGGCTGTGAGCTAGACAGACAACTGTTATAACTGGGTTGGAAATTGTCTTCTGAATAACAAACAGTTTTACATGGGATAGGATGGAAGCAGAATTACCCATAGCTAAGGTAACACTAGGACTCTGAGGATGAGAGCTTCATTCATTTTTTGTTATGCAGATTGGTTTTCTTAGCAGAACTCATGTTGCACATCTCGGGCTGTTCTTACTTACATTTGGCCACATCCTCGCTTACAGACCAGCAAATGTACCCAAACAAACCAGTTTTATGACTATCAACTCCAACCAAATTTCCGCTTGGAAATAACTAATATCAGACTGTGGATGGAAAAGCTATCAACATTATATCTGTGTGGGTATTAGTAAATTCCATAGAGGCACATTTCAAATGTGTTCCCTTCTCAAAATGCTGCTGCTATTCTGTTTTCCTCTGGAGAATGAAAAGATGAAAAAGGCAAGAACAAAGAAAGTCGAGAGTAAAAGAATTATTAAAATATAGTATTTATGTGATCACACTTGAAGAAAGTTAGACATTCTTGAAAATTAAATAAAGATATTCATTTCTACCATTAACAAATACAGGGATGATTGTAGGAAAGACATCTGAAAATACAAACTTTAAAAAAGGCAATAACTCAAATACCATGGAGAGTCATAAAAGATATAGATTATGCTCACATGTAATCTTCTCTTAGATTTGCTCACACTAGACATTGAGTTACAACCTTTTATTAGGACCACTCTTAGTGCCATTTCTGACCACCCAAGAGTTAATGGTTGAACTGATAAAGTTAATGG
Organism: Phasianus colchicus; assembly: GCF_987193195.1. Taxonomy (NCBI): domain Eukaryota; kingdom Metazoa; phylum Chordata; class Aves; order Galliformes; family Phasianidae; genus Phasianus; species Phasianus colchicus. The sequence continues at coordinate 60,051,790 of NC_143437.1, read as the reverse complement.
TAAAGATAATTGTGCTCATCACAGCTAAATTGTTGTTTACAAGATTTGCCTCCATAGTAAGAGTTTGTGAGGCTTTATTAACCACTCCTTTTTAAAGCTCTTCTACTTAGAAAATATTCAACCTGGTTTGCTTTCTCAATAAAAGAACACTCAGACAGTCATAAGCATGTCATTGCAAATATGAGTGTAAGGTGAAAGGCCAGAAAACTGGTCTTGTCCACTGAACCAGATCTGAAATATGAGTTACAGAATAAATAGCAGTCTCGCAAACAGCAACACCAAACAGCTAAATGAAATCTCTGTAGAAGTAATGCAAATTTGTATTTTAAGGACTACAAGATAGACCTCAATTCCTGCTTAAATGGCCACTATAACCAGCTTGATGAGATCTTTTGAGAAGAAACTCAGACTCTTGGCTCTGCACAAATTTCACAATATCTACACTGCTAGAAAGATAGGTCTTAACTTCCAAAGAAGTGTGAGTAGGAGCCCTGCTGTGGAAATTTTTTATCAGTTTGGAGCTAACATTTATAACAGCAGTAAAGCAAGTGTTGGAGCTTAATAGTATGATGCATTCTCAGTTACTGTTATGTACACATATCAGCCAAGATAGCCTCCTCCATCAGCCGGTTTCATCCAATCTAGGTTAGCAGTCAAGAGACAATGATGTGTCATCTTGTCACTGTTAAAAATAATTCTGTGAAACTTAGAATATCACACTGTTTGTCAAGTATACTTAATTGAGTTAAAGTAGCTCAGCCACTGATCAAATCCCTGTGGTATCATAGTGGCATAATAGGCAACAGCACATGACAGTACAAATTACAGAGAGTCTTAAATGATAGGTAAATAATTTGAATTACAAGAATGTGAATTCATCAGGGGATTCTGGGAGTGCTATAATAGACCATAAATGCAAAGCTCCAATAGTATCTTGGTAAATAGTATTTACTTGCATTCTTGATCTTGTTCACCATTCCTTTTTTGTTCTGATGAGATATACACAAAATTACAAGTTTCAAATGAGCCAATTTGCTTTTTCTTTTAAAATCTGAATTCACCGGTGTGATTTCTGTGTGATGCTACTTTCAATTTGCCAGAGGTATTTTAATGCATGTCATTTCTGTTTTTCCTGTTTAATGAGACATGTACCACATGGTGGCAAAGTATGAGCTGGCAATGTTTTTAAGGTTTTATACAGCTTTTAAAAGAATTCCTGCTCTGATTTTTCTCCCTTGCTTTTCTCTTGCCACTGTTGATTAATTATCCACAGAGCGAACTAGAATATTATGACTTGTCACATTCAGTAGTATAGGGGGTTCTTCCTGGATTGCACCTACTCTGAGAGGCATCTGCAAGACCAGAAAACAGCTGCCATCCTTGTGAGTTATTGTTTTTCTGCAAGTTAGGAAGGCAAATCAAAGAATCCTAAGAAAAAAAGAAATCCTATGACTGCAAAGGACACTGGGCACACAGCTAGTAGGAGGATTGGTATAGATTGTTGTTACCTGCATATCCAACTGCATGACTTGCAACTAATGGATAGCACTATATTTAAAACAACAAAGTCTATAGAGACTATAGAGACTCTTTTCACTGTGCCAATAAACCAGGACTATTGGCAAAGAAGGGTGGAGAAACTGCTTTTTGCACCCTAGATAAAAAATGATTATCTAAACCTGGGAAATGTAGTCTCAGAACGTTAGACTTTTTTAGGAGGACTGTATTTTGGATTACAGATAAATAATATGGTAAATTATTTTCAAAGTCTGCTCTCATTTCAAAGAAAGAAATGGTTGCTAACAGGCTCTGTAAATATAACAACTTTCAGTAATGTTAAAGACAAATATGGTTATATTCCTGTTCCAGTTGCTAGTAAAGCACTGTTAGTTGATTGCATTTCACTCACAATACAAAAAAGTTACAGGGAAACTTTTATGTCTCCTTATAGGATTTCAACCTTCCAACACAGTAAACAACTAAATTATCTGGACATTCTTTAAGAGCTATCTCCTGAAGGTTCTTCAATTCCTCCTCATCTCAAAAAAAAAAAAAAAAAAAAAAAAAAAAAAGAGAGAGAAATTTTACTTACAATTACTCTTAGCTTTCTATGTAGAAAGCTGAAATCTTAGAGTCATAGAATCACGAGGTTGGAAACGACCTTCAAAATCATCTAGTCCAACCATCCTCCCATTACCATTCTACCACAAGCACTAAACCATATCTTGTAGCTCTTCATCCAGACACCTCTTGAACACTGCCAGGGACGGCGACTCCACCACCTCCCTGGGCAGGCCAATCCAGTGCCTGACCACTCTCTGAGAGAAAAAGTTCTTCCTTATGTCTAACCTAAACCTCCTCTGATACAATTTGTGGCCATTTCCTCAGGTCCTGGTTGTTGCCTGGAAGAAGAGGCCAAACCCCTCCTCATCACAACCTCCCTTCAGGAAGTTGTAGAGTGCAATGAGGTCTCCTCTGAGCCTCCTCTTCTCCAGACTAAACAATCCCAGTTCCCCCAGCTGCTCCTCATAAGACTTGTGCTCCAGACCCCTCGCCAGTTTTGTTGCCCTTCTCTGGGCATGTTCCAGGGCCTCAATGTCTTTGTTGTATTGAGGAACCTAAAACTGAACACAGTACTCAAGGTGCAGCCTCACCAGTGCTGAGTACAGGGGGACGATTACCACCCTGCTCCTGCTGGCCACGCTATTTTTAATGCAGGCCAGGATGCCATTGGCCCTCTTGGCCACTTGGGCCCACTGCTGGCTCATGTTCAATTTTTCTTATATAAGAAAAAAATTTTGGAAACACATGAACATAAAATATTGCATTTTCCTTTACTTCTGTAGCTGGGCTAGGGTTGAAGAAGTAATTCTTTTGATCTTTGAGCAAAGTATCCTACTGGAACAGCTGTATTTTTCATTTTCTAGACTATAAGACAGAATCAGCATGTACTTCAATTGCACATATTCCCAGATAATTGGCCTCTAACATAAGTCACAAAAAAATTGGAAGTAAATAAGTGACATGAAGCCATGAGAATTTTTCTACTCAAGTTTTCCTTGAGTATGCTTAGAGAATTCTCTTCTGATGATTGAAAAACACAAGGAATATTTACCTGGTCCCACATCTAGTTTCATGGCATAGTTTGGACTGTATGTAGTTTCTGAAGATTTTTTCTGAGATGAATAGTTCATTTACAATAAAAGTCCAACAGTTTTGTGAGACACTATTAATTATTCCTGTCATTTTGAATTTGCGTTTGGTTTTCATTAATTCATAAATAACATCACCTGCAAACTGAAAAATAATTGCATTCAAGTTTGATTGGCATCACTGACTATGTCATAGTCCTTTTGCTTTCAGATACGGTGCTTGTCACAGCTCAAAGTATTTATTTTCTCACTTTTTCTAGTAGGCTGTTAGTTGTAGTGCCTACCACAACTTTTCGTTTACAGGTTGCTAATACAACACTGAGAAAAATCACTGCCAGATTTCTTTCCTCTTTTTTCAGTGTGTTAGAAAGTCTCAAAGGTAAATGAATATGAATCACACTGATAAATTATTATTTTTAGCACTCCATGCAAAAGGTCTAAAGATGCTCACAGCCCTTTCTCAGTAGAACTTTAGAGTGGAAATTTCAGTCTGTGGTAACAGATCTGATAATTAGCTGTTGAAACAAAGACGCAAATCATGTAATCATATCAACACTTACACTAGTGAGAGTTGTTTTATAAGGGTGGAAATTAGGTAAAGACATTCCATATAGCAGGGACAGAAAAGCATAGAATGTCTTCCTAAAATCTTATGTTCACAGTGATACTTAATCTTAATTCATCACTATAGAGAAAACTGTAGAATATCAGTACCTGTTACACATCTTAACATTTTCAGCTCCTCCATTATGAATTTGTGTCTTTATACTCCGTTTTTCAACATTTTCATCTTTATCTGTTTATCAGGCATTAAGTGAAAACAGTAAAAGGTCATAGTCACTGGGTAACTATTGATGTAATTGAAAAAAAAAAAAAAAGGACTATTTGAAAGATAAAATATTAGAAAAAGATATATATGATTGGAAATTGAAAAAAAAAATGAGGGGGTGAAAAAGCCCTAAGATCTTCATATCACTCTGATATGAAATTGCATGAAGGAAGAACAGTATTGCTGTTTGCAGACAAATTATGTCTGCCTGGATAAGAAATGTCAGTTGCAAATTCAAACTACAACTGTGCTGAAAAACAGTTTTATATGAACTCTTTTATTAGACCTTGAATAGTAATTTTGCCAAATCCAACATAAGTATACAGATATTGCCTTATTTTCAGATACATTAATAATCACTGGTATTTGGAAGTAGCTGCAGTGTGCTGTAGAACTTTCAATAAAACAAAGTCAGGGATTTGTCCCGAGATTCTCATAGTCTACAGAAAGAATTTAAGAGAATAGCTCAAGATTAAGCTTGACGCAGCACATTCAGCACTGCATGAATTTTCAAAGCCAAGAGAAAGGAAAGGAAAAGATTTTGTTTTGTTAATAATTTTATTTATTGGTAAAATCAAAGGACTGACTTTGAAAAATAATATAAAATATTCTTAGAAAATAATTAACTGAAATGGATTCATTGGGCTTCACACACATTTCCCAATGGTTTTAATCAGTTTGAATCCCTATTCTTCAACAAAGAAACCATAAGAATGAAAATGTTGCTATGCTCTACTAATCTTTCTAACGTAGTTAGCAATTTTTGCTGTTTTTACTGGAACAATGACACCATCCATTGATGAAAGCTCATTTTAGCACTAAAATACCTGAAACCATTACACAGAAATAATAAACATAACATAAAGCTAAATTGTCACTGATCTTTCTGCTAGGTTTACAGAAGTGACATTGGAGCACAGTCATAGAGACACTCAGATGGACAGTCAGTCTTTTCCTGTGCCTTTAATCTTAGAGCAGCTTATAAACGTGATTCATTCAAAGCATAGATTGTAGTGTTTTCTATTAAGCTTCCAAAAGGTATTACATCCAGAATGTAAAATGCCTGTAGAGACATTGTAGAAAAGGTTCTGGTATGATTCAGCGTGTAGGTTTGATGCCCTTAGCTAGACAGTATGATTAACTATTTCCTGCCTTTGCTCAACTAATATCTAACCCTATGAGTGCCCAGAGCCTGCGTGCTTCTGAGCTTATTCCAGCAGACTTCCATTACCAAGTAATAATTTCATTTTGCTGAGAAGTATCAGTTTTGCTGCCATTGAGCGATTTGATATCTGTATTTAGACTCTATACCTCAAGCCTCTGATTTTACAGTTCTTGTGATTTTACAGTTAACTGCAGCTGATACCTGACTGTGAAACATGGTTTTCACCATCTAATGACCCCATAGTGCCTATTCTATGCTTTCTGAGAGCTATATTGCTGAGGAGTAAATGTACGGGATGAAAACTGACACTGCAAAGAAAGAATGTTGGTGTGCTTTTTTCTGACTTCACAATTCCAGTGCTTAGTAAAGGTGAATGCAAGAAGACTGCAGTGAGCATGAAGGTAGCTATGTCTGAACCATACGTTGTGAGCCTGAACCCAACTAGAGTCCAGGATTGCACCCAGTGCCCATCACAGCAGTTTTCTTCAGACCAGGACTAGAACACAGGCCTGGGGAGGCCTCCTCTGTCCCACTTGCTTAGAAAATTAATGTTTTATAAGTGAGCACTGGAAAGGTTAGTGAATAAACTTTTCAGACTTGTTTAATTATTGTTGTAGTTCTTATGTTTAAATTGCAGTGAGAAAGATATAAGAGGGCTGCTCTGGAAGTAATGTGTCCTATTTTATTGTGTTGACTCAAAACATCAGAGAGAGATATTGGTGGTATGGCAGTAGAGATTGAACCTTCCCATCAATATCATTACGTTTGTTGCCATACAGGGTCAATCTGACAAAATGACGTCTGACATGGAAGTGCATAAAAAACAAAGACATGGAATTTAAATCCTCCACATGGAAAAAAAAAATGGCACCCGTTGACATTCATCAACACTTGCTGACTGCTGATGGAGAGCATGCAGTGGATGTGATCACAGTCAGATAGTGGGTAGTGCATTTCAGCAATGCTGACAACAGTGAATCACTTTCAGTGGTGCATATTTTTACAAGCATAGCATGAAGGCTCTTGTTCATAGCTGGTGAAAATGAAGAGCTAATGGTGGTGACCTTGTCAAAGAATAATGTTTTGTAGCTGATAATTTGCTCTATCAAAGAGTGCTACTGTGATCTTTGTATCTTTGTACTGTAGTTTCCTTGAAAATAAATAGGAAGCATTAATTTTAAAGCAGTCTATATAGAAGAAGCACAGTGCTTCTTTGCTAAATACAGAAGCAAGGAGTAGATAAAGTAGGGCAAACAAATTATCATCAGGAGAGGTTTTTAAGACTTTCCAACTCCAAGTGTTCTTTGAAAATGGATGACAAGTTTGAGAGGTGGACCAGATCCAGGAAGCAATTCTGCATATATATGCACACCTGACAACAAAGAAGGAAATATATGTGTTCATCAGAGCAAAAATATTACATAACTCATGAGAAGCGTTTAGCACAGTGATAACCTGCCTTTTTCTTAGGGTTGGCCCCATACTCCCACTACTACTACACTAGGAACTTTCTCCTGGCTCCTACAGGTGGCTTTCATATACACACACCACTCTAGGACTCAGAGTATTATATCTAAGTCAGTCAGCACTGGGAGCTGGGAAGTAGTGGAGTGAAGACACATGGAGAATAATCATAGTAAGCCTGTTTCTGTCCAGCTTCTGTCTCCCATAACTCACCTTTACTGAGGAGCCAGGAGATGGGGGGTCAATAGAGACCACAATCAAGACAGACTCTGTATTGTGCCCATACTCATTCTTTGAATACAGTGTTATGTGAGTTGAAGATATAGAAGCAGCACTACAGGAAAAGGGAAAATCAAGCCAATAGATGAAAATGAATGAAGCGTAATTCAATTTGCAGCACTGCCCCTAACTTCCCATAATCCTCTTTAGCCCCAGTGCTGCCTTGCATTAAATGAAACAAAAAGAAAAGTATTTTCAGTCACACAAGGAACAGAGCTGCTACTACAATCCCCCTCCACTCTTTCCTTCCTTCTTGTCAGTCTCCAAAAGTTAATGCACCTGGTATAGGAGAAAATAATGCTTTTCTGCTGAAGACAACATGTACTGAGGAACAGAAATTTTAGAACTACTAAGGGAAAAGAAAACAAGTATCTGTACTGAAACCAATACAAGAAGAGTTGTGAAAGGACTGTGTTGTCATTCAGCAGGCTCTGCGTGAGGGAGTTTACCTGTCGTCACAAGGAGAAGGAATTTCTACTGGATATTAAAAGAGGAGCTGTAACTCCCACAGATGCAATTGCACTGAATTAGTCTAGAGCAAAGCCAACACAGTCTATGCAAAGCCCAGGGCCTCTCTCTTGTTGTATGCCATCCTGGCGACCCCTAAGGCATCATCAGCTAACAGGGAGCAAAGCACAATGTCACCTGTTTCTTCCCTCCCCAAGATTAATAAACTCACAGTCAAATAGAAGACCTGTGAGGAACAACTGAAAGGTCATATTGTTCCCTAAATTAGACCTTGCTGTGTTGGGGTTTATTTCTGAAGGAAAAAAATTCCTCTTCCTCAGTATTCAGAATGAAGAGCTTGAAAGGATGGGAAAAAGTCGACAGTGAATATATGGAACATGCAACACATGCTAAAGAAAGGAGACCATGGTGTCAGAGTGTAGCTAGAAAGAGAAATGGGATTTTGACAATTAGATTGAGACCACCATATGCTATTACAAACGTCACACCCTTCTTCACTGGTATTCACACATCACACAAAAATTGTAACATACTGCATTTATTTTAAAGCACTGCTGCAGTTTAACACTGATTCCAATTCCACTGGAGCAATGTTAAGTAATAAAGTGTTGATTTTTAATGTACTACATGGAAAATATGTCCAATGGATTTATGTATATAGTTCCTTTGTACTGCTTTAAACATTTTCTCCCTAAGGGCTCTTATTCACTAACCTGTTTGTTTTTGTCAGCACAGACAGGGTTCAAAAAACCCCAACACTGCTAGCATGTTTATCAAGTAGGGTGACCAGGTGTTCAGAAACACTAGCAAAGACTGAGGTTAAATATCTCCCTTAGGGGTTTCTCTTCTTAAGATATTTCATGACTACACGTTATTTTAAAGAGTATTGAACTGAACTGTCTTTTCTGTCGCCTTAACACAGCATCACAGAGAGCACAGGGAAACAAAGGCTGAATGGCAGAGAAACTGAAAGACTGAGAATGGGAAGTCTATATGATACCTATATATCAAACTACTTTATATGTATTAGTTTGATAGATAGTTATTAGTTACCTGGCATCATATATGCCTTTACTCTCTCCTACTCTCTCATTATTTGTTTTTTAACAATCATATCTAAGGTAGCCATATTGATGTGGCACAGATTTTCCTACTGAGAGCACTTTCAGCTATAGTGAAGTAGAAATTCATTAGTAAACATTTTCCTAGAGTTTTATCTTAAAAATGTTTCCAACATTATTTTACTATAAAGAGGTTTGTTTCTCTTTTTTTTTTTCTTTTCTTTTTTTTTCCTCTCCTGTGCTTTGGGGTTTTTTCCAAGAATGGATTTGCAGTCATAATTAAGAAATGTGTTAAACCTTCTGTCAATTAGCTTAATTGATGTAAAAACCTGACTGGGTCCTGGGAGGAATGAATTTCCCCAGCTGAACCTTATCAAACAACAGCTTAGCACAAAATGAGGAAGAAACCCAAATGTGTAAGACTGCTAGGAAAAAGCCTGTGATGCCTTGAGACAAGGTGAAAGAAAAATTGTGTTCAGGCTGCTGCGTAGGTGTTTTAAAAATAAGCCAAGTGTTTTCTGAATATATTTATTTTAGTGGATAGACTTAATATGATGCCTTTAAGAGCAGAAATGAAGCAGATATGTGCATAGGATATAAGGTTTATCAAGAAACAGTATCAGATTGTGGGAAGAATGGGACTGGAAAAAAAAAAAAAACAGAAAAGTGACTTAGTTTTTTTGTTTCTCCTTTGTCCTGGAAATGCTGGTTATAGAACAGAGCTAACACAGAGTATGTAGGGACTGTGATGACAGAGGCCTTAGTCAAGTGATATTATCAGGGGAATTGTGTGCAAGCTATTAACAATATTGGTAATGGTTAGTGCTGGAAGCTTAAACCGGAATGAGAAAAAGCTGCTGCAAATGTGGGGGTCTGCGTAGAAAGTGCTTGGCCAAATAATGGATTTGTTCATTTGCTAAAGTATTTGTTTAAGCTACAAGTTTCTTCTTAGAAGAGTTTCTTTTCCTTCTGGTTTGATTAATTGTTTCTTGGGAGTAAATTTTATTTCTACCTGAAATTACACGGAAATTCAGTCTCTAAACCAGGATTAGAGCTGGTGCTCCTAAATTCCATTCGGAATAGGGTGACTCAGTGAACTGGTAAGCCAATTCATCTTACTGTATTTAGTATATACTTCACAGGAAAAGGGAAGTAGTAAGTTACCTAACATCCTCTGTAACCTCATAAATACTTTGGTTTACATAGGGGAGAAAAAAATCATTCAAATTCCTTATTTTGTTTGTTCTGAGATGTATTGGGAATGACAGTTCAGATCCATCAATTCTGATGGAGAAATTGATAAATAATGCTATGGTCAGACCACGTTCTACTAGGTGGGTTTTACTGTAGTTAATCTAAATTCCAAAATCGATCAAGAATTTGCTATGTTCTGGTTTCTACTAGTATACTCTTTCAGTGACAAAAAAAAAAACACCTATGTCTCATCCTTTCTTTTTTCTTCCTCTTGTAGTGAGGTCAGAAAGATTAAGAAGGAACAGCAGGAAACATTCTTCTTGATGCAACTGTCTATACTGAGCTTTCTTTGACTGTGTGTTTTAGTATCTATTTAAATAGATATTAAACTACAGCTGGACATAAACCTTAGATGACATTAATTTTCAGTACTGTTGTACCATGAAATCAGAGCCTTTAAAGAGTGATGACCAAATGCTGTCAGACTGTATTTCCAGTAAAATCTTTTTCACTGTGGTTAGTCTGAAGAGGAAAATATATTTCCTGTAAGTAGAAATTATAAACTGTAAGAAGCAGGAAGAATGGAGCAACAAGTACAGCCTGTCCCTTTGCGTCAGGTTCTGTCTCACTTGTATGTGTGCACTCACAGATGCGCGTCATATGTGGAAGAACTTTTAAACAGAACAAAATTAGCAAGTACTTTTGCCAGTTTTCACCCCAATTTAAAGGCAGGTGGGAAAGAGGGGGAGGGTTACCTGAAGGGAGTGGTCTTATAATTTCTGGAAGAAAGAAACCAAGGAGACATTAGGGTTAATAAGGAGCACAATCTGTTTTATGCACTGTGCAAATAAACGAACAACGCACAGAACTAGATGAATGTAAATGCTATCCTCCAACTAAAAGAAAGAGTGCATTCTCCTACAGGTGAAAGGCAGACCTTAAACATGGTCAGTAGAAAAAATGGTAAGGGAAACAGCACTTCATCTAACTGATCCCAGTTGAGCAGCAATTATTTGTACTAATTTTGTTAATATTCAGTAGGCCTTTAATCTCACCGAGGTTGTCTGTAGGAAGTAAACACTGCTTTAAGTGTGGAGATTTGCAGAATAATAATCACTCTAACCATGTGTTTTGAGTATGGTGGTAACTGTTTGGATCATAGGTGAGGAAAGACCTAAAAAGGCAACATCCTCAGAGGATACTTCCATCTTCATAATAAGAGAGGGCCAGTAAGAAATTCAAGCACAGAGGTGCTGATAAATTACGTTACTTATATTTTGCAGTACTTCCACAAGCATTTTCACACTACATACCATAGTACGTGCTAACATTTTATCATATCATTCTTTTCAGAGAACTTTTCCAAAAAGTGGGATGGATGAGTCTGCACCGTGTTTATCTGCCTCGGGCTTACAGAGGTTCCCAGTGTTGTACCCAGATATTTCCTACCATCATGTACTCCCTCAGGCCCTATTCAAAAACGAAACACATTCCTGAGTTTTATGTCCAGGAGCAATTTGTAGAGTTAAAAACAAAATCAAGGGAATGCCTCTATGCAGACATCAATGTCAAACAAAAGTCTTTTCTACTGTCTCTTCTGTGCCTCGCTGCCTTCACTGTGAGAAAAAAATTAGATGAGTATGATGTGGCATAGCCTTTTTATGGTACAGCAACAGTGTACTAGAAGAGAAAGATTCACTCTGCTGGGCTGTGACACAGCCCTTGTTGTTTCAGACACTTTGAACTGTAAAAAAGTGAGCAGAGAAGACAGCAATGCCTTGGAAGCAGTAAAGCCCAGTGGACAGGGTTCATAGGAGGCTCAGTGAATTACTGCAGTCTTCACACTATCCCTGTGCTGGAGATGTGCCCAAGGAGCATAGGCAGTAGGCAGTCTACACGACTTGACCTTGAAAACAGAGATTGGCCCTTGGCCTTTTCCTTTTTAGCAGTACAGACATAGCCAGAGTGCCTCTCCCTGCATCGTTAATTACCCAAGTCCTACGAATGTACTCTGTTTTATGAAGATAAAGTATTTCCAGTTCTTTAGGCAGCACAGTGCCTCTGCTTCATTAGTGTGGCCCTATTCCATAAGACCTTTGATTTATGTCACTGTACAATTTCCTGTCATTGCTATCTCTATAGTTCACTTCTTTTAATATGTTCCATGAAGGCTACGTGCTGATTTTCCCTACCTGTGGTGTGCAGCCTCAGTGTTCTCACAGCCTTCAGTGCCTACACCTGATCATTTCATAAAAGCAAGTGACTGGATTCAAGGCTGGGTGGTGATCTGCAGACACGAGCTGTGTTTGCCTCAGGCAACCTCCTGCCAGCAGTGCAGTGCTTATTTTGAAATTTTGTCTCTCTGCACTTTTCATATGACTTTACAACATTCTGCAGAATAGAGGAGTCAGAAACATTATGCTCCTTAAAAAACTAAAAATTAAAAGAAAAGGAAGAAGTGAAAGAAAGAGTCAAGGTGACATGTGACATGTTCCCTTATTCTCTTTTCTTGCTTTTACCCTATTCCCAAATGCTCTTTACATTCTAAAAATCCTATCTATTTTGTTTCAAAAGTATACTCTGGCATTTTTTTTTTATTTTTATTTTTTTCTGGAGATGCAATTCCTGATATAATGTTTGAAGCTTTTGAGATGTGCCTTCTTTCTTCATCTTTGTGTGTTAAATATTAAACTGAGATCTGGAGTAAGCTGGTTACTTCTCTCCCAGGATTCTCTGGATTTAATTTAGCGCTTATATAAATAGCAATGCAAATTACATACCTAGCGAATTAGGTGTAGTAATAATGGTATAATAGGTACCATACTACTTATTACTGCACATACAAATTGAAGGTAATTTACTTGTGAAGAAAATCATGAACGAAATCATAGTACTGTTGAAAGTAATTGTACTCCACTGTACCAGAGTGAGCTAGATACTAATTGTAAATACTGTACTATTGCTGAAAGATTCTCTGTGATTCTTCCACTAAAGCAAAGTGCTTATTTTCTCCATTTGTAGAATTAATTTCTTTCACAAACACTACTATTTAATAAAAATGTTGCATATCAACATTGTATGCACCATCTTAGAGTCAGAAATCATGAAGCCATAACAAAATGCATAATTACCTAGCATGACCTCCTACAGGCCATAGAGGTTCTCTGAATAAACTGAAATAAAATTAAAAATGCATTTAATCTTAATTTTAAAATGTCACACGGTAGAAAGTCCACCAAAATCCTTATTTAAACTTAGCCTCTTCCTTGCCTAAATTTTAGCTTCTAGTCCAGAGGTTTACAATACATTTATCTAATAAACTGCAATGTCCTGCCATTTGCAAGTTTACTCCCTGTTTTTATGTTTTGTGATGAAGTTTAATCTCCTTTGCTTAGGTAACCTGCTTAATCTCCTCCCATTTTGTGATCTGCTTATATTCTCCAGTCTTCCAATCATTTTTGTGAACCTTCTCTTAGCCTTCTTACTTTGTTCTAGAGAAAGATTCACCTCAAATCACCAAACTTCAGTTATCTGAAAATTAGTATGTAGTCTAAGCTAAACAGAAAGGAGCTTTTTCCTTACATAAGGGAAAATACAGGCAATTCTAGAGAGATTCATCCCACTCTGATTTAGATAATTTAGATACCTAAAGTGAGTGGAAAGAATTGTTCAATCAAGAGATACTTGGAGAAACTTGGTGAACATTTGTTTTCATATTAATGGAGAAAAAGGAAGAGAATTATAATTGTCATTAATTATTTTCATGATTCTGGAGATGAAAATTTCTGGAAGCTACTGGGCAAATAAAACTTGAGGGCAAAACTGAGGTCTGACTTTTCTGTCATAACCAATTTTCTGTGTCACAAAGAAGGGAGAAGCTATAAAGAATATTATATCTTAAAATAAACATCTATACGTTGGTATTGCATGAATCCCTCACGAAGCACAGGGATTGCCTTCATATTATCTTGCTTTTTTTGGAAGTATATAGTTCATGACAAGGAAGATGTAACTGGAAAACATTTCAAATTAGGCATGCACATCAAAATCAGTACATTCAAACAACATGTTATGTTTATGTTTACAGCAAATGCTGCTGATAATTCAGCATTGCATTACAGTTATGATTAGGTTACATCTTTCCATTTGTGACATAATGGCTAACTGGGGTAAAAAATGAGTTGATGGAAATGGCACAGAAATTCAAAAGGAAACAGAATGGATGGTCTACAGAAGACAATGGATATATTAGAACATAACAACTGTGAGCAGCAAAATCAGTGTGAAGAAGTCAGGCAGAGAAATTATGCATTTGAAAGTTGCAGATGTGGATCCTAAGCTGTTATCAGGGAAGAAACTCAATACTGAAACACTGTGCCTGACTGAGTTAGCAGCAAGGACAATGAAGTGTCTTCATTGATACTGGACTCAATAAGACCTCAAGGTCAAATAAATCAGTGTAAGAACAAAGACAAAAATATACCATCATAAGCAGAGGAACAGCAAGCCCCTGAAAATGTGAATGAAAACCTGTGCTTTTTCATCCAAAGCCTCAGCCATTTAAGAGAACGAACCAAGACCTCAAGATGACAGGAGCTTAGTCAAACTGGTCATTTAGACACAACCTGTAGCATCTCTGAAAATATGATGTTTTTGCTCTAGGGTTTGGAGTCTGTTTACCTGTTCATCTTTAATTTTAACCTATTTATTCAGTATTATTAATGTATCTGGTCTGCTTCAGATTTTTTGCAAATACAGACATTCTCATTGGACCAATGTCAACTCTGGCTTGTAGACATTCAAACAGTGAATCTACTTTATTTGGGTAGTGCATTCATATATCAAACTTTGCAAAAGGTACGTTTTATCTATAATAAGACCTGCTGTCATTCCAGACCCTGTTTGCTAAATGTTTGGATACTCTAAATGCTCCTCATTTGTCTTGCCATAGTATGTTTTTTTCAGACTCAATTTACTTTTCCTCTAACTGCAAATTTATTCTGCCGTGTCTCTGCCCATCCAATGGACTTGCATATCTAATACATTACACCTGCTGCACATTTGCATTATTTTCAGATTTATGACTTATTATCCACTAATACTGTCTAGAATTTGTCTGTAACAAGAGCCTTCAAAGATAAGGCATTTTATTTTAATTCTTAGATCAAACAACATATTAATGCATATCTTCAGAATTACAATAACCTTACCTATGATGTGTGCATGACATTTAACAAAATTATAAAGCATAATAGGAATGGAGCTATTAAGAAGCAATTGTTTACCTCTGTGGTGAAGAATTTGAGGGTCTATTCACCTACCTGATTAGTGGGAATTATCAAGAATTTTATGATTTAATTGAAAGTTTATTGAGTTTGTGTGGATAAAATACAGATGTCACTTTGCATTCTCTTCTATCAAGTAGGCTAAAATTGGTGCCTAGTTTAAACTGAAATATATATGCAGTGTTTATAAAAGTTGGAGTTTGACGAAAGATCTAAAATCTGTCAAGACTAATTCACATATTTCTCTGTCTAATGGTCATTAATGAGCTCCAAAATCTCTTGGTCAATTTTAAAGTGGGGCTTCTAAGTCAGGTTTAATTTAGAAAAATATTTGTCTGCTCCATTTAATTTATTTTCATTTGTGTAAATATAAACAAATTTTTAGATTTTGTAGATACAATTTTAGATTGTGTAGATAAAACACATTTTTAAATTTACTTTATAAATCAAATAGCAGGATTTGGTAAAAAAAAAGTCACTAGGTTTCTGTAAATGTGGAATATGGGAGTAATGACTTTTCACAGTGATTCATAACAGCAGGAAATGTATATATTTGCTTCAATTGTCATCTCTATCACTGTTGAAGGCAGAAAGTAGCTGGAAAGTAGTATTCTGTAATTCAAAGCAAGGCTATTCCAAACATATTAACAGCTTTCTGTCAGATTCTGCCTTCCCACCTCTTAACAAAGAGATACTTCCAAGTTTATCTTGTACTTCCAAGTAATTTAAGGATGATTCTTTATTGGATATATTACATTTCAGATTGCTATAGTAATATTTTTGTTTTGATTGGTTGATTTTTGTTTGTTTGGTGTTTTTTTTTGGAAGGGGGGGGGGGGGGGGCTTTTTGTTATTTGCTATCTTCACAATTTATGCAGAAAAACAGGGCCCACAGTGCTTCAGATGTGACATATACACAATGGCACAAGAAATAATGAGGATACCAAGAGCGCAATGTGTTTGTAAGTGTAGTAGAAATGCTAAGTCACTCTTGAAGCAGTGGTGGACCACCTGGTGGGAAGGCAGGGCCAACCCAGGGAAGCTCTTGAGTGACAAGAAGGGGTGTAGCCAGGATCCACGCCTTCCCAGACCTCATTTAAGGATTAGCAGTGGATGCAAGGGTATTTTGAGTTTCCTACCTACATGAGGTCTTCCAAAGGTAAACAGATTTTTTCCTTTTGTTTCCTGTGTATTTGAGCATATCCTCACTTGCTGCAGCCTAGGACTTTGCTTCTCTGCTATTATTGCTGCATTTTCCATCATGTTACAAAATTACAGTAAGTCACCTAGTTTCACATACACTTTAATGTAAGATGGTTTCAGAAATAAATACCATTCAATAATGTTGTAATCTCTAGCTATCAACATGACAGTGTTCTTTTATGTCTTGCCAACTGAAGTATCCTCCCTCCTGTTTATTCTGCCAAGGCAATAAAACCAGATGAAATTAGGCCATACTTTTCACTTTTGGCACTGGAATGTTGGTGGAGGAGCACCAAACATCTAAGAATCATTTATTCTCTGACACTTAATATGTTATAATATTGTCTTTCATTTTTCAAAAATTTAGTGAATCTGTTAAAGTTAGTAACAGCAAATCTGTATGTACTAATGATCTATTATCTGAGAAATAAAGATATCATATAATATATGACAATATAGGCAGTTGGAGTACTTAAATAGTTTAATATAAATAATATTAAATATAAGAAACTTAGACATCACTGTTGTTCTTCAGAAAGCACTCTGATAATTAATAAGTATAAAATAAAGTACATACCTGTAGCACTTTTAATTTTTTCCATCAAAAATCTCAAATCAAAAGTTATAAAGATGAACAAAACCTTACAGTGCCGTTGGCTTTATCACATCCACTTTACAGATTTTGTAAATGGAACTCAGAAAGAAAAAAAAAAAAAGGATTTTCACTGCTCTATTTTGGATTTTGTGTTAGGGAGCGCTGCTGCTCTGTGTCACAAAGCTGGGAACTTCTGGGGCCAAGGAGAAAGATAGAACATTTTCATTAACAAAGAAGGAACACAGATGCTGTGCCAGCATGTTGGCTACTGTGTGTGCTGCTGCCAGAGCAGAAGGAAAAGGACTGCGGCCTTTTCTCTCACTTCCTGCAGTCCAGTGCCAGTATGCAGGCTTCATGGAGGCTGTGCTACTCTGCTGGTGCAGAAACCTTCCCTCACCCTTCCTTATGCACTCCTGCAGGGGCTGAGACATCCCATTCTGCTGCTGAGTAGGTTGCCAAAGGTCACCCTGGCCCCGAGTGATCTGTGCTTGGAATAGGTCATAGACCTGCAGCCTTTACACTTACAGGTTAAAAAACTCACAAAACTCCCATTTTTCATGAGAGACTAACATGTCAAATTACCGCTGCCACTCGCGCTCTTCCTACCAGAGCAGCTTCTTCATCAGCATGTTAAATAGTCTCTTACTGAGACCTAGGGAAAGATGTGTGCTGGCTACTGTGAGCCACATGGAGCAACAGAGCTTCAAGCTGAAGATCAGTACTTTAGAGGATAACAAGGAAAGTGACTGGTTCAGATGAAGCATTTAGTTTTAAGCAGGCATCTGATGTCTGTCTATGGCAGAGGTCTAATTTAGACTTCCTTGATCACTGTAGCTGGCTCACTCCCAGGTACTGCATTATATTAACAAGGTTCATAAACTGTCAGATATAACTCATCCATTTAACTCTCTGCAATGAGGCACAGACTCTAAGGACACGGCCTTTCCGAGAATGTTCTCTCTTTATAATTCATCATTCCCCCAAAATGTTTAATGTGATATGATGTTACTGGAATCTTCAGCTAAAAGGATCACCTTTTTTTGGTCACGTGTACTACAGAATTTATTCATGCATCTTCTTCTACCCCAGGCTGTGTCTGGGACCTTTACTATAACTATTTCCTTTTGTGCCAAAGAGATTGCTATTCTTCATGCTGAATAAACAAGGAAGTGATTCCCTGCCCTTCACAAGGAGGACTGTCAAGGTAAAGGTGCCTTTGGCCACGGCATTCAAATTGTCCTTCCATTTGGAGGCTCTACAGGGTCAACTCTTTTCATACCAGTCTAGGCTGCATGGTTCTATACTGAATTATACTTCTTTAAACTCTCCAGTAGTTCTCCTTTCACAGAAAAGGTTTCACAAAGCACTTTAGCATTTGCTTTTTGAAGCCTACTTAGCTGATTTTGCTGAATGGAAAAGGTAGCACTGAAATATCTTTTATTACAGATTACAAAGGTGGAAAAAGCCTGCAGTAGGCTAATGCTGTGAGGGAAAAATAGCGCAGAAACTTGAGCTGAGTTCAGTTACTTTAAACATTAGATGCCACAGGAAGAGGTATTATTGACCTTGAAACCCCCCTGACACTTAATGCTGTTGTATTGTGCATCTAAAGCAAAATGTTTGCACTAAGCAATGCATTTGCTGAATGTATAGATCCTAGGTAGATGCAGTGATGTGGAGTCCCACTATGTAGACTGCTTTATTCTTTCACTGAGATACTTCTACTTCCTTATGCCAGAGCATAATGCTTGAGGGAGCTGTTTGGTTAAGATATGTTCATTCTTCCTTCATCTGCTTTATGGAGATCAGACAGGCAAAGCCTCCTTCTGATTTAACCATCTTCCTAGCTGCTATGCTGCTGATGGTGCTGCCAAAGAGATCTGTCTATTCCTCTGCTGCTAGTCCACATTTCCCATTTGCCTTTTCAGTGACGATTATTGTGTTTTAACAGTCAATCCCTGTTCAGGTTTTATCACTTAAAATCCTTTTCATCTAGATCACACCATCTAGAGCATTTGCAATGAATGACAATGTATGCAGTATTTGGCTTTCTTTTTGTAAGTTAAAATAATTAACTTGACTGTTGAGGCTGCTGAAGAGCTGCTTCAGCTGAGCAGAGCACTTTGCATACCATCCATCACTCTGCCTTCTCAACAGTGTCATCACTGGCCAACACAGAAGCACTTAGACCAGAGCATCATTAGGCTGTTATGCAATGACTAGTGCCATTAAGCCAAGGTAGAGCTGAAGTTGGCAAGAAGCTTCCTGATCATACAGCCACTGTCAGAGCCTTCAAATAAACAATAGCTCATCACAGGGAAAGTGAATAACGTCAGGGAAAAAGTCAGTCTTTCCAATAAAAACTCTCTAATAAAGTGTTCTGGCTTTTGTCATTTATGAGACAGCATTGCTCTAAGATGGAGATGGACAAGCATAAATTATCTGTGCATCCCTGGTGAACTTTTATGCTGTTTAAATGGTGGGCCACATTCTTGAGAAATTGACAGACACAACATATTCACAACATATTACTGCCCTTCTTATTGTTTCCTCACTCCTAACTCTTCTGTTTCCTACATCCAAGGTCCCAGTGTTCACAGTCACATCATCAAGGCTTGCCTGCCAAGTATGTGTCTCAACAAGGAGGGACAAGTTTTTACTGAGCAGAAGCACTTGTGTTTGTTTATCAGGAATTCGTAGTTATGTTGAACCATCAAAATATTTTCCCCTAATCAATCTGTACAAACGTCAGAAATGCACATATTTTTTTTCTGACTGCCCCCCAAAAGAGTGAGTAGCATTGATAATCAACAGTTTCATCTAATTCAGTTCAATTTAAAATGCTTGGCATTCATTTGGTAGCTGTGAGCAGTCTGTGGCTTTGTGGCTTCAGCATAAGGAACCAATTTTTCTTATCCTAATTCTATGACTGTTGGAAAAGGTGACACACAGACATAATGATAAGAAAAGCTACCACTGTGAAAAGCAGTCAGATACCAAAGTCAGATGATTAAACCACTGCAGTGAATTTCCAGAAGACAAGGGGGAAAAGGTCCAAAGTTTTTTCCAGTAAAAGTTTTCTTGCTATAAAGCCTTCAGCACAAAGCCCACAAAACAGATTTTTGCTGTAATAATCTATTCCAATTAATAACAGAATAGCCAGGGTGAAATGTATTTTAAAGTCTTTTACTTTGTATTTTTGTTTCAACTTCATTCTTTATTTTGTTATTTTGCTGTTGTTGCTGAATGGATAGAGGCAGCTGGCTTTGTTTTAAAAATAAATGGGATGATTCTTCTGAATCTACACAGCTCTAATGGCTAAATCTCTTTGATGTGAGCAACAGTCACTGCTCAGTGTTGACCCTTGTACAATCAGAGCTCTGTTCTAACAGTGACAAGTTGGCTTGTAGAGCTGTATAGAGAGAGGAAGCAACAAGGAACTTTTCCGTTTTCAGGACTTCTCATAACCTGTTTGGATGGAATAAACAAATATTTGTAACCAAATATGTCTTTAACCCTACTCAAGTGAGAAAAGGTAAGGTGGAGACATTTCCACAAAGAACAGGAAAGAAAAAATTAAGTTTGCAGGTTACTACTTATGCATTATTGGTGCCTTCAGCTTGCACGGAGCAATGTGCACTGAAGGTGCACCCAGTATCTACAGGATGAGGCTAGTGGAGATTTTCTCCTAGCTTCCTTGCCCTACCACTGCTTGAAGCGGTAATCTGAGGATTAGCACAAGTTAGACTTCCATGGCTCCCTCCTGCCCCTCAAGAAATACCTGCTTGAGTTTCCTGAGGGAGTCCAGCAAAGTCCCAGGTAGGCATTTCGCCTTTGGGAGCAAGGATGTAAATTCCATCCCTGTGCCTGAATCTGCAGTGCCCTGCAGCTCGTTTAACACAGAGGTCAGCAATAAAGGATCCCTGCTTCTATTTCAAACAAGCTGGAAGCCCCTGTGTTTTGGGTTGTGTTTGATGTCTGAAACAGGAAGAAGCACATCCTTCTCTTTAGCTGTGAGATGAAATTGTGGAAAAATGCCAAATATCAAGTGGTTATCAAAAGCGTAATCAGACTGAAATACCTAGGAATAGGAGAGCTCTGCAGAAAGTTTTAGGTCAGGTTTGCTGTAAAGTCTTGCTAAACTTTTAGAAAATTTGGGTCAAGCTGAGTATCTGCAATACAGCTTCAAAACAGTTAAGTATGTCCTGCCTTCCACTGTTGTTAAAGGCTCGCACAGCTCTTATCTGACAAGCCACAGCACTGTGATTTTCGGTGCCCCTGTGGTCTCTTCCATTCATCAGGTGAAAAAACTTGCCAGGGAATACACTTAGGGAACAGTTGCCCTGAACAAGACAGAACAGCTCTCAAGCGCCCAGCAGCATTTCAAACAAAAGCATTGTAGCAGGTCTTCACAGTGATCTTTAAATGCTTATTCAAAAGGAAATCTCCAGAAAATTGACTAGTCCACTGAGAAATAAAGAAAGACTTTATGCTAAATACCTTCTAGACAGCTGATATAACAAAGATTATGATGCATTGGTTGAAACAAATACATTTTTATCATACTTCTGTTTTCCAGTGTGTATCTGTATTTATGATTCATATGTTATTGTACCTGCTGGGAAAAAAAAAAATCAAAAACCTCTTGGACAGCTTTCAGACTAACAAAGGAAAAAAATAATTTGACCATTACAAAGGTTAAGAAATTATAGGTTTTTTTGTTGTTGTTGTTGTTTTGTTTTTTTTAATTTCCTGCTTATCCACCTACTATTATGGTGTCTCTGGTAATTTGGAATTGTCATTTTTTAAAAAATAATTTTACTGCACATAAGAAAGGTGCTTGTCTTTACCAAGGAATGATTACTTCCAGGTAAAACATAGACCATTAATTCTGTGGAATAATGACAACAAATCAATATAGTCTACATTCCCTCTCAGGAATCTGGCCTGGTACTAACAGTTCTCCAGTGGCCCTCTTATGATGGATGATAAACTTGGAGGAACAGCAGAGTTCTGGAAATCGTAAACATAAACGTAAATAAAATGTACCTCCACCCAGCAGTTCCCATATAACATAGCTTGAGTTTTATATTAAACTCTAGTAATGATGTTTGCTCACCAATACTGCAGGTGATGAAATTATGCTTGAAAGAGTTTTTTTAGGGGTCAACATCACAACCCATGGCTGTGACTTAGTTCAGCAGGTACTGAGAAAGCTCTCTGCATCACCCTTCCTGCCATCTAATGAGTATGTTTTTTTCTGAGAATCAATATGCTGAAAGTTTTTTATGTAGTAACTCTTAAGTTCTTCAGTTATTCCATAATGTGTGTGTGTATATATGTATATATATTTACGTACATATCTAAGTTCATGTCAGACATCATTTTGTCAGACTGCCCCTCTGCTGCCATCTGTCACATGGAAGCAAAGTTAACAGAATATTGGTTGGGAAACTCAACCTCTATTGCCATACCACCATCTGCCTCTGATGTCATGGGCCAACATAATAAAATAGGAGGCATTCCTTTCAGAGCGTCTCACATACATATATATAATACAGCTTTCTAAAAACGCTCTATGTGTACAACCTCCTGTAAGCTTAAGAAATATGATTAAATTGCACATACGTGTCACACAGCTTGGCAATATAAAGTTTCCAGAACCAAAATTAAACTTTATGTAATTCTGTGTTGTTATTGATTGAAATAGCCTTTTTTTTTCCCCCTAAGATCTTGAAACAAAGTGTTTGTATTAGCCAGAAAAAAAAAAAAAAATCTTAGTAATGAAAAATAAATACACGTGCCTCAGCATTAGCTATTTCAGCAAATACTGTAATAACTTTGCATAGGAAAACGTAATGATTTGGTGTTTCTTAAGTTTGAACTTGCATTCAGTGAAGTCAATTCCACAACCTATTTCTGTAGCTCTTAAGTTGTTGTCTTCATCTTGAGCCTTCTAATCACCTCATCTGAGTCGAGTCAGGTCTTACCTACTTTTAACTGTTGTTTCTTTCTTGCTGTCATTCTTTTGTTTCAGGCATCCAGTTTAATAAAGACAACTCCTAATAATAGTCTATCTAGATATCGCTTTAAAAGAGGTAAAGGTGGGGGCATTGACCAAGAGGGATGATCATATGATGACATATAATAGCTTTTTCCCAAATCTGATGCTATTTGCAGTGTAAGAAAAAATTCATCTCTGTAAAAGAGCTGAGAGAAAATAAGAGAGGATTTTGATCAATGCTGATTCTGATTAAGTCTGATCACAGCACTTGACGTTTTGGGCAAGTTTGGAAGTATATTCACAGAAAACTCAGGTTTTGCTAAGAGTAACAGGACACTGCTAGCTCAGGTAGGGAATGCTTGATCTGTTTTTTCATTTGTCTCATCTAGCCATAATAATGGAATAAGGTGCACTAACTCAATTCAGTAATTAATCTCACTGCTATCTCTTTAGTGAAGCTGTTATATTGCTGACAGTTTTCAACTGTTTCTTTTCTTGATTTTTTCCTTGGCAGAAGGAATGATGGTTTTCTCAAGGTGTTTATAGAGATTAAAAAAAAAAAAAATTAAAGTTTTGAGATCATTGTTTAATTGCCTCCATCTACATAGATGGTCATCGAGTTCCATCAAAGCAACACCCAGGGAGTTTGTGCTGAGATGGGTAGTGTATAACTTCCAGAAAAAGCAGTGTTTATTTATGAATATATCAGAGAGAATAGTAAAAAGCAATTTTTTTTTTTCAAGTTTCAGGAAATGAGATTCATAAAACCATTAATTCTATGATCACTATAGGTATAAATGAGCAGGAGTGTTAATAGTTCCTTCTCCTCTGGAGGCTCATGCTGCAGTATTAAAATGTAAATGAGACACATGTAGACACCTAATCTGGATGGGTCTGGGATGCAGATCTGTTCTTCTGTTCATTACATCTATTAATTTTTATTGCTACATGGTTTATAGAAAAAAAGCCTGGTTAATATATAAATATATATATCTTTTGGGATTTTTTTTTTTAATGAAAAAGATGCAAAGAAACTAGACTTTCTAAGATAGTCTTCCTAGTTTTAAAATGATTTTCTGAGACAGTCAGGCTCATTCTCTTCTATATCTCTAAGGACTCGTTCCTCTCCTTCTCATAAAAGACAAAAATCCTCCTGAGATACTGAATCGGGAAGACAGTATAATTCTTATACTGCATTCAGCACAGCTATGTTTGAGGACTTTCCAGGAATGTATTAAGCTCTGTGACTAACCTCTTTTTTTTTCTTTTTTTCTCATCTTTTCCAGGGGGAGAAGTTTATTCAGTGGTTTGTTTACAATTTACTTTACATATATAGTGCTGTACATAAGTGGATTGCGGTGTGTTTTTATTATGTAAAGTCAAAAGTCAAAAGTCAAAGAAAAGCATCTTGCACTGTAACAAAAGTGACAAATTTAGTGAGAGCCCTTTGTCCCTGTGAGAATGTATTAACAATTTTAGCTGACTTTTCTGCACAAGAGCTCTGTTGTGTTCCCCAGTAAGTTCCACTCTTCTCATCAGAAGCCTGAGTCCATTGGGGAAGAAGCACATTCCTGTTCCCCATCCCAGAGATCTCTGTAGTCACCATGGGCCCGGGCCATCAAGCACACTCAGACTAAAATCCTCCACTTTCAGATCTGAATTGTCATTTCCAGTAAAGGCAGTCTGTTGCTAATGCAATTAGGTGATTAATATTGAATGTCTACCACCAAATCAGAACTGATAAATACATTGGTCTAAAAAAAAGAGAAAGAAAAACAAAAAACAAAAAGGAAAAGGAAAAGGAAAAGGAAAAGGAAAAGGAAAAGGAAAAGGAAAAGGAAAAGGAAAAGAAGAAAGGAAAAGAAGAAAGGAAAAGAAGAAAGGAAAAGAAGAAAGGAGAGGAAAGGAGAGGAGAGGAGAGGAGAGGAGAGGAGAGGAGAGGAGAGGAGAGGAGAGGAGAGGAGAGGAGAGGAGAGGAGAGGAGAGGAGAGGAGAGGAGAGGAGAGGAGAGGAGAGGAGAGGAGAGGAGAGGAGAGGAGAGGAGAGGAGAGGAGAGGAGAGGAGAGAAAGGAATGAAAAGAAAAGAAAAATGAATGAAAAAAAAATAGAAAGAGAAAAAAAGAAAAAACACACACATACTAAAAAATGCAATGTTCAAATTAATTCATTTTTTTTATTTGTACCAAGCAAAGGTTTGGATAGATGTGGGAGAAGGGGAGCTTTATTTTGAAACTTTGATTATCTCAAGGGAAGCAAACTTCCATTTGTATTTAGAACAGAACAATTTCTAGCTTTAAGGCAGTCTTTTAATCAGCAACCTCATCTGATGAAATGCTGTAGGATTTACTTATATATCAAAAGAGTTCCCTAGACATTTAAGAGATGCAACTGAATACAATTAAAAGATCAGTTTTAAATAGTTTGTGGTACAGTTTGTTTGCTGTGCTTTGTGAGAGAAGTTTACTTAATAACGTGAGCTTGTAGTGTTTTAGAAGATAGTAAAGTATTGAAAGAAAAACCACCATTTTAGTTGCCTAGCAGAGATGCAACTGTTCAGTTTTTTGGATGTGATGGTCTATAACAAGTGAACAGAGAAACTATTAAGCCAAGGATTGCACCCAAGAATAGAATCATTTATGAATAACCTTTCTGGACCTAATTCTTTGCTGGATTAAACCTCATGTAATGTCATTGTAGGCAGTGGGGCATAAATCAGTGGAGTAAATTAGCCTTGTCATGAAACCAAGAAACCAAAGGAAAGAACAGTCCAATAAAGCAGAGATGAAATGCTGATATTAGCAGAATGCCACTGTTCTTGGTACACTGCATTCTTAGTGCCCAGCAGTGAATATTTCATTCTTCCCAGGTGTAAAATTTTCCCAGCAGCACTATAAGGTAGATTTATAATAAATGACAAAATTAATGATTTAGCTCTGTTATAATGCCACTTTAGGGCTCCCAACAGGAGCCTAAGCAGTTAGTAGTCAACATCTGTACTCCTGCAATGTGGCCTCCAAATGAAGTCTCAATCTCTTCAGAAAAATCTTGGGACTGCTTTTTTTTTTTTTCTATCTGTTTTTCTTTAGCTGTATCTCACACATACAGATACTAGAAACTAGCATTCATATGTATGGAGAGCTTTCTACAATGAAAACTGAAAGAAATACCAGGAAGATCCATGTAAGAGCTGGAGTAAATTAAGTATAGTCACAGCCTCCACCATGAAACCAGTGAAAAACAGAGTGGATTTGTTTGTAATTCATGTCTACGTAATATTAATGGCTTTAAGAACCCAAAATATTCCAGTGACTTTAGAAGTGCCTTGGATGCATTAAAAAAAATCCATTTACTCTAATCAGCATCCATAAGAACACATGGTCTTCTCTCAGACTTCAGACTCTTTTGACTGTCTGACCCAGTGATTAGCTTGTCTGAAATAAAGATCATGATTTCCCTCAGCCACAGACAATGATTTTTGCACCATACACACTGAGAGCCCAGTCCTGGCTGGAGCCTTTAGGTATTATTATGTTCCTCATAAAGAGCTGATTGAAAATTCTACTGTTGAGTCTGCAGCTACACAAGTGAACTATTCAGAATAACACATTTCAACAGCACAGGT
This sequence comes from Phasianus colchicus, assembly GCF_987193195.1. Classification (NCBI taxonomy): domain Eukaryota; kingdom Metazoa; phylum Chordata; class Aves; order Galliformes; family Phasianidae; genus Phasianus; species Phasianus colchicus. The sequence continues at coordinate 60,025,469 of NC_143437.1, read as the reverse complement.
CACTTCTCACTGCAAAGAGGTGAAACAACCTGAATTCTTTTGAATTCCTACCATGCAAATTTCAGCGATGAGCTGAAGGATGAAAAACAGTTTGCTGTAAATAAGTAGGGAAAACTTTCCAGACCTACATGTAAGGAAACCATGTAAAGAATGCAACATGCAGCACATATGCTGTTATGTTGCATCTGGTGTAATGTCTTGGCAATCGAACAGAACTTGCTGGAAGGACTAGGAGAGAACTCAAATCATACTTGTCCCATGGCATCTGTGATATTTGCCATTTTTTTACCTATTTTTATGTTTTTTTCAGGTAATGGTTTCAGATAAGCAGTCTGCCATGGTATTCAAGCACCTCTCCAGATTTTCAATTTCTTTGAATTCTGTTATTTCTGTTTCAAATTCACCTCTGGGCATGTTCTGAGGAGAGGAATGAAGGGAACAAGATCTGAGTTTGCCAGCAGCAACATGAGATGCTTATGCAAACACATCCAGACCTACCCAAATTGGCAGATATGTCTTTAGGCTTGGAGTGATTGGAGATATGGGAACACATCCCAGAGTCAGATCCACAGCCCTAATTTCAAGTGATAAAACATCATTATAACATTGGTTTATAAGTGTACTGACTTTGTCCTAAGTTTAGGTGGCAATGTTCTGCTAAAAAAGCAGAGTTCTGCAAGAGGGTTAGTTTTTGTTGACAAATAACACTGACTTTGGTATAAATATTTACATTTGCAGCTGTTCAACTCCCATCCATCCAACCATCCACTTAGTTTTCTGGTTTTCAGTAATAAAAATAAGATATTTCTGCAATGGAAAAAAAATGATCAATTTTTGGAAGTTTTATTGAAGGATATGTTGCACTTTTTAAAATGCCAACTCATGACAATTTCCAAAAGAATCACATAAAATAAGTAAATTAACTCATTCTTAGATTTAAGTAATTGTTATAAAGAATTAACATTACCTCATGAAACATAGTCTAGTGAATTTTGTTATTTCTGTTGTTTCTGTTACTGCTTTTCTAAAACAAACTCATGTTTTTCTATGGTATTTGCTTTACATCTAACGCTATTATATTTTGTTTCAGCTGGCAGGCTTCATCTATGCCTGTTATGTTGTGAAATGTATTACTGAAGAAGAGGACAGCTGTAAGTACTAAAGCTTTATTACATACAAAATGAATTCTATTTTTTAAATCACCCCTCTGCTATGTTGGCTCTTGCTGACTTCTTCCTAATTCCCTATTATTTTGTAGCCAGAACTTGCTTTCTGTCCGTCTATCTTGATCTAAATTTCCAAATGCCTGGAAGACAAAGGAGTCATGAAATGCAGCTTAAAATAATACACACTCGTTTCTTCTGAATAGATCACTGTAATTTTTTCTTTTCTCACAGCTTAAGACACACACACAAAAAGAAATCCCAGTTGACAAACACAACCTTTTTGTCCTTTTTTCTTTTTTTTTTTTCTTTCCTTTTTTTTCTTATTCCAGGCTGTTAACTGTCTTCATAGTAATTGGCTTCCACTGAGGGTATAGCTCTTCTGTGTTGACCTCAGTGCTGTGTTGTAGAAGCACTTCTGGCAAGAAATAGCTTTAGATCATTGCAGGACCTTCGTTTATGAGAGGTGAAACTGTGGAGTTTCTCTTTGTTTGTGCTACTCCCAGGGTACAATTACAAGGAACAAAATGATTTAACGTAGATGTATGTTTGTGTTTCTTCGGTTTATTTATATCAATATAAGCCTGTTGATCAGAATTTGCTTTTAATACATGCAATGAAGCCAAGCCATTTTATTTTTTCTCTACTCTAACCTTGATTTTTTAAAAAGGGCCACTGCAGTGTTTCAGTACATCTTGGGATTCATGCTAAAGCACTTTAGAAGCAAGTATCAGAGCTGCATGTAACTTTGATAAAATATACATGAATCCTAGAGAGAGTTTTGCAACAGGAAGCTAAAGGGCTTTTATTTGACTGAGAGCACTGCTAGGGCTGGCAGGGGTTCCTTTGTGTGCTCTGCTGTGTATTGAAAGCAGCTGAAACCCTGTAATCTATTGGCAATACAGTGCCACTGTGAGCCATCAAGGGAAGATTTAGTGCTGAAACGAAACCTCATTCGGAGGTCTCTCAGATGATGCTCCTCTCAGTTGTCTGTGTATCTGTGGAGGTGAGGAAGGCATAAGAGTAAAAAGAATTTGGGACGAGCGTGGAGCAGGGGTGCACTTTGAATGTGTTTTCATTTCTTAGAGATGGACTCAAGATATGTGTGCTTTTTTTCTGCTCTCCAGCTAAGTGCTGGAGGATGGTGAATCCTTGCCCCTAGGTGAAATCCCTTTTTACTGCCATCCTGCCTTCTTTCCTGAGGACTTAAATCTTTGTCAGTCTTCTACAACGCTTTAAGAAACAATGTAAGTAAAAAGCAAGGAAGGGACTAGTGGCTTGGCTTGCTGAACAGGCACAGAAGTCGAAGCACATTTGGAAGATCTCTCCTGTGGGTTGTAAGACGTGTTCCTGGCAGCAAAGCACTGTGGCCAATATGCTATTGTTTCTTGCTCACAGCTGAGGGAGCTCCCTGTTGTTCAGAAGCCACAGATTGTCATGCTTCTTTGAACCTTTTCTTGTGGTTGTCTTGCCTGCTTTGAGGCCTTTATTACTTTGTTAGCACACCTCCACCAGGTCGCTCCTTCCTGACAGTGAGGCATCCTGACAGCCTGTCAGAGCCCACTGGCACACTGGGATAAAGCCCCACTCCGCCTGCCATGTGGCCTCATTGCTCTGGGAGCCTGGTTGGAAAAAATGGTGAAAGGAAACTTCACGGTGGCTAAGTTATCCCTATACAGTAATAATTTGCAGACCAGATTTGGCCCCTTGAGGTACCATAAATTTCTCCTTCACACTTGCCTGATCTGCATGAGACAACTCCATCTGTGAAAGTACTGAAGAAGGTACGCTTAGGTGTCTTCTTATCAAATATAAACACTAAATAGCATAGCATCCATAAGGGTTTTGTTACTTCCCAAAGGAGTGCAATAGAATGACATGTTGCCAAAGGAGAGAGAAAGCACAAGAAAACAAATCCAAATTGAGTAAAAGATTCTAAAACTAAAACTGGGCAGGGAGTGCTCCCAGTAGAAATTAAGACAGCTTTAATTTCACAATACTTCAAGGTGCCAAATCTGGCATGCTGCTAAGAAGAAAGTTCTGTAGCACAGAAGAATGTAGACAACCCTCCTGCCCACAGTGAGCTCCCTTCCACAGGCTTACTGGATATCTAGCACAGCAGGAATAATTGTGCTGCCCATAATCCCTGCTCAGCATCCATGCCTGGTAAGAGGTGAGAATGGGCTTGTGCTTGCATGCAGTTTGGCAGATGTGCACCTTTGGTGTGTTAAAGATGTGTCAGCTGTGGAGGACCAGTCGCCACAAAACAACTCCTCCATACTTCTTTCCCAGCTTCCAAAGTGGTCTAGGAAGAACAACAGATGGAAATAGACATTTTTTAACCACCTCTGTATTCATAGGCATCACAGGAGAGATCTAGATTTCTGGTTTTCAGTGCCAACCATAACTGTAGGAAAGAGGTGCCCTCCTGCCAAATACAGATGACCACAAGGACTACCATCTCAGCACACTCCGAAGGAGCCCCAAGTACCATCTGATGAGACAGAGTCGGTAGAAAAAGCCTTTTGATACTTGTGATGGATTTGGTGAATATCCATATGTTCGGTTCCATTTCTTCTTTTGCTAATGGGTCATGGGAGCCAACAGCAGCCCAGAAAGGAAGTGTAAGAGGCAAGAACACTGAGCCAGCAGGAGTAGACAGCATTGCATGAGACTACATAGTCAAGCAATCTCTAATAGCCAGCCAGAGGAGTGTTCCAAACTTAAAACAGATCAACTTATCAGCATTTCTCTGGAAAAGAGAAGGTGCCTCATCTCCTGTTGGCTAGAGTCTCAACTGTAGAAACACAATCAAGTTATGTTTCAGCTGAATTAGCTTTGCTCTCAGGGCAATTGGAAGCTGAAATAATAACTATCTCTTTGTTCCTCATGCAGATTTTTTAAAAGAACAAATGAGCAAGGGTAGAATTAAGCAAGTATTTCAATAGATTAACCTATTCTAACCTCACTGAAGGATTAAGAATGGAACAATAGAGTGATCAAATCAGGGTCATAAGTAAGGCTGAGTCAGCAAGCCTTGGGGTTTTAATAACTCACACAGCAAATAAATCCGGCAGGAAACCCTCTAAATCAAAGTACAAGTCTGAACTACTTTTCATGAGAACAACATGCTTTGGGTTAAATCTACATCAAAAATTACAGAGAAAGCTGCTTTCCTTCTCACTGTAATCTCAAGCAGTACCTTAACAGTGTGAATACCAGGGCGAAAACACAGCAGCCATCTCCAAGAATGAGACAAAGGTGGCTTTTCCCCAGTTACTTTTCTTGTCAATGCTTCACCACTCCTGGTGGTCCCTTCTGCATCTTGTTCCCTGCAGTTGTGTAGTGAGGATGACCCTTGAAGCTTGGGGCAGCTCAGGTCTCTTCTGCAAAAGACAAGGGAGGATGGGTGCCCAGCAGGACTGCTGTCAACTCAGCACTCTCCTTTTCAGTATTGCCACTGGAATGACTAAGCTATTGTCATTCTTTCTTCATTAGCGTTATTAGCTGTAGCAATTAAAAATAAAGCATGAAAATGTCAGCAACAATCATTACTTGGAGGCATTCCACAGCTGTAAACTTACCGGAGCACCTCATTTGCTTTCCAAAATCATATTAGTCCTGCATTTTTCAAAGGCTGCACATTATTTTTAATAACACTGAAATGTTCATTTAATGTGCATTTCCTCACTAGCAATTTGGCACCCTGCTATAAGATGTTACTGCCTTAGTAAAGTAAATTCAGTGTATTTCTGAAAACATTATTAAATACACAGATATTTAGTAGAAAACTCTGGATTCCAAGCAATGAAGCTTCATCTTCCTGGGGCTTTTTGTCTGCAAACAATAGAAAAAAAAAGAAACCTAGGTTACTGAAGAGGAAATTCTACACTCTCCTTGCAGATTCTGGTGAGAGAAAGTGGACTGCCTTGCTATTAGAGAGACTGCTCTGGTCAGAAATTAATCTCAGCTCAAATGACTGGAGATAATCACAAACTCAGTCTGTGTTCTAAAGTGAAATCCTAATCCAGCTCCAGTTTGGAGCTATTTTCCAAGGAAGGGGAAAAAACAGCATTTATCCACCATATTACAATTCTAAGGCAAACAGAAGAAATCTGACCTGACTATTCCCAGAGTGCAGTGAGGTACAGCCTTTGCACTATCATCTCACACTAGCAAGAACTCAACTTGCACATTCACTGTCTTCTTTTCTCTCAGCATTGTTACTAGGTAAAGAGCAAAGAAAAAGAAATTGCAACTGGGTTTAAATAGATTTTTACTCTATATCCCATTGAGCCCAGCATTTGTGGCTGTCTGACACAGAAATAAAGCTCTAGATAACCTTTTGAAATTATTTTATTCCCCTCTGAAAAAAGCTTGAATTTAAGATTCTATTTGAATTACAGAAAACATTCAAGAATACAATACCCTGGATAGTGGATATCTCCTGGTATGCAATACAGCATAGCTGTTGTGTGCCAATAAACTCACTGCCAAACAACAACCCATTCTGGGATCCTATGTAGTACAGAGATGGTGAAAAGATTTTCTTTTAGAAGACAGTATTAAATGTATTATTTGTAAGAGATGAGAAACTTTGATAAACATATCAAAATACGGAGAAAAGACTTTTATTGTTAGCTCTGTTACAGCCTACCTTCCACCTATGGTTAGGTTGTTTAACCTCATAATACTCCTGTTTCCATTGTCTAAAATGGAAAATAATGACAGGGACAAATCTGCAAGCATGTTGTCTCATAACTTTGAACTTCTGGGATGAAAGGCACTTTTGAAATACAGAATATGCTTAGATATCACTTTATTTCTGTGCCAAATGCTTTTCACAGTCTGCTTAGTCAGACATGACAGAGAAGTAATACTCCAGCTTCCATCCCTACTTAAAAATCTCTAAAACAAAGAGAAACTAGTAGCAAATGTTCAGCATTAATTCTCCTTATTTCCTTCTTTTCTCATCTTCCAGTCAAAAAGGCTGTAAATTCTGAGACTACCAGGATAGGAGAAGGCTAGAAAGGATGAAGAGATGGAGCAGAATCTAATGTTGAGGGGTGGTTGTAGATAACTGAAACCATCTTTCTTTGTACAGGTTTGAGCCTAAATGCGACTCTGGAGGTCATTTTCCTGGGCAGCTTTTTAGGTCTCTTTCCTCCTGCTGACCCCACAGCTGCAATATCCAAGGTAGTGTTACCTACCTGTTATACATGAACAAAAAAATTAGAAGAGAGGTATCAGCTCTATCAGCTCAATATCCTATATCAAGCAGTGAAGAACACCTGATGCTTACTTGGACATACACATACCATACAGACACCTAAGAACAGAGTAGGTCTGTGGCTCCCATAAAATTCTGGCAGTAATTTTCAATTCAGGAACTTGCCAGAAGTGGCCTCATTGTGGTCTCACTTGGCTGCAGACATTGGGCTTTTCTTCTTAAACGTGTACCCTTCTGTTTGAACCAAGAACATTTTCATCAGACAAAGCCTCCTGGGTGAAGGAGTTCCAGCACTTCAGACGTGTTTTGTTACCTTTGCACCTACCATTAATATGTGTAATGTGCCCTCTGTCTTGCACCAAGCAATCATTCTGTCTTCACTTTTTTCCATGCTACCACAGGTTTTCAAAATCTTCAAGTGCCTCCTTCAAATTGTGAAGGAATACTACAGAATTTATGGTTAAATTTTGGGAAGTGGGAGAGGATTCTTCATTTTCAAACCCTTTAAATTATCAAAGTAAGAGAAGCAGAACCTGACATAAAGGAATGGCAGTATGGTAAGGAGAAAGACTCTTGCATTTCTGGCCCCCTCATAGGTATCACAGGATGCCATGAAGGGGATTCATCTCACATACCTACAGCCATATGTAACTAGGCCTACAGTTTAAACCAGTCATCAGGAATTCTACTGCAGTCAGTAACATCAAGGAGCATCTTGCCCTGTCTTTGTTAAACACTTTATTCACAACAGGATGAATCGGTGGTCTGATCTGTTTGGTTAATGCTAAGAAAAGCCCAGGCAGTTTAAAAGGAAGTATAGGAACAAAATAATGTAGTAACAATTAAAAGCCAATGTTAAAAACAATTGTTCTCCAGCTGTTCAACAGGTCATTCATGAATGAGAATTCAATGAACAGACTACAAAAGCTGAAGCTAAAGTTTGTTTTTCTCAGCTGTGCTCTCTAATTTATAGCCTGTGGTTAAATTAGAGGCTTTTTTGTTTACTTGTTTCATTTAGGGTAGTGACTGCTACATGAACCATAGTAAACCAAAGGGAGAGAAATAAGATGCCTTTCAGCTGCCATGATGCTGATGGAAGCAGGAGTGAAGCCTTTGAAATCGCATGGTACCGCCTCATGGTAGTTATCCTAAAGAGAGTCGGCTTGGAGAGCTGCTCTGCCACCAGGAACACCCAAGATATTTCTGAGTTGCCTGTACAGAATCATCCTTTTGCAAATATCAGAAACTGTTTCTCATGTCATTCTTACCAGTCATGTCTTATTTTGAATGGAACTTCCACAAGAGCAGAAGGTTCTTGTTGAGCATCTCATTCTTGATGGTGCAGACCAGAGGCGTTTTGCATCCCATGAGTCTTGCTTGCTGGTTTAGAAAGCCCAGGCTGAAGATGTCAGAGCTGCGGAGTATGAGACTAACGTACTGGGAAAAAGCCTACTGTGGAATACTGTGACAACTGAGACTGGCTGCATTTGAGATGCAAGTGAACCTGAACAGTCCAGGTGCCACAGGGCTTGGCAAACATTATACAGCCTGATCGTGGATCATTTGGTACTGCACTGAAGAGAGAGAAACAAACTTAAAGCTCAGAGGAGGTGCAGTTTGTTTAAATAATAGCAAGTAATTAGTCTGAAGACAAAATCAGTGATGGCATTTTATAATTACAATTAATTTAAAGGTTAATTTCCTTTGGTGTTAAAATCTTATTTAAAACATTTACCAGGAAAGGAAATTAGGATGTTACTATCAAGATGCGTAGAGTACTTCTGGGAATCCTTGCCTATTATCACTAGAAAATTAGGTTAGACTCAAAGTGGGAATTTCAATTCATTTTAGTGTATAATAGATGGTGGTCAGGACCTTGAGTCAGAGGGGTTGCTTAGGGTAGACTGTACAATTTGCATTTTCTTTGTTTGTGGAATTAATTGCAAATGTTTCTAACAAAAGGGCTGGGTTTATACATGAACAAGCTTGACATGAAAAGAAAATTGGTTATGGATTGCTGCCTTCATAACTAATGAAGTTGATGTTCAAGGAATCCCTAGGAGACAGGATTGTGGTATGAGGCAAATATATAAATAAAAACACGCGGGGGGAAATGGTGCCATTGCTGGCTTCATCTATGCTAATTTCTGTTCTCCCTTGCTGTCTTCCCTGCCACTCCCCTTGCATCCATCACTGCCTCATGTGGGGCTTGTCAACTTCAAGTTTTAAAAATGTCTAAATAACATAATGTGGAGCTTGAAGGAAGTAATATTTCCATTCCAGCAGCTCATCACAATGGAATACTGCTTAATAAAATCAATGTGTTGTAACAGCCAGAGGGATATATTTACCTTGCATCATTTTTTTTAACTATTCACCATCTATTTTTTATCTTTTCAAGAAAGACATGTTGCAGAAGTTGGAAAAGATCAACGCATGAATGCTGAATGAGGGAATGAACAGTTAGCATCTTTTTTACAAAGAAAAAAGTACTTTTTTTTTTACCAAAATGCTTTGTAAATACTACTTGTCTTATCATTAGTTAATTATTTTTGGGGAAGAAGGCAAAGAAATCCAGCTCATATATAACACTGTCCTCATGGCTGTGTAAAACAGGCGGCAGAAATGAGGTAGTGACTAGTGACAGCTTTGACAGCAAAAGCCACACTTGATTTTTAACGCATGCCACGGCTGAATAGGAAATGTAGAAAAAATATTTTGAGATTGAAAAATGAAACATATTTGAAATCAGGCAAGGTTGGAAAAAAAAAAAAAAAAGACAATTGCATGGAAAATGGTTTCAGGCAGACTGTTGTGTTCTGTTTTATCAGCGGTGAAAGACTTCATTTACATTTGAATCATTTATTGCTACTTGGTGGGATCAGCCAAAACGAGCAGGTGTAGCGCAGCCAGCCTTGGCCAGCCAGGCTCAGCCTCAACTGAGGGGTGGCAACATCTCTGGTGAAAGGGAGTGCTGACGTGTCACTGTAGTTGGGACAGGTTTGCATTCACTTCCAGCAGCTCTGGAGAGGCCACCTGCCCATGACCTTGGTGTTCTCCTACTGAGAATCAGAGCTCCCTACAGTTTCCCACATGCTTGGGACATAACTTTGTGCTAAATTCATCTTACCAGCACGCCTTCTGCTAAAGTTTTCCTTATTACTTTCCCTTTTAAATGGCTAGATAAGTCTTCATTATTACTAGGTTGTTAACTTTCATAGATTTGGGCTTTAATTCTCCACTTTGTTGCACCTACTAATGAGTCTTATTCTAATTTATTAGTGCGGTGGTCACACTTGGAGGCCACTGCCCCAGGCATTTTCTTTTTCCTCCCCTATTTCTTTTTTTTTTTTTTTCCCTCTTTTTTTCTGTTTTCCTCTTTTTATCACTTGCCCCTAGCAATGAACTGGCTTAGAACAATTTTATTCTAGTGATTCATTGATTCCATTTGCTCTATGATAATTCAGCCCTAGTCTGCGTTTTCTTTAATTCCTAGAATGCATTATCAGACAAAAGCTGTTTCAGGGCTAGATTTTTTTGCTCAGTAAGAACATTTGGAAATAAATGGCTGTTATCTGGCAATAACCAGGTCTGTCCAGCTTAGAAAAAGAACATATTCTACAGATTACTACTGTTCTTGCAGCTGAGCAGACATCTTTGACAGGTGCTTTATGAGGCTTGGACAAGCCCCACTGCTTGTCACAGAAAAAAAACCTGAGCCTTTGTCACCCAGCAGGTATGGATAAAGATGACAAGGATACCTTATCCAACAAGTAACATCATAAGAAGAGAAAAATCTGGAGGGAAAAAAAACAAACAAACAAACAAAAAAAAAAAAACAACAAAAAAAAAACGTGTGGGGAAAATATCAGAGAATAATTTGACAATTGTAAAAATAAACAGGAAGGAAATAATGGCAGTGGGGCAGAATATGAGCTGAGAAACTGCAGAAATTTGTGTGGGGCTTTTCCATACCCCTGTGGACATCATGGGGCTCAGAAATGCTGTGAAGTTCTGATTTAAAAGCCCAGTGTTTCAGTTTCACCTAATAAATAAGAGAGCAAGGAGCACTTGCAGGCAGCTCATTGCACAGCAAGAGCCAGGCCCTGCCTCCAAGTCCTTATGCCATTGCAGACCATCCTTGTGCTGGCAGGAAGTGTTCAGCTGCATTTCCTGGCAAATGCCCTCCTTCCCTGCTTTATCTATGTCTTGCCTAAATTTTGTGATATGCACAGTGCAAAGAGCAATAACATTTGATGAGGATTGTAAACAAACTTTATTGAGTCTGTTTTCAAGCAAATCTCCTCCTGCTCGATGCGCTGTGTAACCAGCACCAGACCTGTTCACAGCACAGAAAGGCTACAGCCCTAATGCCTATGGAAGTATCATCACCAATGCGGCAGGTGGCAGGTTACTGGCAAAGCTGCAGGAGCAAGGGTTTCTCCATATGTTCTTTTATATACTTTTTTTCTATTTCTCATTTCCAAGGTTATTAAAGACAAGCTTTATTTTACTTCCCTCTGGGTTTTTTTGTTTGTTTGTTTGTTTGTTTTTTCTGAATTTGGCTAGCTTTTAACTCTCAGCAGTTGTGCATAACTCACTCTTTCCTCAGACATTTGTACACCAGCATTGTCTCAGTGATGTGTTTCATCCTAGCCAGGAGCACAGAGTGGTGCCTTGCTGTGCAGTGAATTTGATCACTGCTTCCCTGAGGCTACAGGGCCTGAATCTTTGCCCTCCTGAATCAGTGCATTCACAATGCAGAAGTAGCACATGTACACCACATGTTCTCTCTCTGTGCTGCACCATGCAGGAAATGTGTGCAGTCATGGTGCACAAATGCAGAAAACACCTGTGTGTACATGCACATGTTTCTTTGGCCATAGGTCTTTTTAAATGATGCCATCTTTATTATGTACAGTAGTAAATTTTTAATATTGTGTTAGCACTTCAGATTCATTAATATATTTAAGGATGAGCATGACGCCAATCACTGGACAAAGACAAAAGCCAGCTCTGCTTCTTGGAACTTGCAATCTATTTATCAGAAAACAGGCAGCTGCTAAGTGCAGGCAAAAAGCACAAAGAACAAACATTAGTCCCTGTGGTAGACAAGAATATCAGTGCTCTGACACTACTGAGACAACTGTTTATGAAGAACTTCTCAGAAGGAGAAAAAATATTTGGAAATTTTACAAGTACATGGGTCAAGCTGGCAGCATGGGGACAGAACTTGGCATTAAAAATTGAAGAAGGAAAGACTGGTGTGGAGTCCCTACAGAAGGCTTTAAGTGTAGAAAGATTTAGCTTCTATTTGATGTGATATGGAAGATGTAATCAGTAGCAGGATGCAGAGAGGAGCGTCATAGCCAAAGCCCTGCCCTTTTGGTTCCTTAACTCAACATTTGGGGAGTTCAGAAAAGGAACAGTAATGATGTTTGACACCAAGAGCCCTGGGTAAATGTTATAGCTGTGTCAACAGACAGAAAAGTCTTCCTCTTCAATATGCAAAAATAATCGTCAGAAATTAAATCATATACAAACCAAACCAAAGCTGACATCTAACTTGTAACCCCAAATGACAGGCAGAGCTGTGCCATCGCTCACAGGGAGTAGAGACTGAGAGTGCTGGTGTTAGCCATGCTGAACTGGAAGTGGTGTTTAATTATGCGTGGATAAATATCACAGAGAAAAGGTGAGATTTGGTTTTGTATAGAAGCCAAACCACTCTCAATGATATTTGAATAGTCATGGCAGTCAGGTGCCCTGCAGACTGGAAAAAAAGATGAAGTCACTCCCATTTTTAAAGATGAGTAGATAGGATGATCCAGGGAACCAGCAATCTGGTACAGGACAAGGAGCAATGGGTTAAAACTTGAGTATAGGAAGTTCCATACAAACATGTGGAAGAACTTTTTAGTAAGGGTGACAGAGCACTGGAGTAGGTTGCCCAGAGAGGTTGTGCAGTCTCCTACAGAGATATTCCAGACCAATCTGGAAGCCTACCTGTGCAACCTATTGTAGGGTACCTGCTTTAGCAGGGATGCTGGACTTGGTGAGTTCTTGAGGTGCCTTCCAACCCCTGCAATTCTGTGATTCAGTGATTCTGTGTGAGGAAAGTGAGCACAAACCCATTTCTCTGTGACGCAAAGGTTTCAAAAAAAAAAAAAAAAAAAAAAAAAAAAAAAAAATCAGTGGTCATATGAAAGGCAGCTGGGTGACCACAGAGAATACTATGAGCACCCGGATCTGGGACAGAATACAAGATGCGAAAAATCTTCTGCAGAAATGAAGGAAAATACCTCTAGAAAACAATAGAAAATATATCCCTATGTTGAAGCTAATGTTTTTTTTGTATTACAGTTACAACTGCCATCTCATGCCTCACAAGGCCCATAGTACCAGCAAAGGAAGAAAAAACTCAGGCCATATTTTTTGTAACATTTTTTACAAATAAATAGGACTGTTATTATACTATTTAAATCCAGCTAAGAAAATAAGCATCTCAGTACCCAATAGTTCAAGTGAATGGGATTCTGTATTTGTTTGTATACACGCATGCTTTTACTAGAGCAAAACATGACAAAAGAGACACTTCTGATAACAGTGACAAGTAAGATGAATGTAAAATAGAATAGTCAAAAAAACGTGTTTGATGGATAAGGTTAAGGATGGAAGCCTCTGTAGTGATTCAGCTAATGAGCCTTGTTTTATTCATCTCATGTTACTGCTGCCAGGAATGTATCAGTCGAACGACACTTTTAGTGACCTTTCAGGCACAGCAAGGATAAAATGCCTGCAGAAAGGGCAGCATTTTGCATGTTTTAAGAAACTACCTCAGAGTCCACGGGGAGCTTTTAGTGCAGTCTGGACACTGCAGGCTTTGCAAGGCAAACTGAGAAGCTACTGCCATGAATCAAACTTGCTACAAAGAAATTACTGAAATTCTTTGCATTGAAATTCTCCTCCTATTACTTACATTTACATACCTAGCCATGTTTGTTGTTGCATTGTACATGTATATTGTACATGTCTCAAAAAGGTCTCAGAAGTATCTTCTGCCCTCTCGTTATCAAGAATGGTCAGGTGCTGGAATGGGCTTCCTAGGGAGATGGTGCAGTCATGTGTGTTACTAAGGGGACATGGTTCAGTGAGAAAATATTGGTGGTAGGTGAGTGGTTGGACTGGAAATGTTGGAGATCTTTTCTAACTTTGGTGATTCTATGATCATTTGGTTGCACACATGGGAGCTTCTGCTATCAGCCTAACACAGCCATATGAGCTTGTCTTGTCGCCTAACAATCTGATGTAGTAACACTTTGTGTTTACTTTGTGCAGCAGGACAAAGATGAATGCACATAGAGATATTCAGCATGCATCTTTCTCTCATGCCCACACAAACTTGTTTTACTTAGAGAAATCCTTTTTTTTTAGCACACTGTTTCATTCTTCCTTTCTGAAAACAACCCTAAAGGCACCCTTGAGACCTTTTATGCCATGATTGTAAAACAGAACATCAATGCCTGCAGCCTTTTAATAATGATTTACTGGTTACGTGGAGGGTCTTGAGAAGATGACAAAAAATGCAAAGCCGGACAATTCCATATAAGCCATATCAGATAAATTACATGAATTGACACCAGTGGGATACTCATTCAAATGTACGTCTTGTCAAAAGTCAAGAGTGAGAAAAACAAAAAACAATACAAAACAAAACAAAGCAAAAACAAGCAAACGGACAAAAAAAAAATTACAGCAAAGATGTGTCCATTCGTTTTGCTGCATTCATTATGTTTGAGGTTTTTTTCAATTCCTCCAACTTAGTATTTCACTAAATAACGTTCATAGTAAATTCTTCGTTCTCTTCCTATTAACGTGGTGTGCTTCCAAACATACAATCAAGTTGTAATACAGTTTTTCTGATTGTTACAGGCAGTGAATAAGTGGGAAGCAACAAATGGTACTTATCTTGATTTTAGCAAGATTTTCACCCTTTGAGATGTTTGCAAGTAAGCCAGTGAAACACTGTCCAGATACAGTCTATTTGCTTCAAAATTGTTTAAAACTCTGTTTGAAATTTAGTTATCAACCAGCTGGGATGACATTTCAGATGGGATCCTAGTGGGACTTTGGCTAGTAAGATAATGATCTTCATTGTTTTTATTAACAGCAAGGATGATAGAGGAGAAAACGTTTACAAAAATTTCAGATAAAACTAAACTGGAGGGGTTTGGAGCACTTGCAAGGTTGGGATTAGTACCCAGAATAAGCTTGAGAAGTGGACTGAAAAAGATGAAATTCAATACAGACAAGTGTAAAAGAACTCCTGTGGGGTGTGATCAATCTGAACTCTTCAGACAAAAGACCACCTGGATAGACTACGCTTAGTGTCAAAATAGACAAATAAAGATCTGATTATTTAGCATGAGTCTAATGCCTTTGGGAAAAAAAAAAAAAAAAAAAAAAAAAAAAAAAAAAAGGAGAAAAAAAAAGAGAAAGAGGAGCAAGGAAAAGAAATAAAAGGAAAAAGAAATAAAAAAGAAAAAGAAAAAAAAAAGGAAATTGTATCTATAAAAAAACTTTAAAATAGTCATAAAAGGGAAAAAAAAAAAAAAAAAAAAAAAGGCTCATTTTTCTTCATATCCTTTGGAAGAGAAGACCAAAAAGTAGAAAAGTAGTTAATTTGTAGGAAATTAAATTTAAATTAGACATTAGGAAGTCAGGCACATGGAAAGGCAACACAGAGAGACTATAGAATCTTCTTCACGACCAGTATCAAAGATTAATTTAGTTAAACATCATTCTGAGATGGGATATATTTAATCCTGCCACAGGGCACAGAATTGGATAAGTGACTTCTTCAGGGTCATTCTGGCCATGAAAGAAGGTGGATGAGAAGCTCAACATGCCCATGGTTGCAATGGAGACAAACAGTAGTGGTCCAACATAGAGTGTTGGTGGCTTTTTGCTTGCAAGCTAGATGGTGGACAGAGGATCTCAAGAATATGATGTTGTAACACTTGGAGTGCATGTAAAGGCACTGTTAAGTTTGGTAAATATTGAGGGGTATCTTAATTTAAAAAAAAAAAAAAATCTCACAAATGCAAGCTTTAAGGACATAAGGACATTAACCACTGTGAAAGTTCTCAAACCAATAATTATAAATCTACATTTTGTGATTTTTGTGGGAATGTTACTGTGTTTATATCCACAATAAGGCATCTTCTGTCAAAATGTTATTACTTTTTCTGTTGCTATTGTGTTTTAATGTACACAAAGCCTGTCTGTCAGTAGCACTGTACAGACTTACGAAGAATGCACTTCTATATCTGAACTCATTCTCCGTTTTCTTTCAAAGTAAGGTCAATTTCACATCTGTGTGTGAGAGACAATATGTCAGGAACAAGAGGTGCCCACAAATAAACCTGAAAAGCCAACAGTCAGATCCCTTGGTGCAAAAGAAGCAAAGGGTGTGCGCTTACCTGTGTAAAAAGAGTGTTAAATTAGAGAAACAGGAGTTTCAGAGACAGATGAGATTGAGTTGCCCTGGAAATTGTTTAAAATAAACATGAGAAGACCATTGGGAACTGTGAGTGTTGTGAATTAATAAAAAAACACCCACCCTGCAACCTTCCTACAGACCTCCAGTGCCTCAAGAGAAATGCTGCTTCCCTTAGATCTGTCTCATCTCTGAAGCTCAGATAAATTGTTCCAACCCTCTGTGCATTGCAACCCAAATGTCAAAGGAGGGAATCAGGGAAACTTCTGTGTCTGAGAGTCAGATCAATGTGCTTTCTCCTTTACATCACTAAACCACAGTATGTCAGCAAGGCAGACAGTAATCACAGTCAGAAGCAATGTATTCTCACTAACAAATAAATGGTTTGCAGCATTTGTAATGTTTGAATAGCATGTTGCTTTGTACTCCAGTCAGGTGGCCCACATGAAAAAGAGTGATATGTGGCTCTTCCTGACAGACAGATGATTTTATTGCTTATTGTCTTTCTGCGATTTAAAATTTATTTTCATTTAAAAGATAAAGAAGGAGCTTTTCCTTTATCCTTTTTTTTTCACCCATTTTATGCATCACCACAATTAGCTGTTCTTGTTTTAACAGATTATTAGGGGGTCTGTCAAAAATAATCTGTGCCGGGTAGCTCTTGAATGATAATGCCTATCACTTCTGAAAAGATGTTTCTAATGAAGGCAATTTGCTTCTTTTTCAGTTGATTTCATAGGTGGATTTGACTCTTACGGCTATCAAGGCCCACAGAAGACATCTCATTTACAGCTACAGCCCATGTATATGTAAGTACTCAACTTCTGAGATGTTCTGCGGTGGCAGGCTGATATTAAAGGATCATTAAAGTGAAAGATGACATCACTTAAAAATTCAGAATAGGCAGAAGCCTTTTTGCTCAACTGAATTCAAGCTACACTTAAGCACCAGCATTACTCTTCTGCTGGATGATAATGATTTCTTATGCAGGATACAAAGTGTCACTGTTGTTTAAATAACACTGAGCTCTCACCTGATTTTACCTCATTTCCATTCATGCAGATTCCACTCCAAGGCAGTACAAATTTCATTTAGTAGGAACTAGTCAGCTGACAAAACTTGGATGTCAAAAATGGACGCATTCAGTATTAGTCTCTACTAATACAGATATCTGTTCACTGAAGCACGTCTGTGCCTCATTTCCAGTCTCTACATTAACTTATAATAATGAAAGAAAAAAATAGCAACATACTGTTTTTAAAAATAGATTGAATAGAAAGTGGTTTTTTATCTATCCAGCGAGAGTGAGAACTCCATCCTGCCTAGAAG
Source organism: Phasianus colchicus (assembly GCF_987193195.1). Lineage (NCBI taxonomy): Eukaryota > Metazoa > Chordata > Aves > Galliformes > Phasianidae > Phasianus > Phasianus colchicus. The sequence continues at coordinate 60,008,248 of NC_143437.1, read as the reverse complement.
TACAGCCAAATACATAAATCTCAGCTCACAGACTCAACTGGAGAGCATTCACACTGGAATTTACACACAGCCATAGACCAAGCCAGAAATAATAATCTCCAAATATTTCTGGATGCTCACTGCAATTCAAAACAGCCCTGACTGCCTAGATAAATTGTACCTCACTGCTGCAGCCTTTTGAATTCTGTTTTATTTACCATCACCAGCCGACGTGACAAAAGTATAGTAAGCAACAGCTCACAAGGGAGTAGCATTTAATTTTTTCCTTTGTTACTCTTTTGACCATTTCTTTTGAGGAAAAAAACCTAAATACAGGAAAACACACACTCCCTACACCCTTAAATATAATTTCATTTCTTGTGATTAGTGGACTAAGTCTGCTGGTGGTTTAGTAGCTTTATGCATGGAACTGGCATTTATTCCTTTATCAGCAGTACAGTCAATTCTGCGATAGTGCTTAGGATTGGGCCCTATGGGAGCTTTGCTAGGAGCTTTTTAATAATCTCAAATTACAATAGTACGTATCTCCAATGCCATCTTAACTTCAGCTTTCCATCTGTCTGTGCTCAAGTGAAGATTTTTCACCTGCATTTTTGGCACAGTGCTGTGCATTTAGAAAATGTTATTTCCTTCCTAGTATTATGTGTGGCTCATAGGTGCTTAGAACAATTCTAATCCTATTTCTTTCTCAGTATACCATAGCTTGCATCAACATATGGAGCCCTCTAGCTGAGATATTATCCCATTCTCTTTATGCTCTCAGTGTTTCTTCCAGAACAGCAGATTACATTTACTAGCATCTTCATACTGACAGGAAAGAAAACTAGACCGACTGAAAAAGAAGGTCATATTTTTACACTTTTAGCTGAGATAGAGATGTATGATGAATCCATGTAAACTATGTTCTGCCTTATTTCAATCTGCATTCTTGCTGTAGCGTAGGTGATTTTGATGTCTTAACTGAGAGACAGAAATCAGTATGTAAGTTGACATTTTGTCCAATCAACCCACAAAAGTATTGCCATGTCCCAGCAGCAGTCAAACAAAGACACTTCATGTTTCCCTCTGACTATATAGTATTTGACAAGGTCCTCTAGAATTGCTGCAGCCTGTTCTTAAGAAGCTTTTACTGCATTTAGGAATACCTTTTTGTTGTTTACAACTGAGGCATGCTAGGAGTGCATGCATATGTATTTGCACTGCATTTGCTCCGTAAATGTAGGAGGCCATTAGGCAGTTGAGTGACAAATTTGAATGTCAAATTAATCAAGACATCGTTTGATCTGCTTGCAGCACTATTTACAGCAATAATATATACTGGAAGTCAAAACAAACTGATATGATAACAGCAGGCTATAGAAAATGTTTTAAAGTGTTATTTGTTGGGAGGAAGGATTGGGTTTCTTAGGGATTCTTATGGATGTTGACCACCAAAGAATATTAGCATTAATCTCTGTAGTATTCAAGGAGAAGAAAAAAATGTAGAAGACCTTACTCTCTAGGTGAAGTCACCTGCACCTTACAGTGCTCAGCATTCCTTGGAAATGAGTAAGATAAGAATAATTCGATACAGAAAAGCAGAAGACAGAATAGGGAAGACCTCTGCTTTACGTATGCTGCTGCTGTGCTCTCATGAAGTCATAAGAATATAATCGTATTCAGGATACAACTATTCCCATATATATCCACATAGCAATGTACACATAACAATTTCCATGATTTTATCAACTGCTAGAAAAGATTGTTGAATCCACAGACAGCAGAGAATATATTAAACTTTATCTCAATTCCTGCAAGAGACCAAGAAAACGTAAAGGCAACTTGTTGCCTCCTTTATGTGCCTTACTGTCCAGGCTCACAGTGAGTGCAACTAGTGAAGAGAAATCAGAGATAGATGGTTTATTTTACATATTCTGGCTACTGTCAAAAGCACTTATATAACACTTCTTTTTTTTTTTTAATATGTAGTGTAGTAGTACGTATTGGCTAGCATGTCAGGCATGTGATAGAAATGAAAGAGAAAAAATAACTTCAGCTTTGGAAGACTCACCAGAAGAATATCAGCTTGTAATGATGATGAGGTTCTGACAAAATGCAAATTTTAACATGTATTTCAGTAATAAGTATAAAAACATCCTTCATTATTTACTAAACCATTTCATATGCAGAAACAATACAAAGGTGTTTATAATTGTGCGGTAGCTGTCAGTTGTTATCCCCATACTGCTTGCAGACATGAATTGATTTAGCAGATTATGATGACAGAATTCCATCAACACAAACTTTTGTCTCAATTCAAGCCAGACTGATTTACATCCAAGTGATTTAAATCAATTTGAAGTGTTTTACACATGCACAGTTTAATTATTATCCTGAAGGAATGCTGTGTTTAGTAATTGCTAACTGTTAAGACACACTGTTTTGCAACCAGAACTTTCTCCTGTTGTGCTACAGTTAGCACTTCATTTTGTTAATTTGGAGTTTATACTGAACTTACACAAACCTACATGTGCAATTAAATAGTTATAATTATTTATTCAGACTCTTCATTTTTTAACATTTCCGTTCTGTCAGTAGTTATTTAATCAAAGAATTAATACTTTTGTGATTTCAGTCAAGCTCTCCCAATAAGAGCATTACAACTCAGTTTACACACACTATATTCACATAGAGTTTCATCAGTTATGCAAAGCTATCATAAATTGGATAGGGAAAAAAAATCTTGATTTACAAAAAAGGAAGCACTAATAGCGAATTGAGGCCACTGTTTATGACTACAGTTTCCATAAGTTGCCTAGTATTATTAGATTCAGACTCATCTTGTTTCTTTTCTTTACATTTTAGGCTTTGAACTCCAATCGAAACTTTCCATGTCAACTCTTGCAATTTCACATTTAATTTAAATCAGTGTTGTTTTTTTAAAAGAAAAAATCAATTTATACTGTTTAAATAAAATAATGGTGTTTTGGGGGAGGTTTCTTATTGTGACTATTATCTACCTGTTATAAATGGCTTTTTTATTATTTAAGTGCCAACAGTGTGCTCTATGCTGTGCAAGCCAAGAAGCCTATGCAGTCCCTTCAAAACGAATATGCATTTTAACGGGACAGAACCACTGCTCATATATCTCCATGCAGTGTGGCCACAGCTGATGTCCTAAAAAACAGCTTCCCAGCATTTTGTGTTGGAGATGCCAGTGCTCATCTCCAGACAATGGGACGAGAACACAATAAGATGATGGAAATCAATTGTCAAGAGAGAATTCTGCTCTTGGGAGGTGACCGCGGATGGTGACAAAACACTGTATGCAATGATTCTGCTGCACATGAAAAATATACAGTTATGATTGTGGAACAAGACTGCACTGCATGACCACAATAGAGAGGAGGGACAGGAAAGAGATTTTTCTTTCCTTTCTTCATGACAAACTTGCTTGTTCATGAAAAAAAGAAGTGAAGGGAAAAAAAAAAAAAAAAGCATGCATGTCTGATGCTGATTCCTAAAGCACTGGAGAAATTGCTCAAAAGCAGCTTAGCCCTGAAGTGAAGCTTGCTTTCCTTGTACTGAGAAGTCTGAGAATTCTTGTACTATGTATATATACATATCTATATACATATATATACACATACATGTGTACTATATATACATAGAAACACATAATTATGCACATACAATCCCTACATATATGTGTGTATACACACACACACACACACACCAGGGCTGCTCTGAAATCAATGCATCCTATTTTATTATGTTGACTCACAGCATCAGAGGCAGATGTTGGTGTTATGGCAATAAAGGGTGAACCTTCCCAACAATACTACCAGCAAAGTCTTGCCTAGCAACCAACAGCATCTTTTCTGCCTCAGATTGTGAAAGTTTGGGTTTAAACACAGTAGTTGAGGTTGACACTGGCTATCTGACTATAACTAATTACTCCTGCTTGAAGTATGATTTTGAATGGTTCACTAAACCTGTGCTGACTTCTCTGGATGTATTCGAAAGGAAACCAAGTGATCACCTGAGCAAACACCTTTTCCTTTCTGTCATCTCCTACCTGTGCACAGCTGAGCTGTTACTGGTTAGTGGCTTACACTGGCTTGCAAAAGGGCACCAGAACTGCAGGGCAGTAATCAGGAATGTTTCTGGTGGATTATATGCATCTTTGTTTCCCTGTCTTTCTCCTAGGTCAAAGTGAAAACGGGACTGCTCAAGATGGGCTGGAGGACCTGTCAAAGAAAATGTTTTGGGATTGCCCGCTGGTTCTTCAAAGAGCAAAAAAATTCCAGTTTTTGTGCTAAAAAAAAAAAAAGGCTGATTGAACAATGAGACAAAATGCAACAGAAACATTCAGCCTCTCTTTCTAACAGGTACTAAGGAGATGCCCCAGACCTCCTTCCTGCTTCCCAGCACCACAGGGCCAGAGCAGAGGCGCTGGTGCTTCCCTCTCGCTCCTCTGGACTGCAGCCTGAACCGCCAGTGGGGCCCATCTGGATTAAGACATGAACCAAGCCAATACAGTGCTTTTGGAGCCCCCTCCACACTCCTGGCCACATTCAGTCTCTGTAGTCAACACAAGGCTAAGAATACTGGGATGACCTTGCAACAGAAGTCAATAGACAGCACGTTGTTTGCCCTGAAGGCTGTACAGTTCATACTTGCCTTAACCTAACTGCATTGCACATCAGAGAAACTCAGTGCAAGCTTTCTGAAGTAATGTCCTTTAGGCTCAACACGCTGTCATTAATTCTGAACGATTTCTAAGTCAGTAGTTTTCTTTGTTTTGTTTTGTTTTCATGTCAGGGAATAAGGCTCTGTTGCTCCGTGGCTCCAGAGTGACCAAGTAGAAAACTGCCAGCTGTCAGAAAGTGCTTTACTTTTGAGGCTCCACAGTGGTCAAGAAACAAACCGTTTATAATGATTAAAAAAAAAAAGAAAAAAAAAAAAGATATAAGATCTTTTGGGGGGTCAGGGAGGGCGAAGGGGTAACATAAACTAATGATTGAACCTACTGGAAATAAGCAACATAAACAGTGCTTCTTAATCCCGCTGATTTTGTTTATCGCACTTTAGGTGCTTTTATAGCTATATCTAAATGTCTTTTACTAACTACAGAGACATCTGCAGATTTCTATCAACAAAGGCCAACTGAATATGTACTAGCTATGTTTACTCTTTTATATCTAATTTCAACTGAAAATTCTCTGTAAGTGAGCTTTTTTTTCTAATCGCACCATAAGGGATCTATATATTTTATTTTTTGGTTTTGGTTGGGGAGGGCGGGAAGGGACTAGCTGAGTTGAAGAAATATTGAAGACCTTTTTGTGGTATATTTGGGGGATCTGTTGTGTGTTAGAATGTGTATTTTATCTTCCTGTATTATTGTGGCTGAAAAAAAACTGTGCTGTTACGTAGTTGGCAACAAGATGCCTTTGGGAATTTTGCTAGTAGGTCAATGTGTATATGAAATACTCTGAACTCCTAGGAACATATGTTTTGTTCTAAATCTGATCTGTATTTTCAAGCACTTAGGTGGCTTTCATTAGGAGAAACCAATGTTTTACTCAGGCTTTTCAGGATCTTGAATTGTCATTGTTTCTTTGCTCAGACCCTGCACAGGCAAATACATACATCTACCACACCTGTGGTGGCCACATGGGTTTTGAGGGCAAGGGGGAAGGTCAGTGCATGGAAGCACTCGAGCTGCCCTCAAATGACTGACTTCCTCATTCACCAAACCCTGGTGCCCAAGTGGCTTCTGAGCTCCCACAGCCCATGCACAAACACCATGCATCCATCCCTATACAAACCAATGCCCTTTGCGTGTCTGCATGGATGTAAAGTGTCACAAACCACCACTCTGGACAATGACAGAGGAACAAGCATTCACCAGTGAAGATAAGATATGGGACACGTTCAGGAACTATACTTACATTTATTCAGTGAGATATATATATATATATTTATGTACGTGTGTGTGTGTGTGTATGAATATATAATCCACAAGAATAACTATTGAGAGGGGCTGCATAATCCTGGGAGTGTCTGGTGCATGGGGCCAGAGCTTCAGGTCTTGTTCATTATTTTCTGCATGAATTAGGCAAGTCGCTTAAGCCTGATCCAATAGAACATTCGATGCTGTTTTGGATCTCAAGTTCAATTTTTCAGACTTGGGTACCTGAAATTCTGAGCTCATTCTGGGTGGAGCTGCTTTCCAGTCCGTGGGAAATCGTGCAGTTCCCAAGTGCCAGGCTGAAGTTTCCCATAAGCTGAAAATTTTTGAAAGTTTTATGTAATATTTAATGTAGCAGATGTATAATATTAAACACAGTGTAGAGGTTTAAATGAAATGAAAATGTCATAACAGGGTATTTTAGCTTTCCCTGTATAGCAGTTAATCAAAATCATGTTTCTATAAAAATCATTTTCTTAATATGGAAAGAAACCAGTTTAGGCACTTAACTGATGATCCAATTTTGAGCAGATAATTTTTCATACCTTTCAGTGATTTCCCACAGAATGGCAACTACAGGTAGTTAGCAATTTTAGAAGTCAGAAATTTTAATGAAGCATCTACAAATAGTTTGTGGGCCTAATTTTAATTTAAAAAAAAAAAAAAAAAAAAAAAAGGCCTTAATTTCTCTGTCTTAGTCTTCCCATCTATACAAAGGGAATAACATCTGCCTCACAAGTTTTTTGTGAGGTTTATGAATTGTTTATGTTTGTAAAGTGCTTAGAAAATAGGAAGAACATTTAATGATTAAGTATTACAATGGTAACTGCTTATTCATATATTACATATAGAGTAGATATACACACACTCACACATGGATTACACACATATATATACATATATGCCTATATGAAGTTGATATTCATAACCTTGCTTAAGTTGCAGTTAGAACACCACCATTAAAAGGAAATTAGGACTGTTGACTACTAAACTAAATGATTAGTGGACAGATCTCTTCTGGAAGCAGTTTAGAGCACAGTAATGTGAGAATATCTGGATAACAATTTTGATTTGTACAGCTGTATCCTCCTCAAAATCCAGTAAAGAATGTTATTTTTCTAGGCTGGGCTTTTGTTATAAACTTAAATATTCAGAACGCAAGAGATACAATCCAAATGTGTCTTTTTTTTCTTTTCTTTTTGGCATTTGTTAATTCTGAATGTATTTTTAACAAAAGTGATTTTTTTGACTTACTAGTGTAATTTGCATTTAAAACAATAAATGGAAAAAATATAGGTTTCCAAGCTATTCATGGCCCCTTGCTGCTATTCACAACTTACAGGAAACTTAGAATTACAGTTGCCAGCTGAGCAACAATGCAGGATAAAGAATCCTATTACATTTACATGATGACAATCCTGATCTGTGCAGTGCATGGATGTGACAGCACTGAATAGAAATTGCTGGGTCATGACACCATTTTAACGCAGCCATAGGTAGCAAGAATTTTCATTATCACTGACACTAAAAGGTTTCTTTTACAAGGCTGACTGCAATAGACTCTTCCTTTAGAAAGCATCTTTTTTTTTTTGACCACTCATTGTGAATTTTAAGCATATGATAGGTTTACAGTTGCCAACAGCGTTAAATACGGCAGAAGTAATACTTGTTAAGTGGGAGCTAGGTAACATTAATATTTCCATTCATTTGCATTGCAGTGAATGCATTGCATTCATTTTCCTTTATATGCTATTTCTTGTCTCTATACTGAAATGAAGAAATCCTGTCTTAGGTAATGCCTTTACAGAGCTCTTGTATATTGACAGCTTGCCTAAGGGGCTTTAATGAGGGACCATATACATTTCAGGATATGTGATTGTGTTCTCTTCATACTATTCCTTAGTAAGCGAGTTCATTAATTGTTGCCTGTAGGATTTTTTTTATGCTGTAATTGTAGTGAAAGTGATACTTTTCAGTCAGGTAAAGAGAAAATGGTTGTGCTCCACTTGCTCAATTTAAGTACTGTTTGCAATACTCAGGAGCCATACATTTTGAAAAAGGCTGGTGCAGTATGTATTGATTCCCGAATGTCTCCAGGTAGGAGTGGCTGCTAACTCAGTCTCTGAAGGTTTTTTAGCCATTTGCACTCTCACCTTCCATTTGAGTACACTGATAGCAGGCAAAACAAAACTACATACAGCACAAGTCATTTCAGCATTTAATGCTTTTATTTTCAGTTCTCTGTTTTCTTTGGAATGTAATTATTCAGAAGTTGTCTCTGAGTAAATCTCATCCAAATCCAAATCTGAATTTCCAACCAAAGGCAGAAAGCCCCACAATTAGGCTGCATGTTTCTTTTTTTTGTTTTCTTTCTTTCTTTTACTTTTTTATTTGCTCCAAGAAGTCTCTTCAGCTTATCTGAGATCAAGCAGGTGAACTTTCTGAGTTTTTTTCTAGCTAATGTAAATCTGGCTTCTTTATAGTGCATGTCGATTGGAGACAACCGCTAAAGGTGAATGAGATTTTGTTAAAGAACCAAAAAATAAGAGTATTGCAAAAGGCATTGTGTCCACTGTTCCTTTGGGAACGATGCAGATCAGTTGTCATGCTAATCAATCCACTCCAAGCTAAGTGCAATAATAAATGTAATTACCATATATAAAAGAAACTGCCCTTTAGACTACAATTGCTCATTCTCATAAAGAAGTAGCACAACACCAAATGAGTCGATGAAAAACGTTTCCTTCTTTTATTGTCTATCATACTTCATCCCCCCATGGATCACAGAAATTGTCTCTGGTCTTGCGTCCTGACAAGTGCCTCTGTTGAGACCTTCACCAGGAGAAACAATTGTGGTCAGCTGGATCTGTAACCTCTCCTGATGGGAGAGGAGGAAGGATATTGTACCAAATGTGGTGCTGAAGTAGTGTCATGCATGCATTTGTTATCCATTTTCCTCCACATGTACAAAAAAGGTCTCTCAAAATGCTCTTTCCCTTTATCTCAGAAACCAGGACAGATCGTCTTTTACAAGGTGCTTCCAAATTCTGTTAACATCAGTAAAGAGTTTTTTCTTTAAGCATAATTAAAGCACATTTTTTTCTGTTTTCTCTTGAGTAGAAGACAGCTCTCAAAACTTCCAAAAGCCTCGGGATTAAATATTTTGAGCAGACTGTGAAACTTGAAAATTCAAAAAATTGCTTGGGGCCATCTCTGTCTTGAAATGAAATCATGAGGACAAAGACAAGACTTTCTACATTCACCAGTTAAAAAGGATCTTCAGTATCATCTCTTACCTATCTACTTCCCCAGCATTGTCTTCATTCTGCTGGCAAATAAGTACTCCCGTGCATTCCAGAGTCACCCTTTCCTGATAATAGTCCTCTCTTTTTTTTTCCCTGTCACCGTCTTCCTAACCCTTTCTTACTCCTGCTCTGCCTGGATACATCTACAAATCTCCTACTTAAAATACATACTGCTCTTTGTCATATCCATTGTTTCAAACTCTTCTTATGATGACAGTGATTGCAATAAAGGAGGATGATGTCATTGAGGTTGTGTACAAAACTGGAAGAATGAGAAGCTTGAAGGTTACATATGTCCTCCAAAGGCTCAAGATACAGTGAGACACTTTATACAGCTATAAAGGTTGACAGTGTTACAGATGCCATGAGATTCAACTGGCCTTAGTAAGAATCATTTTCAAATGTGCAATTGCATTTGCTAAAACTATAGTTCAGTTGGTACAGAGAGTCATAAATACCTGGAGTTACACAAGATATAGGTGAAATAGAAGCAGATTTGTAGAAAATATATTTATGAATACTTTGACCAAATCAGACTTGAATTTCAGTCTCTTCGAATTTGTCTCAGATTTATTTCCTGTTGCAAATATTTGGATGGTTGATTTCTGTGCATGCAGGTGTTCAGAAATGAACTCTTTGTTCCTAGGGAGACATATAAGTGTGTGCAGTTACACTGATTTACATGAGATTCTCAGTATTCATGCATCTATGTGCATTTGTGCTAAATGTTGGCTCATTTCTCTCTGCAGTATACATACATAAATATTATCTGAGTATATTTCACAGTGGAGAAACAAAACCATATACACGTTGTCTCATCATTTCTACTTTTAACTTCTCCTGCCCTTCATCTCAAAGGACTCAATGCCCTGAGTGTTAATTTTTCAGATGGGCATTCTTTATGTAGAAATTACACATCCTTATACTTAGATTCCCGTGTGTGAGCATGATGCAATGTATGGACACAGTAAATAAGATGGTCCCTTCTGCAAACAGCTTGTATATTAAATAAAATAAATGAGATCATTTCACTTAAAAATAAAAAAGAGAAATATTAACCCAATGATCTCACAGTCTCACTCATAAGTTAAAATTTGATGGAAAAAAAAAAAAAATAGTGTCAGACAACTCTAGGAAAAATAACAGGGCAGGAAGACAAAACAAACAAACAAACAAACAAAACCAACAAAAAAACACCCATGATTTACAATTATAATGTTATGTGGCTACTTTAAGTACGTGCATATGAAAATAGGGTAAAAAAAATTAGCCAATTATATCTCACTAGAATATCCAATTAACTTATGATAGCTCCATATAGATGTACTACATGAAATATTACATTTTAGAGGCATTTAAAGCAGTAGCTATGGAAGAACAGCATTGAAGTAACTGTAAATTGATGCCATCACAAAAGGTTGATGGATTGATTCAATTAATCAGTAAGTCATTTCTAAGAGTTCTGCAGGGATTTATTTACCAAACACTTACATTGTTTATTTTCCTCTCTGGAGGGTATGTATGCTATCATTTTTCTTCATTATTATTCTCATTTCATTCATCAATTTCTGACAAATATTTTCATGCCAATATGTGGCATGTTGCACGTGTAAATTGCCTACATTCACTGATTTAAAGCAATACACTCAGAGCTACCAGCAGCCAAAAAGTTTTGTTTTATTTCCCTCAGGTCCCAAGAAACTATTCATCTATAATCACCATCAAGACATGTTTCCTGTTTGAATTTTTCTTTCATTTTTCTCCAAATGACAGGGATGTAAGGTCTTGTCTAGCACGACATGTGGGTACCTGCTTAATCTTCAGACAGAAACTTAACACAAAAAATATTTTGAACACTGTTGTCACTATCATATAAATATTGGTTTAACCTTATATTTTATAGTTCAAATCCAGGAAAACAATACAAGAATCATTTGAAGAATTTCAGCAGTAGCATTATGTTTTCCACAGGATTTGACTGATCTTAGTTTTAAGTATTTTCATAGAATGTCTTTCAAAAGAAATGCATGGAAATGGCCAAGTGAGATCGAATTACATACTATGAAATTGCACATGCTTGGAGGGTCAGAAGTCTGGGGCAGTCCACACTGTCTGAGGATCTTCTCCAGTGCATTCAGAAAATTCCTGCTATGTATTAGATTGGGATCAACAACAGAGGGGTGGTGGCAGCAAAATTGAAAGTACCTCATCTAAAATACAAAGTTGCTGGCAGAGTGAAATCCCTGTATGGGTCTAATTGCAGCTGGACTGCAGATAAACAGTTTAAGATGTCAGGGGAAGTTGTGTCAATATTATCAAGGGACTGACTCCTATACCATATACCCTTGACTGACTTAAAGGAGTAATGGTACCTGTACAGCATGAGTAATGATATAATGCTGTTGCATCTGCAAAAATGATTTGTGATTGAGAAAGGCAACACGTAGGTGGTGGTAACACACAGGCAATGATCTCAGACATCCACATAACATATAGCCAGCATTATTTATCTGTATATTTCTGTTTTCCTCTGCCCACCAGTTTTCTTCTGTTGGGATTGTTTCCAGTAATGCAGATACTTACTAGAATTCATGTTATTAGATATTTTATTATTACTATTTTTGCATCAACAGTAAAAAACGATTTTCTTTTTCCTTTCAGATTTAAAATTATGCTCATTTAAGTAAAATGAGCTTCACTCATAGATACAAAATATTTAGCTCTATCCACAGGTCTGTTTGTAAAGGACAGATGGAGCCAGATACTTCATAGTGGCAACCAGTGTGAGTGTGAGAGGCAACAGGCACAAACAAGCAATTTTTAATAAGCATATAACTTATTTACTGTGGAGCACTGGAAGCCCAGAGAGGGTACAGAGTCTTTTCCTTGGAGATCTTCAAATCCTGTCCGTGGTCCTGGGCAACCTGCTCTGGGTGTTTCTCCCTGTGCAGTGACCTCCAGAAGTCCCTGCCACCCTCAGCCATTCTGTCACCCTCACCTCTCATTTAAGATATATTTGTTTTCCTCTAAAAAAATCCCCAGTGTCTACAGACAATGAGAAAATTTTGCTTGCTGTCTTAGGGTAGACTCAGAATTAACCTCTGTTAGTAGCGATGCCAACTCCATTAAGATCATTAGGAATTTTGCTGTTTGTCTCAGTGAGATCACATATCACTCTTCACAATTAAGGTGCCTGAATATTTGCTTTGCTTGAAAAACAAACATCCACTGCAGTTACCTCCAATAACTTTTAAATGGCTCTACAAAATATCTGGGTTCTTTTTTTCCACTTTCATGCTCAACATTTATGAAAGACATGGTATGGTGATCAAAAATATATCTATAGTCATTTGTACTGACCTTCATGACTCACTCATTACAACATTTATACCAGTAAAATCTTTCTATCATTCTCACTCTTCTGTGCATTTTATTTCATGTGAATAAGTATCACTCCAGAGGATTAGCACCCTGGGAGGCTTTCTTCAAAACTAAGTGCTAAGGAGGAATCAAAAGGCATTTGCATAGCTGTTTGGCCCGTGTGATAGTGGGAATCTGCTGCATGGCCTCTTTTCCTTTTTAATAATTGTTAAATATCAATTGTAACCTACAACTCTCAATCTAAGTATTTCACATTCTTCTAGCTTCTTGCTCAACTACACAATGCTCTTCAGACTTGATAAGTTTTTCACTGAGCAAACTAATTCAACAGTGGGAAATTTTTGCACATAAGCAGAAAGATAAAGGACAATCTTGAAAGGCAGGTTAATAGTATCCAGTCCTTATGGATATACAATACTTGCTAGAAACATCACTCAGTTTGGAGTTTCTCCTGTTCTGAAGTGCTTCTCTCATTAATTCATGGCCTGAAATGTTCCTGACAAAACTCTGTGCAAGTTAGACCTCCACTCTGACAGCCGTTTCCTTTCCAAGACGATGTGTACAACAACTCCGTATTTGGCTCAGTGAAAGGAAATACAGGAGAAGCTAGCCTTTATTCCTGATGCCTTTATTCCCTTAAGTTTGGCTTTCTCAAACCTGGACATGTGAGACAGTCTCAGCTCTCAATTGCATTTTGGGTAATTAAACTGAACTGCAGGTGTGCACCAGTGAAAGTTGAGGATCTCTGTGTTCCTGTGTGCTGTGTCAGGACCAGAAGCAAGGATGTACAGGAAGGCCAGGCTGGATGTGGCTCTGGGCAGCCTGGTCTAGCAGTTGGTGACCCTGCACATAGCAAAGGGGTTGAAACTAGATGATCATTGTGGTCTTTTTCAACCCAGGCCATTCTATGATTCTATGATATTATGATTCTATGACAACAGGATCCCCTACCCTGCTCATTGCTCTGCTCCTGCCTCCAGCACCTTCACTCACAGCCTGCCCTGCCTCCAACACCATTACTTCCCAGAGGTTCTCTGCGGTCCAAGCCAAGCAGCCTCATTGTCCTCACCAGGCAGGTGCAGCACGTCTGGAACTGCAGAAATCTCTTCCCAAGTCTCTGTTCTTACCCAAATCATGCCTTTCTTGGAGGGGAAACAGTCAGATGGCTGTTGTTTGGCTCCAGCTTTTGTATCTGAGCAGGTAGATCTGTATCTTGCCTTGCTCTTAAGAGACATTGCACTTGCTAAATAGTTTTATTAGAGGATGAAGTTTTGACACTTCAAAATTTCTGTACTAGGAAAGGTATGGAGAGGGTGTACTTCTGAAAAATAAACCTTAGGTGAAAATAGCTGAGTCGCATTTTAAACTTGAATTTATTCAAGCCTCTTTTACAGATGTGAAGACATCTTGAGTCATGTGTATAACTATTTATTGTTTTATTACTATTATTACTGTTTATTGGTTATTTGCTTTATTTATTTATATATTGATAAATCAATCAAACGTAATAATAGAGAAAACTCATGCAAAAGTGTTGTAAAACACCAGAAGACTGCTGTGTAAACCATCAAGACTGATCGCAAAATACCATCCCCACGTCTGACTTCTGTTTGCACTGAAAAACAACTCCTGAGCCCTGGAAGCCAGCAGGTCTGTTTAACTCAGGTTGTTGAATTGTGTTTAACTGGGTTGACCACTCACTCTCCCAGATCATCTCCCAGTTCTACAGCCTTTGCTTTCACAAGAGAACAAGCCCTAGCCTTATGAAATAGAAGTTCATTACTCATTTTTGATCCTGAGTTATTTCTTCTCTGAACTTCTCACCCGAATTGTCTGTAACTGAGGCTGGAAAGAGAGATCAGGTGGATCCTTGAAGGACCTACTGACACATAAAACCACAGGACTTTCTGGGGAAATTTGGATTGGGAAAACCCTTTGGTTAAGCTGTCTCAAATGTTGTAGGATTGATTGCAGTTTTAAAGAGCTGGGCTCCACAGTCTAACGTACTTTATTTATGTGATGTCAGTGAGGAGAGTTAACCTCAAACTAGACCCTCAGTCTCAATGAAAGTCAATGGGTCTTCAATTCTTCTCAGCCATTTGACTTCTTAGGTCTTTTTTTTAAAGCCTCACTAATGCTTATTTTCATTTAAATTCTTTTGAAATGAAACAGAAGGACCTCTGAAAACTGGTGCTCTTTTTGTTTAGACTGTATGGACCAATACATTTTGTCCATCAGACTAAATAAATTAACTTGTTTCAGCCCTTATGTTTCAGGGCTCCTCATGTCTTACACTCTGCTAATGTCCCTGAAATTTTTTCACAGCTTGCAGGGAGAAAGAATTACAAATTTCATCCACATCTGCACTGGTATTTTTATTTTGCTACCAGTGACTTTTATTTCATATTTGGATATAATAATAGTAAAAATAACTCTGATATGCAACTGCCTACATGCTGTGACAGTTTGCGAATACTTCCTCACCCTCTGACACTTCAGAATCCCTTCCTCTCCCATCTGTCCCAAGCAAGTGGGAGAGGCTTTTTTGCCAGAAAATGTATTCTTTATAATACCTCCCTGGAGTATAACAAGTCTGTTTTAAGAAAAATGATGTGAGCCCTGCCTGACTGTCAGAAGAGAAATTGTTACTAATTATAACTAAGATCTTGTCAGTTATCTGGATTCACTGGTAATTCTCATAAGATCCCGAAGAAAGCAATAAACACATTAACAGAAATGTGCCAGAAGCAAGTCACTATGATTCCTTCCTCAGATTTCGAAAACCTGCCTCAGGTTTATAGTCACTGTGACACAACACAGCAGTCCTGGGCCTTCACAGATAGCCCAGGTGGGCGAAGCAGGATGTGCATTCAAATGTTATGCCCACCTCCCTTGGTGGAGCCAGTGATATCCTGCTCTGTGTACAACTAGAGGACAGAAATTCTTCTGCTGAGATGTCTGAGCACAGTTAACACTTCTGTAGAGTCAAGGCCTTGCCCAGGGAACCTGCCCTGTGCCACAGCCTGGGCACGCAGCCCTCAGCCTGAGCTGCATACCAATGTAAAATACAAAGGTCTGCATCACTTGAAAGAGTAACTCAAGCCTCCTTTATCACCCTGAGCCTCTTCTATCCCTCTAGAACTATAAATGGATCTTAAAGAGAGCAAGAGAGTCTTAATACTTCTGTCTAAGAATACTTAGAGTCTTAATACTTCTTGCTGCCTCATTTGGCTGCAAGAGCACACAGAGGTCCCACTGAAAACAGGAACTTGGCCCACCATCAGCAGATCAGATAAAGTACCCTCCTTCTACAAAGCTCTTTATTGGTATTCATAGAATTATAGATTAATAGAGTCATCGAATCACAGATTTGGGCTGGAAGGGACCTTAACAACCATCTAGTTCCAATCCCCTACCTTAGGCAGGGACGCCTCCCACTAAATCAGGCTGCCCAGGGCCTCATCCCATCCCCATCCAACCTGGTCTTCCTAACATGATCTCCCATGGATGGGGCATCTGCAGGTACTCTAGATAACCTGTCCCCAGTGCCTTACCATCCTCATATTAAAGAATTTCTGCATAATGTCTAGTCTAAATCCACCCTCTTTTTATATAAAGTATTAGCCTTTTTCTATTAGTACACTCCCTGGTAAGAGTCTCCACCCATCTTTCCTGTAGGTCCCCTATAGGTACTGGAAAGCCACTACAAGATCTCTCAGGAGACCTCCAGGCTAAACAAACCCCAGCTCCTTCAGCCTGTCTTAGTAGCAGAGGTACTCCAGTCCTCTTATCATCTTCCTGGCCTTCTCTGGATCCACCCCAACAGCTCTATGTCTTTCCTGGGGGATCCAGACCTGGACACAGTCCTCCAGATAAGGCCTCACAAAAGCAGAGTAGAGGGGGACGATCTCCTCCTTCAGCCTGCTGGCCACACTTATTTTGATGGCATGTTTTATTATTCATAAATAACAACAGATTCAGTACCTCATTTATTTTGTTACTCCAAAATACATGGTAATGCCTTTTTGGCAAGAACATTAAAGCAGGGATTTTTCACGGCCAATGTGACTATGGAATCTCTCTGACAAATGCTGAAGGACAGCAGCTCTTTAGCCCTCACCACAATTTGGTACAATTAATACCCTTGCATAGAGGGCGCAAGAGTTACAGAGGCAAAACAGAGTAGCAGAGATTAACAGATAATGAAGAATACAGTATATTTAGTAAAAGCTTAATGAGAAAATCCCATTGTAACCATCAAGCTTTGGCTTTTGTGTACAGCTATCTGCTGCACTGGCACGTGTGTGGTTTGCTGCTGACTCTGTTCAAGAGAGAAAAATTGTGTGAAGGGCTGAATTACTCAGAAGTATAGCAATGGGGCAGAAAGGTAGGGGCATGGAACATGTATGTGAGCAAGGTACATGTACTCTAGTGTCCTGGAGAAGATGATTGTGAAGTATCATGGTGTGGAACATGCAATTCAAATGGATTTGTATCAAATTTTGGTTCTAAAAGTGCACTGAAAAGAATGGAAAACAATTATTAAATCATGTAATGGCAGAATCACAACAAAAGTCTTCTTCCAGATCCCATTTGCTGTGATAGCTGCCATCCTCACTGTCCTTTCTTTTTCACTTTCTCAGAACCCTGATCTAGGGTCAGACTAGCCTGAAATAAATGCACTGGCTTTCAAATTAATAAAGATTTTTCAAACATTATGTTATTTTAACTCAGATTTGGCACATGCTGATAGCAACCAAGAAACTATTTAGGTGTAAACAGCGCCTGCTCTCTTGAAAATGTATGGCTACAGAAAGTTAACGTCATGATTTACTGTAAAACAACTGTATTTTGTCACACTGTGCCATAAATATGAAGTCTGCCTCACATTCTTGCAGATGAATTGCTTTAGCATGTATTAGACAGGGATTTGGAGAATCTCATTGCAGAACTTGGGGCTCTGGGACATTAGTGAAACTGTCACTAAGGAACTGACTCTGACAGAGTGTTCTTTCACACATCTGTGGTGGATTTGCAGGTCTGAGTCACACTAGTGAGTCACACTGTCAGCCAAGAATAATGTTAGGTGCCAAAGTTGGTATGATGCTCGGGTCTCAGGCCTGCTCCATGTCTCTCTGCTGCTTGCTCCCTACCTTTGGCTGATAGGAAGGGATATTTCTAGCTACCAGCTTGGCAGACCATGTAGCCAGTTTGCAGAAAAAAAAGTGCCCTGTATGTGATTAGAATTTCCCATGGATATTTCCCACCCTGGAAAGTAAATTGCTTAGTATTTATCAAGCCAGCCTGAAATAGTTCCCAAAATAGAAGAAAGTATAACATTAAATAAAAGGTATTTGCTCTAGAAAAGCTAAAGAAAAGCAAGAGATCTGTTTACTGGTTTTGCAAGTGAGTACAAAGAAAAGAAACATGTTGGTCATGAGTAAGCAATGTTCCCTTGTGGCCAAGAAGGCCAATGGTATCCTGGGGTGCATTAAAAAGAGCATGGCCAGCAGGTTGAGGGAGGTAATCCTCCCCCTCTACTCTGCCATGGAAGCCACATTTAGAATACTATGTCCAGTTCAGGGCTCCCCAGTTCATAAAAGACAGGAATGTCCTACAAGGAGTCCAGCGGAGGGCCACAAAGATAATTAAGGTCCTGGAGCATCTCCTGTATGAGGAAAGACTGAGTAACCTGGGTCTGTTCAGCCTGGGAAAAAGAAGACTGAGAGGGAACCTGATAAATGTTTATAAATATCTAAAGGGAGGTGGGAGGCAAATGGATGAGGCCAGGTGGTGGTATGTAGCAATAGGACAAGGAGTAATGGCCTAAAACATGAGCACAGGAAATTCTGTACTAACATGTGGAAGAACTTCCTTATGGTAAGGGTGATGGAGCAATGGAACAGTTTGCCCAGAGAGGTTGTGGAGTCCCCTACAGATATATTCAAAATCCAGCTGGATGCCTACCTGTGTAACCTATTGTACAGTACCTGCTTTAGCAGGGAGTTTGGACTTGATCACTTGAGGTCCTTTCCAACCCCTGCGATTCTGTGACTCTGTGCTTCTGTGAAATGACAACACACCTTCAAAATGCTTTGTGTGTCAGCTGAGTGTTGGGCTGTTTTGCTCACCTGGCAAAGCTGACATGACAATTACACATTCATAAGAATTATGGTCTAAATCTTTAGACAGATCACCTCTCTTGAGTATTATCTCTCCAAATGAAATCCTAAGCTGATGTAAATAATCTTCAAAGAATCCCCTGGACTGAGATGCACCCCTTCATCTTGCGACTTGCAATTTTGGTAATTACTTGAAAACTGTGACACTAGCTGAAGTTTTCTAATCATGAATTGCTATTTGTCATAATGTAAGCCTTGAATATGCAAAGTAAAATGTGCTTTGGAAACCAAAACAGACTCATCCTGGACAGCCTACTCTGGATGACTGTGCTCATTTCCAGAGGTTCCTTCCCACTTATACCCTCAGGTCAATATGCTACTCTAGTTTAAACATTCAAATTCTATATGTTCCACACCAGAATCACTGCTTGTATAAGATTCCAACTCAGTTCTTGCCATAAATTCACAAAAAGCGATGGGAAGTGATTCAAGCCTTAAGACATTAAGATGTTTGGAATTAACAGTACCACCCTAAATGCTACCTATGATATTTGGAAAACTTTAAGACAGTAAGTTGTTAGAGCCTGAGCTTCTGCACAGGTTGAATTTCCTGGACAAAATAGAGGAGGTGACTGATGCTGTTTCACTTCTTGAGAATGGAATCAGAAGGTCATAAACAACTAAAAACAAGTGCCAGAAAGAAGGTGTATGCATGATAGAGAAATATCCCTGAAGAAAAAAAGGAACCTTAGGGCAGGTGGGAAGACAGGTGAATCTGGTTAGTTTTTACAACCATGAATTATCTCACTGCTTAATCAGACGCAGGTGGGCACAGTTTTCCTCTCAACTGATGTGGCAGTGCAGTTCATAGAATGATATGGATGTTTTCCCCTTCTACAGGTAAGGTGATTCTAAACACAGCATATTGCACTTAGGAAGCCTGTTTTATACGGTAAAAAATCTCATGTTGTTAGTATATGCATCTTTGAAGCCTCTGAGCAGAAGTACGCAAGCTTTCATAGGCCAAATAAAGCTCAAGGAAACCACACGTTCTGAGCTATGGCTAGGATGCTAGAAATGAACGTAGTTAGGCCATAGAGGGGAGACACCTCAGCAGATGCTCTGGGTTTTAAAGTCTGTGTGTTCTCCCACACAGACAACAAAATCTGTTCTGTGAGTTTTGATAATAGGTCTGCCACAGAGTGTGTAGGCTGTGAGTTTTGTTGTTTGTTTTATCCCAGAAGTCATTGGCTTGTTGAGAATCATCTTGTCAGTGTCATGGGTTTTGTATGGCCATCACCTGCTGGGGTCAAACGGACAAGAGCAGCTCCTAAGCATTTATAATTTCACCCAGAAATCAGGGTGGAACATAAGCCTGGGGTGTTTGGTTATTTCACTAGAATTACCTTGCTCCTTATAATCCTGTTTTGAGAAGTAATTTGTTTACTGGTATTTTTACCGTGAATAGTATTTCTACTTTATTTCTTTGTTTGTTATTTGTGTTATTTCACCCTGATGTGAGGCTTCCTAAAGGTAAAGACATGCATTTCTCAGAGGTCACAGCTCTGAGCTACTTACCAGAGCCTGTGAAGATGAAATGTTTGACTCCAGAGGAGCATTTTAGCAGCTTGATTGACCATCCTGAACAGTACCAGAACCTGCTTGCTGATTTGTGTGTACCTCCACTAGACCATGGGGCAGTTGGCAATACAAATGCTGACAATGTGTATGCACATAAATGAAATGTTGGTGCTTTGAAATTTTTCAAATGTGTCCCATGGTTCATAGCGTGAACTCTTCACTGTTCCTTTGGTCATATTCTCTTTGAGTTATTAAGTCCAGAGGTTGGTGATACATTGATTCTTTAAACTACTTGAAATATACTTTTATGATAATGACAATCTAGTGTCAGGTTAACAATATCCTCTAAATAAGTTATCTTTTACTTCTAGGCTCTCTAAAGTATATCATCTGTTAGTGTAAAAACCTCTTTTTCTGCCTTCAGCAGTTTCTATAGTGGAAGTATCTATTAAGTAGTTCATGCAAATTAGTTTATTCAAATAGTTCAAATGTTTCTATTGACTTTTCATTGCCTAATGAAAGAAAAAGGTATAAAACAACATCATGTCCTAAGCATATCTAATCTTTCACACGCAGTTGGGACCAATGATGCTTGATTCTCAGATTTCCCATAACATTGTTGGCAGATTCATAAATCTTTTCAGATGCCTGGAAGGTGTTTTCTTCAGTGTCACTGCTCTCTTTCCTTTCATTTTCCAGGTTAGCTTTGTTTTCTTACACTCCAGAAGCCCTGATAGGTCACAAGAACTTGTTTTGGGCAAGCCATTCTGACCTATTTTTATAAAAGATTCATCACATTCATGCTCTCTACTTTTTTCCTCAGCATTTCTGCTCCCTTTTTTTGCAGATACTGGTACATATTGCTACAAGAATTTCTCTTCTGGGTTTGTCTTTCTCTTTGAAGTCATACCTTAGTAGGTTTATGATCATGTATGAAGTCTAGTTGGTGCAGAAGTTTAAGATTTGTCAAGTGCAGCCTCTAAGGTTTGTGATCTATTCCAGTATACTGTTGCTATGTGCTGACAACCAGTGACAGTGGCAAATTCTTCTCTACTTGAGTATAATTTTCCTATGGTTGTTCTACATTCTCATTCCTTATGCCCCAAAGTATCTCTCACAAAAATACTGAATCATCCACTATTTATAACATACCTACCTTTTCAGTGTCATAATTTGAATTTCTAGGAATGTACCCTGGAGTATATCCAGTGAATTTGCTGCTGCCATTTATTGCTGCCATTGATTGCTGTTTAAAAACGATACAGCCCCAGTGTAAAGCTATCATCAAATTTTCCCAATATCATGCTTTTTGCTTTTTACCTTGGATTTCATAGCAGAGATCTGCATTATTTTATGCTATATAAACCAACACAGTTAGGAGTTCTGATTTTTCAACAAGAACCTGATGATTTGAAAATGCTTTATTGTGTTTTCTTTATTCAAACAGGACCAGAGGTGTTTTGGTGGTTTTTTTTGTTGTGTTTTTTTTGTTTGTTTGTTTGTTTTTGGATGTTCTGCTCAGACTAACTTGTACAAAACCGATTTTTATTTTGTTATGATTCAGTTTTAGATGGCACTCCATATGAGAACTGCTATTAGGTTTTTGCTGAGTGTCTCTATATACTAGATTGTCAATAGCAAGGACTTCTACTCCCTCTAATATTTCACTGCACATTTTCTGAACTTGTGCAGATACTGTAAGAATATACCAGGAGGCATACTCTGGAAGAGCTGTCTTCTAGACAATTCTTCAATTCAAAAAAAAATTCAAAAATTCAAAAAAAAATTCTTCAATTTTTCCTTTGTCCTGTCTGAAGCACTGTCCAGATGCAGACTGTAGCTGCTGAAGAGAGTCTGTAAGTAATGTACTGTAGGACAGGTAAATTGTAGCTGGGCTGCAGGAAGGAAGGAAAGTCAAGTGGGACACTTCCCAAGGTCATGTCTTGTGTGATCACATAATCAGCAGAAAAAGGGAGATGAGTGAGACATACTAGTCTAGCTCAGACTCAGTAGAGACTCTCCTTAGTTTTGCTAATTGATTTTAGTAGCTCCATAAGGCCCGTGCTGATTAGCTCTCAGTAGTTCTAGTAACCTCGGCCACTGAGATTTCCTCTCCTTCAGTTATTCTCAGCCGTATCTTGCTGCTCATTTCCCACACTGGTCCATGCCATTGGTGGCATTCATCATGGCATGAGTGCTACTTGCACTGTGTTTGGATGGAGCTGAGTCCTTGAGTTTGGAAGGCATCAGATATTCTTTAAAAAAAAAGAAAATGAAGAAAATCTTCCTCAATCTTCTCTGCTGTAAGACAAACTCCATAGGCATCCCATAGATAATAAAATTGTAATCAGGCTTCCTAATGTTAAGGTAAACGGTCTCAGAAGTGACTCTGCTGTCAGAGCTATCTCACAGGCATCAAGGTAACAATATTAGTCCATGCATTTACATCTACCTGTGCGTTTCCTCAGTGCCTCCATGACTATTTCAGCCTTGCTGATAAACCACATGAATGTCATGATTTGGACCCAACATTTTCAATTATTCTGTCTGTTCTGGCAAATCAATTCAGGTAATATAACCATGCAGCATAAGTAGTACATACGTAATTTGCACTGCAGCAAAACTGAACCTCTATGCTGTGGCTAATCACTATGGAGGGACTTAGACTGTATTTTATTCTGTGCATATATATCACATTGTGCAGAATGCTTTGTTCTCACACACTTCATGCAAATTCTTATCTGACAACACTGGCACAGCTTTCTTCCTCGGTTGTCTTTTCCAGCTTCCAGAAGGGGATGAGTTTGGGCTGTCAGGTGTCCTGAAATCTTAGATCACTGTCCACACAAATCTGCAAATCTGGACAGTCAGTGCACACACAGCCATTGCACAAAACACACGCAGTGTGATGAATGCTTGCTACTGATATACCATATTTGTATGCTTCTTATTTGGGAACTTTTGACCAGAAAAATTTTTAGGCCTCTAGCCAACAGCAAATTTATCCAGCCTTAGAATATCAGCTCTTTGGCAAGAAGCCCTGCTTGTGGGCAGTTTTTCTTTGAGTGATGTGGTCTGGCAGAAACTACATGCTTCCTATGATTGTGCTCTACCACATGCTTTCCTTCAATTGCTTTTCATATCTTGATGTTGCCCTCATGCTTTATTTGTTTATGCCTGATTTCTGGTTATACAGCTCATCATAGTATAAATGTCATAATGATGTCTGTGTCTTAGGAAGTCAACTTTGGTTCATTTCTGTCTTCCTGTCTTCACATATGCATGCACGCTGTGTCTTCCTCTGCCTGCAACTGCTCTCTTTTTATCTGCTAGAGATGTTTCATCTGACTACTGCAGCTGTTGTCACTTTCTCCCTTCTATATGCATTTTCCCTTTTAAATTAATCTGATGCATGAGAACCACATTGTTTTGCATATCTCTTTGATTCTATCTCTTAAATTGTTCCAAGGTGTTTCTTTGCATCACCTTCAGATTATTTCCTTTCTATTTTCTTTAGAAAATATCACCTCTCCTGTACCTAAAATACAATCTCTCTCTTTTCCCATGATTCAGTTCTGTCAGTAATGCTGGCCTTGATGAATTCTGACTAGACTTTCTCTTTTCTAATCAGTGCCTTTGTATGGTCTTCCATCCTAAACTCTAAGTCTTGTATGAACATCTCCAAACTTGGCATTGGGCCACTTATTTTCTTCAACCAAACCTTGCCTAAAATAATTTGTTTTAGTACTAAAGGTCTATATTAGATTCTTATTTAAGGAAAAAAAAAATGAGCTGTGTCTTCTGACTAATGTGTGTGTCATCTTATGTTGTTGTCATTTGCCGGTTTTACTTTTTCTCCTCAACTCCACTGTTTTTCACCTCTGTGTCTTTGCACCTTTTCAAAACATTTCTCTAAGGACACGCTATGCTTTTCATTGGTGGAATTATGGAAAAAGAAATTTCCTATCTGTGGGCACGTGACATTTCCAAATAATCCCAATTTTAGTCAAATGAAGATGAAATTTAACCAGAATTATGCAAAGCTGGTTCTTTCTGAGCAGATCTGACAGGATGTGCTGTCTCTGACAAATTTTAGTTCTTAAATTCAGTGGAAACGCAGCTCAGATCTTACCTCAAAACCAGCTGTCCCCAGTAGACTTACCACATCTACATTGACACTCTACCACTAGTTCAAATAGTGGTTCAGAATTAGACTTTGTTCCACAGAGACATATGAAAGCAAATTCCAAATTCTCTTTAAACACTTTATTAGGAAACATGAATACATGAGCTAAGCAACTCAACTCTGGATGTGCTGGTTGCTGCTAGAATGATTTAATGGCATGAAAATAGTTCAGATTTCCCTGTAACTGGGGTAATACAGTCTGCATAGCTGATTACCAGGTTGTCATCTTTAATGAAGTTGAAAACATGTTGACAATTCTGTAATGTTTTCTTTTCAGCTGTACAAATGCTGTGGCAACAGATTACAGCTGGATTGCAAGTACTTAGCAGGAGCATTATAAAAAGAAAAGAATAATTGGGATAGGAGAGGAAAAGAGAGTTAAACATGTAAATGAATTAATGAAAAATAAACAGTTTTCTTTACTCTAAAAATTTAGAAATACAACAGCAAAAGAACAAGTACTCTTACTGGTTTATATACCAATTTTGAAGTTGTCTTCCTGCCTTTATTTTCCTTTCACCAGGAAAAATAGTGGGCAAAGGACATCTGCAAACTCTGACCATTCAATAAAATGACACAACAAATGTTTCACCGGATGCATTTTTGAACATTTTTTCTATTATTCTGAGTTTAGCATAACCCCTAATACCCTGATTTTGTTGTGCTGATGTGTGCTTACACAAAATTCACTTCTCATCCCTGCTCTGTCCAATAGCAAGTTGTCAAAATGAAGAAACTTGTCCTCACTATGGAACGGGATAAACAAGTTTATCTTCTAGCTCCTGGTATAATAAATAAAGTACATTAAAGAAAGGCTTATGATTCCTAGGACAGTTTCTCCTTCCCTGCTTTCCTGGTCCCTTGATGATCCACTGAACAAGATATGGGTACAGTTGTCCTCTTCCGGATCTTCCTAGGTCACCTCTATCATCACTGATCTCAGTTCAGGATATAAAGTGTTTTCAGAAGCATCTAAATTGCACTGCAAATAGTGGCATATATCATATGCAAAGATGTGTCTTCATTCCACTAGGTAAGAAATAGTGGCATACAAAAAGACGTATATACCTCTCGTCAAAGCTGCTCTAAATAGCTACTGGACCTGTGCATACGCAGAGTTTCTATAAGGACAGAAAAATAACAAAGCATCTGTCCAGTCATGTGTGCACCATGCTAGCAGGTTTAATCAGGTTCTACATCACCAACAATACCACAGCAAATACAGCAGAATGTCCTTTTCTGGGTAGTTATTATGCAATAAATGAAGAAGTAACTGGTTGGAAATATTTCAAAATGTCCTAGATGTCTGTCAAGATCATTCAGATGGAACTCAAACTATATGCATTTAAAACGAAATGTAGGGAAAAAGTCATAGCAGAAAAATTGTGAATGTTTTCTATGATTAAAATAATGGACAATTTGCTCCACAAAAGAGAGAATATAGTACAGAACATATTTGACTAATGCTGTTTATATAAAGTTACCAGGAGTTGCTGTGCTGTATTTTGTGTTTTCTGTTTTAAGAATGCTAATCGTAAAGTATATTTACAGCACAAAGCTAAATATCCTCCTTCCATCCCCCCAAGTAAAGAGGCAAATTACAAAGCTAGGAGAATTTAAAGTTCTGGTATGCTGCTGTCTGCTATGAATGGTCTCACTATCTGACATCCCTAAACAACTGCTTAGAAACAACATCAGCAGTAAATACATTTAATTCCCGGAAGACTCACTGCAGTATTTCAGTTAGTGTGAAGGAGTTTGATTCACAAAAGAAACAGTTGGTGCTTATCTGTAAATCTGTTTAGCAAGTGGAACAGAACACCATTTTGAGAATTCTTCATCAGTTGGATAGTGGATTTCTTCAGACTTCTTGGATATCATGGGAGGGAGAGGTAGATTTGGGGGGGCTTTTCTGAATCAGGCAGGACACACTGGCTCAACACCACACCACCGTTTCATTTTGAATCTCCCCATTACTTCTATTCTTCTGGTTAAGGGAAAGACATTTGGGGGATAATTTCAGAGGTAAGTTTGAAGTTCAGTGACTCAATTTACAAAACAATGCCACATCTTCTTAGGCATGTGCATCTGAAAGTTATAAAATAATTGGAAGAAGAGTTTGATCTCTTGGGCATTTTTCATGAGCCTGCTTGTAAATGAAGAGTTCAGGTACTTTGAAATCAGTATCTCCTAATCCCCTATCCCATAATACATTTTCTAGCACTGTTTCCCTTGCTATTTTATAGCAGATTATTCTAAAATTTCAGAGGTTTTGGAAAACTCCATATTGAAAGTGTTCTGGCATAAGTCAGTTGGAAAGCATCACTGTATTATTCTGTGGCTTAGGTTAAGCAATGCCAAGTTGTGTCTCTGACAAAACTGACCTCTGTCATGCTCCTTGGGTCTGCATGAATTTTAGGGCATTTTTCCAGCATCCATAAACAAACTCTGTCCGTGCTGCAAACTGAACAGAGGCTACGAATCTGTGCTCCTCTGTCTCTTCATCTCCTGTGTCTTGCTTAGATCCTGCTTGCCTACAGAATCCTACTGTTGACATGTACGTAGATTTTTTTTTTTCATTTTATGATGAATTTTTGCCTGCTTACCTCAAGAAACAAGGCTTATGAAGTTCTACAACCTATGTTTAAGTTAAAAGTTTTGCTTTTTTCACATAAAAGGGTTATATAAAAGCAGATGTTGGGAAGGAGGGGTTTCTAGGTAGACTTCACAGCCGTAGCACTACAAGATGCTCGTAGCATCAGGATGAACAGCCTAATTCTAACAGAAAGATCAGTTGCTTTGTAAAATGCCTGAATATTTTTGACATTTCAGAAAATGAGCGTATTGAAAAGTACATCTTGGTCACTTCATGGAATCACTGGTTTTGCGATAGAAATGTCCCAGCCCAGACTTATGAGCCTCTCACTAATGTGGTTTTTCTGTCTGCCATCACCCACTTGTCCCTTTCATCTGTGGTGCCCCCCACATTCCTTTGTCCCACTGAATATACTTTAAATTGGACCCACCTGCTTCTGCAGTGTCTTACTTTAAATTTTACTGAATCAAAATAAAGGGTATAGGAAAAGGGTAACAAGAAAAAGGGAAAGGAAAAGAACAAAAAGAAAAAGAACCTGAGATCTCTATTTTATTTTTATGAGATATGTGATCAGGTTGTTATTCCTCTTTGTATTTTTTTACTTTGTACTTTTGGGTGCTTGCATTCATTGCCAGTACCTAGGCATTTCAGCACTGAATATCCTATCAGTGTAACCTACTGCCACATGCAAGATAAAATACTCTCCTGGTACTCAATGTGCAGCTGCAGTTCAGGATGATAGCAACTTTACATTTTAACTCTAGAGGCTCCATGCTCCAGTCCTAAGATTCATCCAAGGGCAGATAACAACTTTTGCTCCTCACTTTAGGTCGTTCATTAAGATGTTAAATGATTTCAGTGCTCAGAATCACCATTAGCCTTTGGCTTTGGATGAGGTACATTTTTATTTACTATCATCTTTTGTTTATGGTATCACAGTCAGCTTTCAATCTGCACGACAATTTTCCCTTTCAAAGTCAATTTGAATTAATTTTGAGATTACAATTTTGTGAGACTCCATAATTTAAGGCGGGAGTGCAATCCAAGCACAAAGCATCTACAGCTTTTCCTTCACTTGTGACTGCTGCAAATCTATTTTTAAAAGCAATTAATTTCTGTGGCAAAGCATATTCCTTCCAAACTAAGACTGTTTGGTGCTTGTAGTTCTTTTATACATGAAGGAAAGGGGAGTCAGATCCAGCAAGTATAAGCAAAAGCAAACACCTCCTGATGACTGCTTGATCTTCATCATTTATTATAGCACCAGAATGTCTTTGCCATTAAATCACAGCACTGAGACAATCCCTAACATATACTCTAGAGAACAGTTTCTGGGACAAGGCAGAGTTCTCTCCCTGCCCAGAACTGTGTACATTTAGACAGATCAAAGTGCTTTGTCTTACTATAATAGAAGGCAAGTTAAAGAAATGTGAAACTTAAACCTTCCATTGTTCTCCTTTTTTTTTTTTTTTTTTCCTTCAGGTTCCTTTACACTCTGCCTCATGCCCATGATCTGGCATGCAGTCAAGCTGCTGCATTTGGATCATGCTGCCCTAGAGATCAGAACATATGGGATGGCCTCATTAGAAAATATAGTACCAGCAGCCACTCCTAGTACTGTGTGTTAATCTGGTATTGGGGGAAAAATAAAATTAAATTTGCATTAATATTTTTATACATAAAATAAGCTTTCATAGATAAAGTAGCTGTGGATCATTAACACTGTTGCATATGTAGCCTTCTAAAACAGCTGGGTTATTAACACTCATGAAGTTAGCAAGGGCTAAACAGACATTTGTACCTTTGTATCAGACACACACACACACCAAAAAAAAAAAAAAAAAAAGAGGATTTGCTCCCATTGGTCTTACTGTGTCTTCTTCCAGGGTTTTGATATACTTTATCTTGATCCCATCAAGAAATCTTAATCCTGGTCCATGAATGTTTTCTACAAGAGCTAAAAGTACCTTATCATCTCTCCCCTTGCTTTTTCTTTAGCAAACACACTGTTACAGAATGAGTGACACATACTGCAGAATAGGGATTAACTGCTTTGACCTAATGTAAAAGACTGTAGAGTTTCAGGATGGATTATAATATCTGTCTCTTTTTGGAAACCTATTGGTAATATGTCTGCACATCATCCTGATCACATAGGACATATTCACATAATTCATAGAATTTTTAATTGAGGGGATCCCCAGCTATCACCTTTTCCTCTCCCCATTTCCTTTTTCACAAGGTTTTTCCCAGTATACACCATTAAATTGGAAAACACATCCTGTCAGTAGCCTCAGAATGTTCCCTGCAGCACAGAGTTAAGGAGCTTGAACTGAAATCGTTAATGTAAAGAAACAAATCAAGACTAAGAGTTTTTACAGAGAAAACCACCACTGCAGACCATGCTTACAATTCGCATTAAAGAGCCTTCACACCTACTGTTTCTGAGGCTCTTTATCAGAAGTGCCTGTTTCTTGTTTCATCATTTGTCCTTTATTATTAAAAAGAAAAGATTATTATTATTATTAAAAAGAAAAAATTAAAAGGGTACTAGAATCCATTAAAATATGATTTTAAGCCATATACAGTATGTGGTACTGAGCTTTGAAACAGATAGTCTTCTTACTGATCCAAATGTCATACAAATGGTTCTTGCTTACTGCCTAGTGCCATCTATTGATGAAAAAGTGGAAAGAGTTTGTTGCAAAACGTATGCCTTCAGTAACCTTCAGCTAGATAGCACGGGAAAGGAGAAGGCTGCAGTGACCAAAACACTTCCGTTGAGGTTGGGCTTTATCCCTATTTCCAGATCTCGAAGGTTCCCTGGGAACCTTGCAAGAGGCAGGAGCTGTTCTTGTGCTCATCACTTGCCTTTACAGGCTCTGTATCCACCCAAATCCTGGTCGCGTTTACCAGTTTGCTCAATATCAGCAGGAAACCAAGGAGTTAGTACTTGCCCAGATCCACATAGGATAGCAGGAGTCTTTTTCTACACCATGCAGGAGAAAAATTCAGCCAACTGGCTACATGTCATTTCTCACTAGATGGTGGGCTGCAGGGGGACAGCCTGCTCCACCATGGGCCTCTCCTGGACTTCAGGAAACCACTGCTCCAGCTTGGAGCAACTCCTGCCTGTCTGTGCTGACCTGGGTGCCTGCAGGACTGTCTCACATTTCTCACTTCTCTCTCTCTCAGCTGTGGTTGTGAAGCAATTTTTCCCTTTCTTCAGTCTGGTCTCCCAGAGGCACAACCAGTGTTGTTCGTGGCTCAGCTCTGCCCAGCAGTGGGTCACTTTTGGGGCAGCTAAAGCTGGCTCTGATCTGACATGGGGCAGCTACCTGGCTTTGCTTACAGACACCACACCTGCAACCTCCTGCTAAGGAAACCCAATACAGAAGTGAAAGTTGTAAAGTGGGTATGAAAGTATATGACTATATTGCTTTGGGATTTGTGGTATTGTGTAATAAATAATTATGCAATAACTTTTCTTTCTGAAGACAAATAACTGCCTGGAGCATTGCAACCATAACAAATGAGTTACACAGATTCATAGGAGATTATAGTCCAGGACATGATCTGAGAGCAGTACGAGCTTCCTGAAAGAAACTGATAGATACTGAACTGGAAATGCACTCTGAGAAACCAAGAAAGATAGAACTGTTAACTTCACCACTACAGTATCTAGACTCATGCAGAAACACGAGCATAGGGGCAGAGGAAACCAAGCAAGGGCACAGAGTCAGCTGAAACTCATTCTTCAGTAGCTACACAGAGTATCCAGAGAGTAAGAATGGAGCAGGAGGCGAGATCTCCTAGCCCCCAGCCTTTCCACTCACAGCAAGGCCCTTTCTGCTAATTGAAAATATTAAAGTATTCGCAGCCAGCTTATTCCCACCTTTTTCTTTTTTTTTCTTTCTTTTTTTTTTTTTAGTGAGATGATAAAATACAACAGCTACTTCTTTTCTGACCTTTTAGCTCTGTTTCTGTCTTTGAATCACATTAGTCTCTCAGCAGGTATGAGAGTCCTGTTGAGCCAGACCCCCCCCTGGGAACACACAGATCAAAACTTTGTCTCCAAGTTTCAGTAACCTGCTACATACAATATTACATACATCCAGACCAGGGTCAAAATGAGCACTTGCCCAGACAGAATTAATCTGGTTAATGAGGCTTTCATTTCAGGAAAAAAAAGAGAATTTCCTCATATCTCTGCTTCTATATAATAGCTACTTTTATATAATGATCAGAGTAGAATAAAATATTGTTAGTAATTCAAAAGAACAAAGTAATAAAAGGGCTTGAATAGCTTGGAGGGAAGAGAATGCACTGAACTTTAGAAGATACTTAATGCATCCATAAATAAGCTAAGATATTATATACAGCTCATACAGAGTCTCATAAGAAGCACGAAGGAAAAGAGAGCAATGATTCATAAGAAAATAAAATCTAAAATAAAAATACGCATTTGCTCCTTTTTCTGCCCCCCAAGTCTCAGTAAAGATCAGGAAAGTATCCTAAAATTTTACTCTCTGTAAAAACCCTGTGGTGCTTACTTAGCAAATGATGAAGTCTTTAAAATGTTTCTAGTGCTACATCGCTTTGTGCTTTTTTTCCCCTACTAATGAATATTGTGATATCTATAATGTATGGATATTTTCTTTATATACATGAATTACTCAAATTACTTATCCAATTGGTCAGAAAGTTTTAAATGGTGAAATGATTCTTATTTTGGCTTTTCTACCAAGCAGTGATTAAAAAAAAAAAAACCAACAACAACAACAAAAGAACATCTCCAGCCCCCGAAAACTCCATTGCTTTCACAAACTATTTTTTCTTTCAGTCATAATGTAGAAATGGAAGAAAAAACACTGGAAGAGTAAGGAAGGAAAATTAGAAGAAATCTCAAAGGGATGGTTGCTGACAGAGGTCTTCTCTGAGCACTCTATTCGTGTCACACATGCCTCTGTGCCACACAGTGTGAAATCTGTGAGCAGCCGTTGGAGCCAAGAATGGAAACCATGCAGTTATCCTAACCATTTAGCTAGAACGACTCTCTCTTTGCCTTCTGATTCCAATGAAACACTTAATATTTCTTGGGAAACTGAATAACTTCAAGAAGGGATTCCGGTTGTTCTCACTGACTCACTATCACTCTACAGCCTGGACCAGGTATTTCTGGGAAGAGGATCTTAAGAAAACAACATTATTTTGTGTCCCAGGCAAAAGCTGCAACCTTTTGCAACTAGATGAACGAGGGGACTATTGCTATTATTTGGCTTTAAAGATAAAATGGGGCTAACCAGTCTATTTCCTCCCATGAGAGATCACCTATCAAATTAGTTTCATTAGGAGAGGCATACGGAGGAGCACCAAGTTTGGAGGCTTCCTGAGGATGATAGATGAAATAAACAGCGAAAAACTCCACTCCAGAAAAATCAGGAGTTCAGAGGATCACAGAACTGATAGGCTGAAAGGGACCACCTGCAGTTGCCTGCTCCAATGCCACTGCTCAAGCAGGGCCATCTACAGTATGCTGAAAAGAACACAGGTTCGTGACTAGTTTTTCTTAAAAATTATCAGCTTAATTCAAGTTCTTCAAAATAGTTTTGACCCTAGTGCTAAGCAAAACATCTCAGAGCTGCAGGCAGGACTGCCAGGACTCATGGTTCAAGCAAGGGCAAGGATCTAGAAGGAAGCAGCAGGAGGACATCCCACCTGGCCATCCCACAGCTGAGTCTCCTCCTCCTGGCAGCAGACTTCAGCAAACTCCCGCAGTTACCCAGCAAAGCCAGGTTTGGGAATGTTTTGGCTGTTGCTGTTAGCAGCAGAGCTGACAAGGGCCTCGGGGGCTGCCAGGTCACAGCAGTTTTCTCCTGGCTGCCAGTGCTGGCTGTTAGCATCAAATTAGCTGTCTTTGCAATGACCACTATTTGTCCTCCACTGACACTTTAAGGCCATAGGGCAACAGCAGCGGTGATAAACCAGTAACCAACAACAGGCAGTAAAACACAACTTTTTCATGGCCTCAGCAAGGCTTTTCTCTACCTTGATGCTTTCTTAAGCTGAAAGTCACTGTGAACCTTTTGATATAAATCCATGAGTTTTAGTGGTAGTTGCTGTCAGGATGTGAAAATTTCCTCCAAACGAGGTCACACTGTAAGACATCACAATCACACAAGTTATTGGGGATTATTGTATTTTAACCAAATAATTTAAATACTCCATCTGCAGCCACTACAATGCATCTCCTTGTGGCTTTTCCTTTTTCCAGATTTGATATGCCATGTCCTCAGAATGAAAAATCTTCTTTCCATTTGGTCAGTGGTAACCGTATTGAATTTTTCTCGGCAGTTGTTCCCTCTGCGAGGCTTTTGTGGGATGTAAGAATAGAGAATAGACATTATTTCACCTCTATTTTCAGCATTTGTTCCTCCGCTCCTTTTTCTTTCTGCAGAGTTCACTATAGGGGAGAGACCTCTGAGGGAGAATCAGGACTGTGCAATGAAGAGTAGTATTATTCTTATAAAACTTCAGTTGGACAACTGCAACAGAGCATAGTGAACAGGGTCGGAATTTGCAGGAAGGGACAGGGTGGTCTTATGAGGAAGTGAATAGAACATTGCTCCCAAGTCTATCAGCTGCTAAACTATGAAATGAAGGCTGTACAATCCTCCAGCACACAGTCTGAGTTTGTGTGGTTCTGACTAGCCATTGAAACACAGCTGTTTACTGCTGGCAACCACTGCATCTTTCTCTTCTGGGCAGCCATCATGAGACAATCAAGGCCAGACTTGCAGACCCACTAAACACTCAATTTTCTTCTTCCAGCCATACATCATTTCATCCTTTTGTATTCTGTTTCTCACTTTCCTGGCCTTTCTCACTAAGGTGGATGTTTCTGTGGGACATCTGGGTTTTCAAGGAGTGTACATGACCGCTGATTAGAAGCCTGTCATCAGTCTGTTTGGAGTCCACTTTAGGTTGAGTTATACTGAACAGTGCTAAGTTATGCTATGATGCTGATGCTTCCAGGCTAAGAGTTCAGATAACTCAGCTGACTCAGTAGTTGTAGATAGTGTTACAGATATTACATATTTCTAGCAGTTGTATGCAAGATGGAGAACTCCAGATCTGAAAGCCCACAGCAATGACTGCATTGCATACATCTGTATGTGAAATATAAAGGCAACCTACGAACTCAGTGGCTGAGAGGATGGGATGTATTTGGTACAGAAGGGAAACTCAAGCTGGAGAACAGAATGCTCTGCTGCATTTTGACTAGTCAGAAGTATGCCACTGTCCTGCTGGCTATTGAATTAGCTAAATGAAGGGAGCTGTGGTGACAGTATTGACTGAACTGTGTGTAATGGAGAGATCAGAGTCACTGGAAGAGGTGGCTTTTGAGGGTGAGCCATCATCACAGGAAATGGAGCTATAAAATTATTCTCAACTTTTACTCAAGGAATGATAGCTTCCTGATTAAATCACTGGTTCAATCACTGGTTCTACCAGGACAGTTCTCCTTGACATTGGAGTAACACTGAAAAATGAAATCCTGCTCTAAAGTAGTTGTGCCTAGACATGCAGCTCTTCCCCAGCAGAATTCCAGAGATGTTTAGAAGCCTCTGGATGAAAGCTGGCAGTTTGTAGGAAAGACAAAAAAAAAAAAAAAAAAAAAAAAAGAAAGCAGATTCTAATAAACTCCCCATGAAAAATTAGATACTCACCTTGCTCGGGCATTTTTGAATATCCCAACACGTGACAATACGCATTTTCCCAAGATTTAAAATAAATAAAGAAATAACACAGCTGCTTTTGTGTCTTTCTTAGCTGCTCACTTTAATAGTACTCCCCTAACACACTGAGGTACAATTTCTGTAAATTCACTGCCAGCTAAATGTTCAACCTGAAACAATATAAACAAGTACCTACATAGTTATGAAATAAACCAAAGCTTTAGAGCCGACCAGTTACCGAATGTCTTGCATTTATGATAAATGTACAGGAGAGGGAGCTGTAGGACCAGATTGATTTTTCACTAAAGGCACTTTAGCAAAGTCAGACTCCATACGTTGGCTTAAAGGGTGATGTAAACAATGAGAAAATAGCTTGAGCTTCAATGTCAGCCATGTTTTTAAAATGCTTCTAAATAGTTTTGTGCTATATGTAGCCAAGACATATGGACATCAAGATCAATGGATGCTCTTAAGCTTACCCATACTTTCCAGCTTCAGAAATATATCTTACAAAGATTCTTGACTACTTTGTGGGACATTAACACCTTCTAGGATTACTGATCAGTGTGACATAAGTGTTTGTGATTGCAGAATGGGCAGACAAGTGGAAAACAGGCTTTTGGCATTGCTGAGATCAGCTCTCTAGGAAGATGGGAATTTGAGAGCTATTGGGATAATTTTATATCCATCCATATAGAAATGGTGTTTAGAAAAGAACTGTTCTACCTTAATATTTCTGTTCTTGTCACTTTGCTGTGTGTACAAGGTCCAGTACAGATTGCTTCTCTTCAGACTTTTTAAAACTTAATTTGCAAATGCTCTAGCAGTACTGGCTTCGTCTCTGTTGTAACTTTTATAAACCATCCCTGAAGTGATTACAGTTGTTTAAACCCCTTACGTGCACCACGGAATGTCTTTCTAAAAGATATTCTGAAAGCTGAATCAACAAGATGGCTTCAGTAGTTTTAAGCATGGGGATCCATTACAAGTGCTCCTTCAAGTATAAAATAGATAGTAAAATAAAGCTCCCAGCAGTACTTACCGGGAGTACTAATCTCAACTTTATGAATAAATTGGACCGTTCTCCAGAACTACAATACATGTACTGATTTTTGCTGCCCACTGTCTTATTTAGAAGTTGTTTCTTTCCTTAAACTGAGCATTCAGAGGCTGTCTTCCTGAGTACCCAGCTTTGCATTCTAATGCAAACTTCGCATCACATTACAGGTGCCTCTCATGCCATTATTGTTAACCATAACTTCCAGACATCTTCTGCCAGTATTTGTGAGGAGTTTATAATCACAGAAAGTGTCTTTAGAACTGTAAAATGTAGAAATATTAATACCTTTTTTCCACAGAAAACTGACCCTGTGGATTTGTATTTTTTGCACATTTTATCACCTTTGTGATTATGAGAAGCTGTGCTCTTGGTTCAAAGGCTTTGCCAACAACTAGTTCAAAGAAGCATTTTGCAGTTTTTCTATCTCACAGTGAATATTTGAGGGTTTTTTGGTTTTTGTTTTCCTTTTTTTTTTTTTCCTTTTTTTTTCCTAGAAACTACTCATTTGCTATTTATTTGATCATTACATCTTTCAGTGTGCACTTGCTTATAGTTTATCATGAATAATTATGAGACCATTGGAATAATAAATATTTAGCATCACTGAAACCCTATGTATAGAAAGATAACCCTGAGCCTGCTCTAACTGAAATAGAATGGAAACAGTGAAGAAAAACGGGCTCTTCTGTCCTCCTTCCTGAACATGAATTTGGATGAGAAAGAATGAGTTTCCTTCCCAATCAATACATGGTATTTTCTCTATAACCTGAGAAAAAGTTAAAACCAGACTTGATGCCTCCCATTTACGTGACTAACATTAGGGGAAATCAGTCCCCTGATCAGGGCTAAATCAAACTTGGTGTAATCTGCAAAATTCCCTAAGTATTATTTTGGTAACCTGGATAAATTCTGGCTCTTGTTTTCCTCCCAAGCACTGCTATGAGATGAGATATGTCCACAATGGCCTAAATCAGATGCCATGGCTATTTTCATTAAGAAGTACAGTGGGAGGAGAAACTGTACCCAGCTCTGGAACAGCAGCTGACTTGTTAGACTGTTCACTCAAAAAGTGAGGGATCCACAAAAAAAAAGTGATTCAGTGGAAAACAAAAAAGCAGGCAACCAAAGCTGCTGCCCCTGACAAAATAGTGTCTGTGAGGATAGCTCTGTAAATGCATGGATTAGATGAGGCTAAGTGATCACAAGGAGGAGGTTAAAAGAATCAAAAAAAAAAAAAAAAAAAAAAAAAGAGGTTAAAAGAATCAAACACAAGATAGTGAAAATACAGACTTTTTACTGAAATTTGGTTCTGGACATAACTGAGGACGCTGGAGCTGTTGCAAGTCGTGACCTGCCGTGTTTATGTCATGTTAAATTGGTCCCTTAATTTCTCCTTGTCTGCAGTCCTCACTTTGTAAAATGATGTTCCCTGTTCTTAATTATCATAAGGTCCCAGCCATAAAGCCCTAGTATAATGTGTGCACAAAAGATGTTTGCAGAAAAAATTAAGTAGCCTCACAGTATCCAAAAGCTGTGCTGAAATGTCTTTCCTGCAGTCTCCTGGCACCTCATCTGTGAGATCCCCAACAGATACAAGCAAGATAAGTGAGGTATGATCTCTGCGTTACACCAGCTGATAGAACTACAGAAAACAAGCAAGCTTTCAGGCCCCAAAGCCCTTCTTTCAGCCTCAGGAAGAAGTCTGCAATTCAGAGCAAAGAAAGGAATCTGTGCCCCACACAGAAGCCTCTGTCCATGCCCCTGAGGAAGGGTTTGTATGAGCAAGGCCACCGCACTGCTGCTGTGCTCCAGCCTCGACTGGCAGCCTCGCTACTGTGTCCATCAGGCTAACAAAAGGTATTCTTTCTTCTTCAAAAAATTGCTTGGTCAATATCCCTAGACTATCACAAATACAATGTTGCCATTTGTAGTAAATAAAACCCTGAATCATTCCACTAACAGGGACCAATTTGTTCTCCGCCTGGGCTGTGTTTTGTCTTTCACCGGATTTAAATAACCCTGTCCGTATTTCTCATGTCTGCATCAAATGGAGCATCATAGGACAGTAAAAGCATCCTTTTGGAAACTTTGGTTGTGCAGGGTTTGCTTTCCTTCCTCCTCCAAATAGCAGTTGCTGAAAATTTCAAAACCTTCAGCATTTTCACAGAATTGTTGCATGAAGGAAAGCAGGAAAGAAGAAAGGCAGGAAGGAAGGAACAGTGAGCACTGCCCTATCCATGTTCATGGTTTATTCTCTATAATGCTTGCTGTGTAACAGCCCATCTAGCCCATCATGCTCTTGCCAAAATCAGCCATTTGTTCGGGGAAAAGAAAGAACAGGAAAAGCATGTGCAATACACGCTCCTGATACAGTTCCAGCCTTCAGTTATTTCCAGCTCAGGGAGCTTCAGCATTAGATGAATTTATTATCTCCTCAAAAAAAATTGTTGCAGCTTCCCTTTTCACACCTGCTACTTCTGATGCAGAGTTAGATTCACACATGGCAATGGGACCTTACTTTACATGTACTTACTCTGCATTTCATCTTCCATTTTGCCTCCATGTGAAACAGTGTGGTGAAGATTTTCTGCATCCCACAGTTAGCCTCACTACCATGAACAACTTAGGGCCATCCAAATTCTGTCTTTGCCATTGAATGATTGATCTATGCTCATCTGTGAATATATTGAACAAGGCAGGACCCTGCTGGTAAAGTCCTCTTACCTCCGAGTTTTGACCATTTCTTCTAATTCTGCATCTTGTTCTTAAGCAAGCTGTTTGTTGTTGTTGTTTTCTCTTGTATGGTAGCTACATAGTTACTGTATTTTAGATGTTTGATCTGCTTCAAAACCAGAATTTATATGGCCATCAAGGTCAAAGATGACAAAGAGTATATTGGCAAATTTGATATAATCTTCTAAATTTAGGTTGTTTCTGACAATGTTTTCAAGGGTAACTATTGCAATTTCCAACTGCATCTAGATATCCAGCATCAGAAAAAAAAAAAAAAAGAAAAAGAAAAAAAGAAAAAGAAAAAAAGAAAGAAAAGAAAAGAAAAGAAAAGAAAAGAAAAGAAAAGAAAAGAAAAGAAAAGAAAAGAAAAGAAAAGAAAAGAAAAGAAAAGAAAAGAAAAGAAAAGAAAAGAAAAGAAAAGAAAAGAAAAGAAAAGAAAAGAAAAAGAAAGAAAAGAAGGAAGGAAGGAAGGAAGGAAGGAAGGAAGGAAGGAAGGAAGGAAGGAAGGAAGGAAGGAAGGAAGGAAGGAAGGAAGGAAGGAAAGAAAGAGAAAGAAAGAGAAAGAAAGAGAAAGAAAGAGAAAGAAAGAGAAAGAAAGAGAAAGAAAGAGAAAGAAACATTGTAGCTAGGTAATCAGGAAAAAAACTTGAAAACTTCTAGTCCTCCACTTTCTGAGGTGGTCTTTACATCCAATAGGCTTATGGAGTGACAGAAGTCCAAGAGCACTGAAGGATCCACAAAGCAGCACAGACTGGATGACATGCATCTTCACCTTGGCACTGCTGCCACTCACATCCATGCTGAGTCCCCCAGATACAATGTGCTCTTCCCAGCAGGGATGGGCAGCGGGCAGAGTCAGAACATGCTTTCACCATAATGCCCCAGCGGAGACATGCCTGGATGGTGCTCTTGCAGTGATTGTTCTTCTCCCCACTGCTGCCACCAGATGTACACCATCTCCCCTCTCTTCTCTGTCCTCAGCTCTTCTCCATCACCAGTGATTATCAGCCAATGAAAATCTTCCCAGCAGCTTGTTTCAGCAGAGCTGGAAAAGCTTTAGACAATAACATCACACTTCACTGGCTGGCATCCCACCAGTGTGTGGGATTTCTTTCCAGGGAAGCTCTCTGTTTTCCTTTGTTTCCCATCCCTAGTTTAAAAGAAAATGGAGTTCATCAGAGCTTACATTAGCCACCTAGCCATCTTAATGGTACACCAGCCCTGCTCCAAGACCAGAAGTACGGATGCTCAGACAAAGACAAGTCTGACAGCCATACTTTATATCCAGATACAAACTATTGTACCATGCTGCCCAACTCCACTGTCACCAGTGGAAAGTGCTACTTACTCTCATATACTTTGTCTTTTTCATTCTCACAGCCTCCTTGCATTTGCAGAGAGTCTGGTCACTGTAAAGTCCTCTTCTTCTGACACAACCTTTCTACTGGCATTCCTAGTAGTGAGGGAGTTTTCGCAAGCAATCAGCCTTGTTTTGAAGAGCAAGGACAGAAGAGAAGCAGAAAACACAGAGGATTTTTGGGAGCAAGTTTTGGACTAACCCCTTTTTTGGCTGCATATACAATTCTGAATGAGAGCAGAGCTCTTAACCTGGGATGTCTCATGGATTGCCTCCCTCTAAACGATCTGTGTAACTGGGAATTTAGGGTGTCTGCTGGACAAGCAGAAAAGACCAAGCAGATCCTGATGGCCCTCTCAGGATAAAACTGCCTGGCTTCCACAAGGAACCCTGTAGTGCTGCTGGTGGCAGGTGAGTGGTCTAGGTGCTTCAGCACAACTCCTTGGCTGGTTGGAAGAGGAGGCCTGGGACCCTCTGCTGTTGGACAAGGCCAGGGAGAGCCAAGATGCGACAGTTTCTGTGTGCATTGTCCATCCTTTGCTAAGCCGAATGCCTGCTCTATTTTCTTATTAAATGACCTCCTTTGGGCTCCACAAAAAGTTGTTTTAAAAAAGTGCTGTGCCTCCTGCATGGCCCTGGGGCATGCAGCCTGCAGGAAGGCTCTTCTGTGCAGTGTGGGGACATTTTCTTCACTTCAGCCGCTGTAGGAGGAAAGAACAAAGCTATTTTGAGAACTGAACAGCAACAGCAGTTTTGCCAAAACTAGTGCACAGCATTTGTCTCCTGACAAATGCTCAGGAGAGGGTTCTGCCATCCCACACAAAGCATGTGTAGACACAAGGGAAGTGTTCAGACCTGTCTTCTTGGCACTAGGGGGGCTCTGGATGGGTCCCCTGGCAATAAGAGAAGGATCCCTCAGGTCTCTGACTCCTGCCTCTTAAGAAGGTGGCCACACTGCAAAGCAAGCACTCATACGAAAGCGCAGACAGATCCTGAGGAGAACTCATGAAGAATGAATTCTCCAAGATGCCTGGTGCTTTCCACCAGTGATGAAGAGAGAATGATACAAGCGGAAGAAGATTAGAATCGTTTCTGTATGTGGCACATTCAGCCACAGACTGACCATGGTACAGATGAGTGTTTCCCTGTGCTAATAAGACCTTTGTGAATCAGGATGAGAGGGGTGCCTGATGGGAACAACAACATTGTGAGTTCAGCTGGATGTTTAATGCAGCATAAAGACTGTGCCTGCATAGACATGGGATGTGCACAAGGGTATACACCTATGTGCATAAAGCAATTTGAGACTTACTGAGAGCAATTACATTCAAAGTCTAGGCAAAACTTTGAGTTGCAAAACCATTTCATTTTCTTTGTTAAATGAAAAACAACAACAACAACAGCAAAAAACAAAAAACAAAACCCAAAACTGCTTATCCAAATGAGTTTGGGCAATGTACTTAATGTCAAATTGATTTCTGTATGATTCTGCTACTAACTGAAACAATGAATAACTCCAGCTCTTAAACTCTTTTGGTGGGTTAAAATAAGACATAAGTTACAGTTCTTTGTTCTTTCTAAGCAATTTAACAATTAAAAAGTTTTGCAATATATTATGCTGTTTTTTTTTTTCTTTCCAGATTAAAAGAAGTTAAATTAAGACATTTCTACCTTGTAGTAAAGAAAAACATAATTAAACCTTGTTTTTCTTTCCAGTGATGTAGTGATGAGTTAAAAAAATAGATATTTGAAACCAAGACAGTTATTTGGTAAATAGAAAATTAGGAAAAGTTGCCTGTTTGATTGGTAACAATTATTTCTTTATTGCTCAGTGTTGAACCAGATAAAATCCATTTATCGGAGTTTCTCTTTGGCTACACATTTCTCCACCCTGACCATATGGTCAAGCCATATTCAGGCATCTTCAGTACAGACTGTTATTCTTCTTGTTTAATGGCTGGAGGGACATCTTTTTAACTTTGTCATCGCATAGCATAGGTACTGCTATGAATTTCACAAGGAATGGAAAAGAGAGAAAATTCAAACTGCTCACTGTTCACTTCCAAATAATTTGGCAGAAGTAGTGTAGCCTACTTCAAATTCTACCTTTTCTGCCTCTTTTTTTTTAAAGGCTTCTCCCTCAAACAAAATAGTAAATAATAGTCATCATTGTGATTCTTTACAAAATCAACTAGCATTAAATATTAATACCTTGCTTAACATGTTTATGAGGATGTTTAGTTGAATGTAAGAAATGGAAAATGCCCTACAAAGCAGACAACACACTGGAGCCAAGGAGATGCCACGAAGTGCCTGAAAACTGTCTATCAGATCCTAGCTAATATTTCTTTGTAAAATGTATTTATAGCACTAACAAACAAACAAACAAACAAAAAAGTATCAGAAACAAACTTTTCTGTCCAAATCTGTAGAAAAAAAAATAGGGAAAAAATTCTTTAATTATATCTGCAACAGGAAAAACAAGGTGTAAAACTTGTTGCCTGTGCCATGTGAGTGAGTTGACGCAAAATTAGCTTACCAGGGAGTCTCTAGACCTCCCATATGTACACACTATCCACCATCCCATGACTAGATACAGCAAGGTGGTAGAGCTCCACTCTGGGCCCCTCTGCCCCCAGCACCTGATCAGCTGGAGCCTGCCCTGGAGGACTGATTGCCCTGGAGGCTGATCCTGCAAAGAAGGGAGATAAGGAATGGCTGTGACAGGACCCAGAGAAGAGATACATTCAAGCAAATATACAGTTGAAGAAGATGCTAAAGCTCCTTTGGAAGCAAAAGGATTAAATGTTTTTAAACCCCATTAGCTTCAATTAGAATTAAATATGTGATAAAAGGTAAGTGCATAATTTTGTGAATAAGAATTGTTTAATGACCCTTAAATCTACAGCTGTCTCAT
This sequence comes from Phasianus colchicus, assembly GCF_987193195.1. Lineage (NCBI taxonomy): Eukaryota > Metazoa > Chordata > Aves > Galliformes > Phasianidae > Phasianus > Phasianus colchicus. Next base: position 59,965,318 of record NC_143437.1, on the reverse strand, counting down.
CAACATTATCTAGAGTGGAACCAGAAATTATTTCCAGTAATCTGAGACTAAACTACTTGAAAATTAAACTTTATTATGATCATGGGACAATGATTCATACAAGAAATCTACATTTCCCTTTCTTCTTGTCAGTCAAAACTGAACCTAAATCTTCACCTCATAGATACAAAATACTCAAGGGCTTTTATTATAGCCAATTTTTATTACCTTATTTGTAGTTTTTACTTTCCTGTTAAAACTAGATATGTTATTTAATAACTTTGTTTACCTGGATAAAGACTTCATAAAACCCTCTTAAAAATTGATGGTCTCATAAAATAGCAGTCAAACATGTCAAAATCGTATTTTTCACAGCTTAACTTAGCAAACCCAATAAATAAAATCTATGTAGCTTTAAAATAGCAGCAGCATATGCTCCCACCTCTCATCCCCACTACTCATTCCGTACCCTCCAGTAGTCTCACCCACCAGGGTAAGGTCAGCATGGATACTGCTGTCCCACTGTATGGCAGAGCAAGCTGAAGGTCACCCATGGGGCAGGTTGCCGCAAAGACAGCATTCAGAGGAAGGCAGGAGCAAAGCTGTGTGCCCATGTCCCAGAGACATTTGCAAAACATCCAGAATCACCATCTCAGTACTATAAGAACTGCAGCTTTTATCTTTTTTTTTTTTTTAATTGTCTCCTCATTCTCTAAGCTTCTTTCATCTTCTGAAATACAGATTGAGAAAAAAAAAATTGCAACATAAAGTTTATTTTTTCAGAGTTTTTCAATACAGTAAGAAAAACATTTACCATTTCTTCTCTTTCCCTTCATATTCCAGTTTTATCTCTTTTGTTATTCTACAGTCCAACAAGGAGAGCAGTAGAGAGATGCCCTATAGAGATCAATAGCATTTTTGGCCCTTTCTAGCCCCAAAACAGAAAAAACTTCATTATTTTGAAGGAGAAAAAATGATTTTCCTCTAGAAACACTTATCACATTCTACAGGTTTGTCTTCCATGGGGTTGTAGACCTTTACACTTCAGAATTTCCATGTTGTCATCCAGTAACAGGATCCTTCTAGTAGTTCTTACCTTAAACACCAGATGTCAGATTTTCTGCCAGAACATCTTCAAACAGGTCAAAAACATTTTTGGCATTGGATAAACTCTGGTGCTATTGGAAAGAAGAAAAACATAGGGGGAAAAAAAAAAAAAAAAGAAAATAATGATTGTACAACCTCTTTGGTATGACAAGGTTTTGACCATTAGCTCATACTCATACAAACTTTAATCTAATCAATTAGTTCATATTTATATTTCTAAATTACTACCATGCTGGAGATGTCAGCATGGAAATTGGATCTGCCTCTTTATGTTCTGAGGCTGGCAACAGGCTGGACACAGCATTATCATTTGACCATGATAAATTTTATTAAAACCCTGAGATATGCTGTGTCCCTTCTATGTCCTCTCAAAAGACAGTGCAAACAAGAGATACAGACCAAAACATATATGTAGAATTAAGAGCATGGAATAACTCACAAAATTTGCAATTTAGATTAAAACTGAGCTTCTATCCAGGAGCAGGGAGTTTTTAAAATAGGCTATTTTCTACTGTATCAAAGCAGAACTGATTCTGAGGCATGAAGTGAAATCTTGACCTGAATGTTTCCAGACCTTGAAGCTAGTAATGCACAGTACTGTGCATCTAAACTAATGTACAGTTGAGAACTGCTTTTGTTTTAAATCGTATGATCTCTAATCTGATCGAGATCTAAACATATGCTACCTGGCCAGCTGGTGGACCTTGTTGGAACTTGAAGGAACACGCTCCTTGTCTGAAAAAGCAGAATAAAACTAACATGCACTGTGCTTTCTTACCAGTGGTTCTGTAGATTTTGCTATCACTAGAATTCAATATAGTAGCCCTTTTTTTTTTAATAAATTCCTTTTTGATTTTACATAGGCTCCTACCTTTGTTGCAGGTTTCCTTCTCAGTTAACAGATGGATTTTGCTAATGGCTTTCTTTACAGATGTGAAAGCCAACATGAAAGTAACCCCATCATTTAGGTATTCACTTGGTAGCTGAGGGAGAGTTCTCACACTGAGTTTTCATATATCGTTATAATATGATCTAGAAATGATTAACCTCAGTATTATATATGTAAAAAGCTTCCATAAAAACAAAGACTAAACCTTTCTGTGTTTCTGGTTTCCTCTAGGCTGTACCAAAGCTATTTGAATGGTTTAGGATTTGAAATGATAACACCCTCCTGCCTGCAGTGAAGGCTTTTCCCCCACCCCAGAAAAGAACAGAATTAAAGAACTCACAGTGTGTTATTACTTTGGTGCAGAGCTTAATGTTGACCAGCGGAGGAGCAAGAAAATATGAGTACTACAAGTAAAATCTGCAAAGAAAAAAATCCATAGCAGACAACAACATAATCACTTAATAAATGGCAAAAGAGCAGGAAGGAGAATGTCCTGGAAATGTCCACTTTCAAAACTGGAGGAAGAAAATTAAGAAACAAAGAGATCCGTTCTGATAATGTCCGAGAAGTGGTGATTCAGGAAGTTAACCTGTTGAGGAGCGGAGGCAGGAGCTCTAAAAAAGAGTGACAGAGCAGGCAATCTCCTTGTTTTCCTCCTGAATCCTTTGCAACAGGATTTCCTTGTCACATCATGTGGAACCATGTAAATATGCCCCCTTGGGTTACGTGACAGGAATCATTTCCTCCAAAGTGCTTGCAGGGACGGAAAGCAAAAAAAAAAAAAAAAAAAAAAAGAAGAAGAAGAGAGGTCAGGAACTTGGGGATTTGTATTAGCAGATAGCACTTAGTCAGGAAAGGGATAAAGATTACAGGGGAAATGGTGCTATTGGTCTGTAATCCTTTTCTGTCACACATACTTTTCATATTAATCATAATATTATCATACTACATATGTGGGAAAAAAAAATATATTATCTATTCTTCAATTCTATTTCTAACTGATGCTTAATATAATGAATAAAGATTTCAAAATAAACCTACAGCAAGCTTGTGCACTGAAGCCTTTTTGACTCTGCAAATGTGAAAGTACGTATGTTTCTGCCTAAGTTTTCAAATATTTCTTTGTCCATTTTCATGTCAAAAAAAGAAATAAGGGAAAAGAGGCAAGGTTAGTGGCATGATCTTAGCTGTGTTCTCTTTGTTTCTTGTATTTAAATATTGAATAACAGCTTAGATTATTAGTCTAGTTTTAACATTACTGCACACAACCAAGGAGAATTAAGACTGTATGATTGCAGCACCTTATCAGTCTCTGAACTGAAAATTCACAGCATCCATTTTCAGCAGCCTAAGAAGTCTGGAAGCAAGACAACAGCTGCGCTGCAATTCTGTAAGTGCTGTAACCCCATTCACATGAATGCAGTTCTGCCAGTTTACAGGCTTAAGTTGTTCTGGTTTATTCCCAAATAGGAAAGGGAAAGTATTGCTCCTGTAGGAAAGCATCCAACATATCCACATTCACATTAGGGACTGCATCAGTATAGCACTCAGGAAAAAAAAAAACAAAAAAAACACAGGGAATACTTAGCCTGAAAGAGGCATGTAGGCTTCCTTAGTTGTCTGCTTGCAGAAGGCACCATAATTCCTCCTGATAACACCTTGTATTTGTCTCCTGAAGGAACCACAGATAAATGTTTTCACTACAAAATCAGAAGTACTTGGTAAATGCACTTCATTAGTATTGGCAGCATGAAGACTGCTTACAGCTGTTTCATGTACATACTGCTGAACCAGTACTCTTCTCTCATCAGACCTTTCCAGATGTAAAAATTATACTAAGAGATAAAAATTTGAAAGACAAATCTGATTGCAATGCATGGTTATGTTTATTTCCCACAGTTGTTCCCTTCTCTTTATATTTATGGTCTGTTTTACTAGCAGATTGAATCTCTCTAAGCAGCGGGTGAAGTCACACTAAGTCAAGCAATCAAAAGTAATAATAATACCTCCTGATCTAATTGATACTGTAATGATATTTATATTTTTTTTAATAAAATATCTCTGGTAATCAAAAATTGAAATTTTGGACTGGGTGAGAATAAAGGTGAGAATTTTCTCCAAGTTTGCCTGAGGTTTAAAGTTATAGCAATACCTTTTATCCTCGTGCTCTGAAGCTATGTCAAGAGAGCTGCAGAGCTTGTCCCACAGAGATCCACGTAGCAAGAATCTATCTTGACTGGCAATGCTTGTTGACTTCCCAGCAGATAGCCGAATGAGTAACTTCTTGAAAAAGCTGTTGTGACAGGTTGGCATTTTTGAGATGTTTTGATGCTGCTGATAAGCAATACCAGATCCACCAAAAAAATAGCAGGGCTTTTGCTGCAGCCTGGGCTTGCTGGCAGTCTCAAATTCCACCAAGAGCCTCAGAACTTCGTTTTCTGTTCAGACCATATCCTGAAGTGTTACATTTTTCCCTGTTTACATTATGCTAGGACAAGAGGTTTACTGATGCCCTTTTATTACCCTAGGGACTGTTTTGACATCTCCTGCTCTTTTCTTTTTATAACTCTGTCCAGGACTTATTGTGCAAACCAAGTAACTAATCTTGTTGTTAGGGTGAGACATAATAACTTTGCACCTAAACTGACTATTAAAAAACTCAACTTCTCTATGGAGACAACAAGCCATTTCCCACCTACATTTATCAAGTCTCTGGCTGAAGTTCTCTGTTTTGTAAAAAGCTTTCTATTGCAGCCTGTAGATTGCCCTAGCTGCCCTGCACTTTTTAACATTATTACTTTTGGCCCATTGTAAAACATTCAATAAGAAGATTGGAGAATACTTTTAGGAACAGTTCTTTCAAGGTCACTGAGTACTACACGCAGAAAGACACGTGGTGCTGTGTGCAGACTTATTGTTGGCAAGCAGACAAGCGCATGGCTGTTTTCAGCCATACACAGAAATTCCTAAGGCAAAATCCACATTGACTGACACCTTTTTTTTACAATGCATGCAACGAAATCTTTAAGAATTAGCCTTTAGCTTAACCACTGAACAGGGGGAAGGACACGGGAGGACAAAGAATTTTCCATGCAAACAAATGGTACAGAAAAAAAATAATGAAATTGTCTTTCAAGGAATTTGCTTAACGGATTCCTTGTTGATCATGGTGCCTTTGCAGCCCTTCAGAGATGAGTGCGTTGCACTTCACAGACTGGAAATGTACTGCAGCAAGTGAGTTGCTAATTTTGGTCAAGGCAATGAGCTACCTGTTCCCACTATTAATGCTTCTCATTTCCTCCTACCTTACACCATAGGCAAACTATCTATAGAATAATCAATACAACATATAGAATGATCAATAACTCACTGCTTTAATTTTGCAGGACTGTAATTTGGCTACCTTTTTTGCATCCAAAAGTGAAGATTTTCTGAGTGTGCCATCACTACAGTGAAGATACACAATGCAGCCTGAAAAACACAGGGGATGCTCAGGCTTACCTTGCATATTAGTGACAAAGACTTAAAAAGAACCTTTGTTTTGACCAGTGATGGTATAAATAAGGCATTCTCTTATTCTGCAGAATGATTTACTGAGGGTAAACAGACATTTCTTCTCGTGGCACTAATAAAAATAAGCCTGCAGAAAGGACATACAGCATTTTCCCCTGCTGGTAAGCTAGATTTTATTCTGGCTTTTCTTTTCTTGGCAGAATTGTTGCATATGTTCTACCAAATATTTGTTTTGGTACACTAGGAAAAATCTTACTTGAAATCTGGACACGTAACTATCATCTGAGTAAGGGAAAATGCCTGTATTTCTGTTTTCTTACACAAAGAGAGCATGCTGTTAGAGGTGAGTGACGTTCCTGCTGCTAGCTCGTGCGTGTAGAACTCTCACAGCACACACTGCTCAGCAGCAATTACAGCCCCACAGAAACTCTCATGGACGTGCTTTTCCTCAGGAAATGAGCAGAGCCACAGTAGCGTCCAAACATACGCAGTTTTACTTTTAACTACACAACATGCTATTAATTAGCTAATTCCTTGCACCACACTTGATTTTGAAACTGCAGCTTTCTCTGTACCCTGCAACACCTACAGCCTGCACACAAGCCCAGGGAATGTCCTGGTCCAGAGGCACCTCAGCTGCACGCACAACTGACAGTTGGGATAACTGAAACAGGCAAAGGGCAAAAGGGGAAAAGACAGATGAGTATCTTGTCCAAGGCTGCAGAGCTGGCTCCTCACTTGGCTGCAATTAAAGGGGAGGCCCCAACTCCTGCTGCTGCAGGACTCAGCAGAAAACATGGCCATACCCTGGCTCCAGCCCCTCCAGCTGTGCTGGTGTCACTCCACAGAAGTGATGAGTCTTTATCGATAACAGCAGGTTTTCATAGAGTCGTAGAATCGTTAAGGTTGGAAAAGACCACTAAAATCATCTAGTCCAAATATAAACCTATTCACTATGCCCACTAACCATGTCCCTCAGTGTTACAAGTTTCTTGAACACCTCCACGGACGGTGGCACACCTCCCCGGGCAGTCTGTGCCTATGCAACACCACTCCTTCCAAGATGAAATTCTTCCTAATATCCAACCTGAACCTCCCATGGCACAACTTGAGGCCATTATCTCTTGTCCTATCATTACTAAGCTCATCCTATCATTGAGTTACAGGCAGGAGCTCAAGGAGGCATTCATAGCCATTCTGAAATTTGGTTTTAAGAAATAAAGATGCATACTCAAAATAACTCCTCTGAAAAGATCTATGTTAGCCCACTGCCTGAGAAGGTTAATTACTTAATTTGATTATTGTCTGAAATTATTTTAAATTATTAGCATTGTAAAAATAAGCAAACAAAGTAGAACATGATAAAAGCATAATTTGATAATTCTGTAATACGGGCAGACAATTGTCTTAATGAATGTTCAACTGCTTTTTGAGCCTGAAGCTAAGAATGAAAAGATAGCAATTTGCACATCAGATATTTCTGAAAACAAAGCTGCAAAGTGTTTAACAAAACATTCTATTTGTGTGTTGTTGTTCTGCATAGTTACAATAGTTATGACATGTATTTGCCCTTCAACACAATTTACTCGCTGCTGCTGTCAGGTAACTGTGGAGAGTTATTGCCTCAGAAATAACTTCAAAAGCTCATTAATAAAAATAGTGCAGTAATAGAGGTTTCTTTCCTTGGGAGACTCCAAAAATGCTGATGCAGCTTGGAATGCTCTCATGCCTGTATTGCTGCTGATTGGTGGTAAACAACCTCAGCTTTCTCAGAAAGTCTGCACCACATCCAGGCTGTGCACCAAGGCACTTCACTCCAGATTAATGTGTTGAAGGACAGGTTGGATGGGGCCGTGGGCACCTGATCTAGTCGGTGGAGTTTGATGGAGTTTAAGGTCCATTCCAACCTAAGCCATTCTGTGAGTATATGATTCTATAAAATGACATGGTCGTTGTTTGCCATCTGAGTTTTAACAAAGAAAATTGGAGACTGTTGGATACATAGATTGTCACTTTGTGTAGACATAGCTCTGGCACCAAAGGGAAATAAGCCCACCTGGGGAAGCAATTCATGCTCATGCAATTCCCAGCACAGTCTCTCAGTTTAACTTCAAGGACTTAAAACTATATCCTGCTGCTCTACAATAAGTTTGTCGCCTACGTACCATGCTTCACCCAAATGGTTCTTTGCATTTTAAGAAGATCAAAGCGATTCCCAGGCTAGAAACCCAGATGATATTGGAGATGATAATGTGGTAAGGAAATAGAGGAGGAATAAGAGACTTGGGTGAGGAGGAGAAGGCAGGAGAAGCTGCCAATGAGTCTCAGTGTGAAATTGAATTCAGCAAGATCAATCACAGAAACCCAGTAACAAGCCTTCCACAAAGCTTCAGGCTACATGCAGAGCTCTGTGGTATTTTTAGGAAGAGAAACGTGATAAGAAAGATATTAAAACTTAGTGCTGCAGACTGAGGACCAGGAAGCAAGTAATGTCACTGGCTTAGAAGGAGGATTTTGGAGACGAATGTAGAATACATCATTCCAAAATGTGAGCAGGGTGAAGGAGGACGGACAGAGGTTATAGGTGCCCTGTAAAAGATGACCTGAGACACTGATAAAGGTCTGTCTGGAAAGAGCTATCAGTTTCAGAAAAGCATCCCACTTCTCTAGCCCTGATGACCACAGACAGCAAGTATGAGGTAAGCAGAGATGAAGTCCAAAAGGTTTTCTTTGTTTAGGCAGCGCTTCCTTTGCTTGAAGCTTCAACATATCAGTACATTTGTCTTACCATTTTGGTGATGTGTCAATGGTTATATTCTACTGCTACAGGTATCAAATGAATGCATATTCCAAAAAGTATCTGTTGGAATTCCTGGATAAACTTTTGAGATACACAGTGATATTTTGGAAGTTGTTTCCATAGTGCTAGACAAAAATAATGGTGCAGGCTGTTTTCAAACTACATTCTGCAACAATTAAACCAGGCACAGTCATTCTTCCTGATTTAATTAGGATGTTCCTAAGAAATTATTCTAATGCAGGACTTTTTCTACCCTATACCTTCTGTAGAACATCCATGACTCTTTTAGCTCAGATGATGAACTGAAGCCCAAGGAGATAACTGTATTTTCCTTCTGGCTTAGGAAACAGATCTCGTAAGGACTAAAGACAAAAACTGTCAGGAATACTTTCTTTCATATACTGTAACTCAGGCACAAGGAGGACTTTTTTGACATGGGCTACACAGCTATCATTTTCATAACAAGTTCATAGAACATTAAGGTTGGAAAAGACCACTACGATCATATAGTCCAAACATAAACCTACCTCCACCATGCCCACTAAGCCACATCTCTCAGTGCCACATCCACAGTTCTTGAACCCTCCAGGGACAGTGACTCCACCACCTCCCTAGGCAGCCTGTGCCAGTGCCTCACTACTCTTTCTGAGAAGAACTTCTTCCTAATATCCAATTTCAACCTTCCATAGCACAGCATAAGGACATTATCTCTCATCCTATTGCTAGTAATTTGCTGGAATTCCTGGTCCTATTGTAACCCATCCATGCTCAGAGCTGTGGGGAGAGGACAAACTTAAGGTGTTCTTCTTTCACAGGGAGGGCTCATCAAAGTTTTGCCATTACAGCTGTGCTGTTGCCAGAAGCTTTTGTCTCAGATGGTTACAGATATTTTTTTTGGTTAAATAAATAAATAAATAAATAAATGGTGAAACCAGCAAGCCACTTCACAACTTCTGGAAACAGGACCATGTTCAGAGTGGAAATGGTACTGGCTGAGTGCATTTTGGAGCATGTAAGATGATTTATTATATGGGAGGTGTGTGTATACAATAGTGAGAACTACAAATGCTGGGAGGCAAGTAGTAAGAACCTGAATTGTTATTTATTTTTTCAAAATAAGTACAAGCATTCAGTTGAAGATAATTCCTACAATATTCAGAATACTTTTGCCACTGTCGATAACATGTGAAATACTTTAAAAAAATAGAGCATGATAAAAGAGAATGTTAAAAAAAAAAAACAAAACAACAAAAAAACACCAACAAAGTTCCTATACCCAACGACCCAAGACTGTGCTGCCAGTTACTTACAGCTATACATGTGAACAAATATTCAGATTTCCTTAGAGGTTTTCAGTCCAAAGGAATGAATGTTAATTACTCATCCTAAAAAAAAAATTAATTATCTTTAGTAGAAGTAATTTTCACGAAGACTCTAGAACTGCAATCCTGGGAAATTGAGTCCTCCTTTAGTTTGATCTGAAAGTAATGCCTCCTATTTGTTTCCATGGAAACTATTGCACAGCTACAAAAAGCACAGCGATACTATTTGATAGGGCAAATTCTCAGCTACAAAGTACTGTTTTGCAATACAGCCACCAGCATTAGCTCTGCATTTTTGTCACTGATGAACAGGAGTCTGCATACTGCGCTCATACAAAAGTGCACCAGTGGAGGTGACCCACTGTCACTGCTAAAATGCACCACCACTCTGTGCTCGCTGTTTGGCCTCCGTCAACGTTCGGCAAGCATCGATGAACGTCAGTGGTACCACTGTTCCCCTATGAAGGAATTCAATAACGTGCTTTTGCTTGATGTACACTTCTGTGTCAAACACGACAAAGCTCTTGCAACTCAACAGTGCGGTGAGGAAAAGCCTTCCCTCTGCGGGCTGATTGATTTGACTTGGATCTGTTCTGTTACGCAAGCCCTGGTGCGCCGCTCTCTCTCATACCTCCCCCAGGATTTCAGTTGGGATCGGTACCGCACGCACTGCCGCGCCCGATCACAACACGCGCAGTGTTTACGCCTCAACCAGGGGCGGGACGGGGCGGCGCGTCACAGGGGACGGCGGGGCGGGGCTGGAGGCGCGGCCGGGCGCTGCCCCGCGGCTCAGGGGCGGCTGCCCGCGGCATGGGGCTCGCGCTCCGGCCGAGAGCCCGCGGGCGGCGCTGAACGGAGCGGCCCCGCCGCGTCCGCGGCCCCGGAGAGAAGAAGCCGGGCGCCCGCGGGCGGGCGGGCTGTCGCCGGGGCTGCGAGCGGCGGGGCTCGGGACCCGGAAGCAGAAGCGGGACCGGGAGGCGGCTGGATGGGAAGGAGCGGCGGCGGCGGGAGGCGATGGGGGAGCAGCAGAGCTCGCTGAGCGCCTCGCGGGCCGCCGCCGCCGCGCCGCCGAGCCCGGCCGGGGGCTCGCGGGAGGACGGCCCGGAGGAGAGGCCGCCGCCACGGGAGGCGGCCGGGCCGGGAGAGGGCGGGGAGCCGCCGCCCTCCGTCGGCTCCGAGCGACGAGGGGGCGGCGGGGACGCGGCGGGGGAGGACGAAGAGGAGGCGGCCGGGCCGGGGCCGCCGGGCGCGGGGGAATCGGCGGAGGAGGGGCCGGAGGGGGGCAGCGGTCGGCGCCGCCCGGCCCGACGGCACGTGTATTGCACCGTGTACTGCGTGGAGAACGACCGGCCGGGCCCCGGCTCCCCGCCCGGCCCCGGCAGCGCTCAGCCCCCGGCCCGGCGCGGGGTGGCGGCGGGCGGCGACCCGCTGTCAGCGGGCGGCAGCATCGAGGTGGTGGACTTGTACCTGCTGCCCGAACCCTTCTCCGGGCTGATCGGCGGCGACTTCGGGCCGCTGCTGGTGCTGAGCTGCCGAGTGTGCCTGGAGGAGAAGCCCGTCAAGCCCCTGTCCTGCTGCAAGAAGGCGGTGTGCGAGGAGTGCCTCAAGCGGTACCTCAGCTCCCAGGTACGGCCGGGCCCTGCGCCGCTCCCCGAAGGGATCGCTGATGCCGCGGTACCCCTGAGCCCCTCGGGGAGCTGCTGGTTCCGGGTCGGGGATTGCGCGGTCGTCCCGCAGCCCCTCTCCGCGGGCTGATGGCGGCCCTGCTGCTCGCCCGGTGACGTGCTGCTGCGGTGCTTGCACTGCGCGGGGCGGCGGGGCTGCTGTGCAGGGGGCTCTGTGGTTAGCCTTGAGGAATCACAGTTACAGCAGCAACAACTCTGGGGAGAAAAGGGAACAACAGCTTTTGCGAACTTAGAGCGTCGCAGCCGACTTAGAGCCTTCTGTTTCATCACTGCTTTGTCGGTCAGGCTGCAGTTTCAAAGGGAAATCAGGATCCTGAAAGCTAACCGGCCTTGCTTAGTGTTGCTGGTAACCGGTTTAGCATCACAAAGCACTTCTGTATTGCTCCTACCGGTGACGTAGGTGTGCCCTAAGCCCATAGAGCCAGGGAGATGCCGGGTATGTGAGAATACCAAAACCGAGCAAAACTCTTTGCTGACGAGCCTTACATATGCATTCAGCGTGTAAGCATGGCAGACGCACTCGGCAGAGAAGTGCTGGTGAGATGTGTTTTTGCACCTGCTGGCCCTAGGAGCTGTGCTACAGTGGTGTGTGCTCTGTTGAGCTGTGTGCCTGGGAATGGCTCCGCAGCTCCAGCCCCCCCCAGGTGCTATAAATAGGTGTGGGGCTCCTCCAACCAGGCCATTTCACGGCTTGGGACTGGCACGTGCTCCTATCTGGGCACTTGCAAGCCCGTGCAGCAGTTACTCATGCTGGTAGTATTTGTTCTGGCTAATGCTATACTCACTGAGGTTTTTACAGAGTGCTTTTATCGTGTTTAGATAACAGGGAAGGGCTTAACGTGGGAACTGATGGGGTGAGTGGGATAGGGAGCTGTGTTTTTGTATGTGTTCCCTAACACTGACATTTGGGAACACCTTATAAGACTTCTTGCACAGAGCCCAGGATGCTTTGGTTTGCTATATAACTAACTGATGAACTCAAAGCCTAGAAAGTTTTCAGAATTCATTGCCAGTATGTGTTTGAGCCATCTTTATGTTTGCCACCGAGGCCACGGGTCAGGATATTGTCTCACCTTGGAGATCACAAAGCGGTGTGATAGACATCAGGCGTTCTTCCTTAGCTTCTGTAACCTGTGCTTCAAGACAATGGGTTGTGGTAGCTTTTCATTATTAAAACAGGTAGTAAAATGCTTTGGGGAATGGCCAAGTAGGGTCCTCAGTCATCATCCTAAGAATGCTTCCTGATCATTGGAGGTATTCAAAGTTGGGTTGTGTGGGTGGAGCTTTGTGCAACCTGATCTAGTGAAAGATGTCCCTGCCACTGGCAGGGGGGCATTCAAATACTGAATTCAGTTGGCTAATCCTCTTCTTCAGTGAATAGAGAGGTGTTTTTGTGGCATAATTTGTCTAAAATAGTTGAAATGATCATAGATATTTTCTCCTATTTGTTTCCTTTGAGTAAGAAGGGATGTAGGATCCCACAAGGCTGGAGAAGGTGTATCAGCGTGAGATTCCCAGTACCCCAAACACTAAATAATACTAGTTAGTTGTGAGCTAAGGCAATAGAGAATCTCTTGCAGTGACATAATTTCCAGATCTGCATGATCTGGCAGCTAAAGCTATACTTAAGAACAGTTCTGCCTGATTTCAGCTCAGCAATTCAAGGATGATTGCGTGGCTTGGTGTCTGCAAGAGCTACCTGGCTTGGGAGCTGGGTGAAAACCCCATAAAGCAAGTTTAGAATCATAGAATCACAAGGTTGGAAACAACCTGCGACATCATCTAGTCCAACTGTCCTTCCATTACCATTGTGGCCACAAGCTTCTAACCCATATCTCGTAGCTCCTCATCCAGATGCCTCCTGAACACTGCTGGGGATGGCAACTCCACCACCTCCCTGGGCAGGCCATTCCAGTGCCTGGAATATGAGGATGTTCTCTGGGATGAAGCCACTGGTATTGCTGAGCACTCTGCAAAGCTTAGTCCAGAAGCTATTAAAAGGTCTACATGGCAGATAGCCATATTGATGCTCATATACATAAAAGATGAAACAGGGATACAGATGCAGATAAAGGGATATTTGCAGTACTGCTACTGATATTGAGAACAGAGATTCACAAAGCACTTCTGCGGACGCAGGGACTCTTACCCAACCTGTTATGACCCAGCAGGATTTTAGTTGAGTGATGTATTTGTTCAGCAGAAAAAGGCAACAAAACATCTTCTAAAACTGTCCAGTGTGTTCTTAGCATATCTGTCTTTTTGGGAAATATAAGTGATGTTTCTTTGGGAAGAACAAGAAATAACGTTTTTCTCCTTTGTGCTGTAGAAGGCTCATGTGACTCATCTCAGTGGAGAGGAAAAGCCTTCTCCATGCCTGCTCTGTCAGAGGAATTTGGGGAAAGATGAGTGGAAGGACAATATAGGATAAAGTCACCTTTAGTTTTCTGAGGCTTAGCACTTCGTGTGGTGATTTCCTTCATAAGAAGAAAACCTACCAAAAAGTTTGGAAAGAGTAAATGTAGGAAAGCTGGCTCTTTTTCAAAATTGTAACATATTCTTGGTTTGGTTACAGTCAGCTTTATGTAGGAATGTATCTGAGGGGGAGCTGAGGGAGAAGGAGAAAAATGGATGTGCATTTAGATCTTGTTTCTATGTCAGAGAAGTAGCAAGCTGTACCCTGTGTTTGACTGGACACTGACTTCAGGTTTCTGGAGAGGGATTGGTTTGATATGTTGAATATGTGGAGCATATTGTCAGAAGTGTAACACTTGGAAGAAGATCTTTAATATATTTGTTTTCCCACTGAAGAAAGCTGGAGTCTGTATAATGATTTCATCGTGATTTCTGAAATGGTGTCTAATGGAATAGCAAAAACACTGCTAATGATCTCTGCTGTATATAACTGCATCAAAACTTCTGCTCTAGAGCACTATAGATTAAAAAAAGTCAAGCAAACTGTTAGGAGTTGTTGAGATGAATATCCATAGAATTTTCTTCTTGTTTTACTGGTGTGGAGGGAAATGGGAGCAATGTTGCTTCAGAAGGTCCTTAGAGGTCAAATCTAGTCTCTTATCACTGGCACCTGGCTGCATAATCCCTATCAAAGATTTAACACCTGGTATAGAAGCTTAGAAGGTGAGCCTGGAGCTCCAGATCTGAAGCCTGACTGTACTACAGTAGAAGACATTATTTTACCTCTGCCTCAATTCAGGTGTTCTTTCTCTGGGCCTTACACTCTTGGGCTTTTAAAGGTCTAAGACCTGTTTATCTATCATTCACAGAAAGGAAAGGGGAAAAAAAGACTATTCTCTTGACTCAGAGAAATTGAAGAAGGAATAGGTATGTGCATTGAGCTATTAACAGATCATAGCTGTTGTACCTTAGGACATGGGGTACAAGTGTGGGTCCTACAGCGCCTGGTCAGGGTCTTAAGATGACCTATCTCCAGGATGGAATGCAGCCCAAAGCTATTCTCTGTTGAGCAACAGTGTTGGAGATGGCTGTGCTCTTTCAAGACTGCGATGCTCACAGAGGCAGTTTCCTTGAGCACTCAGGAAAATGCCTAGTTAGGTGGGAGGTGAAAGGGTGAATAGAGTGCTTCTCTTTCAGGTGGGAGCTGTGTGTTTCTACACTCACACATATCACTTATAGCCCAGGAAATATGGGAAGAACTGGATCCCACAGGTGTAATATTGCATTCACATTTTCTTCACTTTGCACCTTCCTCTCCATTTAGTGTCATAACAGACCTGGTTTATTCCAGAAGCTCCATCCACACAGGTTTGCTGTAAATGAGTGATTCACTTCCTCATCTCTCTTTATTGCTTGTAAATCTGAGTCAGAGGGAATACTTGTGCCTGGTTTTGCTTTTTGTGTGTGTGTCTGGGTGGGAGGTGGTTCAGAAGTACCCTGTACAAATGAGCCAACAGCAAGAGGAAGAAATTTTACTGCAGAGGGAGAAACTTACAGTTTAACTGGGGATTTATATTTAACTTATCCTCTTTACCAGGCCAGGATAAGGTTTATGTGTTTTTCTCATCTAATTTGTAAACCTGTAAGTAGTGTTCAGAATAACAATCTCACTCCTCACTTAAGTAAATAACGAGTAGACCAAAATAACACATTCTCTTTCCTAATTCAAAAAAAATAAAGATATATATTGCTTCAAGTATTTATAGAGAACATATAATTGTATCCTTTCTTGTAAAGTAGCCATAAATGTTTCATAGAAACCTTCGTGATTTGGCTGCCTGCTTTTCCACCTCTGAACTGGAGAACTAGATAATCCAGTTTTGATCCAGTGCTCATTAATGATGCTTTATTTTGTAAATCTTGTAATTCTCTTGGAGTAGTAATTTCTTACATTAAAGGACTTTGAGTTATTTAAACAACCTACTGTATTCTCAGTCAGATATTTTGGTGCTTTAATTACAGGAATGCTAATCAGATTAGAGGATGTGGATAATCAGAAGGGGTTGTTGGGGCGGGGAGGGATTGCAGCTGGCAATGCTTGGTGTCTGACTGGCTTTGGTGGGACAGGAGTCTTACTTAGCTCTTCTGAGCCTGAAATGAGAAGATTATTGTCCCTCTATCTGGAATCTGGTACCAGTTTTCCTTTGTGACTTGAGACCTTGTGTTCAACCCTTTTCTTTTTTGGTGCATGATCTTTTTGAAAGATGCAAGGGGAGAAAAAGCAGCAGAATGTTACAATCAGGATTTTTGTGGGAGGAATAAGTTTATGAAGTCATGCTAGCAGTAAGGAAAAGACAGGAGCAGGCTGTGTTGCTCTGATCTAGTGCTGGCTTGGAGAAAGAGGGACTTGACACCTGTGTAACTTTTCAGGTGTCTGATTGTATCATGCAAATGATAGCTTTCAAAGCTGTAGTCTGGCTGCTGAGGGAAACCAGGTAGCAATGTAGCCACCGGGTGCTGAATCATCTGGTTGTTAATGAGCTGCTTGGTGCCCTGATGCAAACCAGAGCTCACAAGAGTCATCTAGTGGAGATGATCTGTGCTCACAAGGGATCTGAATCCCCCCAAATACTGTAATGCTGGTTTTGAGTTGCTGAGTTGGCTACAGGCTGGCTGCTGAAAGGAGAAGGCAGGCTGACAAATCACTTTCCAGCTGAAGTAGCAACAGCAGGGAACTTTGCAAAGGAGGAAGAGAGGTGAAGTAGGCGAAAAATATATTACGTGCTAGATTATAGGCTTTCTAAGCCAAACCAGGCACTTCAGCCACTGCAAGGTATTTTACTCCTGAGGAGGAAGAGTGACAGATGTGCCTGGTTCAACAGCTGTAAGCAATACATAAGCACAGGAGTACCCTTTTTTGAAGGGTGAAGGCTTCGTATTGGCATAGAATTGCGGTGAGACATGGAGGAGAGCTGGTATCATTCTGAAGAAGCAGAGTTTCTGTGAAGCAGCAGCTTTGCTTTCCAGCTACCTCCTGTACCCAATGTGTAGCACTCAACACTGAATCTGGTGAAAGCTGGCTGGCATCAGGGCCACTAGTCCAGCTGTGCTGTGGGAACATCACATGCTTTAGGCCTTCCCTCCTGCTGCTCTGTCAAGTGCTCCCAGGAGCTGCCAGGCACAGGCATGGGCTCAAGTCAGGGATTTCAAAGTAAAGTCAATTGAAAACTGAGCTGTTGAGTTTTGATTGCCCAAACCGTGAGGAATGAAGGAGTTAAAGGGGGCTTGGGAGCACCTTGAGCTCACCTCTGCTCCGTTCTTCTGTTCCTCCGCTCTGACAACTGCTCTTGCAACTGCTCTGGGGCCCTTCATACCTCTTGTATCTTGCATCCTGCTGTCTGAACCAGCCAGGCTCAAGAAAAGTAGGTATCTTGAGTGGCCAAGAGGTAAGTGCATAGTCAAAATGGTTAAGAGTTGTATGGGTTGTCATTTCTTCAAAAGAATTTAGGCTAGTGAGAAAGGCATTACTTACCCACCCTATCATGCTGGTTTATCTGTCCTTTATATATACTTCAGCTGCTTGAACTTTGAACTTTCTCACTTCTTTATTTTTAGGTGCGTGTTTTTTTGTTTTTTTTTTTTTTTGAAATAACTCCTGTTTCTAGGTTTTCTATTTGCCAAGTAACAGTGACTTTTTTCTGATACAGAAAATTTGTCTAGTGACAAAGAGGCCGTTTAACTTTTTTGAAGTCCATCCTTAAGTACTTTAAACATTTTTTTGGTAAATCAGAGAAATTGTGATCATGGAAGTAACAGCATTCCTGCTGAAAAGGTAGCTCTTAAATGTATGTTTTTCTACTGTGGCATACATAAATTTATTGTGTAGTTAAATAAGTCTTATGAAAGCATTGGCTTAACTGTAAAATAGGAAAAAATAAGATAAAAGTAATATTCAAGAATTTATATATGGAGAGGAATATTTTCTGGTTTAACAGTTCAGGAGGTCAGAAATCCAATAGTTTAAGCCAGTTTTAGAACTGAAAGTGGAAGGATGTAAAGGCTGCTTTTATCTTAAAAATCTACTTCACTGCTTCAATTGAAGATTGTTGTATATTTTCATTGACTTGGGATGTCAAGCTTCATTGAGCTTCTTGGGATGTACAGTTGCTCCTGTTTATTTACTTAATTGTGAGGAAGGCTGTGTATTTCCTAGATTACAATTTAATGAGAAGATCAAGAAGCTTCTAAAGCTATTACTTGTTCCTCACATTTGCAATGTAATACATTGGTAAAATAATGTGTGCCTTTTATTAGAAGTATCAGGTTGAAATAGTGAAAGTATCTTTCTACTGCTTTTGGCTTTTCTTCCTTTGGTGTCTTTACTAAGTACAGCACAATCCATATTGAGTATTGCAATGGCAAGAATAAGAGGTGAAATTTGGATTTCTCAAGCCTAGTAATGCTGATGCCATTGTGTATTTTTTTTTTTTTTTTGCCATTGATGTGAATGATTGGCAACAAATGCAGGTGCATCTTCAGTTAGTTGGTTTGGCTCTCTGAACTCTTGGGAATGATGTATCAGCTCAGGGGTGGGAAGGAAAGGGAAGTTCTATCCAAATTGTTTCAGCTGCAGTGTGGCTCTGTGAGGTTGGCTCACACAATATGAGGAAGGAAGAAGAGTGAGAAGAAGGTTGCCAGGATGGGAAGGGCTCAGTGGTGACATAAGAATCGTTTTGCCCCTGAAGCTAGACTTGCTTATGGTAAGCCTTTCATAAAACAGAGGAAAATCACAGAGACTGGTGACCTCCATGTGTAAGGTGAATCTTTGGTCTCTGTTTAAACCTGCAGCTGACTTACTAGCCAGTTGTTCTGGTAAACAGTAGCCATACAGTGAAATGGAACTATCTCTATTTCTGTTTTCCTATTGGGTGCGTGGCAGGAGAAAAACGAAGTAAGAAAAGAAAAAAGTATCAATAAATAGCACTGTATTTTAGACACAGTTTAAAGTATGTAGCTTCAGTAGAAACCTTCCAGGAAATTAATGGGTTCGTATTTTGCTGGCCTGCTGGAATACTTTTATAGCCTGTAAGTATCAGAAGGGTGGAGTATGAAGATGCATTTTGCTGTCTGGTATGATTACAGGAGACCTGATGGAAGTGCTTCTCTCTTGAAGAGCTGAAAAGTACTTTGCTATTGCCAATAGCATTGCTGCTGTGTGAGGACAAAGAAGTGGTAGAAGAGAATTTAACACTTTCACTTACTTAAAATTTACTTACTGTAGGAATACATTTCAGGGAGAGGACACCTTTTGCCTTTCTATTACCAGTGCACCTGTGCAGTTCCACGTATAACTTAGCGATTTAAAAGTTCTCCTTTAAAGGGCTCAGGAAAGTACACGTGTAAACTGCTCAGTGATTTTTCAAGTGCATATGCAACTCAGTTGTGCAATATATTGGAAACTCTGCTTAGTTAACTTGATGGTGTTAGCAGTCAGCTTAAAAAGAGGAAAGAATGTGTGAAATAAGTTTTTTGAGTGAATGGACCTGCAAAATAGCAAACATGCCCTGTAGAATTTATACCTTGTGTTAGATGCCATCTACAAAATAAAGGTATTAGAACTTCAGGGAAAGTTATGGTGGTGATAGCGAGTTTTGTTGTGGTAAACTAATCCCACTCAGAGTAAGGCTAGAAAATGAGTTGTAAAACAACGGTGTTCTGCCTGAATGTTGTTGCTGTTAGAAATGTATGCATATTAACATCTGCATGGCTATCTAGGCCCTAAAGTAGTTAAAGTGAAATGCAGTACTACAATCTGCCTGTTTCAAAGTATGCATGTGCTTACAGTCTCAATTTACCTTACATATCTCTGTGCAAGTAAAGCAACCTTAGAAATTCTTACCTATTTGTATAATAGAGAATAGATTCAGACTTGCTTCTGTTGTGTTTCTTGGTAAGACTTGGCAGTAATTCTTAAACTTCTAGAGATGTCCCTCATTTCGAGGGTTTTCTGGAGCTGTAATGGTGCTTTAAATTACTGACAGCTTCCCAATCTAAGATTTACAAACAGGAGAGGAGTCAACTCTTTACAAGGGTAGAAAATGGCAGGACAAGGGAAAATGGTTTTAAGTTGAAGAAGGGAAGACTTAGGTAGGATACTGGGTGATATCCTATCCTTCTGCTAGCAGTGCTGCTTACCTTCTTAACTTGTTCCTGCATCATCAGTTCCACCAACAGAGGCAACAATCTGAATTAAAGTTAGCCTTTAGGAACTATTATGAATTTTTATCTTACCATGTTCCTAGTTGTCTCATGCATTGTCATGCATGTGTGTATTCCACAAGAAGATGGTACTGAACAAAGTGTCTGTGGCCAAGCAGGACCACTTAATGCTGGCAACTGACACAGTTTGCCAGTGCCAAAGGCAGCATTAGAGAAGTGGAAAGAAGTCAGTTGAGAAGACTGCACCTGGAAGTTTTCCCTGGAGCTTGATGAAATCAAAGCTGCGATTTGGTTGTATTACAGCATCATTTATTCTTTTGAATGGCTTTTGTCCAGTGCCTGAAGGTGCATGTGCACCTACGGCTGTTGGACAGGCATGGTGGTCTGGTGCGCTTCTCAGAGCCACTCACAGCACTGAGGTTTCCATCCTGCATGGGTTAGTGCCCACTTCTCAGCTGCTAATTTGTTCCTTCACTGGAACCCCCCCACTTCCCTGCTGTAATGTTCCTGTAGGGTTGTTAAATCATAAAGTTTTCTGATACTAGCTCCCCAGTTAACTTTTGGATTAAGTTTTTGTATTAGAAAAGTTTTAGTGTTCATCAGTCCTGATAATGAAAGAGCAAGGGAAGGATTGTTTGAACTGACAAACTCTTTTATATTAACTCAGTTCCTTCTTGAGCTTTCTGTTCTTCAGAGTAGCAATGCTTAGAAGTCCTGTAGCAAACATCCTAAATGATGTTATTTCCACTAATTGCATGTTTCTTTTGTCTTCTCTTCCATTTCCTCATCTAGGCTGTTCTCAGGCTTTTTAGAAGTAGAATTAAATCAGGTACTATGATATGCTAGGATGTCTCATTAGAGATCAATAACAGCATTTTCATTTTTGAGGAGCTTGCCTTGCTGTTGGAGCGCTATTAGGAGGGAGCAAATCTAGATTAGTGACGACTGATGTTGCAAGAGACTAATACAGTGGAGTCGCTGAAAAAGTGTATGCAGTTTGAGGATGTGTAAAGAAAAGAAAGTAATGAGGTTACTGTGTGTGGTGAGGATTTGTTGGAATCCCAGGCACCAGTGCTTGCAAAAAATGGCAGGAACCAAAAACAGTTTGGAAGATGTAAGTGTAGTTGTGGTTCTATTTCATTCAGCATAATGAGAACTGAGAAGAGGAATGACTGTTTTCTCTAAATGCAAGAGAGGGCAAACGGGAAGATTTCTGTAGTTCTTTGGCACAACACAAGCTATGAAAATTGCAATGAATTAAATCAGGCTGAAAGTCAGTGTCTTCCCGTGTATCTCAGGATCTGAGAGCAGCTCTGCGGGCTCAGGAAGCAGAGTGCGATATGAGCAGTTCTCAAAGCCACCACCTTCAGTCTTATCAGAAGGGACTTTCTGGGTGTCACCATTAGACACTAAAGTTTGTTCCTAGTGAGTGGAGAAGTCATCTGTTATTCCGCAAGCATGCTCTGTTGAGGTGAAGCTTGAGTTAAATGAGGAAGTGACTGAAAAGAGAGACTGTCTGATGTTACTTTTCATTCACTGAACTCAGTATGGAGCGTTCCAATGCCCAGGGTGTACTTGCAAATAATGTTTTTTATTCTGTTTATCTTTAGTCTGTTAGAAATTTAAAATCGCATGTTTCACACTGTTTTTATGAAAATTGGCTTTTAAATATACTTCAGAACTGTATCTTCAAGACTAGTTGTAGCTCAACTGATCTGGCTGGATCAGAACAGTTTTCAGTTTTCACGTCAGTTCCCTCTGTCTCCTGTCTAGGAGAGGTTATACTGCTGTTACCTGACTTGAACTTTGACTATAGAGGATGCCTTTGTGGAATGAACTCGCCAAGGGAATTCATGCAAGTTGTTGTATAAGGAAACTTGTGAGAGAGTGAACAATTAGCAAAGTCCAGCAATTGTTTGTTTTAGTTTCCAGAGATTACTTTACCATGTAAACAGTGAACAGAACAGATGGTTAAGATACCAAAAACTGTAAAACGTTGAAAAGGAATCTCTAGAGGATGCTTGGGTGTGGAATTTTAGTTTTATTATGAAGCTACAGTAACAAGCTGGGAAATGTGCTGTTAATTACTAAAAGGTGGTAGCTGGCTGTTGTTGAGCTTTCTTGTCTTTCTTTGAGTCTTCAGTTCAACTGCATGCTTCTCCTGGCAGGCTGCAGCTTTGTCATCCTGAATTTAACTCCTAATGTCTCACTGGAAACACCAATATTTGACAAGGCTTGTAGAAAGATGTTAGTATTTTTTAAGTACTTATATTGGCTCTCAGGGATCTTTCGGTTGGTCAGGGTGGCTGGCTGCACAGTGATTTTTTGGGGATACTGGAGAAATCCTTCTTGGCTCTTTGCCTGGCACAGTGTGCATAGAGAGGATTGTGCTGCTGAGAAGGCCGAGTTGCAGTGAACATCAGCTGTCTGTATTCATCCCAAAATATACCTGTACACTGCCTTAATGGGGGCTTTGAAGCTGTTGCTGCTGCGTGCAGAAGTTATACCCACAGAGAAAATGAATGAGTAGAAGAGAGTAGCCACGCGTGTGTTGTATATCTTTAATGTCCTTAAAGACTTTATAGAATTAAAATACATTTTTATTCAATTCAGGTTAAATTTCTTTTATACTAAACTGGTCTGCTGCAGGGTCTTAGTTCCATATAGCCTCTCTGGTTTCACCAGTGAGGTCTGCTTGGGAAGAGAAGTTTCATGGAAGTGTGAATTGATTTAGTTCTTGAATCAGTGTAACGATAACTGATATTGGGACTAATATGATCACAACAAACCTATTTCTAGATATGAACAAACTATTTGCAAACATGACACTTTATGTGGTGATGTCAATGGGTAGTACAGCATTTAAATATTTCTGAAAAAAATGTAAGCTTGCAATTTGGTAATGAATTACTTCATATATGTAAGACATAGTGGAAAAACTGTTGAAATCCATATCTGGAATATATCAAATAGTAGTCTATCTTGTGTAATGATCTGTTGAGATGCTTGAAAAACAAAGGTACTACACAAGAAAGAGCAGATGAAATAATTGAGTAATACGTATTTTGAGTGAGTTATAAAACCTTTATTTATGACAGGAAGTTGAGATTCTTCAAAAGATACACACTTATCTATTAAGTGCTGTCCAGATCCTGGAGAGTGA
Source organism: Phasianus colchicus (assembly GCF_987193195.1). Classification (NCBI taxonomy): domain Eukaryota; kingdom Metazoa; phylum Chordata; class Aves; order Galliformes; family Phasianidae; genus Phasianus; species Phasianus colchicus. The sequence continues at coordinate 59,942,226 of NC_143437.1, read as the reverse complement.
CCTCTGTTCTTAACGTTTCCCGCTTTTGCTCTCTTTCTTCTTCCCCTTCCTGGATGAGTTTCCTTTTAGCTTTCAGTAGCGTTTTAGAATGGCATTTCCTTTCCATGGTGATCCTTTTACTGTTGTACTCGTAATCATGCTCTGAAAAGGTAAATTACAAAACTAAATACTACCCTGGCTCTATGACAGATTATTCATCAATGCCACTAAAGTGAGAGCTCTGTGTAAGATGCATAGACATCTGTTGTGTGGGGAAGAGTTGTTCAGCCATGCTACCTCAGTCATGTGGCTGGAATGTTTGTTTTTCTTCCTGCCAATGTGCAATTGAGCAGGAACAAAAGACCTTCTTGTAGGAGAATCTCTGCAGGCAGATGTGATGTCCCCTTGCCTTCAGCTGCCTTGCAGCAGGTACGTATTGTCCAGCAGTGGGCTTCTCCAGGAATTTGCCATGTTCTGTACTGGGGGTGTTGTTTTGTAGTGTTACTCAGAGATTGACCCTTCCTGAGGCATCACTTACAGCTTGCTGGGTGAGGACATCAGAGCTGTATGATGAACAGCGCCCAGATAAGGGGGCTGAACTGAGTTGACCTAAGTGAAAGTGCAACCTTTTATTTTGTGAGGGACATTAAATGCAGGGTTCATGAGCAGTGTGGTTACTTGCGACGTGAAGAACTCGTGATTTTTCTTCTGGGCTTGATGTCTCTTACTCACCTGACTGTGATTTAAGCATGCTGATTTTGATGATCAAGGTCAGGTAAGTTTGGTGTTCAAGTGGAGCAGTTGTGAAACTTTGAAGGATAAAATCATTAAAGCCTGTAACAGGAAGATATCCAACTGTTGTACTGATCATTAGAAGGGGTTTTTCAAGACCCACTCTCCTCCCTAATGCAGTGGAGGAGTTGATTTTGTTCTTCCTTTTCCTACTTCTCTCTTAAGCTCTAGAAATGAGAAGAATGTGGATTAACATTAAGATGTTGTTTTCTGCTTCTTTTTTTTTTTTTTGCCTCTTCTTTTTCTACCTGGATGTAATTTGGTTTGGGGAGTGACACAGCTTAATAAAGGAGTTTCTCTAAAATTCCTATCCTGAGTAATAGCCTTGTGTGTGGTGGCACTGGAGGAGGTACTCAGTTACACAATTAATATGTTTCAGTTAAATAAGTATATTATATGTGTTGGATGTAATAAAAACTGTTTTCATTTGGCGTAGGTGATCAAGGGCTCATTCAGGAAGTGACTAATGCTGTTGGGCAAATAAGGCTGCACTAATGAGACTAGAAACAAAATGGGCTTTATTTTCAAAATAAATATATAAAAATAGATGACATCTGTCACTCCAACTAGAAAACACTTCACACAGGGAAATGTAAATCTGATTTAGCATATTATTGCTTTGGTCACTTATTTGTGTTTTAGAGGTGATATTTGAGTTTAGGATTGAGAGAGGTTATCTCCATATATCATGCATTGGTTACACAACAGCAAGTTAATTGTGCTAGTACTGTATGTTGCAAATCCAAGCAAACAGGAAATTGCTCATAGCTTCTTTCAAGAGGAAAAATATGGAGTTAGTGTAGGTGATCAATCTTAATTGCCTTCCGCTGATAAAACTGGAAAAACCTGGGAATCACACTGACTTGTAATTCCAGTTTAAACTACTAGAGAAGTTGGTTTTGCTTCAGTTTTTGGTGGAGAAAACATTTTTGTTATGTCTTCAGCTGTAACTAACAGCAAACTTGTGAACTTACAGTTTTAGAGGAAAAAATGAATTTCATGCAAGAGGAGTAGCCAGTCTGCAATTTTGTTGGACCTCTAAATATTATATTCACACTGAGTTCTGTAATAATACAAGTATCCGAGATGGTGATTAAACCTTTTTAATTAAGTTAAATTGCAGATTATTCACTGAAAGAGGAAATGCATATGGTTTGGACACATTTCTTTCATGCTTCTTTCAAGGCTCCTTGTTCGGCCTCTTGCTATAAGTTTCTTTTTGAACTATCTGCATGCTGAAGATAATTACGGTGCTCCTGGAACAGAGACAAAGTTGGCATAGTCCTTCTTAACAGCAGTTAAATAACAGTCATAATCTCTTCTAGTTTTGCTTCCCCCCCTCACTTTTTTCCTTTCACTTTTCTGTTTAGATACCCTGAACAGTTTATGCTACTTGTCTAGGTACTTTGCTATAATGCACTTGTTTGCTGCTCAATGGATTTTGCTTTCCATGTGTGTTTTGTTTCTGTTGAGCACTGTACGTATGTAATTTGTCTAGTCCCATGTAGCATGCAAATCTGTCACTCTTCATCGTAACACTAGCATAGCTAAGGAGTACAAGTCCCATGTGAGTTGGAAACATTCCACTCGAATTTGTGGGGAAAATTTTTAACGAGGAGTTGGTTTGAGTGTCTTGGAGAGTGAGCTTTGTAGGGACAACAAAATAAGTGGGCATCTACCAGTATATTTAGAAAAGAAAAAAAATGAAATTTAGGCCACTTCACTCAAAATCTGTGGTGCTTCCATAATTGAGTGAGGGACTCAATGCTGAAGGTGTTCTATCTTCATTTTGGAAATGCTATTTGGAGGTAATCAAATGCTGTAGAATGAAAAACTGCAATTAAACATACATAATCCATTAGTAGCTCTGATAACGTTGAGCTGTCTCAGTCTTGGCAGGATGCATGTTTTTGTCCATTCCAACTCTTGAGGCCCTGGTAAAGGTTTCCGTGGTAGGTCCCAGAGCAGGGTGTTACTGCTCTGCTATTACTTCCTTGCCTTCTGAAGGAGTAGTTCAGCTGAGGTGCAGCAGGAGCTCCAGGATGTGAGTGGCAGAGAAACGAAGAGAATGGGATAAGATGCCATGTTTCTGGGTACACAGGGCATGTGGTGGCAATCCAGTGAGGTCTGTAGTGTGGAAGATGAAAAGAAATCTCCTCCTAGCAGCTAATGAGCATAAAATAACTGCGTTGTACTGCTGTTGGTTGCCTGTAAATTCAAGTTTCAGGTTCCTCCCACCACATTTGTGACATCAGCTTTCAGCTTGTTGACAAAGCATGTAGAAGCTAATACTGTCCCATACACCTGGTTTTAAGGAGGAGATTTGCTGTAGCTTTAGTGACCTAGGAGCCACAAAATGGAAAACACAGTAATTAAGGTAGGAGTACTATGGGTTTTGGTGTTGATTTCTGATACTTTTTCTCCTACCAGCTCTAGAGCTTTCCAAGGCAATCTTAAGCCAAGCCAACTAATACAGACATCTTGCAGGTGGCCACTTAGTGCAGAGCCATGGTATTTGAGCTCTGCTTTTGCATTCAGCTGCAGTGAGCCAAGCTTTGAGATAAATAAAGGTGATGTTAGGAAAGGTACATTTGTGTTTACAAGATGCTCATATACTATAATGAGACAACTCTCTTCAGGGATTTGCTTTGTAGAAATAGCTGAGAATGCTATAAAACATAAAAATGTTTCTATGATCTGTTATTTTCTTTAAGTGATGTCATTCTTCCTGTGGGCTGAAAGACTTTTTAACCTGCTCACTGTTGCTGCTCATATGACAGTTTCATGAAAGGCATCCTGGACTATGCTAGGAAGAGCACTGCCAACAGGCCAAGGGAAACTTGGAGCTCCTGGAGCAAATCCAGTGAAGGGCTGCTAAAATGATTTAGGGACTGGAGTATCTTGCTATAAGGAAAGTCTGAAGGAGCCTGTTAAGTCCAAAGAAGAGGAGGTTCATGGGAGATCTGATCAATGTGTATAAGTATCTGAAGGGAGAGTGGCAAGAGGGTAAGGCCAGACTCTTATCAGTGATGCTCAGTAATAGGGTGAGAAGCAAAGGGTATTAACTGAAACAAAGGAAGTCCTGAGTGAATATGAGGGTGGTTGAGTGCTAGCACAGGTTGCCCAGACAGGTTGTGGATTCTCTTCCCCTGGAGATACTCAGAAGCTGCCTGGACACAGTCTGGGTGATTGTGTGCTACTTGTGCAAGGAGGTTGTACCACAATCTCCACATGTCCCTCCTAACCTCAGCCATTATGTCATTCCGTGAAGTGGAACTGTAGTTCACACTTAATTTTAAGCCTGCACATTTATACTTCAGAGATTTAGCACCTAAAACTTGTGACAAATACAGAAGGGAGCACTGGTATCAGATGTTTTACTCCTCTCCTAACTTTACTAATGCTTGTTTTCCTGATGAATGTAATTAGGTTGGACTTCCTCTTATATAATAATTGTTGTGCAGAATTTATACAGTTGTTTTGCATGTGAAGGCATGAGATGTAGCTGATCCATGGAGGGAGTTGCTGATCAGTTGAAAGCCACAAGCTCTTTTTTCATTCCACATTACTTATGTTCTTTCCTTAGGCTTTTGTAATTATTATTATGTTTACATTAAAATATTTACACTTAACATTTGTTTCACTCAAGGTTGAAGAGACTCCAGAGACTTCATTACTAAAAATAACTGTGTAGTTAGGGTAACCTATGCACCAAAGTACAACAAAGGATTCATTTTGCCTTTAACAAATTATGTTTCATTAAATCTAAATGTTTCCATGAAGTGTTATTACACTTTTCATTGTTAATGCACTATCATCATCCAACAGCAAGTGAGTTGTAGATTTAAGCATAGGCATCCTTCTGACTTTCTCGTATTTATCATTTCTACCTAAGTGACCTAGTTCTAAACTTTATATTTTAACATAGATTTCAAGAGACTTTTAGTTCCTTTTGTGAGTTTCTTGCTATGCAGATAAACTATTTTCTTTTGTCCTAGTGATGTTTGACTACAAAATCCAGTTTTTTGTGTATTCATATAGCTGTTTCAACTATGTGAACTTTGATTTATGTAGAGAATGCATAGAGTATGGGAGGGAGAAAACTTGAAGAGTTTGATTTTGTACAGTTAACCACTGGATTTCAGATGTGCTGTTGATATGTCATCAGCTATTGAATGGTAGTGTTCTGGTAAGCCTATGGGTTTGTTAGAAACTGAGTTGGATGGGTACACAGCGAGACATCAACTGATCAAACTGAGCAGGGGAGAGAGCCAGGAACAAGTTTTGGAGTATTGCTTCTGCCATCCCATCTCCCATCTGGGAGTGGTGGAGTGGGAAAGTCTCTAGTGGAACACTTTTTCCACAATCCATGAAAGTGCTGAGGCACATTTTGACAGGAACCAGAAGTGTGTAAACCATTAGAAGTTAGTTCCTGTACAGAGTTGGGCTGTTTTTCAGTCCTACTGGTTCTCACAGAAATTTAGTTCTTTTTTTTTTATGATACTTTATGGCTTATTCAGAAAGCTTCCATAGCATGGCCCGGTTGGGAGGGAATATCTAATGTTGAAACACATGGACAGAAATTCCAAAATCAATGAATTTATTATGAAGTTGACAGTCATATTTGTTCTGCAACTGTTTTGATTCTTCTAGAGAAATATGGGTACAACTTGAAACTTAGCTAACAGCAGGGTGACACAGATTTCCCAAACTGCAGACTGCATTTTGGTGAAGAGCTCATGAAAAGAAAAAAGCACATCACCTGTCAGTGTATTGCCAAAACCACCAAGTGCAAGTGTTGCTACCTTCCTGTTGCATGGCAAATCAATTTTGCTTGCTGAGCAAAAACAATTGCAGTTCTCTGTGGCTGCTTCTGTTGTCCTATGCAGGCTAAAAGAAGACATCAGAGGTGCAGTTTTCCCTATGTGAATATAAGGGGGAACAGGAGCAGTTGTGAAGGGAGCAAATCTCTATTTGACTTATTAAAGTGAGGGAACTTAAAATGAATTGAGAAACCTTTGAAGAGTAGGCTCTTTTTTTGCAGGGGGGTACTGTCAAGGAAAAAACTTAAGAAAAGATGTAGCATGGGAAAGACTGAACTGAATGGCTCTTCTTCCTTTTCCTTGACTTTTCTCCTTTCTCCCCCCAAGGCAATCTAGAATGGTGATGACTGCTTTCTTCTTTCTGAAGTAGACCACTGCAGCTAATCAAGTCTCTACACTTGTGTTTGTGGCAAAAAATTGACAATGATTGCTTAGCCATAGAGAGCAATGGCACTTTGAAAATGCTGTGTGGAAGTATTTGGTATGGAAAAATTGTTGTTTTCCTAAGGAAAAATTCTTTCAGTTTTTTAATACATGAGACATTTTGAGAGGCCATGTTTGGATAGGTAGGTCAGTGATTTAACACCAGAATGTGTACTTCGATTTCAATGAAAAATGCAAATTAAATATTAAATCAGATACTTTTGCAAAGTATTTGTCTCCTTGCTAAGAAATATCTTAATTTTTTTTTGTAATGAAAGTTGAATCTTTTCTTTTGCTCTTATATAATGTGGAGTTGGAGAGATGCATGTCCTTGTATACATTCTGTGCATTCTATGATTGTTTTATAAGAACTAATTTCTCCTATGCTTTATTTGCTACCTGCTAGCCTCTCTCCTGCTATGGACTTTAGAAATAATTAATGGAAGTTTCCAGAACTAGTACTGTAGAATTCAGTTACTACTGAGTTTGTGCTTTCAGAAATGGAGATGGATATAGCTGATTTGATATCTCCTTCACCTCATTTCACCTGCCTACCTTCCTGTCTGTAAGCTCCAGCTCTCACTGGTGGTGGTTTGAAAACTGATGCCTTCTGGTAGGAACAAAGCTGTTTCTTTAAATATTCAGTGTGATGTAAAGTGGCAACCCAGTTTCTGGAGCCTGGCAAAGATTTAATGCTGGCAGAAGTGATGTTATCTATCAACCTGCTCATCACTTTAGTAACTCTCGTAATTAATAATTCTTGTTCCAGATTTATTATTTTTAATTATTTATTTCTTTGTTTGGACAAGTTTTAAGTAATTTTGTTTGTAAGTAGATAAGTGATATCTACAGAAATGACAAATAGTGGCTTTCCTACAATTGTAGGCCTTTTTGTCCCCCAAAGACTTTTTTAAAATTGGAGTATTTAGAGTTGGTATCATTCCTTTTGAAACAAAACAATGAAATATAATTGAAGATTCTTTGAAATAGGTGCCAGTGTGGTGTCCTGTTCGTATTACACCTTGTTTTATACAATAATATCTATTGTTTTATTCTTATAGTCAACCATTTCAGTGTTTTCTAGTGTATGTGATAGAATTCCTCCCTACTACTTATTAAGAAAATGTTGGGTATATGTATTAACTTATGAAACAATTTAGTTGTTTCAAGTAGTGTTTTTCTTCTCTCTAAAAAAAGTCTAGTTAACTTATAACCATTCCTTTTAGCTGTACAGTTAGCATTTCTCTAACACTGGGAGACTGAGTGGAGATCAGACAGTGTTCAGGTAGTTCAGAAGTGTGAGGGCCACCTCTAAAGTGCTGTGAATATCAGCTCAGACCTGAGGTTTGGTAGTGGGTTTCAACATGTGCAGTTGAGTAGTTTGAGTGCTTGTGAACAATGGGGAAAAAGGACATTAGCATTCATAAACAGTAATTTTGGGATGTATGTGTGGGAAAACACTGAATCATAAAACTCATGGAAAAAGAATTTGTTGTAACCCTCCCCCCTCTTTATTGTCGTTATCATTAACTGCTTATTGAGCATAGCTGCTGAACATATTTCAGGCTTATTAAAAGTGATAGCAAAACTAGCACAGATATTTTATCTGTGATCTTAAGGTGTAGACATGACAGGTAGGTTGACTAATGGAAGAAATTCTTTACTGTGAGAGTGGTGAGAGACTGGAACAGGTTGCCCAGTGAGGTTGTGGAATGTGGAAGCATTCAAGGTTGAGCTGGATGGGGCATTGAGCAACCTGGTGTAGAGGGAGGTATCCTCGCCTATAGCAGGGGATTATAATTAGGTGATCTTAAAGATCCCTTCCAACCCATACCATTCTATGATTCAATGATAATAGCAGCTCCTACAAGAGCCTCTCTCCTTAGGCTGTGCATTTCCAACTTGTCTCTTGAGTTGTGAACAAGTGATTGTACGTCACAGGGAGAATTAATTCAGCAGCCAGATCAGTCGGAAAACTAATTTTAAAACACTTCAGCCTTTTCCGGTGCTAGCCAGCTGAAGATTTTCTCCTTGCAGCCTCACGATCACTCTCCAGCACACAGATGGAAAAGGAAAGCTATACAGGCTCCCTCAGTAATTCTTAGCCATTAGATAAGATGCTTGGCTGACTGGTCGGATGGCAGGGCTGAAGAAGTCTGAGACCTGGGGATGAGGGTGCTGGACCAGCTAATAGGTGAGAGGTCTGTGTCTGCACTGTAGATCTTTCAGATCAATGTATGTATGTGTAAGTCTAGACTCCCAGTGATTTAGGGTAAGCCTGGTGTAGCATCTAGAAAGAGGAGATATATATGGGTGGAAGTCTTCTTTTGTATTTTATTCCAGTCAAATTTCCCTAAACAACATAAAAGGGCAGTTGCAGGGTCTTGAATTGAGTGATTATAGCGGTTTTTCCCACCTTTTCCTTCAGTCCCAGCCAGTGCCTGGGTATGTGGTTGTGATCCTCAAAGGAGCAAAAGCGATGGAAAACATAGCACAATCGTATTTTTCTTGCTGCTTGCATGTATTTCCACAGCTTTATTTAACCATGGCAGTATTATTTCCAGAATCGAATCTCTTCCTCATGGTCAACTCTGAAGTTTTAGCCCAGAATCTAACTTGGCTATTGTGTGAAACTGTCCTCTGATAGTAACAATCCCAACATTATAGCTAGGATTTGATTACAAGAGTGTTTTGGCTGCTAAATGCAGCATCTGCAAATCACTGTGCTAGACCAGTGCAACTGTGTGCTGGATTTGGTTGGTTCTGGTACAGAACGGTTCTTTCTAGGTTTTTATTTCTGTGCTCTAGCTTTCTGCTGAAGTATCTTAAGTACAAGTCAACCATTTGAGATAGGTAGATCATTGCTTCTGCCTGAGGATTTGCTTTCGCTTTTACTTCTCAAAGTGTGGACTGGAGTACAGTTTAAGCTTTCTGTCTTTATCTGTTCTGTGGAGAAAGTCAGTTTGTTTGCAGATCTTGATCTTGAACACTTGCTCCCTGTTGTGGCTTTGTCATTGCGTTAAATTAGTATTAAAATGTGACACTTGGAATGTATTATGAGAAATAACTTATAAAGTCACATCAAATGGAGCTTTGGCTCAGTATCTGGGTCTTATCTGAATGTTGGTATGTGGAGAGAAGCTTGGAAGACTGTTCTGTGCTAGCCTTTCCCAAGAAGTGTTTATCCTTGAAAATGTGTCTATGTGCACACGAGTCTATATCCCAGGTTTATTACTGCAACTTTGTAGGAGCCTTTACAGAATAGCAGCTTTTCACCAAAGGTACCTTTGCTTATTGTGGGCAGGTACTGGTATGATGACACTGGTAGGTCTCCTTTGCAGGGAGGCAGAGCAAAATAACCATTTATAATTCAGATCATAGCTATTTTGCAACAACTTCACTGCATAAACAAATTCCTTTAAGTTGTGTGGTTTGTTAGGGAAGCCAAGTGGTGGCTTAGGAATTTTACCTTGAATCTAAGGAAACATGTTTCTACACATTTCTGACAATGATATGTCAGATGAAAGTACTTTTAAGAATTTCTTCTTAAATTTCTTCATTTAACTTGCACCTAAGTAACTTGGCTGTTTGTGTATGAGGTCTGTCAAGAGAAGGTTGGTAGAATTTGTTCTCATGTCTGATGGTCAAAGAGTCAAGACAATGTCTGTTAATGTGCAAAAGAAAACTTGCCTACAACCTCACACCTAGCAAAGATATTGAAGTAGTTGTATTGCCTTCCTTAAGAAAGCTACAACCTACATTTAAGGATTACAATAACATGTTTATCCTTTTCTATGGAGCATGGGCTGTGATCTGGTCAGCCAGAATAATTGAGAGATTTATGTGAAAATTTCTTACTATTATTCTGTTACCACCTGTCTGTCTATGGTGAAACTGTTTTCTTCTATAACCATCTCTTGGAATGGAGTATTGAGTAGGGAAGTGGGATCTCAAGAGCTTTTTGTAGTTTCTGTGTCTGGTTTGAACCCTGCCTAGTAAATTGTTGAAGAATGAGCTATTCATCTCCTTTTTCAGTACATATAGTTGTAGAAAATACTGTCACTGTAGTTGGATTTTTTTCTTTGTTCTGCATAAATACCTTAAGTAGTGCTTCTCAATGATTTTTGAGACTGTTTTCACTCTTAAAGGTGCTAATTTTGTCCATCTTCAAGAAAACACAGAAAAGGATTCTGAGGAAGAAGTTAATTTACACATTGCAATTACTCATGTATGCCTTTGCTGATTTCTTGACTACAGGTTCATAAGGAAACATTTTGTTTGCTTGCTTTGGTTTTAATGCTGATTATTGTTAATAGCTGACCAGTATTAATCCTTTGGAACTGATCTCAACCTGATTAATCCAGTCTGAACCTGTTGGAGGCCAGAGCTTGAATACACAAAGTTTTGTTTTTTTCTGCAAGTGAGATGAGGAAACAACAGTGTTCCTTTTCAACTCTTGCTCCTATCAGAGACTGGCATAGATAAAATGACCTGCTCAAGTAACTCTGCATGCTGCTTTAATCTTAATTGGAAAGGAAGAATTGAATGTTAGATGTGGGCTGGGAGAGGAACATATTAAGATATGTTGTAGTAAATAATTGCGCCATGACCTTGTAGCTTTTGGGACCTTGTTCCGGGCACACTCGAAGTGGGATGTGTCATCTCATGGCAGTGGCAGAGTGCTTGTCACTGTAGTTGTGCTTGGGTCCCCCATGCTCAAGCTATTCACTCAGCACCACCCTGGGCTTTTTGCAGCCCGATCATGCCTCACTGGTCACACGTGTACAGGACTGGTAACAAAATCAAATGCACATGAGTTCTTACAGGCTTTATGCTGGGTGTAGGAAAGCAGACTGTTCTCACCTAAATTTAAGCTTCCTGACTAAAGAGTTAACCAATCAACTTTATCTTATTTGCTTTACAAATATTAGCTGTCAGAGTTGGTTTGTTTTGGTTGTGTGCTCTGTGTTATTTGGCTGCTGTGTTTCCTGATGCTGGAAGCCTGACAAATGCTGGCTGCATGAAGGTCTCGCTGCTTCTCTGCTCCCATTTCCTAAATCTTCTAAGCCTCTCTGAACAGCAGTGGCCAAGGCATTTGAGTGTATCATGGTATGTGGACGGTCCTGGGCCCCTTTCCTTCCTGCAGTCCTTTCCCACACTGACTCCAATGGGATTTTGGTCTCATCGGCAGGTGGTAGCAACTTGGGCTTGAGTATGTTTTACTCTTTTCCATCCCCATGAGGACAGGTTCCTGGCTCAGTCTGCCATCTTCAAAATTCTTATGAGTTTTTGTCTCTTCTACCAAAAGCAAGTCTGTCTTGTGAGCATGATAATTTTCCTATTCCTTACTACTTAGAATTGCTAATATGCAAACTTGAACAAAACAAGAGAGCTGTTGTGCACTTCCTTGTTCTCTTTAATGAGTGTTGAGAGATCTGTGGGTTTGGGTCAGGTTCCTCCAAAGCCTGAGTTACTACACCACTTCCTGCTGGGCTGCCCTCCTTCCACGTCAGCCAGGCCTTCCCCCTCATTCTGCCTCCACATGCCTGCCAGAACCAGAGGTGGAGACTGCTTCATCTTGTGACCTCCAGTTCTGTGAGGTGGTGGAAGCTTCCTTCCCGTCTGCCATATCTGCTGGGGAAACCCTGCCTTGCCTCTTGTCAGTAATTGTCCCAGTGGCAGGCAGTGACCCAGGTTAAACAGTTCTGGTTTTGTGTGGACACAAGGCTTGCTGTGGCCTCTAATGTGGGTTTTAGCTCAACTCAGACACCAAAAACAGAACTGAGAACACACAGCCTTCTGATGCTTTCTGATCTTCATGCTTTCTGATCGTGTTCAGTATGTTCATTGAGTGATAAAGGGTAGAAACATGACCAAATGCAATGTACTTGTCTTAAAGCATTGCTAAGATAAAATATTTTCCTATTTAAATGATTTGGTAATGGAGAAGTGTAGCATGACGTGAAAGGGTAGAGTGGGGAGCTGATGGAGGCTAACCACAGTTAACACTGGTGGGCTGCTGAGCTGGGGTTGCTGTAGGCTGCTGGAGGTGTAGGCTTGTGTAACTGGGCTCTGTCCTGCGATCTCAGGCGGAATGGTTGTGGTCAGAATCCCAGACTGGAAAACCAGTTGAGCTTTTAGCAGGCTTGCTTTCAGAATACAAAGGTCCAACCTTTGATGTAATCAAAGAGACTTTGTTTTCAGAGACATGAAGGAGGACATTGAGATAGACTAACTCGGAAACTGTATATGTGAGCATGTGACACATGCTATATATATTTTTTTAAGAGTCGGCCTTGGATTGAATATAGATAAAGATAATAAATGACCACTTAGAAAAATTAACTTAACCTGGACAACTGTCACTGTATATTAATACTTGTAAGATTTTGGTGCTGGAAAAAAGTTAGGTTTAAGCTGCTTGTACTCTGTCATGGGAAAGAGGGATTTCTTTTTTTCCACCAGGCAACTTAAAAGTGTTGCCAATGTTTGCAGTTACCTTTGCATCTTGCCAGTTGCCTTCCTTGTTCTCCACTATGAAAATAGATTGGTCAGAATCACAGAATGGCCAGGGTTGGAAGGGACCTCAAGGATCATGAATCTCCAACCCCCCTGCCGCATGCTCGGCCACCAACCTCCTCTTTTAATGCTAGACCAGGCTGCCCAGGGCCCCATCCAATCTGGCCTTGAATACTTCCAGGAACAGGGCATTCACAACCTCTCTGGGCAGCCTGTTCCAGTATCTCACCACTCTCTCTGTAAAAAAAATTTCCCCCTGTTGTCCAACCTGAATCTCCCCTCCCTCAACTGAAAACCATTTCCCCTTTTATTGTCATTATAGTCATTATAGTTGTTTTGGTCGTCATGCAAAGCATAAGGATTAAAACTGAGGACTAACAATTACGAATTCAGCCCCAGCATGAGGGACACCCTCATCATTTTGAACTCTTCCTAGAACTTTTTGAGGATCGCAGTATACCTGTCACTGGTGAGACTTCTTCCTCCTGAGTAGTAGAGGGATGGCTGCAGACTAGAGCAAGGTTACAGGTGGCAACTAGCAGAGAGGGGGGTGTGGTGGCTTACTGAAAAGGAGAGTTCAAAAAGTAAGTCTGCCATATAGAAAAGTGAATAGAAGGGAGGTACAAATGAAACTTGTAGTGGGAATTTGATTGGTGAAGTAATGAACCACAGAGCAAGAACTTTGAAAATGCGCAGTGTGGATGAAAAACCCAGTCTGATGATACGATCTGTTTACGAGGGTGGATACCTGTTTATGATGGAAGATAGTGATAGGACAAGGGGGAATGGTCTTAAACTGAGACAAGAGGTTTAGGTTAGATGTTAGGAGGAAGTTTTTCACACAGAGGGTGGTGACTCACTGGAACAGGTTGCCCGAGGAGGTTGTGAATGCCCTATCCTTGGAAGCATTCAAGGCCAGGCTGGATGTGGCTCCGGGCAGCCTGGTCTACTGGTTGGGGACCCTGCACATAGCAAGGGGGTTGAAACCAAATGTTCATTGTGGTCTTTTTCAACCCAGACCATTCTGTGATTCTATGATTCTGTGACTTACGGAGCCTATCACTCTTACTTCTAGCTGTTCCTTCTCACTTGTTTTGAATCACTGAGGATTTGTGCATTTTGGCAGTAAGCATGGACAGACTGAAATCTGTTTCATAGGATAACTTTTTTTTTGTAAAAACAATTTGGAGAGTGCCAGAGCAGTACTGGCATAGCGTGGAGACAGGGGATATGGACTGCTCAAGTTAGTCCTTGCATCACAAAAATGATCGTGGAACCACAACCTTAAAGACAGGTGCAAAGTGTTTACTAAAAGTTTACACAGCCCTTTTTTTTATTCCTACTTGGTTTACTTGTTGAATCATGTCTATTTCAATTTCATTTGGTTAGCACCAATCACTGTGGAGCCCTGAGCTGTGGTAAGCTCTTGAAGAATTTTCCACAAAAACCTGTTTGATTAGTCTTTAAGAAACAATTCAAGATGCTACTCTCTGCTTACCAGAAGTGAAGAAAGTAATTCTTCAGTAATTTGAAACATACCAGCAAAAATGAACATGCAATGTATTCAGTAAACTAGAAGCAACAGAATTTTGCCTGTAAATAAAAGGAACTTTCTTCTGTTTTTTAATCAGTAGAATATGAAAGTTCTACAGATGAGGCTGTCCCTTTGCTTGCATCTGCGCAGTTCCAAGGTATTTTTTTAATACATGAAGTCCACATTAGACTACAGGGGAAGTTAGTAGTGGTAGAAATTTAATCATTCTACAGTGATGCAGACTAAGCATGTTATTGTTCACTTTTCTTTTGGCTTAATAGTTGACAGCTTACTGGTTCATTTAGCTAATGTATCTCTGAATTAAGAGTAAAGTTTAATTCAGATGATGCTGGTTTGTATCTGTCTGTTTTAAAGCAGAATGGCCCCCTTTGTTTTTTTTCTTCAGGAATACAGCCCACCCCCCAAATTTACCCACACAGGTTGCCTTCCAGCTAGGTATGGCCAGGCTAAGTGAGAGGTACGAATTGGTGCTTCTTATGTAGTTTGATCTTCACTTTCTGTGCAGCTAGCAAAGATTTTGTTTTTTTGTGAAAAATTATTTCTCCTGCTCAGGTTTCTGACTTAAATGACTATAGCATGCTTTCCTATTACTCCTAGCACTGTGGTCTTTTTTGAGCAGTATATGGACTGGTTGAGAGTCTCTGCCTCCAATCTTTTGTGATAAAATGTCAAGAATTAGGGAAAATGGGGAGGTGTACTGCTGTTTTGATAGTTTAAGCATTACTTCTATATAGGATGGAAGTCATGAGAGCCTGCTTCCATATGAAGGATTGTAAGTAGTACCAGCCCTTCCAGAGATGCTTTGCGTTAGTGAAGCACAGCAGGGTGTGAGAACTGAATGCAGTTTGATATTTACCACTGCGTTGCCACTCAGCTACCTTTAGACACATCAATCATTCCTCATGCAGTGAAAATGTACCTTGCTGTTGTGTATATTGAGTGCTCTTAAGTTTTTGATACACAGTGGTATTTTGAAATTCGAATAGTTCTTAAAACTCAGTCTTTTGATACTGTGTTCAGCTGTTAAGGAATAAGGCTCTTTGAAATCAGCTTTGGAAAAAAAAAAAACAAGGGAAAAATATAACAGCTATTATCCAGGTTAATTTTTTTTCTTCTTATCCTATTCTACGGTACCTCAGGGGTCTGCAGCAGCAGGTAGCCAACAAGCTACTTCTAAAGCTGTACTTGCATCAGTTGCTGATCCTAGTGCACAAACAAAGATAGACTGTTTTGGTAAGACAAGGCTCCATTGAAGTTACTGCTAATAAGCAAAACAACTCTGTTCACTCAGTCCCATTCAAAACGTAGGAAAAGAATCAATCTTTGCCAAATTTGAAAGGCTGAAACTATTACGGAAGATAAAAATGATTTACTTGAAGTGGGTGTAAAACATATTTTCAAAATAAACACTGAAACCACACTTGACTTTTACCACATATTTAATCATATTCTGCGTGGGCATGAAAAATAGAAAGTGTTCAGTGTTGTATTCCTTGGTTTTATAAATGCAGGTCTGTTCTAAATAGCGTGTCATATATATTTAAGCACCAGCTTAAATGTCAAATGCAGTGAGCCTTCTCAGCATGAAGTGTTTCTCCTCTGCAGCTTACTCCTAGCAAAAGGACTTACCCGCTTTTGTATTTTCCTAATTCTTTAAAGAAACAAAAAACCCAAGTAGCCATAGATGGGATTAACTTGCCTATTTGACTTTAACTTATTGTGCCTACACTTTACATTTACACTTTACAACTTATTGTGTCTACATTCTTTAAATAGAATGTTTTATTAATCCTTGTAGCAATGCCACAGTGTTTTTGCATTCCTGTAAAGTTTTTTTCTCCTAGGTTAGCATATTTGAGTTCTTGAGGATGAGACTCTTTCTTTTGTTTCTGCTTGTTTAGCACAGATGTACTGGATGATAAATTTCAACTGAAGTACAAGTGTTCTGAAATAAAATACTGATATGCATTTGGTCTCAGAAGTTGTGGGTGTTCTGTGATGCAGAGAGCTGTTGGAACTGTATAGACTCTCAGGAGGGGTAGGCAGCAGCAGTGGAAGAATATATTTTTCTTTTTTTTAAATGAAAGTCTATATATGCATCCTGGGAGCACCTGTGAAAGGCCGGGATTGATAGAACATGAGCTGCCAGTATTAAGACTTGAGCATCTGCAAAACTTTTGGGGCATCAAGATTTCTAGTAAAGTGACTAGATTGCTCAGAGATCCCTATTTCTTGTCAAAAATACTTTAAGAAGCAGAGAGCATAAGTAAATATATATTTAGTATCACATGATAGAGCCATACATTCCATATTTCAGATGATAGCATCCCTTCTAAAATAGAGATGTGCTGTCATGATGTTGTGATCTTACTGTGCTGGGGCTGTAGCACATTTTGAATGTGTGTCAAACAGGTATTCTGACTTTCTGAGAAGTAACTTAAAAATTAAAGAAGAAATTTGAGTGATGCCGTGCACCTGAGTTCATTTTTTACATGCTGCTTCAGATGCATTTGTCTTCCAGATATAAAACTGGTCATTGCCTCAGCACATGGGTTCTTGTCGTTTTTTTGTTATTTCTTTGTTTAAAAGTGCCTTCAACCATATACTCCTCTTACTTCACTCTGATCCATGTAAAAGCCAGAATGTTTGAACCTATCTTTGCATGTAAAATTTGGAGCATTTGCCTCCTGAGAACAGGTATACCTCCTCTGTCCCATGGGAAGGTCTCCCTCCATCCTGACCTGTGCAGAGCATTTGCTGTGTTCTGGTTTCTAGATGGACTGCTGCTGTCTTGTAGTTACCTGCTTCCTTTCTTCACTCTGCTTTGGATCCACTGCATTGCTGGGAGACGAAAGGCAGTGCAGTGTGGATTTCTTTTTAAAGTCAATATGATCTGAATATGAATGGGTTTTATAACATTTTTTGCTATGCCTTTTTCAATCCTCTAAATGGCTAAATTATTGTTCAGCTAGAGCCCGTGGCTCTGTAACTGGGGCAGCAGTGACAGCATTGTTGCTTTATTTTTTTCTTAGATTAAATACTGCAAACACTGTCTCTGGTGTAAGATGTCTTTCATTGTCTGCATGGAGTAGGGAAGAATTTGAGAGGTTACTGTCATATGTAAGAGATTCCAATACCAGAGCCTATTGAAGAATAAACAGTATAAATTAACTGGACTGACCTGTCTTGAAACAATTTTTAGAAAGACGCTGATTCCGTCCACAGTCTCCCTTCCTTCCTCTCTGCACAGAGAAGTTAGGTGAGGAAGGAGTTGAGCTGGGTCAGCTCCATGTCTGCAGTCAACACTCATTTTCTCAACATTACTTGTGGCAGATGTGAACATGCTCATGCTGGGGCCTTGCAGGCTCCTCAGACCCAGCAGTGTTTATTAACTCAGGCCCAGTGCCAAGCAAATGTAGCTACGCTGCTGAGGATGTGCTGTTTTGGCATGGAGTCAGTCTCCAAGTCAGAGAAGTCTGCCAGGCACAAAGGGTGCAGGCCTGGGTCCAGCCCTGGTCTAAGATCCAGGACCTGTGTTGCAGGTAACTGGCCACATGAATCGGCTTGAGACCATCAGGCCTTGTTGCATCAGCAGCAGTTTCATCCCTGACAGATTGAATTTGCTTCTGTGTGTGCTTCTGTTTTGATCATCTTCTTAGGGATTTTTAGTGTTGGATTTTTTTTAACTTTATAGCACTTCAAGTACTGGGAAAATTTATTAGCTTGGCCAGCCCCGGGCTCAACTGACGTGTTCTGTGCGTGCAGTATGGCATTTACTGAGCTGCTAGCAGCAAGGCAGAGCAACAGGACTAGCATTGAGTCAGTTGATGATCTTAAATTGACTTTAATTTCTCTATGTCGTGATTCCTAGCACATTTTGAGGTGAAGCAATATATATATGTTTCTACTGCCTATTTTCTCACTGTCTCTGTATGCCATGACAGTGAAGAGTTGGCCATCTCAGCTAAAGCTTGGAGTGTGTCTTGGGTACTGCTAATTTAAGTTCATGTTTTGTTTTTATGGAGTACATCGCCATGGTACGTACACTGAGACTATATATTTTAAAACTACAGTTGTTATAAGGGTTAATTGGCTTTTCTGCTCAGATTTGGAAAGTACCCTGTGGAAAAATGGCTATGTCCTTGGAATAAGTAGAAATAATTTTAAGATGTTATGCTTGATAGTCTGTGGACTGTTAGAGTACTCTGCAAGACAATTCAATTTAAGTTAGAATTTGCAAGAGTCTGCTTCCATAATAGTTGCAGAGTAGTACCTTTTCCAAGCAAAAGGTCACACAGCTCTTCTGTTTTTTCATATGCAGGTGCAGCTGGGACAAGCAGATATAAAATGCCCGATCACAGAGTGCAGCGAACACCTGGATGAAACAACTGTTCTCTATAACCTGCCCCATGAGGACATTATCAAGTATAAATATTTCCTGGAACTCAGCCGCATCGATTCCAGCACGAAGCCATGCCCTCAGTGCAAGCACTTTACAACCTTCCGGAGGAGAGGCCACATTCCTACCCCTGCCAAATTGGAGAACAAATACAAAGTGAGCATGCTTGCCAGAGCTGTGGATTAGATGGCACAGCAAAAGTAGGACAGCATTAGTACATCGTTGCTTTAACTAGTTAATTCACTTCTAGCCATTTGAACAGGTGAACTTTAGTCCTTATTTGATAGGTGGCATAATTTTGGCCTGATGCCTTTTAATTTTAATAGTATTTTCTTTCGTCTCTCATGTGCAAACAGTAATCATGATCAGAAGAGACTGGGAAAGGGGAATTACGCTGTAACTGATAATTTTAGCTGCACAACTCTGGCAAAAATAGGTTATTTCCTGAAAATGAGCAAATGAATTCGAGGCACTTACTGTGTTAGGTGATACTTCCTGTTGCTTGTTCCTTCCTAAGAACTAGAGATGTTGTCTGTCCTGCCTCTTGGTTACGATTTCTTTAATCCCTTACTAGAGGTTAAAGATTACTGTGTTTCATGACTCTTAGTACATAAAATTGGAGAAAGATCAAAAAGCATTTTTCACATAGTTTCTTCAAGTAGAAGGTTTGCTTATACTGATTTAAATCAGGAACTAAAAAGCAAGGTTTAGAAGAAGCTTTGAGCCCTGAAGGTCCATCTTGGTTCCAAAAGATGAAAGTTCTGTCTGCAGCATCATGCTTCGCATTAGCTTTTCATCCAGTTATTAGATTTGTTGTGGTTAATGTCATGATTGAGCTGGCCTTCCCTGACCAAACTAGTTTTCCTCAGTAGGAGTTTAGATGGTTGTTTAGATAGGCATACTTACAACGTAAGATTGAGCCCAGTGTAGGGATTAAAAAGTAGAAAGTTGTGTATCCAGTGCAGTTGAAACTTCAGCAAAGCTAATTCTTGAATTCTGAGCTTCCTTCCTGTTTCTTTGCAGTGTTTGAATTATATATAATTAGCCACAAAGTCTAGTGTTTGACTTAAGATTTTCAGGTTCTTGGCATTTTAAGCAAAGGTGGAGGAATTCCAAACTGCAGGTTAAATTCTTTCTGCCTGCAGCCATTCTTCTTCAGCCATCCATTTAACATCCCCTCAGATACAGACAGGATACGTGGTCCAAGGTAGACCAGCTGTTGTAATGCTTTTGCATCAGCTTCTGCACTGTTGTGCAGCTGTAGTAGGTAGTATGTGCATGCCAACTCAATTTGTTCATTATCTTCAGAGCACAAAAGAGTCCTTTGCTTATGAATGCTGTGAGTTCAAATGCTGTGGTTAAAATGTTCTCACCACTTCCCCAGAAATCCTAATCAAAGAAAGAATCTGAAGCTGCCTGATGCTTTATGTAGTACAAGCCAGAAGCAGTTCCCTGGTCCTGTGGTAAAATGTTGTGTAGTCCTGATCTGCAGAGCTAGAGTCTCTTCCTGGGAACAGACTGTCAAAATATGTGCTTTGACCTGGCTGTACCCATGTGTAAGGAATGTCTAGTTGATACAGGACAGAAATTCACTTGGGAAAGTACCAGCAAACATTATGGGCACTCATGGTCCAGAGTTCCAGACTGATCCTTGAATCTGTGTTGTGTTCTATTGTAGGTAAATTTCTAGCAAATTGATAGAAGCTCAGTGCACAGAAGAGTTACTACAAGGGTGTTTTTTTTAAAAGTGTACCTGTCCTTAGCTACATGTGTAGCTGTGGACCATTATCTCAGTTTTCTTATATTCTAATGTGATTTTTTTCATACATTCTTTTCTGTCATGAATTATGGCCTCTTTGGAGGTGAAGATTCATTTTTTCCACATGTAGCATAGAAGAGATCTGACCAGAGACCAGGAGCAGTATGAGCAATATAAGCAGTAATTGCTTCAGAGGAATTCTGAACTGAAGCACCAGCACTGGAAGTGCTGCCTTTTCAGAAGAACAGAGTCATGCATGGGGAAAACCCACGCAGAAAGGTACTGTCAGGATCATTGCACAGAAGGGCTCTTCTCAGTACCCTTGCTGTACTATATGGAGGGACAGGAAGATACTGTAAAACTTGAGATAATGTTTGAAAAGATATTTTTTAAATGTTATTAATGGCTTTACTAACAATTACTATTTTAAAATATAAATAAAGCTAACATCTAAATTTAAAGAAGGATAAAAGTTATCAGCATGAATATTTTTCCTTGGTATATCTGTTTTGTTAGCTAAACTGATGTAAGCCTAGCAGTTCAGTGTTGGCTACTCTTCATTTTAGAAACCAAAGTCTTAATGTAAGCCTTGAAAGTTAACTTGTGCACACGGTGGCAGAGAAGGAAAGGTAGAAAAGGAAAACTGGCTATCAAAACATTCTTCATCCTGTTAGTGTCACTTAGAAGAGCACCATACAGCAGATTAACTATCTAGTATCCTGCATCATGTATTCATGTCACATGAATCCTGGCTAAGTAAGGAAAGATTCCTGCCCTTTATCTTATGAATCAAATTGAGAATGTAAGACTCAATCAAAAAAAAGATTCTAATAAACCTCTGGTGAAAGTTGGTGTGCCCAAGGTCTGAAGAAAATGTGCTAACAATTCAACAGAATGGTAGTTCAACTCTTACGATGGAACAGATGAGTTTCACTAGAGAATGTTGGCTTTTACTGTGAGTTTATTTTTTTTTTCACTCATGAGCCTTAGGTTTCACCTTTTTAGAGTTGGCTTTTTGACCTGTCTTGATTGTTGGGCTTTCTGCCTTAGTCTGTGATGTTCATAACAAAGTTTTCTTGGTTGCTGCTGTGAAAAGTATGTTTGACTTCAGAAATGTGAAGCTTTTTTTTTGACATGCTATCTTTTGTTGGGACTATTGAGAAGTTTCTGAAACTCTATTGCTAAAGAACTGTCAGGAGTCTGTAAGTGTCTGTAATTGTGGAAGTATTGTGATGGAATAGATCTGTGTAGCTGATACTAGTGAGTTCTTCAACTTCTGATCAAATTTGAACCTTGAGTTGCAGATACTTTCATGGCTACGTATCACTTCAGTCAGCATTAAGCCTGAACTGCTCATAAAATGATAATTTTGCTGTGCACTCCCTCTGTCTTCTTAGCTGTTCATTCCTGCCAACTTGCTTTTGTTCATATTGATGTTTCGGTGCCACACTGGGAGCTGGATCAAAGATCAGCTCCAATGGGATACAAGACTTGTTTTGTTGTTGCTTATTTTCAGCTGGTATAAGAAAGAGGATGGGTTGATGACGAGGAGGAAGCAAATGTTTTGGCAGTAGCCAGTATTTATTTTGGAATGAATTAACTGTGTAGCTGTAGATAGATATTGTTATTCAACTAATCAGTTACCTGCACAATTATTTCAGCCACTCTAATGTGTAGCTAGCATTCTATTAAGGTACAAAGAATCCCATTAATCTTTCTGCAGCTTCAAGTTCACAGAACATTTTTAATGTGTATTTAGTTTTGGTAACGTCATGTCATAGTGAGTAGTGCTTTGTATTGCTGTTACCTACCAATTTTGAAATGTTTTTTTCCTGGGAGGTGAGGAAATGAAAGTTTAAATAATTTCACTGGCTGTCTAAGAAAATGGAAATTGTTAGCCTCAAAGATCAGTGTGTGAGAAAGTTGAGAACCAAGAGGGTTAATCTGAGAACTTGTGTAATCTTTTCTATTTCAAGGGAGATTGACCTTCAGCTGTCATAAGTTTGTGTGTATCCTCTCAATTTTGATAAACTGAAATAGAAATCGTAAAATAAATGGAAAAGTTTATATTTGGAAAAACATTTTTCAGAAATAGTGTCTGTTTTGCTGGACTATACTGTATTTTTAATTGCTTTGAATTATCTGAATTTCTGAGTCCTTATTATGATTTATGTACTAATACTAAACATAAAGCAAATCATCTGATGGTATTCTCAGAAAAGCAGCGGAAGCATGGAGTAAGAATCTGAAGGACTGACATAGTTGTCCTGTTTTGTTCCCATTTCCTGAGCATGTTCCATGCTGGTTCACTGAATCCAAGTTAGAATACATTCAGGGTTTTTTTTTGTCTACTACTTTCAAGAAAATAAGGTTAATAGTATTTAAAATAACATTGTTTTGTTTGTCTGCATCGTGTATGTTCAGATGGTATGTAATGACTGGGAGAAGTCAAGTGGCTCATTCAGAATGTTAAATCCATTTACTAATTCAGATTTGTGGAAGGTGAAAAAGGAAACTGGTAACTCCAAAGCTTGTCATGAAGTAGATCCCTTTAGTTCATTTAATCAGGGTCACTGATTAATGTATTCTGCAACCCTGTGATTGCAGCCTCATTATTTCAGTGTTTTCTAAATAATGTGTTTGGAAAGATCTGATGTCAGTGTGCTACATTTCTTGTAGTTACATGTGTGCTGTAATAGAGCATATAACAAATGTTTGTTGAAAGTTCAAAACACAAAACAGCAAAAAAACTTGTTTCAAATTGTTACCAGGTTTTTAAGTAAGCAGTTCTTATTTGCAGCTTCCCAGATCTGTTGGCATGGTGGGTTTGTTTGAAATGGATTCATTCAGATTCCATCTGAAATGACTGAATATTGTACCCAATAAAAGCTTCCAGGTTGTAAAACACTTAATTATGACTATACAAAGTCATTCTTTGCCTGAGGCATAATAAACACTGAGTAATGCAGTGCGGTGTCTGCTATATCATGTCTTCCTAGCAGTGGATCACTGTGATGTATGTTATGGGAAGACATGATGCTCAAAGAATATTTTGGGGTTATTGGTCAGGGCAGTAAGTAGTAACCAAAGGTGGCTGTTATGCATGTTGGATTTTGGAAACATAAAATAGTGCTCTGCATGAATTTGGTTAGTAGCAATAAATATTTAATTTTTTAGGTTCTTCAGAATGGAGATTTTCCTCTTTCCTCTTATGCTGTTTTTATGAGGAATTAAGCAAAGATAGCAGGATAGTGTGTGTTGTGTGTGTATATATGTATGTGTGTATATATATATATATATATATTTTTTTTAATGTAGTCTTAGCCAGAAGACCAAAGAATCTGAGAAAAGGCACTGGTTGTATTTTGTATGTTGGTTGTTATATACTTTGTCCTGGCCATAGGCTATTACCATATTTTCATACAAAAAGTAATAGTGTTTGTAATGTACTTGTTATAACTTCAGCATGTTGTTTCAATGCAAACAAGTTTTGTATGCTACGTAACTGTGTTTCTGGCACCTTATTTCATTGACAGAAAGCATGTAAGTACAGTTTTCTGTTAAGTATTTTAGTGTTTACTGTGGAAAAAATGCCACCCTATCTTGCTATAATGAGCACAAAGACATACTTGCACAGGATACAGGATATTAGAATTTATTTCGTCTGTTTTTAAATTACATTGGCTTTGTCTGCTAGATATGAAGGAAAAAACTGTGTTCTAGCACCTAAATACTCTTTTGTTTAAGAGGAATAATGACCAGTAAATGGTGACCAACTGAAATGTTAAAACATCTTGTAAAAAGAAGAAAATCTGCTACATCTCAAGGTTGTCTTCCTTATCTGCACTTCAGCCATACATACAGATAAAGAATTCTGGAGGGGGACATGCCATCTTAGATACAGTGAGAAAATTGTTAAATCTTTTGAGCATGAACTCACATTCTTGCATTTGCTGATCTGTAGATTTAGATTGACTTAAAGAGGTAAGCAGAAGTGGTGCACAGAGCTGAGCAGCACATCATATGGATGATGATACTTTATCACATCAGATAAAGATAAAATAGTTGGTTGAACAGTGCTACCTAGAAATATTTTGCATCACATAAATGAGGCTGTGCTCTCAGATGCTGCTGTAATGTAGAAACATTTGTTTTGTACAATTAAAACTAAAGGCAACCACTAAACAGTGGGCCAGGTAGAGACATAAAAGTACTAGCTAGAGCCATTGTATCAATTAGCATTTAAGTTTTTGCCTTTAATTTTTCACATATTTTTTTAAAAAAAGCCTATGCAGAAAGGGCTTAGGAAGAAGCATTGAGGACTGCAGACAGCTTTGTTTCAATCACTCGTTATGAGATCAGATCAGCTTTGTATTAGCTTGCTAGTAGTAATGGATGTAATAACTGCATGTATGAACGATAATTCTGGCTGTGCTGCGGCAAACTACTTGAGGCAGATCAGAGTGCCAGCTTTGGCTTCAGAACAGAGCTGAGGTAGCATGCAGCTGGTGTATCTGAGCAGAGGGCCTGGGCAGCCAGAACTTCCAAAAGATGTTTTGTGGGCTTCACCTGGGCCATACCCCAAGAGAGACCTTCCTTTCCTCACGTGTCTTTGGTGAGCTGGAGGCAGGAGACAGCTGTGGCTGAGAAGCTGGTTTTGGTTGAATTCCTCAGGCCAGTCTGTGCATTGGCATAGAGCAGGGGCTGTGTTAGGCATGGGCTGTGGATGGACTGGTGGAAGTGAGTAGTTGCATGAGGGTTATGCCTTCCCCAGCCTTCCCCCATGTATTCATAGCCCTGCTCAAATAGTGTGCTACCAAACACATCTGTAGTGTGCTACCAAACACAGCTCCAGCAGATTTTACAAGTAATAGCCAAGCTCTAGAAGAAGGTGCGATGATTGTGTGTTTGTTGTAATGATTCAAAACTAGGTGAGCAGGAAAAGCAGATCCTCTATCAATGTAAAGAGCTTGGCTTACCTTTTCTGCCATTATTGTGGTTGTTAACAAGTGTGCTGTTTGGCTCATGTCTGATCAGATGTGTCTGGCATCAAAATGGTGGTAGGAGCACTTGACTGGAGAGAAGGGTCCTCACGCTTGGCCCCTTTTCCCCAGCCTGTTTCTAATAGAAGCTTCATAACCCATTCTGGGTTCTCCAGGTTCCTGCTAGAAGAGGACTGTGACCCCTCTGTTAGAAGGCTAGGGAGTGTATCTGGAAGAATGGGACCTGTCACAGTGAAAGTTAGCTGCTGATGTTTACCTGGTGACAGGTGTGTTTGAGACGACTGAATTATCTTGGAAAACAAGCTACTCATCTGTGCTTTGCTTGACTGGAGCCTTTCCTGGATTTTAATAATTCTATATTTTTTTCTCTTTAAAAATAATTTTAAAAAAGAAATCAGTGTTGTGTTGCATAACTCATTGAATTTGTTTTTAAAATGGACGTTGCAGAAGGTATTAGGCCCTTATTGCTGGGCAATTACTCTTTGACTAAGAGCAGCATTTTTAAAACATGCTTTCCATTTGGGTCAGTGTATAGCTTGTAAATGTGTGTTTTCCCATTTGTACAGATCCAGTGTCCATCTTGCCAATTTGTCTGGTGTTTCAAGTGCCACTCTCCCTGGCATGAAGGTGTTAACTGCAAAGAGTACAAAAAGGGAGACAAGCTGTTGCGTCACTGGGCCAATGAGATTGAGCACGGGCAGAGGAATGCTCAGAAGTGTCCAAAATGCAAGGTAAGTTGCATTCTAGGGATGCACAGATGTTAGCTTAAAACTGCTTAAGTATTTATGTAGTCTAAATTTGTAGATTGTTTTGGGTTTGAAGCAAAATTCACACTTGCTGTGTAGATTCTTATCTTTGACCTGCAGAGAAAAATGGGACTTCCAGTCCCTGAACTGGTTTCACAGAGTCTTAACATCTAAAAGAAACATTAAGAAAATTTTGAGTCTCAACTTGTAATGAGTGTGTTAGTCTGAATTATTCCTATAACAAAGCTTTAAATAAATATAAAATTTTAGCAAAATACGATGCTGTTCATCAGGTTTTCCAGAGAGCTTGGAAGAGTTGGGTGAATTTGATGTTGGAGTAAAGCAGGAAGTACTTAAGGACAAGTTAACTAGGAGGCACTTTAAGTTTTGTCAAAACCAGAAGATCTTTAGGCCTGTGAAAGGACTGACATTTAGCCCTTTCTCATAAGTACTTTCAACAGAATGAAGTGCAGTCTCATGCCCTAAAAATGTCATTTTCTGTCTTTCCAGGATAGATGCCTAACTACTTGAATGAGTTTGAACAACCCCCAATGCCCCTGCCCCAGTTGCCCTTAACAAAGGTGTTTGTTACGGCAGTTCACTTTTTTTCCTCAGCAGTTCTCTGCAGCTGCTGACAGTAAGAACTAAAAATCTGGAGATACTTAGTTGCACTTGGAGCCTTGCTGTATGTCTATAAGGGTATACTTCTCAATTTGCTAAGCTTCTGAATTTGATAATGGGAAAATAAATGTGGTACCACAGTTTGAAAGATTTCAAAGCACAAAGAAAAATTAGTAAAGCTGTGAAATCTGTGGTCATTTGTTTACCCTTTCTCTTACATACATGTGACATTGAGTTTTAGCAACTGCCATTTGCTTAGATATAATAGGTTTGAGCCAGTTCTAAAAATGTTCAGTTTCTGGGAAGTCTTATAGTAACATCTTTTTACAAACTTCCTTCTGGAGTGGACAGAAGTATCTTATTTTGGTTTTAATTCTTTGACTCGTGTCCAGATTGATTTTCTAAACAACGCATATGTTGTTTCTATTGAAGTAAGTCACATGAAATAAAGGAGAATATAATGTATTAAATCAAAAAGTATGAATGTGGAAGAGGAGGTAGAGGAGGGCTACTAGCTGGGAAGAAAAGAACAAAGGCTGCCTGCCTTTAATTTCCAAAACATGATGTGTGTGACTGTTTTTGGTGCATTTGAAAGAGAAGACTGTATACTTACAATTGTGGACTCACCAAGGTTGGAAAAGACCCCTAAGATCATCCAGTACAACTGTTCAGCTGTCAGCAGTATTTCCCACTAAACCAAGTCCCTCAGTACAACATCTAAACATTTCTTGAATACCTCCAGGAACAGTGACTCCACCACCTTCCTGGGCAGCCTGTACCCGACCATGCTCTCAGAGAGGTATTTCCTAGTATCTAATCTGAATCTCCCCTAATGCAACTTGAGGCCATTCCCTCTAGTCCTGTTGCTGGTTACATAGGAGAAGAGGCCAACACCACCTCACTAGAACCTCCCTTCAGGTGGTTGTAGAGGCAGTTAAGTCTCTAATTGCTTGAATTGGGCTGTTGATTTCTAAAATATTCCAGATTTCATTTGATTTAACACAGGAAAAAAAAGTAAATAAAAACTGTATGGTGGAAGAAAGCATGGAAAGCTACAGAATTAGCACAAAAATAATTTTAAAATTATTTCTGATAATGTGATATTATAAATGAATAACTGAGAAGGAGTTCAGTCTTTTCATAAACTGTAACCAACTTCTCCTGGTATTTTTCTTCAGAAATGGAAAAAGTTCTTCCTGTTCACAACCTCTGAAAAGTTTATATCAACAGTTCTTGATATCAACATATTGTTTTTTAAATCAAATCTGTAACTAGCAAATCAAGAAAACCACTTAGTTGGTGGTTAAAATAGCGGCTTTGTTTTTTCTTAATCAGATATTGTGTATTTTAAAAAAGTGCATTTAAAAAGTACATAGGGATAACAAACCAAAAGTGAAAAATTTGAGTGTGGAGAGACTGGAGCTAATTTTTTTCTCTCCAGCTACACCTCAAAACCTCTATATAAAATATCATGTACTACATTGAATCAGAAAGCTTGTCATATTTCTGATTAAAAAAGAGAAAATAATGAAAGAGAGAACAGGGTTCATAACATACTTTTTGGTCTATCGTTTTAAATCCACATAGGCAGTATTTCAAGCAGCATGTTTATTTTGATATATATGAATAGTCTTTTTAAAGAACCTCTTTCATGTTTTGGTTACAAATTTGCAACAGTCAAAATTTTCAGAAAAAGAAGTAAAATTGAGTGTTGAGTATTTGGTCTTTACTGTGAAACTAAAGCTATTGGAATCTAAAGACAGAAACTTTAATAAGGTGGGCATTCTTTACTGAGCAGGCTTCTAAAGCTATTGGTAACCTAGAAGATATTGTTCTGATTAGTCTCATAAATTGTCATAGTATTTCACAGATATCTTCTGGAGATACACTTCTGTGTATGTAAATATATAGACACACAACTTCTTTTTGCTAGCTATATCATGGTTTTTATTTCTCCATGATTATCATGTCTGGGCATGCAGCTGAGAAAACAGGAATACTTTATGGGTGGAGGGACTGTATATAAGCAAATCCTTAAGCAAGTATTCACATGTTTTTCAGTGTTTTTTGGTAAAAGCTTTGAACATGTTTGATCCTTCATAATATGAGTACTATCAGCCACTGTTAAATGAGCTTAAGCCTGATTACTTTTCACAGTAGTTGGATGCAGCTTTAACACACCTGATAGGAATAGCTTATATTTTACCTGTTCTCT
Source organism: Phasianus colchicus (assembly GCF_987193195.1). Classification (NCBI taxonomy): domain Eukaryota; kingdom Metazoa; phylum Chordata; class Aves; order Galliformes; family Phasianidae; genus Phasianus; species Phasianus colchicus. The sequence continues at coordinate 59,913,392 of NC_143437.1, read as the reverse complement.
GCAAGATACTCTTACAGAATGAAGTGTTACATACGAAATACTTAAGTGTTCTGTGTGTGAGTATATTTAAGTATGCAAATAGTAAAAAGGGCTCTGTATCTTAAATTAATTTTTGACATGTTGCTTTTTTTTTTAGAGAGGTTTTTCTAAACTTGTTATATGCTGCTTGGAGATAGCATAGATCATTTCTCAGTTTCCGTTGAGGTTAATAACTTAGACTATGGTTCAATGAATGTGGTTAATGTTTTTCATATAAAGCCTGAAAAGTAGGAGAAAGTCAAATTGACATTTTTTTAAAAAAAAACACCATGTGTAACTTCAAAAATTAAATTGGTATAACTGAGTAGATTTTCTTCCAGTTTATTTGAAGTAAGTGCTTAAAAGTGAGAGCTTTGAAGTCAAGCAGCTTATAAAGCTCATCAGCAATGGTGTTTTTTCAGGTACTTGTGAAAAACAGGGAACCTGTCATGCAAGTAAAGGAATGATAGAAACAAATCATGTTGGGCTTTTTCAGAATAGAGGGGGATGATTGTATAGTCAGCCTACTTGCATCCCTTCTATTGGATGAAATCTACTTTCTGCCAGGGTGTGACTTTTTATAGCACAGTCAGTGTTTGTGAATATCTTTCCTGTTTTATTCATAAAGGAAGTGTTTGAAAGTGCAGAAATCTTGAGATTGCATTCATTGGCACAGTGATGTTGGCACACCTATCTGGAGTGACTTCTGGCTATGTCTGCCCCGCAGTCTTTTGCTGAAAGACGTGGCAGTAGAAAATGTCAGCTTGTTACCTATGTAGAGTACCAGTTTCAGCAGCAGGTTGAGGTGGAAGGAATTTCTTAGGTTCTAGATGAAGCTTGATCGGTACCACTATTGACCCTCTAGGGGGTGTCAGATAACCCAGAAGCTGCAAGCCTCTCTTGAGGTTAGAGGCTTCAGTTGCACCTGAGCTTTCATCACCTGTGGTGCTTGCAGGGCCATTAAGTGGTGATGTCTATACCTGTACCTCTCTGCAAAATAAATATGGGTTGATATGGATAAGAAATTAAGGAGGAATCATCATGAGTTTCAGCAAGAAAGATGTAAGGTGTGAAGACTATTCCCAGGGAGGGTCTGGAACAAGTACTAGTCTTTGAGCAACATACCCATACTGGGTGAGACAAGGCTTGAACCAGTCTGGTCTGCCTTTGAAGTTAGACCAGTGCTGAGCTAAGGATTAAAATAGATAACCTCTGATTACTTCCAACCACAGTTACTGTGAAATTTTATCTGTTGTTGCATTATGGAGCGTGTGTGTGGGGTGGTGCTATTTATCCATTTTGTGAGATAGGAAAAGCTTGTTTACCACCACCCCATTAGCAATGATTTTAGTTGGCAAGATTAAAAAGAGAGGCAGTCTAGGGGAATATGTTTCATTCTATCACATTATGCACAGCAACAATGATTACACAGCTACTTCTAAGTTTCTTGGAACTATTAACTGAAATTGAATCCTTTAAATGTGTGCAAAGTAAGTAAATGCAGAAGAGTATATGGAGATAAAGAAATAGTAAACAAGCTATTTCATGCAGAAAATGATTGGGAAAGGTAGAAGCAGAGCCTAGGCAGCTCGCCTTAATGATGTAGGCATTGTAAAAGTTTATCTTATTTTTTCATAGATTTTTTTTTTTTGGAATCTTTCTTTCAAACACTTAAAAACAAAACAAACAAAAACCAACATCCCATGCTTTCCAAGTTCCTCTTTCTACAGCAGAGCCTTTTTGGTGCTTATTACAAAATGCCAAATCAATTTGTGGTATAATGAGAAACAGAGTAGGGCCACAGGTGCTGTGAGAGGGAAACCCATCTATGGAGGGGTCATACAGAGTTCATAACTATATTTACTGTGCTGCTTTCTCTTCTAATAAAATTTGATGCTAATTTGTCTACTTGAGTAATAAAAACAAGTTTTCATCTTAAGTAAAGGATCTTCTGAGACAGTGGCTGTTTAAATGAAGGGGAAGAATGACGTAGGAAGGCATTTCTTATGTAAAAGACTGGAAACAGCTGTAACTCATGTTTGATCTGAAGCATGCCTTAAAAAAACAGAGCTGACTTAGCACAGCTGCTGTATCATTTAATGCAGATGCTGAGTTCCACGGTGGGCTGCTTGCAGTATCTTCTCATCTGCTGCATGTGGGCTGCGTTGGAGTACTGCTTGCTTTCCTTCACTTCTGGGGTTAAAAATAATCTTTTCTTTTTCCTTCTGTTCCTAAAGATCCACATCCAGAGAACAGAAGGGTGTGACCACATGACCTGTTCCCAGTGTAACACTAATTTCTGTTACCGCTGTGGGGAGAGATACCGCCAGCTCCGTTTCTTTGGAGATCACACATCAAACCTCAGTATCTTTGGATGCAAATACCGCTACCTCCCCGAGAGACCACACTTGAGGAGACTAGTGCGAGGCTCTGTCTGTGGTGAGTGGATAAATGCACTTTGTAGAGAGCTGCATAAAGAGATGATTGAGGCAGGTGGGGTATCAGTATCTTAAATGTATGTGTGTGTATAGGTTTAAAGTGCAGGATGAGCAGCCTATTTTTTAGCTATGTAAAAAATGATTTACTAAGTATATTAGAAAACATTTGGAGTCACTTTCATGAGCATGGATTAGTATGGATTATGTGTGGTTATGTCTGTGTCCTCTTTTGGTAGCTTGCATTTCTTAACATTTTTTCATAGTATTTAAGCAAACTGTAAATCTACCCAGGCAAACTGACAAAAATGTGTCTCAACAATAGGCTAGCCTTAAAGAATAACTTTAATTCTATTGAAAATTCAGTTTGCTTCTGATTAACTTGTAGTGACTTCAGATTCCTAAATAGACCTTCTCACGTGTTGCAGCTGTGAAACTGCCACACTGTAGTTTCACATGAAGTTCTTTCAGTGAAACAACTTTGTTCAGTTTTACCTTAAAATTTCATATTTCTACTTTCTCATATCGTACAGCTACCTCTGTCAGTCTGTATTTCTTTCTGCTAATGTGCAAATCAAGAAGCACTTGCTCAAGCATGCTGTGAAAGCAATACCAGGTCATCTAGCAGCAGAAACATAGATTCATTGGATGAGTTGATTGTAGCCGAACAAAGGCAATAGCACAAGGTTTGGTGACTGATACAGTGCAGTCTGGCATCTCAGTTACATGTCTAGATTGGAGTGTGCCTGTACAACACTTGGGATGATTGTTCCCAAAAGTGGATTTATGTACTGAACTGAAGGATACCTGAGCTGTCAAATAGGAGTAGAGGAGAGAAGGAAGCATCTGAAATCCTACATTTTCCATGGACTAAAGTTTTCAGGTCTTGTCTGAAGTTTTGTTCCTTGCTACCAGTTGATGACTGCTAATTAGTTTGGTCCTCAGTAGCTCTTCTAATAGAAAGTAGATATCTATGATTTCACTAACAGAAAGGTGTGAAACTGTCAATATGCATTTGTAGGGTCTTATGTCATTCTTCTTAAAACATGTAGGAGAAATGAGTCAGAGCAGGGATCTTTTTAGATGAACCTCTGAGTGAAAGATTTGCCTGAATAAATCATCATTTGGATTTGAACCTGACCTTGTTTTGATAACCAAAGCATTCAAGCCTGTTCTCCTTATGTATATACAGGAGGACACTTACCTTTTAGCTGTTAGCTTTGGGTCTGAAAAAAAGATTGAACTTAAAATGCGACTATATAAATTAATTTATCTCAAGGGAATATTGTGATTTTTTTTAAAGGTAGTCTTGATTTGGTTTGAACTAATATACCTGTCTCAACTTACATAAGCACAAGAAAATAAATTCTTAGCTTATTTGTTATCTTATGTATGCATTAAGTTGAGTAATTGTAGTTAGTTTGTATCATGTAAAGCTATCTGTAACATGATAGGGAATAGTTCTATTAGGTGTTAAAAACTAGAAACCTATTAAGAAAATAGGAAGTTCTAAACTGTGATTTAAGGGACAGGAATTGAAAAAAAGCATGGAATTCACCTCAGATGAGGAAACGCTTTCCGCTTACAAGTTGGCTGATGTCAAATATAGAGGTAAAAGCAAGAATCTGAATGTATGGAAGTAGAAGTCAGCAGACCTGTGGTGAAAACAGTACTCCTGAGCCAAATATTTTCCAGTGAAAATACTAGGTGACTTCCATTTTAGAGTAGCATAGGAGCTTACACGGGACTCATAGGCCTGGTAAGAGGAATTGTTAGCTGATCTGCAAAGTTGTAAAAAAAAAAAAAAAAACCTAAGAAACCTGCAATATATTTATAATGAATGTCAGTAAATAATCCAGTCCTCATTAGTTTGACTTCAGAAACTTGTGAAGTTTTTGAACAAACTTTGTAAGAGAGAATTAAAGATACGGAAATAAATAGGAAAATGGATACAAATTCAAAACACTTGGATATTTTCACTGTTGCATTTTCTAGAGTGTAATTCCAGCGCATGAGAAGTTCTATTAAAGATTAAAGACAATGCTGGCACTACAGCGCATAGGTATAAACTGTTCATGAATAAATGTAGGCTTAAAATTTAAGGGCTATTCTGTTTCAGGAAGACTTTCAGTAAAAGCAACCGCAATATAAACAGCTTTGCTGTGATGGCAAGGGACTGAGCTCAGGGACATCACATGTTCTTTGTTATTCAAGTGTACAATCATGGGTAATGTTATCCCAAGATTAAACTTATTTTTTTTGATGCAGATAAAAACATAAGTGAGTATTTTGTTTATATTAAAATTGCATGAAAATTATATTACCAAACACTACATGATTGATGTCTTAATTTTTCGAATGCCTTACACATAAAACAAGCAGTTGATATTTTTTAATGAATGTGCATAATGCTAATTTTAAAATTATGTTCTCCTGTTTCTTGTTGTGTGTTTTTTGTTTTAGGAAATAGTAAAACTTGTCATTTCCTTTTCAAAAAGAAACAACTATTACTGGTCTAAAAGAGAATTAGTTTATATGCAAACAGTGACTTGGAGGTAGTAATGAAATGTGGAAGCACATATAACAGTTAAAATTCATTGGTAAAAATATGTATGTTCATAATTATAAAAGTGTGCGTAGAGAAGGCATAAGATATTTTGCTTTCATTTCCATTTTTTAAGTATGCTTGTGGTTTGGCTTAATTTGTAAGCCAAAAAAGATTATTGAAGCTCAAATCTTCAGTCCAGATTTCTCTGGGGGTTTCTTTCCTGTGCTGTCATTGAGTTATTTCCTACAGCAACGTTCATCACTTTAATAGAGCTGAACCTGCCAGGAAATGTATTTGTTGGCTGTAATTTTTATCTTTGCTTGTTAACACCCAAATCCATAATGATTCAAAGAATTCTACATTGATACTCGTGACCCTAAATCCTTCTGTCATCTCTAGCTGGACTTGTAGCTCTAAATGTAAATACATTAAGTCTTTGTCATTAGGTGTCACAGTGCAAGACTGAGCTCTGATTCTGTTCTGAAAGTCAGCAGAAAGAGGAGGCTGTAGCAGAGAAGCAGGCCATTAAAAACAGGTCTCTTAATTTTAGTAGCATGTAGAATATTAAAAAAAAAAAATTTACTGTAGTGAAATGTCACTGCTACTTGGCTAAGTAGTGGGAATTAAGAGAACACTGTCTTCAATGCCAGTAGGAGACGTAATGTGTTGCTAGATGCTTTTTCTGATGCATTTTATTCTCTTACTATGGAGAGGAAATACTTATTTAAGTAAATGTGGTGGTTTTGTAGTCTGAACAGAGAAGGTTCTTTGGCTTGTTTCTAGTAAATCTGGGTAGATGTAATCCATTGAACATTTCTTAGCGGATTGGCATGCTGTCATTTTCTGTCAAGCAGTAAATGTTTGTGTACACTGTCACAGACTGTTCTGTAATAAAAATATTGCCGCATAAATTTCAACATATTTTTCTTTGAAAACAAATGGTTTTGTAAAGGTGTTAGAAACCAGAAGAAAATATCCTGGAAGCAGAAATGATTGCTTTTTCTTGATGTCGCTTCTCTCCCCACCTTAGCCAGCTATGACAAATTAGAGAGCTGGGCAATGACCAAACTGCATGAAGTTAAATATAATCAAATATATTCTGTACCCTGACTATACATACAGACTGGGGAATGAAACGCTGGAGAGCTTATTCTTTAGAGGAACTTTGTCCTGCAGCCAGTACTGAAAGATGACGTTGCTAGGACTGTTAGGATAGAAAGCTGATCTGGAGATTTCATCCTTGTGCTAACTAGATTCCTTTTGGTTCAGTTGTTGGAAGCAAAATGTTTGGTTGCAACTTGAGTTAGTGATGAATTGATTTGTGTTGGTTTGGTTATTGACCACAGGAAGGAAAAACAACATTTAGCTGTCTTACATCTAAGATGCTGTTTAAGTGCCACTTGAATTGGGTGAATCGTGTTCAAAATAAATTGCTACATGCTAACTACATGGATACACAAGACACAAGATGTAATTAAACAAGAAATTCTGTGTGTGGTGAGTAGTATCTCAAACAGGATTCTAGAAGCAGCACACTTTTATATCCGATTGACGCATACTGCTGTCCCAGCATGGAGTGCAAGATGCACTTTATGCATGGTTTTGAGCACTGTGGAAGGAAGCATGCATTTTGAGGATCCAGTCTTCATTGTAAACTTGTCGCCTATGCACAGAGATGGAAACTTGTATTAGCATTTAAATTATGTAGATGTGACTGTTCAGATTTGTAAGTAGACACTTGTAATGTCTGCTTAATTACATACACACAAGTAGACCATTTTTCCATATCCTAAGTGACTGAATTTGTTTTCTAAAGCTAGTATATGAATTTCTTAGAATGTCGCAGAATTCTCTAATGATTTATGAGATTTGTAAATATTAACCCCCCTTAAAAACAAACAAACAAAAAAAAACCCACAGCCAAACCAAAGTTATGCAAAAGAAATATTTAGTGAAATATTTTTTTCCCTTCTTTGCAGAAGAATCAGATTCTGTATATCAAAACTAATGAAACTTCTCCAAAGTACTTGCAAATACGGTTACTACTTTACTATGAATAACTAAATCTTCATGTTGAGAAAGTCTGTAGGTAAATTGTCTGCTATTATATTGATCAGAAATTTTTAGATGTTCCTTTTTTTTTTTTAGGCTTCTTTTACTTGCAACAATGTATGTAATTATCCTTAAAAACTAACTTTGGGCATTACCAGAAATGACTATCATAACCTAGACAGGCAAAGGTTTTTATTCCACTCTTGGACAAGGTTTACATTTGCTCTTTGGTAGCTCCAAGATTACTAGCAGAAATAAGACAACAAATTCTCGGAAATCTAGTGACTGTAACAAACATCTGTAGACTCAACAGCATTTCTTAGTGTGTCATAACTCTCTCTGAGCCTCATAGTCCTTCACACAGTAGTGAATGGTATATGTCAAACTGCATTTGAATAGAAAGCAATTTAGACATACAAAACAGAGTATTTTACGTATTTGTTTCATGCCATCTTAATAGAAGATTAGAGTAAAAGATAGGTATCTGCTGCTTTGGTGGTGATGCGTATACTCCTAACCAATAGTGCTTTGTGCTTTGCTTAACTTATGTTAACTTGTTCTTTTATCTTCACCTTTGTAAAAATTAAAATTAAGGACTTAATTGTAATAGATATCTAAGTAGAAAAGGAATTTTGTTTCATTTTTGAAGTGTAACCTTTAGGAAGAATGCACTGATAAATAAAAGGAGATAGGGCTAGCGAACTGGTTGTCCCATGATGATGAAATGTCTCTATCCTGTAAGATCTTGTAACTAATAAACTACACAGTACTCAGCTTCATATTCGCAGGCAGAAGGGAAAAAACAAACATTCATGTTTTATTGCTGCTTTAAGTTAGTTTGTCAAATGTAAATAAACAAGTTCTTAAACAGAATTAGCTTCGAAAACATTCTTTATGTGGGCAAAGAAGTGACTCTGGTTTAAAAAAAACAAAACAGCTTAACCATTCTGCAGATTCTGCTGGTGTGTACTTAATCACCAATTCAGTAGATAAGCTTAGTAGTTTTTGTACCTAACATGCCACAATCTTCTAACATTCAAATTATATGATTATTAGCACATGGAAAGCTTATATTCAAAACAGAATTTTGTAAGCTTTACTTCAAAGTTGTTAAGGCTCTGGTAATTTTAAAAACGGTTTTAGTCACTCTTTTTTTTTTTCTTGATGTTTTTTCATCACTCTACATTCCTTTTCCTTCCCATACTTGAATAACTTATTTAAGGCAATGACAACTTCTGTGTTTACAGAATGCAGTGCAGTGGAATCTCAGGAAGGTCTGCCATTAGGGTGCCTAGCAACTAGAGTAATACCAACAATACTTGCCAACTTTTTCTTCTAGGAATTAATGTTTCCTACTCACAACACTCCTGTGAAATTTAAAAGCTATCAAAAGAAAAGCGTGAAAAGGACTGATTCATTTAAGCACTGCAAATGCTTCCAAAATATCTCATTTTTCCTTTCTGCTGCCCAAATTAGTGGCTAAGGTTATGGAGAGATTTACATCATTGTTGAATGAAGTAATCCATTTATTGAAATCTGATACAAGTGGCTTGAGAGAGAGAAGGGCAGAGAAGAGAGAGATAATGAACTCACTTTTCCTCTCTTCCCAGAGGTAATCTTTCAAACACATACTTAATGTAGAGAATTGCTTAATTTCAAATCTGTGTTGAAACAGCTGGTACATTAGTAAGCATGCCTACCCTGCTGTGTTTTCACACTTCTGAGGCAACTGACTTCTTTGAAATAGCTATCCAGCCAACTCAGTGAGAGATTCTGCTGTTCAATTGAAAGTATTAAACACAAGAAAAATAATTTGGATTCAAAGTTCAGCTTTGACTTTGGTGTTTTGGAGGGTACCCTGCCTTGCTTCCCTGCAGTTCTACAGATTATAAACTCAAAGTTATGAACGTGAACATGCTTCTTTTGCTCTTAGTCTTATGTACCTTGTTTGTGTAAGAGCAGCAATATGGTTCCAAACAGTTGGCTGTGTTTTGATTTAGGCATAAATCACAATGTATGCAAGGGCTCCACCACAGCTTTTTAAAGCCTACAAAAACATCCTGTAGAAAACAGCTGATCTCATCACCTTGAGCCAATCTAAGCTCTTGAAGATGTTGGTTTGCTTAGCTTCTTTCTGGGGTTGTTGTCCTTGTAGAGTGTTGGAGGTGCCAAAAGATGGTAGCTTGATATCCATCATGTTTCTGTCACAATGCCTAAGGGATTCCAGAATAGAAGTAAATGCAAGTTAACTGTTAATGTACAAAATGAGGTGTGCTCAGTTGTAGTGGGTGAAGAGAGCAGAGAGAAATATGTAGATAGCTCCTGTCTGAATTTGTACAGTGACTTTACAAGTAGGGATCCTAGTAAGTATAAAAAATAATAAACTGGCTCTTGTGAGAGGTCAGATATACAAATATTTGTGGTTTACTCAAAAGGGAAAAATAGAATGCTTAATTTGAATTGTTTGTGAATTATCTGTTTCAGCTGGAAAGCTACTCATTACACCCCTAATACTGATTCTGGGACTGGCACTGGGAGCCGTAGCTGTTGTAGTAGGTAAGAATAATGTAAATAATTGGGTTGGATTTTGCTGTGATTTTCTGTATGACTTTAACATCTCAGTAGGTTTATCTCTAAAAGACAGTCTTAGATGAGACAGACTTCTTAGATACGTTTCTAGTATGGAGCACGTGCTTTTTTTTTTTTAATGACTTGTCTTTAGAATCTTTCTTCCTTGCATTTCATGCCTATTAGCTTTATTTCATATTTTTCAATTATTTAAAGCTTTTTCGATACTAAATCTTTAACATAGTTAAAATACCAAAAAGGCTTGAGCAGTCTAACTTGTGCCCTCCCTTTCGTCACCTCAGTGGATCACAGTTCTTATATATTGGCCATATGCGTGGCAAAATTTTGGAGGCGCCAGCTATTGTCCCAGCATCCCTCCATCTTGATGATGCAACAGCAGTAAGGAAAAAAAAAAAAGCAGTGAATTAGGCTGAGTCAATCTCAGTCTGATTTAATGCATAGACTGCCAAATTGAATTCCATCACAAAAAGATGTACCATAAACTAGTGTGATATATTTTCAAAGCTCTGTTAATGTGGTTGTATTTATTGTGAATACAGTTATTCTAGCAAGTGTACTCTTTGCCCTGCTTTAGTAATGTCTGCTTTAGAAATAAGCCATAACAATAAAAATATTATTTTGGTAATACTTCTAATGCCAGTAAAGTGTATTTTGCTCTAGTGATCTGAGATAATACACACTGGGGAAAAAATTAAAATTATTACTTAGAAATTATATTACTGCAAAACTGTTCTAATGCAGGAGCAGTAATAACCAGTCTGCTGCTAAAGTCCCATCCTTGGCATAGCCAGATAAGAGGCAATCAGGAAAAGCAGCTTGAGTAGTTCCAAAAATATTATTTATAAGAAAGTTTTGGTTCTGAGGTGATTGCAACAATATTTATAGCCAACAACTGTTAAAGTAATCTCAATATCATACTTAACCATTTTACACCAGTTACAAGGAGGTTCAGCAAAACAAGGATGTTGCAAAAGTAGCTTTTTGGAATTTGTTATTACTGTAGTGGTATTTGGGAAGTAAATCTGCACATTTTCAGTCTGCTGGTGGTAAGAGAAAGGAGGTACTTTTCCTTTTTTTTTTTTTTTGAGACAGAACCTCTTCTAATTTTTTAAGCAAAACAGAGGAAGTGTAACTTAACTGATTGCCAAAGGGACTGTTGCAGGCTAGGTTTTTTATCTGCTTGTCCAAATTGCTGCTCTAAACCTTCTTGAGACATCTAGAGCTGTGTCTTAGTACTCTCTACGTATAAAGAAAGAACACGGTGCATTTTTTTGATGCCTTTTTTCTTATTTTCTTATTTTGACAGGTTTATTTGTGTTTCCTATCTATTGCCTTTGTAAAAAGCAGAGGAAGAGGTCACGGACAGGTATGCCCTGGTAAGGATGGGCCATACTCACTGAACTGAGCTGGTCCTGCAAAGGACCATACACGGTTTGTGCAACAGAGCAATACAGTGCTGGTAACGGCATCACAGCCATCGCCCTGGAAGAAGAGTGGGGGATCTCCTGCATCTTCTCTCACCTGAAACACTACTGCAGACCAGAAACCCTCTTTGCTCTGGTGCACTCTGAACAGGATGGGCCCCCTGACTGCTGCTTTTAAAATATTTTTTTCTATTATTATTACTTTGAAGGGGTTTTTTGAAAGATTTAAGTCTAAGTTCCTGAACTAGACAATCAAAGTCTGTATTTTAGCCACAACTCTACTACCGATTTGGCCTGTGAAGAAATCATTTAACTGCTAACATGTTCCGTTTAACTTCAGTGTTCGCCTTTAAGGGGGAAATGCTTAGAAGTGTTTGGACTCTTACTGTATACTGAGCATACTACTTTTGGTATTAAATACTACTTCTGTAAATAGCTTCCATCACACAGCATTCTGTTCAGCATACCAAAACCCCATCACATGCCAGAATATGACAGCTGGTTATCTTCTGAGTTGTCCTACTAGAGAGCAAGAGTTTAGATTGCAATTGTGCAGCATGGATTGCCACAGCCAAATAACAGTGCCTCAGAAATATTCTTACTATTACTGAAACTTCATGATACTTACAAATATTGTAGTTGGTTTTCCTTTTGTATTTAATTTTTGCAAGTCCATTAATATTGATTAGAAATTGGCGAGTTTGCCAGAGGAGTACAGCATTTTGAACCTCACTCAGTACAAGAAAGATTTCAAGGGTTTAGATAACAAGTAACTTGAGACAGAACAGGCCATTGATATCCACTGAAATGTGACACAGAACATACAGGGAAATGAATTTGAAGAGAAGCTGGAAACCTGTTCTTCTGTTCTGAACTAGCATATAGTACATAGTCTACACACTAGGTGTGTGTGAAAGATTGACTTAATGAAATCCTATAACCTAAATAGCATGTACATTTGCTTTGTAAGTAGCCTACATAAGTCTTCGAGCATCCACTGGTGTTTCATGAAGAAGATTTATAAATTCTGGTTAAAGGAAGTGACTGTTAATTATTCGGAGACCATTTCATTCTTATTCTCTACTTCCAGTGTCACTGTTCCTGGTGTGTAACAGATCTGAAGAGAATAGCAATCCATGGCCTTTATTCCTGAACTTCAGAGTACCTCTGTTCATCACTGGACTTCTTTCTCATCACATCACTACAAGGGCAGTGTAATTTGGAGTTGAGACTCAGTTTTTCATTTCTAGTTATAATCTAAATGTATCATACAAATACAATTTAAAAGAAAATAACGAAGTTGTATTAACAGTGATACACCAAAGTGAGAAAATTAGAAGAATACCTACTTATATTAAAAAGAGCTGTGATCTTGAAGATTAGATTTGTGGTGTGGAGGTACTTTTTGAATGTTTGAAGACACGTATATGTGTGTATATATAGATGCATATTTATGTGGGAGAAGGGAAAGGGAGATGATCAGTGCCCTAAGTCTACAGACCTCAAAATTAACACTCAGAAATAGTGTATCTTTTGAGAGGGTTTACTTTGTACCTCCTTCTCCAAAAGTTATTACACCTGAATCTAGTTGTAACTTTTAAGTAAACAGTCCACTTCCCCACCAAAATAATACTCTGTTATCATAAGATACTCACTCTGACTTCAAAGCTTCAGTGGAAGAACTGATGAATTCTGTTTACTTGGAAACACAAATATCAACTTACCATAGTTGGCTAGTATGTATCTTTTCAGACAGCTTCTGGTTTTATTTCCTTGTTCTTTTTTTTCCCCTTGTTGAAACCGTGAACACAAGCATACTGTAACAAACAACAACTTAATTTTTTGTTTGAATTTAAGGGCGTGTTAACCCTGTTGTCCTGTCAGTTGAAATAGTACCTTTGTAAGATGTGTTAATTAAGCTGGGAAGCAATGACATTTAGAAGTAAAGTTCAAATGCTATTCTCAATGCAAATGCACCTGCTAATTAGATTTCTTCTTCTGTAACACATCACTGTTCTAGTTCTGTTTTATCTGCAGGTTGGAAGCTGCCTTAAAATCAAGTCTTGGTTTGAGTGTTTTCTGAGGCCATACATATCAGTTGTCTTTGGCTTACTCAGGGATTCTTATTCCTTTGTTTAAATGTCAAATAATGAAAATATTTTTGTATTATTTAGAAAATTTCAGACCTCAGAGTGAGAGATGCATTTATATATATATAAATAGATTTCATTTTGCAATACAGTCTGTAATATGTCGAACTATTCCACTTGAGAATGTTTTAGTACTTGAGGTTATCTGTAACTATACAGTGTGTTAATTTCCTTTCTTTTCCTGATTCCTTATAAACTATGTGAGATACTCTTGCAGTCGTCTTAGCTGTGTTCTCTCTTCTGTTCACTATTTTCAGTTTCTCTGAGTTCAGTAAGAACTGAAATTAAAATGCTAGAATAATGAGCATAAAGGGAAGAAATAGATCTGCATTTATTTTACTTTCAAAAAGAATGTTACAAGTGGAGGGAAAAGCATACATCTCAACTCCTACATTATAATTTCATTCAGATTATTTGGATTTTATCAGAACAGATTAAATCAAAACGGTTCTTTGTTTTTTACATGCAGCAAAACTAGGCATATTTGACCATTTAAAGATGAGAGAGTCCCAATCTCCATTTCTCAGAGGAAAAATTAGGAATTACAATGTTTGCTTTTCTCTGTAGATAAGGGGAAAAAAAGATGCAGGAGCCAGGCAGAGTAAGAATACTGAAGTCTTTCTATCCATATAAAAATATGGCCATTTGAATAATATGTAACAAACAGTTTTCCATTAATATTATGTAGCACAGCCAGTTGAAATGTAAAATCTAATCCAGTAACTTCATCCATTGAAATGTAAATTTTACACAACTATTCTCATTGTAGGAAATCTTATGTTCCATCAAAGTCATGTCATATATTTTACTGTCATTATTTTTTTTTAAGGAAATAGGGTGAACTTTGTAAGAAATCTAAAAGATGTTTTTGTTTCAGGACCTAAAGATATTTTGGCTTTTTTAACTGTGCTCTTCAGAAACCATCAGACTCTTCTATTACATCTTCATTAGCAGGAAATATCATCAGGCAGTCTGATTAACCTGCTAAGGTAGATGTTACTGTATGCCAAGTATCCAGATTGCATTCACCATATTCAGGATTATTTATTCTTCTAAGAATTGCTTGCTCACCAGTATCTGTATTCAGATTAAGTGCTTAAATCTATTCTAAGTGAGCTGAATTTCTAAGCTGTCTGGAAATCGTTATGTTAATATACTGAAGCTCTCTTGCACTGGGTCAGAGCTGCATGCCCTGCAGAGGCTCCAGGCTGAGCAGAGCTCTGCTGGCTTCTGCTGTGGCAGGCCTCTGGGTTGTGCCAGTTGCAGGAGACTGCTTGCAGTTCAGGCTGAAGCTGCTTTTTCACTTTGACTTGTCATCTTTCCCTGCATTTCAATCACCTGAATGGAGGTGCACAGCTTCAACAGTGCTGGCCTTCCCTACAGTGTGGGGCCTTTGCGGACTTCTTTCTCTGCTATCGTTGTAGGACCTGTCAGTAATTACACCCACTACAACTACAGTGTTTGTCTTGTTCTTGATCTTTGGATGAGACTGAAGTAACAAGAGTTGTTCTAGCTGTGTGTCACTCTACACTTTCATGTATTTCATGTCTTCAAGTTAGCTCCTGGTTCCAAATCAGCTATTTTCAGGTTAGTGTGGCATAGTTTGAGCTGCTAGAACCCTTCACAGTTTCCAGTTATGCCTTCAAACTGGCCACTCCAGGTACGTGCTCTACATGCTGAGTAAACCTGTATGGCCAAATAAATGCTTTTTTTTTGTGCAGATCTATTGAGTTCTGGTTTTGTTTTTTATTCTTTTTTTCTCTCTTTTTGCTCCATGCTGCTCTTCTGCTCTCGAGATTTCATTAACTGGGTCAAGTTTCAGGGCTCTTAACCATATCTGTGGCAGGGTCTTTTTTGCCTGCTGTGGACTTTGTGAGTGTACTTGTGTATTGAAAGAGCTCACACAGGATATGTAACTGGAAAATAATTGTATGGTTCTTTTTTGTAAATATATTTGACATTGAGAGTAGGAAACTGGGTTGGATAGAAGTGAGAGGCAGAAGTGCAGTTTGGAGTAGCCCTGTGCTCCGAAAGATCCATCAATTCTAGTTCTGCACAAAAAAAAAATGTTTTCAATTCTTATCATTTTCAATTCTTATCACCTTCATAAGCAGTCTACTCATAATCTTTCAAATGTCATTAAAATACAGTGCACTTTGATCTTTTATCTTTCTCTGGGGCAGTGCAAATGTCTATGAAAGGGAGGATTTTTATTTTTGTTACTACTGCTTACTTCATAACTCTTCCTGGTATTATAGCTTTTTTTTATTTGCATATATTTATTGGTTTTGACCAATGTAAAGTTGTACTGATTAGAAATATTAATTAGCCTGTGTGACATTCAGTGGTATGTAGAAAGAACAGTAATTCTGTTAGAGGGTACAAATTTCCCAGTGATAGAATGGTTTCTCTTCCCTCTTAGATCTGAGAAACCATTTCATTAGTAGCCAAACAATTTGCCATGCAGACAATTTGATGTTGTTTTTTTTTTTTTTAAATCAGTTGTGGTAGTTTTGTTCCTGAGCAGACATTGCATCAGTCATAATTCTTGGTATGATAATTACGACATAGTGCCAAGTCGTGCAGGAGAACTGTGGATTACTGTTACTTTATATTCTCCTCTGTTTATTTTGCTGATGGAAAGAATCATACACAAGGAAACTAGAGAGAGAGTCTCTTTGTATCTTCTAATTTTGTAGTGGATCTGCTCCTGAAATCAGCCTTAACCCTTTTAAATCAGGAAATTTATGCGCATTTTATGCCAGCGCAGTACTGGGCCAAAATTCTTTGGTATTCCAAAATACTAAGAAGTATGTTAACAGCCATAATTGACAACCATTATGCAGTTACTTGAAAATCTGATTTATTTCTGAAATGCAAATTATCGTAAAGGAAGATTGTCCAAATAGCATTCTTACTAAAGCAAATAGCCAGGGGAATGAATGTAAGCTTTTAATATGAGAGGGATCTTAATGATTTGAGTTACTAGTAACATTAAAAACGAATGTCCACAGAAAGTGTTAAATAACCTATTTTAAAATTCTAACAAATGTAAGCATGGCATAAGAATTGGAGTTATAGCAGTTTAATATTTTTCAGGCTTAATGCATAAACTTTGAAAAGAGGGCACATGTATTTAAAAAGTAACACTGCTGGCATATTTGCTGGCTTTTCGTATTGCTGTTACATGAAAGAAACAGCTGAGCCTTGATTCAGCTGCAAGACTAGCAGTGCAGTCACTGCTGAAGCTGGCACATTGCTACAGGTATTTTTTTTTTTTTTTGAATTAAAAAAGCAAGCTACCAAATGTGGATTGTTTCAGTTACATGAGAGTATAACTTCCTTGCTGTTTCTTCCATGTTCTGTGCGTGTGGGTTCAGGGTCTGTACTTGTTCTCCAATAAGGAATGGAGTGTTCATTCCTTTAGTACAGCTAATCACTGATGCTCTTAGCCTGACATTGAAATGCCGTAAGGTAGAGAAATGAAACCAGTGCATGCTTGATTTCAATGGTGATGACTTGTTTTAGGCTTTAATTAGTTATTCCCTAGCTTTAAAAAAAAAAAAAAAAAAAAAACAAAGAAAGAAAGAAAAAGAAAAAGCACATAAATTTCTAAGAGTAATTCAAATCATTTACTTCTCAATACCTATTTTTAATTTAAAAACAGGTATTATAGTAATTAGTCTGTTAAGAATGCATATTAGTGTGGAAGAAGTCTTCTTTGGAGTTTAGTTGGCTTATCAAAACATGAAAAGTAGATCTGAACTGTGTTGTATGGATTGAAGTCTAAAGAGGAGAAAGTTATGTACAAAATGTTTGGTTTTAGTAGAAAATGGATTTTGCACATACTTGCTTGAGCTTTGTTGCATGCTAGCCCCATTCAGTGTTTTATCTTGCTGAAAACTTAAAACAGTATTGTTGCAGTTTTATCCTTCTGTTACTGAGCATGATATTACTAATACAGTGCCACATTTACCTCATTTTTAGAATGAAAATCTACTCACAGAATCCAAACAAGCGTTTCACATATTTTAAATCTGTCTTGTAAAAACACTGATGCAGTCAAATATTTTTATTTCATGTCTTAAGACGAGGTATTAGGAAACATGTCGTTAGCATGAGGGCGGTCAAACCCTGGAACAGGTTTCTTTGAGAGGTGGCTGATGTACTCTGCCTATTCAAGCAGGATTTGGACAACGCCCTCAACAACATGATGTATGTTTTGGTTAGCTCTGAAGCAATCAGAAATTAGGATTCTGTAGATCTCTTCCAACTGAACTTTTCTATTCTTATGCAAGTTGTGGATAAGGAGATCAGTCTTTACTCATGAACTATTTTTTTGCATAAAAACGCACTATGAAGAGTTCTTTGGTATCAATTTACATTATGCTGTTTCATGTCCAGAAATTACAGGAACAGGTGTAGATTTTCCCATATCACTGTTTACCAATCTCGTAATAAAATGTTTACCATATATTTCCATTAATTATACACTTGATCTCTAACTCTTTTTCCTTTCAGATTTCATAATCTGAAACTGATTTCTGGAAATAGTTGAAGACAAAATTGGATCTTAGGAAATGATCACATTAGATTTTGCTGAGCTATATTGGGAAAAGATTTGTATTGTATTTATTTAAATGCAAACTACTGAAATATCTTCTTCTTTACGACTTTTAATTTTGCATTTTTTTTTCCAATTAGGCAGCAGAGTTGATGAGAAATTTTCTCCTTTTCCCACTTCTTTCTCTATTTTAGTGTCAAGAATTCTCCTTAAGTTTAATCTGAGTGATGGGATGCAAGGTTAGTAAAATGATAGGTCATCCTTTTTAGTTTAGCTGTTTCTGGCACATGTAGAATGCTGGACAAAATTCAGTTTCATTAATAAAGAAACCTCTGATTCCACATTTGAGCTGCGTAAAATGTATTGCATTAGTGATTAGAATTTTCTGCATGACTAAGAGTAAGGCTATAAAAGCTGGAGGTAGGCAATATCCATGTAGTCAACACTTGAATTCCAGTATTGTGTGTTTTATATAATGAGAAATTTTAAATGTGTAAGTGCCTTATTGCTTGAAACAAATGAAAAGTGTTGTCCACCCCCCCCGATAAAGCAATATCTGTTAAGTATTTTTGTTAGGTAGTCAGTGCTACACACAGAAGTGTTAAGCTGGGCTAAATACTGGCTTGCTCAGAAGGTTGAAGAACATTGTTAGTGAGCAAGTTATTGTTTCAAGAGTGGTGATGTTAACTTGACATGGCTATTGTAATTCTACTGATCTTCATCTCATTTTTTCTAACTTCCTATCAGTCTTCAGACTTTGCAGAAATGCATCTTCTATGTGTTGTCAGAATGAGTTTGGTCTTCCAGCATAATCAGCTAGGCATCTTCCACTACTGAAAGAACATTCTTCTCTTCAGAGATAAGAATTCAACTGAATTTAGGTCAGACTACAGTTGTAGTATGTACACCTTCAGTCTTCAACGCATGTGAAGATGGAAGTACTGAGGAGCATGGGGCACAGGGATGCACTGTGGGTGGTATGGGATTCAGAGCAATTTAACAGGATTTTAGTGATATCCAATTTGAGCTAACATATCCCGTTAATACAAGCTGGTATTCATCTGGGGTAGGAACCTGATGATTTTGTCCATCAGAGTGGATAATGATGCCTAGTGGAATAACTCTGCGATCTCTCGTTTGCCGTTCACTCCAAGGGGAGATATATGATCTGCAAAAATACCATTCATTTCTCCATCTTTGGAAACCTTTCCAATGGATACTGTGGAGTTTTTCTGGCATTACTGTCCCAGGGAACACAGAGCAGCTTTTAGCTTTTATGAGTTAGATTTTTCTAAAGGACTTTTCCTTACTAGCGTTACTCCCTCTTCTTTTGTCCATATATTTGAAATCAGGTGCCAAGAAAAGCTTTATTAAAAAATTTCAATTATATGAACTCTTAGGGGAAAAAATTGGAGCTACAAAATGGTAATTATCAGAAGAAAATTGAGAGTTGACAGCTGATGGGTGTTAGATGAAAAATGTTTAGTAAGTCTGTTTATTGTAGACTCATAATAAAAACATTTTCACTGTGTTCAATTTCCTTCGCTGAGAATTTGTGAAGGAAAGAAGGAAAAAGATGAAGATGAGAATATTATCTTCTTGGACCTTTTTTGCTTGAAATTCATTAGTTTTTCTGAACAGTGTAAGAGGCCTTTTCTCCTGCTGGAGTTCTTAATTAGTAATATGGCTGTCACTTGGAGTATCACTTTTTCATAACGCATCATATGTGAGTGCTTAATCAGGATTCAGCTTTCAAATCTGAAGTTTTTGGTGGTAGGGAATTTGATACAGTCATATTGAATTAATTATCACAAAGTACTAATGGATTCTATTTCAGTATTACCTCTGACTTTTAGGCATGAACTATGTTATTCTGTAACTCACTGAACCTGAGGCACCATGTCAAAATACTTCATCATTGCCAAGAGTTGCTGTTTATTTCAAAAAATTACTACTTTGGGTATCATTCTGCTCTCTTAAAACCAGCAGGCATGCAACCAAAATGCTGTTAAGTTCTTCTGATACGTGTCTTTTGCTTTTAGCTGATAACTATGCTTGTTGCATAGGATAGCATCAATGGGTCTTCATGATGTAACTTGACAGAGATGTCTGGTAGTCCTGGGCAATATTTTACAAATAATTCCAGTTGGTGTGTTAAATTTATACCAATAATTCCTGTTGCATATTATACCTTTGTGGCTGCTTCAGTTTGTGTCAATGTGAGGATTATTTTTTGCTACCCTCTTCAGAGTGCCTTTTAGTTTAGGAGGTCTAGAAACAGCTCACTGAAATCCTCTGTTGAATTTACCATAGTATTGTATGATTTTAAACTTGTCCTGATGAATGTATAACTAAAATCCTGTTCTTTAAAAAGCTATAGATGACACAGGCTGTATATGCACATGTACATGCATGGATACAAGGGAAGTTGTTCTGCCAATGTTCGTCCTGCTGGACAGGACCTTTTGAAAGTAAGTGAATTTTTTAACAGTTTGTTTTCAATATGTTACCTCACTAGTATTCAGTAGTGGGTATGTCTCTGTACTGCTTCACTTTGCTAAATACAATCACATTTGTGGTAGGCAGTTCAATTTAAAAGGCTATGCGTCGATTCTGGTGTCCGTATTGAGTGAAGTTCCTAAGTCTGGACTTACGGTTCTTCATTTCCTTTCAAAGCATTCCTTTCACTTACACTGATAACCCAATCCCTTGTTATTAACAAACTAAAGAACTGCTCCCACGTGGTGAAACAGAAGAATGTAAAGTAGCATTTGAATGCACTCCAACTTAAAACTAACATTTGGAAGCCGTGGGGGGATTGTGCATTTAATGAATTGTGAGAAGACATATTGTAGACTTCATTCACTTGCACACAAGGGGTTTTACAATGTCATCTAGTAATGTCTACCTAATAAAGTTTTGAAAAAGAGAAAAGCTGTCTGTTTCACTTTTTTCTTCAAACATTTCTATTCATAAATATTAGTTAGTCAGTTCCAAATAAATGCGTAAACTTATGATTGTTAGTAGTAGCTTCTTAAAAATCACATAGAATTACAAACTTCAGAGTATTTGTGTTCATAAACACAAAGATTAATGTGATTCTAATACAGTGTTTTAAAACTTAAGAACTATTTCTTGGATATTTCTTAATGCAAAATATGGCCAGCCATGTGGTTCCATCTCTGAGCTACTGCTTTCTTTTTTTTAAAGCATCTTAATATGCAACACAATTTGACTTTATTAATAAAGATGCTAAAATGTTAGGAGGAAAAGAAGAAGAAGAAACACTGTGTTCCAATTATCCCATTCCCCTGTAGAACCACTTGCTAAAGCTCCATATTCCAGTGAGGTTTTTAGAGAAGGCAGTCTTTATTGTAGCTGGCTGTAAACTTGAAGCTTGTGAGCTGTTAATTGAGCCAGGTGCCTTTCTCAGAAAAAGGAAC
The DNA here is from genome assembly GCF_987193195.1 of Phasianus colchicus. NCBI lineage: Eukaryota > Metazoa > Chordata > Aves > Galliformes > Phasianidae > Phasianus > Phasianus colchicus. The sequence continues at coordinate 59,892,169 of NC_143437.1, read as the reverse complement.
TGATTTTAGTTTCCATGCTAATGAACTGACTATGTGGATGTGAAGTTTTGTCTGACTTATTGGGGATTTTGTAATGCTGAGTTGAAAATAGGTTTGGTGTGTTTATGTACAAGCAGCCAAGACAGTGGACAAGGTGGCGCATTCATCTACATTTCATTTTTGTAGAAAATAAAGCAGGAAAAGAAAGTTCACTGCCATGAAATAGACAGATGGAGCTCCATGCTAGGTGTCTCTGGCCAATGGCGAGTCTTTTTGCCTTCTCTCCATTTCCCCCCCCTCCAAAAAAGTCAAGACTTGCAACCAAGTATCAAGGCCATCATACTGGGGGTTCCTTGTCTGTAGAAATTTTAGCATGCAATATGCAGCAATTAAAGGATGCTTAGGAGTCCAAAGAAATATACTTACAGCTGAAACTGCAGTTAAAGGCTAGTTTCTCCCTTGCAGAAATAGACGTATTTTCTTTAGATAATGGATGGATTTATGTCAGCTTGCAAAAAATGAAATTCAAATTTTAACTATTAAATTAACATTCCAAAAAACTTTGATTCAATCTATTTTAGTTAGTTGTGTGTTTGCTTAGTAGTTTGGCTCAGCAGCACAGCCAAGCAGTGGTGTAGTGAAATCTGGGATACATGAAATGCTGGTTAGTGAGAACAGAACTATAAACAAAAATTAGCAGCCCCATGGGTAATTTTGTCATACTTTGGAAAAGCGAATGCCCTCTCCAGCCTATCAAGTTTACTTGTCAGGAGCAGCAAGCATGCATTTAAATCATCATCTTTACGTAGCCTTTTTGGATTGGTAGAACTATTTGTTGGAGTTCTTCAGGTGAAATGGAGTAGATGTAGGCTAAGGAAGAGAATCTAACATGGAGAATGTAGCTTTTGTGGTCAGAAGACAAGCAGAGTAGGTGTAAGTAGCTCTTGCAGTGAAGGGAGCATGCCAGTTAAATCTTGCACAGATAGCTTGGAGAGCTTTGCACTTGAGCTTATTTCTAAGCAATCTGGAGAAAGAGGTAAATAATGGGGAATAAAATGCTGACGGCTGAGAGAGTAAACATGAAAGTAACAATGATCAAATGAATGCTTTTTGTTGATGAACAGTAAAGTAGAAGAAGGGCTCTTCACCACTGAAATGATACAGCTGGCACAGTTTGTTTCGTTCTAATAGGTCTCTATTTGAGTACAGCAAAAATGACAATATTCCTTCATTAGATGAACTAGGAAGCATCAAATGAGGCTAACAGGAGCTCTAACAAAGAAGTAATATGCAAACAGCAAAAGATTGGGGGATCTCCTGCCAAAGGATATTGTAGATGCTGATGTGGCAGAGCAGAACAAGTTACAAGAGAAGTTTGTGGTAGGCCACTAAACTAAAAGAATACCCATTCTTGGGTCACGGAACTTCGGTTGCATTATCTTGCTTCCTTTCCTGGACATCTGGTTTTGCTTCCTGTCAGAGGTAGGATATTTCATTCCTTACAGCCTTGATCTGGCCTTTTATCATCTGTCATTGAAGGTCACTAGATAGGGCAAATATCAAAGTAGATTCCAGCACTGATATGCTGGGGATGGCCTCCCTCATCCTACTTCCTGAGGAAAATGCTATCCTGCTTTTCAGGCAGAGGTGCTTCTAGATAAAACACTGACAGAGTTCTGAAGTGGTGGAAACCTATCCACTTCGTAGCATGCTATTTTCTCACCATCACCTCATTTTGTTTCCTCGTATAAGCAAAGTTGTTGCCTCAGCCTAATTTTACCTACCTTGCCCCCTTATCATTTCTTTGCATCCACTCATAGTCACTTCAGCCTCTCCCCAGCTCTTCTTTCTTCGTCCTTGACAATTTATGTGTTGTAATATTAAATGATCTGAAGATGAGCAATGTTTTCTTTATCCAATAAGAGTGATGAACTCCTCCAACTCTGTGTTCTGTACTGGTCCAGGCTCCACCTCCTCCTCTCCGGAAGCCTTTGTCTCTTAATGAGATGGCTACCATTTTAAGTGCCTACTGCCCACTTATGTCTGTCTTCTGTCTCTGTCTCTTCTGTGTTTGGCTCAGTGGATTTGGGTGCAGTGAAGACAGCAAAGTCCTGGCCCTGGGTTTTACCTAGGCCTGCAGCTCAGCTGGCAGGGCAGCCTTTGGCTGTCAACTGGTGTGCAGAGAAACTGTCTTGAAGGCTCTTCTGAGTTCCTGTATAACCAAGGTCATCTCTCAGTTCACCCTTTCCCTGCCACCCTTGGCTTGGAAGTCTGGATACGGATATTCATTTTGCTCATATCTTGTCAAACTGCAGTAACAGAAGCCTCAAGTATTCAGTGCCTGGCACCTCACAAAGCAGAAAACACTTGTGGGAAAACCAGTGCGTGTGTGCCAATAGCATGCTGTGAGGTGGCTGCCATGCCACAGCGAGAGGCCTCTCATTTCTCAGAGCTTCCCTCAAGGCTTCTGGGTTTTAACATTTTTTATTGTCAAACAACATATTCTATAATTTTCAGTTTTGCCATATGCTTATTATTTATTAAAATATGTCTAAAATCATGTTTTTGTTGTAACTTCATCTGGCTTTTATGAGGTGACAGACAAGTCAAAGCTCATAATAAACTGGCTATTGGCAAAGCTCTGCCAAATCAAACATTAATTCGGTGGTACAGCTTTCTAACAAAGCCTTCAATGTTTTGGGCCTTCAATGAGTGCTGTTACCTTTTTTCTCAGATTCCTTTACAACAAGAACTTTGTCACCACTCAAATTACCATGCTATTTAAAAAAAAAGAACAACAGGTTACTTAGATGACAGACAACACATGGCCTCCATTTAACTATCATTTATTAAACTGTCTCTGTTTTATGTTTTCTTTGTATTATCTTTCTTATAGCAGTAAAAGGACATGAGACAGAGAAGACTGGCTTCACCCATAAGTAGGCATTCAGGCATGAAACATGATTGTCATAAGATCACATCTTCCACAGGGGCCCCTCGTCAGCCCACGGCATGGCTTTGCCTGAGCAGGGGATAAGTGAGGAGCAGCTGCCTCTACCTAAATCTGTTAATCCAGCTGACAGCCTGACAGATCAGGAGTGCCCCAAAAAGGCAGTTTAAATGCAAGCTTAAATGTGAGTAGGAACTGCTGTGGTGGTGGCTGTCTGTCCTTAGCTGCCGTACTCCCTGTCTACCTGAGGGGTAAGTCTGGCATGTCTTCTGCATGTCTGCATGGGCTGGCTTCTACCCAATTGCAGATCTGGCCAGGTAGCCAGGAACACCACACCTTCTTTCCCATTCATATTTCCTCAGCTAAGACACATGGATTTTGTAAGAGTATATTTACATTATACAGCTGATGGCTCGTGTGCATAATCAAGTTAGTAAAAAATTGTGAAATCTATGTAGCAAATTAGAAGTTACTTAACAAACTTAACTTTAATAATCACTGTGCATACTATAAGAGCCACAGACCTTCACCCATGTGTCACTTCTGAAACTGAACAAGTGATAAAAGACTGAAGACTCTGTCTGGATTATATCTGTTGTCATAAACTTAAACACTACAAGTAATATTATCAATATGTGTTTTTCAACTTTCTGAAACTACCATCGAAACAGCTTCCTCTCTGAAATTTTTCTGATGTGGGAAAAGAGACCTCAAGATGTTAAGGCATTGCTCTAATCAGTAGAACCAGCCATGGTAAATTGCTAGGGGTGTAAGAAACTGGGGGCAAAGCAATCAACCAACATAGCTAATGCAAAGCAATTATGCTGTGGTAGCTATGCCAGTTAAGTGCTCCTTGTGGGCATTATTTGCTGGAGTAAAGTTACTTTGTCTTGGAAAAATTTGCTGATTTCTGAATGCTGATACAGAAGCAAATGCTTTCCCATGTGTTCCATTCCAGCCTGGAGACAATAAAATTACTGGGTGAAGGCAGCCTTGCCTCTTGTTTCCCCCTAGCAGATAAATATCCTCAAAACGTTGGTTCATCAGGAGCCATGCAGTCCATCTAAGCCTGTCTCCTTACTTAAATAGGGGCAAGCATCAGTAACAGATCACTTTCAAAAGGCCCAATATAGTTAAATATAACTATACGTGTAGAAAACTTTCTTATTAAGTTTGGTTATATTGGCAAAAATGTGAAGCCTTAGGAGACAAAGCACTTCATTTTGCTGAACCTGTCACGTTCATGCCTGCTCATTTTATCGACAGCCCACCTTGCCAGAAAAGGGAAATGATCAAGTGGGTTAAGAGATGTGACATTAGATTTATTGTTTGTTACTGGTTTACATCATGTTTAAGTAATATTGTGTGACATGCTCTTCTGTTACCAGGCACTTAATGAATTTGTGCAGGAGTTAACGAAAGTTAAAAATGAACCAGTAGAAGAACAGCACATCAAACATATTTGCTATTATAAATCAAATTAAGGAATTTTTATGAGACATTTTGCATGCAATAAAAATAAAGAAATGCAGCCATTTCTCTGAATAAGGATATTATACTTCTTGCCCAAGAACAGAATACGAAATTGAAGTAGACATAATCACTGGAGAACTGCTCATAAATGCATTGAAATTGGATGATGTCACTGTGTGACCTCGGTGGGTCTGATGGATGTGTGGTATCTTTGAAAAGATGCCACATACTTGGAAGTACATTGGTTTATCTTTTTCAAGAATGCAGCCCAGACTCATATTTTAAACGGGCAGGAATTGTTTGAAAAGTGTTGCGTAAAGGCATATGTCTTTACAATGCTTTGCAGAGGAGACTATAATTATGTTTTCAAAATAGATTTTAGCCAGATGCATACCCTGCATTTTATTGTGCATGAGTTCAAAGGTATTTGAAGTTCTAATTATCTCCATACCCCTATCACTCGAGGTCCTTGGTACGTTGCTGCCTCGTCATATGAGCTCCAGTTCTCTGCAGATTTGACATAGTCTATCAAACATAACATTTTGCTGCTTTGTGTCTGGCCACTGGACATGTTACTAAGCCAGAGAGCCACAGTATGAGTACTGCATCCTGAGAAAACTCAGTTTGATGTGGTGAATAGTGTTTTCCCTCAGAAGATGCTGTATGCACAGGTCATGATGAGCTACAACTAGATATATGTACGTGTTTAAATTCTAAGTGGGACCCACTGCTAGTCATCTGAAAGAGACAGAAGAGTTCTTAGTTGGGAGCTGTGCAGCAGCACTGGTTGAGAGTAAAGCGTAAGAACTGAGACTAGCTGAAAATGGCCCAGTGTTCCTCAAATGTGAGAAGGAAAATTAGTCATAACTCACTTACTCTAGAAACTGTTTTGCTTACCAACATATTTTTGGATGCACTAACATTGCCTAATATCATGTTTTCAGAAAACTGATACAACTCACAAATATCATTTGTTTATGCATCAACTCCTATCAGTACAAGCAATTAGAACTACTTCAATTGAAACGTTATTGCAGTTGCACAGGAATGGGGACCAATGTCATGCATTCAGAATTCAAAGATTTAGCATACTAAAACATACTGCTTTCAGCAAGAAGTTAGTAACAATTTGATGTTGGCTGTGTGAAATGCTATCAGACACTAGGTATGGAAGTTTGTATCTGAATGCATTTATTTGGATGGATTTTTGTTTTATTTGTTAAAATTTATCAGTTTGACCTGAAAGATAAAAATTCAGATGACGGACACAGCAATGTTTAGGTAAGGAAATCAATGAAATTGTCACCATAAAATACATAAATATTTTCTTCCAAGAATTACAGTCTCAAGCCGGTGGCTGCCACTTGGAACTAAGGCAAAAGGAAAGTGGTATAAATATCCTGTGGAAAGAGAATGCCCTAATAACCATAATGAAATTGTAGATAATTATTTCTTTTTCAATATGAAGAAATGCATTTTTTTGTGATCTCCATTTCTCTTTCCCTCAATCTATGCAATTTGAAAAAACTCCAGGGACAGACCATTGAGATTTTCATAAAATGATCTCTCCACTGACCATAAATACCTTCTTCCTGGCTACTGTGGGCAACATGTTTGCTTCCAATGCTTGTTCACTCTCAGGTCATTTTTGTCATAGATTTCCTTTCTACATCTCAATAGGCAGTTCTCCAATATTTTAGACAAGATTGTGGACATTGGGAGAACATGAACAGAATAAAGAGGGAACAGTCGTACTAAGTCCAATTTCTGACCCTCCAGAGGTTATAGTGTTCAGCCAAGCAGTGGCTTACCTGCCTACAGCAGTGTACCTGAATCACCAACTTCTGTTCTTGACAGCTTGTAGGAACACTTGTGCTGGATCAAGCACTCTGATAACACATGATTAGGGTCGTATAAGAACTTGTTAAGCACTCTCCCAGAAAGTCTTCTGGAGAGAAGTGGTATTTTTCAGTCTAATTGTTTCAAAAGTTATTTTTTAAGTGAGTTTTCCCAATCATTTTTGAATAGACAAAATTTTGAATAGACAAATTTTCATTAATCACAACATCCTGTGTCAAGCACACCTCATACACATTATTTGAATCAGTAGATTGTACATATATATTTATTATATGCAGATTATCTTTTCCTCTGGATTTTATCTATATGCTTTATTACACGTTGCAATATTCATTATAATATTTAAATGTGTTACTAAGTACCTATTACATGTGTATGTATGTAGTTTGAACCCTGTTAATCATTCAACTATTTGTTTAGTCCTGTCCATGTGATTACATGAGGTTCATTAGTACTTACATTCATCCTTACATTTAAGCAGCAGCACTTGCAACAAGGCTGCATCGCACGATATGTACAGTCACAATGAAGCACGTATGAAGCTTCATATGTGCTAAAAGATCCCTCCCACCACAGGTGACCTAAGAGTAGAGCAGCTCTATTTATTAATCAAGAACGGAAGATTTTTTGGTGTCAGTGCCCATTGGAAGTGCTGGCCTGAGCCAAGGATCCCACCTGAGATGAGCAGGGTGGGAGCTGAAAAGTAAAACTGGGCAGGAGAGCAGTGATAGCAGAGGTCTTGCACAGAACAGACAGAAATGTCCTTTCAAGCAGAATGTAGAGCAGTAAAGCCTCAGAACAACATTTTTCATTACTAAATGCTGTTTTCATTCAGCAGATTAGAAACTGGAGCTAGAAGCAAGTTGGAAGCAAGATCAGTTTTCCAGGAAAAGCCTGCCTTGAAAAATGCTTGGAATGCATGCTAGTGTTTAGGAGGCAGTGGTATGATTTTGCACTTTGATTCTAATTGTGCTCTGGCAGGCTTCAATCTTTGAGCTCCTGGGCTGGGGAGGTGGTTGGAAACAAACACATTTTAATATGATTTGCTTAGACTTTTATGAAACAGCTTAGTCATGCAAAGGTAGCAGATAAGATACAGTATGCACAATGGCAGTGAGATAGTTATGCCTATGTATGTTTTGCAAACACTTCTGAAGTTGTACAAGTTACTGTCATTTTTTAGTATGGTTTCTGATACCACGGTCCCATACTGAACTGACATAAAGCAAAGTAAAGATGATGGCAGACCTGTGTCTGAGACATTTGTCCATTAGCAGAGATGTCAGAAAGTGCAGTTACATAGCTTTTCCAAATTGCAGCAAGTCACAAGGCGAATTTCATAGGTCTGGTAGAAAATTTCCTCTCATGCACAGGATGGTGCACAATCATCATCTTGGCCTGCATCTCAGGGTAGCTTTGTTGCTGTTCTCTCTCAGCAGCATCCTAGTATTTTCAAGGTATCCCCAAGACAGGTCCCTTTGCACCTTCCCTCCTTATATTTCCTTTTTTTTCTTTCCTCTGCACTCACACTCAGCATCGCTTTCACAGTTTCCCTTTACAAATATACCTTGACATGTATTTTTCTCCCTACCTCTGAAGACACAAGGTACAGCCAGCAATGGGAGTACATAAAGGGACAAAGCATTCTGTCTTATGTTGTTTCCTCAGTGCTCTGGCCGAAGGATGATGACACAGCCTGATCTGACAAGGTGTCAGGCTGCAGCCACTTTCACTTCTCCAGATATGGCATTCCCATGCATCCCGTATGTCATCCTGCCTGAGTCCAGGCTGAAAGATCACAAACTATGCATACTAGAAGGTATCTACAGACTTCCTTAAGCTTATGACCCAGTAACTGGGCAAAAAGACCTGCATAGGGTGCTTGCTCTCATACCTGCTCTTAGGGAATCAGCCTCCTTCCACTGGTGAGTCAAGCCACTCAGGTAAGTTAATTTTTATTTAGGCTTAAATATAAGTGAGAGTAGTGCAAAGGGTGAGGACATTATGCTGATTTTGGAAAGCAGATAACTATGGGGTAGACATGCTGGCAGGGATGTGTACGTGTAAAAGGAGCCCATCAGAGAGCTGTGCATACCAGGCTGTCATTACCTACTGGATGTAAATACCAGGTGGGTGGGGATTTGAGAGGGGGAGGCAAGATGAATCACTGGCACACATGCCCACTTAGAACAGTTCTCAGTGCTAAAGTTATAGTAGGTGAGCGGTAATGCCAAATCTTCAGATATCCATGATATCAAATGACAGATATATGTTTCCCATTAAAATGAAATATGATTCAAGCTTCAACTTGAACTGTATTTCAAAAAGTGAGTCGTTTTTGAAGCGTTAATAACTTTGGTTAAGTGTGTAAAACATTTAGCACCATCAAGTGGTTAATTGATGTACTGCTCGTTTGTTACAGTCTCAAGAGTAGCAAACCAGACAACTACTTAGTTGCATATTACAAAGGTTCCTAAAGAATCCTTGAATTCACTTCAATGAGGTTATTCAAAAATGTTCCTGAGGTTTTCTCTGGAAAACCACCTGATTAAATGCTTGAGCTTCCAGCAAATCTAACTTGGATCAATCATTGTTTCAGCTGGAATATATTCAGTATCAGTATTCAGTATCAGTATTTTTCAGTCTAAAGTACAGAAGTAGAGTGTATTTGCACATGATCAACATAGAAATATTTGTTTTAAGATAGAAGTTCATATAGAATTTTTTGGTGTCCTGCTCTTTGTGATGCCTTAAATATGAAGGTCTACAACATGGGAAAAGAACTAATAACCTGCATGGTCTCTCTTAACTATTCCCTGTTGGCCATAGAATATTCTTGGATGGAGATAGCTACTGGTATTCCACCTCTAACAACCAACTGAACTGTGTTTGGTTTTGAGCCCTCACATCGAGGGCCTGCAGCATGTCCAGAGAAGGGCAATGAAGCTAGTGAGGGGTCTGGAGCACAAGTCTCATGGGGAGCAGCTAAGGGAACTGGGATTGTTCAGTCTGGAGAAGAGGTTCCTCAGGGCAGACCTCATCACTCTCTACAGCTACCTGAAAGGAGGTTGTGTGTTTGTGGGAGGGCGTTGTTCTCTCAAGTAGCAGCAGCAGGACTAAAGGGAATTGCGTCAAGTAGCACCAGGGGAGATTCAGGTTGGGTATCAGGAAAAATTTCCTCTCTGAAAGAGTGGTGATGCGTTGGAACAGGCTGCTCAGGGAGGTGGTGGAGTCACTGTCACTGCAGGTGTTCAAGAAGCATGTAGATGTGGCACTGAGGGATACTGTTAGTGGGCATGGTGGGGATGGATTGACTGTTGGACTATTGAATCTTAGACATCTTTTCCAAACTTTACAATTCTATAATTTATGGTAAAAAATGTCTGCAGAAGAGACAACCGTAGGCAGATAAAATGAGTAGAAATGGAATACAGAATTTGTAACAGCACAATTAATTTGATTCCAGAGAAATAAAAACAACAAAGTCCTTTGCTAGGCCAAACTCTGCAATCTGCTGAGATTTAAAATTATGCAGTAATCATGCATCATTTTAATTAATACCAGCCTGGATGTGAATAGCACTTAATTTATGCATAACTTGATTAAAGAAATAATTGATCTACCTGTGGGGTAAAATGATCTATAATTATCCAGGTTTCTTGTTTCATAAATGTTTGTAATTTTGTCAGTGTGTGCTTACCAAATAAGAATAAAGGAAGAACTTTTTGTGTTACAGAAAAAGAAAATCTCATTAAAATAACATTCCTGCTTCTGAAAAAATCCCCTTAATGAGAAGTTGACTTAAGATAAGAGCATACAACAAAGAGGAAGAATAGACAGACAGGCAGGCAGATCTCTGGAGATCTGCCAGTCAGGAACTAAAACTGCAGCAAACCAACCTGAGAAACAGTGAACAGAAAATCCCTGTGTTTCATCAAATGTACTTTTCCTGATATCACTGAATAACTCAAAGCACTTATTTGGATTGACTTCTCATGCTTTTCTGAGCAGAAATATCTAGTGCAGAAAACATTCCTCCATTTTGCAGTAGGTAAAAAAAGATGGAACTCAGCTTATCAGAAAAGAAAATTATTATTGTTACCATTAAAATTCCTTTCTTAAAATCTACTCTTTAGTCACATAAGCATAGTATTTACTGACAGATGTGGACTTAGTTCTCCACTTTTTGTTTGAAATTGGTGTTAAATAAGCTTGGAATTCTGCTTGTGGGAAGTGAAGAGCATGCCCAGCCTTCAGTAAACTTGCACAGTTAGGAAGCTCAACACCTTGCTACGTCATTAGCTTGTAATGTTTCTCATGGGTCTTCTGAACATGCCAAAAGGCAGATGAAGCTTTGAAGGACCTCATGGGAGATCTTGACCAAATTTTAGGAAATCACATGCAAAAAAAAAGTCATTAGATTGCTAAAGCTTGCTCAGCATCAAAAAGGGAGAATGAGTCCACAGAGAGAAAGGTAGAGGTATGCAGAAGCAGGCAAAAAATTCCCTTTCAGTTTGCTGGTGTTAGATGCTAGCAAATGGCTAAGCAAGGCCAAAATATGTATAGGTGTCTCCTTATAAGGAAGAGAAAGAAGGGAAAGGGAAGGGAAGGGGAGGGGAAGGAAGTGGGAGCACTGGGGACAAACACAAGGGAGATGTACTGAGTTTTATGAAGTCTACAAAAAGTCCTTTGTATAATTCCCCTGTATAACCTCTGCCTCTCTGTAAGAGACTGTGACTCTGCCTTCAGCTCAGTTTCTGGCTGGGGCTATCTGTGCAACCCTCTGAGCTGGAGCTTGGGCAGGCTGCCCTGAAATGCAGATTGCTTCTGTTGTGTGCCTCAGAAAGCTTTTGCAGACATAGTCTGAGTGATGGAGTGCTTCATTTCAGGCCTTTGAGAGGAGTGTGCTTTGTAGATCACACATTCTTCAGCTTCATCCTCTTGTCATTGTGACTCTCCCTGAATGCAGAATTCACAGCACCACAGACTGTGCAGTCACTTTATTGCACGAGTAAAGCTGTGGCTTAACAAGAATTTGTTTAGACTCGGATAAACACTAAAGTACACAGACATATCAAAAATAAGGATGTAGTCTGTCATTCATTTGTACTGTAGTTTAAGTTTGGTGATCCAGATAATAAATAGGTATGAATGTTTTCATATTGTTTTGGTCACTTCTCATCATGTGGCAGGATGCACTTCTACTGCAGCCTGTAGATGCAGGATATAAACTGCGGAAATGGACATTAAATCCAATAATACTGAAAGTATTAGATTTTTTAGGCTTTCCAACATTATCAAGATCACTTCAAATAGAGAGCTCCTCTAAGAGGTTGAATTAAATGCTTCTCAAAAGTAGCTTGTGTACCAGCTTCCCAGTGCACACATATAAGTGAATGCTGTCTAATCCCATGAAAGAAGTCCCAGTTTAATTCTACTTCTTAGCTACATCTGGAAAACAAATCATATCCTTGCAATTAGGATAGCTTGGTATCTTTTGGGCATAAAGATAACATTCTAAGAAGATACAAATAACTGTATGAGTTACGCTGAATTAAAATGAAATTGCACTGAATCTGTGTCAGAGATCGGTTTTGACTCATTATAATTTTAATTATAATGTAGATTCACCAAGTTGACTTCCTTTAAAAAAACATCATTTTGCAGTATTTTCAAAGCAGCATGTTTATTGTATCACAAGGCTGGCACATTACTAGGAACACTTCACAGATCCCCAAAAGATCCTGTGCCGTAATATGGCAGCTCTACGTGGCCATCTCAGGTCCATTAAGTCACCTAAAATGGCTCTGCAGATATATGTTAAGCATGTTTATATTGTTTTCCTACAATTTTCCATTGTCAGGATTCAGCTCTGTGCTCTTGTGGCTGCAGCTCATCTGAACCACCCTTGAGGTCTGTGGTAGGATGCCATGAACACAGTTCTAGGAGTGCAGGTTTTCTTTTACACTCTAACATGAGAGATGGCTTTTCATTTCAGCAATTAATGCATTTCATTTAACACATTATATGAATGAATGTTGAATTCTTTACTACAGCATTCATAGTATTTATACTTTTTTTGAAAGTCCTGCAAACATCACGACTGTCAAATCACCTTGTAAGAAATAACGTCCAAGTGCTGCAGCAACAACGTATCTCAGTGCAACACCTTGTAGGAATACATCATCATTTATTTTAAAATACAGCTTTTAAAATTTTAAAGTACAGCTGATTTCACTCTGTCATGCTTGCGTTGTGCTCATTGCAGAGACCAAGGCATGCAGCATGCTGTATGCAGTTTGCTGAGCATTGAAACACCAAGGCTCTGTGTCCAGACAGTCTGTCCAGGATTGCTTGCAAAGGTGCTGTTGAGACAAGTGGTATCAATTTTGGAGCCCCTACCACTGCTTCCTGGGTTCTACTTGAATGTATGCTGATTTTGGATGTCTTATTGCACCCTTCAGGAAATGACTGGTTTATCTCTCTATCTTGTCTAACTTCAGTGAGTCACTGGGGTTTAGTCATTGTTTCTATTTCAGGTGTCAGCCACACATGCCATTTTAAGTCCCTCTCTTGGTGATATTTTGCTCTTACACATTCACATTTATTGCCTGTTCATATCAGTATGAACATCTGTACAATTTTCCACAGCACTAGAAGATTTCTGGGCTTCTGTATTGTAATGCATTGTAGGCACTTTGGTGCCTGCTGGAAAAATTATCTTTCAAGACTCATAAGTTTTCCTTCTGAAAGTCTCCAAGTTTCTACTACTGAACCTCAGTATTTCAGCGATTAATTATGGTTAAAATCACACTTCTCTGGCCCACATATACAAATTAAAATTATAATTAACTTCTATGCAATCACTTCATCTTTAAGTTCTAGTCTGTTACAATCTTCATATTTTATTTTATTGAGTTCAGTTAAGCTTTCTGGTGTGTCTACTTACTGGCTCAACATTCATTATTCAGCTCAAATTATCCTATTTTATCTCAGGCAAACTGGGAAAAAGTTTGGGAAGGAGAAGAAGAGACACTTTCCTTTGACAGGATAGTCAGAAATATGTGGAGTAACGGAAAAAAAAAAAAAAAAAAAAAAGCATTTCTTTCATTTCTAAATAATGTCTGAATTGCTCTCCTGTGTTATTGACTGTGACAGTCAATAAGTTGCTATTGACTGTCATACTGTTTATTTACCAAAGATGACCTCAATGGCTAATCAGAATTGCACTGGCTATAATAGAGATGTCGGCTGATGTCAGATAAAGATCTTGATCCAAGTTCATTGTGCAGCATTTATCACTGGAAGCAGCTGCTGATTTTCTCCTGAGATAGCAGCATAGTGTTCAGTGCTAAATAGCCAACATGATGTTCAGTTCCACAGACTATAAATTCAATACATATATTGAATCAGATAAATTCAAGATGCTCAAAAGAAAATTGAGTTATGGAAGAATCAGACAGTTTTTAACTTTTACTAACAAAAGAAACATACTTCTATGTACATTGTTACATATACAACACTGAGCACTGAAACAACTTGAGAAAGCACACAAGGTTTGTCTGTGTCTTACATTCCTTTAGTAGCAACTGGTGAAAATACATTCCATGGGGAAGAGAAAAAATAAACTATTCAAATACCTTATCAACAGACCACTGAAATAACTGTGGAAATAATTGCAGTACAACAGCCATGAAAATCTGCTGATAAAGGCATAAGAATGTAAGCTTTCAAAGATAGAGCCAGTCACTACAGAACAACGTCTTCAAATCTTCATATTGATTAGAAGAGGCCTGTCATGAAATTCAGTTCCAGGTACTATAGTTCACATGAAGGTAAAATAAATATAATTAGAATTCATTCCATACAAATTGCATTTCCATGGTACTTCCTGTGCAGCTTGGAAGAAAGTTTAAGAAGTCTGCTAGTCATGTAACAAAGTTCTATGTTGCAGAATTGTGGCTTCTTAATAGAATCTTCTGAATAAGGTACTCCTGTAAAGGATCATATTGATGGATTTGGGTTTGGGTTTTTTAATGCAGAAGTTGATGGCTTTCCTGAGCTCAAATCTTGTCATGGAAGGATGTTTTGTTATTTGAAATGGCACAAGTACGGGAATTCATTCATCTGTAAGTGGTAAACTCCAGCCTGAGGACATGTCAAATCACAGAGGCTTGGTTAGAGAAAATAATTCATGTTTTACAATAACTCAAATTTGAAACCAGCAGCACGTATATATTAGGGGAAAATACCAGATATCTGGAAAAATTAAGGCTTTCTTTGGCTTTTATTTTCTAAATTGTTTGAAAAGCAGAGCTGAGAAGTAATGCTGACAGTTTGCAATGCTGTATGGTATCTTAATGTGAAGAACTTATTTTTCACCTCTTTAACCTCACCGTATAATCTTTTTTTTTTTTTTTTTTTTTTTTAATTTCTTGCTCTTGACCTAAAATATTACCTGTTAGAATAGCTCTACAAAAAAATGTCCAGTACTGCCTTTTCTTCCTTCTTTTGTTACTTCTAGTATAACAGGCCCCAAGAAGCTACCTGTCCTCAGTTTGTCCTGGAAGGCAATCAGTAATATCAAACACACAAATCAGATACAGTATCTGACTGGCAAATACATGGCAATGCAGCATTGCTAACACAAGTGTTCTGGACTGTTTCACAAGCAAAACTGATGTGAACTGATAACTAAGTATCGACATTATGCTGGTGTGAGCAAAGCCTTGAGTCAATCTGCACTGCTGATGACATGTCATCATGTTTATACTGCATAACTGCGAAGAACTTACCATGAATGGTAGGATAAGGAGCTATGTAATGAAAAAGCTCCATCTTTACCTAAATTGCTAAATACAAGAGCTGCTCTGAAAGTAATGCTTCCTATTTTATCATGTGGGGCTACAATGTCAGAGGCAGGTGCTGGTGGCGGTAGAGGCTGAATGATCCCACCAATATTCTGTTACATTTTGTTGCTCTTTGACACACGGCAGCAGAGGGGCAGTCTGACAAAATGGTGTCTGACAGAGAAGCGCATATGAAGCAATGATGCATCACTGAATTCCTCCATGGGGAAAAAATGGCACCCACTGACATTCATTGACGCTTGCTGAATGTTGATGGAGTCAGAAGAGTGGATGTGAGCACAGTGGTGAGTGGTGCATTTCAGCAGCAACAACAGTGACGTGAAATACAAGCCACATTCTGGACAGCCATGCAGATTTTTACAAGCAGGGCATGCAGGCTCTCGTTCATCACTGGCAAAAATGTGTAGTAATGGTGGTGGCTGTTGAAAATACTGTTTTCTAACTGAAAACTGAGAATCAGGCAGTGTTCACTATGCTCTTTGTATCTGTTGTAGTTTCCATGGAAATAAATCGGAGGCATTACTTTCGGAGAGACCCACACGTGTATGACAGCTCAGACACCATCGGTACTCCTTCGGATATTTGTGCTATAGGAGGTGTCATCTGAAAACCGCAAACAAATCGAGTGACTGCCCACTGCCCACACAACCGCTGCGGACGGACCCGGCCGTCCGGCTTCGAACTCGAGACAACGGAGGAGCTGGGTCGCGCTCCTCAACCGAGGTCATCCCGGGTTCCCGGCGCCGAGGCAGGGCCGGGCCGGCAGGCGGCGCAGCTCTCCGCAGGGCCGGATGGCAGCGGGGGCGGAGGCAGCCGCGGGCCGGCGTCTGTCAGCGCCGTCAGAGCCGCCGCTCCGGTCGAGGCGACGGCGGTGCTGCCGACCCGTCCGGGGTCATGGAGCCGCAGGCGCGAGGTGAGTCCGGTCGGGACGGGGACCGCGGATGCGCGCCAGAGCCGGGAGTGAGAACCGCGGCGCGGGGAGCGGAGCGCGCTGCCGGGCGGCTGCCGGAGCTGCGGATGCTTGCGGGAGGCGTCCCGCTGCCGGCACCGGAGCGCGGGGTGCGGAGAGGGCTGCTGTGTCTCGGCCCCGCGGGCTGCTGCTGGCGTTCCTTGCCTTGCCGAGCGGCTGAGGTGGAGGCTTCTGTTTTGTTTTTTTTTTTTCTCTTTGGGCTTCTTCGACGCGCCGTGGTCAGGGTAGTGGGATGGCAACTTCAGTCTGAGTGCGGGTGTTTTTTTGTTTAGGTGTTGTTTTGTGTATTTTGGAGGGGCTTTCTGAAGTGTGACTTCATCGTGTGCATCCGTAAGCTGGCAGGTAGTACGGGTATTTCCATGAGATGGGATGTTTAGAAACCTGTAGTCCGTGTAATAAACAGGGAGAAGAAGTAACAGGGGAGGAGATGTTTGTTTATTGCAACTGTGACAAAACAGTCTTCCAGTCTGGGCAATGACTGCATTAAACAAATAGCAATAAAGGAGGCAAATGCTTATTACAAGTGCTGCTGTATATAAAGGTAAACTGGTGTTAGTGATGCTCAGAAAGGAGAAAGCCTTTCAGGCAAAGCGTGCTGCGTGTCCTGCCCTACTGGCTCCATGGCCCATCACAGCTGGCAAAACAAATCCATGCCTTGCTCATGTTTTTAAAAATCAGTGTTAAGTATGTAGCATACAGCTGTTATTTAAACTGATTTACCAACCATGTCTGTATAGATGCATGAGTGGTATTTCTATTCTTTAAGCAGGAGCTTCGTAAGATAAAGGATCATTTCTTGTTTTGTAGAACTGATTGCAAGCAGTATCCAAGTTAGCCAGGCAGAGGTCTGTGTTCATTTGAATTTCCTCCCCCTGTAAATAGTGAGCACGTGTAAGTCCTTAGTAAGTAAGGTGGACACAGAAGTCCATAGTGCATGTTAAGAATTGAAGCCAATTGATGTGTTTTGTTAATATGTTTTGGTCAGCAGCCCTGTTACTGCCACAGGGAGGCCTTTTTCTTTAATAGTTTCATTGGAATGAGTTACTTTTGGTTAGTGAGGGAATGTAACAGCATTTTGTAGTGCTTGGGTTTATCTAAGTAGGGCTTCTTTGCTTCTAAGGTAGAATATTTTTTTCAGGACTTTTTTTTTTTTTTTTTTTTTAAGTCTTTAAGTTAGTTGACAGAAAGCCCTGAAAAGTCATTTGTAGACATGCATTTGTCTATATACTCAGTTCTTAAGTCACTTTTCCAGGTAGGCTCAATTCAGTGCATGCTACTGCAGCTATGGAGCCTTTTTAGTGCAAAGAATTTAACCTGTAGGTCTCTAATACAGTTGGATTCAGTGACATGCATCTAAGCACTGGACAGAAATGTGAGCTTATCAATTCCATTGTGCCATTTGCAGAGCACAGTGATAGGAGATTAGTTACAAAACAGTAGCAATTTGCTTTGGAAAGAAAAAAATCCCACTGAATTCAAGTATCTGCTTAAGCAGCGGGAGAAACACGCATACATTTTAATGAGTTTATGAATTACTTCTAAGGAACTCACAAAGAAATGAATCCTGAATAGTTTGTTCCAGCATGCTCTGCTGGGGCATTGCATTCCAGTTGAGAAGACAAAGTAAAGCTATAAATTTGAAAGCGCTGTTGAATTGCTCATATTTAACACTTTGAAGATTTTCTTCAAAAGGTCTTTTCTACATAATTGTGTTTGTGCCATTTTATGTTGCCCTGAAGGGAGGACTAAGTAGATGAATTCCACGTTCCAGAAATACACTCAAGCAAATACAAAAAGTGGATTTTTTTCAGAAAATGACAAAAATTCTTTCTTATGAGGCTGATTCATGCAGATACATAAAAATGCTGACAATCTTATTCCAGCTGTGGGAGGAGGGGAAAGTACTATTGCATGTAAGTGTACCAAGGAACTGCACAAAGGCCACTGCTGACTTCAGGAGTTTGTGTGCTGTGAAGCCCAGTCTGTCCATGGCCCAAAGGCTGTGGGAGTGAAGTGTTCTGATATCTACCTGAAAGCAGTGGAGAGATTTCGTGGTCTGAAACAGAATTACTATTATACTTAAGTGTATCAAATACATCCTGCCCCAATGTGGTGCCAGCTTGCTAAGAGAGGCTGTCAGATGGAGAATAATATTAACCAATGTTAAGAATATTTTCTAAAGAAATAACCGTATATACTACATAAACAAATTCATATGTAATAAACATCATAAAGGATGCTTTACATTAGTGGTAACTTTAAGGCTCTAGCTGCTATTTTCTTTTTCCTCTGAATGATCCTTAGAGCAAGGCTGTGCTTATACAAGGTGCTAAGAAACTGATAACAGCCTATTTGTTTGTCTTCTTCTGGCTATCAGTCATTTTTAAAGTGGAAGCTTCCGTAGTCTGAAGAACAGTGCTTCTGTCAGAGAGACAGGAAGGTTGGAACTGTGTGCTTGTTTCTCTTATGCATGTTCTGCTCCAGGACCAGATTAACTGGCTGCACCCATAGTCTTGCTTCCTTGTTTAAAACTGTAAATGTGCTCAAACTATGACAATGCCATGGATCTTTTCTTCTGTCTGTTATCAGAGAATGCCATTCCACTCAAAGCTTTACTCGGAATACATTTCTGTCCTTTTAGCAATACTTATCCTTTTTTTTTTTTTTTTTTTTTTTTTTTTTTAATGCATCCAGCAGTAGCCATAACTCCTCTTTCCCCTGTTACACTGATAGAATCATAGAATCGTAAGGTTGGAAATGACCTGAAAGATCATCTATCCCAACTGTCCTCCCATTACCATTGCTACCACAAGCACTAAACCAGATCTCGTAGCTCCTCATCCAGATGCTTGAACACTGCCAGGGATGGCAACTCCACCACCTCCTGGGCAGCCATTCCAGTGCCTGACCACTCTCTGAGAGAAAAAGTTCTTCCTTATGTTGAACCTAAACCTGGTACAACTTGCGGCCATTTCCCTGGGTTCTGTTTGTTTCCTGGAAGAAGAGGCCAAAACCTTCTTCACCACAACCTCCCTTCAGGAAGTTGTAGAGTGCAATGAGGTCTTCCCTGAGCCTCCTCTTCTCCATACTAAACAATGCCAGCTCCCTCAGCTGCTCCTCGTAAGACTTGTGCTCCAGACCCCTCGCCAGTTTTTTTGCCCTTCTCTGGGCATGTTCCAGGGCCTCAATGTCTTTCTTGTAGTGAGGGGCCCAAAACTGAACACAGTACTCAAGGTGTGGCCTCACCAGTGCTGAGTACAGCATACAGAGTAAAGCTTTGATGTGCAGTTTTCTGTTCTTTGCTCTTCTACCTACACAGCATCTTTGCATCTGCTGCTGTTACATCTCTGGAAACACCTTATCAATGTTAAAATCTAGTTTGAATTATGTGACATGCACAGCTGAACTGGGAACTCACAACAGAGAAGAGATATGAGCTCCATTTGAAGAAGTTAAAAAACTGCAGCTAAAGTCCCTTTTCAATCTCATCCTGTCTTTTGAGCGATCCTACCACTGAAATATATTCACCTGTGCTGGACAAGGCATCTCTCTATCCTAGCAATCCTCTTACAGCTGTTCCTGATAAATATTCTGCAATAATTATGCATTTTAGACATAATCATAGAATCATTTAGGTTGGAAAAGACCACTATGACCATCTAGTCCAACCATCAACCCATCACCACTATGTGCGCTAACCACCTCCCTCAGTGCCACATCTACATGTTCCTTGAACACCTCCAGCTACAGTGACTCCACCACCTCCCGGCAGCCAATGTCAGTGCCTGACCTCTCTTTCAGAAATGAAATATTTCCTAATAACCAATCTGAACTTCCCCTGTTGCAACATGAAGCCATTACCTTTTGTCCTGTTGCTGCTATCTGAGAAAAGATACAGCTACAGCCTCCGTTTAGGTCATCGTAGAGAGCTGTAAGGCTCTGAGCCTTCTCTTCTCCAAACTATATGCCTGTCTGCAGTGGAATACAGGATCTGTGAAGTGCTGTGGTGAGAACTGTAGTTAGTTCATAAGTTGCCCATCCTCACTGAGGCCTGTGTCTCTGGAAAGAGACTCTCTACAGAAAGGTGGGTGAGAAGTGCATGGAGAGGTTGCTCTGCTGCAGCATCAGTGCTGTGGCCATCTCACCAAAGACATTCTGGGAGGGCAGCATCTTCCCTAAATTTGTGTTTAGGGTTAGTAGCTTAACCAAGGAGCACTGTCTGTTCTTCTGTTCTATGTTAGCCTTTCCTCAAGGTGCCAAATGAGATGTCTGGCCTGGGGCTGCATAACTGCAGCTTTTTTCATGAGAAGAAAATCCCTGTACTCACTTAAGTCTGTCTGCATATCGGTTTGTCAGTACTGATACACATGAGAAAATAGGAAGGATGCAGCAAGGGGAATCCTGGTTTTCTGGCCCAGCAGCAGCTGCTAGTTGCTTCCCTTGTGAACAATGCATTAATGTTCTCCACCTGCCTTTACAAGGGAGGTGATTATGTGTATGTGCTTCAGAGGCTCCGATTCTATTAGCTAGGAGTTTGTGCTGTCTCCTTCTTGCCCCCTGGAGCTCTTCATGTCTCAGCTTTGGAAAGCAGGACAGAGGTCTTCTCCAAAGTGTCAGGAGTAACTGGGGTAATTGGACCAGCCAGCAGTAACTGTGCATCTGACTGCATGCTGGAAGTCTCAGCTGCTGTATTAATAAGATGATATGAAGATGAGGTCAAGTGAAAATGACGGGGTTTTAATTTATAATAGGATTCCTAAATATTTAACAAGAGTGCCCAGAGCTTGAGAAATTGCTCTTTTATCATTCATCCTGTTTTATACCAAATGGAGGGGAATGCATGGAATGAGCTATTGGTAATATCAGATTTTAAGCAAATAAACTTCTGGAATCAAATGTACTGCTTCTCTTTTATCCTTTTGAACCTATACTGCTTACAGCTTAATGACACTTGTCACAAGCAGACATTCAGTTTGCTGAAGCTGAAAAAAGCGGAGTGATTTCGTGCTAAATGAGATCTGAGAGCGGAATAATGGTGGGGTTTGGAAAAGAGAAAACTAAACCTCCTCTAAAATCCAGGGCCAACATATGACGCATTGTAGCCTTGTCATTTTTACAATGCCCCCATCCCTAGAGGTGTAAAAGGCCAGGTTGGATGGAGCTTGCGCACCTGATCTAGTGAGTGGCAACCCTGCCCAATGCAGCAGGCTGAAACTAGATGGTCTTTAAGGTCCCTTCCAACCCAAGCCATTCTTTGATTCTATGATGGAGATACAAAATGCAGAACATGAAAAACAAAACAAAACAAACCAAAAACAAACAAACAAACAAAAAAAAAACCCCAACAACCAGCATATCAGACCCTAAAATCTTGCTCATTTTTCCTTCTTTATCTTCTCATTTTTACTGGGCTGTTGATAGGAATCCTACTGTGAGGCAACTAAAGCACAGATCGAGTCTGCTCCTCACTAGTGTTCTCAGATGCATTACTGGAAGGATTAATCTGATAATATTGTTCTAGTGCATCTTTCTGACATGTTTAGTACAGTACAGCAATGTGTGGAGGTTTTGAGGAGCTTTGCTTAGGCCATGTGTTGCTTGAAGCTCAAGAATGTGGCAAAAAGTGTATCAGAAGACTACAGAGTGGTTGAGAAATGTTCTCTATAGCCATATTTAGAAGTATAGGTGAGGCTTAGAAGCTTGTTTTAGGGTAGTTTAGCAGGGGACTGAAAATTAATACCCCTGTGTCACACGCCTTCACCAAAACCTTGGATGCATCATGTTGTTCAATTCCCTAGGACAGAGGTCATGCTGCCTAGACACCTTTGTGATCCATGGATCGATATCATAATATCTCCGTAGGCTATCATGATGTTTCTGCTTCAGTGGTGTGGTTAAGTACTGCAGGTGGATAACTGCAAAAGACAGTCATTTAGCAAGTGCTTGTTTCACATCTTAGCACTCATTCCCCTTTCTTTCTCCCACCATCTCTCAGCTCGTTTCTCTTGGTTTGTAAGAAGTCATTCATTAGCGGTGAGGATCTTTCTGCAAATGTACTTATCTGAAAGTGCAGAACAAAGGCAAAAAGCTGGACGTGTGAAGTGTGATAGTGCCACAAGTACAATTCTTGTCATGATGATAATGATCTTACACTGAGTCTCCCATTCTACCTGTTCTATTAGGAACTTCTTTCCTTAAAGCTGGTCACTGAAATACAAGTTCTTTACAACACCCAAATAGGAGTAACACTGCAGCAAAGTTTGTAAAAACAGATTTACATAAATAAGGAAAATACATGTTTATATGTGTATGACTTGTGTATGATCAGATATAATAGCTTCTTTTGTTTAGTCTGTTGTCCATATAATTGTTTCTCAGGGATTCAGTTCCTATGTAATATTTACATCTTCATGCTCCTTGGCACTGAAGAAGAATCCAGATACTCATGTAGTGGGTGTAAAAATGAGAAGTAGCTCTAATGCCTTGTAACCCCTCCAGAAAAGGGGAGGTAATGCTATGCCTTGAACATTTGATTTCTCCAGTAGAGGAGAGCTGCCAGGAGGAATGCTGGCTTCTCATTGCCGTTGTGGATTTTGTTGTTTCGTGGTTTCTGGCATTTGGTTTTTGTAAAGTTGCCCTGCTATCACCACTGATTTACCTTAGCATGCAGTTATCTTGCTGTCAACCAAGAGCCTAGACAGTAAAGTGCTTTAAGACAATGGCAGCATTTAAAATGTGTAGCAAAAACAATCGGTCACTTTTCAGCTTTTGTTCTAGAAGCAAAAACAGTTCTAGAAGCAAATCTGTTAGAAGAGTTTTGCAAATTAACAGAATCTAAAGTAATTTTAACAACAAAATCCTCAAAGCGCGAATATACAATCTAGCATTCAGTATTATACAAGAACTAGGGGCTCTAGTGATACTCAAAGAGAGATACAAAATTAAACTTAAAAATATTTCTGCAAACATGAAGTATCTATTATTGATACAGTGTTGGTTTTCCCATTAAAAAGTGTTTGCTCAAAATGTAGTTGTAGTAGCTCAGTCTTATATTTTCATGCGCTTTCTTGCTGAAAGCTCTACTTTTGTTTGCCAGTAAGTGAAATTGTTTGCTTCACGTGACCCCAAGGGACCAGATCCTACTGGAACCTATTTCTTCATCTTCTAAGAGCCATCCTTTCTGATTTCTCTTTCTACTTGTATGGTCTGGTTTCTGAGATTTGCTTTAACTTGTGAAACACCATCCCTCTTTGTCCATCCAAATACAGAAATTGTCTTTCTTTAGTACCTGTGCCCTGCCTTAATGTTGCAGGTTAAAGTTGCCAGCCTAATTTATAAATTGCAAATAAAGTATGAAAAAGATGATAGAAGCTACGTATTGCATGGATTTAAAAGGCTGTAAGACTTGTGTCCCCTGAATTTTTATAAATGGCAACTGAAGGGAGCTGATGCTCCATGTTTGCTCCTACAGTGAAAATTTAGGTTAGTATATATTCAGCTGTTTGCTCTGGATTCATCTGCTTCCTCACCAGGTGATTATCCTGTCATTTGGGTGAGACTAAGGTGGTACATGTGTCTGGCTGCAAAAAGGTTGCTCATTGCCATCTTAAAGATTTAAAATACTTCACAAAATTTCCCTGGGATAGTTGCTTCGGTCAGATTCGGTAATAAATTTTGCTGATGTTGGCTTGGGCATAGTAAGTGCTAATCTAATTCTTCCTTCTATGATTAACACTTTAATTGAAAGCTCCAATGAGTAGATCTCACATCAGTCACTTTAGGGAAAGCAAACGGATTTTTAGACAATGAAGTATACTAAGTGATTTTTTTTTTCTTTACTGGGTTGGTACATACTAAATTTTCATTTAGAAGTGATCAGAAATTGTGTTTAAATACAGCTCTCAGATTTTTCTTACAGACAAGTGTAATCTATGTACATTAACAGAGTTAGAGTGGCAACTGTGGCAGGAACAGAAGATTATCTTCTGCTCTAAGTATTTTAAAAGGCAGATGGCAGCTATTAACTTATTATTGTGGGAGGAAGGAATCAAAGTCACAATCAGGGAGAATGATGTTTGCTGTAATGATGGTGTAATTAAACCATCTAACTATTATGTGCATATGAGTATAGTGGATAACCAGTGAAGCCTTATGATCTTCCAAGAGTACATCCTTCAGTCATGTTATGTGTCAGATTGAGCAGAAGCATTGATAAAAGGGAGGAAAAAAATAAGATGATGATGGCGGAGAAGGAAAAATTACTTAAATAGCCCCATTTAAAAAAAAAATATATATATATATATTTCTATAAACTGAATTACAGTGTGGTTTAGAAGATGTAAGTAAATCTTCGCAGAGTTAAATAACAGATGCCAGGAAACTGGAAGTCAGATGCTAAGGGGAGAAAAAAAAAAAAATCTTATCCCTGTGGTTTTAAATTACTTCAAAAACAAAGAAGCACAGATAAAGTGCAATATAAAGGGAGTCTACATTAAGCACAAGGAGTGAAAGAGAGTATTTAGTGGTAATAACCTGTACCCCTTTCAGAGAGTTTGAAAGATGGGAGCTAGATTTAGACATAGATACTGAATTATAAAGTTGTTCAGTTCTGTGTCCTTGTCATCACAGAAATATGGAGCATGAATGCAACCTGTAAAGGGCAGTGGTATTCTTGTTATAGTGGTGCAAATGGGAATTGGACTGGGGAAAGGTAAGCAAGTGAGGACATGATTTTAACAATTGAGTAGAGATTGAAGACATTAATGAAAGTTATTAGCAGAGTTACAAGCACTGGAATACTGGTTTATTTTGGAAAATTACATAGTGTTATGTCCATCCTGTGACAACATCCTCAGAAGAGAAAATATACTGAAATATACATGAAATAGTAGAAGAGGGCAGGAAAAAAAAAAAACAACAAACACTCCTATACTCTTGTTTAGACCTTAAGGTCCAGGAGTTACAGCAGGGACAATAGCAGCTGGGGTGATCTGTGTGGACTGTGGTAGACATTTTGTGATGCTGTTACAACTCAGTATACTCTCATGCAATCCTGATGGGGAAGAAATTTTGTTTACTTACCTATCCCCCTTCCTTCTCTTATCAGTGTAGTTGCTGTTACTGCTACTCAGAGCAGCTCTCAGAGACGCTGACCCTCTTTGATTCAGGAATTTTCTTCCTTGTTGATCTTCAAAGAGGAAAAACATTCTTTGCCTATGATGGTGGCCATTTTGGCTGATACTTGAGCATAAGGACCTCAAAGACTGAGTTTGTGGCTGGAAGTGCCAAGCTCTGTATCCTGTTCTGGTAAGAAGTCACTTATCCTGGAGCACAGTTGTTTGTGTAACTACCTTCAGAGGCAAGACTCCTGTCCTCAAACTCTACCCTACAGAAAGCTGGGATCTTTGGGAACTTTGTCACAAGTACCCAGGGCCTCAAACAGGTTCACAAAGCAAACACTTTTCTTTGTAATTCCATACTTCAAAACACTGAGTGGGCAAAACCAGGAAATTATTAATGCCAAAAACTGTGAAGGCCTCAACATGCAGGTTAACACTGAGAGCAGAATAATAAATATCTTGTTTCAAAGTTCAAGATGCTAGCTAAAAAACTGAAGGAAAAAAATATGGAATTTGGAGTTGAACAATTAATAATAGTAATAATAATATGATTAAATAACATTGAAAAAGATGACCTCTATATTTATTGGTTTTAAATGAGAATATGCAATTGTATTTCAGATGGACACATCCATGAGTAGATTAAGTTCCTGTAAGGAAGTCTGGTAGAGATCCATTCTATCAGAAAACCCGTTGGAAGGCAAAAGTGTACTGGCACCAAGTAGCTAATTGTAATCACACAGGAGGTAAGAATTAATACAAGCTGAAGTAGGTGGTGCTTAAAAACAAGCATTTGAGGAGGAAGGACAGAAGACCTGCCTGGTTTGTGACCAGTGCTGATTCACTTCTGCTTCATGGTGGCTGTGTGCTCTTACCATCAACCTGTAAGGAAAATGCTGGTGACAGGAAATGTACCTTTACCCCAACTTTGTGGGTGAATTGTTATTACAAATGTATAAATGTGATGATGCCTACAAAGCTTAGTCACAAATCATTCAACTTTTGTGCTAAGTGATATGCAAAATGACATACCTGGTTCTTGAAAAACTGTAATCTTTATTCTCCCAAGATGAGAGAGTGATCAGATATCACGAGAGATACTTGCTCCTCTCTCTTTCCTATTTCTTAATTTCAGTGTATGTAACAATGCTAAGGTGTAATCTGAATTAGAGCAATGAAAATTATGAATTGGAATATGGAGAGAATAAAGGCTCTGTGATGGACCCAGATGTAATTGTTTGTTATGTTTTTTCTCTAGTAAGTTCACAAGATCAAAAGTGGCATATCTGCCTTACTGGCTGAGATAGGTGATAGGGGGGAGGGTAGGGGCAAAAGAGGAGAGGGAAGGAAAGGAAAAAAAAAAAAAAGAAAAAAAGAAAGCAACCTGCTGATTGCAGCAAGAAGTGTCTCATTTCTAAATCAAACTTCTAAAGATCTTATTACTTATGATCTAAAGGATACAAATTACAACTACTTGAAGAATTTCTTTTTCAGTTAAAAACTACCACTTTATCACTTCTTGCAGCACAGATACTTTGTTAGGAGTTAACTGAGGAGACTTGTGTTTAATTATATTGCAGTTAGATCACTATCAAGCAATACTCTTGCACCTGGATTTACAAAAGTACAGTAAACTGTTCCTCTCCTTGGTGAAAAGGGTTGTTTAATCATACCGTTAAGCTTCTGTGATTTTGATTCAATGAAGCAGATGCGTGAGCTTAATTATACAGTTGGTGGGATCACAATCACTTCTACCAGCTGAAAATGGGACCCAAGATACCTGTCTATTCTGAGATAGGGAAAAATGTACCTCCATGTATTTTTAGTGTGAAAGGGTGGGTTTAAAAAATTAAACTGACAACTTCCACCTCTGACAGCTAGCGTTTCCATGTCATAGCTCTCATCTTCCCCTACATTTCTTTTTCTCTAGCCTAATTAGATATGCTTCATTCCTTCATTTGTTTTGTGCAGTCTGTTAGAGTTTGTAGAGTACCTTATTTGTGGAGAACAAGTCTCTTTTGTGACTCAGTGTCATCCCTATTATTCTATCATGACTTCATCTTTTCTTTTCTTTTTTTCTGTTCTGCCTAAAGAAAGAAAAGAGATGATAACTCTTCCACTTATGACATCTTTTTCTTACCCTTTATCTCATGGAAGGTTGTGCAGAATGATCAATAGAAAGCACAATAAGTGGTACAATACTGTCATTACTTTCAGTATTGACATAATAGAAGCATCTGCTGTCTCTAAACTGTTGCATTTCACAACAATTGCTTTGTATTTCCATAGCTACAGTTTAGAAAGCAATGTCACCCTTGTCTTCCCCAAGCAGGCAGGATTATTATATTATACAAAGCAAGCTAGATATTTTTGGATAAAATGTTTAGGTTTATGACAACCAAGCATTTCTGGATGTTTTAGTTAGTTGTTCTGCTTGGGAGATCATTTTCTATGTTGAAAGTTGGTATTTCCTTTCTCTAAGTACTATAAACACTTTTATGATGATTGCTGCTCTCACTTTCACACATTGCATTTTTATGTTTGAGATGATTATGAAACTCTTTACCAACATCTGTGTCTTCTCTGTGCAGTGATCAAGCTGTAGAGTCTGTTCCCTCCCAAATATTTTTTGCACAACTTGTCTTCCTTCACTAGCATAAGTTGCAAGCCTAGTCAGTGCCTTCTGTGAGAAAAAAATAACCTAGTGAGATCCTCAGAGTTTGATTAGAGTGTAGAGAAACTTAGCACACTACAACTGGCTGTTTAGCCATGCAGTCCAAATGAAAGGCTTCCTTTGTTTGCAAACCTGCCAATCTATCTCATAGTTATGGATGGATGCCTTGTTTTGGGGATTTAAGGAAGGAATTGGAAGTTTAAGTAAGACTTGTAATAAGATGCTGCAGGGTGACTGGGAGCATTTATTCTGAGATAGTAGACTGTGTACTGTGCTCTTGAACAACCAGAAGCTGTCCTCCTTCATTCTCTTTGAGACCACCTTGGACAAAAAGCCCAATGGAAAGAGAAAACAAAGACATTTGCCCATTCACATCTCTTACAAGGAGCATAGGTGGAGAAAAAGGCAGGTTGAGTCCTAGAGTTAGCAGACAGTAGGATCTAAAATTCTGTTAAATATTTACACTTTTCATCTATGTGGCCAGTGTGGATTGAATTCTTCCTTTGCTGAACCAAGATGAACCCAGCCACTAGTTTTAATTCCGAGTCATAAAAATTCAGAATCAGCCTTCCTTCTGCTCTGAGTTCTAAGTCTTTAGCATGTCTTCTCATTTAGATCCTCCCATAATAACAGGAATAAAAGAACAGTACTGGAAATCTTTGCAATTTTCAATAATTTTTAAATTATTTTATTGTACATGAATCTAGATCTCCCAACCCCCTCCTTAATCTCTGTATCTGGCACTAAGACTACATTATAAAGAAGATCAAAGGCACTAATGCGGTGTCTGGACAGTTCCTTTGTTCTACTTACCATTTCATCCCTTTGAAGATTTAATTGCAATTTAAATTTGTAAACAATTATTTTCCAATATTAAATAAGATGCAGTTCTGTATAACTTGTTGTGCTGTTACCTACCGTCTAATGAAATGGCAAAAGAACCTGTAACTTTGTTTTGCTTAGCCTAAGGGCTATGCAATTAATTTTTTTTTTTTTTTTTTTTTTTTTTTGCTTTGATGTGGGTACTAGGTAAGAGAGAGAGTTTTGCTATTTTTAACTGGTCAAGAAGCAAAGAAAAAAAGATAGAACAGTAAAAGATCTTCAGTGTTGTTAGAATAAAGGATCATCTTCTATAAACGTCCCTGAATGGAATGTTAGGGAAACTACACAAGAAATAATTTTGTGTTGCCTTTAGCTTTGTTGTCACTGTGGTTAATTCAGCAGATGTTGCTGCCATTAATTCAGCAGACATCACAGTGTTTCATTTTTTTTCTAACAAGGCCAATGTACAAAGATTGGCCAGGTTGTAATACTGTAAAAAATGCCTCAAAGGTGAATGTGGAGGAAATGAATAAAAAGTACATACATACTAAAATGCTTTTACCCAGATAATGTTCATGTATCTAAATAAGAAATCTAAAAATGTCCGGGATCTTTTTTGGTGTATTCTTTGGTTTATTTAGACTTTGTGGTATAGTTATAAATCCTGTAGTTTCTAAGTGATTTATTTAATTCGTCATCCCTGCAATCCTAGTAGGAAACATATGTGCAGGTACAGATCACTGTTGAAACAATTTCTTGTATTAAATCAGATTTAACAGCAGACTCTAAAGCTTCTTTTCCTAGCCTTAGCTATAACTACTATGGACTTCAGGAGAAAACTGAAATGCCTATCAAGTGTTTCAGTAACTCCTTATACTTTTGCTGCATTGCCTTATTGTATGAGTCTTTCAGATCACATTAGATGTGTTCTGCCAGCTATTCACTTTCTACTCTCTGTGTAAATATCTTAATATACCAATGGTTGCCTTCTCAGTCCTTCTGAGTTGGGTCCTTCTAAATGATCTGGGGTTTCTAACTACCGATAATCATATGCTCTTCACCTTTCCTATATATTTTACCTAATCATATGACGGAGTCTAACAATAAGTACTAGAACTAAAAATCAAATAGCTTTCATGTGCTGATTCATACCTACTTTATGTTTTCCCATGCTTAATAATAAGTAGCTTTTTTTTTTTTTCTTTTGGAGTAAAATATGTCCAGACAAGTGTAAACCTGTCTATTTGTGAAGGATAAATGGGGGTAACACATGAGTATATTCTTAATATAAATTGCTTTAGGAATATGAAGTTGCATGGGGCCCCACAGCCTAAGATTGCTGAGGGCAAGATCTGAAGATCCATAAGAAAGATAATTTGAAAGAGATAATGAATGAGGTGGGCTGGGTCTTGCATCCATCTCTGGACAGAGTCTTGCGATGGTGCATCTCAGAGTTAAACCTTAACTGAATGTCTGTGTTGACATTCTAACTAGATTCTAACTTGATTCTAACTAGAAGTGGAGAGAATATGTAGTGAGGACTCGTTAGCTGTCCTTGGATTGTGATGGATGGTTAGGTTCATAGAATAGGTTCCAAGATGGCTTCTGCTCTTCTGTGCTTCTTGTGTGACTGTTCTGTGGAAGAGAATTGGTGGGCACAGTAATGAAGATGGAATACAGGAAGAATATGTATGACTTAATCTGGAAAAGGTAGACAAGCAAATAGACAATAGGAAGTGGTGATGTGTGGACTTCTCTCTTCTGCTGTCCCACCTGCTAGTGGGCTGCTTGAATGAGACTTGTATTCTTCTAACATAGCGAACGTTCTTTGAGGTCAATGTCTACAATTCTGTGCTGCTGGAAAAGGACGTGACATATAAGATGCTCTGGGCTCTCGTAATGGCTGGTAATAAGTTAGATAAAGCTCCCAGTTCATCCTGCGCAGCTTTCAACATCTGTGCCCTAAAATGGAAGTGAAAGCCATTAAGCTTTTACATTTAATATTTAACGTTAATTTCAGCCACTTGTAAAACTCACTCCCCAAAATGACCAAACATTCCATGGTTCATAACTGATACCTGTGCATGTTTATGAGAGATGGGTTTGTAGGTGGACTTACATGACATCCATAAAGTGTGCTGGAGGGCAATAGGCTGCCTCTTGGAAATCCATCCTTGAAGAATGACTCCATCAGAGACTCACAGTACACACTTCTCTCTGCAGGCAAATGTGAGAGGTGGCAGAATCTAGAGATAAAGCAGTAACTGGGAGAAAAATTTGGCTATCTTTTGCAAACCAGCACAGTGCACAAACTCTGAGCTACTGGTGTATACATCAGTCCAAAGAAGAGGTACTGGTTCAAGGCTCTAGAGCAGTATATTATGTTATCAGCATGCCTGAGCTGATAAGCTGCGACAGCATCACTTGCTAACAGTAAATAAGTCTGCACTGATGCAACTGCAGCCTGAATTTAAGCTAGTTGATACTGAAATATATATTGTGTTCCATTTCATATATAAATAGGTCCTAATTCTAACAGCTCTGCATATTGTATCTGCAGTGCCATTGACTACATAGAACTTGACTTTAATTTAGCAGGATTATAGCAATGTTATGCATTGGTCTGGGGAGTAGCAGATGTCTTGCAGTTGTTGAACTATGTGAGCTTCAGTTCCGTGAAGTTAAGCTTAATCATTACAGGTGGAAGTCCTAGTAGAATAGTCATATTTTAGAGTGTCTGCTTTTATGAGCAAGCAGATAAAACTACATTACATTCCTGCACATAAAGCCAGCTGGTAACTTGTTAATAATTATTCTAATCAGGCATTTATTTGTCACTTCATGTGGAAAACACAACCAGTGGAAAATATTTCACTTAAAATTTTACGCTTTCTACACTTTGTAAGATAAGTCATTCCTGGAAGTTAATAAGGAATAAATATTTC
Organism: Phasianus colchicus; assembly: GCF_987193195.1. Classification (NCBI taxonomy): domain Eukaryota; kingdom Metazoa; phylum Chordata; class Aves; order Galliformes; family Phasianidae; genus Phasianus; species Phasianus colchicus. The sequence continues at coordinate 59,860,507 of NC_143437.1, read as the reverse complement.
TATATTTTTTAGGTTAGGAGAAGGAATAACTCTATGTTAAATTTACAGCCTCCCCATACTTTTAGTGTCCTGTTGTGAAAACAGAGCCCTGAAATGTTACCTAACTGGATTTGCAGCTTCCCAACAAGTGATGTTTTTGTCTGCATCTTGCACAGCTGAAATCAAGGCAAGAGATTCAGGGCCCAGGATTCCACTGCAAGTGAATATGGGACTTAACAGGGTCTTCATAAACTTTACAGAAAATACAAAAATGAGTAATTTAATTAGGAAAAAAAAAAAAGGCCTGTGTGTATGTTGCACAAATCATTCATCAGGATCATATAAAATATCCATGGGTTAATTGATATTTTAATAAGTAGTTAAAGATCATTTGAAAGCTATTATTTAAGATAGCCTAAATTAGAAGGAAAATAGATTTTACCTGGGAGCCAGCAATTACAAATCTATGTGTTCAGTGAAGGCTGTCATATGTCAGTGCTGCAGATATCCAGCAGGAATGATTTGCTTTGGATCAAAATGCCATTCTGTATTTTAGTTCCCATGAGAAGTTATATATCTATATCTATATATATATATATCAATACCAATGTAGATATGTGAATTAGAAACAAATTAATTTCCTTCAACCTCCAAAGAAAAGAAGTGTGAAATAACCATGAAAAGGTCTGTACTGTTTATTCAGTGGCAGCAACTCTATGTATAGAGTGAGTGTGTACAGGCATACAGATGGCTGTCTGCATTTTAAAAAGTGCAATTTATTTTCCCCTGAGTAGAGTACATAATTGTTGGAATTGAATGTACATGGTGAAGTAAAAAAAAATATGGTGTTATCTTAAAATTCTACCTTTAATTGATTGAATGTATCACCTCACTGTGTAGAACAATACTAGATTCTAGGACTCAGCTCTAACCAGTTAGCTGAATCGGCTCTTTCTTGTGTGTATTTTCAAGAGTTGTTAGATCAAGTCTGTTTAACAAAATGTGTAGCTTCATTAAATATGGTAAATAGGGTCCTACCTTGTTCATTAAGAATTGTGGTTAATTCAAGATATTAGGGACCTCAGTGAGTTGTTGTATTCTATTATGTTTCTGTATTTGGTACATCTGTAAGCAATGTCTGAAAGGTGTATTGCTGCCTCATTGACAGAAACCCGCAGGGAAGAGGGAGTGGAGACAGTGCTTCCTGCAGAGTAGAAGGTGAAGAATATTTTGGGCTCAGTGATACTACTGTCTTACTAACAAAATCAATCGTCATCCTTACATGTTTTGGTGTGAATCTCAATACAGGTTCCTGTTCTCCTTGGAGACTGTGGAATTAAGTTGTCTTAAGAGTACAGAAGTGTCTGTAGCCTAACTTCCAATTGGTTTGTGTCTCTGCTTTCATTAAGCTTGTTATATGAGAACTCTTACACTGTCTAATACAAAACTCAATGGTTATTGATTGGAGGGCAAATAGGGACACATGCTCTCTCCCTCTCTCTCTCACACACACTCACACACAAAATGAAAAAAAAAAACAAAAAAACAGAAGGAAAAAAGTCCTGGGAATCTCAGCTGCAGACTTTAGCTTGGGGATGCTAAACTCTCAAGGATTACTAAGTTCCTTTGCTTTTTATTTCTCCTTTTCCTAAGCTGAAGACTGAGAGGCAAACTGGGGATAAAGTCTGTAGGGAAGCACCAGACACTGATGAGATATCTTCGGGCCATTTTTAGGAAACGAGTTTCTATTGCTCAAGTGGGTAAGAAACTGGAAAGTTCAGGTGAGCTAGCACCAGAACTGAAGCATCCTACCTGTGCTGATAGACCTGCTCTAGGACTATAATCCAACAAGAGTGGTGAGAGGACACCAGTAGAGAAGTCCTCATCATAGAATGGAATCTGAAGTCCAGGCTAAAAACTACTACAAGGTGTAGCTGGAAAAAGTAGGAATCATGAAGAAAAGGCAGAGGCTTGAGAACAGCGAAGAAAGAGAGAAGGCTGCTATTAACTGTGCTCATACAAAGAAGGAGGGAGGTCTGCATTACAAGCTGTAGAATGAAGGTGGAGACTGAGAGACCAGAGTAGATTTTAGGTGTCTTGAGACTTGCATGAGAAGCAAGAGGTAAGAAATATGACTGGCTCTGGATAAGTTTGAGAGGATTGTGCAGAAGATTGATAAGCATGTGCTTTTTTTTTTTTTTTTTTTTGAATGGATTGTAATTTTCAGTTCAATCTTCAAGATTGAACTTGATCTTTAGATCTAGTTAAGTGTTAATCTTTCAGTGATTTTGGCCTTTTTAGCTCAAGTATCAGCTGCTCCAAGATCTCCTCATATCACATATTTAACTAATTCTGCCCCAAGACTTTCAATGTTAACCTTGTTGGCCTAAGATTCTTCACAGCATTTCCTAGAGTCGCCCTGTACTGCTTCTCCTGCATCTATGAGAAAAGGGAACTGTTTCAAAGACCATGAGAGCTAAGTATAGCCCAACTCCCTTAGAAACTCTGTAAATCCAAAAAAAAAAAAAAAAAAAAAAAAAAAGGATAACAAAGAACAACAAACCTTAAAACAAACAAACCATTTTGTTTAGTGATGTAGTGGGGCTAATAAAGGTAATTTTGGGGCATTCCTACTGAATAAATATGCTTTTCTTTTGTTGTGACTCTGGCAGTCTAGATTATCCTGCCAAGCTCATTTCTGAATAATAGCAAAGGTATCAACATCTTTTGTATGTTTTCTTCTTTTAAAAAAGTCTTTGTGATTATGGGTGGTGCTCTATTCTTGCACATGGGGCCAAACAGGGATTCAGCACCTGTGTTACTTCTGTTTATCTTCCCACTCATGGGAGGATGTAATTAATGGAGCTGAGTTCATCGCATTGTGCTCTGCAGTGAGGTTGTTAGTAAGAATCAAATCTATTCTATTCTGTTACATAAGAGGAAATCCAGGTATGCTGTGGAAGTCTAGATGGAAGAAATGACGGAAAGTTGGAGGGAGCTTTTCATTCTTCTTCTTGCTTTCTACATGCAAACATAAAGTACTCAATTTCGAGTTGTTGAATACTCCCTACTGCTGAATACTCCCACTCCCTAAGGTCAAAATTTAACAGAATTCTAATCTCCATGAAAAAGAGTATACAGGTCTCTGTGGGCTTGGGGAAGAAGCTGGTCTCTCCCATATTTAAGTAGCACACTGATGTTAAGAGTAGCCTGAGTTTGCTGGTTATCCAGCTGAAGAACTGAAATATGGGGAAAAGTTTTGAGATATAGCCTGGAAGGAAATTTTCTTCCACAAAAGAACCTTAAAACAAGTTCTGAAGGAGCAAGAAAGTTTTTTTTTTTTTTTTTAATCTCATGTTTTGCATTATTTTGTTTTCAGACAGTGAAAAATGAGAAGCTGTAAATGAGTAAATTCCCACCAGTCACTGTTTTCTTCTCACTAAGTGACTCAAAGATAGGATATATTGTGAATCTTCTGAATACCAATCAAATTCAGGTCCCATGAAGTGAATAGTTGGGTTACCATAGGTGCTGATGCAGATCTTGATCAAGCAGAATGAGGTAACTGGAGGTCCAGTACAGTTCTCCCTTCGTAGGCTTAGATCAGGGAATCAAGTTATGATTTTCTCAAACCTTGAGGAATCTGCAAACAGGAGGTATTTCCTTCTGCAAACTATGTCCAACTATAAGATTCTTGAATTTCTGCAGTACACTTTTAAAGCAAATTTGGCTTTGCTAACATCAGTGATTCACATTAATCAACTTTCTTTTTTGAAGAAAAAAAAACCCACCAAAAACAGGTTTGCTTTATTTATGTTTTGTGATGATGGGGGGTTTTTGTTGTTTTAATTGTTGTTTTTTTTTCCTGTGTTGTAAGAAACAAGATGTCTTGCCATGTGCTCCAAGGTGATTGCCCTCTAGGGACAAATTGTGTTTTCATGTGTAAGATTGTTTTTATACAGTAGATACCATCTAATACTTCCACTCACTTTTCAGAAATGAGAAACAGAATCCAAATGACCTTGAGTTGGAAAACATTGATTTGTTATTCCCTTTTATTTTTTCCTAGTGGGTGAATATCTTTTATTTTAGAGTTTGCCAATATTACAGCTGAAATAATTAACAGTAGTTGTTGTACTCTTGTTGTTTAACTCTTTATTTTAGGTTTGTTGGAAACCCAGTCTTTGCATGAAGCAGATGAAGATATGGTCACTGATGTTGATTTCACCAGCATGATTTCTGAAGAAGAAAAAGAGGAGTTAAAGGCTGAGCTGGCCAAGGTAATTACTTTGAATTTCTGTGAGTATTAATGTTTCTATTTCTGTTAATCAATAGATATTAATTGTGGGATGAAGTATACATCATAATGAAATGCTCTTTCTTTAGGTAAAATTATTCTAGACTACAATAGTTCAAAACAATTATTTTCCGTAAGTATTTTTGGAAGATTAGCTAACTTTTACCTTCTGATTGTAGAGATGAAGTTAAACATGCCATTTTAGTCAACAAAAGCCACTTGTCTTTATATATATATATATATATATAAGCCTTTCTTTACAAAGACTGAAAGATATTCTTATTACATCTATGAAGTTGTAGTGGTGTGACACCTGATAGAAACAATTCTTTGTATGATGCTCAGAGGAAAATCTGCTGCTTATGGTTATAGAAGGGTCTGATGATTAGCACAGCAATTTCATCAAGTTTTTGTTTCCTTCATGACTGATGTGTCTGGAGAGGGTTGTATCAAAGCTTCAGGACATGTCATAACACCATGAAAAGATTTAAAAAATAATATTTAATAAAAAAGAATGTGTGAATTATGTGTCCTTTTTATTACAAAGGCTCAGGAGCTTGTCTAGATTTGGCCTAAGGTAAGAGTGTTATGAGAAGGATTTGCTGTTATTGCACATGGAATGGGCTTACCCAGAAGACAGCTCTCCTCCTGAGAGGAATTCCTGTCTTCTGTACAACAAATACGTAAATCAATATTAAGCACCATATAAAATACTTTAATAATTAAGAATGCTCTAATCAATCTTAATGACTCTCAAGTCATTTTAGCAGCGTTGATTCAGTATATTTATTGAAACAGGGGAAAAAAAAAAAAAAGGATTTTTTTTCTGTGCTTTAATGTTACATCAAGCTTTTTATTCCAAGTTGTTAGTTACTTTTGACAATTATTAGAAGGAAGTTGAAACTTCACTTACTCACTTACAACAATTATGTAGGAATTTACCCTTTAACTACTGGCCCAACAGAAAACAAAATGTTCACTCTGTACTCCAGAAAGCACTTCTGTGCTATGCAGGTGATGGAGCATTGGTGCTGGTGATGGAGGACTGGCACAGGTTGCCTCAGAGCGGCTGTGGGGTCTCCTCCTTGGAGATATTCAAAGCTGCCTGGATGTGGGCCTGTGCAGCCTGCTGTAAGTTGTCCTGCTTGAGCAGGAGTTGGACCAGATAAACCCAGAGATCTCTTTCAGCCTAAATGCTTCCTTTCCCTTTTTAGGTGAAAGGGAAAAATTAGGTGTATGGAAACAAGGGGAAAAAAAAGCTTCCTGCAACCATCTGATACAGATATGTCTCTTGCAAGAGGATTTATCCCTTGTCTCTCTTGCGTGCCTGAAAATTCCTGAGAGATGAGTTTTCTGACAGAAATGCTCTAATTCTTGTGCCAACAAACAAATGAGAGATTGCCTTTCAAATACTCTGATCTTGGCTGACCTGGAAATAATTTTCTGAGTTTACCCACAGCAATTCACTGGCATACAGCTTACTCTTGAAAAAAACCTGTAATTGTGCTGAGAAAGGCTTGGAACTTGAGCTTGGTGAACTCTTATGCTTAAAAGAAGTTTATGGTTCTTTAAAAAGATGTACAAAAGCTTGTAAGATCTCAACTCTTCCAGGAAAAAGCTGTGGCAATTGGGTGATGTTTCCTTTTCAAAAGCAATCTGTTTTTGTTTTCAAGTCCTGCTCTATTCCACCAATGGTGGTTTTGTTTTCCTCCACATCTTTATGTGTTGGTTCAGTTTCCTCTGAGGAAGAGGGCTGTGCAAACACCCAGGCCAGGATACTACACTTTGGTTGGTGATACGGTAAGAAAAAAGGATATTTAATTTGGCTTAGAAATATGGGATTAACCATGCTGTCTTCTGTTGTTGTTGTTGTTACACTTGATATTTATCACTCAGGGCCTTGATTATTAAAACTAACATAATAAACATATTCAAATTAATATTCAGCTTATCATTCCAGCCTGTCATCAATATTATTCCAACCAATAGCTGCATTTTTACACATCTTTCCACCTCCACATTTTACATGGTACTGTGTATTCCGGAATATATAGATAATATCAATTTACATAATTCTTTTTTAATATCAGTTTTTTCAGAATTCTCTATTTTACCTCATAAGTACTCTCTGAATTGTTGTTTGTGGATTTTGTTGTTGTTGTTTCCATGGGAGTTATGTATGTTACCTGCTTAAATGGTTTTCAAGATCCCACTGGAAGTCCCTAATTCTTTCTCAGTCTTTGGTCACTGGTATCTGAGCACTTTGGGGAAGCTTTGTGTCTGCCATTAAGTTAAAATGATGGAACTTGAGGAGCATTTTGTCAGTTCAAAGCTAGTTTCTGATCTCTTAAGAAAAATAATGTATTATTTTTAATACAATCAAAAATGTTCATACTTGCACAACTGAGCATGGGGTTAGTACTTTTTTAGGAATTCACAGCTTTTGGCATCTATTCAAGTGAACAGGTGGAAGTTAACTGTAATAGAAACCTTCAAATGTTTACATATCCAAGTACCTAATGATCAGCCTAGTGCTACCCAAGTGGAAAGCTAATGTTTATGTACATGAAAGCGTACTGGTGTTGATTTAAATTAAATTCTTTAACAGCGTTACTCAGGCAAACTTCTGGGAAACAAAGAGGATTGTAAATTGCCGTCAAAGGTGTGCTGAATTTTGTGATTTCTCCATTCTGTAAGCATTTAACCAGTTATCCTCTCAGAACAGAAACTCATACTGTCTCTTGACAGCATCTCATTTACAGCTTAGAAATATAATGGAGCGTTAGGGATAGGGTGAAAGAATAAAGCAATTTTGGATTGTTACCCATTCTACCAATGAAGTGTTGGTATCACAAGTCTTGGTGAATGCTGGTATCTGCTTCACTGTGGTCGTAGTTTTGCTTTGTGTTCATAGTCTTACTGCTTAAGTTTTTGAATAATTTAGATAGTAGGTAGTGACAAAGGAAAGAAACTGGTGGCTGGTGGATTAAACAATGAGATTTTTTAAAGTACAGTGGGCTTGCAGACACTTTTACAAGGAATTGGGATGCATGAATGTGTAAGACAAAAATAATGCCAGTACTGACATTGTAAATATAGCCCTAAAGGTCACAACTGAATCTGCTGCTGCTTGCCTCGTTCCTTGCAGCCAACAGAGGTAAATCTCAGGATGAGTGTGATCTCAGGGAACTTAACATATGGTATGATACATCACCATATGTTATACTGTTAACACGTGGAGGAAGGAACACAGTTGGTAAGGGAACTTTTAAACCTGAAGTGAAAGGCACCTGCTCATGTTGCTTACCCTTGTTAGCTTCAGTACCTCTGAGTACTGGTTGCAATTGGTTTAGGAATCTTCCTAATGAAGAATTCAAGCCTGTGCTCATGGGAGTGCTGTCCAATGGGTAAACAGTCAGTGGCAAACTGTTTCAGTTGTCCCCCTTCTTAGTCAAGTTCTGGGCATTGCCATACTAAAACTCAGTTTTGGTTCTGATGTGTTTGAAATAATGTCTACTGCAGAGAGAATTATATCTCTCTGTTTGGGATGAATGTCATCTTTACAGCTTGAATTTACGTAGTGGCAAGGAGCTCTGAAAACGTTAACCAATTGTGGTTTTTTGAACAATTTTCACTTTTATTTTAAAACATGTAGGGACTAAGATACAGGGATAGACACCCGTGATACACTTAACTTATAGTATTATCTGAAATTTGTTTTAATTTAACTTGCTGCTAACAATTTGTGTTTATTTTTTCATAAGCGTGCGAGATTAAAACATAATCTTTAAGTTAAATGTCTGTGCATTAGAAAAGAGATATCTATCTGAATTATCCAATTGTCTTTTGTCCAATTTCTTCATGAATGAAAAGGTGATATTTGATGCTCCTGATGTCCAAAGGCAGATCTTGGTCAGGTTGTTCTGTTGTCACTTCCTGTCCAGTGTATTCTCTGTCTTATCAGGTGTGTACAGTGGTGTATACAGAGAGAGACATCTACAGCAGTGGCGTCAGCTATGTTCTGGACAACTTTGTAATTTATACACACTCGAATCTCTATGCCTCTCTTGTCACATAAAAAAAAAAAAAATACAAAGCCACAAGTTTGTGCGAGATGCATTTAATCTCCTAAGATAGAATGTGTTTATCTTTCTGCATGAACAGGCTAACACCTCTCTCCTTTCTCCTCCCTCTTTGTTTCTCTCAGCTAGAGGATGAAATTTCAACTTTGCGGCAAGTACTAGCAGCCAAAGAAAAGCACCTGATTGAAATTAAACAAAAGCTTGGCATGAGCCTGATGAATGAACTGAAGCAGAACTTTAGCAAAAGCTGGCATGATATGCAGACAACTTCTGCGTGAGTACAGACTGCACAAATTCATTTTGATATGTTGTGTAGCACATTAGAGATACTGCCTTTGAGCCCTGGGATGAAATTTTTCCATTGCCAGAAGGGGTAGTAAACAGGGGCAAGTATGTCAAGCCTCTTAGAACAAGGAGACCTGATGAAAACCTTCCAGAGCAACAATATGCTTTGCTACTGTATTGTACCTTAATTTTGCAAACTCAGAGCAAATGAATCTGTCATGGGACTGAGGTCAATCTTCCTGTCCCGTGACACATTCCTACAGTTTTTACTGAGGAGAGAAAAAAACATTATTGATCTCAACGTATTATATTTTCCAACTTCCAAGAGAAGAAAGATTACCAAATATTAGCAACTATTCAAAAACAAATAATAAATATCCCATCATCTGAATTATAAAGAATTACAGATGGAATCAGCTGATGTACATTTCTGTTGAATTCCTGCTCCTGGCTAGCCAAAGGAAACATAAAACGTTGTTGACGTTAACTGTGCCATCTTTAAGGTTATCTTAAGTCCTCTGTATATCAAGTACATCAAGTTTTGCAATTTACCAGCATTGTGTTCTTTGGCAAGTCACATACCACAGCCTTGGTTTACCGCTGTGGTGAGTGGGTAACTAGTTCACAAGAGTTTAGTGAAATTCTCCTTGAATGTTTAAGCAGCGCTGGGTTTCTAGGGTGAAAAGTAATGTAGAAGTGTAAATAATAGTTACTCCACTGCATCTGTTCAAGTAGTTTAATGTGAACTTTCTTTTCTAGAACCAGACCAATGTACTGCGGAAGTCTGTAGTCTAACCCATTTGCTACCTTCCAGGAAGGTGCATTTGAAAAATCCCTGGGAGCTTAGGTGAATTGAGCAAGGGGGGGAACTTATTTGAGTTACAGCTTGCTGCCAAGAGCTGTTAGTGCAAGCCTTGTGTAAGGAAGGAATTAAAAATACACATATGGAGATTGTGATAGGATCTGTCCTAAATCTACCATTCCTGAACTGGGAACTGACAGAAGTTTCAAGATTTTATTTATTTTTTCAGCTGACAACTGAATTTGAGAGTCACAGGGAGATGCAAGAGTGAGCAACCTCGCACAAGGGGAGTTGATAGAAAGGCAGGTAGGGCACTGGGATTACCCATGATAGAGCAGTCTCATAGTACCTGAAGAAAGAGAGCAGAGCAGGTTCAGTGACAGTAAATACAATCAAGATAGAAGTCAAGAAGTCAAATAAGTCATAAGCCCCTTAGTAGGAATTGTGGTTTGTACGCCTCCTAACATTTAGTTTTGGGCAGTTTGTCAGGGAGGTCTAAATATCATCTAGTTTTCATGAAATTGTCACTAACAGATGCACTTGAGAGACATTGTCAATGTTGTCTACCACAAGTTCTAGGAGACGGTAGTTCACATGCACTGAACTTTAGAAGAGAGGAGAAGCAGAAGGCACCTAACCTGTGATTACTGGGAGACACTAGCAGAATTTCAAAATAAAAGCTTCAAATGTTACTTGAAATTTTGTAGCATTTTCTGAGATAGCTTCTCACTTTCCATTCTGAGAATTGATATTTTTTCACAAAAATAAAGAGACTTTAGGAGCCTTTATCAATATGGTATCTGCTACTCTTTAAAATGAGCTTCAGAAACAAAAAGCCATTCAGTGCTCCAAGCCACCAGTGTTTGGAACTGAGCAGCAAGGAGTCCGTTTGTACCCTTGAACGTCCTGTTGTCTGTAGTCCAACTGTGATATTATTCTGCCCGATACTCACTGTACAAATCATGGTAATTCAACATTCTTAAAAACAGATGTGTTATGTAATATAGTGGTGATTTGTTTTTGCTAGTCCAAAATAGCAATGAAATAGCATTACTCACTGATATTCTCTGATTTAATAAGGATGGAAAGGCTTGCTTTAAAAAATAAAAGTCCAAAATACTTATATTCCTCTATTTTAAACTTCTAAATCCCAAATTAGTTATTTTTAATTTAAAAAAAAATATATATCATGTTTTAAAGAGGCTACTTTTGCTTTCATGAATCTTACTGGTTTTTGTAACCACTTTTTCTTGGGGAAAATTGTCCCCATTTAAGAAAAAATTTTTTTTTCGAACCCACAAAGCACAGTTATGCACTAAAATTTTGGTCATTTAAAACTTAATAATCTTTTAAACTCTCCAGCTGGGGGTACATTTTTTAGGACTAAAGTGCAATTAGAGACTCAGCACCCAACTCAAAGAATGAATGCCAGTTGGAATGACTGTATATAAACTTCATATCCTAACTTTTTTTAAACTATTTACATTTGAAAAGGTTGTCCAGGTAGGTTAGGAGTTAGCCTAAGCATGCTTGACATGTGGTGCTCAGGGACATGATTTAGTGGGAGGGTTGTCAGAGTTAGGGTAGGTTAGGTTGTGGTTGGACTCGACGATCTTTAAGGTTTTTTCCAATGTGAGCAATTCTATGATTCTATTCTATGTATGTGTCAGAAATTATTACTAAAGGATTCTGATGTGATTAAAAAGGAAAAAAAGATCATGATCACAATGAAGAAAGCCAGAGCTGAAGGTCAAGTTGGCTAATGTTCTCCACTGAAGATTATGACAGGCTCAGCATAGAAGTCTGCATAAGGTCTATTCCTGTCTTATTAATTTATGCTACAAATTGTGCAAAAGCATTTCTGTCTCTTGTAAGACACTATATTTATGGCTGTAATGTACAGCTCTTTCTGTATCAAACTAGTTTGTGTTTTTTTTTGTTTTTTTTTTTTTATCAGCTTTGTTTTTCTGTAAAGAAAAGCTGTAATGTTGTTTGCCTTCTATGAAATACACGTTGGAAGTCATCCACTTACGATAACCAGAATCATAATGCATTTATTACACTCTTCATTCATTTCTGTTGCTGTTTTGCATTATGCTTATTTTTAGTACAATCTTTGTATTAGGAAAAGGAGGATCTTCTACTATAGAGGATATCAGTAACTAAAGAGCAAGTGTTTGTTTCAAGCTTAGTTTCATTTCATCAGCTGGAATGATTCCCCATCACCACTTTTTTAAAGATCAGTGTTACAGTGAATAGAGGTGGGTGGGTATCATGTTAGCTTCTAGCAATGCAGGGTTTTATTTATATTTTAAACGTATCTAATTCATTTATTTGAATTCCAGAAGCAAGTTAATGTTGGCAAGTTTTGAGGTTATTTATTTATCTTAAGAAATCATTAAAAATGTCTTCAAAGAGGTATTTATAGAGACCACAACTGAGCTTTTCTTATAAGTGTTCTGCTACAAAGGAAAAGTTTTATGTAACCTGAATACAGTGTGTTTACTTATCTAAATTTTTTTGATTGGTGATGATTCAATAAAGTTTCCACAGTGGTTTCTATTCTTCTGCACTTAAAATTTTCCCTGTGTAGTGCATAGAGGTAAAATGATTGCTCCAGCGAGTATTTTACCTAGTTTTATGCAGAATCACAGAATAGTCGAAGTTGGAAGTGATGTCTGGAGTTTATCCAGTCCAGCTGCCCAGTGCAAAGTGAGTTAGACTGGTGTTCTAAGGACTATTTCCAGTCTGGTTATGAGTCCAAGGTTGGAGTCTACAATATTCAGTCACCTTTTCTGTGAAAAACCTTTTTCTTACATTTGAATATTTCTTGTATCTTGTTCACTCCCTTACAGTTTTTCATATACACAAATTAAATCCCCTTGAGTCTTGTCTTCTCCAGGCTAAACAGACCCAACTCTCTAACATCTCCTCATTGGAGTAATACTCCATTGCCTTAATCATCTTGATGACCCTTCACTGAACTTTCACCAGTATGTCCACGTCCTCTTCATGTAAGAGGAGCCTAGAGCAAGACTGCACTTCGCTGCACTGATGGTCTGGCTTTAACTGGTGGCGAGCAGAGGAAAGGGATTACCTCCACCAATCTACTAGTCAGTATTCCCTTTGGTGAACATGATTAGGTTCCTCTTGCCCCATCCCAGGGAGGTTGTGGAGTCTCCTTCTCTGGAGATATTCAAGACCCGCCTGGATGCCTACCTGTGCGACCTGGTGTAGGGATCCTGCTTTGGCAGGGGGGTTGGACTCGATGATCTCTGGAGGTCCCTTCCAACCCCTACAATTCTGTGATTCTTTGATTTTTCTAGTCAAGGTCAAAAGTAATAGTATTCTTTAATGCAGTTACAAAATTGCCTTGCATAATATATGGACAAGATTACAAATATTAATTTATATTTCTCATCTCTCTCATAGAGATAGCTAAAAACACCTTCACCTTTAGCAATCATATGCATTGTAACCATGCCCAACTTTGTCCTTCAGCCTTTAAGCTGTTGTACTTCTCACAGAAGAAAACAATGGGATGTTATAGCGTTGTACTCTAAGGAGATAGATAAATCAGGGCTAGTGAGTTTCTTAGCAGCAGCTGTATCTGTGAAACAATCACCAATAACCTCACTCAAGCTAACATTTCCCATAAACTCCTTCTCATTCTTGCTTGAAATATTGGCACCTCTTAGAAAGCATAGGTCTTTTCTTTTTTAAGTGGATAACCTTCCAGCCCATAAAAGAGAATGTGAAATAACCACGGGCATTGCTTCTAGGGAGTTGATTTTGGTTGGTTTTGCTACTAAAAGCACCAAAACTAGTACCCCAGACATTCAGACCACTGTAGGGAGCTGCTTGTTTGTGTCCAATAAATCATTGCAATATCTAAAAATTGAAAGAAAACCTATTCTCTTTTCAAGAGCTGTAGCAATGAAATGTCTCAAAGCCCGTATACTTAGTAATTTGAAGCACTAGGACTGCTTTGAGGTGATGGAAAGTGGAAGCATCTAGGGTAGGAATCTCACAAAACCGTGTTTCCAAACAGGCTTTTCATCTTTTGCTCTCACAGACAAAATAGTCACTTCTAGAAGCTGAAAATTGTGTGAATTAAGTAACCAGAATCAAGAGAGCTGTAAGTGCTCACTCCAATATGTTTCCGTGTTTTCAAGACAGCGCCTGAGGCACTCTCAAACACAGGCAGATTTTTGTAGCTCACTTAGGAAGGCTTCAGTATTGCTCTGCTCCTATATGTAACATCTGCCTGAGATTTAGGAAAGAAGCATTCAAATGGACTTGGCTTTTTCCTCCAGAAACAGAATAAGAATCACATCTTTGACTACTCACTGAGAGCTATACGTAACAGCTTAGTTCTGCTGATAGGAAACCTGAGGATAATAGTATGGGTTTCCACAAATACTATGAACTCATGTTTTGTAATTTAAATTTCTACCAGGTGATAGAAAATAGAAAGCAATAGTTGTTCTGCATGTATTTTGAGCTTCAAATCTACAGTACTCAGAGCCTCCTTTAGTATAACCTTAAATACATAGCAATGTGTTCCAGAGGCTTAGAATTTTGTCAGAAAATTGGCTATGATTTCTGGACAACCAGAGGCCTACTGTGACTTTTATGAACTTAGTATTACATGTTCCCACACACATGCTTGTTACAAGTGGTAGTAATAGAAATGTGGGTGTTTCTGTTCATTGTAATGTGTAATCACCTTTTGTCATTTTCTTCTCTAAATTTGAAAGTACATGTACTGGTTGTATAAGTGAAGAAGCAGGCATGTTGACTTTAGCAAGTACATTACCTGAGTGTGGGTGTGAGCTCTATAAAAGTAAAAGAAGCCTCTCATTTCCAGTAATTTTTGGTGTCCTTTGGGTCAGGTCAGGCAGTGTTCCCACCTTCTTCAAGGACTTGGTTTTGTTAGCTTTTTTGAGCAACTTTTCAGCATGTATCTCTGGCCTTGAATGTGGAAAGATGGCCTAATGGAAAATAAGATTGGAGAAAGGACTTGAAGAAGTTAACATAGTCTATTTTCATTGCCCCTTTCCTGAAAAATGTACATTCATTTGTTTACACCAGAAGCTTCAGCTAATGGAAATTCCACAGGGACTTTGTGTGATCTATTCCAGATCTCTGAATATACTGTTTTTTGAAGAGAAATTCACAGTAATTATGGTTTTACTCCAGAAAATATGTGAAACATATTCATTATAGATACCCGTAAATTGTATATCGTAGTATAAGGAGGGGTGGCCTAAATGTGAGCTGGAATTTCAGAAATGACTGGGATTTAAAATATCCAGGAGAGATTCAGTGAAAATGGAGACAGGGAAAAATAAGAGAAGGGAAAGAAAAAGTAAGGAAGAACTGAATGGAAAAGAGAAAACAGACGTGGTAAGAAAATGAAAGTGAAGAGAAAAAAGAAAAAAAAAAAGAAGGGAAGAGGAGGGACAGGAAGGGGAAAGAAAGAAGGGAAGAAGAAGAGAGAAAGGAAAGAGAAGAAAGGAAAAGGGAGGCAGGGATATGTTGAATCTGTATAGTTTATTTTCATCTAGTTTATAGTACAGAGCCCACAGACAGTGTTATTGGCACAGTTTAAGGTGTGATGTATTCTGAAGTTTTGTCCTGGATTGTCTTAAGCTTGTCTATGTTTGAGCTAATGTATTATATCTTTTCTACCCTGATCATAACTGTATCACAGCTGCTTGTTTCTCTTTCATTCTATGCTACACTGTACAAGTCATACCTTCACACAGTTGTATCTCCAGTGTTTTCCATGACTTTGAAGACTACAATGCAGGACAGTACAGAATATTCGTCATTGTTGCCTGACACCTTTCTTGATTCCTGACTTTCCCCTGCCTGCTGAACACAGCAGTTTGCATGCTGTACACAGATTTCTGGCTGGAAGCTGGTTGCACACAGCCTAAAGAGGTTCTGTTCCCTTACTCTCTCTCTGGGACAGGAGTTACCTGGGGCATCTGTTATTGTGTCTGAAGTTGGAATGAATTTCGGGTGAGCATTTAAACCAAACAGTTCAGAGTTCATTTGTAGGCAGGATGGGAATATGAATGCTCTTAGAGAATACGTACAGATAATATGTGCTTTTAAGTACATATTATCTATCACTCTTTTTTTTTTTTTTTTTTTTTTTTAGCATTAGTGTAGTTTATTTAATATTCTCTGTTTTTCAACAACAAAATAGTTTTCTATTTGAGAGTTTCTCAGAGATCTCCAGATGCTTTACACCTATTCCAGAAAATGTCATTCTTAATCTGACTAATAGTATGAAAAGAAAGAAGTGGCAAACTCCATAGGATGTGGCTTGCGCCACCAGGCTCTGCTCTACATGATTTTTGTTGTTAATTGTTTGCATTTTCTTGCATCTTATGTAAGCTCTGTCACAGAAGTTGGTTTCTCAAATTGATTGCAAGCAAGCATTGATGAAGAGGAACAATGCTGAATGAAGATGTACTGATTAGCAGCATGTGTTGTCATATTTTATGGAAGCTGATTTTAAAATCTTTCTTATTCACTAGTAGGTCAAATATGCAGATGGCCATGTGAAATATGAATTTTGTGTTTGTAGCCTTCTTCTGTCAGGAGCTCATATACTGTGCCTATGAAGGCTAGTTAGATTTAACTCTGCTGTATGAAGGGCAGTTCTGCATGGAGTTGAGATGAGATCAAATACCATGCAGTATGATTATCTCATCTTATTTTGCAGATGATGTTGGTCATTTAAACATCTAGTTCCCTGACCTCTTTATATGTCTGCTGCTTGACGGTGTTTTATATGAAACACCATTTCATAAGACATAATGCGAGAATGAAATAATAATCTTCTTTACTGTAGTTGGCTGTAAAAATCAGCTAGTGAGACATTTTTGTCATATGGTAGTCTGACCTAAATGCCTTATATGAAGGTAAAAATGCATTCAAAATATGGTATAAACCTCTCTGTCAGCAGAGTATGTTACAATACTGGAGATGTAAGCTGCTTTTACATGTTTTAGGAAGCATGTATCAGCAGAATAAAACTGTGCCATATCAACATATTTTATGATAACTTCTAATAATATCAGTTTTGTTGACAATTTCTTTTTTTGTAAAGGATATTCCTTATTTTAAAATCCAAATTGTAATCATAAATTTATGGATACAATTCTCAGGTAAAAGTAATCTGAAAAAATGTTAATTTGTAATGTCACAATGAGCTTGATTCACAGTTTTACAGTTTGGATAAAGTATCTGTTTAATCTTTTTGTCTACAAAATACAGTGTAAGTATTTACTAGTGTGTGCTGAGTGAGAAGCATGAAATCCAACCTTTGTTATTCACTACAAGTAATTGTTGTGTGCTATGGAGAATGTTTAAGTGTCACACAAACAGTGAAGGCATTCCTGCTGTAACTGAATAAATCAAGAGACTCCTGTATCCAGTTAGTCTGTTTCTGCTTCTGCTGATGCTACAGGACATGTGGCATAATGCTTTTAGAATCATAGCCGTGATGCTGATGTGTGGCTGTAGGAAAGCAATGCATTATGTAAAAAAGTGAACATTGTTGGCTCCTATTATTGGTGTTGCATCCAATTGAGAAGGTTCCCAGAGATCAGAAAGAATATGCTGGAGGCCATCTGTACTAAAATAGTAACAATGGCAAGGTATCAAATGAATGGCGTAAATAAAATGTAACTATAAAAAAATGTCTGAACCAAAATACTCCTCTGAATATAAATAAAGAGCATAATTAATTACAGTAAGGAAGTGTGCTCTGTGGAAAAGTCATTTATTTATGAAGAAGACATGGTGATACGAATGGTGCACATCACCATTATGGCAAGGATGGGGGAGATTGATTTTTAAGGTAATCATTGGTGATGAAAGCTGTTGTTTCTTGTCTCTGCTGCCAGGCATTCCATGTTTCACAGCATTTTTACCTTTGTTGCTTTTTTGTTCCTTAAAGCTCCTTCAGCATTACTAGAGAGAATGGGGGAGTTCACGTCAAAGGTCATTTTTGCCAGTTGATGCTGAAAAAAGACCAGTTGCATAACAGTCTTAGCTGGATTTATGCTGTTGTGTAACATCAGAAGTATTAGGAGCATAAATACAGTCTCCATGTCTTTCTTACTAGTAGAAATATTGAGGAAGACTTTTTATTTAAAGGATTTACAGAAAAACATACATTATTAGTTGAAATGCCATAATCAGTGTCATTGCAACCAGTTCCCAAAAGGTGTTTTTTGATGAAGTTAATGTTCTGGTCACAACAGTGTTAATGTTTTGGTCGCAGCAACCCCAGGCAACCCTACAGACTTGGGGAGGAGTGGCTGGAAAGCTGCCTGATAGAAAGGGAGCTTGGTGTACTGATGGACAGTCAGCTGAATATAAGCCAGCAGTGTGACCAGGTGGCCAAGAAGGCCAATGGCATCCTGACTTGTATCAGGAATGGTGTGGTAAGAAGGACTGGGGAAGTAATCCCGCCCTGTACTCATTATCCACCTCAAATACTGTATTGTTTTGGGCACCTCAATACAGAAAGGACATTGAGGTACTGAAGCAGGTCCAAAGAAGGGCAACAAGGCTTGTGAAGCGCTTGGAGAATATGCCATATGAGGAATGACTGAAGGAACTGGGGCTGTTTAGTCTGGGGAAAAAGAGGCTGAGGTGAGACATTATTGCTCTCTTCCAATACCTGAAAGGTGCTTACAGTGAGAGTGGGCTGGTCTCTTCTCACTGGTGACAGGTGACAGGGTGAGGGGAAATGGCCTTAAGTTGCTCCAGGGTAAGTTTAGACTGGATATCAGGAATAACTTCTTTACAGAAAGGGTTGTTAAGCACTGGAATAGGTTCCCCAGGGAGGTGGTTGAGTCACCATCCCTGAATGTGTTTAAAAACCATTTAGATGTGGTGCTCAGGGACATGATTTAGCAGAGGGTTGTTAGAGTTAGGGTAGTTTGGTTACGTTGCAGTTGGACTTGATGATCTATAAGGTCTTTTCCAACCTAAGCAATGCTATATTTCAGAAATGTTTAAGGGACTCTCCTGTTTCATAGTTGAAATTATGCCTCTCTCCTGGATAGAAGCATTAGGGACTATTCTCTCAATAGGTTTATGTAGTATGAGGAACCTGCAGTGCAAAGGCAAGACGTGGAGATACTGTCCAATATAAACATGTCCATGCATAAAATATACTGTGAAGTGTATTGTTCAAAAAATATCTCAGAATGAGTTCTGCAAAGTACTTTACTTCTTACTGTCAATTTGTGCTTTAATAGTATTTGTTCCTAGATACATTTTTACATTATTATCAACTTCATTGAATATATACATAGAATTTTGTAGACAACACTTATCAAGAAGGTACATGCTCATAGTTTAAATGAGGCATCATAAACATGTATTTTAGTGACTCTGTATTCTATGAGGTGAAAATATGTCCACTTAGAATGACAGAGGTTAAATTAGTTGAGCTGCAGAATGAGGCCTTGGTGAAATAAGAGCACTGCAATTTTGTGTCCAATTGGAAACAGCAGGGCTGCAGGGAAAGGAAACCCAACCAAAATGATCTCTTTCATTTTCTTTGTATTCTACCCCTGAAAAATAATAATAATAAAAACTAATAATAAAATAAAAATAATAATAATAAAAAAAAAAAAGCAAACAAAAAAACAGTGTAACCAGCACTCCTTCCCTTACTGTTGCAATGTTTTAGCCTTTGTTACCATTCTGATTCAGTGCTTGAGTTTAATTCAAGTTATCTAACAAACTGTAGATCTCTTTGAGATCTGGTATCTCAGTCTAAGATCCTTTCTTTAAGCTGTTTTTCTATTCATTGGAAACCTTCACAGAATGACACGTTTCACTTGGCAGTTTAAGAATTTGTTAGGCAGTCTTTAAGATATTTTACTGTTTAGGGACATAAAATCAAAGTATTTGTACTGGGGAAAATTATTTTTGACAGAATATGGTCTGAAAGAATATCACATTGCTCAGTATCTTCCTTCTGACCTGCAGTTTTTACAGCATAGTCCTCAGCAAAGACTTTCAGCAGAAGATGCTACCAAGGCTAAAAAAAAAAAAAAAAAGTGATGTGCAGTATTGCAAATGGTGCTCTTCTCTTACTTTTCCTGTCTCCACAAGGACATATAGCTTTCATATGTCTAAAAGTTAGAAGAAAGCACTCTGATTTCTTAGGCAGGGGATTTTTGCATTAATCTCTGGTGTACTTTGGTACATATTTGCGATCTTATAAAACTTGTTCAAAGAGAAGTATGACTGATGGAATTGTACTTCTGAATTTTTCATGATCATTTCTGCAGTTCTTCTCTGCCAAGGCGCGCCACGGGATACAAAGTGTAATTTTCTGATGTGCTCTGCTTTTGTTACTAGGTCAGTATTTCCAATTATGAGCTTGTCTGCGTCACTGGGAATTTCAGATAATTTCCTTAGAAGGAAACCTCTGACGAGCTTAAAGTTAGTTTATTCAGTAAAAAAAGCATCTATACAGAAAAACTTATTGATTACTCTGAGGATGTGAATTAACCATTCCAAAGGTCTTTGTAGAGCAGAGCATATATCCTAAATCAGTAAATGAAGAAGATTCTGTGTTTGAATGTATATGCTATACATGAATTGAGTGACTTCAGAAAGGAATCAACGCTATTTAGATATGCATTCACTGTCTGGATTTTTTCATCTTTCTTTCTCTTATCAAACCTTCTTCCTTTTCTCTGAAAAATTAAAAAGCACAAAAATTATAACATAAAGGAACAGATGAGATCTATTTTGTCTAATCTGAAATATCAGTAAATAATTTTGAAGTCTAATATCTAATTTATATATGTGTGTTTCTAATCTGTATATACATGAAAGAGCAGAGTTCTATGTTTCCTGATTCTTCTGTGACAGAAAGTTGGTGTTTGCTAAAAGAATTCTTATTTGATGTGAATTTACAGAAACTATATAAAGCAGGTATTCAATAGATCACAGCATTCTGCTTTTAAATAGCTTTTGCTTACTCTCTTGGAAGACATTAAATGCAATGGGGAAAGGAAGAGCGCTTTGCCCGTATTAGGATTAAACTGCATTTACAAAGCTATGCAGAAGTGGGCACCTTTGTGATTTGTTTTGTGCAAGTTACTGTGTTTCCTAGCCTTTCGGTGGATGAGACTTTAAAATGTAGAAGGATGGAAAGAGGGAATTAATTGCAGAGCATTTGAGTCTCTCTTTTTAAAATATGTATTATTATTTTTGCTCTTTGTTTTTTGTTTCCAGGTACAAGAAGACACATGAGACCCTGAGCCATGCAGGACAAAAAGCAACAGCAGCTATCAGCAATGTAGGAACTGCTATCAGCAAGAAGTTCGGAGATATGAGGTACAGGAGCTGCTGTTTCACTGTCCTTACTTTGAGGAGAAACACCATAAAAGCCTATCAGCTTTTCTTTCTGGTCTACATTAGTGTTCTTATGTTTCAAGTAGTTGGAGTATTTTACAACTTTTTCATTGTTTTGAACCAAAAAGAAGGGATAATAATGAATGAAGGTAACATTTTTACTTGAGTCCTGTTTTTATCAATAAACAAACAAATAATCCTTTTGGAACAACTTAGCAACTGAAGGAAATGTACAATAAA
This sequence comes from Phasianus colchicus, assembly GCF_987193195.1. Classification (NCBI taxonomy): domain Eukaryota; kingdom Metazoa; phylum Chordata; class Aves; order Galliformes; family Phasianidae; genus Phasianus; species Phasianus colchicus. Next base: position 59,839,410 of record NC_143437.1, on the reverse strand, counting down.
ATGGAACAAAATATTGCAGTAAGATCTCTATTAACCCAGTTTTACTCATACATACATTATGGACACAAAGATCATCTGAGAAAAACAAGCGTACTGTAGATATGTTTGTGGAAAGATAAAGAAATATTTCAGGCTATTTTTTATCATCTCTTTCAGGATGTACAAAGGATGTAACAAAAGTAGCACCACATCCTGAAGATGGATTTTTATTATTTAGCAAATTCTTACTGCCTTGTTCTTTTTTCCTTTTTTTTTTTTTCTTTTTTTGTTTGATCCATTTCATCATAGGAGACAGATAAACTGTGATGGAGATAATGGAGATTGAGAGGAAGAATTACCATTTAAGTACTTAAATATCAGTGTTCATATATTGTTGTATCTTTGAAAGTATTAAACCTAAGGTTCCTCAAAATGAGAGCACAAAAGAAGAAATTGTAAACTGTAAATCAACACTTAAGTTCTCAGTTTGGCAGCAGGATTATAGAATTTCTTCTTGGGTGTTTGTTGGAGTTGATTTATTTTTTTGTGATGAAATAAATGGACTTGAATATTAGAATTAGGGTCTCATTTGTTAGAGATACTAGTGTACGCTTACTTTCTTGTCATTTTCATTGCATTAGTTCATTTTACAGTACTTCAAATATTTTTGGGGGTTTTAATGCAATTTTCTTTTCCCCACTCATTTCTTCATCTGAATCTTCTGAAATCTTTAGAGTCATGTCTATCTTTTATATACAGCCAAACAAAACCTCTATGAAAGCACTACCGCTTTTCTAGATGCAAGTTGAAAAAAAAAAAAGAAAATCTTCATCACAATATTATCTGCCTTACAATGTTTGTTTCCACATTTAAGTTGAAAATGGAAATCTAGTCAGTGGTTTGCAACTAGCTTATGAACATAAGCTACGAGCTGTTTGACTTCATATGCTTTAAACATCTCTTAGTATATATGCCTTGTCTTCCTTTTCATACCTTCTGGGTCTTCTGTATGAGAAATATTGAATATAGTCCTAATGTTGTCTTTGTGTTACTCACAATTTCCTGGGGTTTTATGATATTTTTTCCAGCCTCAGGCTTAGTTCCATGTAGTTTTCAACATTTTTTTTTTCTACCACTATTTATTCTTACTGCCTTTCCTTCTGTCATAGTTGTATTGTGTATATTTGGGAAATTTGTGACGAGGAGTTTGTGCTCCATGTGGCACACAAATATTCTGTTTCATCCTGTGTTCTTTCCTCACACTTACTTATGTAACAGAGACAAAGCCAGTGCTTGGTGAACAGTGCTCCTGCTTCTGTGCTTTGGATCCTTACAGCAGGGATCAGAATTGATGTGCACACTGGTTCCTGAAGGTAGAGGGAAGGATGACCAACAATTCAGTACTTATTAGGTCCTGTTACTGTGCTTTGTGTAGGGTGCGAAATTTCTGCAAATTCAGAAATGTCTTCACTGTAATAGAGCATGTTTTAATATTGTCCTTAATTACTGACTGCTATCAAATTAGTTTCTCCTCCCTGTCAATACCACTCCATGGTGATTGTGCTTCTGACTAACACTTGGAAAGCAGATGGGTGGTATTTATCTCATTAGCCCTTTAGCCAAGAGGCTGAGTCCATAAGCATTTGAATTAATCAGTAAGCTTTGTTCTAGTAGCTTTCTGTGATAAAAAGCATTACCTCAAAAGTGATTGGGAAATTTTTAGGAAAATATGAACTTACCTTATTTTTTTTTTTTTTGGAGGCATGCTGTTTTTGTTTTCCAGGCACATAACACAAAGAAGCAAGCACCAGAGCTGGTGTCCCCTAGTTACATGAAGCATAGCATGAATTGGACATGCTACATTTGCTAAATACCCTAAATTTGGAATAACTATCTGCTTACTCCAGCAATGAAGCTGAGATACATTTCTGTGAGGGGTTGCAATGTAAACCTTACCACTTAAATGGCTTGGTTTAAAAATATTTTCTCCTACTCCAGTGCTAGCCATGGTTGGAGGAATAAGCTGTAAGAAGGCATGTATTCATTGTTTCACTGTTTGCTTTTTCTTTTCTTTTCTTTCTTTTTTTTTTTTTTGCTAATCCAAATCATTTTATTTCAGCGATCAAGCACATGCATTACCTTTTCCCCTTTCTGTAATGCTGATTTAAACACACATTGGATTCTGGCTTAATTCTGTTGCTTAGGCATTAAGGCTGATGCTCACCAGTGGCATCCAGATGCAAATCCCGGTTCTGCTTTCATTCAGCATGGACACTTGAAACTGCTTTATAAAATCTAGATAATCATTGTAATTCCCCATATGTTCTAGAGTCTGGTGTTTTTGTTCTTAACCCCATCTGTGGCAATGGTGATTTTGAATGGTCTTATAGTCAGCCTGTTGCCACCAGATTTTCTTACCACTTCACCTCCATCTCGTATTATTTCTGTTAATGTTTTCTGACATGGAGGAGGAAGGCAGTGGAGAAGAAGGGAGTTCCAGGTCTCTTATAGAGCAGTAGTGTGCTTCAGAGAGATCTGGGCCCAGACACTTGGGCATTTCAGTCTCTTGCCATGTTGAGCAGAGACGTGACATGGGGCTGAGGAGCTCTACTACCTGCATAGTGGCAATGTTTGGATCTTTTCCTGTAATACTATTGGACTGCTCTGCAGCTGTCTGTGTGGATCTCAGTTTCAGCTCTGCTCATGGCTTTTATAGAAATTGTCATACCAAGTGGGAGGATTTGTTTGTTTTGTTTGTTTGTTTTTTTATTTTAAAAGAAGAACAACAAGATGACACAGCAGTAAGGAAACTGCATACATTTTGATATTGTATGTACACCATGCACTACGTACATTGCTATACAAGAAAATCTATTTGACAATCAAACTAACAAAGGCATGCATGAAGATTAGGATAGCAGCAGTTATACTGCTTATACATTCTTCGTTCAGCTGTCTTGTACGTTTCTCTTTAATTACATGATCATGTGGAGCCCTTTCAAATTCAGTTCCTTCAGAGCCCACTCTGAAGATGAATGAGGGTAGTGTGATAGCTTATTCCAGAAGCTGAAAGACACACGTGGAAGAGTGCAGGCAGGGAGAGGTTTGTGGAATGATGAAGGCAGATGATTTTCCCTTCAGAGAGATGAGTGGATGCTAAGGGAAAGCATTAATCTGTTACTTTTTAAGCATCTAGATGATGGCATAATGACAATATCAAAAATGGGTTTGTCAAGACAATTGCCTTAAACTGGCACCACCACCTGTCATAGAGGAAGAGTTAGGGGCAGGGTTTGTGAGGGAACCTGAATTATATAAGGCTCTGCCTACTCTTTTCACAGTTCTCTAAATGAGCTAGAGAAGTATAGTTTAGGTGTTACTGCTTTAACAGGAAGAGGGCATAGGGAGTTGACAATTACATTCAAGGAATAGGAGTCAATAGTTCATCGTGACACAGGATTTAGCAGGCTTCTGTCCTGAGTCTGTTACACTTCAGCAATTCCACTGCTGACTTAGATGATGGCATCATGCATACACATAAACCACCTAGCTGACTGCAGTGAAAGGAAATGCAGGCTCTTTAGACAGCAAGGTTAGAATTCCATATTAGATGTTAAAATAAAATCTGATGAAAGGAGGAATAAAGTGCACTAACAGATGAAAAAAATCAAATGCAGAGGTGGTGAGTACAGAGCAGCCAGCTGATCAGCTCTGCAGTTAAGGTAAGAACTTGGTATGTGTTGGGCTAGTGGCTTGCAAATGCAGCATGAGTCCATGCTGTCATGCTACTTCTGCTAATGAAAGTTTAATTCCAGCATTTCCTGAAGAGTGCTGTATATCCAAGGTTTGGGAGGGAGTTGCGCTGATCAGCTCAGATAGGGCTTCAGCTGAGGTATTTGTGTCAGTGCAGGGTGTACAAGTGAACTGGAATAAACGTGGAAGAGAATCAGAACAATTATCAATGCTTCAGTGGGGCTGAATGACGAAAATAGAAAAGATGAGAGATGCAGATAAATCCATGTATTTTTGAGAAGTGCAAGTATACAAGATAATGAGCCCTGTAAACATCAGTGAAGAAATCCTTGCTTTCCTTCAGAATGAGGTGTGAATAGTGTGCAGAAAATAATACGTCGCACCACACACTGGAAAAAGATGTCAAGAGAGTAACCACTGCAGTGATGTTCATTAAATGTGTGCCACCTCTCTGGCTCCCTGTGGGATGCAGGTGTTCCCTTGAAGTGTCTGTAATTAAAGGCAGCATCAGTAGTACACTGATGAAGGAGAGGCAGTCCGCCTCATTGTTTCTCAACTTCTGAACCTTAATGACATCCTTTAAATATCGTATATCAGTGTGACTCTCCTAGTTCTACTGCCTTAATTAAGTTTCCTGGGAGGCGGAAAGCAGTGTCAAAGAGTTTCAAGTGTTATTTTAAACGAGGAAGAAGTATTTTAGAAAATGTCAATTTAGGAATTAAAATGCTCTCTATTTTTGTACCTGCCTCAACTTAGAGATAATTAAGAAATCCAAAAAGCGGCAAAGAAAAACAAGTGTTTGCTGCTGTACATGTAAGTTTCAAGCTAGCCTGTACTTCCTCTTTAGTGAAGTTAAGGTAGGACTTGAGGAAGGAAACCAGATAGTGTTGGTTAAACCTGATTTAAGAGTGAGGATGCAAAGTTTAGCAGGCACAACTTCTTCTTGCTGTACACAGTGTGTGACTTGTGTGGTGAAGGAGTGTGTGCAAATTCTTGCCTTGAAGGAATGTAAGCTGATTCATAGTGTAGTGCAAATTCCAACATCGAGATTTGAATGAGGATGATTTTTATTTTTCCTTGGGCACTTTGGCATGCTGCAGATATATATATGTATATTTTTACTGCATCTTTGTAATACTTCTAACTCTTGCTTTTCTTTTCTTGTGCATCCACCAAAGATCACATTCTATTAGGTAAGACACATTATTCCTTGAATGGTGCCTCTATATTTAGCAGGATTTGTTTTATGGAAGGTAACACAGTAACCTCTTTCTTTTCAGCATTTATGTGTATTCTAAAAAATTAGCTACATGAAGTGTAACACCTCATTTATAAAGTATAGTTTGTGTAATGAGGAAAGGACTGGACTAAATGCCTAGAGTGAGTTTGCCTTGCACTTAAGTAGTTTTGTCTTAAATTCAACTAATGAATGCACTTAAAAATGCTGCTCTTGGGAAAACCTACCTTTATGTAATCCCATTCCCTTAACTGTCTTTTTCTGTCAGAGGTTAGAACATAAACAGCAAACACTCCGCAAAAAAAATCAGCTCAGCCAGCAGAATATTATGAAGATTCATTAAAAAAAAAAAAAAATTAAAAAAAAAAAAAATTACCATCTCATCAATAACGTAAAACTGTATTAGCCATGAAGTGTGCATGCTGACTGTTTAGAAGTCTGTAGTCCTGGGAAAATTTCCAAAGGTAAGACAAGATCTTAACCTAATTAGTAAAACAGGGTCTTTATCTTCTTTGGAGCTTGAATATATTGATGCTTCAAAGCACTTCAGAATATGATGAATAATGTTTGTTGAAAGATTCCATAAGCAGTTGGCTTGACGTCAGCTCCACCCAACAGAGGGGCCCTGCACAGCCATGAGTCCCTGCATTCTGTCTGGCCTCGTAGCATTGCCAGTGCATGGGGCAGCTCAAGAAAACCTTCTCTATCCAGCCAAGTGTCATCCAAACGTGGGCTCTTCACTATGAAAACTTCAAAATGTGATATAAATTGACCTTTCTGTCTCACTCTGACATGAAACCAAAATTAGCACCTAGCAGTCTTTGTCATGAAAGATCTCTGTTCCTTTGCTTCTGCACTGAGCCCCTACCATCTCCTACCATCACTGATACGAGTGCCTTTAGAAAAGCTTTCTGTTTGAGGCTTCTGGTAAAACATTAACATGTTTGTCACTGTTCCTATAACTTGCATCCTCACCTTTTTAAAGAAAATAAAAGATGAACTCAGTAAAATGCACACTTAGTATTCAGATTGTCTGTCACATGCCATCTCTCTGCTGTGCAAATTTAATTAAGCGCAATGTAATCTTCTTATTCCGAGCTTTGAAATGTTTTGCTACTAGAAGAAGAGCAATCTATGCTGAAATACTTCCAAATGCTTATTTTCTGCCAGTTTGTCATGTGTTATGAGACTAACATGGCAAACATGCTTGTTTCAATTAACTAGAATTGTTAAAGATCTGCACTCCTGAAGCGTTTGGGCCAATCTCATAAATCTGAAAAATGATGTGAAAAATTGAACATGAAAACTCTGTATTATCTGCTATTAGTTCTTGTCTATCTGAGTTGAGCAAAGCCTTGAAATACGTACAGCAGGAATGGTTTATGTGATTCTCACCATCTCTCCTTCTTGCCAAATTGTTCTTCCCCCGACACCTATTTTTGAATCTGGAAAAAAATGGCTTTTGGCTATTTATGGACACAGTATCTCTCTGAATTGGTATGGTTTAGAAAAAAAAATGTGCTGTTTATATGTATGAGTGCTCTTTTTTTGTTTTTAATGCTATAATCACACTTTACTTGTTTGCAGCCGTATATTGGTATCACATAAAACTCTTACTCTTTTCAGTCAGACCAAGCTGCAGCTGTCAGGCAACACTGAAAGTAACCATACATGGATTTTTGAAACAATACATATTTCTGCTATGCACAACTTAATCATAATTTTCAGACACAAATGTAATTTTGAATAGTTCTTGCACTTCAAATAGTGAACATTCAGGATAGGCTTGATGCTTCCCAGCAGATGTTGTAACAGCAGAGCTGACCTTGGTGGCCCAGCTGGGAGAATGTGGCTAGTTAACTCAAGAGGTTGGGATGGGCAGCCAGCTGCAGGGTTAGAGATATAGAAGAGGATTTTTGAGTGTTCTGGAGAATCCATCCTTTGTCTTCCAACCTTCCAATATGTGTGCTGCTGGGAAGTCTGAGGACAGAAGAAAGTGTGGCATATAGAAGTGAGATGGAAGCTGTGGAGAACAGCGCTTTCTACACTTGGTGGAGTTGAAGTGTAAAGGAAAGGGTAAAGTGTCTCAGAGAAATAGGGACAGGAACTGCTGCAGCTGTGAGGGTTGTCTCTGTTGAAGTAACCTCTTGTTTAGATAGCTTTTTGTGCATGAAGCTCTGAAAATTGGGAGCTTGTGTTGGCTGTTTGGGCCATATGCATTGTACATGCAACAAAGCTAGACAGCTGCCTGCTTACCATCTGCTTTGAATGAGCAGTGTTCAGGCTCACAAACCTGAGCTGTATTCACCCAGTACAGAGTGTATTATCTGTGACTGAGGAATATAAAGATGCTCTGTGTTCTTCTGTCATGTTGCATGTGTTTGTAGGTGGCAGGGTTCTCTATCCTTTAAATCATATTGCCAGGGTATGTTCTACATCATTTTTTGAGCCTTAAGCAACTGCTGTTCAGCTGACAGGAGAGTGTGGTGGTAAGATCTTTGGTGCCAAAGGTGAACTGGATTTCAGGTGAGTTTGACAAGCTGTTGCCATCAGGAGTGGAGTATCATTACTCTTATATTAACTTGCACTATAAATATGTATTCAAGATATTAAAAAAATGGTGAGTTATAATCATGTTGCAAACAGAATTTTACAGCTTTTTTCTTATCTTTCGCTTTCATCCCACAGCTATTCTATTCGCCATTCCATAAGCATGCCTGCAATGAGGTAATATTCTACTCATATTGTACTTTCTATGTTGATGTTCAATATTCTAATGAGGAGGGATTTGCATATTTTGATCCTAATCCTGCACTTTTTAGTCAGATGATTTCAATCAATTAAGGCTATTCATGTAGATAAGGACCACAGGACTGGCCATCTGTGGTTTTGTTGTTAGGTGTTTTTTGTGGGTTTTTTTTTAATTGCATTAACTGTTTTACGTCTGGTTCAATCTTCTGAGTAAAGGAAGCAGTTCTGAAATGTATTTGAGTGGTTGAATGTTATCAGATTTGTATTACTGAACCTGAAAATCATTTGCTTTGCTGTCTCCAGAACATCATCCAATGCCCATTAATGTCAGAAATGCTTTGCACTCCCTTTGGATCATGCACCTATGCAAGGATTTTATGAGTGCTTTTGTATTTGAATGGCTGTAATCATGCTTCCCTTGACTTGCCAAATATCAATGTCTCTTGAAGTAAAGGTCTTAATGTTTTCAGTAAAACTAAGATCTACTTTTCTTTTTACCCTCTCAGTCTCTAAATATATTAATACTGCTGCTCCCTACCAAGCATGTGGGGAAAACTTGGTATACCACAGTAGGTAGAAAAAAACCTGAGAACTAAATCATTAAGTAACTGCTTCATTATGCTGTACTGGGCTTAGGGAGTTCCTGTTACCTCTTTGTTTTGTACTCCCTTTACTAAACAAGAGGAACCCTGCTGAACAACAGTGGAGGCTCTGAGCTAATAATGAAGCACAAAGCATGCTATAATTGAGCTTGCCGTTGTCAAGCAAGGAGCAGAAAAGCAGAAGGGAATATTAGACTGCAAACTCCCTTTACCCACTGTCAATTTGTCCAAGTCTTTTGTGCTGGCTGAACCACGAGAGGAGGAGACAAGCTTTTGTACTTCAGCTTGTTTAGTTCTAGTATGTATTTCCATATGGAATGGAAGATGGATTTTTCAGCAGTGGGGAAGCTGCTGGTAAGAGGGGGAAAGAGACATTTTCTAAGCAACTAGAGGGCCCTTGGATATGGATCTCAATGGGGATCCATACTCTCACTTTAGAACACGATTCAGAAAACAGTCAAACCAGTCTCTAGTTTAGTAGGGAGGTTCAACTTTTGCAAATTGGTAGCTAAAAAATACTCCTCTGATTACCTTAATTGAATTTGATTTACGGTAAGGCAAGTGATTGTTCATACCCTACCAGTCTACAGCCCTGTGCTGCCAGCCAGTCCTCACTCTTTTCTGCCATTGTTGCCTGGTGAAAATTAATAAAATTGCAAAGTTACCTCATTAAATTTGCAACTGACTCCTTCCTTCAACTTTCTTTTTCTCTTAGGAATTCTCCCACTTTCAAATCATTTGAAGAGAAGGTTGAGACCACTGTCACAAGCCTTAAGGTAATGATTAGAAACTGAGTTACATGGCTCTTCTTGAAGTGTATCTATCGCGCTTAAAGACATTTCTATCATTTGTGTGGGAAACTGATTGAATGTGCTGTTCCATCAAGAATTTCATGGAACTGCAAGAGTACTAATAGAAAATGAAGACAATATGCAGAAACAAATAGTCTTTCTCTATTTCACTACTACAAAATTACTTCTGTTGTCTACCAAAGTAAGCAAGTGGTCTCAAAAATATAAAAAAAAATATGGTTGTACCAAGGTGTAGAGATATCTCAGGTGTGACCATGTGATTATGCTGCATGAGACAGAGCCATGTGGAGTCACAGGGTCAGATTTTGAAAGTGATATGCTCTTAAGAACTTTGTGCTGTGCCCTGCCAGACAGACACAGCTTTTTGCCTATATAGTGAACTCAAGTCCTTTCAGCATTGGAGACCTACTTGCCAAGTGCTGCATGCTCAGCTGGTGAGGGCTGCCATGTAACTGGTTTAAGTCATGCCACCTGTGTGGGTTTTAATTGTGAAGCAGTCTTTCCTTGATACAGTTCTTCATTTCCTCTCTAATTTCAATGCTTTGTCTGAATTTAAATTTTCCAAACTATATATATGTGTGTATATTTGCTGTTAGATGATCTGATGACAGAGTTATCAGTCACCACTAATAACACTTGTTAAGGCAGGAGAGCGAATGGCAAATTTGCAGTGAGCTAATCTTTTCAGCATGAAAAATGAGAACAAGAGGTTTCTTGTTCAGAGATGTCTTCAGATGGTTCTTTTTCATCTGATAAAGTGTGACCATAAAGTGGTGTTTTACTGCTATAGAATGATTCCAACATATTCTGAGTACAGTCCATTAGTGGGCAAGGGCAAAACTTAGTACCTTTTTTTAGGTGGAACTGACTATACTGGCTTAATGTCAATGGACATTAAAACTTATAAAACTTTAAAGTGCAAGAAGGTGTCCTTCCACTTGGGACAGGCATTCCTTCTTACATAAAATGCAGATTACCACTACAACTGAAGCAGCAGTTGCATGAGGAAGGTCTGCTTTTTTCCATACCAATGTGAAAACCTACAGCGGGTAATATTTTCCAGGCAGTGTCTGAAGAAAGCATGGAGTTCTAGGGAGAATTATTTAGTTTTATTTTTCTAAATCAGCTTGTGCATCAAAGGATGCTGAACTGCACTATCATGTTCAGCTTTTACCTGTTCATGTTTATTTAGAGAGAGGCTGCTCTGACAGTTTTAAATGATGGTAGTGTAGGCAGTGATGTCATCTCCATTGCACTTTGTCAGTGATGGAAATTTTCACAGGTGGGAGGCAGCATCCCAAGGAAGTCTAATGGCAGAGCTAGAACAGAATGCTGACTTCTATAGCCTCAGCTCAGGGCTTTGTACACCTTTCTGTTCGTTCTTTCACCTGCTGCAAATGCTTTTTATGCTCACCGTCTCTGTCAGAGAAATTGTTCGTCAGTGGGATGCCACAACTTGAAAGGTCTGAATTCCTGCTTGTTGATGTCAAATGTTCCACTCGCTTATGTTTTCATGTTCCTTCTACCTCTGCCCACTTAGACAGATCGTCACTGGAACACCAGAGGTCTGAAATGGATTTTTTTTTGTTTGTTTGTTTCCTGCCACTCGATAGTTAGAATAAACTTCATGGGAGAAACACAATGCTTTTTAGAACCTACTAAACCTACTCACAGGGCTTTTAGTCTTGTCAGTATGTCTAGCTCCCAAGCTTGCATTTGGCCTCCTGTAGTCTCTATAAACTCATTTGTCCTACAGCTATGGCTAACTTGAGAGGGACAGATTAAAGCCTTTTTGCCAAGACAAAAAGTCGAGTCCAAAGTCAGCTTCCACATCCCATGTAGTGTTAATTGCCCAACTTTATTGGAATACCCTCTGACATTGTCTGAAATATTTTCTGTCTATATTCTCTTTCTTTCTTTTTTCTTTGTGCAAATGTAGAAAGGGAGCTGCAGTTGTGGCCCTAGAGTGCCACTAACACTGGCTGAAGACAGCTGGGAATGTCTCAGCATAGTTCTTTCTTTTCCCTGACCCTTTTGTGGCTTGCAAGATTAGAAGGGCCTACATGAGGAAACGTATAGGCTGTCCCTTTGATTCTAGGGACCTGTTGTGATCTGAAAAAGTGAAGAATTTCCCAGAGAGGCTTCTGACCACAGACAGTAACAGCATTAGTTTTTCTTAATTATTTATTTATGTGTTTTTCATATTAGGTACAGAATCAATGGTCCTGCAGTGTTCTGAAACCAATGAAAACTGATTTTCAGCTTTCATTCATTTCAAAGTCAAATTTTAAATTAGATTTTTTTGCTCTTCAGGTTGAATTTTGGGTTGCAGCTTTCTTAGGGAAATGTATTAGTTCACTTTCCCCTGAAGATTGACAGGATCCGAGTGCCTGACTCCTAAACTCTTCTGAAAATCAGAACACCGCTGAACTGTTCCTTGTATTCAATTACTGGAGACCTTGGCAGAAGCATTTAGTAAAGTGACTCACATCATTTTTGTTTTCTCATGGAAGAGTAGGCAGAGAAGCAAACAGAAAATAAAACTGCATTTATTATTATTATTTTTATGTGCCTCAGTTCAGATGCAACTGATCCAAATTATTTGAAACAGTGCAGCAGCAGTCTTTACCTACATAACCACTCTGATCAGTTTGAATCAACATTCTTGTGGAGACTTTTTAAACTGGGAAACAAAGTCATGAGCTTTGCAGTGAAAACTTAATAATAGCTTTACTAGGCAGTTGCTGCCTTTTCCTTGCAAGTTCTGGACTAACCAGCAAATTATATATACTGTTATATATATAGTACTGTTACAAAAATTGGTGATAAACTGCTATCTTCTAGTAGCTCTGCTGACTTACAGAATGGATACAGACTTCTACCTCGAAACAGGAACTTTTAGTAAGTGTGTCTCAAACTGTCAGAGCACAAATCCAGCATTCTACTACTTGTTTTATTGAACTTTCAAGCTAGGCAAGCTCCTGTGCTTGCTGATAAAACAAAGGATTATGAAGGATTAACCCTTTGGAAACTTAGGACACAGTGTTCATTTGATTAAAGTAATCTTCCTAAGCATTTGGTGACTGGCAAGCTGGAAAAATACCAGCTTTTCTTTAATTCCTGTTGCAGTTCTGGGACGGAGTAAGAAAGTTTTGCCCTATTTTCAGACTTGAATCAGCTTAAAGCAGGTATATCAGCAAGGCAAATCACAAAAGAATATTCTCTTAGCAAGACTACCCTCTAAATGAGCTTTGTCTCCTCTTACGGTCTTGGTCATTTCCAAATCTTTGGATAAAGCTTTTTTTTTTTTTCTTGATTAGGAAAACTCTATTTCAGACTTTAAGTGACGCTGTGTTTTAGTACTTATATTTACAAATTCAGTGAACTGTAGTTTTTTGAAAGTAGATAACGTGTGAGCAGTCGTGTTTCATTAATGTAACTGGATATTTTTTCTCCCAGGAAAATATGGTGGGTAGTTTTACATATCAGTACTAGATGCATACAGGCATTGTAAGGGAGGCGAGTTGTTGGTTTGGTCACTTGGTTACAAAATTCCTTCTGTAGTCCAAAGTCACCCCAAGGTTCACATAGCTGGAGAGAAGTTAGTTATGTTACCAATTCTGGGGGATGGACCACTCACCTCAGCAAAAATACCAGTTCCTTTCAGTGCCCATCGGTCTGTGCAGAAGTGGAAAAAGAGATAAATAAGCATGAGGTACTCATGTAAAGAACCACATTAAGTTCAATGGCAGGATATATGATCCTAACTGGATCATAGGGGGGTCAGTTCCTTTGAGTTTATCATGAATTCCACAGGCAGGTTTATGATTCTGATTGAGAAGTCTAAAAACTGCAGAAGGGAATACTTCAATGATTTGTGTAACTTTTGCTCTTTAAAAATAACTACCACCGCCACACTCTGCCTGCTTTGAACAGTTCTCAGCTCTGTGGCCAAGGAGTGAAATGCAAATGTGAGGAACTTGCTGTTCTCTTTTTTTTTTGCCTTGTTACAGACCAAGGTTGGTGGAACAGGCCACACTGGGGGCAGTTTTGAAGAAGTTCTCAGCTCCACAGCCCATGCCAGCGCTCAGAGCTCTCTGGCTGGCACCCGACTTCCCGAGAGTGAAGAAGAGCTTCAATGTTAGGCTGAAGGCCTCGCTCAGAGACTTACCGAGGCCATGGTTTCTAGACCTCCCTCAATACCAACATGTGCAACAAAATTTTGTGGGTTTTGGAAAACTGCCTCCCTGGCGTCATGCTGGAGAAAAGTTTCCTCTTTGTATTTGCATTTTGGATGTGCTATTTTATCATCAGGTATTTTGTATGCTATAGGAACCACATGCCAGTAAATGAGTCATAGCACTCTACGTTCTGTAACATTGTGACCAAAAAGTTTCATTTTCACCTAACTTCTCTCCAGCAATCTCCCAGTCTCTCTTACTTCTTTCAGTTTAAAGTTTTCTATCTCCTGGTTTCCAGCTTCTCTATCAGTGCTACAGCAGACAGATGGACCTTGAGATTTCTGCTGCCAGCAATAGTCCATACACCAGCTGTCTACCAGCCATACCAGGTGCCCTTCGATCTGGGGTGTCTGGACATGATTTATTTCCCAGTGAAATTAAAATAACTTATTGTCACCCAAGAAAAGCTTTTTTCTCCTTCACTGATACGGTCTGGCATTGCCCTCCAGTTAGTCAGCAGAGTTAAGAAGGACAGGAAGAGACACTTGGTTATTCATATAGAAACTAAGCTGATCACAGCTGCCCACTTAAGCTGATCATTGTAGCTGGAATGGCTTCAGTTTAAAAATATGTTCCATGGCTTGCTCTCTGTAGTTTGATAAGATTCAACAGCATAAGCTAATTAAAAAGGGAAGTGGGGGGGAGGGGAAGCCTCCAATAATGTTGCCTCCATATCTTCCCTTCAAAAAGAAGGGAAGGTAAATTATTTATGACTGAACAGCACAAGTTTCAGTCAAGATACAGCCTTATGCGAAAGAATAAATTCCAGCAATTGATTAAAGATGTGCCATAAGATAGAGAGCTCATGCCTTCAGTCCACATTTCAGAGCTGCTAGCTTGAATCTCATTTCTTACACACGATGAGTAGGTATTTCTTGTCCCAAATTTTGTCCTTCATTATGGGGCATCCCAACTGCATTATATCTACTTAATCACCGAGAGCCAGTCATCTCTCTGAGCTTTGATTCAGCATGTTTTCTTGCATCTTCTTAACATTTCTTCAAGAAAAGAGCAGCACACTTGTGGCAGTATCTTGCTGTCTTAATGAGCACTTGTCAGTCTGCATGTTGCATTGCTCTGTTCACCAGACTGAGATGAGCACAGCTTCATCAAAAGGATAAACAAAATGGAAAACAGTCTGGCTACTTTCAAAATGGATGCTTGTTTTGAGCTTAAGCCAAAACTTCAGATCAGCGTTAGTGAGTTTGATGTTACAGACTGCTTAAAACCTTGTGAGGAAACTTGGCTTTATGTGATTTTTTTTCATTGTGGCTTTTGTTATAGTTTTGACAGCTAGAAATCCCTTAACTTCTGTCTGGTAGAACATTATGAACTTTGAACTCTTAATGCCTCTTCAACATGATTTTTAGCATGGAAGCAAATTGAATTAGGTTTCTAGTACAGTTTTTCTGTGATAGGTTGCTAGCTTATTTTGCAGTGATTTTGTGCATAAACATGAATTAATTTAAATAAAAGTATTAATGGTAATTTAGTTTGTGTAAATGATGTCATTGATCTTCTTATTAAAAATAAATTTCTCTTACTCTTTTACTTGTTGGTGTTTTCTCTTTAATTCCCTTTATTCACCAGTAACACCTTGTTATATATATCCCTTGTCTAAGCTTGCAGCAGGGAATTGAAGTATGCTGTGAGTTTATCATCAGCCATCCCTCTAGTTTTTATATCTGTCTACTTCCTTCCAAATCTGAAATTTTCCATGGAAATCTGGGGCCCAGGTTTTGAAAATTTTGCTATCTGAAAGACAGAATGGTTGAAAGTATTCAGTAAAGGTGAAATATGTGGCAAAGAGCATCTGAAAGTATTAACCTTTGGTACAGGGTCAAAAGGCATACCGAGGTTAAAACATGGAGCCCAAGCTCAGGATGGGGATTTAACCCTCCATGTATTTTTATATGTACATACATACACACTGAAAATGGTTTGAGGAAAGCATTAAATTATTTTTTGGCTGCATTCATAAAGAGAACAATTTAAAGACTTCCATTCCTGCATCCCCAACAGCACTGTGCATTGCCAGCCAGGAAAACCTCTGGCTGTGTTGGAAGAATTTTCTGTTCCTGCTGGGGCAGCACCTGCTGCATGTTCTCATCTAACCCCTTTTCAGGACTACTTTTCTTCTTTGTCAGTATTGTTCTCAAGTCTACTCTCTAAAGCATCTAGAGCTCTCATATGCATGGCATTCAATAAGACCCAATAAAGACTATGACTGTAGATATCTTGGTGGACTAAAAATGCTGGAGAATGGCAGGCCCTAGACAAAGCCCTGTGGGACCCATTCCTGCAGCACAACAATCAGCTATCAATAACTAACTACTAATCAGCTGCCTGTTGCTCAGTAAACTGTACCTGTTCTTTCAGCGTCTCTACAGGGCACAACTGCTGCTTTTGGGACGTACCCTGTGTAGAGCAGTCATCTCACACCTCCTCTAGCCCAAGATGCTCTGCAGATTTTGAGCTCTGTGCAGGTTGCTTAAAGCAAAATCTCCCAGCCCGAGTGAAGCAGTCTGTGTGTCTGCCAAAGGCATCAGCTGCAGAACACAGTGCAAGCTCTCATCAGGCCCTTAAGTTTTGTGTAAAGGGGAATCTCCTGGAGTCACAGCACCTGAAGACATCCACTCAGCTAACTTACCTGCCTTAAAAAGGGATTACAATTTAGTTTTATGCTGCCTCATCTGACACAAAACTGAAGATAGGTAGAAAAAATAGCTCTAAGTCTCTACCATAACTTTTCCAAGTGCAAACTTTCATTATCTGGCAATTGGAACATCACCTTAAACTCCAACTGCATTCCTGATGCAATAGTTAATAACATACATTTGTGTTCTTTGGGTATTAACATCACTACAGCTTTATATGATAGCCATCAAATCACAGAATGGTTTGGATTGGAAGGGATCTTAAAGATCATCTAGTTCAACCCCCCTGATATAGGGAAGGACACCTCCCTCTAGACCAGGTTGCACAGTTTGGCATAATTATTTCCATTAATAAATGTCATTCGTAACAAACTTGAAAAGCTTGAACAAGAGAAGATGAGTTTTACACTGTAGTATAAACATTTGCATTAGACTGTACAATCTCCAAAGGCCTCTTCCAACCTTAGTTATCAGCTGCCTCTGCAAGTGTCTGTAAGGTTACCAGTTTGATGTGAGGCATAAGGCATACAGGTCTTAACATAAACCTCAGCACCACTCCTCGATACTACAAAATGGTATAAAAACTGCATGAAACAATGAATGTATTCGGAAAATGTAATTAATCAGATTACCACAGTTTTGTCCATCATCAATACTTCAGGATCACATGCCTAAAAGAAAAACAAAACAAATCTCATCTCTGGAAGCTCTTGCCAAGCTTAGACAAACATGGCCATTGGTCTTGCTTCCATCTAGAACAGTGAACAGCTACAAACCCATCTCATACAGTTACATGCTTAAATCCACACACACGGACATCACAGGACTGACTACCTTCCCAGTCAGTGCATTACATGAACTCATTTGTCTGCCATCAGATAAGTTTCAAACTTACCTGAACTCTGCCAGCAGAGAGACTATTCGTGAGAGTACATTCATGAGAGCTGATTGAAACAACAGCAAAACCTTTCATTCTAAATATCTGGTCCTTAACACAATCTCTGAACTTCTCACCTATGTAAGCGGTCCCAAGATTTTCAGCAGTGAATGCATGGAAAAAAAGATCTGCTGGCAGAATTAGCAATATTATGAGAGAGAAAAACACCAGACAATGTAAAACAAAAATATTTTAATATAGTTACAGTGTTTAGGAACATCTCAGGAATGTGGATGACATGTAGCAGCTATTTTTTTATTCCTTTCTGCGTTAATCAGAGATACAAGGTGGAGTATTTCTGGGTGAACAAACTTTCCTGCAAAACAAGAGGAAGAAAAAGTTAATTAATGTCTTCATTTTTTTTGTGTTTGTGCGTGAAAGGCCAGCAATGAGAGATCATCAGTGCTTAAGGCTCAGAATGAATTCCAAGTTTCTGTTTCAAGAAAGACTGCAGACCCTTTTCATTCCAAACATGGAATAACTGTTAAAATTAGTTATAAGTTTTTTTGGGGGAAAAATGTCCATATGCATATTTTTGGTCTGTTAAGACACTCAGAAGCTGAAAAAGGGATGCACCTTGACAAAGACAATCCAATGCTGCATATCCTACTGCAGGAAACCATTCCAATGACAAGAGCACTTACTTAGGGAATATTCCCTAAACTTACCAAGACAGTAGCTTATAGTTTAAGCTACTGTAGCAACAAAGATGCCCCTTAGAAAATGAAGCATTCTAGCTTCCCTGATGTTGAAATAACATTATTTTTCAGAGAACTCATTATTTTCCCGAGGAGTCACCCAGGGACTTGTCAGGGTCACTGCCTTTGGCAATCACTGCTCCTCTCCATATGCTTGTCTGTTCTATTTTTTTCCAGGACAAAATGAACTGGAGTCAGTCTTCTCCTGGTGTTCAAATCCCTTGCTAAAACCATGACAACAGCTATTTTACCTTTTACCTTCCATGAGAAGCAGTATAAAAAGCAGTACAATTGCATCTAGAACTCTCATTGGGCTGTTTCTCACAAATGTAACTTCACTGGTTCATGAAACACTAACAAAATAGGAACAACTCCTCTCAGAGCACCAGGGAAGATTGAAGTTTCCCTTAAAACCCCTCTAGTGATACAGGGAGATCCTTAAACACATACTAGTGTAATAAAAGTAGAGCGTCTCTCCAAGACCGAAGTGATGCAAAAGAGAACTTGACATAAATGAGATTCTGGTTCAATACATACAGATAAATGCAAGGTATTTGTACACTGCAGTATTTTTCCCAAAATACTATGGGTATTTGAGAGATTAGTAAAATAACTAGTCTCGCTTCACATGCAGAGAAATAAAAAGGCAATTTGTATAGTTCATTTACCAGAGGGAAAAAAAAATCCACAAGCAGGAAATCACAAAAAGTTCATACACACAAATGCCATACCAGCAGTTGAATCATAAAAATCCTGCAGTCTGCCAGGAGTGTTTTCCAGCTCTTCATACTCAAGCGCCTGCAGTATCATCTCACATTGATCCAATTGTTTTACAAACTTGGCTTCTGCAGTACACTGGTTTTCATATTCCTGAAGAGATTTGCAGTTGTAAGAAAAAAAACCAAAACACAACAATGTTATTCTGAAATAGAGTATTAGAACTCTTCACCAAACTAGGATTTTTCATTAGTACAGTATATGTGACAATTAACTCTTTCACTTTCTTTTTAAGAGATCTAGTCAGAGAAAACACTTAGATATGTGCTAAATTTCTATAGTAACAGGATTTAAGGACAAGAATTCTTCTGCATACTTCAGCTTAAGTACATACCAAAGTGTTTTGCTGAATTAGGGAGAATATGGAGACAGCCCTATTGGACACAGAATTAAAATGAACAGATTCCATTTAACAATATTATCTATATAAAGATTTTTTCACAGCTAAGGCTATGAATTAACCATGGTATGTGTCTACGCATTACCATTACCTATTTCTAAGGCCTATTTTACACTTTTTTTCACCAGTTGGTATTTCTTAAGGAGTTGTTCTTTACATTTTTACTGTCACTTCCTATTAATCTCTTAATCTACCTGAGCCGTTGTCTTTATCTCACTCCTAGGAGATGGGGAAGGGAGTAATTTATGGGTTTCCTTCCCTTCAGACTTTAATATCTCTGCTATCTTTGCCCTCTCTCCATTCACTGTCAGTATATATTTGTGAGTCATTCACATTTCTAGGCAACTTGAACAATTTTGCTGTCATTTGCTCCAATGATGACTGCAGATAGGTTCACCTGTCTTTTCTAAATCTGCTGGATTGAATTTAGTATCTCTTCAACTGACTTTCTCCTGGCTTCAAAGCCAACTGCAGAAAAAGGCTTCCTTCTTAGAATCATAGAATCATTAAGGTTGGAAAAGATCTCTAAAGATCATCCAGTCCAACTGTCCACTATCAATACTGCCTGCTAAAACATGTCCCTGAGTATCAGATCTCCATGTTTGCTGAACACCTCCACAGATGGTGACCCCACTACCTCCCCTGGCAGCCATTCTGCACAAGTTATCATCACCTTGGCATCCACAGCACCTCTGACCCATTCCTCATTGCCACCACCAATCATCGGAGCAGAGGTTCCAGCCCACACCACGCCCAGCTGTGCTTTCTGATGCACACATTCAACTGTGCACAGCAGGTCCACAAACCAGAGTAGTGTAACTGCCAGAAAGGGTTTTTCCTACTGACCAAAGAACATGGCAGTATGTTTTCACCACCTTGAAATATGCCATAAAGATCCTAAGCTGCTACATGAATTCAGTGCACAACATAAAGCAGAATCTTTAGCAGTTTCTATAGCAAGAAAAAGAGAAAGGAATAAACAAATTAACAATAACCTCATTCTGCATCTTAAGAAGACAACTGTAGCTGTCATTCAGTGGCAAGATCCTGGTTTGTGATCCCTGTGCAGTCAAGCTCAGTTAATAAATGTAATGTGGTCATTTGCTTCTCTGGCATGCTGCTAGCAGCCCGTTTGTTTTTAAAACTTATTGCTTTACATCCGAAACTCAAAAAAATCCAGATTTTGATAGCCACATCTGATTCATGCACTACTCTATTTGAATTTAAATGACACGTTACATTTTCAATATCACTTTGATCACTATTTTAAATCATCAATTTTGTTCCACTAAACAACGTTGTTCTATACTGTTTGTTCTATTCCTCCTTTCAAGCTGATCTTTGCCTTGCGTTTTAAATTGTTTAAATACAGCAAGCTATTTTCCTGTTTTCTTTTGCAGCTTTTTTTAACCACTGAAAAGAACCAACTTTTTTTGGCAGCTTTACAAAGGACAACTTCGGGAGAAAGAGAACTATGGCTGTTCACTTGCAAAACTCTGTCCCACCTCCAGCAATTATCCGGAAGCATAACCTGCTACCAATCTTTGTATCATGCAGCCCACCAGGTCTTATTCATACCTCAGCTTACATTAACCTCAAGAAACTTCAGCTATTATACATGCAACTGTGCACAGTGCTTAAATAAACACTTTTTCCTCCCTACAGGTGTTTAAGAACGTGAAATAATAGCACACTTTGGAAAAGAGTAACAGGTCCTTCAAACATCACAGCCTGGCTGTTAAAATGACTCTTGTGATTTTGCTCTTGAAAATAAAAAGAGCAGGACAGAGTTAAGTGTGCCAACTCATTTACTTCAATGTTTTTTCAAACACACTCGGAGTTCAATCAAGAACTGAAAATACACAGAGGCATCTACTTGCTGCTTTCCCTTACCACCCTACAAACTTGAGGACTGCTCACCAAGGCAGCACAAAGCTGCACTTCTCCCATGGCTGAAGGGATGCAGGGGCAGAGCTGCAGGCTAAGCAGTGCAGAAAAGTATGGGATAAGAATCTCAGCAGATCTTGTCTCAGCCACTGGTCAGCTCTGGGCTATGGCTTTCTTCACTCATTAAAAAACAAACAAACAAAAAGCTCTGGCTACTAAGAGCAGCATATCATACCCTGTGATCACAGGCTTCTTATTTTCTGCCTTTTTTGCTTTTCTTTTTAAAAGCACCTAGCTGTTCCACTTAAAATAAGACTAAAAACCTAATATGCACATGCGGTCCCTCTAGATCACCCTCATTGTTATGTAGGTTACATTCATGCTGCTACACTGGAGATACAATGCCAATAAATTATCCTGAAAGTAGAGAACAAAAGATCAAAAGCATGTACATGTTAAATTATGGTTACCGAGAATGGT
Source organism: Phasianus colchicus (assembly GCF_987193195.1). NCBI lineage: Eukaryota > Metazoa > Chordata > Aves > Galliformes > Phasianidae > Phasianus > Phasianus colchicus. The sequence goes on along the minus strand of NC_143437.1, from coordinate 59,818,199 downwards.
AGAAAGCTAGAAGGCTGAAGAACTGACTGCATACTGAACCCACTCCTATACAATCAGAAGCCTAAAGCAATGAAAAATAATAGGCAACTGAAATTCTCTAAGACTAAGCTTATCCATCATATTATAACAGCTTTGCAAAGAAGGAGGAACCAGTATTTACTAAATAAACACACAGAACTTATTTTCCAGATCTAGTTCTGCTGATTTATGTCTTCTACTTTGAAGGATAGAACTGAAAACCCCACCTTGCTGCCCATCTTACCAGTAAAAACAAAACAAAAAACAACAGGGCTATAACCAAATGCAGAAACTGGATGCTGATACCTAGAATTTAAATACAGTCCAAATGGACAAGTAAGAGTGCCAGCATGAAATACAGTTTCAGGTTATGAAGGCCAAGAGACCTAACTCTGTTTGCAACACTGCTCTTTTGTCAGTACTTTACATTTAAGTTTAAACAAGAAGTTAGTACTAAATATTTAGTTTATTGGGCTGTACAGTAAAGAAATGGAAGCCACATAAATTATTGCTTGCATAAAAAGCAGAAAAGTACTCCACAACAGTCAGTTTCCATTGTCTTTTCCTGTATTAAAAGATCATGAGTTGAAAACAGCCAGATGTCAACAAGTGGTTTAACGTGTTTTTAAAAAAAGATTTCAATCCAAGAATGTTGGATGGAATAGACAAATCCTTCCTTCAGTTGTACAAACCAAGCCCTGGACAGGTTCATCTGGAACTGAGAGCCCAAAGGCAGAAGCTGTTACTCTACTAAGTTTTAGGGTTCCTTTTTTAAAAGGAATTCAGAGGTGACATTGATTCATACTGTCAGCAAAGCAAGCCTATCTACCTTGTTTGAGATCAAAGAACAGATGACATGATTTCATAAGTAAAAAGAAGGAAGCTAACAGACTACCCCCAATTTTATTAAAGGATTAAAAGAATGCAAACTTACCTCCCAGAGTTCATAAATTTCTTTTTTGAGGTCCTCCGATAAAAGCTGGGTCAGTTGTCGCATAGCAGCCTGAAAAATAGTCAGAGTACATATCATAGCAGCAGGACTACCTGGTAGAGGATCTTTTCTGAGACTGCATTAGTGAATATAAAAGCAAAACAACCTAGAAGTTCATTCAGTACCTTAAAGATACTTAAGATGTCAAAAAAGCAGCCCAGAATGGAACAGGCGAGTCACATACCAAGACCTGCCATCAATTACCACCTCTGCCTTCCAGATTTAAGGAAGAGACAACATTTGAACTTGGTTATAAGTACAGTTCATTGAGACAGTTTCAAAATACAAACTCCTAGTGCTGACATGCAACAGAATCACAGGTACTTTAGCAGGTACCATACAATAGGTAGCACAGTTAAGCATCCAGACAAATCTTGCATATCTCCAAAGAAGGAGATCCCACAACCACCCTGGGCAGCCTCTTCCATTGCTCTGTCAGCTTCACTGGAAATAAGTTCTTCCACGTATTTGCGTGGAACTTCTTGTGTTCCAGTTTTTGGCCACTGCTCCTTGCCCTATCACTACACACCACTAAGAAGAATCTGGCCACATCCAATTGCCTCCCACTTTAGATATTTATTAACATCAATCAGATCCCCTCTCAGTCTTCTCTCTAGACTGAACAGACACAGGTCTCTCAGCCTTTCCTTTTATAGGAGACGCTCCAGACCCTTTATCATCTTTGTCACCCTCTCCCAAACTCACAGCTAGCATATTTCCACTAGTAGGGATGAGGACAGTCACCCATTCTTAGGTAGGTGATATAACATAAGCCTTTTGATAACCCATCTAATGCTCTGCAGGAATAAAGCACAAAGCACAGCACTGCCAGATTGAGATACCATCTGTTCAACAATAAAAACTGTGGTAGAAGGTTTAACACAGTATCAAACTGATGGTATAATCAGCAAGCAGAAAATGTTTTGCACGCTCTTTGTGTTCTCTCAGCTAACCAGTCTCATTTCTGAGCTATCTACTATCTTCTTAGAAACACTTAGGGCTGCTGCTGCAACAATCAACATCACAGGCAAAGACAAAGGTTTAATACCATGATTGTTACTCCACTTGAAACACAGGATGCAGCTCACAATATGGCTGAGCTGAATCAGCTGCTCCCCAGTACTGCAATGCCTAACCCTTAGTGAAACTAACAGATCAATGCACAAGCAGATCAACTTCAGAACCAGCAAAGGGAAAAAAGAGCATTCACCAGCAAATTGATAATTCAGCTCTGTTTAATGCTTCATCCCGTTTACCACTGAATCAACAGAAAAGTACTAATTGAGTTAAATGGAAGCAGCAGATGCAAATACTGAAGAAAAAAATGAAACAAATTTAGACATCAAATCATCTTTTTATTGCCTAAATACAAATGAGACATCTGATCATAGGACCTTTGGAGGCTTTGGGGAAAGTGATTATTTTTTTTTTGTTCAGGGTAAGAGCACATTACAGAAAGTACACTGAAGAAAAGAAATACCAAAACTACAGTCTGTTAAGATAGTACTTCAAGAATGCTGAATGCTGCTTTGATCCTTAAAGTTCCACTTCCTTAGCAAAAAGCTTACTTCTACAATTAGTCGTAACCCCTCACTCCCAAGTTTTAAACAGGTATGCATAAAAGTGAGAAAAAAAAAATCACTGCAACATTTATTTTTTTTTTTACGCTCTTTGAAGCATTAACTGTAACCTCAAAATGATTTCCAAGGCATCATGCTGCCCTCTAGCCGTGAGGGAAGGAATAGATCACATCTTACATGTTACTCAACAGCACATCAGAAACAACAGGCCAACAGTTTGGACATGTATAAGGCCAAAAATAAAAGGCTGGTCCAAAGAACTAATTCAGGCTACCAAAAATCCAGCCACTGCAGGACTAAGTGACTACTATGCAGATTATTTCAAAAGTTTTCCTTCTGTAACCTCTGGAGGTTACACATTAAACAAGAGTGTTGAAAATTTTGGTTGCTTTGCGGTAAGCTTGTGCAATGTCAGTTACACCATTCAGTTATTGAAAGGGTCTCTTCATTAGCACCACTGCATTTAAAACATACCAAACACTTTACAGATACAGTTTCACAGCTGATCTCCATACCTCTTCTCTCCTGTGTTTCTCCTCTTTTGAAATGTTGTCTGCAGGAGCAATGTCTCCAACAATACATTCAGCCATATCATGAACCAAAGCTAATCGTATGCATCTGAAAAGAAAGAATGACAGAGTAATTGGTTTTTCAGAAATTTAGGTTATGTGTTATTATCCATAAGGTTAAGTGGATGCACAATTTATTCCTTCACGTGTATAAGTATTCTTTTTAATTTTACATGGTATCTTTTACTACTTTGCTAAAGGAAGTGGATTCCACTTAGGCATGCTTTAAATTCCCAATTTCTAGCTACTGCTACTTCTAAGTAGAGATTTAAGTATAAGTATAGCTTGTACAAGGGCATACCATTCAGAAGTAAGGTACTTCATCACCACATCTCTCAAAGCCAAGAATATAAAGCCAACCACATTATACACTTCCCATTATCCTCGTAACAGGCAGAATAATCTGACTGCAACCACTCCAAATTCAATCCATGTGACAATACAAGGTCACAGCTAAATAGCTATATTAGTATATAATAGAATACTCAAGAAAGTCTTCACTGTTTTCATCAGCTCCTGAAGCGACCCCAACTCACCATAGTAAAGTCACCAAAAGTGACCCCACTGACAACTAATTCAGTACTGATGACGCTCTCTTCTACATTGTTATTGAAGAGGCTCCTGATTGCTACTGAGTATTAACTCTATCTGACCAAATCCACACAGTGTATGTGCTTGCCTCTGTTGTCCACTACACCAAACTGCTTTTAACTGAATGCATTTAGCTTGCTTACTTCTGGCTTGAGAGACAGCCAGCTCAGAGACACAGCACTCTGATTTTAGTCACAAAAATCTTTTGTCTCCTTCATGCCTCCTGGTAAAACAGCAAACTGCTAAGAACATGGAGGAATAAATAAATAAATAAATAAATAATCACAGAATCTCAGAATCATTAAGATTGGAAAAGACCACTAAGATCATCAAGTCCAACCACCAACCCATCCTCACCACGCCCACCAACCATATCTCTGTGTCACATCCACATGGCTCTTGGGTGCCTCCACAGAGACTCCACCACCTCCCTGTGCAGTCAGTGTCAGTGCACTATCACTCTTCAAGAAATCTTTCCCAAAAGATGTGGGGAAAGCATTCTAAGCACCTTCAACGCGCTCCAAACACTCTTTGTCAGCTTGAGAGTTGTTCCAAGCGCCGTGCTCACAGCTCTGGCAGCCGTGACAACGTGAGGCAGTCTCACCTGTCCTTGTTAAGGCTTTTGTCTTCAGTCACCAAGGCCATCATTGCCATCCTGTACATATGATCAGACACGCTCTCTGGCTTTGCCACGTTCCTGTACACCCATCCTGTCCGCGGTACTCTCTGGTAAAGACAGTAAGGCAGTCACTTAGATGTGGCAACCTTAGGTTTGGTACGATCCCGCTTTACAGGCGCCAGCAGACGCTCCGCTCACACATCTCCACGCTTCCGCAAAGCAGCAGCAGCCCCTGCTCTCCCCAGGCAGGTGCCCACGTCTCGAGTCCGGGCACAGGAGCCGCCAGGCCCCGCAGGCAGACCTGCGTTTCCAGCTGCACGCGCTAGGGCCCCGTGTCAGCTCGGCCCGACGAGCCCGACTCCCAGCGAGTCACCGCGGCGGCCCCGTCCGGGCCCCGAGGGGCGCCCGCAGCCCGGCAGGGAGGCCCCTTCCCCCCCTGCCGCCGCCCCGGCCCAGCGCTCCCCCCCGGCCGAGCGACCCCGCGCCCACCTTGAGCTGCCCCAGCAGCCGCAGGAAGGGCAGCATGCCGCCCCCGCCGGGCCCCGCCGCCATGTGCGCCCGGCAGCCGCGGCCCGCTTCCCTCTTCCTCCTCTTCTTTCTCCTCCTCCCGGCCCGGCCTCCCGCCGTGTCACCGCGGCGCCGCCGCTGTGAGGCCCAGCGGCTGGGCCTGCCCACAAAGCCGGACCGCAGGCTGGAGCAGTGACGGCTTTATAGATACAGCGCGAGGAGGGGGGATGGTTGCGTGAGCCACGTTGCTGGCAGTTCTTCAACAAATTGCCAAGAAAGAGCAGTGCTGGCATAGGCTGTGTTAGTTAATTAGCCTTGCAACTTCACGTGTCATGTCTATTACATCAGCTGTGTGTTGTGGGTGCTGGAGTTGAAGCGACTCAGTAACGTGATGAAAGCATGCATACTGCTCTCGTAACTGCGTTGTGAGGAAAGAATCAGGAATGAACTATCTAACCATGGGCTACACAAACTCTGCTGGTCAGCATGTTTTCTTCTGATGAAATTCTTCATGCTCCTAAAACTTTTCTTTGAACCTAAAATGTGCCACACAGGTGGAGAAGTAGAAACTGGACTGCTGTGGATAGGGGCAATGGCAAAAACAAATTGCTGCTGAGGCCTTCTCTGAGCAGCTCATAATTCAGTCAAAACTGATCACATTTATGACCTTCAGCAGCCTTTTCTTCTTCTTTAGTTAAATGGAGTAGGCTAATATAATGATTCAGAATAAAGGGAGTAGTTATCACAGATGCTGCACTCAAAGCTTTTAGTTTAGAGACTCCTAGAATCTGGCTACAGGCACTTCTCATCACTTTCACAAATTAAGTACATAAAATACACTAAATCACTTTTCTATCTGTAGCTTTTCAAAATGTGTTTCTTGGCTGTTTTTATATTGCCAGCTGAAATTACAGATAAAGGTTTAAATGTGGCAATTAAATACTTTTTTTTTTTTTTTCAGAGAAGAATGTCCATTGTTTGTCAGATATTAACAACAGCAAAGTATTTTTATTTTTGCTCCTGTATATACTTCAACACATTTCCAAATTAATAATAAAGCCCAAACACATTTTTATAACCATTTAAAAGCGATCTTGCTGCAATAAACAAGGATAATAGACCAGGAAAGTCATCAGTTTTCCATTTGTACTTGATCGTAGAGATGCCACATAGTCTGACCTCCCCTGTGAATGCAGATCTGATGTGTTAGAGATTTGTCTCAAAAGCTTTCAAAACCACTCAAAGAAAAAGTTTGCATCTTTTCTCTTGGTTAACTGCCTTACAAGAGAATAATGTCCTCCTTGGACCTCCCAAACCACTTCTGGCCATTACTTGTTGTTCCACTGTCACTACCAGGAGGAGTTTAGTTCTGTGGTGTTTGTAAACTCCTTCAAGTAGCCGTAGGCTGATATTCTGTGATCCCTTAAGATGTTCATCAGAGAGTACACTTCCAACTCCTTCAGCCTCTTCATGAAGTGATTTAGATCCTGGTCATCTTGGTAGACCTTCATACATCTTGGACTGGGGAAGCACCAACCTGGACTCTTGTCTAGGCAGGGCTTCACCACCATGAAGCAGAGGGGATCAGTAACTGTCCTCAGTTTGCTGACCACGCTCCTAAAGTAGGCCACCATATTGTCTACTTGTGGGTGGAAGCTGTTGCTTGTATTAGACTTAGATTTCACATTATTCCAGGTTCTTTTGTAGCAGAGTTGATTCCCAGTCCATATCTTTCATATCTAGTACCAATGAAAGGGCTTATTCTGGCCTAAGAGCAGGGCTGTGCATTTCTCCTGGAACGTCATAAGGCTTTTATCAACTTAATCCTTAAGTTTCTCAAAGGCCCTCAGAACTGGAGCTTTACTGTTTAGTATGTCAGTCATCTACCTTAACCTTATCTAAAAATAAGCTGATGGTACATCCTGTCCACCTTTTTGATGACAGTAATGAACCACTAGGCCCTAGTGTCCCCCCATAGAAAATTCAGCTTGTTGTAAAGCCTTCAGACAGATTATCAAGGATCAATTGCTACCCACTGAGCCCAGCAGTTCAGACAGTTTTCCATTCATCTAATAGCTATGTTCATTTTATATTTCTTCAGCATGAGAGTGAAAATGTTGTGGGGAATGATTTCAAAAGTTGTACTAAAGTCAAAATCTATTATATCCACTGCTTGTTCCTTCATGTAGCGAGCCATTTCATCATAGGATGTAATCAGGTTGGTGAAGTGTCATTTGTCCTTCATAAATCCATACCAGCTGTTCTTGATTGCCTTCTTGTCCTTCTTTCCACTAGAGCTTCATCAACTTTCTTTCCATATATTACAGTCTTGGTAGCCACAAACTGAATCTTTCTGGTTTCTGAACAGTTCTCAATTACCTTCTGAACTCAGGCAATCATAAAAATATCAGAGACTGTCATTTTCATTTTAAACAAGATGCTGTATCTAGATGCTATTTTTAAAGCTAGCTAATAGCAGATATTTTGTCTTTTAACCCTCCCTAAAGGTTTCTATTCAATGTAGATGTTTAGAATATGTAGTTCTTTAAACTGAGTAACTCCTTGGCTTTTGCAGGATCTTTAACAATTCTTTAACATGGATAAAGCTTGTACAGCATAGAGGAAGGAGGTTTGGTTTTCAGTTTTATAGTGTGATAATCTGTTTGCCACTGGTGTCCTCGAGTTAAATTTTTGGACATTAATAAGGCTGGCTCACAATCCCCAGCCTTGGATGTCCATTAAGTTTAGAGAATGCTATCAAAATCAGCATGCCTGCATACAGTTTTCTGTTGCACTTAAGATATCTGCTGCATTTGAAACCTTTGGAGACCTGAAGTTTCCAATGGCATTTGGAAGAGCAGAAAGCCACTAGGCAATGGTATGCTGAAAATGGCAACATCATTATCGTATTGATGGAGAACAATTTTTTAGGCATCAGCTATACATAATGTCTTGGATTACTTTTTTCAAAGTGTAATACATTTCTTTAAGTGCATACATTAAAACACACTGTTTATGTGGATGAAATGTACCTGTGAGATGTACATTATGCAACAGTTGTTATTCTTCTCAATTTTTATGTAAACAGAACTGCTTACTTAGAAAGGTTTTCTATCTTGTTATTCTGGAACTGTACCAGAGGTACAATTTATGAGTATTTTCAAGTCCTCATCATATGCATCACATGTAGCGTTAAATATATAGAACCTCTGTAGTGCTGGAGGACTGTGATATAATGCGGGTCCTTAAAACCAGACATGATTTTGTTCTTGACTAGGTAGTCTGAAAAGAGCAACAAATTCGGGATGCCCAGCTTCTTGCAATTGTAATCCACTTTTTTATTTAATTAAGAAACATTAGCAAGGATATTCCAACTCTCTCCACAGCATATTAAGATGATGTTGAGGCTTACGTCTCAATATTCCATCAATATCAGATGGCTTTCTTTCCCCATCTTTCTCTGCAATAGGTGCAATTCATAAAGAGAAATGTCTAATTGCCTTACTGCTGTTGAGTAATTAGTAGTAGCGGGAGATGGCGCACTTGGCTCACACATCTCTGCTTCGATCGCATTTGCTACTCCCAAGTGCCTGGCTAAAAGTGTGCTTTAAAGCCTTCAAGAAAAAGCACCAAGGAAAAGATGTTTTACATACTTTGTACTGTAATATGAAAATCATCTCTACAAATGCCAGGTGACTGGTGACAGAATCTTTAGCCACTTTTAAGGTGGATCTTAATCACCTTGAGCTTTACTCGGTGTAATGCCAGTCATTTTGAAATTTTGAAAACTCTTGTGTGTTCTGCCAGTATGGACTTGGAAAGCCTTACACTGGTGAAATACCTTGAGAAAACATAATTAGTTGATTGGATTCATTTGTTCCTTTCTGAGAGAAAAAAAAAAAGAAAAGAAAAGAAAAGAAAAGGTGTGTAGCTCAGTAGACACATTAGAATGATTGTGTATCATAGACCTAAGCAGGAATAATAACACTGATGTCTTCCTTATGAGAAAACACATTGACAAACACTTGCCAGACACTACAATGGATCAGTTCAGTTCTCCAGACTGTGTTATATCTTTCTTTATATAAGGCAATCTTAGCAATGATGTAAAAGTAGCTAGTGAAAATCTGTTGCAGGAATCCTTAGCGATGACACAGTCAAGACCAAACAGATGTAGGAGGAAAGCCTGTGTTCAGACTTTTAATTCCAAATAGGCAAATGAGAAGTAGTGAATGTGGCTAAATGCGTGAGAAACCTACACATTGGCTTCCTTAATGGAAGCTGACACAGAGGTCAGTAGATACAACCCACCCTGTGTCACAGTGTCAGCATACCTGTCAAATCTTACAGGATGTGTTAGGGGGTCATCCACCTGCCCCCTCACTATGCCTGCCTGAGGTGATCTCCATCATCATTTATGGAGTTTTCCCTGCTATGTTTCTGCACTTCAGGGTGGCTGTGCTCTGCCAGCCACCTGCACAGAGCTGGGGAACATTGCAGGCTGTAGTCAGCTATTGCCAGCATAGGTGACCTGTAGAACCACCACAAAAAAAGAGAAGTGTTCTCCTCATATGTTATGCTGTTGCATAACATCATTGAATTTTTGTGATTTAAGAGCACATTTTCTGTCTGAATCCTTAGGACTAGCCTATCTTTGTGCAGATGTAACAGGTCCAAGGAGCCAGGAGCAGAACTTTAGAACAGAACATTTAACAGAAGAAAAAAAAAAAAGTCAGCTTAAAAGCAAATCTTACATGAGCAGAACATTTCAAATGTAAAAAGGCATCTGAATTAGAGGATTAGGTCACGGCACCTGATTAACATCATTTGATCTTCAGCTATTGAAAAGTCACTGGACTTCTCAGAGAGTGGAAGCATTCAAACCTTAAATGAAACCACAAGCCTGGCTTAGAAAAAAACTGCTAAACTGAAAACAACTTGCCTTGCTTCAGTAATTGTCTTTTTCTCTCTGCTGCTGAGGGATGCATCCAAGTAAGGATTTAGAAATCCCCTGCATTTCAGTATAACAAAGAAGGAAGGCAAAACTGAATGAGTGCACCTCAGATGTTACCTGAGAGAGGCATACAGCATGTGAAACTCGCCTTGCTCTGCCATATCATATTTATTTCTTGAGATTTTTTGAAATAAAAGAAAGATACTCAAGGATCTCTTTTTTTGCTTGTTTTCTTCACTGTTGTCTGCCTTTTTAATTGTTTTTAGGAGGAAAAAAAATAAAGAAGCTCCCTCTTGACCACAATACCCACTAAGACCCTGAGGCATACCTGCTGACTACATTTGATAAGAAAGCAAGAGAGGGAGGGAGTTATAGTCACATTTGTTTATTTTCTAAAGTTGTATTTGTTTTAATATGAATGACTATGAACACTTTTAATGAAGTAAACTTTTGTTAAAGTCTAAGTCTTTCTTTGGAGCAACTAGCAAAATCATAACAGACCAAACTTGATCTTCTAGAATTCTCTAAGGGAAAGCAAGGTGAAAGGAACCTTTATATCATATAATTGTGCCCTTTGACATTGAAAACACCAAGAGCAATATGAAATCACATGTAAAAAAAAGAATCTGCTGGCTACTTCTCATTTCTTTTTGGTTAAAAAGCATATACTGTTTTCACTTATTATACTTCAGTGAGTTTTGAGGGGATTTTTACAGTCCCTTGCTACTGTCAACAGTTAGTAAAGTAAATAGCAAGCAGATCAAAATTAAAGAATTTATTTCCTGTCTCTAATGTCCTGATGGTCACTTTGCTCAAAGGGCTTTTCTGTGCTCCTTAGAAAGTATTAACCAGTATACACAAGGATTATTTCTCTATTTTTTGTAATTAATTAAAACAAAAACAAAAACAAAAATAAAAACAAAAAACCAACAATCCAAAAAACGATCATTGAAGAGTCACAATATTATTTATCTGGAGCAAAGCAATATTTAGAAGTATGGAAAAGCAGTGAATATTCTTGTTTATCCCTATTTCCCAAGTCAAGCTTTTAGGTTCATATAATGAACGTGAAACTGCATGTTCATATAATGAGCATATAGATCCTGCTTAAAGCTTGCTTCATTTTCAGCAGTCTTCCAATTGCCAGCCAAGTCAGGCCCTGCTTAGCTTTCAGAATCAGATGTGATCAGGCATGAAACAATGTAAAGAAAAATAAACCCTCAAAGGCACTCTGAATTGTAGTGTAACATTTTTTTTTTTTTTGATGACATAGGAAAAAAAAAAACAAAATGAAAGCTTTATCACAGCTTCGCTTCCTGTTGAGTTCCCCCACCCACCCTTATTACTATGAGCAACATTTTTCAAAATAAAGGCACCCTGACTTGTTTGTTATTTTAGGCTCTGAGAAGAAGGTCAGACTGGGAACACTGTCCAAATATATGCCTCCAGCCCCATTAAGGACACTTATCTCCATCCGCTGTAAAGCAATTCACGGTCTTCCAGGGAGAGCTCATGATATCACTCAGCTTTGCATATACATAAGCGTATCTGCTCATACATCTTTGCAAGACCTGAATCTGCTTCATTCCTCTTAGTTCTCACACAGGGAGAGGAGCATGCAATAGCTTCAGCCTCACTACTCCCAACTGCCAGACTATTATTTGGCAGACTAGAGAGTGCCTGCCTGTGGGTCTGCAGCCCTGAGGCCACTGTGCCCCACTGTGGGGCTGCAGGCTGGAAGGAAATTGCTAAAGGCACAATCCCTGGCAGCAGCTCAGGGCTACGGCCCCTCCTCTTTCATGTGATTGATGCATCTCGTGTGCTAATTAAAAAAAAATCCATTCACTATTTTTGTCCAAATATTTGAGCTCCTCAGATATCCCAGAAAGAAACACATCAGCTCCAGGCATTCTCTTGCTAATTCAAGGAAACCTTTTGCACAGGCCTCTGCTTTCTAACCTGAGACAGACTTTAATTATCCATTATTTTGTCTTCCTCTCTGTGAGCTGAATGCATTGTGCCACCCAGCACATTAGTCAATCATCACAGCTTATGGAGCACTCTACTCTACATCTTGGCTTCAGTGTCATTCATGTGCACCGAATGGAGACAGCACGCAGTTTCAAGACGCTGGGCAGATTTAAGCATGCTAGGGCCTGTCTGCCTGAATAGTAAATAGCTTTCCTGACATTTAAGCCGCACATGGCTTGATGTTAGGTCAAACAAAAATGTCACACTATAATCACTTTTTAAATAGCTGTTTCCGGCTCAGTTAGTACTGTATAGTTCCAGAAGAGAAAGCACTTACAAGCTGACAGACAGAAAGAGGAACCGTCTGCATAGGATGTTTGCCTAATCCCATCCCTGCCCTTGCCTGTCAGACTCCGAGACTTAGTTTGTTTTAAAAAAATATCTGTGTATGCAGTTTAATGCCACCACACTTTTCAACTGGGCAGACTCTAAAGACAACTGGTGAATCAGTTCAGGGAGCGCCTTTGATGTAGTGTGAGGGATCTGAGCAGCCAGTGAGGTACTGGGTCTTCAGCAGCCCTTGGCATCAAGGCTGTGTCTTGGTACAAGGTCACAGCACTGCTGAGGTGCTGCTGCTTGGAGGGTACTTAGAGGTAAAATCCTAATGAGCTCTGACAGCAGAAAATGTGAGGGTTCTCACATTCCTGAGCTCCACTCCTTCAATTAGGCTCTGCCTCTGAAACACACTGTGGAGGATGTGGACCACAGGGGAAGCCATGCAAGACTTACTTCCTCTCCCAACCACCTCAGCTCAGTGGCTGAAGTTAGATGGTATGATTGCCTCCATACCATTTAAGTGATGCTCTGCCATCCTGCCTTGTCCTAAATGATTTCTGTCATCCTTGCAGGGCCCAACTGTGTCTGGCCATGGCACACAGCAGTGCTCTCCGGGGCCCGGTCTCCTGCCCACCCACACAGGGCAGTGTGTTGAAGCAACCTGCGGTAGGGTTGAGATGTGTTATGTAGCTTTTCTCTCCACAGCTTAAAAGTGGCCAGAGGGAACACCTGCGCCCTGCTACCTGAAAGCATGCCGATGCTTCTCCTTCTTATCACTTCTTCCGCTCCCCCTGAATCTGGCATGTGAAATGCTACCCACCTGTGTTTTTTGCATGTTGTGCTACAAACCCTCCTAAGGGTTGTGAGGGGTTTGCTGTGGGGCAACAGAAGGCAGTAATCAGAAGGTGACAGCAATTCCAACACATAACACAGCTAGAAGGCAGAGCATGAATTTTCTGCAAAGATCAATGAAAATGATTTTTTTAGCCTAAAGAGCTAAAAGAACTGTGGAAGCCCATGAGGAAATAAAGCAGCCAACCAGAGAAGTAGTCAATCTTTTCTGGCTTTCAGTGTAACCTTTTTCTTTCTTTCTTTCTTTTTTTTTTTTTTAACTTCATCTTTTACTTTATTTCTGCCACACTGGGAGACTGAGAAGGTGCTCCAAACATATCTGAAAGCCACCAGGAGGGTCCACCCCAAGCATCACCTGTTCCTGGCTGATGCTTCATAGAGGCTGCTAATCCCAGCTTGTAAATCTTTCTTGTAAGTCATTTTCTCTCCCGATTAGATCAAAATGGTGGCACCAATCTGAGCTCATCAACATGGAAATTTCCTGCTAGGTTGATTTTCCTCGGTATTCTGAAGCAATGTGCACTCTCTACTTTCAAAGTCAAAATGTAAATTTATTCCTATAGAAATATATTTCCAAGCTGCATTTGAACATTCAATAGTAAATCTTCACAGATTCCTCATTTCACATCATAGTTACAGAGTGCAGTGTCTACGATCTAATCACATAATAACAAATGTGGTAGATAAGGAAAATTCTTCCATTTTTGGCCTGCAGAAGATAAGCTTTTGCCAAATGTGGTCGCAGACTATAGGGCACTATGGAGGGGGAGCTGAGAAAAATATTATAGCCTCCAAGAGGTAGGGCATGATGAGCTTTTGTTTACATCTAAGATTTCTTAATGCAGAAGTAACTTTGGTTATGCCTCAAATTTGTATTGGCAAATCCTTTTCTTTTTGGCGCAGTTTAAGATCTAGGAATGACTGCACTTAGCCACAGTCATGAATGTGAATAGTTGCACTGAAAAGCAAATTGTTGTGATTTGTGATCTTGTGTGATACAGATTAACTGACCAAGAGAATTCAGACAGGGGAAAAGCATCCCTGATGGTTCAGGCACAGACTTTTAAAATACGAATTAATGTTCTGTTTTGAGCATTTTTTTTCTGTTAAAAAAACACAGTGCAGATAGGAATGGGGGAATGGAAAGAACTGCTTCTTGCATTACATTTTCAATGATCTTTCAGATGAAATCACTGTGAGCATGCACTTTAGTTGCTCAGCCAATCACACTTTGGTGGGCTCTAGTTTAACCAGTTTGCATGCTTCATGTGCTCTGCTGGTTGCATATGCATAGCAAAATTTGTCTGGCTTCACATATGCCAGGTGTATGCCAGGAAGATGTATTTGATACATAGGACACAGATTATCTGACCATTAGTCTGTGATGTATTGTTACTACTTGGCAATGGCAGTTTTGTTATGTGTTATATGTTAAATCAGACCTCACATCCAAGTTTTCACTAGATGATAAAAATCTGTGCTATATGACACTATATGAATGTGAATAAACATATGTAACCATGTGTGAGGAAGAGTTCTCTTTTCTCAGCATTTATCAAAAATAGTACTGCAGTGTGTCTATAGCTAACTAAAGCATGGGATAATCATTCAATCAGCTTCTCTGTCTATATTTATGCATATTCACCTTAGACTCAGTTATTTTGTAACAGCTTCAAAGCTTGGTGAAACCAGTAGAAAGATGAGAAGTGATTTTGTTGGGTATCACCTCAAAAATTCTAGTGGTAGAAGAATTAGGCTCCATTTTTCTTTGCGTTATGGATGCACAACGTGTACTTATCATAGCTGGTAATAGTTAACATGAGTTCAGTTTAGCTTAATATATATGAATTCAAGAGGTATACCAGAAGTATAATATATATTTTGGAAGTACAAAACTTTCAAGGTCAGATCTTTACACACTGTAAACTTAATGCTACTGTATCATGGTCATCATTGGTTAGATTAAAAAAAAAAAAAGAAAGAAAAAAAATGTTATCTGATTAGGAGTTATCTAGAGGGAAAAGAATATCACATACCTGTGTACATTTTGAATTAAAGTAACGGGACGCAAAAATTTTCAACATGGGTGTTTTCCAAGACATAATATATATCACCCCTCTGTGCCACCATTAAAAGGAGAGGAACTCCCCATATGCTGCTGTTTAAATTAGAAAAAAATCATGCTAGAATGAGAAATAAAAATCTTAAACTTTTTCTGCCTTTTGCTTTGCTGACTCCACATTTTTTAGCTATATGTAAAAAAATACAGAAGGATTTTATGAAGTGCTTCTTTATACCACAATTTTACTGTTTCTTTGCAAGTGGATCATAAATCCTCAGAACATTTTAAAGCTAAGACATGTAGCCATGCGCCATTGAAACTTTCAGGGATTTTTCAATATTATGAATTGTCTTCTGCAGTAGATCTGAGGTACCATTTCATTTTGTATCCCTTATTTTTCATTTGGGAAATCAAATATTGTACTATCAACCTGGATTTCTGTTGCACAGAAAAATATTCACTTTAAATTACCTGCCTTTTAAACTGAGATGATTTAGGTGGAAAAAAAAAATGAAAAGTTATTCAAAAGGTCTTTTTTTTCTTTTTTCCTAAAAACAAAACAAAACAAAAACAAAACAAAAAACCTTCATTTGGATACTTCAGTATACAATCTCCAATTTCTTGATTATTGTTTATATTTTCATGCTTACTTACAATCAGTTTACAAGACTGTGTGGACATACATAAGGAGTAAGCTTTTCTCGTGAACTGCACGTCTCATAGGCTTTTTGGCTGAATAAATTCGTGGGCATCATATATACATACCTTCCTGTGTGTGCACTTCCAATTCTGCTCTGTGAGAATATGTATTTTGCTTTTTATTGTTTTGCTGAGTGTAAAATTACTGAATATTTTCATAAACACAAAAGCAAGATTTCTGTCACAGAGCTCTCTGAATGTGAACATACATAGCAAGTAGACAAAGATTCAAGAAAGCATTTCAAGACTGCTGGTAGTTGCAACATCCCAGTGCAAGGCACTCTGATAAACTGCCATGCAGAAGTGTTCCATTTTGGTGCACTGACAGGTTTGTGTTGGTGACATTAGGAAGAAAACAGCAACACTTGAATGATGATTCAACATGAAAAATATTCATGGCTTTTCGGCTATTTGGAGGGGGATTCCACATAACGCTACAAAAGAGTCACAGTATCAAATTGTTGGGGTGAGTTTGCAATGGGGTTGGATAACATAGTTGGCTGACCTTTGTAAAGCCATTATTCTGAAATTCCCAGTTCAATAAAATGCCTATCTTTTGGCTTCTTTCTGAAACCATTTTCTTTCTTTCTTCTTCTTCTTCTTCTTTTTTTTTAAATAGGTTTGATTTTTACAAAGCTTGTCAGTAAGACTCCCCCTGTCTCAAAGTTCCTTTTTCTTTTTTCTTTTTAGTATGTGAACATTTCAGTCAAACCAAGTATGACAACTTAAAAAGGTACAGACGCCAGCTAAGCTGGATAGGACTGACTGTTGGAATTAACTACAAGAAAAGGGAGTCTTGTCTCACTGAAGTTTTATTCTGCTAATTTAGTAACGACTTTTTATTCAGTTCATGGCTTAAAGTTTTGTGCCTTCCCTGGTACAGATTATGATTCTTCTAGCGGTAAGCATCTTCTTTCTTTTTTCTTTTTTATCATAGGGAGCAACTATGCATTCTGCTCCCAACCCCTGATTTTATAAGTACTTTCAATATTATTTTTGACACCCTGCTGTCAGTTATTCATTGTTGTTATTTTACTTTATATCTCTTGTGCACTTTCTGCTATAAAAAAGAAAGAAATAACAAGTATGTGTTGCAAGGTGCCAGTTAAATCCTTACTTTCTCACAAGCCTTTTTTTTAAGTGATCTGAGGTTTATTTGCTTTTTCAAGCTGAACGACCATCATTCCTTTTGATACCTAACTAGTGGCTATGTTGTAAGGTGGTTAGTTTAGGTAGGTGCTGTTCTGAAAGGGATTTTTTTTCTGCATGAGTAAAACTACAAAATCTGGTTTGTTGGCAGAGGAAAAAAGTTTTTCTGTCTCTTCCCTATTAATACATCAGGAATGTTTTAATGTCCAACCTAAAAGGCTGAAGTACTATCAAGAAATAATAATTTATATATGAATTTGGTTTTAGTGGTTTTTTTTTTCTTCCTTTCTTTTTATTAATGGGCACTGGATTGCAATTAAGAGCAAGTCTTTGTTTTTTTTCCAGTTTTTACCATGAACTCTTTTTATGAATGGATTAATCAGACGCTTTTTCTCTTGTGGCCAATACAGTTTATAAATGAGTTACATATTTAGAGATAGAATTACAGTTCCATTTCATGCAACTTTTTGCTTTGAATCTGTGACTTGCCATGTATGAAATAGCATGTCTTCTACAGTCAGAGACTTCCATGTGATCCAATACTTCATTGCTATGAACTGCTTACATAGAGAAGTGAACCTCACTGTTCTAAGCTCAGTCCCTTTTGGGGAGCCCTTATAAGTTTCCTGATAATCTGAGACCTCTCTGAGGGAAACATTTTCCTTTGCCTCTGGACACAGCTGTGAGAAACAGGCTGTACTGTCATAAATGCTGTTTGTTGGCATCAGTTTGAACTTTGTTCTGCTCATTTTTCTTTTTTCTTTTTTCTTTTTTCTTTTTCTTTTTTTTTTTTTTTACATTTTAGAAAACCTTTCTGTTGGCTTCTTGGCTGTAATATTCCTAAAACTATTGATCTTTGGTAATTTGCAAAAAGTGGAAATGAGTGTTTCAGTTAACAAAAATTAACTCTGAGCCTCTGAAATTTTGGTTGCAGATATTAAGTCAGCAGCAAAGCGAAACACAGAAGGTGCCATAATCATTGTGATGAATGCAGCTCAGATGCAGCCTGGAAAATACTCACAGTTTGTCTTAATCTCCTGGCCAAAAAAGTCAATTAGTATATATACTTTGTGTATATATATTTGTGTATATACTATAATAAATATCTTTGTGAACTGAACACTTTACAACAAAAGACAAATATGTCACTTTTTGAAACCAGTCATTTGAAATAATTTTCAGTCAGCCTTGTTGAAAATAGCCTATGAAAATAATTCTTAGGACCTTATTTATTTTAAGAATGGTCTTCACTACTCCAGCTATCAGATATTAAAAGAATAAAATCTCACAGAAAAGGATCTTGAGCTGAAATCTTCAGGGTGCTTCCAGTCCCACTAGAGTTGTGCAAGTTTAATTCAGCACTGTTCTATTATTATGCATAATGTATTATTCACAGATGAAATAAAACATTTAAGCGCTTTATCCAAAGCATTGCCACGTCTTTTTCTTTGCTGTCCAGATGCCTCTGTTTAAATTTCTCCTTCATTCAGTCCTTAAAAACTTTTTACATTCTGGGGAGGACAGACACTGGTAGCATGTGCTATCTATTATTACTGCAGCTGGGTGTGAGAACTGGAAAAACATATTTATCTTCAAATCAACAGAGTACTTTGGGCTCAAGGATTTATTTTTATTTTTTCAATTAAAATAAGAACACTAGATCATGAGCTAGAATTTCAAAATTAAATACATCTTTCTGAAGATATTTTTTTTTTCTCAATTCTATCTCTGGTTTTTTTCATCCAAATCTGTCTGCCAATTTTGATGTACATTCCTGCAGTTTCTACGTGTGTCTGCTTGTACTGACAGCTAAAACATTTAGATGAAAAAAAAATTGACTCGTTCTAAAGGCATCGCATGCATATTAGGTATGCTTCTGTTGCTAAAACTACAACTTTAAAAATGACAGTCAATTTATCACCAAGTCCTATGACACAAAGCCATGTTATGTTTTTCAAGAAATAGATACATATGTGGTGTGCTATTTGCATTTGAACCATGCATTGATGCTACTTGGTCACAAACTTTGACTACAGAGACTCTCCCCAATCCTGCTAGTAATTAATTTCTGTAACTTGTGTGCCTTTGTGAAGCCTGCAGCATGTCTACAGATAAACAACGAGTTAGCACCTTTATACAAGTGATACTGGTTCCAATTATTACTGTCTTCCTCCTACCCTCTATTTTTCACAGACTCTGCTTAGGAAATACAGTTGCCTCACAGATTACCAAACTTGTGTTTCTTCCTCCACCATTCAGAAATGGTTTAATAAGAGCCAGACCTGCTGCACCTGCCTTCATGCTGCATTAGTAATAAGAGAAGCCTTCTGAGTAATAGAAAGAGTTTTATATAAAACGATGGAATGAGGATGAGGGTTTGAGTAAGAACAGCAGTAGCTGTCAGGTATAACACTACCAGTGTTGCTGATGTTAGGAATCTGTAGAAGTACCTCAGCTCACTAGATTAGCTCAGACAACTAAAGTGAAAAAAATGTAACCATGAGTATCCCACGTATATGAGTACAAACTAGGAAGTCCAGAGGAATCTGTAACATGGTGTATTACAAGCAGCAAATCGGTGTAAACTAATCCTGTGACCCGCTTATCTGCAGAGAGCTGGGACTCAATCCAGCAGCTTTGATCCTCCCAGAAATGAGGGAATGCAGCACCATGTACAGCTAATTTGGTCGAGTTCACCCGGAGTACAGCTGGAGCCCCAGAGTGGCCGGGCTGCTGACCCCAGCTGCTGAGTAGCCGCAGCTCAACTCTTCTTCCTGGCCCCCAGCTGCCATCTGACGGGGCTGCTGTTGCCTTCAGAGCTGCTTGAAGGAGAAAAATAAAAGCCTGGCACTTCCTTTGCTCCCAAGAAGGACCCACCTCTTGTGCACATTTGTTCTCTGTTTCCAACGATGTATTTGGAAATCTTTACAGCATTGCACGGGTGCCAGGGCTACTTTGAAGCTTTATTTCTCTGAGGCACAGTGAGTATGGAACATATTACCTTACCGGGGAAAATCTTGACTTGTAATATTGCTTTGGCACTTCCCAAGTGGTCTTCATGCACTGTATCCCAAAACGCCTCCCAGAGTAATAAATTAAATTACCCACAATCATTATGACCTCAGTAAGATTCACCTACGGCCAAGAATAGCTCCATGTTACTGTCAGCTAATTAGTGGTGGGATTCATTAACTTAAGAAGTGAGAGCCAGGAAGCTATCCTTCACTCTTTGCGGTGTTGTGGGATGGCATGAAAGCCATAAAAACAGTTGCTGACAGGAGCTCAGATACCTCCAGCAGCTTATTCCTCTGGCTCAGGAGAGGGGCACAGGCGCACAGCATCTCCCCCTAATGCACACCATGTGCTCAGGCATGCTTGATGTTGTCATCCCATCCTCCTGCAGCCATGGACACTGGCTTTGAACTCTAACCCTATGTTATTGGTGAGAGCAGCTGCCCTGTCTGATGGCCCAGACCTGCAGCCTAGTACTCTTCAGGTTCGGGGTAAGATACAGTTCCCATTGTGTGCAGAGGCTGGTATGTCCCAGCACACTTGGTGGACTAACATAGCACTCAGCAAATCCATCTAGGCTGCTTTCCATTTTTCTGTGAGTCATCCAAGGAACTTATCTGGAAAAGTAAATCAAAAAGTCTGTATTTTGACATAGACTGTACAAAGCATCTGTGCTCGTGCATTCTGATGTTGACGGCCTTAAAGTTTACAAGCCTAACTGATGGACTGAGACACAGGTTGGCAGAGGGCTGGAGGAGTAGCATACAGCTTCTTGTACTCCAGAGGAAGAAGCAGTGCCAGCAGCATGCAGCGGGGATGATGCTGCTCATGTTCTCACACATGGCACTTCCAGTGCCCAAAGATATCTATCTGGTTGAGTGCATCTCTCCCCTCAACCAGAGCTGGAGCTGAGGCTTTAAGAGGATTTTGGTCCACGTGAAAGCAGACAGGGAGTATGGCAGGGATATGCATGAGCCTGAGCACAGCTGTCAATTGCTAGATCTTGTAGATATGCAGATATGCTCTGTTGGATTTCTCTCTGCATGTCTTTTTCTTTCTACTCCTTCCCAATTTTTGAAACCTCTCTGATAACCTGCAGGGCTCTTTTATGTCAGTTCTTGTTTAATTCAGAGTCCATTTACCTCTCTAATCCCGCTTTGCTCTTTCAGCAACCTTCCCTACTCTCCTACAGGCAGCAGATACCCAGATCCCTGCTACAGCATTTGTTTTTTTCCACATACTAAAAATGCCTCAGTGCTTTTTTTTCCTCTTCCTCCCCTCCTCTCCACTCTTCTCTGCACCACATATTCTGGAAGTCACCTTCAGACCGCACTGGAGTGTTACCTCTATTGCCCAGGGCTGGGATCACGTTACAGCTTTCCCCTTCCCGCTGAAGATGTGTGCTCTGATTTGAACTTCTCCAGAGTTCAGGGATGTTTGGAATCTGGGCTTTTGGCTTGAGTGCCTCTCGGTGCCTCGTGTCAACATCTGGGAGTTGACAGAAGTTGTTTGCGGGCTGGGAAGCCAGGTCTGCAGAATGAACATTACAAAGAATTGAGGAAAAAAAATCCCAGCACATTCACAGACAAATTAAAACTGCACTGAATGATGTGGCTTTTGCAGCACACTTTTTCTGTCCAGATCACCAGCTAGGTAGTGCCAACCGAGTTGCTGGAAATCCCAACAAACAAATGAGTACTGGGGGGTCAAGGCCTCACAGCCTGGCCTCATGGCAAAGGTTCTCAGTCTCTGGTCCTGCAAGGGTCCAGCCCAAGGAGACCCCTGCAGAGAGATAACATTACCTGGCCTTTGGCTTCTTTCCTTTTGCAGTGGATCTGGGGAGGGAGGAGGCAATAGCAGAGCCAGTGTTGTGGTGTAATGGGAGAAGGGCCAGACAGCTTGGCTTCACCCCTAGCTCAGGACTCAGCAGACACCAAAAGGATCACCTTTCAGTGCACCTACCAAGCTCCAGGCAGTGCTGTCTCTGTGCCCCAGCCCAAGCCGTGTCAGTCAGGATGTCCTGCAAACACCTGCCAGCCACAATCCTCTCTCCTGCTGTTAACAGGAAAGGAGAGCTTCCTTCCTTCCCCTTTCCTTGTGGCAGAAAATAGGCAGCTGAAAGACAGCTGGAGATAGAGTGCACCAGCACCCACACTGCAGCACAGGCTATTTTTAACCTATTTTTAAGTTATTCTGGTTGTATGCTGGTGGCCATGTCCCCTGCTACTTTCTTCCTTCTCTGTATCTCTGTGTGTCTTTGCAGCTCCTTCCTGCCACTGTGAGATGTGTGAACTATATATGGCCTGGGAAATCTCTGGCAATCAGTATTTTTAACCCACTCGGGCCCCCAGTTCGCAAGCTGCCGTGACGCAGATTACCCAGCTTTGCAAGTTTCTCATGGGAATCCAGGGTGCTTGGCAGCAGCCTGTGATGCTTGGGTGTTATTTTTTGCCCTCGATGACACAGCTCATTGGCCCCGGGCTGACATCTCAGGCTGCAGCAGCCTTAGTGCATACACAAGAAAAGGATGAAGCCCAGCTACCACAGAGATGTGATGCAAAATGAGGTGGCTTTCTGGGCTAGCCATAGGTCACCTGGCAGGCTAAATTGCTTGGCACAGCTGCTCTGCCCTGCCAGAAATACAGGTGATGAAAATCTGGTCAAGATATATTTGGTGTAGAAAATAATGAATAAAAACACAGGAGGAAATGTTTGGGAGCCAATCCACTAAGGGCTCCAATTGCACAACAGGGTTTTGTTTTTGACTCTTCTACAGCTAGCATTCTCCCTGAGTAAAAAAGTATTGCTGAGGGCACAAAGTGTCCTTATGGATCTTTTGTTACTGCCACCTACCAGTTTCTGGTTTATGTTCAATGGAGAGAAGGCAGAGACTCCTTGCTGGAAACATGCAGTCCAAAGATATTCTTCAAGTATTTTCACTGTGAGACAGGGCAGGAGCCACTTGTATTGTCTACAGCATGTCACTCCGTTACTTCTTTGCTGAAGTTTTTTCAGAAGACAATGTTTTAGGCATTCATAACCATCAGATTTTCATCTGTGAAGAAATAATGTCTCTCCCTGTGTTTCTTTTAATAAGTATGATACATGGAGACTCAAGTTAAATAACAACCAGCTGAAGTATCTTGCGCATAAGTTTACTACTATAGAAGAATTAACTTGACTGTCAGCATGTATTTGTAAATATATCTCCACTGTATAAACATCTGCTTTTATCTACTACTGTGCTTTCTCAGTAAGCATCATAACTCTCTACATCTTTATGATGCAGGTATTTCTCAGAGATTTCCATGGGCTTTGGACAAGGCCCTTCCAAAAGCTAAGTTTCTTCGAGTCTGTTAGTTCTATGTTCATGAAAGCAAAGGCAATTTGTAAAAATTATCCTTTCAGACTTTAAGGATTTACACAGTTTAAGGAATGCTAATCAGTGCTTATATAGTAATAATTTGACCCCTGCATGGCTCTGTTCAACTTATTTTTGTTAATAAGTCACAATATTTCAGTCCACTAAGAAGTGAAGAATTTCAGATATGATCAGAAAGTAACTAGATGTGGTACAGTAACACCAGGCTAACTGGCGAAGGCTAAATTCTCAGGGCCAGTTGGACCAGGGCAAGAAAACCTCTTGTTCAGGATACTGTTTTCCATGGTTGATTAACTCCTCACATTTAGAATCAGAGAATCATAGAATATTCCATGTTGGAAGGAACCCATAAGGATGATCAAGTCCAAAATGTTGAGACATAAATATTGTATAAATTAGAAATGTTCAGATAAAGCAACACTGAGGATACAAGTTTAGCAGGATTAAAAGAAAGCATGAGATATACTTATCACAGAGGACACCTGACCCCAGCAGGTAAGGAACAGGAGACAAATCAGTGCTAATGACATAGGTGCACTGTGTTGTTAGTAAAGATGCACTCCCAGGTTAGTAAAGAAACTTCAGGATATCATTCTGCCAAAGGCAGAATACAAGATTAATTAAAGCAGGGTTTTAGCTTGCTTAGTAAGCGTTGATCTCCAAGTAGATATTTGCTCATGAAAACTGAAGTTTTTCTCAACGTAGAATGGTACGAAAACTTGCCTCTAATTGTCACCCTTCTGTCAGAGAAGTCTTTAGTGTAAGCACACACATTATTTTGGGATCAAAATGGTTTTATCATTCCAGAGATACTTTCTTAAGTGTTCCCATGACATGAAGTGGTCAGTGGACTTTTAATTCTGTGGATGCCAATTAGAAAACAAGGCAGAAGAGGAAGTTCATTTCTGGGCAGAGAGAGCACATCGTGGGTGGCCGCAGACGCCGCATAGCCTACGACTTCAGCCACCTGAGAAATTAAATAATGAACTCTGACTGAGGAAGCTTGCGGGTATTACATCATTTGCACATAAAAATGGAAAATAGATTTATGGGGCACACGGGTGGCTGTGACATCACCAGCAGCCAATCTAGAAGTCTTAGCTCCATCATGCAGTCTAATGCCCTTTAATACCAGTCTTTGTAGATGGGCATCCCACAGACCTACCTCTCTGCTCTGGGTGTCTGCTTTTTGGTTGTTGTTGCTGTAACACATTGACTCAGGGTTGAATTGCCTGAGCTGCAGCTGCATGGAGCGTGTTTCGCATTGGAGGCACAGAATGTGTGCCGACTGTTTTTCAAGCAAGCGTAGCCTGGAGAGATGAACCACTGTTGCAGTTTTAATGGGGATTGGGAAGTGACTAAAGGGGTTTCTGGAGATCTGATAGCTTGAGATATCTTATTACAGTGGTACTGACTGCTCAGCAGTGGCAATAGGAGTAGTCTGGTTCATAAATTAACTGTCAGAGTTTCTAACAGCATGAAAAACCATTATCTGAAAAAAAGGGTTGCCTGCGAAAGAAACTGGAGAGCAGCACTGGGCAAGCCTGGCCCACAGCCAGCATGATAAAGGGCACTGCTGTGGGGCTGTGCTGGCAGCAGTGGGAGGGAATCCCAGGACAAGCCTGGAGCAAAAGAGGAACAGTGAGGAGAACCATTTGATTTCTGGAGGAGAAGGGGCAGCATCAGTCAAAGGGCAGCTGCTGGAGAGAAGAAAGAGTTGAGTGGCACTGTGATTTTGGCTGACTTTGGTTATTTCTTCATTCAGAGAACAGCTGTAGGGTCCAAGTGCAACACTACTGCTGCTTCAGTGCAATTGCATAACTGCACCCTCACCCCAAACACACCCTTCACTAAGGGAGTGTGTCAGGCTGCCAACAGCTCGTGTTCCTGAAAAAGTCCCCCTCACTCTCAGCTGTCTTGCTGAAAGTATCTCTGAGCTTTCTTTAACTAAGACTTTGATTTGAGCAAGAGACAACAGACACGGTCCAGTTCCAGTGCCCATCTCCCTGTGAGCTCCCAATGTGAACCAGATGTGACAGTTGGGTTGTGGCATGCTTGTGGTGCAGCCGCCCCGGCCTCCTGCATGCCACTGCAGGCATCAGACCAGGCCTGACCTAGCCCTGTGGGGTGCATCTCACTGTCACAGTTAACCTCCAAGTGCAATCACTACTTTTGATAACCTAACTCATTCCTTCTCACAATGCTCTGGGAGGAAAAAAAGAAAATAAAAATAAGAAAGGGAGAAATGGAAGTGTGCTTTCCTTTGTTAGCTTGCAAAGAAAGAGATGTGCAATGGGAGTGTGGCCTGCTCCTAATGGCACACAGGTAATACCGCGGTACCAGGGCCTGCTGATGCCCTGTGAGAGCACAGATACTGGGGACATGGTGTCACACAGACCAACCTGGTTATGGTCCCTTGTCAGCTCTCACCACAGCTGCCCTTGTGCCTCTTGCAGGGTGGCAAGAAGCTGGCTGGTGGGCAAGTGGGTGACACACATGTTAGGGGTCTCAGGGGCCAACACAAAGGCATGCTCAGAACAATGGGATGTGTAATAAATGACTTCCTTCTGCCAGGGCTGCTTTGTGTCACACAGGAAGGGGGACAGGATTATCACTGCAGGAAGGACAAGATGCAGTTGGCGGTTATAGATTTAACCAAAATAGATAAAAGACTTTTCCTTCAGTTTTTCTGGACTTCCTCCAACTATCTCCAACCTTTTTAAGCAACCATCACAGGAGGACCCATGAAACTGGGGTTATGGTCTAGTGTGAAGGCAGGAGAACACACACAATGAATCGAGGTTGAGGATTTGTAGTGCTGAACCCAGGTGAGATGTGCAGGTACTGCTGAAAGCCATCCTGGTGACTCTTCAGAGCCGCAGTTAAGGGCTGGCTCAGCTTGTGGAGAGGTTGGCACCTGCCCTACCTTGGTAGGTGTGCAGCCTGGACCTTAAGTCATTATTATAGTGGGTAGTGATGCTTTCCAGCCTTCCATCAGGATTGGAGCTGAAGAATGTTTTTTCTGGTAGAGAAGGTAGCTGTGAGTCAAGCTGTGGGTACGTGCAGGCGGATCATGACAATGGAAGATGAAAGCTGGAACCAAAACGTGATGAAAGGTTCTTAAGCAAGAGGAAATTTCCTAGCAATTTACTGTGGGGGCTTCACTCTTTCTCTGCCATTCCTTCTCTTCCCTGTTCCCATGCCAGGGTGAGGTAGATGTGCACCAACCCCTATCCCTCTGAACAGAAGTTGGTGTCACCATCTGTCTCACTGATTGTAACACTTGTGCTTCGGTCCTGCTGTTGCCCTCATGAGTTTGAAGGCTGCCGTTAAGTGTATTGAAAAGATTTTGTTTGGCTTGCCTGCCTCTGTTTTCAGGAAAAGCCCAGTCAGTATCCTCAACACATTTCAATATTGAGTTTAATTTCATCTGACTCTAGCTGTTGTCAGCAGAACTACTTGTGTCTGCAAGAAAATTTGGTCATTCATAGAGAGGGCATGAATACCACTCCCAGCAATAAGTAATTACATGTCTGGCCATTGCTGTGTGATCTCTGACAGCAACAATGTCTGAATGGCCACATGCAACATTTAGTAAACGCCAGTTGTTGTGCCTTCAGAAGGCGCAGTAGGAATCTCTCTATAAGTAGGTGTGTTGCTAGCCTAGAATTATTGTTGGGGAAATCCACTGAAATGCTGCAGCAGCACCTGACTACATTTGTTTCATAGGTTATGATGGATAAATTGGAACATGAGGCCAGTAAGTCACATCTTGCTCAGTCTAGTTTAGACATCCATATGTAGTAATGACTTTTGCCGGAAGACTAGCTTAAGTATTGATCATGAATAGCTGCCTGTAAACTCTTCAGGATTCTATATGTATGTGTATGTGCGGCCACGCAGAAGGTGTGAAGCATGTATGTGAATGCATGCTTGTTACAGGGGATGTTTAACGAAAGAAGTGGCAATAACAGCAAGAAAGAGAGGTCACCCTCTTGGTGACGATTAAAGAGACCCACCTACACCTGTGCATACATGCTCTTATAGGAACTGCTGTCATGCACTTTGTACCCAGGCAAGATGGATATTGTTGGATGCACTCAAATGGCATTATATAAACAGGGAAAATGTTTAAATATCCTTCTTTGATATATTTTAGAATGGTTAAAAAGTAATTCTTGGAACAACAAAACTTTGCTTGCTTTAGGATTTTACTTGTCTTAGAAAAGTAGTGCCTTCTATTTCTAATTTAAAACTAAGAAGACATACTTAAAATTACATTTTAAAACTCCCTTAGGCCAAGATACTTGGATTTACAAATTAGAAGCAAGTACACAATGCAACTTCATGCAGGCTCCAGATAAGGTTCTTGGAAATGTTCACAGATTCACAAGAACAGCCTTTAGCTTATAGTGATTTAGAACTTCCATTGATTGGTACTACAGCATAAAATGCTGTATTATGGTTTTTTTGTTTGCATGTTTGCTTGCTTCACATTTTGTAGGTCTCGGATCTGTCGCACCTCATCTTTATGAGCTTTTTGTGCATCTTTTATTTTGTAGTGTGTCTCCTTTTGAAAGAAGCATGATAAATAGAAAACCTTCATACTGCTGCTTAACAGAGATAAAGAACCCTAGCTTTTATTTTACTATGCAGAGAGTGATTGCCTCATAAAGCAGTTTACAGCACAGAACTTTATTACATTCATGCTCTCTTTGTCTGTTTTTCACCTTCTATTGAACGATTGCTTTAGAATTTCCCATTATCTAAAAAAATCAGCATTTTGCAGAATGAAACACAAAAACAAAACCAGTGCCACAAACATACAGAAAAAAAAATACAACCACTAAGTTGACTTTCCTTTATGAGATGCATATAAGTAATTCTGAGACAAATATGCTAATCTATTACAGTAACACTGGGAAAACGTGAAGTTTTACATGGTAAGAGCTAAATAAAAAATTACTCTTTTCCCTAAACAGTACTCACAAGAGACGCTTGGAGAAACCCTGTACTTATGGTCTCCTCATGAATCAGGCAGAGAACTCCATATCCAAACTGTTCCATCCTTCAGAGACTCCAAAATAATCTGAGCAGCTCTGAGTTTCTGTTTTCCACGGCAGAAGGGAAGGGAGGAACAGGCTGTATGTCTCCAAATTGAGAAAAATGTTGAAGAGTGTCCCAATTTAAGCACTTGAATAATCAGGTTACAACTCAGATATTCATACAGAACTGCTTTACAGTGTTTGGCTCATAATAATTTGGTGTTTGACCAAATGCATAAATTAAAAACAATTTATCCCAGCGCTCTCCTAAAGTAGATATAATTTATATACCATACCGCTTTTTACCCAAAAGACCCCAAAAATCCGTTTCTTAGATGTGCTGATTCAAAATGTGCCTTCTTCATAGTGAGACATAGAAGGTCTCACTATGAATCCACTGTACAAGCACAGTTGTGTTCAGGTCACTGACTGTAAAAACTGACTGACTGAAAAAGACTGTTCCCTGAGCTCTGGGGAGAACTACTGTTTTTTAAGGCAATTCCCCTTCAAAGGCTGTTAGATTGAAAAGCCTCTACTAGTCTTCTTAAACCAGGTAGGGTTGCTCAGAAGCCCCTGAGGGCAGCATCTCACAGCTGTCCAGGAACAGGGTTGTCCTTCTGCTGCTTTGGGTGATAGACTCAGAGCTGAGGACCTCTTTGTAACGCGCTCCAAGAACCATTACTGCTAGTGGGTCTGTGCAGTCCCTGTGGCCAGCTTGGAGGTAGCTCCCAAGGGACACTGATAATTTCTGGGAACCCTGAGCTAACATGCCCAGAGGACCAGCTTTTATTTTTTTCCTGGTGAAGACAAGGCACAGTACAGAATGTCACCCAGGAGGATCCAGCCCAAGAACATAATTCCTCTGAGAACTGAATGGCTTTTTGAGCAAGACAAGTGCCTTTGGCTGGAAATGCTCTGGCAAGCACACTAACCAGCAGTCTGCTCCCAGGCTGGTGATGGGACCATCACTAACAAAACGACAGCTCCCCTCCTCCTGCCCCCTGCATGTCCTGCTTTAGGTTTCACTGTAATAGCAGTAAATTTAAAAATCTTTTTGAATTAAAATAATTGAAAGATGAGATGATGAGAGACCAGAATCTTCTTGCTATGGCAAAAGCAGCAGCGGGATTTTCTTTTACCCTCTCCTTGCCCTTGAGCTTCCACCTGAGTTACAGGGACAAGCCATGAGAATGAAAGACCACTTCAATGTGCAGGCAACCCTGCACATAGGATGGGGATTGAAACTTGATGATCGTTGTGGTCCTTTTCAACCCAGGTCATTCTATGATTCTATGATTCTATGATTCTGTCTCCATTGCTGCTTTGAATAGCTGAGCTTTCTCTGTAGAGAGGAGGAAGGCAATACAACTTCAGCTACTCTTATGCTAGTTACCAGGAATTTCAGAAACTTGAATGGCTGTTGCTTCATCCTATATACTGCCTCCCACTTCCAGCTTATAAATTATCAGTATTATTATACCTCTCCTTTCAACATTGACAATGCTCTTTGCCAGCTGAAATGAGGATGAAAAAATAGGGGGAGACACAAACAGCATTTTCTGAGGCCTGTTCTCATGTTCTCAGGATTTTGTGCCCAATAGCTTTCAACTCAGTGAAGCATTAAAATGCTGAACTTTCAAGCCAGTAAGTTACAGAAATGATCTGCTTGTCCCCTCAGCACAGAAAGAGCTTGTTCAGCTGGACTGTTTCTACATACGCTGTCTGGCAGAGAAAGATGTCCACCAATTGTCACCTCCTCCTTTGGCTTCTGAGCATAATTCACTGAGTGTGCATAGATGCTGCTGGCACGCACAGCATTGAAAACTTCAGGGTGGAAGGCAGACACTATCAGAGGAAGCAGAGCATAATGAGAGCAAAGCTTAGCACCCTCCCACATATGTCTATGCACACACACGCATATACACCCACGTTGTGAAATACAAGAAAGAAAGGAGAAATGGGAGGGCAATGAAGCGTAACTGGTGTCCAGGGAGAAGGAGCTTGACTGTTGTGGCTTCTTTTCAGCTGTGAGGATTTAATGCAACATTAATCTCTGGTGCTCTCGACATCTCCAATCACAGTGGTCTCATTGCATTTGATTTGGCATTTCCACTGCAAACATCTATTTTCTGGGGGAGAACTGATTCCACGGGAAGAAAGATCCTGCATTTCTGCTGGATGCTGATTTTTATTCTCCAATAATTAAGTTCAGAAAACTCTTTTCACTCTCTAATGACAGGAACAAAAAAAGTTCAGGGATCATCAAAAGGTTTATTTTCTTTTCTTTTAATTGGCTTGATTTCTGGCATTTAAGAGGAAACATAAATGTGATTAACTTAAGCATATTTGAAAAATGACATCTGAAAACAAGGAAGAGATTTCAAGTAGATTATCAGCCGGCTGCTTGAGAACCAAATCCTTTGCTATTGATATTAGCTGCAAAGCTAATTTTGCTTAGCAGAAGCAAGCAGTGATCTCTATGTATGTCCACAACCTGATACCTGTTGCTGTGATCACAGCATATTCCCCAGCGTACCCTGGAATGAATAGAGCCAGTACTTCACAAAAGCTACCTATGAAGGCCAAGACTCCTACCTCACTGTGCTATCTGTCTATGACAGCAGTAATCTTGTGCTGTCAAGGCTGTGTGCTACTGCAGCTTTTCATGAGGTGTAAGTGCTTTTTCTTCGGAAGAACCACTATGGTGCTTTTATTCTTAAAAATGCATGGTTGCAGCTTCTTTTCAGCTGCAAGGGCACTGACCCAAAGAGTGACCAAAACAAGAGCTCAGTATTTGTAATTCTTTTCCAAAGCAGTACCATTTTCCTGAAAATTCATCACTGCCGTCGAAGAAAAGAGAACAATTTATGAACGGGTGATATATAGATATGCTGAGATGCCAGATAAAATGGCCAGTCCCTGAGAAGGTAATGGAGGAGCTGATTCTGAATGCCATCTCCAATCAAGTGGAAGAAAAGAAGGTTATCAGGAGTAGTCAGTGCGGATTCACCAAGGGAAAATCATGCTTGACCAACCTAGTAGCCTTCTATGATGTCATCACTGTCTAGGTAGATGAGGGGACAGCAGTAGATGTTGTATACCTTGATTTCAGCAAGGCTTTTGACACTGTCTCCCACAACATCCTTGTAGATAAGCTTGGAATCCATGAATCTATTGGATAGGTGAGTGTACAGTGAAGTAGACTGAGAAATGGCTGGTAGACAGAGCTCAGAGAGTTTTTTTCAGCAGTGCAAAATCTAGTTGGAGGCCTGTAACTAGTGGTGTTCCCCAGGGATTGGTAGTGGGTCATCTTCATTAGTGATCTGGATTAAGGGATAGAATGCACCCTCAGCAAGTTTGCTGATGACACAAATCTGGGAGGAGCTGTTGATACACCAGAAGGCTGTACTGCCTGGACAAGACCTGAACAGAGAGTTGGGCAAAAAGGAACCTGATGAAGTTAAACAGGAGCAAGTGCTGAGGAACAACTGTATGCATCAGCACAGGTTAGGGGCTGAACTGCTGGAAAGGACCTCTGTGAAGATGGAACTCTGGTTGTCCTGACAACAGGTTGGCCATGAGCAAGCAGTGTGCCCTTGTGGCCAAGAAGTTCAATAATATCTTGGAGTGCTTCAGAAAAGAGTGCAGTCAGCAGCTTGAAGGAGGTGAACCTCCCCCTCTACTCCGCCCTAGTGTGGCCACATCTGGAGTATTGTGTCCAGTTCTGGTCTCTTCAGTTCAATAAAGACAGGGAACTTCTAGAGAGAACTCAGTGGAGGGCCGCAAAGATGATGAGGGGCCTGGAGCATTTCACATATGAGGAAACACTGAGAAACTTGGGACTTGTTCTGCCTGAAGAGTAGAAGACTGAGAAGGAATCTTATTAATGCTTGTAAATATCTAAGTGTGGGAGTCAAATGGCTGGGACCAGAATCTTTTCAGTGGTGCCCAGCAACAGAACAAGGGGCAGTGGGCACCAACTGGAACATAGGAAGTTCCATACAAACATGTGGAAAAACTAATTTATTTTGGGGGTCACAGAGCACTGGAACATGCCACCAATCATGGTGATGGAGTTTTCTTTTCTGGACATATTCAAAATCCACTTGGACACTTTCCTTGGCTACCCACTCTAGAGAATTTGCCTTAGCAGGGGAGTTGGACTAGATAATCACCAGAGATCCCTTCTGATCCCTACAATTCTGTGATTATATGAAATGAGTGAAAACAAGCTATGATTTTATCTGTCTAAAATGTGTTCTTCTCTGATTACTTTTCAGAACGGAAAGACGTAAGGCAGCAAGGCTGACTGTCCATCTTGCTCTCTGAGAGTGCTTGTGGAAGTCGTTTTTGAAGTTGAGAAACTATATCTCTACTTGAAGGTATTTGCTGCTCTTCTGCCCTGGTTTCTGTGTGACATGACTCCATGCTCTCTGATATCATAAATTTCTGCTCTATGTGTGAACTAATGAGCAAAGTAACTTTTCTTATCATCTCTGAAAAATGATTGAGAGCTGTTTGCAAAATCCCGATGAAAGGAACAAATTATTGTGAATATTATGTGATAATATCAAAATATGCTTGCCTACACGTAATCTCCTTCTTTGATCCAAAATCATACTAGTAAATATGGTTCATCCATCAGCCTGATTGTGTCTGGTTGACAGTGGGAATCCAATTGCTGAGAAACATCCTCTATGCTAAATGGCTGCTATGTATGGTAAAATTGTTTATCATTAACACAGTCATGGAAAAATGCCCAAATATTTATTTATTGTCCAGAAAAAAATGTACTTATTACAATGTATTTACTGTGCAGTTTACTGTTGTTTTCACACGGCCAAGTGAATAGGATATAAAGCCACATGGGGAAAAAAATAGTGACCTTAGAGAACAAATTGAGAGTAGGAAATCACTATTTCTTCCTTCAAGTTGTGGTTTCTCATGGCCTTCTGGAGCAGACTAGTAACCTGAAAGCTGAAAAAAACCCCATAGCATGCAGACTTAAATGTGTATCTGAACACTTGGGCTAAGCTGTCATTTGTGCCAAGTTCTTTTTCACATATGCTGTATGAGAATCGATTGCCTTTGTGATTTTTATCCTAGCTGAAACAAATGCACATGTTGTTCTTATTTGTATGAATGGCTAATCCATTTTAATGTGCTGTTTTGACACATGTACATGACTTTTGCAAGTTAATAGAGGTGACTCACATCTGTCATGCCTTCCCTTTGGTACTTTTTCCTCTATACTGGCTCGTATTAAGGATAACAGGGAAAAATGTCCATGTGCCAATGCTAATGATGTGGAATTTTTTGAGGCCTGATATGCATCTGTTTGGTTCAGTACCAGTAACCCTGACTTGCATCCCTTTTGGAATGGCCCTTTACAGAATCACCAGTATATGAAATTCCTTTAGGCATTCTGTTTCGCTTCCTCGGCTTGCCCCCAAAATGCCTTCTGCTGGAACTTCCTGAATGGGGGTTAGGATGAGGACAACATTTTGGTACAAGGAATAGGGAGATTCATGGTGATTCCTCAGTATTCTTTCTTGCCATAGGCAAGGGTCAATCAGACATAAAGTGGCAGCGGCAAACATTTCTTTCATGTTTTATTTGTACACATCTAAATCATCTCTCTGAACATTATCTATTTTCTCTGAAAATAAGTAACTGTCCTAGCCAATCTTTCTTAAGTTGGCCCATTGGTTATTGGAAAGAATCAAAGAAAAGCATTTGTTTGTCCTCATCTTATATACCTAATTTTGGTGTCATCGCCAGATTCAGAGCAGGAACCTGAAATTGGAGCTGAAGATCATCTGTCATTCCTCAGATTACAGTGAGAGTCTAAAGAGACTCTTGGGCAATATGTGAGTTTCCTCTCTGAACGAGTCAACAGTTTGATTGAATTTAAACTCCCAAACTTGTAATCAAGATGTTCATAGAAGAAGAGGATAATCTTGTGCACAAGAGATTGAAGAACATCAAAATAAGAGTAATCAAACTATAAGCTTTTGGGGGTGTGGAAATATCTAGTAATGGAAACAGAATATTTTCCTGAGCCTTGATTGCTTCCATCTGCACTACACCCTGGCCATCCCATGCAATTGTAACCGATTAGCAGGGAGGAGGAAAACAATTTTCCAGAAATATTTTGCTGCACTCATGCAATAAGTAGAATCCAGTTCACAATTACTTTATACGTAAAAGACAGATTCTTCTGTACTTGTATGGCAAGAGTTATCTAAACAGGGGCTATGTATAATGTGTCTGCCAAGGTGCTGACCACATGAATACCCTGTGACATAGATTTGGCAAGAATTAGATTAGTCTTGTTATCTTGGCAAAATTCCAGAGGAAGTAACTAAGGTTGGACAAACTAATTTTCTCCCAGTTTCAGTAGGAGACATACAGAGTGTGCTGCTGCTGTTTTATATTTCAGATAGTTGTTCTCAGTATACAGGAGGGATCCTGCAGGTCTCCAGAAGAAGAAATGACAATTAACTGCACGGGGCAATCACACCGTCACATATATTTTGAAACTCTTAGTGCTGCTTAATAGCTGCTTACTCCCAGTAGTAGAAGGGAAAAGTCCCCATACACACAGTGGCCTTCTCTCTGGTGTGCTTTCTACTAAGTTACCTGCTTGCAAATTTGCTGAAATTTGTTGAATGAAAAGTTTGTCCCAGGGCCCTTCAGTATGAGAGGTAGCTTAGAGTATACTGAAACTCAGAATGATATAATATACAGTAATAGATCTGAGGTTTAGATTTAGTTTTTAGATTTTAGATTTAGTTTTTCCTGGTGCGGTTGGGAAGCACATGCCATCTATCAATTAAAGAGATTGTTATTGTTGTGGTAAGTGGCATTAGGTGTCTGCAAAGGAGCTCTAGGATCCTTTAGGCAAAAGGTCTGTCCAAAAAGTATACCCTACACACGCTTTGTGTATGTGAAGACTTTGTGCTAGCAGCACATGCTATTGGCACTGTTAGATCTTTTAAGAGAGCTGCTGGATAAATGGAGCTGGGCACAAACAAGGGAGACTCTGCGTTGGTCCCTGATTAGAATCAGTGCTTAAGACAATGCTGGTCTTGGAGAGCAGGCATTGGCACTGAGTTAGGATTCCTAGGAGATGGAAATGACTTTTTCTCTCAGGGCTACCACTCCTACTAGCTGGAGACATGAGCCCCTCTCCCGCCCTCCCCCACCCCCCCGCTGGCTCCCCCACCTTGCAGCAAATTTGACTTGATATCAGACTCATTACTCAAGTTTCCTTAATTCAGGCAATGTGACAGGCAGCAGAATACTGGCGAAACATCAAGCAATGGGTATAGCCACCCTGCAGCTAGGATCCACAAGTTTACTAGTCTTACTCTCTCCATAAACAAAATATTTCTAAAACTTAGTATTGTTAATTAGCTACATAGATGACTGTACATATTTCATATGTATGAACAGTAACCATTGTGCTACAAAAATTGCTGACCACACAAATATCCTCATCATTGCTATTGGAGCTTGTCCTGTTTGCACTTATTTTCAGTAAAGCTGCATGTCTTGGTCTAGCTAGGTTGCAGACCTCTTGCTTGCATTAACCTGTCAGCATCTCCAGGACTTAGCATTATTCAGCATCTTAGCATTATTCAACATCTTTACATCATTCAGAGTCAGTAGTAGCTGACAAGTTCCCTGCTGGTTGCTACATACCATCTTCCTGAGCAGTAACCACCCTGCTTATGCCCCAGCTGGTCTTTTACCAAGCTGGGATTTTGTGTACAAATAAAGGCTAGATTATATCCCAAATCTGTACTGCTTGAAAACCAAGTTGCCATTTAATGTAATTTTGCAGCATAGCATGGGACAGCCTCATCATGCCTGGCACAGACAACTGTTCTCTGTAGATTTCTGTCCTGCGGAACAAGCACTCCTTGCAGGGCAGGTCAGCAATGTTTCTCTCAAAAAATGTCCCTGAAGGGAAGCGCAGTGTTCCTGCCAAGCTTCCTGTGTAAATCGTGCACCACAGCCTGCAGCATGCTGCTAGGAATCAGCCCACACCCAAGGTGGGCTCTAACAAACTTCGCTTGTAATGCTGGTGAGTACCCTGTGCTAAGCAGTGAGAAAAGCTGGGGGAAAAGCAGTAAACAGGAACCTTGCTATATGACTGTTCCATGCAGTTTAGTTAAGCTTCACACTGGCAGTTGAATTTGTTTTAATCTTTATGCCAAAGAGGAGGTGCAGAGGTACAAGTTCACATGAACCAAAGTGAAAGAAAAAATCACAGAAAATCCGGGGTTGGAAGAGGCTATGAAGCTCATCAGATTCAATAATTCCTGGTAAAGAATGAAGCACTAAAGATAAGAAATACCACAGTTTAGTATGATACTTTCCTAAACTCCCTCCAACATGAAAAAGTGTGTATTTTAAATGCAGGTTTTAAAACCTTGGAAACGGCCCTAAAATAGATTACATTATAGGCTTACAGTAATGAAACTTCTGGCTTAACTCTAGATATTTCTTATTATTAATTCAGTCTATACTCAGTTAAGGCTTTCATTAGTATCAGTGGGAATTGTCTCAGTAAAAAAGCATTTTACAAGGTCTGTAAAAGCTGTTTGATTTGATTCAGTTTAATTACAAATAATGATATTTACTTCAGTCATGTGTTGCAACCCTTAGTACTTCTCACTGCTGCTTAAACAGGGATTTAGATGAAAGACTATGGAATATGGCTTTTGTTAGCTTTAAGAGAGACACTGAAACTCCATTCTTTCAGCTTTAAATTTGACATTTCTATGCAGACTAATAAGAGTATGAATGCATACATGCCACATACGGAAAAAAAAACCACACCCAAACCAAACCAAAACAATGCAGTCAAAAGTATTGGATTACAGATTAGTTAAAAATTAATTTAAAAAAAAAAAAAAAATAGAGCAACTGTGTCAACTCATGTCCATTTGTTTTCCCACCCCTTTAATAATTTTTATTTGCAGTTCAGGCTTCCTCCAATTTTTTATTTAATTAAATAGCATATTTTATTTAAAAAATATACATGTGCCAACAACTAATGAAATCCATAAATTTCCCAGCTATGGACAAACTATTTCCCAGCTATGCCATTTTCAATGGGCCAAATTCACCTTCTCATGAAAAACCAGAATGAAATTACATAAACATTATTTAATATACACAGAAATTTTGCCTCAGCGTCATCAATCCTAAATGTCTTGTGCAAAAAAAAAAACACCCCAAAACCCAAAGAACAAAAAACAAACAAAAAACAAAGAAAAACACAAAAATGAATGGATGTAAAAAAGGCAAATTTCCAGAAGTCCTAGAAGTTGATATCAATTTATTCTATAACAAATAATAGAAAGCATTTCCTCAGTCATATTATTTTAACTCCTAGAGGCATGTGTTGTGTAGTCAGATCTCAGCCTCTCTCTCAAGTCAGAGATGTAGCATGATTTAGATCAATAATGTTCAAAATACAAAATAGGCCAATTTTTTCTCTGACATTACTTTATCTTAATGGTATGCTACATTTATTGACAAAAAAATACCACACTTTCCCAAGATTCAAATAATTCTGTACTACATGTATATCCCTTGTGTTTTATTCCCCGCTTTATTATTCTTTGTTTCAAGCAGTAATTCCGTATAGCTGCTGAGAACCACAGCAAACTGGTGAGATACATCTCATGCCCTATTTTCCTTTTAACTATGAAATTATGGAAATTTTTTATGCTACATTTCTTTATGTGAAAAGGCAACTCCGAATGTGGAAGATTTGATGTTGGATATGATTTTATGATATTTCCTAAGTCTTACTCACTAAAATCAGAAGTGAAAAAAACCATATTTCTAAGCTTTGCTTTTTTCTGTAGTGAAAGAGAAATCAACAACAAAATTCTGAAGCTTGCACAAAGAACATGATTATACTTTGTAATATAAGTTCTGTTGTCTGTTGCAGATACATGTTTTCTTTTTGAATCCACTATGTACAAATTCAAATTAAAGCTGAGACTTTCCCCTTCTACTTTCCTCCTACTTCCTGCCAAATTTTTGGATTTTTTTTTCCAAATTCATTATTTCTTTTGCTTATGTGAAAGCATACGTCAAAATCTAGCTCCAAAAATAAATAAACACTGTAATAATTATTGATATGTATTATTTTTCTCAGAGTTCAGTAACACACATTATCTAGTGTTAGCATTTGCTAATACACTCAGAGACAGACATGCAGAAAAGATGTGTTTACAGACAACAAGGCAAAATTTATTCATCATCTGTTGATAAAATGACCACAGTAATCAGAGAAAAAAACAATACTGCAATCCATGTTTTCATATTCATAATTCAAACAAAAGTGATACAATGGTTGGAGGGGAACTTGTCTAATTGAGTTTTGAGTATCTCCAAAAGTGGAGATTCTATGTCTTTCCCAGGCACTTACTCCAGTGTTTGGCTGCACTCTGTGGGGGAAAACATACTTTCTAACTGGAGTTTTCCTTCTTGCAACTTGCATCCGTTGCTTCTTGTCCTACATCAGTCCAAAGTATGCTACATCTTTTCAAAGTAGTTATGAGCAGTAGTAGGCACCCAGCCAAGCCTTCTCCTCTTAACACTGAATAGTTCCAGCTCTCTCAGCTTTTTCACAAACCTGTGCTCCAGTCCTTGGTATCCTTTGCTAGACTCACTGCGAAGCTCCGTGTCTCTCTTTTACTGGGGAACCCAGAACTAGATCCAGCACTCCAAGTGTCTCACAGGTTCTCAACAGAGAAGAATCATCTCCTTCAACCTGCTGGTGACACTTGGCCTAATGAAGCCCTGTAAGAGGTAGATGCATGCATGTGAAGCTGCAAAAGGCAAAAGGCAAATGGTCTCTTGCCATTGCTTAGGTAAGATAATCAAGCAGGGGCAAAAGTAAAGTAGAAGTGGAAAATGACTTTGAAAAAAAAGGACAAGATTTAGAAGTAGTGCCATGTAAAAGTGATGTTGCAACAGGATTGAAGGATAGATATATTCATTTTATTCTGATTTTGTCATGATAATAGCAGAAGATATGAGTGACACTGTAGTGAGACTATGATCAGGATCATCACAGCTCCAAAATATCCAATAGTTCAAGTAGAAAATATAGGTCAGAATCTCAAAGAGCAAATTCAAATGATGAATACATAAGGAATCATGACAAATCAAGAAACACGCAAAATGTATTTTCTACATAAGCACAGAAAGCATGTGTATTTCTCCTCATGAATTTTACCTGGGAAGTATCAGAAATTTCAAAGTCTCTTGCTTTCCTGCTTTCAACTCCTTGTAGAGTGTTTGTGCTAAACAAATATTACCAACATTAAAAAAAAAGCCATAATGAATTAAAATCAGCCTTCTCAAATTGCTGAAACTTTATTTAGAGATGTCTTAGAATACTTGTTCTCCTTTCATACAGATGGTCTTAAGGAAAAAAAACATAGTCAGCCCTGAGTTTGTAATGGGAAAAATGTGCATGCACTCACGCACATGCAAACATATTTAGCAAGCATTTTGATGTTGGTTTAACCATCCCTTTCCTTCTTTGCCTCAGAAAGAATAGAAGAAAGGATGCTGCAAATCTTTTAATCTCATTACACAATGATGACTTCCACCATCACCAGTGGTGATGTCCTCCAAAATAAAAGGCCAAACTCTCTTCAGCTTTGCAAATCTCCTTGAAATGTGAAATCTGAAAAACTACATGACTGAAATCACTAGTAGTAGAATCAGCGCACAATCAAATTACATAATGTAACAAATTATGTAAGAAATTACATAATGCAACATCCCTCATAGTTCCAAAACTTTGCTTCATGGAAGGCTTGCATACTTTCCATGAGACCTCACACTTTCACCAGCTGTCAATGTTAATTTGCCATTGTAGCAATATAGAAGACTGTGAGAGCCATGTTTGCATCTCAGTCCTGAGAAACTGTAAGGTTGCCATAAGATGCAAAGTGGGAAAATATACTGAAAATATCCCTTATGTGGACAAGACTTTGGAAAGTGAAATGACTTGTCTGGGTTTACAAACCAAAGGCCACCCAGCCCCACTGCTGGCTGGGCCTGTGTTCAAGTCGGCAGTAACATATTTCTTGCAGGAGACACTCCTCAGCTATAGTCTAGAGACTCTCGCAGACTTTCTGATTCAACCAGTATGGCTGGGCATAATAATTTCATTAAACTATTTCTGTGCAGCCTCTTGCTTGTTAGCCTTTCCCCTGGTAGAAGACTATGTTGAAAATAAGCATGTTCTATGCTCCATTCCTAAAACAAACAACATGCAGATAAATATGGTGCAAAGCACTTACCACAACTGAAAAATAAACTTCTAACCACAGTGAAGGAGGGGAAAAGAACTGGGTATTTTGTGGTCCCTGAAGGAAATTGAAATCTGTTTTTTGGTAGAGACATGCTTCAAAGGATGAAACCCACCAAACTGGGAAAATGTATCTTTGTTGGGTATGCACACAGCACATATTAATGGTTGCCATAAGTTAAATGGGAAGTACTATTGATATTATTGTCTGTTTGCTATTAAACAAAATCATTTAAGCTTTGTTCTCTTCTCCAGTGGATTAAAGAAAACATCACCCTGAGTAGAATCTGATCAAGTTGCTTTCTAGCATATCATGGTTTGCTACAATATATTTCAGACAGTGGCTGCTGCAAAACATTTTTAATGCCTTGTTTATTATTGTTTTTCTAGAGGAAAAATTGTCCCAGATGTCATTTTATTTTTCTCCAAAATTCCAGTGATGTGCTATACTTTAAAAGAAAACAGATGATAAAGAGTTCTTATAAAGTTTGGTGTCTTTAAGACACTTCACAAACCAACTGAAATTGTTCATGAAAGAAAAAGAGAGAAATGGAAAGAAAGAAAGAGAAAGAGAGAGAGAGAGAGAAAGGAAGAAAAAACAAGAAAGAAGGAAGGAGGGGAGGAAAAAAAGAAGGAAAGAGAGACTCTATGTTGATGTAATTAATGAGTTTGGGCTTTTAAAGTAAAATGACAAGATTTGCTAGACTAGCATTTATATAAACATTCAGAAAAATGTTTGCATGTGTACTTGAGTATTATAAGATTATAAGAAAATTATTTAAATACGTTATTGAAACAGACATTCTCACATCTCCACAGACTTTCAGATGATTTATGGACTTTCCTAATGACAATAATGCAGTAGGCTTTTGCCCATTAGTGAGCAGAACTGGCTTAGTGGTGACCTGGAGATGAAATGTTTACTACCAGTCTCCTGGGCAACCATCTCCCCCTACAGGCACCTTTAAATAAATCTTCCCTCATATATTTTCAAAAGACATTTAGGAAGTATGCCATTTGAGGCTACTGACAATAATTCCAAAAATCCTTTTTGTGTAAGGTTTGTTTTTCTAAGTATTTTGCATAATACAAAGTTTTCTTTTGTTAAGTTTTAAGTAACTTGCAGATCTTAACATGTTTTTTTTTTTTCTTTTGATTTCTCAATGTCTTAAACACTAGTCTGTGGCATGGCACTTTGCCTACAAGCATTCCCACTTTAGACCCTGCTTATGAGCATGAATCTCTGCTACAGCAAGGAATGAAAATGTTCCAGTTTTCTCTCCACATTACCTCACACGCCACAGGTAACCATATCCCTGCAAATCCCAGATTACAATTGAATATTAAGAGAAAAAAGAACAGCAGAAATATAAAAGTTCCTGATCCAAGCTACTACAGTTTTAAGTTTGGGTGTATGAGAGTTAATTATTGTAGGCCAGCGTACATACACACTGAAACATCCACAGAGAAAACAGAACCCAGCACCAAGCTATGTTCTTGGAGATCAACTAATAATTTCTATGTTTGGTAAGAGGGGAATGTAAGAATCTTACATTCTTATATCATTTGTAGTACATTTGTTCTCTCTCCTTATCTTAATTGGGTCATTTTTTTTCCTTCTCCCCAAAAGTGGGACAGGAGGGTGAAAGGATGGAATGATGGCATCAGTGGACAAAGGAAGGGCAACTGATGTCATCTACTTGAAATTCTGCAAGGCCTTTGATATGGTCCTACATCACATCCTTATCTCTAAGTTGAAAATATTTGGATTTGTAGGCTGAACTATTTCAAACAGAAAAGGAAAATCTGGGAGAGTGTATACCCCCTGGTGAGTGATACAGGCAAGCTGGTAACAACAGAAAGGAGAAGGCAAGGTACTCAACAACTTTTTTGCTTTGGTCTTCTCTGATAACTGCTCACCACACAGCCCTCAAATGTTTGTTTGGTAGGAGGGGATAGGGGAAGCAAAGTCCCTCCCACTGTAATCAAAGATCAGGTTTGTGACCACCTGAGGAACCAGAACATCCACAAATCTATGGGTCCCAATGAAATGCATCCTAGAGTCCTGAGGGAATTAGCCGATGTAGTTGCTAAGCCGCTCTCTACAATATTTGAAAAGTTGTGGTAATAAGTTCACTGGTGACTGGAAGAAAGGTAACATCATATCCATTTTTAAGAAAGGTAAAAAGAATGACCCTGGGAACTACCAACCTGTCAGTCTCATATCTGTGCCTGGAAAGACCATGGAGCAGATCCTCCTGGAAGCTATGCTAAGGCACATGGAAGACAGGGAGGTCATACAGGAGAACCAACATGGCTTCACCAAGGGAAAATCCTGCTTGACCAACCTAGTGGCCTTTTGCAATGGTGTCACTGCAACAATAGACAAGAGATGTCATCTATCTGGACTTCAGTAAGGCATTTAACATGGTATCCCAAAACATTCTTCTCTACAAATTGGAAAGATGGGGATTTGATGGGTGGACTATTCAATGGATGAAGAACTGGATGCAGGATTGAGTCCAGACAGTGGTGGTCAATGGCTCAGTGACTGGATGGAGATCAGTGATGAGTGGTGCCCCATAGGGTCAGTGTTGGGTCCGATA
This sequence comes from Phasianus colchicus, assembly GCF_987193195.1. Lineage (NCBI taxonomy): Eukaryota > Metazoa > Chordata > Aves > Galliformes > Phasianidae > Phasianus > Phasianus colchicus. The sequence goes on along the minus strand of NC_143437.1, from coordinate 59,774,901 downwards.
CTCTAATATCTTCTTCAGTGACATTGACAGTGGGGTCGAGCACACCCTCAGCAAGTTTGCAGATGACAACAAGCTGTAGGGTGCATTCAACACACCAGAGGGACTGGATGCCATCCCAACGGACCTAGACAGGCCTGAGCAGTGGGCCCAAGTGAACCTCATAAGGTTCAACAAATCCAAAAGCAAGATCTTCCAACTGGATCAAGGCAACCCCATTACCAATACAAGCTGGGGGATGAAAGGATTGAGCACAGCCCTGATGAAAAAGACCTGAAGGTACTGGTAGATGGGAGGATGGACATGAGCCAGCAATGTGCCTTTGCAGACCAGAAAGCCAACAGTATCCTGGGCTATATCAAAAGAAGTGTGGCCAGCAGGTTGAGGGAGGTGATCCTGCCTCTCTACTCTGCACTGATGAAGTCTCACCTGGAGTACTATGTCCAGAAGTGGAGCCCTCAGTACAGGAGAGACACAGAATTTTGGAGCATGTCCAGATGAGGGCCACAAAAATGATCCAAGGGATGGAACACCTCTCCTACAAGGACAAGCTGAAAGAGCTGGAACTGTTCATTCTGGAGAAGAGAATGCTGTGAGGTGACCTGATAGCAGCCTTTCAATATCTAATGGGAAGTTACAGGAAAGAAAAGGACAGACTCTTTAGGAGGGTCTGTGGTGATAGGACAAGGGGAAATGGCTCCACGCTTAAAGGGGACAGATTTAGTTTGGGTATTTAGCTGTGTATGTCTGTTCATTGCAGGCAAGTTGACTTGATGATCTTAAAAGTCCCTTCCAACTCTAACGTTAGATGGTCATATCAAGAATGTTGTGGTCAATGGCTCTGTGTGAAGGTGGAGCTGGTCATGAGTGGTATCCCCCACGGGTCTGTCTTGGGACCAGTGCTCTTCAACAACTTTATCAATGACATAGACAGTGGGACTGAGTGTACCTCATCAAGGTTGAGGATGACACCAAACTGAGTGTTGCAGTTGATATGAAGGAAGGGATGTCATCAAAAGAGACCTGGACAAGCTAGTGTAATATCATTACAATAATGTAATGATATTCAACAAGATCAAGTTCAAGGTGTTGCACTTGAGTTGGGGCAATCCCTGATATGTATACAGACTGGGAGATATTTTTTGGAGGGAGCAGAGCCCTGCAGAGAAGGATTTGGGGGTTCTAGTGGATGAAAAGCTGGACAAGAGCCAGCAGTGTGCACTTGCAGCCTAGAAGGCCAACTATATAATAGGTTGCATCAAAGGAGAGGTGATCAGCAAGACAAGGGAGGTGATTGTCCCTCTCTACTCTGCCCTTCTGATGCCCCCTCTGGAGTACTGTGCTCAGATCTGCAGCCTTCAACATAAGAAAGATGCAGAGCTGTTGGAGCAGCTTCAGAGGAGGGCCATGAAAATGATCAGAGGGCTGGAGAACCTCTCCTATTAGGAAAGGTTGAGGGGTTTGGCTTTTTCCACCTTGGAGAACTAGGGGAAACTTCATTGTGGACCTCCAATACCTAAAGGAAGCTGGTAAACATGAAGAAGACTTTTTACACAGTCTGATAGTGACAGAACAATGGGGGATGGTTTTAAACTAAAAGAGTAGAGATTTAGATTAAGCATTAGGAGGAAATCTTTTATTCAGAGAGTGGTGAGACACTGGAACATGTTGCCCAGAAAAGCTGTGGATACTCCATCTCTGGATGCATTCAAGGCCAGGATGGAAAGGGTCCTCTGTAGCCTAATCTACTGGGTGACAGCCCTGCCCATGGCAGTGAGGTTGGAACTAGATGACCTCTAGTAATTCTATGATTCCATGAAAACAAATAAATATATGCAAAAAAAAACTTAAATAGAGAAAGCATACTGAAATCTGCAACACGGTAAAGATTTTAAAATGATGAAACAAATGTAGTACGTAAGGGCAAAAAGCTACAGAATGTGTTTGAATGCTGTCTTTGGGGAAAAAAAGGCAATGAATTTTACATTTTAGGGGAGAATCAGGTATTTCAGTAAACTGTGTATATCATGATCACATGAAGAGTTGTGCAACAAACATCTTGCTCCAAGCCAAATGTGAAGTGACTGGGGAAATGGATGTTGGCTGGGATTATTAGAAATCATGTACATGATTGCTCAACAATGCAGCTGTAAGTTGAAGAGTAAAGACAACTTTATGGAATAAGAAATAATTGAAGTGTTTTATTCTCCCCAGTGGGATGGTGAGAACTGATGAAGCAAAGCTTGGTGGTCTCCCTACAGGGCATTCATGGATGCTATTGCAGGTCAGGTGTGGGACTGCAGAGTCTTTTGAGACATCTTCATGGTCCACTGCAAGCCAGGAAAGTATGGACAGGTGGGTATCAAAGACAGTGATGGAAAGGGGAAAAAAATGACCCAATATTTTGTCTATGAGAGCTGGAATCAGTCCCATTTAAAAAGAACATTAGGAATAGATGACTTTTAAAGGACCCTTCCAATTCAAACAATTCTATGATTCTATGATTCTGTGAATTCCTCTAATCAGGCTTTAAACTGGAAGGGGGTAGATTTAGACTTGATATTAGGAAGAAATTCTTTACTGTGAGGGTGGTGAGACGCTGGAACAGGTTGCCCAGTGAGGTTGTGAATGCCCCACCCTGGAGGCACTGAAGGCCAGGCTGGATGGGACAATGTGGTCTAGAGAGAGGTATTCCTGCCTGTAGCAGGAGGGTTGGAACTGGATGATCTGAAAGGTCCCTTCCAACCCAAACCATTCTATGATTGTATGACCACATTTGTTTAACTAGGACACTAGTTAATAACCAGAAAGATTGTCCTGATGTTTTTCCCAGCCTTCTGCCTAGAATGAAACCCTACTTCCATTTTCTACTTCCATTTTCTACCGCCCTACTTACCTTTTGGCTTGCCAAGAAATATCAAAATGCCTTGTATAAAGGAATAATTTAATGTTCCTCAACTCACTGCACAGCTAGAAACTAGTAAATTGTGAGCCAAGGGAACTGTTTAGTTATCAAGTTTTGAAGGTCAATAAAGAAGATGATTCTTTTGTATTGTGGATTTCTTCATTAAGAAATACTTTTTCCTAATATCTAGTTTAAAGCCTCTCTATTTAATATTAATTTGATTATTTCTTGCCATAAGAACAGGAGATGTGATGAACAATTTATCTTGTTTAGAACTATTTACATATTAGAAAACAGCCATGAAGTCCTCCCTCATTTTTGTCAGTTCCAGACTAAACAAACCACTTTTTCCAGACCTTCTCATAAGCCAGGCTTCCTTTGCCTCTGCTTTTTCTTCTTTATATTCTTGATAATTCCTTCACAGAGGTTAGTGTCCCTGGGGTTTCAGGTTCCTTTCATTTTCCTAGGTGTAGTCTGGACAGTCAACATCTCACCAGAATAAGAGGAGACAATGAACTCCTAGCTTTGACAAGTAATATTTCTGAAGTTGCACTCCAGGTATCTTTGACCTTCACAATAACCACTGTTCATCTATGATAAATAAAAGTAAATTATAGTGAGAATTTCAGAGATCCTCATTGTCTTGCTGGAAGATTTAAGGGTGTTAGAATATTCTTCTCAAATTGTCCTATAATTCCATAATATATATCTGGCAGTTAAGGAAGGAATGGCAGCTTGGACTTTAATTTTTAGAGTTTTCATATGATGAAGAGTAAGAAATGGGCACACATCTTACTGACTAAAACCACAAGAGAAAAAAAAAAGGAAAAAAAGAGATTTTTAAAGAGAAAAGGCTATACAGAGGTTTTTGTCCTTCAGGAGCTCACCAGGCTACTTTTGTAGGGGACTTTTTTACAAGAGACTTCTCTATTAGAAAAATTCAGGCAATTGTACTCTACTATGGGGGGCAAGTTCAAGAAATCGCTATACTCAATGATTCTCAAGGAGTGTTTTTCAGAGCACCATCAGGCAGTCTTGTATTGATTACATGGCAGTCTCAGTGGGGCATTTTGTGCATTCAAAATAATAGAATTCCCTGTAAATACAGGGATAATAGTGACAGACATTTTTAAGGCAAACTGTTTACCAGAAACATCCTATGAGAAAAGCACATAATAGACAAGAATATCCCTCAGGCAGTTGCTATGTACTGAAAGAGACTTAGAAGAGTTTTTTGTTGTTTTGCTTTTGTTAGTTCTGCTCGTCTAGTACCCAGGATGAAACTGAGAGAATCAAGACCTAACTTGTTAAGTTTGGGGCTTTTTGAGGCTTAAAAGGACACCTTGTCCTTCTACTCAATGAAAGAGATATTTTTGCCAGGTATTTTCTTTCTGTTCCTCGTAGTTATTACAAAATTTGTCTTATCCATGGCTGGGATGTTTCAGTTCCAGCTGGTTGTTCTGTTACCGGCTAGCGAGGTCTGGCGAAATGACAACTCTGAAAATGCTGGTAGACACAGAAACAGAAGAAGACACAGCAGTTTTTTTGCACTCTCATTGTGAAAACAAAGTATTTGACATGCTGCCCTGGCATCTGTGGTAGTGTGCATAGCTGTAATATTTTGTGGGATATTTTGGTGCATGAATGTGAAAAAGATAGAGGGAGGGAGGAAGAGGGGGGAAAAGAGAAATACACTGAGTAAAGCCTCCTATAGAGTATGAAAGAGCAACAGAAGAAATACTACAACAATCTGTTTCATAAGCTACTAACATTCACAGAGTGCTGCCTTTTACACCAGATGATGCTGGGCCATGTCCTGATTGCACCGGTACAGGGACTCACTTCATGTATAAATTATAAAATCTCAAATAACATAAATTAACTAACCATAGCAATAAATCATCAAGATGGGCAAAATGGGAATTTATCTGTTGTTCATAATTAGTTGTGTTGCAAATGTGCAGTAATTCCCGATTTAACTACAGAATTGAAGCTGGTAGTGATAAAGGAGGGGGGAGAATGATTTCTCATCATTTCAGATCTTTGGCATAAGCTGTGTTTAATTTGTGAAAGACACATTAAACAGGATGTAAGGGGACAGTCTGAAAGCTGTAAATTACAGAGTCCGATTTAAGCCCCTGAACAATCGCTTTTTATTTGAAGGACTTTCTGGAAGCTCAGGCACTTGTGACCTTGATACATAAAAGCCTTCATTTAAAAGACATCGTGGTTGAGAAACTAAAGGAAACACACTCAAAGGAGGAATGTAATTTTTCTTCTTCTGCTGAAGTTGCTCTGGAAAAAGTAAAATTCATACAGTGTCATGACCCAAGTCTTCATTTTGAATTTCCCACATTTGTCGGACTTAGCCTTTTATAAGCATCATGATGTTTCTCAAAAACAAAAATGTATTAGTAAAAATGTTCCTTCCTAATGTTCCACTAAAGAGGCTAGTGTATCCTGTAGGAGCACAGTAACCACAACTCAACTGCTTTTTGCTAGGACCCCACATGTACGCCATCTCTGCTCTATCAGGCATACACATACGCTTGTAGGACTGCAAAGATGGACTACAACTGTCTTTCAATGCTAAACTCAGATTTTCTTCTGTAGCCATGAAATCTGCACAAAGGGAACACTGGTCCTCAGACTGGCAGTTTAGACAACTTCACTTTGACTGTGAATGTATTACAGTAACTGAGATTTAAGGTAAGGTTATTGTAATTTAACAGCAACTGATTTTCAGTAGGGTGTGAAGGGTCTACTATGTTTTAACGCATTTTTAAAAAGAAGTTTCTTGTCTTTTCTCTACAGAGAAAGACAATGAAAATATAAATTATTCTCCCAGCGAGAAGCATAAACAAAGAAATGGGAATAGAGCATTAACTACAATGGTAACATTAAAAGATAATTGTGTTTGTAAATCAAGGGTGATTTCATGACTGGCTTAGCCCATTTTATGAGCAAACTTTTGCCAAAGCCACAGTCCCTCCTTCACTATCTCCTGTTACACATCTTCCTACTTCCCTTTACTGACAACAGCAATCTTGGGAGATCTCACACCACCTTGGATCAGTCAGGTAAGAAAAAGGAAAGTGAGAGTAAAAAATATCTTTACTGAACCTCCTCCCTGCTTACTGAAGTATGAGGGTGAGGGAAAAGCTGCAGACCTTAAAAGAAAAGCAGGAAGGGAGAGAAATATGTCAAATGATCCAGACAACTCCAGCTGATACAAATCTAACACCGATATATTCAAGCATATTTGTATCAAGTGAAGCTGATAAAAAACAGTCACTGCTGTCAAATGACTTCTGCAGCTAATCTCCCAGTAAGCACTGGCTTCATCAGAGCTTTTATTTCACATACTTTTACACGTGATAATATGTTTTAGTGTTTTTCTTTATCTTACATCACCGCTTTTCCAAACTGATTGAGGAAACAGCACTGGATTATTTCAGAGTGAAACTAATCTAACTATAGCAATCTCACCATAAGTCACCCACACTAATTCCTAAGTCACCCAGTTTCTCCCATAGTCAGAAACGAGATAGGCAGTTTCAGGTCTGGTATAGATAGGGGGAATAACTCCTAAATGCTCTCCACAAGACTAAGTCCATAAGACTAAGTGATGATCATTCAGAGAAATTAAATAGCATTTCAGAATAGTCTTCAGACTATTCAGGAACTGAAGATTCTAGATTGGGAAAGACTGGGATTCTAGACTGGGAAAAGAGACAACAGAGTGATGTCTGCAAAACAATGAATGCACTGAAGAAAATGCTTGGGGATTAACTTTTTTACTGTTTCTTTCAATATATGAAGCAGGAAACATCACATGAAAGGAAGTAAAATCCAGATTTGGAGCAAACAAAAGGAGATGGTACTTCATGTGACACAATTCTGAAGCTGTTCTTGTTGAAGAAAAAGGTTTGCTTATGCTACAAGGCAGACTAGATAGTCAGAATAGATGCACATCAAAAATTAGTAAATAGACCCTCTGAATTAGATCCCTCCAAATTGTTCTGACCCTCCAACTGGATGTGGAAGAGGACTTAAAGAGGGAAGAACTCTTCATGCCATGGCATTACTTACACGTTAATCATCATCATATGTGTAGGAGAAGGAATATCAGATAATTCATGCATTCATTCCCAAATAGTACAGACGTTTCTGTGGCCACTCCTATATCACATGCTGACAAAGCGTCATGAAAGCGCTTCCCAAGATGGACATCTAATTTTCATACATCTAAATTAGGTGTGATGAAGGCCTTGTCTTTTCCTTATAGCAGCAGACAAAGTGGCATGAAGTTCCACATAATAAAGAGCAAATATCTGACATCAGCAAGAAAAGCAGAAAAGGTTTCAATGGAAAGCAGGACTGAGTACAGTACTTTAGAGACATGATAGTTAAAGGAAGAAGCAAACCAGAGAACATTTAAGAAGAAAATAGCACTCTGACCCTTTCTGAATTAAACACTATCAATCAAGTTTAAATTTAGCTCCTACATGGTCCCAGACGAAAAGAAGGCAGGCAGGGCAAGGAAAGCTTAACGCCTGAGAATATTTGTATTGCATGGCAAGGAAAACAAGTCTAAAGTCAACAAAGGGCAGCCTGTAAAAACAAATAGCCTGATGAGAATGTTGCTGCCACCAGAAAGCTCATTAGCAGCCAGAAGCAGAACTGTCCCTCTGCTCTTTCTTTGCTGACTGCCCCCAGCCCAGTGCTACCGCAGTGCTTCTGACTCAGCTGCTGCCTCCCTCTTAGCGTAACCCTGAGCACTTGCCAGTACCCACACAATGCACCCCCTCAGAATGAGAAGTATTTCCCCGGGGTGGGCTGGGTTGGGCTGTATTGGGAGGCAGGAGTGGAAAAAGAGCAGGAAATATCTAAGCTTTGTTTCAAGTAATAGTAATATATACATACACACATAGTAATTGTCTTTTTCTTCTCTAAGATAAACCAGCAGAGGGAAAATCTGGGTGTAAAATGATGAGAATAAACACTGCCATGCCCACCAACAAGCACATGGGATTTCAGAAATCATGTGAATTCCAAAACCAATGTCCCATCTGTCATCACCTATTCACTGCGGGGGGAGTCACAGCTGCAGGGCAATGAGACGCTCCATTTCCTCCCGGTGCATGGGAAAATACAGTCACGCACTTAGACAGGGCTGAGATATTTAGTGAACAGTAAGGAACATAAAATATATATTTTTATCCATGAGAGACAAAATATAATTTTTACAATTCTGCTTTTAGATTTAGATTTCACCTTAAAATGAGCAGTTTGAGATGTCAGAGTCGATTTATACAGCATTTTAAGATTTTGCACCTGTGGTTCTCACGCTGGTCACAAAGCTCTTCTCTCAAGTTTATCTTACCATAAGGCACAGTATCAGTTCTTCCAGGTGACAAAGTTGTACTAGGAAGGGTTATAAAGGACATCCAACTCCATGTTTTTGATTGCAAATCTCTCTCTGTCATTTTATCTTCTCTGTTTGGACCACCAAACTGCTAGGCAAAATGGACAAAATGTAAAAATTCTTGGGAATTTGCTCAAATGTAGCAAGTTGAAAGCGAACCTCTGTTCTCTACACAGATCCAAATACTTGTACACATCTTCATAACACCTTGCACCTCCCCAGTTCTTCTGCACTACCTTGCTTCTTCCCTTTTCAAGCCCATTCAGGCATGTTAACCAGCTAACACCTCAGCGATGTCCTAGTACCTTAGCCAGTGGTATATATACACAGAATTATAAAATCATAGAATGGCCTGGGTTGAAAAGGACCACAATGATCATCTAGCTTCAACCCCCTGCTATGAGCAGAGTCACCAATGTCTAGACGAGGCTGCCACATCCAGCCTGGCCTTGAATGCCTCCAGGGATGGGGCATCCACAACCTCCTTGGGCAACCTGTTCCACCCTTTGTGTGAAAAACTTTCTCCAAAAACACACATACGTACATCAACTTGTGACCACTCAAAGTCTGTTTAATATTATGAGCTTTGAGGTTTCACTTATATTAGTGGAAACATCTTAGTAAATGCATTGCCTAGGTCAAATGAACTGACAGGTCCTGTGCAGGTAAGGCAAATAGTGTTTCAGACCCATCCCTTCTAAACTCACTGGCGAAATTCCAGTCAATTTAGCAGAGAAAATCCTGCTCAAAGGCTAACTTCTAATTTCCCTGTTTGCTATGTGTTATCTCAGGGTGCAATGGGAAGATGAATCTCAGAATAAACTCCTTCATTTAGTACCTGTATCATATAACACTCCAATACACAGCTTTATATTGGCTTCCTTCGTTCTGTCTATATCATTTATTTGTCTATTTAGATGCATCCAGAGCAAAAAGAATATCTGTCTAGAGGACCCATGCACCATATTAGACATTTATAAATAAATTCCAATACAGAGCATAAGATCAAAGAAACTAAGATTTGTATCTGATCTCTTAGGAAACAAAACTTAAGTGAAAGGATAAGAACATGGATCACTCTTTCTTATGCAGTTTTCTTTATATGGAATACATAAGCTATAGCAGTATAATTAAAATTGTGCAGGTAAGGTATCCAGCATTTCTGACAATAAGTATGAATGTAAAAAAATCACTATTATACTTATAAATCTATCACTTTGACTAGAGAAACCTGTAATTTTCAACGAGATTTTCTTAAGGGTAATATCTTCTCTATAAATTCTACAGTTAAATGAAAAGTCATCCTGACTTCACTAATATTCTCTCAGGATTTTGATATTGCCTTTTGTGGCATCGAGAGCAATAATGGAATTGCGTTTTCTTTTTCATGCAGACTGAAGAAAGAAAAAGCAGTCTTTCAGAGCTGAAAGCAGCTTCTGCCATTCAGATTTGGTGGCAAGATGGTATGACAAGGCTGGAGGGAAGAAACCTCTCACGTCTCTGTTTTGGAGGTTGCCTTCTGCAGGCCTGAATGGAAATGGAAGAAAAAAATAGGCAGAAAACATAGAAAATTGTGGATTTTCAGGATTAAGGAAAAGTTTGGAATAGCAGCACTGATGTTCCTGACTTCCCCATTGGTCTGACAGCTACCCTAGAGGCTTGGCCATCCTCCATGCTGGGAGGCTTCAGAAGCATTTCTTGCAGTAGACCCTTGTCAGGAGTCAGTTACTTCCCCAAGTTGTGCTTCCCCTAAAAATACCCTCATCTCATGCCTTCTGTAGTCACATAGCTTTGTGTCTCTGTTCCTCCTTCCCCAGAGGAATGAGGTATGTTGAGCCGCTGGCAGTTAACTGTATTTAAAGACATTTTTATTTTCTGAATCATATTCAGCATGATGCTTGTTTTAATTATATTTTATGTGGAGTGCTGTCAGATGCATGCATGAAAGCCCGCCCATAAATAAACATGTCTTTAAAAGTCCTTATTTACTTTCCTCGAGTCAAACCCTGCTCCTTTCCTGAGGAACACAAAAGCCAAGATACAGCCTCTGAAGCCCAACCATAAAACCCTGACAGCACACGACCCAAAGCAGCATCATCTCAGCCTGTCAGTTCTGGATGTGGCTGGATGTGGCTCTGGGCAGCCTGGTCTAGTGGTTGGTGATACTGCCCATGGCAGGAGGGTTGAAACTAGATGATCTTTGAGGTCCTTTTCAACCCAGGCCATTCTATCATTCTATGATTCTATGAACGGTTTGTGAGCAGCTGCCGCAAGGCCCCAGTGGTGCCACCGCAGCTCAGGGACACACGCTCTGGGCTCCATAGCTTGTGCGAGAGCACGGACCGCCTGTGGGTGCAGCCTCAGCCCCAGTGTTGCTGGAGGCGTGCTGGGAACATCACCTGCTGCCAGGCTGGGGCCCTGGGGCTGGTCTGGCATGAGAGTATCAAACAGACATGCCAAGCGTAGGCCTGCCCATAACAGGCCCCCTTTGAGGTCGATAAAAAAAAAGCAATTCATTTTCTGCTCCCGGTCAGGGCCTGTGGCTGAGCAGAGTCTGAGAACAGGCCTGTGAACAGCCTTGGCTGGAGGCCGGCCAGCAGAGCCTGCCCTGCCGGCTTTCACAGGACCTTTCGCTGCCACTGGCGACCCGCAGGCAGCTTGGAGCGCGGCTCGCGCCGGGCGGCCTTCGTGGTCCTCCTCCTCCTCCCGCCCCGCTGCCGTGCCCCCGCAGCGCTTGTTGCCAAGCCAGCTGTCTTCTGACAGGAGAAAATAATCCAGGATCAAGGACGGGAAACTGGAGCTGCGCATGCAGGCAAGATGGGAAACTCATGTTTTGTGGCAACCCCCTCTGCTCATGTGCTCTCCCTGACAAGAAATGAAAGAAAGGGGGAAAAAAAACAGGTAAAAAAAAAAAAAAGAAAAGAAAAGAAAAGAAAAGAAAAGAAAAAGGAAAGCCTCCCAGTGCTTTTTTTCTGCCACCAGTACATTCTCATACTGCTGTTCCCACGGCAGCATTCCCTCACAGCACGCATCCAGCTGCCCAGAAAGCACACAGGCACTGAGAGCACACAGACAATGTAGAGAACCACCCGCGAGGGCCAGGGATTGGCAGGCAGAGTGCGCTCCTCGCTTTTGCCACTCACACCCAGTGCTCCAACTCCCTGCCGCCCCAGACGTCTTCTCACACTGCCGCTGCAGCTCACTCTGTCTGGAAAAATTTTGAGCAAGTGTGTTGCATAGAAGTAGAAAATGGCCTTTTATACATTTCTTTAAAAGAAGCAACTAAAGGCAAGCAACCCACAAGCCGCCTGAGCCAGCCGGCCTGTTAAAAAGCCAGCTACCAGTCAGTGCCGCAATGATAGCCAAGTACCAGCAGTGAGTGGAACCATCTGGTCCTGCTGCCCTGCACCCTGACACCCTCCAGGGGCATTTTTAGCAGAGATGTGCTCACTGCCACAGTTACATTGCCCTAGCAACGGCATCAAAGTATTTGTCAACATGTGAGCAACATGAATGATGGCGCCTTGTCCAAAGGATCTGGACTGTGTGTGTGATTCTTGTTCACAAAAGCCGGTTTCACCACCCGCCTTACAAAGAGCCCAGCCGGGAAACCAAGTGCTGGGAGGGAAACTTGCCTGGTAGTCAGAAACATATTTTTCTTCTAATTGCATAGGAACTGCCTGGGTCCTCTGGAGTCAGCAGCGTCTGTACTATTAAGTAGTAATAAATAGAGGAGAATTTAGTACAGTTCTCAGAAGTATCTTTTATTTTGGTGTAAGTGATTTTCTGAAGAAGCACTGGAAGCCCATTGCACCCTGCCTCCAGATTATGTTAACCTTTTTCTGTTTCCTTAAACTTTTACTGAATTAGGTCTAAGGAAACTGCTTATATCTCTTCATTGTCCTGCTGTCACTAGAATTAAATGAAAACCTGATCACTGAAAACCCTTTTTTCATCAGCTATTTTTTCCCAGATCAGATCAGATGTCAATATAGTCTTTAATAGGAAGGGGCAGGGTCATGTCTGAACAATGTCGTGTTCTTTCAGCAAACAGTACAGGTTTCCTCAGCTTACTTTTCACCCATTCTTTTTCTCACCTAAATAAATAAATAAATAAATAATCAGATTCCTTATTGCTATTCCTCATTTTTCTGCTCGGGTACATGTCAAAGTGCATGTTCTTCCATAACTAACTAATCCTGATGCACATCTTTGTCAATTTACAATGCAGTTTCTCTCCACAACAGTTGAAAATTTGTAGTAAAATGATTTACAAAAATGATACAAACATATGAAAAACTTCCATTAGCTGTCAGAAAAATGTCACAACAGGTGAAGTTTGCAAGAACTTTGCTTCTGTGACATACAGCCCAGTCCTTCTTTGTTTAGTCAACAACTCAACAGCAGACAGAACTTGAAAAAGAATATTGATCCTGGGATAAAAATGGTCAACTGAAATCCAATCCAAGTAGAACCTAACCTTAAAATTTGTTATTTTCTAAAATTGTATGGACACCTGAAAGCTCTGCCATGGGGAACTAACAGAAGTATCTTGCCTGTAACAGCTGATTTCCAACTTACCTCAAAGCCTGACTAAGACCCTGAGATGTGGCTTTCCTCTGTCTAACTCCTTAGAGATTCTCAGAAAAGTATTTGTTCATCCTCAAAACTGGGGGGCTCACCTAGCTGCTGGCTCCTGCTCTAAGGACTGTACTTCATACAGTGACAGTTCCACAGCAGAATGTTTGCCCTCCATTTAGTTCCTTCTAGCTGTAGGTACAAAAGGATCAGCATGTTAACTTCAGGTTGTTCACTGCTTCAAGTGACATGGGGTGGGAAAATTGAGGTGTGATCTGCGTCCTGCAGTCTGGGCTCATACAGCATATGTGCAATGAGGGGAGACTGAAGTGCCACATGGGGATTCTGAATTTCCTTTTGAGAGTAGAAAATCTGAAAATCATAGAATCATAGAATGGCCTGGGTTGAAAAGGACCACAGTGATCATCTAGTTTCAACCCCCATGCTATGTGCAGGGTCACCAAAATACAGGTGTTCTGATGCCCAGGTTTTTATATGCACCGTCTCAGGACCCAGGTAATAAGATCTAACTCCAGAGACAGATTAGCAGTTGCTCTGAGGATGGGGAAACCACCAGCATCATTCAGTGCATCACTGCTCCATGCAGCCTCGTCTCCGGCACCGTCCACTTCATGTAGCCCTTCAGCTTCCTCTGCAATCACTGAGAGCCAGGATTTACATGCCTAAACACTTTCTTTTCTGCAAACATTCCAAAGTCTCTTCCAGCACCCCTCCAGAAGTTCCTAGTGTTCTTATAATTTGTAGTGTAAACTTCCTGTGATGGAGCAGAGGGCTGAGCTGGATGCAGAGAGAGACAGAGAGCAGAGACTGTCAGTACTATTTCTTGGTAGTCATCAGAAAGCAACATGAGATGTTCCCCATACTGTCCTCACTACCATCTGTGTACAAGAAACAGAGAGAGTTGTAGCCACAGAGGGAGGCGTGTTTTATGTGGTGTACTTCTGTTTGGAGTCTGCTGTTCTGGATGACTTCAGTGCATTTTCGCAAGTAAACGATCTTCTTATGCTTGTATTAAAAAGTTAAATAATCTTTTTAAAGTTTTAAGCCACAGTTTTAAAGAAATATGAGAAAGACCTTGCCCCCTGCAGATGTGTATCAAAAGATGTAACATGACTTGCGATGCCAGTAGGGCTAGTATAGGTTCTTTGATGCTTAAATATGGGAAATTATGAAGCATATTTTGTGTCCTCCCTTGTGGTCTGGTGCAAATAAAGTCAAAAGGATTGCAAATGGATTTGGATATGATAAACACGAGTAGAAAAAGAGTCAAATCTTTAAGATCCCTAAATTATACAAATAGATTTCTAAATCAAGAAACAGATAAAGTCAGAAAATGCCATAAAAATGTAGAAGGGAGGAAGGGCTGCATACAACAATGTGACAAAACTAGGTGGAATAAAACAAAAAGGAATACCACACAGTCATTTGATGGACCCAATTTATTTAAACTGAAAAGTAAAACAAAGGGCTTACAAAACTTGAGGAAGGAGCATAAATTCAGAAATGTGTTATCCTTTACATGAGTAGGCAAGCTAGAAATGAAAGGAACTGAAATATTTCCATCACCGTCTTTTAACTGAAAAATAAAATTTTAAGTAGGTAAGTACAACTAAAAATGATACTTTTAAGAACAACAACAACAAAAAAAGGACATTTTTAAAAACAGAACAAAGAAGCAAAAATTACAAACTTTGCTAAGGTTAGGACTAAGATAATTTGAAAAAACAAGATTTAAATATTTCTGGGGCTAAAGTGACTATTTCAGAAATAATAATAATTATTATTATTATTTACAAAATGAGTAGGAAATATATTTTCACACCTTTAACATTTTAACTATACATAAAGCCGCTAGTTATTTCCAAACTTCAAAATTAAAAATAAAAATGAGAATACAAGTACTACCCTTCATCCTCTTTCAGGAACCCCAAAGTTCTGCCATTAAAAAATTAAACATACCTTTGGAAATGACTAAATGTACTGAAACTCCAGATGCTACTAGATTTTACTAGATCTTGTATTCCAAGCTATAATCAGAGGTGTAGCAATAATTAAAAAAGCCATTCTGTCCTATTTGTCTACCTTGTTTGTAGTAGTATTTGTCAGTGATGTCTATCAACCATGTATGTGTGTACTTCATGATTTTGCAAACGTTTCTCCATGGATGAAGTACAACTATAAATCATTCTTTTGGACTAAATGGCATGTGCTTCAGGAGATTTTTTTCTGTGAGTAAAGCATTGCAAGATGAAGAACAGATATAAAAGGTCAATATAAGGTTTTCTTTCTGAATGCAGAGAATGACCAGGGCTGAAACTAGCTCGGCATCACCGATGAGGAAGATAAAGAATCACTGTGCACACTCTCTTGAGGAAAAGACAGGGAAAAGATGCAGCACCTTTTCTAGGAATGAAAGTGCTGCCAGAAAGGTATGAGTCAAACCAAGAAATAAATGTTCTTGCTAATACTAATTTATTATAAGCACTCATGAACAACAGCTGCTATGAACTTCTATGAATTATCTACCAACTAAAGTTAGAAAAGTGGAAAACTTAGAGATTTTTTTCCATAGAGCTTTCTGTGAATTTCCCAGTTGAAGAAGCTGAAGAAGTTTATTAGCTTTTGCAGAAAGATTTCCATTTTGAAAAGGAGGTTGCAAAAAATGCACCATTCTTATCTGGATTTTCTGTAAGTCTTGAGAGTGGAAAAAATGTATCAGCATGACCTCAAGCAATCCTAAACCTGTTAACTCCTCCCCAGCTACTGGACCTTTATCTTGTAGAAGTGTGCTTTTCATTTCCGTCTTCCTTTTATGATTGCCCTCCCAAGCCTCCTAGATATCAGTATGCCTGGTTCTTGGCTGTCCTGAAAAATGCTGTTTACCTTTTCTGTTTTGAGGACAAAATGTTGTTTGGAAAACAGCTATATATTTCTATTCCTCCAGACTGAAGTAAATCTGTATACAATAAGATTTCTCTTTCATTTTTCTATATGCTATTTTGACCCTACATTCTGTCTGCTCATACAATAAAGGCCATCTCTGCCTCTAAACCATGACATAATGAAGGTTGCTGTAATCAATTAAATCATATTATTTTTAACTAGTAAATGGGTATATTTAAGAGATTGATTTCTGAGTCAATCAATACTTCTTAACAATGAGCTCTTATATCTCCTAATATTCATGAAATTATAGTGCTAAATCCTTATTCTTGGTTCCATTGCTCCAACAGTCCTGAGCACATCAACCATATGTGGTTGGAAAACTTTAAAATTAAACATCAGAAGACTAGGGGGAGGAAAGTTTCCTTTTGCTCTTAAGAAAATGCATTGTTTAATTCATTCAAATATAAATGGAATGCTCATACTAAGCCACTAGGATGTTCCTAATTTCTTAAAGATGTTTCTTCATGTGATTAAGTATCATCTGACCCAATAAACCAACGTTAGCTTGAGCTCATAGGTTCACGAAAAAAATAAGCATTGCCCAACTATCTTCCCACTTCCTTTCCTTTTGGTTTTCTATATGAATGAATCCCTTACAGGGGAAATGTTAGAATGATATTTTCAGATCTCCATACAATATAGGATCAAACCAAAGAATTAAAGTATTTTCTTTGTCTTAAGATAGCTTTCCTCTCTAAGTATTAAAAAATACTTGGATCAGATAGACTGTTTTCTTTGAATTCATGTAGAAAGGGAATTAAGTGTTTAAACATTCAGTTTACTGGTATTATTCTAGAGTCAAATAGTTTTATGTGATCACATTTTAAGTTTCAAGTTGATTAAAAGGCATATTTTAAAATTAATATTCACCATATAAGGAGGATTGCAATGTGTTTTGCATTCACGTAAAAAAAAGGTTGACAAAGAAAATAATGTTGTTTTATCTAGGCAGTATGATTTTCTTTTTCAAAGAAATTTAACTTAGATTTTCCATAGAAAATAAAATTTCCTCCAAGTAAGGACAAGAAAAGGTTAAAACATTTCTCACCACACTGTACTGGCTGGATACTCTCCCCTAAGTCTTCAGTAGGATGACTGTGATTTCAAACAATAAAAGTTACATTTAACTTAGTGGGAGTCCACAAGCAGCTCTTTCCTAATGATGTGAGTGAGTTAAATTTCTTTGCTGCTCCTGTTGTCATGCAACCCTTCTGTTATTAACCACAGAAACAGTGAATTCTCAAATGAGTCTGGCAGCTTGTGTAGCTGTAATTTTTACTGGAGAAAGGTGCATCTCTAAGGAAAATGTCCGGGAGGTACAGGCTGAGAGACCAACAGGATTCATGCTAGAATTTTGGATTAATAAAAAAGCTGCCTTTAGAGCTCTCACTGTCAATATTTCTAATCTTACACGCTTGTGTTTCAGTAAATTTGTACCTAATTTAGGTAACAAGAAGGCAAGTGTGTCTCCAAAATCCAAGCCTGTGTAGCCTAACTAAATAGACAATTTTGAAATCCCAACACAGGTAATCCTACTAAGTAATTTGTGCTACTCTACACTAGTAAAATAATCCATCCTACTGTCTACGTTTGATATATTTTTGTGTGGAAATCAAGTTAAAAATCATGATTTTTATACTCTTATAAATGTATCTAATAGAACTTATACTAGAGATCATTAATCATGACTAATATTGTGGACTTTCTTATTAAAAATAAACTGTTGGTGCTTAATTTGGGGACGTGAGGAGCTTGGCCACAGTTTGAAATCTGGCTTTGATTGTGGCACAAGAAAAACCCATGCAGAAAAGACAAGAGCCACCCCAAAGGCAAAGACATACTGACTTTTCTTTCCTCAGAACCCTTTACCCCAGAATGCGGAGCATTCCGCATAAAGCAGGGTCTCTGGATCAAGGATGAGACACCTCCTTTTGTGCCTTAGCAGACCTCACAAGATTCAGACACCGCCATGCATCCTGATCGGGGTGAATCCAGCCTTAATTTCACATCCCTGCTTCCTGTCCAGCCTTAGAAGGAGAGACCTATGACTAGGTGATACTCCTGAACATCTGTCCACCTACCAGCCTTCCTCATGCAAGGAAAGAAGGCAGCTTGAATAAGAAGCAGAATGGCCAGAATTACCTTCCCTTGGGAAATCCTTCTATTGCCTCCTTACTCTCTGCCCATGCCTGGGTTGATCTTTCCCTAGAAATAAAAGATGACCCATCAGAAGGAGCTCGTATTGGTCACCTTCAAATTGCCTGAGGCCTGAACTGAGACTGAGTAACCTTAGTTTCTCAGGAAAAATGGCAAAAGGTGGCATCTTTGCAGGCAGCTCTAGCAAAAAAATTTTTATGAACAAGAGATGCTTCCACCAGGCTAGGTCTGACTTGGTCTCAGGCTGCTTGCTCTTTTCTCCTTGCACAAAGACCAAATATTGCTGTAAATTTGGCATAGGAATAGGTGGCATATACAATAAACCAATTCACAGCCCAAGTTTTGATTGAGTTTTTATAACCTGCCGTTTACTGAAATCCCAGAGATTTCAGTAAAAGTGAAGATACTGAAAGTATCTCTGTGTGCGAGATCTTTCCCCTTAAGAACATATATCCTTCCTGCTTGTTTAGACTCTGATCCTAATCTTGATTGTTTGATGTCATAATCTGTAGTATGGGAATACAGAGAAATACTTTCAAAAAAGTCTCTAATACTAATTGGGAGAAGGTGCCTTCTGGGGTTTTTCTGTGTGCAATAATTTCAGGAATGAGTGGAAGAAAGCATATTAATCAGTTTTGTGGATGACCTACAGTGGGAAAAGATCATAAACCACTGAAAGGCTGGAAATAATGCAGAACACAACTTTCATAAAACAAAGAAAGAATCTAACATCACTTGGAATATACTGGATGTCCAGATCACTTCCCATAGCTATTCAGTAAATGTTTTTGAAAACATTTTGAAAACCAATATGGACAAGAAAATGAATCAGTGACAAAGAAAGAAATATCTTCATGCCTTAGTCTTTACAAGCTCTAGGAAGAAATAGAAGTGCTTTCAGGATTCAATGCTATGCTCATAAGTTCTAGAAAAGACTGTAGAAAATTAATGCTGCTGTACTGTGCAGTTATTTGGGGGAAAGAAAAAAAGATACATTAGAAATCATATATCCTATTCAACCATGATTTATGCCAAGTGCCACTTTCTTTATGCTGATAGTAGCATTGAACATCTTTAGGGCACTTTTTAATTTCACATTCCATAGCAAGATTTACAGTCTTCACTTGCTAATTTTTCTTGTAAATCAATTTACGTATTATTAGCAGAATCTTATTAGGATGCATTGTTGAAAGAGTCTAGGCTTAAGTAATTGCAGCTACAGAATTGGTACAGTATGGTTTACAAAACCATTTCAGGCCTTCAGACACCACCATCTGAATGTTTCACATAAACTTTTATTTACAAAGTATGAAATATTTCATGCAACATTATTCTTTTTAACATTTTATATGATTTTTTTCATAATTTATATAATATATAGCTTATATAGATAGTTTATATTGCAGCAATTCATAAAAAAAATCACAGCTTCTGTAATTGCTATGATTTAACAGTTGAAAACATCTTCATTGGTATACTTTAGACAGACCTTTTGATTTTGCTGTATTATCACCCAGTGAAAAAAAACACAAGATTAAGTAGTCTCATCTTTTTATGTAGATCCTAGTCAAGCAATTTAAATTTCTGTTTTAGTTTCCCAATATGTAAAAATAGGATTAAGGTTCTACCAGCCTTGTGGAGATACTACATGGCAGTTAATTTATAATGCACTGCTTTGAGCATCTAAATAACAATATGTAAGTTATGAGTGCCAAATCACTAGTTTATTTATGTCTCACATTCAGTTTTATCTCTTTTCTAAACTCTCTAAACTCTTTCTGAAATAATCTTCTAGTTTTCATGCTGAACTGTCCAAAGTTAACTTCTTGTTTCAGTGTCATTGGACCTAGAAAAACTCTTCTTTGGGACTATGCTTTTTTTTTGCTTTTTTGTTTTTCTTTTGCAGATGTTGTGTCATACTGGCTGTTCTCTCATCCTTTTATTTCTATTAAAATCAGAGGAAACCTCTGTCATGTCATACTTACCACCTTTTCTCCAGATATCTCCTACAATATCTCTGAATTATTTTTTCTCATTTCTTTTCTAGCATTTCAAAAAGCATTTTCAAAAGTTTTCTGAAAATATTGCAAACAGGATCATAAAAACACACCAAACCCCATCATTTCTGGCCTATGCATTTGCAAGACCGAGAGAGTTTTATATTCCTATTGTGTAAGATGGTTCTGTTATAACTTAATTATGGTTAAAAAGATGGATCAAGCCAAATGAAGAAAGATGGAATGTTTTGTTTTCTAATGAATTTCACACAGACATAGCAGTTTCTCTGCTGCTGGCTTAAAACAAGGCAGACGCAAGTGGTATGTACAACATTGTCGGCAGCAACCTCATTTGCTTAACCTCAGCACATCAAAAATAAAAAAAAAGTTTTTTGGAATGCAAATATTATTGTAAAGTAGGGGGAAAAAAAGAGAAAAGGAAAAAATATAGGTTACACATGGCTGCTTTTAATGGAAATAGTATGATGTTGTTTCTCCCTTTCTTCATGGTTTGAAGTCAGCGATCCCCAGAGAGAAAAATTTTGAAGCTGTAATGAAAAGGGATCATTTCAGAACACATAACAGGCAGTTCTTCTTTTATGTTCTAGGGAGAGAGAATGTTTCCATTGTATGTGGGTTTTTGATATATGACTTTGAAAAGAATACTCAATCCTTCCATGAAAAGGTTGAATATTCTTCTCTTTGCTTAGTTCTCATTCCTGAATTACACTGAAATCCCACTCTCTGGTTATACATAACTTGTTATAGTTTTCCTGTTAGGCTTAAAATTGTAGCACTCTACTTGAGCAAATACATTTTTTAAAGAAATACCAAGCTTAAATAAATATTGCATTGCAGAATAAACATTTGAGACAGAGAGAGGAGGGAGAATCTACTCCATACTTCTCTTCTTTTCCTCTCATGGTGAGTAAAGAAAAAATTATGCCAGTAAAAGGGTTGGCAGACATTAAATTTTGAGGCCATTTTGTTAATGCAACATGTTTCATCTCAAAGACTACATGGAGCTGAAATGGAGATATTTGCACTATGCAGTAATTGCATCATTTAACAATTAAACAGTTCTTTTATTGGTTTACTCTTCTGAAGCCTGACTTGAAAATAAATCTGGTCATCTTATAACAACCCTAAAAGAAAACTGGAGCTTCAAGAAATCCATATAGGAGATCTTTCATTGCCATTCTTCCTGAACTGCCAGTGAAGCTCTTCAATGTGAAGAACTTCCAAGAAAGACTAAACTAAACATAAATCTCAAACAGCAGGAGGTGAAGCAAGCAAAGGTGTATCCCTACGGAACTGAGGCATATTGGTTACATCGTTGAACGTTAGCTGAAGTTTTAATCCTCTTTAGATTAGGCTACTTAGAAATAAATTAACTTGCTAAAACTTGGAGTCAGACATGGTATTCCTACAGGACAACTTCCAGCTGTTAGATGTTTGCTTTGCAAGGATTATGTTCTTCCACACTGAAAGGAGAAATGGTGTCTTAATCTTGCCTGATATTGGGTTCACAAGCATTTTCATTGATTATACTTATTCACTTTCAAATCCTTTGTAGAATATAAATAGAAAAGGTTTTCCAGACATTTATTTTATGTGCCATTTTCAGAATAAGATGAATTCCCTTTGAATTTTTCTTGCTGTTGACAAGGAAGGGAAAAAGGGTCATCATTCCAAACTGTTCCATCAGATATTGGGCTTGGGCTTTCAATACTCTTTATATACTCTTCTCAAGAAACACTGATTGACAACAAATCTCATAAAAAATCTGGGTAGAGTATGAGCTCAATGTTTTACAGTAGTGTTCATTTCGTTCTGAAAGACCAGAGAGAACAGTGAGTCACTGCTGAAAAAAGTTCCAGTGTATGGAGGATGATTTTTCTGAGCATACTTCTGTTTTAATGGAGGATTTATTGACGTTAGTAGTTTTGTGAGATTTAAATTATCTTTAAATCAAGTATGCAGGATTTAAATTTTTTAGCTGACATGCCCAAGCAATTTACAATTGCATTAATTGTTTCGGGATTTTCCAGCAGTGTTTTGAGGTATTCATTTTCCATTACTATAATAAATAAGCCAGTGGCTGTTACTGAGACAACAAGTGTTCAAGTCTCACAGAAGAATTTTATTCAGGGTGACTTCCTGATTTTTCATGCTGAAGAACAATATTCTCAGAGTAAGTATAGAGCTTTGTAAATTCCATTCTCAAAATGCAAATATCTACTGTCACACTCAGTAATAGCCACCACAGTGACTCTTTCAATGCAGGACTCAGCTCACCTAGTCTGAGACACTTAATGTTGGCAGTTTGCCTAAGTTTATCATGAAGACAACAGCATCTATTTTCAATGGAAAGACAAAGGTGAGACCTTAAAGCATTTGTCTGGGACAGGTGCACTGAATTACTTTCCTGATGTGCCAGCATCACTCCTTCACATATTTCCTTGGTGCAGAGTCCTTTTCATAGAGGTTTTGTCGAAGATGGCAACCAGCATTAGATTTTTCTGAAAAGAGTTCTTTTTACTTAAAAGAGTTTCACAAAACATATGTGATTTTTTCCCCTTCTTTCTTCTCTTCATTCTCTTTCCATCTGTTAAACTCCCCTTAACATACTGTGTAAGTTCACAAAGTGTCCAGAAAAGATGAAGAAGGGTGGTGTAGGCAAGGACAGTGAGCAGGGAGAACAACAGCTCAGAGAAAAGTAACTAGAATTCAGGTGTGTTTCATACACTGCTGAGCAGTGAGAGCAACAGTGAGATGACAATATTTTACAGCAGGGTAGGAGCAGCTGAGCTAGCAGAGTGACACTGAGTGACTGGGTGTGGCAAGAATCATACTGTAACTTGGATTATCAGCTTAGAAGGAAGAGGTAGGACTTGTGTAGTACTACTGTTCCTTATATCACTTTACACTCCAACCACAAACACTTGAAACTCATCAATAAAACAGGTTTAACTCATTCCCAGCCAGTAATAAGAGTTGTTCTGGCAAGAGTCCACTTAGTTTCATGCACTTCACAGCTAGATTTGGCCTTTGCATCAGGTATGTCTTTGCACAGTTTCTCCAACCAATTCATTTTGCTCCCTGTGGTCTGGGGATTTGAACTTGACCAAGTTCAAATCTGTCACACCCATTTTCATCACAGAGCATGGAACTGTGAGCATTTCCAAATGGCCCTCATTGACAACTGAGATCTGAAAGGTCCATATGTTAAAATCTGCAGCAATCAAGTAGTTAAATATTATTCAACAAAATGATATTGCATTTGGATAATGGAAATTTGAATCAACACGCTCTGGTAAGAAATAACCATACACTGAATGCCAGCTGAATATTTACATTGAAAATGCAAAGCAGAGAAGCATAACAACTCGATTACCAGCTTCCTTTCTATAAAGGAAATGTTGTTTTAAGTGAGTTGTTCTAATGATCAAGTATACCACAGGAATGTGTCAGCAATTACGGCAATCAACACAGCATGGTTTTTTCAACTTCTCTTTATCTAGCATCTCCTGAACGATAAGGGGGGCTATGTTCTTTGGCTTCAGACTATATGCATGAAAAATTGCTGGAAGCTAACTTTAATTACTCCTAAAGGAATGCATATAGTCACTTTGTGATCTCGTATTGCAAGTACTATCAGGCTTGTAAAGGTTCGTGTAACAAGGGTACTGTGTAATCTGCTGGAGAAGACACAGAGAGAACTGAAACAAATCACACTTTCTGCAATCAGATTTGGAGTTTGTGACTAGAAACAAGAACCCGTCTAAAACTTGCCTGCAACACAGGCAAAATAAATGTCTCCTGCCCTGAGCATGAGGCTTGTAACAGGCAGGAGACTGATGATCCCACCTATGATTGGAGCTGAAATAGAGCTGTGGAAAGAGACGAGGAAGATTGAGACAGGTACAACCTCCAAGGGATGGAAGAGTTAGGGTTGGGATTAGGATGAAGGCAGAAACATCTAGTGTTGCCTTAGCAGATACTCCCTCCTGTGTACATTTTCTGGAATTCATTTTTCTTCTTAAATACAGAGACAAATGTGATGAAAAGATTGTTTCCGCATATTCTGCAAAAGGCTGAATGTTCTCATGTAGGGCTGTATGTATCTATAGCGACAATAGCAATTATAAGTATAGTACTGTCAAACTTTTCTTTCAGTTCAATTTTAGTGATATTTTTAAAAGCCAGGAATGTCCAATTATAAGTTAAATCCAATCTGCTAATTCCCAAAATTCACCTTTATGCCCCCATATTAACTGGAAGAGTTAAAACAGCGAATCCATTGATCACTACACTCAAAATATCAATGGTTTTCTGGAGAACAAGGCAACTACATTGCTTGGCCTCTGACACCCTTAGTGGTATTTAAGACAGGCATTACTGAATACCAGTAGCAAAGAAAGGCATGCACCACTTATGTATGTATATCTATACATGTACATATGTACGCTGGATTAATGATTACAACTATACTCTTCAATTAGACTGAAAAGTTTCGATCTTTACACCACTGAATGGCTACCTGGCATATCTTGAAAAGAATGCAGTTAAATCACAAATACATGCTGCAAATAATGAAAAAAAAGAAAGAATTTTATGTGCAAGTTTATTAAATACAGCAAATAAAGACAGAGATATACAAGTCTGAGAATCTCAATTCAAATCTGAAAGGGCTGTGTCTGTAAGAGGATTATGACTATTTTGTAAGTTGTAGAGCAGCTCAAAGCAGACAAGGCAAAATGTAAGAACTTAGGTAATCAAAGTACTAACTAATGTGAGTTACAGTTCTGAGGATGTTAGGCATCTAAAGAGAGAGAGTGTCACGGAGTTAACTAGATCAGTTTATGCCCATGACAGGGGGCAGTAGGCCCCTGCCCTCTCCAACCCCCCCTGGCCCCACAAAATGGGAAGGAAGGAAGGGGGGAAAAAAAACAGCGGCAACAATCTATGGAAGTAAACTTATTTTACTAACTATGATATCAGAATGCAAAATAACACAATATAATACAATCCAATTGAAATTGAGATGGGTTTCGGCACCACTAATAAATCAAATAAGATATGAGAGAGAGTTCCCAAGACTGAGTCAAACCTGAAAAGCTTGGAACGGCTAGGAAAGCACCCTCCAGCACCCACTGCCAGGCAGTAAGAGACCGCCCCCCCCAGAAGGGTCAGATCCCATGACTTCCGTAATGTATAGGGATAGGTACGTAGAGTTAGAACATTAACACTTTAATTCCAGTACATGATGTTTTGATGTGGAATACTGAAAATCAAAAAAACATAAAACCATGACAGAGAGCAATACTAAAATCTATTTGAGAAACATCTTCAGAGTCAGTAGAAAAAGCAGACAGGAAAGGGGAAGTAAATATTTCTAGGAACAAAATACTCTAGGGCACCCTGCTAACATGGTGTCTGACAAATAGCACAACTGTGCTGAGCTGAATCCTGAGCACCTGCACATGCCGGAGAAGAGAGCCCAGCAAGCCTAATGCTATTTTTGGCCTAGATAGAGAGGCATCTATCACTTCACCTTTTATAAACCCAGCTGGAGTGCTAGAGTATCATTGCTCTAAGTCCAGTTATTGCCATCTTCAGCATCTGCTGAGCAGAAATTACCATTTATAGCAATTATTTAGTGATTTTATGGTATGTTTTATTGGGGACTTAGAATGAATCACTTGTGACCTAATTAGGATCGGAAGCTAGTTTCATTCAAGGGTTGTCATACCATTCCCCATATCTTTTTTATGTAACTATTTAGGTATTTCCAAAGCTCATCTGTCTTCACAGCTCATTGAATGGGCAGTCCACTGACCACACTTCTGAGTTGTCATTTACTGTAACACAACCTTATCAAAGGCTGCACAAGTATTAGAAGCTTGAGGTATTTTAAAATGGTAATCAGAATTCTTGAACAACACTAGTCTCAGACTCTGAATTAAGTGAAGAAGTAACAATTCAATAATTTGCTCCTAAAGTTTGGATACAAAAGAAAATGTATGAACTCCACCTAGGGCAACATGAGAAATCCTTGTATGGCTGCCATTATATAAGTATGCTG
The DNA here is from genome assembly GCF_987193195.1 of Phasianus colchicus. Lineage (NCBI taxonomy): Eukaryota > Metazoa > Chordata > Aves > Galliformes > Phasianidae > Phasianus > Phasianus colchicus. The sequence goes on along the minus strand of NC_143437.1, from coordinate 59,748,784 downwards.
CTGTTAATGGAGTCTCACATTTCATGGCTTTATGAAGCTTAAAGCTGTACCTTATTTTTGACATGAGAGGATTTTAGCATGTGAACAGGCTTGCAGGTGAGAGAACAAACAGATGGCAGAAGAAGTAGATATGCCACTGTAACAGTTTGGAACAATATGCGTTTCAGATTTTTACCACAACATTGCTGGTATGCTGGGAGATGTTCCAAATTACCTCACTAGCTCATCACGATTATAATTTTTCTTTAGAAAGTTGGGGGAAATGACATGAGCCTGGGGCAGCAGGCAAACAAAGAAAGCGGGAAGGAGATACAGATGGAGAAAGAAAGATTTCTCCAAACAGTTCTTTCACTTTTCAAATGCTTCTCTGAAAGGTATCAAGATGTATTGAGCCCCAAGGCAAGGGCCTAAAAGCTTGTCCCAGTTGTACTTGGAGAAAGCAGGAGTAATAGCACAGGCTTCAGTCATGATTTACAACAATATGAGGGAAAATTAAATCTGGCGAAGCTCCAGCTACTTAATGAAAAACTTGCTGAGGAAAAAAGTAGACTGAAAGAAGAGTGATAGAAGATTAGCAAAAACTAGCAGAAAAGTGAATATTACAGCACTGATGTATCTATCACTGATCACTCTTTGATTTGTAACAAATCTTCTGTGTCCAGTTTTTTGGTTTTTTGTTTTAACTGATCTATTCCCATTTCAACTTTACAAAGCTACGATTATCTGCCAGCGTCACGTAGATGTCAAAGCACATAAAAATCTTGCATGTGGATTTGAAGCCTTCCAGTGTTATTCAAGGAAAGTGTCTGTGCATGATGGTGTGACAGAAAATATGAAGATAATAATAGGAAAAGCAGACCCAACGGGACACCAATAATCACTTTGCTTCTCAGCTCCTCATAACTCTATCAATGTTTGCCTCTAGCACAGCATCTCACTTCTGAAGGCTCCTTAAATATAGAGAAAGCATGCAAGGAAATCAGTTACTTAATTTTCTCCTCTTTTCTATCATTCCTTCTGAGGCTCACTCCTTTTTGGCTTGAAAATGCCAAATAGCAACAATATACTCTCAAAGGCATAGAAATAAGAACTGAAAAACCCTCCCTTACATCACTTAATATAGTCCTTGCCAAGAAGATTTGCTCCCTACAGAACATTCATAAGTGTTTCCTACTATCCAGCTCTAAATGACTGAAGTGATAGGGCTTCCGTTGCCTCCCCTGGGAGGTTTCACTGCAACGTACTCAAGCATGCCTTTAGGAGAGCAGTAGACAGTGATTTCATTGTGTATCACCTCCCTGGGCTTCTACAGAAGGGCTGGCTCCATGCTGCACCTGGAGCAATCTGAAATATTCTGATGACTCAGTGGTGAAATTTTCTGTTCACTTGTCATCAGGAACTGGATGGGCAACACTGCAGTGAGCCAAAGGACAAGTGAGCCAAATTCCTTGTCAGCTTGGCTGGAAACAGATTCCATGCTAGGCTATGACTCTCGAGTGAGGATTATCATGAGTAAATAATAGTAATAACAGTAATAAAAGTTGTCACTAGTCAATCTGTGTAGCTCTTTCAATAACTTAACATGATAGATGACTGGGGTTAGGGCCAGGATGCCTAACTCCCTGATTAAGAATGCAATGGAATTATTAGAGTATAAGTTGTTTTCAAGTGATTAATGAGTCACACATTTAGGAAAAGAACAATTCTTCAGTGGTTATACATGGTCTGATTTTGATCTAACCGTTCTTCTCTGCAGGGGTAGCTACACAGACTTCAGTAGGGCTCTTCTTGCCAGGCATCAGTGCAGTTGAGCAACCTTACCTTCATGTGTGACTTTTGCGTCCTTGGTTGCGTGCACAGTGTCTGCAGCATTGTTGTACGTGAAAGAGTACAGATATTAGTGGGATGCTGGCACCAGGAATTACCACAGTGGTATAAAAGTATTTGATACCATTAACTGGATCATCTTTCTTCCACATGAATAAATATCGTCAAATATCGTCTCCGAAAATTTTTAAAGCTGATATTTTCCCAGTGAGATGAAAAGAATCTTAGCTTAATACTGTTTTGTTGTTGTTGTTGTTGTTTAATCTGTTGCTTTTGTTAGAGAGGTACCTTTAATCATTCTAGCACAGTAAGCGCACATTACTGAGGGATGACTTATTTGTACTTCTTCTTCCCTGAACTTGATAATGGTTTCTAAAAAATCTCTGTATTTCCAAGGGCAAAAAGTTTAATATTTTTAAATGCTGCTTCCTACTGTGACTAGAACACTAAAATCATATTAGCTGCAGTCTTATGAGTTTTTTAGCAATGTAAGATTTTCAGAGGAGATTAACTCTGGCATATTTCTGTTTCCTGAGAGATAAGTGAAGGATTTCCCATATATTTCAGCAGCACCAAATGCAGGTAAATGCTGAGCACAAAGTCTCACTCTCGCTGAATTATCCCTACTGCAGCTGACTTCCAGCAAAGCCAACGTCATTTCAAGCAAGTATATTGGCTGTTTCCAAACTCCTTTGCTCCTTTCATTTGTACATAGGATCTATAAATAAATTTGGGCGTTTTGGTTTCAATAAGCTCTATTCATAATGACACTATCCTTAAATAGCAGGAATTTGCCTTAGTAATACAACGAATTCTTTTCTGTTTGCAAATTGATTAAGGGCAATTACAGTGGCTTAGTTCAAAACTCTTTCATTATGGAATACATTAAAAAAATAAAACAAAACATGGCCATCTGTGAAGGACTTCATAAAATGCCCATTCCTTGAAAGGCAGTCAGCGCTATGTGCAAGTCACGTTCAAAACCCTTGTTTGACAGACTTTCCCATAAGATTGGCAAAATGTTAAATAGACACTGTACATGGCGTTAGAAAGGGAACAGAATCAGCTGACCTGAGAAAGACCTGAACTCATAGTTCTTCCCACAGCCAACAGTATCATACAATTTTTTTCTTCAGAAGCATTATGCCTGATAAAATCTCCCAGGCCCTGAATATTCACTGCTCAGTCATTTATTGTTCTTTTTAATAAACAGGTCAAGGGAGGTATTTGTGAACATGGCATATTTTTTTCTAAAGCCATCAGGCAGCCAATACTTTTCAGTACAATACCCTGCTTGTCATGAGCGTCTTTCTCATTCCGAACAAGGGCATGAATGTTTCAAGTTTAAAAAGACAAGAGACTTATTTATGTTTGTCCCTCTGTTTGTTGTACCGTATCTTTAAACACTCTTTCATTTCATTTCACCACTCTTACCTTCACAAGTTGTAGTAAATAGCCAGGATTCTACATGAACCATTACAGTTTTATTACAGGTCCTGTGGGACTCACTAAAGTAATAAGCCAACCTTAATGAACAGTTTTCTCCCTCCTTTTGCAGTGTAATAGAGTGCAAAGACATGGAAACTGTTCCTCAGGTGATATATTCAATCCAGACTGTAGATTAGATATTTTCAACATGCAAGATCTCATGTATGTGAACATCTATAATGTTAGTTCCAAAACCATCTCGTTAAGTTCTTTGAAGTCTGTCTGTCTCAATCCTTGAAAATGCATTAACTGTTCTAAGGAAGTTAAAAATATTTCTCTTCTACTGTCATCTGTACTTTTGTTGACAGTGCTTAATGGGCCTGTCTTTCCTCTACCACCTATATGACACTTATATGACCAACTGATCCACTGGAATGTGGCAATGACTATGACGTGCTGGTGGAGATGAGAATGCAAGAACAGGAAACCACAAACACTCCAGGGTGCATTGGCTAATGTTGTGCTGGGACATGATGTCAAAACTAAGCATCTAGTTATTTTTAATGACTTATTACTAAAAGGAAATTGTGTAAAAAGAAAAAAAAAAAAAGGAATTAAAATGCAAATTTATATTTAAAAATCAAAATTTAAACTTCTAAAGAGTAAAGAGCAAAGTCTTAAAAGGGAAGGATGAAATTTGAGAAACAAGTTGCAAAAGACATGAATAAGCATAACAAATTCTTTTTCAAACATGTTAGGAAAAGAAAGTTTGCCAAATTTGAGGACTAGAGATGATTTGGTCATAAAGAATAAAATGTCATTCTCTTTACATGCAAGAATTCTCTTTACATACAAGATTACATGCAAAATTATATTTCCACTAAAGCATCTTTGATAGATCTCTAGGAACCTTCTCTGCAGAGAAAGCAGCAGATTATCTGCTTCAAAATGGTGCTGAAAAGATACAGAAGTTCAAGAGGATCATGACAGTACCAGATGGGTGGAATTCAACATTTATCTATGTTGACATTTGTTGATACCTCTAGCACCCACTTCAACTAGAACAGGCTACTATTATTGCCCAGGAATAAACTCTCCATGCTACAGTGAGTATTTGTATGTAACCAACATCTTAGCAATGAGACACGGAAGAACTATGACAGACATAAAGGGAGCGAAAGAGATCAGAAGTATGTAGCAGCTACAGAGTGAGAACCCGAACAGGGTGGGAACGCTGGTGGACCTGGAAGTAGAGTGTCCTTGTGACAGAGGTCAGGATGGCTGCCGGGAGGCTCTGTAAATGCAGGAACTGGGTATCAAGTGAAGGCAGAGCTTTCAAAACGAACAAAAGGAAATATTGTTTCATATTACACATAGCTGAGCTATGGATTTCCTTGCCACAGGATGTTGTGGGTGAACCGAATTTATGTAGATACAGAAATCAATGGACAAAGTCATGGAAGAACATTCTATCTGATATTAATAAATGCAAATACACCCCTTCTGCTTTGAGAGCAACACATCACTGGAAGCCAGGAGAATGCTGTGCGAATGTATTACTGAATGTTCTTCACTGTCAGCTGCAAGATGCTGGACATGGCAGGCTGATGATCTGCTCCAGCAAGCTTTACTTTGTTATTTCCTTCTCAGGTCTCAGATGAAAAGGAGATGCTGCTCTTTTCCCAGCTCTGTGGCAAGCCATCGCTGAGCCAGATCCTGCTCTGCAGCTTAGATGAGGCAATTGATTTTCAAGGCTCTCTGCTCAAACTGCAGAATTTCAATTCATAACATTAACAAGGGGATAGAGTCTAAACACAGTTGAGGAGGGGTCTCCCTCTTCTCTCCTTTGCTCTTCTCTTATGTGACATTGCCCACCTGCAGCAGAGCAGGAACTCTGGAACACAAATAGCAAAGGGAAAGGAGCATTTTTCAGAAGCTTTAAACAGAGAGAATCATAGAATCGTAGAATCATAGAATTGCTCAGGTTGGAAAAGACCTTAAAGATCATGAAGTCCAACTGCAACCTAACCATACTACCCTAATTCTAACTACTTCCGCTAAATCATGTCCCTGAGCACCACATCCAAACGGTTTTGGACTCAGCTTGGTTTTCCTAAACGAACATCTTCTCCACCCAGATGAGATAAAGAGGATATTTCCCATCAGCTCCTTGGTCTGTCAGCTTCCAAGTGAGGCACACCAAACTGGAGGACAATGTGTCACATTAAACCTAAGCATCAGCCCCATCTTAAAATATCTGAGCCAAGTGCTGAGACCATGAAGGGGCTGCTTGCAAGCCCTTGGAATCAGAGGGTGGGAAGCAAAGCACATGTGCAGGTTTCTCTCCTTGCGCTCCTGCCTGGGAGGAGGTCAGCTTGTGGTGCCTCATCCCCCCTACACACACACCTGTGCCTAAGGTAGATGAGAAATACAGAAAGAAAATGTGTGATGATGTTGGAGACATTCCAGCCACACAACCATCAAAATAACTGCCAACCTCGACAGTGCAGGAAGAAAAAAAGGTATCTGAGGTGTTTTTTAGTGTAGAAAACACTAGAAAGTCTGCAGAGTTTACAGTAGACAGAGGCTGTGGTTTCTGGTGTAAAATTTGCTGGCTTTCCTTTAATTCCTCCTGCAACTCATGTCTTTCAATTTATTATCTTGTCATTAATCTGAACCTTTGGTACTTGAGTAGATTCTTCCTTACTTGGCTATGAGTCTTCTAGCATTATGATGCCTGCACATGCAACAGCATTACAAATAATAGTAAAAATATAGGTAAAAAATTAATTGTGAAACAGTTTGCTAATTAAAGAATGATCTCAGTGCATCCTGTAGAGATGAATGTGATTTTTATGGGAAAATGTCATCTTGGCAATAGAGTACCATATATTAAATGAACTAGTGATAGTAAGAGGACTGTGCTAGAAAGACACAGTGCCTATCAACAGTTTTAGGGACTGATGCTATATTTGGAGTTGAAAAATAATTGCATGCTACAAGGAAGTAAGGTGTTACTTTTTTATTTGAGGAATGCACAGGAAGGACATGCAGCCAATGAAAGTATTTCAGAGGGAGTATCTATAAAGGAAATGGTATTCATTTACAAATACCCTCATTTAATATTCTCTGACATCCAGTATTAACAGATTGCCCTTGAACACCATAATCAGCTCAATCACAAAAGGATGCGGCTGTACAGCCCTAATGATAGAAACTGCTGTTCTCAGCAAGTAAGCGTTTGTACAGAGCATGAAAGAGGAATGATACAAAGTACAGTCCAAGTGAGTATTGCAAACATTTGAGATACTCCGAAATTTTAAGGGAAGAAATGTTCTACTAGTACAAATAGCAGTGATGAAGATGAACAATAAATATCTAATAGTTCTAACCACAGAGAATTATTTTTTTTTATGTACCCATGAATGCTTGCCAGCTCTGCTATGGAAATTTCCTACACAGATGTATTAAAAACCAAGCATACTGTTCCACTCCACCAACACAGTGAAATAAATGTAAATCGAAATTTAGACCTGCTTGGCTTTGAAGTTATGAAATTGCTTCTGTGATAGATAAGGTACTTTGACCTACAGATCCTTTTGCTTTTGTAAATGTAATGGTGAGCACTGCAGGTAGCACTGCGGCAGAAAAGCAAACCTGATTATGGCATCTGCCCTGATTCTACCTGTTTGTACACCCAGACCTCTCCAAGAAGCAAGGCTTTCCACTACATTGACAAATGCTGGCTTTATAAAAGTTTCTTCTGCTGTGTAAAGAGTGCAAGTTAAAGTCTGGGGGGTTAGGTTTCTTTCTTTCTCCATTTTGGGGGAAGCTTGGGGACATAGTATATGAACCAAGCTTAAAAATGAAAAATAAAAGTTGCGAATAGCCTTCATGATTTGGCACTGCAAAGTTGCTGAGCTGTTTTAACTCTTCAAAAATTATTATAATTTTCCTGACAGAAGGAAAAAAATGTTTTCCTATTATGGAGAGCTGTGACTCTTTTACAGCATGCCTCCAAAAGCCCATCTACTCAATGTAAATGCAGCCCAAGTCACCTCCTACACGTAATGGGAGAACAGACAAGCATTTATTGTTGTTGTACTTTCTTAAAACAGAGGAAATTGTATAATTTTATCAAGCTTTTTTCTTGTTGATGTTAAATATGTATTGGATCAAAAAATAGACCCAAATCTTACTTTAAGTGGATATGTGTGTCAGATCCCAACTTCCAGCAGTGATGCTAATAGCAACGCAGATTAGGAAACTGGAAAAGCAGTAGGTGAAGAGGAGTTCAAATAAAAAAGAATGGGAAAATATCCAAGTAAGCGGCATCAGCAAGAGAGTTTATAATTGAATTAAATGATGAAAAGAGTAAGGGTCAAGTGATGAAAACAACAATGTGGCCTTTCAAGGCAATAGGGATTAGAAAAGCCATCTTCCAATTTGCACAAAATCAGTCCTTCATTCTGCTAACACAAGAGCAATTGTAAATTCTGTTAAGTTTGCATGCAATGATATATTAGATTTGCTCTAAGAACTGCAGTGCACGGTTTAGCAACTATGCCACAGTGAATATTCTGATTAATTTTATGCCCATAGGATGTTTATGGAGCACAAGTGTGAGCTGAGGTCATCCTACAAAAAGTGCACTAGGGAAATATTAAAATTGTCCAAAAGTCTTTTAATTTTTTCTGACCTTTTTGGGACATTATGATACAGGCTGTCAAATTTAGCATGCAGGCCAATAATTACAGTATAGATGCAACAGAGCAAAGCTGTTCCCGATATCTGACAGAATCTCTGTCTGAGCCCATCCTGCAGTCCTTCCTTCTCTGCCTCTCACCCTGTTTTCCCTTCATTCCCTGTGTTCCATTCCTGATTCTCTCATTCAGAACTTTGAGCAAAAATTTTCTTTGGGTATTCAATTACTTCTTTTTTCCAAGCTATTGTACGCCTGTTATCTGGTTTGAATTATGAAGCTCATGACAGCCTTAAGGTTTAAATATACTTAGGAGAAAGTATACAGGAAGAAAGTATGTAAACTCTTTGTATACATATGGCAGCATTACATTATCTGAGGTTTAAAAAGGTTATAGGTGTGATTGGCCTCTTATGATACCTTTTCTCATCAAAAAGCTACCAGAGATCCAGAGACATGTTGAAGTTTTATGACGTGATATTGCTCATATTAATCCCTCAGTTAATGCAATTTGTTGCTGAAAAGAGTCACACTGCAGTTTAGATTAATAAACTTCCAGCCACTTGCTTTGCAGTCAGCATGATGGAGTTTACCACCTTGATCATTGAGCACTTTGCACTGTTTCCCATTTCATTTTTCCACCTCCTTAGCACCACTCATTTTTCCCAAGAGTTCATAATCACCCATAAAACATAACTGAATATTTACAAGGTAAAAGTACTATAGTGTAATTCTGGGCTTGGAAACTTCTCTTTTTAGCAGAAAACAGCTAAATGTGCTGCACCAAAAGAGGGAAGTGAGACAGAGGTATGAAGAGTAAATATCTTTTTGTAGGCCACACCGACATGAAATCTGGAATTGAATTAAGGATAACAGTAGGCCATCGAATGAAGCAAATGAACCTCCAAGAAAAATTGAACTGATTTAATTCATAACAGCTATGGGAGATGTTAGTTTTTGTTGGTGTTTTTTTATGTCTGCATGGTAATCCTTTACAGAAATCTTCCTTCTCAGTGCTGTTCCAGAAACATGATAAAGAATCATATCATAGAATGGCCTGGGTTGAAAAGGACCACAGTGAACATTTAGTTTCAACCCCCCTGCTATGTGCAGGGTCACCAACCACCAGACCGGGCTGCCCAGAGCCTTGGGCCTTGCCCAGGCCTTGAATGCCTCCAGGGATGGGGCATCCACAACCTCCTTGGGCAGCCTGTTCCAGTGTGTCACCTCCCTCTGTGTGAAAAACTTCCTCCTAATATCTAACCTAAACCTCCCCTGTCTTAGTTTAAAACCATCTGAAGGATCCAGCTATGTGGTAATCTCCTAAACCTGTACTCCTGTAAGCAATAGTGTTGACCTGTGACAGTGTTTGTGTACCAGCTACTTCACTGGTAATCCAAAGACTTGGAGTCATCTCATGATAAAACAGGTTAATTAGTTGTGTCTCTGAAGTATAATAAAGTATTAGCAGTGATGATTCAGTTTACAGCTGAAATGCAACAAAACAGTTGTATAGAATTAGTTAAACTATCTCGACTGCATAATGAAAGATGCTGCTTCTTGTTCTTTGAGTGTTATAGTAAGTTAAATTATGAAAATCCTTCACATTCTTTTTCCTTTATACGGACTGCAGTGATTGATACAGAGAGCAGCAAAGGCAGAAGAGCAAGTCATTCCTGCATGAAAAAATATGAACAGCAAGCAGCACAGGTCTGTGTTTGACACATGAAAGAGCTACATGAAATACCAAACAGAAAGTCAGGCTCACTATCTCTTTCTTTGTGCTTTAGGAGTTTGAATACATTAAGAGACCAAAGTGCTGTAGTATTGCAGCAGTAGAGCAAGAAGCATTGCCCAGGTGCTGGGACTGTCAGTTGTCACATTCCTACCTGGCCTGGATCTCAGATAGAGGAGTGCTGGAGCTCTGCCAGCACCTCCAGTTCTGTGCATGCTAGCAAAAAACCTTCAAAATAGTGACACCACATGACTTGGGTTTTCTTTCAGCAACATTTCAATCACTATTATTAATATTCAAGGATTAGAGGGGCTGGTTTTACCTAAACATATCCAGGTTGGACATCTACTGCTTGTGGAGTGCTGCTTTTATGCTTTTCTGCTTTTCCTCTCATCTCTCAGTTTTCTGTTGCTTAATGCTGAATAGCATACAAGGTGACAGTATTCTCTGGAATCTAAGAATTAATCTATTTCACACCAGTTGTCTCCACAGACACACCAGTTGTCTGATGAAAGCAAGCAAGCCTCTCACTGTGGGGAAACTGGTGCATCAGTGAAAATCTGTCCTTAAGGAACTGCAAAGCCCACGCTTCTTGTCCTTGATATCTTCTCTTTTTAGATCACTTGTCGCTATTGGTCAGTCATACCCAGCAATCTGGGAACACTCTGTTATGGAGACACTAATACAAATATCCTTGTTCTAGTTAATGCAATATTAAATGCAAAAGAACTCTACAGTTTTTTTGATATGCTTTCAAGTCTGAAAGGAACTCATTTTTATTAAGAAACAAGCCAGGGATCTGGAAAGTGTCATACAGGACTTAAAAATAAGTTGTACAGTAAATATCTTGACTATTCAGAGTGCAGGGCATTTTGGAGAGTGGCCTGGTGGATGTCTGCTTTTCAGCTTTACAATCGAGTACCCTTTCTTGTTTTCATTTCTAAAGCTAATTCCAGTTGTATAACATTTTCTTCAAACCTTTCTGCTTTGTAATGCCCCTATTTCCGTTAACGGGCTCTTGACCCAAGTCAGCATATATGCACAGATCCAAGTCTGTTCTCTTACATGCTGCTCCAGAAAAGGTCAGCTTTTTACCATGCACTTATCCCCTTGCCTTTCTATTTCCATGTGAATCACTTTATTGGGCAGGATATAATTTATAACTTCCTCTCTGTGACATAAGTGTAAATGCTTTATTTTACTGACATGAGTTGTCTGTATGAGGGGGGCATGCTTAAAGCTAATCACGTTTGTGTTAGTTGGGCTTACAAGCCTGCTCTTTCAGCTCTCAGCCTGGAGTTGTACCTTGCACAAGAAGAAAATAATAAATGGGAAAAAAAAAAACCAAAAAAAACAAATAAAACCAAGATTATGACAGCTGAAATGGGGGGAGAGAGATTTTCCTTAGAAACTTAATTAACTCTGGATGAAACCCACAAAAACTCTCTGACATTAAATAATCTGCAGCCTATCTCTTTATACTTTGCTGAAATAATGAGAAATGAGCACATAACCAGCCTTCTGGACATGGAATTAAAGAAAATAAAATGAAAACAAAAAATAATTTTATAAAATGGGAAGCACTGTGCCTTGAAATCTGGGACAAGAGGCCAGCAGGAATCCAGCAACATGTCTGGGTAAAACAGGAAATCACAAAGAGGGATTCAGATGGCTGAAGCACCTCCTCTATAAGAACAGGCTGAGAGAACTGGGACTCTTCAGCCTGGAGAAGAGATAATGGCCTTCCAGTGCCTGGAGGGACCTACAAAAAAGCTGGGGAGGGACTTTTTATAAGGGCAGGTAGCAACAGAATGAGGGGATCTGGCTTTTAACTGGAAGAGAGTAGATTTAGACTAGATATTAGGAAGAAATTCTTTTCTGTGAGGGTGGTGAGACACTGGAACTGGAACTGGTGAGGTTGTGGATGCCCCCTCGCTGAAAGCATTGAAGGTCAGGCTGGATGGGTCTCTGAGCAACCTGCTCTAGAGTGAGGTGTTCCTGCCTATAGCAGGGGGATTGGAACTAGGTGATCTTAAAAGTCACTTTCAACTCAAACCATTCCATGAAATCCAGTGAGCTCCCTTATAATTTAAGATGCCAATCTCACACACTTCTAGTAGTGTGTAGTTTCTGAAATCTAGGATGACACAAAACCATTGTGGGTAAGAGAGAAAGCAGTTTTCAATGTGGGATTCTTTGGCTTTAATGAAGGATAGCTGAGAAGTTAAGTGCACCCACACTCATTTTTGTGAATGCAAGTAGCGTGAGCCTGTGACATCAATGGACAAGGCTCACTCCTCATCTTCCGGTTCAGCTTTGCACTGTTTGTGTTGTAGTGTCCAAACTCAAAGATGCAGATGCTATGGAGGCAGCAGGCAACCCTGATCTGCTTTCATCATTCAGCTCCAGAGCAGTGATTAGGTCTCTTCTCCCATGCTGACACATCCTTTCCCGAAGAACAACTTTATATGATATCTCATAGTATATAGCTACTTTTTTCTGTTAGTAGAGTAGCTTTCTATCTTGCAATTCAATGCTCTTATTTTAGGTTTTAGTTGAAAGCTCCAACTTGTATTCATATTTGCTCCCTTCCAATATCTGAAAGGTTCTTATAGTGAGAGCGGGGTTGGTCACTTCTCACTGGTGACAGGTGACAGGACGAGGGGAAATGGCCTCAAGTTGTGCCAGGGTAAGTTTAGGTTGGATATCAGGAAAAACTTCTTTACAGAAAGGGCTGTTAAGCACTGGAATAGACTCCCCAGGGAGGTGGTTGAGTCACCATCCCTGAATGTGCTTAGAAACACATGTGTTTGGATGTGGTGCTCAGGGACGTGATTTAGTGAAGGGTTGTTACTCAATGATCTTTAAGGTCTTTTCCAATCTGAGTGATACTATGATTCTATGATTCTATTCTGTAAGGAAATATAGCCTCTACATTCACATACCAAAGTAAATGCAGTTGCTTTGGAGCTTGCTCATTTCTTCTGTATCACTGTAATTTGCATCAGCCCAGCAAGGTCAAGGATCTTGTAGACCTGCCTGAGAACCAGAACAGAGGAAAACACAAGGGATTACTTCTACCATTAATGTAATTTGCCTCTCAGCATGATCTGTATTTTTTTTATTTTTATTTGACTGAATCCTTAATTAAGCTAGAGACCTCTTTGTCATCTTTTTCCCAGGTATTTAAACAAAGCAGGGAAAAAAATCTTCATTGTTTTGCATGTTATACTATCAAAACATCTGTTAAAAAGAGGAGGTTCATTTAATGAATAACCTCCTTGATGGCAGGAGAGAAATTAGTGCTAATTGTAAGAATATTCTATATAATTCTTTTTTTTTTTCTTGAAGTAATGCTCCCAAATATATTTTGGAAATCCAGAGGCTTCCTCAGATATAATGGATCCAGTTTGCACCTATATATTGATATTGTTCCCTTCAGGATGTTGGTTTTGATTTAAACTGAATCTGTTCTGGCATTTCCCATTATACTTCAGGATTGTGAGGCTCCAGTAACAGGAGAAATGCGTTCAGAAATGCTGGAAACACCTGCCTCAGAGCCTGCCTGAGTCAGAAAGACACTCCCAAGGCAGACAGAGGATTGGTTAGCATGGCATGTCTTGCAGCTGCATTTATTTGAAAGATTCTTACCAAGTAGAGGACTCTGAAAAAGTTGACTTAAAGCAGCAGAAAGCAAAGAAAACTGTTTATCTGTTGTTCAATTATATTGTCACTGGACTTGAGCAAGTGTTTTGGCCTGTAAACAGCTGCCTCACCATGAGCGACGTAAAACTGCTGAATGAACCCTGTTTTGTGTTGGATTGTGACAAGGAACCACAATTTCTCTGCTCTGAAAAAGCCCCTAAATATCCTATTTATTAATGCTTTTTGAATGTGAAAGTTGCTCAGTGACATTTCTAAAATTTCATGGCCTCAGCAATGGGCACAAAACATCCTGATTTTCAATGCCTGACTGGCATTCCATGCCTGTGAAGTAGAATTTGTGACTCGTGCTTTTCATGCAAGAAGAATCACTGTTAAAATAGTGAGAGTACTCGCCTACTAACATCTGCAATATATTCTTGTGAAGCTTTCCCTCATTTTTATTTCTGCAGCTTGAATGAAGACATTCCTATGAATTACCAGTCTTTTTCAATGCACAATATTACACTTTAAAGAAAGCATCACAAATCTGGATGAAGCCTTAGACAAAAGACAGTCAGAGGAATAACTCCCAAAATATAAATCAACCCAATACGTAGCTTAAGGTCCTAGTTTCTAGTAGTTGTATGACCTTGCTCTTGACAAGAGACCAGTACCGTGGCTCTGAAGCTCTTTGTTTACTCTTAGACTTTCATTAGCATGGATGAAAGACTATCTTCACTCTAGTTAAATTTCCTAAATTATTAGTGCTTAACTACAGTGTTGTGCAATCAAACACAACAGGGAAAGAGAAATATCCTCCAATAGCTTTTCACTGGAAATGATGCCAGAATCTGTTGAGAATCAGATCTGTTGAGATAGACTACACTGCTAAAATAGACTATGAAACATCAGTGGTCATTTGTTTCTGAATCTTTTATTTCTGTTCACATATGAAACTTGTAATTCTTTTTCAAATAAAAAGTAAGTTTAAGCAAATACAGTTCATGAGTATTTCAGTGATATTTTACGTATGAAGATGTATTTAGAAACTAGTAGATATAAAAAAGCCTATTTGTTCCTGTTCACTTATATGTAGTTGAATCTGAGGCAAAATTACTTATGCATTGTGTTTTCCTGTTTTAAAAAGAACTTTATTTGGTTGATTATTATTATTAAGCACCTCATTATTGGTTGCCACAATATTAGATTTGGATTCTTAGGATGTATTTGCTTCACAAAAGACAGCAGTCATAGTGATAGTGCTGAATATTTTTCTAAATCCAAGACAAGATGAAAATGAAAATTTATTGAAAGAATCTCACACTGACAGTATAGATCTTCGAGAAAAACATTCATATGAACCTATCTTTGGTAATAAACTTTCAAAGGAATAGACTTTCTATTATAATAGTAAATAAGATTTCTTAGATCAGCTTATATCTTCTCCATTCTTTAATTATAGATTTGTTAAAATTCCATAAGAATAGCTGTGCATATTTAAAAAAAAAGAGAGATTATTCTAAAAAAAAAAAAAAAAAAGGAGGGGATAAAAGTAATTCAGATTAGCTTTAAATAGCTTTAAAAACAATTTCAAGCAAGCAACAATGTTCAAAGCATTGTTTTGGATTAAGTAGAATAGTTTTAACAGAAACGGAAATATTTACTTTTTAAATTTTTGAAGATAGTTTTCTCAGTCCAAAAAGTGAATTCAGATTGGAATTAATTTAACAAACTGGATGGATTTTTTTAGAATAGGAATGGGGAGGATTCCTCCTAGTAAAAGTGGCAATAAGTAGTAATTAATCAGAGATTTTGGTTAATACATATTTTTTTAATCAGATAGAATTGCCCCCTTCCACACCAATGGTGATTTCACACTGTACTCTCTCTGGGCAATTCTGAAAGCTAAAGAGCACTAGTTTTGTTGTTGTTGTTTGTTTGTTTGCTTTGTTTTTTGTTTTTTGTTTTTGTGTGTGTATAAAGTTGGGATAACTAAACCACAGCAGCAGTACTAAGTTAACTTGGGAATCTGGCCTATTTAGTAGTGGTCAGCTATGTGCATTGCTCAGCACCGCTGAGCAGTTCATGATTCAGTGTTATGCAATGAAAAGGGTAGGTTTCACCCTTTCTTCCACTGAACAAGTGTAAATTCAGCATTCATATCCTTTGTATTTTACCAGATAACAAGTATTTTCAGTCAGTCTCTCAGTGCATTCTAACTGCTACAAATTTGAAATATAGCAGCATTCATATTACAGTGTTTTTTGTCATTTACAGCTAGCTAAGGTACTCTGCGTCATACTGGTGGGAGCTACATTGTCTCATGCTTGAATTAAGCTATCTATAATCATCCTTGTTACTTCACATCTGGGCCAGAATGATAAACAGGAGCACAGCAGGAAAGGACATCCTAGGTAGATTTTGTCCCCAAGCTCTTATTGGTGTCAAGTCACATACCTTCCACAGATTTGTCAAACTCCATCTTGCAACAGCTCACCTGGGCACAAACCATTCAGCCTTGTGGGAACAGCACAGCCAGAAACAAAACATACTTGTTCGCTTGTGTTGGTTCCAGCTTCCCATCAAAACATATATAGCTACACGCATGTAATCCTGATTCTTTGTGTCAGCAGATCTAGTACTTGCAGCATAGGTAACCCTGCCCAACGTATTGCTGAAAGCTCTAGACTGAAAAGCCTCCCTTGAAGGCCTCCCTCTGAGGTACTTGTGGTAGTCCTGCTGCTACTGAGAATCATAGAATCATAGAATTGCTCAGGTTGGAAAAGACCTTAAAGATCATGAAGTCCAACTGCAAGAAGAAGCAATGTGAAGGAAAAGGAAGTCCTAACTCCAAGCCTAATCTCAGGTCCTCATCTCCCTGTGTTCAGATGGATTCACAAACACCCTCAGGACTCTGGGCTTTCTTCCCATTCACTCTGCACCTCAGAGGCATGCCACCACAGTCCATGAGCACTTTGCATCTTAAGGCTTCTTCAAGGAGAAGAAGCACAGCAAGTGCTCAGACCTGGGTTTTGATTGTGGTTTAATGTCCAGTGTGATCTAATCCAAGGAACAAAATTAACTGTTAGATGTTCCCAATGTTTTTTATGTGTTTATCAAAAATATTGTGTTGATCTGAACCCACATCAAGCCAAACACATTCCACTACTGAAGTGGTATCAGTTCCAAGAACAAAAATCCCAGAGTATTATAAGGAAACTTTACTGACTTCAGCCTCTTCTGGCCTGAGCCTTTATTTGGCAGTTTTCCTGAATGATGAAAAGAGAAAAGCAGCATGCATCTTCTCCTGGGAAACTGAAAGCATCTTGTCTGCTGCTTATTCTAGATTTTAAACAATAATTCTCTTTTATAACTGTGCATTATTTCTGGCAATAATTATGGATATAAAGCCGGATAAGTTTGGTGTAAATTAACATGACTCTGTGAAGTCACTGGAGCTGTGCCAGTATATGCCAGTTGAAGGCATGGCATAGACTGTGATGTCCCTGGAGCTGTGCCAATATATACCAGCTAAAGGCATGTCTCACATTTCCGTACATCAGGATCTTCACAATGTGCTCCATTATCAACAGCTGCTACATGTTCTGAAAACAGAAAGCAGAGTTCTGTCTTTCAAGGTCTGTGGAGCATAGGCTGTTTTCATATTACAAGGATTTTACAGGCTCTTTGAAAAACAGGCACCATATGTGATTAAGAATTCTGGGCCCCTTCCCAGAGCAAATGATAAATAATAATTGTATTGGATTCGTGCAATGTCACTGCAACTCAAAGGTGATTTGGACTAGGTGACCTGTCATCCTTCTAAACTTTAAAAGATGCTGTTCCCTTAGCTCCTCATTTACATTTGGTACACAGGAGGATTACTGTGCATAAAAGGCACCTGCATCTCCTACCTACCTCTGAGCTATGTTTGAAGACAGGTGCTCAGGCATAAGACATATTTATGTTTATTCAGTGATTAAGGTAATTGCACATGCAAATTCTTGATAATATCACTGCGAATGTATCTGTAAAAGTTTGAAGTAAAAATTCTTTCCCTTAAAACATCAAGTCCTAATCTCCAGGGAATACTATTAATATTTGCAAGCTGTAGTCATAGTGTTCTGCCCTGTATTCCAATAGAGGATGTGAGCTTCCCCCCAGGTATTTACAATTTCATGTAAACACCGGTAGCAAAACTTTTTTTCTCAGCCTCATTAATTTATTCTAGTGTCAGCAACAGTCAGATCTTGTAACTGCCGCCCCCGTACTAATGCTTGAGCTGGACCACCTAAAAGTACTGCTGTTGTGCAAATACAAATGAGGACAATTGTGTTTCCCAGTAGACAATACAAGCTTTGTTCAGACTATACATGATAGCTTTTTGTGTGGGATTTTTTTTTTTTTCCCTCCAAAGAGTGGTAGCAAAACTGCAGTCTTCCCATCCTGTCTTGGAGTCCGAGACTGTAAGACTGTTGAGTGTGATTTTTTCCCTTATCTAAACCTCTCAGGGATGGTCACTCGGGATCAGACAGGCAATGCCACAGCCTTTCCCAGACAGGAAAAAGTGGCCCCAGAGGAAAAGACTGAGCAGGTCTCTGCTTAAATGGATCTGTCAGCTTTGCTTGGAGAAAGAGGTTTGTGCCTGTTTATGGACATGTTCTTTTCCCCATAGTTATTCTCAGGATCAGTGTCACATTTTACTGTGCCTGACTGCCTGGGTAGGGAGCCTGACAGTTCTGTGTCCCACAGGCAGTGGAGATGGGTGAGAAACTAATCCACTAATGTTGCTACTTAAAAAGGGCTTGAATCTCTTCCATAATGTTTCCATTATCCTATTTAAAGTTTAATACCCCAGTGGTGGGAGTCTTTCCATTTAAAATTTCAATGGAAGCAGGGTCAGTGGCTACCCTAACCTGTCCATGCATATGTATTTTCACATGAACATTCCTCAGACTGGAAGATAAAAAATGTCAAAAACATTTCTCTGGTATTCGAGTTATAAAATGGAAATCAATTGTTAATAAACTGCTTTTCTAGATTGACAAATTTCTTTTTCAAATCTTGCTTCATATTCTTTTTCCTGTCAGATATGCCAGATATGCTGGGGATTAAACAATTTTCAAAAGTGAAATCTTCTGTGGACTTTACTTTTATTGTCTCTATTCACATTCTGAGTACATCCAGAAAAAGTAAATGAATCTTGAGCCAGAGTTTAATTTCAGAGAGGATATATGGTATCTTGTATGAAGATTTTCTTAATCAGTTGGATTTGTCCTGACTTTCAACTCCAGATAAGAAAAGAGACTATTGTATCACATGGTTTTACTGTGTGGGGGGTTTAGTGCCAATCAGGAATGGCTCCCAGTATCTTAGTTATTAAAGTCACATTTGCTGGTGATTATAGCTATTTCCTGCATAAAATGAAGTTTCCACAAATACTAAATAAATCAAAAGAAGTCACATAAATAGCATGCCTCTGGAAATTTGAAAAAAATTAATATTTTTCTGAGGCTTGAGTATCACATGCATGGGGTTAAATGTGTGCAGGAGCTTGTGTTTATCCCTGATAAGGTCTAAAACATCCTGGGTCTAATTAAACTTCCCTTAATGCATTTTTCCCATCTTCCTAGATGCAGAAAAAAAAAAAAAAAAAGTGATTTTCAAAGCTGGAATTAAATAGTGTTCCCTGTCTTTTCCCAGTTACAATTTCTGGTGGGAGACCTTTTTCTCCCTGATATTTCTCAAGGATATCCCTTGTTCTGCTCTTCCCCTGCTGCCATCCAAATCTCAGAAGAACAACAATATAAACAATCCTTGTCTGGATCCCAGGGAAATGACAAGGGTCAGAAAGGCCGTGGTCTCATCTCCTCTTCCTATACTGGAAGACACACATGGGATCCTTGTTTTCAAGCTGTATAAGGCCTGAACATGAGAGCTCAGCTCAGAGCACAGACTTCAGTCCTGGACTAAAGTAGCTTGGGCTCAGATATCACAAAATCTGTCAGGTCTGCATTTATATATAGTGACTAAGGCTGTTGATGTAGTCTACCTAGACTTCAGCAAAGCCTTTGACACTGTCTCCCACAGCATTTTCCTGCAGAAGCCAGCAGCCCGTGACTTGGACAGGTATGCTCTTGGCTGGATAAGGAAATGGCTGGAGGGCTGGACCCAGAGAGTGGTAGTGAATGGAGCTATATCCAACTGGCAACCGGTCACGATTGGTGCTCCCCAGGGACAGGGGCCTGTCCTCTTCAATATCTTTATTGATGACCTGGATGAGGGCATTGAGTGCACCCTCAGTAAGCTTGCAGATGACACCAAGCTGGCTGGAAGTGTAGATCTGCCTTTGGCCACAACAACCCCAGGCAACGCTACAGGCTTGGGGTGGAGTGACTGGAAGACTGCGTAGAAGAAATGGATCTGGGGGTATTGATTGATGCTCGGCTGATCATGAGCCAGCAGTGTGCCCGGGTGGCCAAGAAGGCCAACGGCATCCTGGATTGCATCAGGAACGGTGTTGCCAGCAGGAACAGGGAAGTGATTGTCCCCCTGCACTCAGCTCTGGTGAGGCCGCACCTCGAGTACTGTGTCCAGTTTTGGGCCCCTCGCTGCAAGAAAGACATTGAGGCCCTGGAGCAGGTTCAAAGAAGGGCGACAAAGCTGGTGAGGGGTCTGGAGCACAGGCCTTATGAGGAGTGGCTGAGGGAGCTGGGATTGTTCAGTCTGGAGAAGAGGAGGCTCAGGGGAGACATTATTGCTCTCTATAACTACCTGAAGGGAGGTTGTAGTGAGCTGGGGGTCGGCCTCTTCTCTTGTGTAACTGGTGATAGGACTAGAGGAAATGGCTTCAAACTGCACCAGGGGAGATTCAGGCTGGACGTTAGGAAATACTACTTTTCTGAAGGGGTGGTCAGGCACTGGAATGGGCTGCCTAGGGAGGTGGTGGAGTCACTGGCCCTGGAGGTATTCAAGGAATGTTCAGACTTTGTGTTGAGGGACGTGGTTTAGTGAGTACTATTGGCGATAGGGGATGGTTGGACTGGATGATCTTGTAGGTCTTTTCCAACATTGGTGTTTCTGTGATTCTGTGATTCTGTATTAATGGCAGATAGAGGTAGGGCATGAGAGACTTGAAGGATGGGGATTCATATGTATTCACATGACAGAGGAAGGAGTGAGTCAGTCACTCCTTGCAATCAGTCTTTTCCTATAACCATAGCATATGAAATCTACTCTTAAAAGACTTGGAAGTCTTTGGAATGTCTGCAGTTACTTTAGTAATTGTTTTTGCTGAGATTTTTCTATAAATTTTTATATAGACTATATATTGCATATAACTTAATTTTTTTATAAATAAACAGATGTATTTTTAAAAAACCGTGGCTGTTAATCAGGGAAATGTGACTATTGTAAAATTATTGATATTGACTTTAGTTCCCATAATTTAGGAACAATCTTCTGAAAGTTCATTAGGCTGGTCAGAGATGAAAGGAAACATTAAAAATCACTAAAAAGAAAAAAAAAAAATCAATGCTTTTTCTTCCCTTTCCCACAATCTTGCATTTCTGTCATAAGTACCTGCAGGGCTGGATTCAAAACTCTTTGAAGATGTGAAGTATGAATATAAACCTTTTGTTTTGGCCCTCTGGATGTTCTTTGTGCTCCAGATTTAGATGCTCACCATAACTATGCACTGCAGAGTGGCTACACCTGGTGTTTGCAAGAAGCTGACTTGCATCCTGATGTTTCTGTGTCTTTTATGTAAATTTCTTGCTTAAGGACTTCAGCAAATGTGAGTAAAGACTCATGTAAGAAGAATATTATTATTATCCATAGTAACTCTCAAAAAGAAGAAAAATCCTCATAATCCTCAGCATTAGAATTTACAAAACAAATGAGAGACTTGAAGAAAAGCCTGAAATCCACAGTTGGGAAATAAAAGCATGATCCTTAATGCAGACATAAATACTTATTTGCCTGCAGCTTTCCAATTGACAAAATCACAGATCTGTGAACAAGGACAGAGAATGATCTATTTAGTTATTAAGTACCACACCCCACCCCACCCAGTAATGGGAGAATTTTATATATATTGAGCCAGGTCCTGAGGTCCTAATTCATTTTTAAGCCTGGCAAACTGTCACGAAGTTGGTAAAAGTTAACAATTGAATAACTTGGCTTCTTATAGCTTGCAAAAAGGCATCCACCACATAATTCCTTGAGTGAACTGGGCCAAATGGGTTTGGGCAGCTGCAAAGTAGAATTTGCTTGGTGTGTTCTCCTTAAATGAAAATCTCATTAAAAATCCCAGAGGTACAAATGATTTTCAACAGACAACATAGTCAAGGTCCTCACTGTCCACCTGACTCATTTCTCACATCTGAAATATTTTTTTTCTATCTAACCAAGCTTTCAGCAGGCAGTTCTGTACACAGCTGAGTTTTGCCATAACTCTTAGGAAGGCCACTAAACTATACATTGCCACAAAGTGATGCAACATGCTTGCCTTGTGTACCACTACAATATAGGAAACCACATCTACTGGTGTTTTTTCTCCATCTTCCAGCATTTCCACAGCTGCTTGCCTATTATCTGGCTCACAGTATTGGCATATCATATTGTCACTACCGACTGAGGGGGAAAACAATTCCATGTGGAATTGAGTTCCTCCTTAGGAACCTTTGAGGTAGACTTCTAAAACGGACCAGCAGGACTTGAAGTACTTTGGCTATAGATAAAACTGAAGTTGAGCAGTCTCATCTCAATTATATTGTCTTAAATTAACCATGCTTTTTTTCAGTCCTGTGTTTTTTTTGTTGTTGTTGTTGTTGTTGTTTGTTTTTTCTGGCAGTATCTGTGGGTAGTTTGTCATACCTTAGGTTTCCTTGTAGTGAAAGTGACTGCAAGAGGACTCCAGCATCTCAAAAATGCCAGGTAAAAATACACACAGCCCCCTGTGTCTAACCTCTGAAAATGAGAACAAAACAATTGCCTTCGCTTGCACTCTCTGCCCTTGATGTGAGGCCTTGGTACAGTTAAAAAGCCAAGACCATAATATTTAGTGCATTTCTCTCTTCAGCTGACAGGGGGACTCATTAAGCACCCCCTGTGTTTTCTGATAGAACTATGTTGGCCTCTGGATTGGACCTGTGGGCACAACTCCAGATCTATTCCCAGACAGTCAGTGTTTCTGGTCTCTGATAATTGGGAACTTGAAATCTCCTGTTCATTTCCAAACCTAGTGGCTCCAGCTAGGGCGTATGAAGTACTTAAGCCATGCCAAGAATCCAACTGGAATAATTTTCTTTGCGAGAGTTAATTAAGTTATATTGGGTGTCCTGCTCTGAGGGGTTCAACTGCAGAGGCAAGGAAGAGAAGAAGAGTTGAGCCAGTTCTACGTGAGAGATAGTGAGAATTTTGATTATGTTTGTCTGTGAGAAATCTGGGGCTGGCGAGAAATGCTCATATGATGTAATCTTTGTGAAAAGTTTGCAAGGACTTGCTGCAGCTCTCCCAGAAAGGCTTGGTCTTGTTGCTCCTGGATTTGGAGTGTGTGGCTGCCTGGGCACACAGTTCATTAAGAAGATATCTGTAAGGAAAACAAATCCCACTCCAAGAGCATGTTTATCTCATGGCACAGAATGCCATATGCCTACTGATCAAAGTCTGTGGGAACACATGCTGTTAGCAGAGTAGCAGCTGCACTCAAATCCTGTCCACACCCTTCCTGTTTGCCAGTGGCCTACCTGGGTCCATTATGTTCCCAACAGGGTGATGATTGCCCCTCTCCCACCCTTCCTTCATGCCATGGTTGCTGATCTCTGGAGAGGGTGCACTGGCACTTGCCTCACTGTCTGCCTTTGGGTTCTCATTGTTTCATTTGGAGGTGCAGATAGTGGGCTAGACACTCCTTGGTTGGTGCTCTGATAAGGGTCTGGAGATTGTTCTAATGTGTAAGACAGAAGCCTGCTTGAAAGAAGGAATTGTACCCAAAATAACTGGAGAGGTTAACTCAGAGGTCAGTATTTTCTTTCGAGGAAGGAACTTGCTCCAATTTAGATTGGAAAAGAAACAGGTCAGTGAGGCCAGGCTGTTCTCTGTTGCACTAGTGTAAGGAGCCAGTAAATTTAGTGATGTTACTGTGCATTCCTGCAGGTGCTATGGAGATTACATTCCATCCCTGTACCCAAGAATACTTTTATTTCTTCACTGTCAAGCAATTTTGCTACAAATCTGTGTTATTTATGGCAACTTTGGCTTATCTAAACTAACCCTAACTTTAAAGAATAGTGGGGTAGTCTTTCTCACAACAGCATAGAAAGAATAATGCTCACTGTAAAAAGAGTTGACTTGGAAAGCAGATGTTCAATGAAAAGGCCTGGGTGGGAAAGAAGCATGATCTTTTTCAGACTGGCTGTCCAATAATCTTTGGTTAATCTGTTAGTTTCAATTGATTCAACCTGAGAAACACAACAGACCTGACTCCACCTTCCATTTGTGAAAATCTAGAATAGTTTCCATAGGCATCAATGGTTCTAATTGATAAAATTTTTGAAATGCCTTCTAATTTGTATTTATAGGAAAAACAGAAGTCCTTCTGGCATTGTCAAGTGGTGACATCAGCGCACCTAGAGGTAAAGCATTTCCCACTCTGCTTATAGTGTGAAGGTTATCTTTTTGGAGGAGTCATCAACTTTAAAAACCATTTTAAATTCAGTGCTGGAAGGTACAATACATGGTTTACCTTTCTATTTTGCTTGCAAGTTCAACAACAAAACCAACACAACTGAATATCAGTGTCATTTACCTGGACTTGAGCAAGGCCTTTGACATGGTCCCCCACCACATCCTTATCTCCAAACTGGGGGGATGTGGATTTGATGGGTGGACCACTCGATGGATATGAAACTGGTTGAAAGGCCGCAGACAGAGGGTGGTCATCAATGGCTCTATGTCCAGGTGGAGGCCAGTAACAAGCAGCATCCCCCAGGGGTCTGTCTTGGGACCAGTGCTCTTTAACATCTTTATCAATGTCATCGATGACGGAATCGAGTGCACCCTCAGCAAATTTGCTGACGACACCAAGCTGAGTGGTGTGGTTGACACGGTTGAAGGACGGGATGCCATTCAGAGGGACCTCGAGAGGCTAGAAAGGTGGGCCCGGGTGAACCTGATGAGGTTCAACACGGCAAAGTGCAGAGTTTTGCACTTGGGCCAGAGGAATCCCAGGCATCCCTACAGACTGGAAGGAGCAGTCCTTGAGAGCAGCCCTGTGGAGAAGGGCCTGGGGGTCTTGATAGATGAAAAACTTAATATGAGCCAGCAGTGTGCCCTTGAGGCTCGGAAGGCAAATGGTATCCTGGGCTCCATCAGAAGGAGGAGGTGATTGTCCCCCTCTACTCTGCTCTTGTGAGGACCCATCTGGAGTACTGTGTCCAGGTCTGAAGCCCCAAGTACAAGAAAGACAGGGAGCTGTTGGAGAGAGTCCAGAGGAGAGCCACAGAGATGATCTGGGGCTGGAGCACCTCCCCTCTGAAGACAGGCTGAGGGAGCTGGGCTTGTTCAGCCTGGAGAAAAGAAGGCTGCAGGGTGACCTCATTGCAGCCTTTCACTACCTAAAGGGAGCCTATAAACAGGAGGGGAATCAACTCTTTGAAAGTGGATAACTGCAGGACAAGGGGAAATGGTTTTAAGTTGAGGGAGGGAAGATTTAGGTTGGATGTCAGGGGGAAGATCTTTACTATGAGAGTGGTGAAGTGCTGGAACAGGCTGCCCAGAGTGGTTGTGGATGCCCCATCCCTGGAGGTGTTCAAGGTCAGGTTGGATGGGGCCCTGGGCAGCCTGGTCTAGTATTGAATGCAGAGGTTGGTGGCCCTGCATGTGGCAGGGGGGTTGGAGATTCATGATCCTTGAGGTCTCTTCCAACCCTGGCCATTTTGTGATTCTGAATATTATTTCATATCTCTCATTCAGGGCAAATATGAAGTTGTTTCAGAACTGAAAAAAATGACAACAAGATTTTGCACTAGCTTAATTAACTTCTTGACAAGTCTTTGCTTACTGTCTTATTTTCTCCTACAGGTGGGAAAAAAAAAAAAAAAACAAACACCAGCAAACAGATTGATGGCAGAAAATGTCAATTGTATTTTACCAAATTAAAGAGAATTGTTGGATTCTTCAGGTGATCCAGCCAGTGTGATTGAACAGATAAAATAATGCTAAAGATAGGGAGAGATGATAAACATAAACAATGCCTATATTTTAGGATCTCGTCAAAAGAAAAGATGATCTGAATTACTCCTTGAAAAATTTATTTGTAAATTCTCTCAGAGTTACAGTAGAAAATAGTAGACACTCATACACAGTGGGAACTATGTTGGAACATGGGGCATCTATTCCATAACATGTCCAGGTTCCCCTGAAAGATCTAATTCCTGAGCATTCTTAGAGACAGGATAGTGGATCATATAGAGAGGTTTATTTCCATTTCTAATATCCTCATCATCTTTGCATTATCCTTGTCACAGATGTCTGTCCTTACATTTCACCATCCAGTCCACTGGACGACTACTTTTAATGGGACTGCCAAATACACTGGCAACCATGGCAGTACCAAGGATAATAAGAAGTGCTGGGATGTGGGAATGTGTGCTCAGTCATTTACATTTTTATTTTTTTTTAACTTCTGAAAGGTCCTTGGCATGATTTAGCCCGTATTAGTAATTAGCATTTTTCCCAAGGATTTCCATGGCCTGTTCCCAGTAGACAGCCTACCCATGGCCACTCCAATGGCCTACCCATTGGAGGTCAGGAGAATTTATAGTCACAAACTGTCTCCAGTTTCAGGGCCAGTGAATGGACTGGGGCACTGTTTAGTTTACTGTTGTAGCTGTAACAAATGAATTAAAAAATAAAATAAAATAAAGCAATTCCACATTTTCTTGATTAATATTTTCTTGAAATAATACTGTAGAGGAAACTCCCTGCCTAAAAATCATAGATTAGCTCTTGCTTTCCTGGGTGTTTTCTCTCTATATATCTATTATTTTCCCTGATGGAT
Organism: Phasianus colchicus; assembly: GCF_987193195.1. NCBI lineage: Eukaryota > Metazoa > Chordata > Aves > Galliformes > Phasianidae > Phasianus > Phasianus colchicus. The sequence goes on along the minus strand of NC_143437.1, from coordinate 59,722,384 downwards.
TATTTGTTCTCCCAGCTACGCTTGCCTATCTGCCAGTTTGTGTAAGTAAGAATGTAATTTCTCATTTCCCCTTTCTCTGTTTTTTTCCTCTCTCAACATTATTTTACACTGTGACATTTGCAGAAGAAGCTGCTTTCTTTTCTCATTACAGCCATACGAATGGGGATGAGGAACAGAGCAGTTCTGCCTGGTGTTCTGTGCAGGAACTGTCCCATGCCATAGACACATGCTGGAGGTAAACTATTACAGACATGATTTTTCCCAAGGGAAGAAGATAAAGCCAATAAGTCTAGTCTTCAACAATGAATGTAAGGGAGAATTACTTGTGGTGGTAAATTTGGGTTTCAGATTTTTCACCCAAAGCCTCTGTAAGGCAAGAAGCCTCTGTCCTGCTCAGTGTGATTTGCTTTCCCACCATCAGGATGGTGCAATATGTCCTCTAGGGCACCACTTACAGACCGCCAGGATGTGATACTCAAACATGAATGCTTTGGGTCCCTTCCAGCTGAGGGACAAGGGTCCAGTCCCCAGGTATCTTTTCACTGACTAGTCAGAATAAGAGGATCATCTAGGTAAGAGAACTACTAGATGCAAGGTGGAATCAGGTGTGATGCATCCCTCTCATTTTGCTCAGAGGAGAACTGTGGTACAAGGACTGACTGCTCCTCATCTTTGTAGAAGGCTCCAGTTTCCTAGCCCTAATATTGGCTCAGACAGCTGGAACTGGAACAGGTTTTCAGACCACTTCCACATTTTGTGTTTCCTGGTAATTGATAATAGATGGCTTCCTGTTTAGGGCACTGAGCTCATGTTGCTGAAGGGATGGAGGCATGTAACTCTGGCCTTTGGGTTACAAGCTGGGGGATAAGCACTTGATTTGTAAATACACACATCTTTTTCTTTGGGCTGGCTCCAAACAAATCTACAAACTGTGAAACACAAGTCAGGAAGCTAAAAGGCAGAGAAGCAAAGCAGCAACACAAATATCAATGAAATTGCTGTTCTGAAACTGCCATCCCTTTGCCTGTTCCCAGGTCAAGAAACAAATAGGAAAAAATACAAATATTTACAGTACAGCACAATCAACCAAAAACGCCAAGATATTTTGGAAGACAAGACAAACATTATGTATGTCTGTATGTGCATGCACATAGGCACACACCCATATATCCTACTACAGAAAAATGAGATGCCAGAGTGCTGTGAAGATTGTTATTAGAGATAAGTGAAATTTGTGTGTTTTCTAATTAATTAAGCAAAAACATTTTTTTAAAACCGTTTGGAATCCCATCATAAGATGAAATGTTATATATGCAAAGCTGTATTTTGTCCACTAAAAGTTTTCTCCTAGCAGAAAGGCAGTGTAGCATGATGTACAAGAGCACCAAATTTTTTTCCTTATTGAATATATATATATTTTTTTTAAAACAGTGAATGACAGTGTTACTGAATAGCTAGTAACATACAGAGCTGGAGAAATCAAGTTTCTGTTTTTGTTCTGATACTTATGCTGGGATCAGTATTTCTAAGAGATATAAAGATTCCCCTAGGAAGTACTGCCAGTTATTTCCTAGATTTCACTTAGGTTCTGCATCCAAAGAATGAAAAGTTTGAAACAGAGAGTTCCTGTTTGTGCCAAGAATTGTAGTATTGCTGTCACAGGAGGTGGTGTTGAGAATCTCCAAGACTGAGTTGACATTTGAAGGAATCTCTATTGATACAAGATAAAACAGCAAGGATCACAAGCTGGTAGGAGAGGAGCAGGATACTCCTGGAACTCACCTGCTTATCTGGAGCCTTGACCTCAGCTTGCACCATTTGATCTGCATGCCTGCAACTGCTGGAGATTTATCTCTTTCAGCAGGAATTTGCCTGTGCCTCATGCACCCATCTTACAGTCCACTTACAAACTGGATTATGAGACTAACACTTCAGCACTCACAAGTGGGAAACCTGAGAGCAGGTCATGGTCTCCATCACAGGCGAGGTGTAACAGAGTCAAGTGGGAGGTCAAGCAGTACTAACAAGATGAGGTACAGCATAACTCATGACTCTTGCTGGTCACAGAGAAGCTGAGTGTTGTCAGTGTAAAAGGATCAGTAAAATCACATTAATAATAGCTTAATTGAATATGTTATTTTATCTTTCTATTCTTCTCAAATTTGCTTTTTACAGTGCAGTTTTAGACAAGTAATGCAATATGATTTTAGGTTAATTTATCTTCTTTTAGCATCTTGGTGGTAGGATAGTATAGGTATTTTTCTGGCACTGTCAGTTTTTTTCTATGTAAGTTCCAAGAGGCATACAGAGTTTCTTTGGCAGAGATGACAATACGCAGGACTGCAAACTGCAGAAATGTTCCTTTATAGCAGCAGATGGGAATGGAGTCTTCTCTGAAAAAGAAAACCTAATACAGTTTGTAGCTGGTTACTATTCTCTTAGGAAATTTGCTAGGTTTACGTGAACATGTGACCCACTCGAGTATATTTCCTCTATTATACAGATTCAGGTTTAGCATAGTCATTTAAAATCTTCATTATATGGATACTCCTTACTGTCTAAACTACCAACTCACTTTTTATTTAATAGACTTACCCCTTTCACACATTCTCTAGTGAAACATTGCACACACTAAGAAAGGCATTCCTCAATCCCATAGTTGCTTATCTGAATTGATCTCTTCATATCATACCTTAAAATCCAGAACAGACAAAAGGAGAAAAAATTAGGATGTGAATCATACTCCTAAGCTGCCTAATGGGAAGCTCAATATGTTATTTCAAAAAGTAATCTGGAAGATCTCTCCTAGCCAAGTGCACTATCACCAATGAGACATTTAATCTTCTCACCTGTAGAAACTCTCTAGTAGATGACAGCTTGTTATTAATTGAACCTGAACACCGTTTAGGAGTGTTATTGTCCAAAAGAAAATAGCCAGCTCAGGTACTGCTGGGGCTAGTAGCACAGGAAAATCTTCAGCATTAAAATGCATACTACTGTAGGCACACCACATTGTGATGGGACTCCCAGCATCCAGGCTGGATGTTAGGACTCTGTACGGAAGCATGGGGGAATCAGATAAATACCAAAGAGAGGAAGGATGGACATCATCAAGCCAATATGTGGACTGCCCCTTGCTACACAGTAATATCTGCTTGAAACTTTGTAGAAATCTTAGCTGAACCTGTGAATAGGTTTCAGCTCAGTCCTCAAATTATTTAGATTCATAAACTCCACTGAAGTTAGGACTTAGTCATAATAAGCCCTTGTATATCTGGCTCTTAAGAGCTGATGTACTCATCACTGCATGGATACTGAAGGTGAAGCCAGAGTCTAGAGATGAAGCCTCCAGCTGTGCTTGCAACACCTTGCGCTTGCAAGGATATTTACTTCCCTGCAGAGCAAAATGCAGCTGCTGGCACTGCCTGAACTGGCAGGAAGCTCTGAGGAAGCAGTGATTTCCAACCCTACAGGGGTCAGTGGGCACTCGATACCCAGACAAGGTACATAACGTGCTGCTGGGAGTGCAGGAAGGCACTTGGGTCAAATGAAAATTTACAGCCCAGAGGTAAGAAGGCTCTTAAAACTCATCTTCCAAGCCTATGAGTATTCAGATCCACATTTGACTTCTTACAGCACACCACAGTCAACAGGACTGCTCAGGCTAGGGAAACGGGACAGCACAGACTTCTCTGCGAGCATGGGCAAGCTGCAGAAATGAAAGAAAGGCATGGGATATAAAATTAGAAGTCACTGACAGAAGACTTGTCTATTGTATGTGTCAGCCTCATGTCAGTGTTTAGAACACATTTGTTTTTCAAAACTGTTTTGTTGTATCTGAATGTATTGATTCTTCCACTGTGCCACTACCAAGGATACCATTATTCTAAACCCCAACTGACGATGTACTCTTGTTTGTGATTCATAAGCTGCTGGGCTTTCTATGGAGCTCAGTGTTTCTCAGGGCTTGTGCTGGGTCTCTCTTCGAGTTTTCTCCTCTGGCACGCTGGCAGCCAGCAAATAACATGTTTTTCAAGAAGGCAAGGGAGGCTTTCCCAAACAGCTTCTCTGACAACTTCTTGAGCAGTTATCTGCTTCAGGGAAGAGGAGTGGGAAGAGTCAGGAGACATTTGGTTTAGTCTGGTGACACATGGAGTTCTAAATTAGAGGGCTCTGAATAAAATACAAATATCAAAGCCATGTGTCTGCTTGTGGGTGCCACATTCTTTAGGATCACAGTGGCCATCCTTATGCACGAATGTTGCAGAAACTGCTTGGTTTCATCCTGCGTGAATGATGTGGCAAAATTGTGAAATATGGGGTGGAAAAGCGTTCTGAAAACAGTCAAAGAAACCACCAGAAAGATGGAAAGCAGCTATAGGGAAGCCAGTGCTGTCACTTTAAAACAGCAATGGGCCCCAGTGCCTTTGAAATCATTTATCACAGAAGCCAGAACATCTGCCACCATCTTGGATTCATTCAAAGAGTGCATCTCGGTAGCCATTTTAAAAGTGTTTGTTTTCAATTCAAAACACATAATTAAGTGCAGGCCAGAGTAGAATATATGCCTTGAGCTGCTTTCCCTCACCCCAGTTCAGAGCATGACTTTTTCACAAGTATGCACTTTGAATTGAAAGCTTTTTCTTTCTTTCCTTTTTTTTTTTTTTTCCTTTTTTTTTTTTTCCTTTCCCCAGTGACTGCAGGGCCTGCTGTTTCTCAAGACTAAATTGAAAGTAAGGCTGCTGATTTAAGGGAGGCCCTTTGATAGGAGCCGGATGGCCTGGGGCCAGAGGGACACCAAGCCACTGCAGGCCTCATGGCTGGGCTGCTCCTGCTTGCACACTGTAGCTGGAGTCCCACTGCCCAGAGCTGGGCTTGGCACTGCATGTAACAAGTTAGCATCCCACATTGTAGACAGGAGGTGGTCATGGAAGGAATTAACATCTTTGCCACTGGTCCCCGGAGAAGCTAACAGAAAGGTGATTGTGTCCTCAACATACTATCCTTCATAAATTATTTGCATCCTTCTTCCAGTCTTTCTAGGAGGTGTTTAGAGGAACAGTGTGAAGACAGAGCTTGTCTGTTTACATCGCCTTTGGTTCAGCCTTTTATCACCATCACTGACACATTGCAAACAAGCCTGGGGAAAAGACAGCAGGCGCTCAGGAATGAACAGCTCTAGAGCGGCTGAGGATGTGTGGACCCACGGCTCTGGTACTATCTCCTCAGCAGGCAGAAAGAAAAGCACTTTACTGATACAAGGATGATTTAGAAGCTCAGTTTAGTGTTGAACTCTGTTCACTCCCCTGAAGCAAAAGAGGTTTGTTTTTGAGGTTGAAAAAGAAAACATACAGAAAATTTGTGCATTCTGAATTCAGTTCTCCTTTGTGAATGTGAACCTGCACTTCCAGGTGCTTCAAATTCTCCATCTAAATCACAAGTAATAGCAGTAATTCCCTCACTGACCAGGGTCCTCAGACATAGCAGTTGCATTTGCACTAGCATATGGTGTGCATTTGTACACTGTGTATGCCTTCCCTGAGTTCAGGTGAGCACAGGGGAGTAGGTGGATGCTGCAGGATGCTTAGCAGAGACCTGCACCCCGCCCCAAGCCATGTGGCTCCTGTGCTGGAGAAAATCAAGAAAACATATCAACCAGGAGCTGCGTTAACCACTGATTTCCAGACTGAGATGGTTTCTGAATGATGGGGGGAATGGGATTTTGTAATGTGTAACAAGTATATGCAGCTTACATTAATGAAAACCAGAAATGGATGGTCTCCGATTTCAATGACTCTTTGCTTATAAACATGACATCTTAATTTCAATACACAAAGTGTACAAGGCAATTTTTTTTCCTGAAGGTGCCTGGCAAAATTGAAATTCAGAACTAGATAGTGAGGGGACTCCCTAATGTGACTGCAGTGAAATGAAGAAACAATGAGTTTTTTTAAGAACTACCACAGGTTTCTGCAAGATAAAACAATTTTTACATCAACAGATACGCTGTTCCACTAATGTTGGAACATATTCACAATTCTGGAAGTGTTTTGATTAAAATGAAAGAAGAAAATGTGAGGGATCTCCATTAATAATGAGAGGGGTCTCGTAAAATACGCATTTTTTCTGTGATCTTGGTACTGTACAGAAGAGATGGGCTGCATCTATGTCAAAAATGTGTCTGCTTGGTGTGTGTGCTCCTGGTATGTATTTGGGTATAGGCTGCAATTCTAATGTGGGAAAAATGAAAGCAGAAAGAGAGGGATACCTGCTGCTACTTGAGCTAATGCTTCCTAAACACAAAACCAAAGCATGCTTTTAATATTTTACAACACCCATCTTTTTGAAGTGTCTTGTTACTCTGTGAGGGGGATGTTGCTCTAGGTTTCAAGGTGGGGATATTCTTTCTTTTTCCTTACAAATCTGTTTTTCATGGTCTTTCTTCTTTGGGCACGCATTCCAGTGTTACAGATGAGTGCTGAAATTACAGGGATAAGAGGGCAGCCAGGAATGAATAACATGCAGCCATATGCACAAAACAGAAAACATCCTCTTTGACTAGGTGATAATTAGAAAGGCTGCTGTATTGCCGTGTACACAAACAAAACATGTCCCCTTTGGGAATGTGTTTTGTTTTCTCTGATGTGAAAGCTTTTTTTTTTTTTTTGTGGAAGACAAACTTTTTAACTGCTCACTGGCCTATTTTTAAACAAACCTTCTGCCTTTGTCAATAGCTGCTTCCAGCCAGAGGCAGATGACCATCGTCCAAAGGGATCTAGCTACAATACTGGTGAGCTGAACTAGTGTTTGATTAGAAATAGTTGATAACTTATCAGCACTCTGTGTTACTTGACTAAAGCAATTAAAGGTTGCAGGGAAATGAGCTTCTATCTCCTCATCTTCAGCAGAAACAGGCAGACTGATAACCCCATAGCCATAGCTGGTGACTGACATATTAAATTGGCTTATAAACCACTGGCGTTTTCTTCTATTAGAAGGATAATCTTCTCCTAATATGCTTCCAAATTCTGCTGAATCCAGAATGCATAGTTTAACTTTCCATCTGACAGGACCTCTGCATTTTCTTACCGCAGTCTTGATCATAACTCCATCAGTGTAGGATGATCTACTCATAAAAGCCATATGTCACAACATGGGCTGCAAAGGAATACTTTGAGTAATTGTGGATATACAGCTAATAGATATGAATATGAAACTTTCCAGTTGAATATATGGCAGTTTGCTGTTGGATGCCTTGCAGAGATTAATGTGATACAATCCTGTATTTCTATATGGGAATGGAAGGAATATAGTCTGTCTGAAAAGAAGGGAGGGAGGAAGGAACAAAGGATGAAGGAAGGAAGAAAGAAAGTAGGAAGAAAAGAAAGAAAGAGAAATGGAAGGAAGAGAAAAGAAAGAAAAGAAGAAGTGCAGAACTTCAGAGGAAAGGAAAATGGAAAGAAAAGGAAAAAAAGAAAGGAAAAAGGGAAGTAGTGATGATGGAATTGACTCTCTTTAGCTGACCCTAGTTACTACTCCAGTCAAAATGGTGGCAAAATTCCACAGCAGCACTTATTGTGCTAGGGAAATTATATGCAAATTAGGCCAGCAGCTACATTAAATAGTTGCCATTCTTGCTGGTGGATAATTATTTCCAGTTCTGTGTAATGTCTAGGTGAAAGGAAATATGTGAGTTCAAAGTGTTACTCATTAGGTGATACAAAGCTTAATACGGTGGGAACAGTATGAGGTCAAAGATGAAACTCTATTTAGGAATTATGTTTTTATTTTTACTTGCTAAACATTCTAACTTGCATTCCACAGAGAAAAAGAGAGAGCCTCATACAAGTTAATGTCTTTTTAAGTTTGTTATTACTTGCACAGAGAAGAGATAAGATAAAAATTGCTTTAAAACACTATTTTCAGAATTTAGATGAGATTTTGTATTACTCAACAAAAGCAAAAGCAAAAAAAAAAAACAAAAAAAAAAAACCAAGAGAGAGAAATGAGAAAAAACCAAAGGAGATCACTTCATGAAAAGATTCAACAGAATTTAAAAGCAAATTATATAAAAGCATAAAAATTTTATCTTCCATATGCAGTTGTAGGAGTAAGCTTATGAATTCAAAATGTATAATTTGCATTTTCTCCCAAAACTTTTAGGTGGTATACACACAGCTCTCAAAAAGATGTTCTTGTACTGAAATTCATGTAGGATTCACAAAGTATATACTCATGCACAAACACAGTTTAAGAACAAAAAGCTGTTGTGCACAAATTCTAAATGACTAAAATGATGTAAAGCTCTACATGGCATTACATCTTAATTCCATTGCACATGGAAATGCTCAGATTCAGTTGGCATCCTAAAAGGTTTAACAAAAAGAGATGAAATAGTGGTAAGGCTTGCAGCAGATTTTGCATTTTTTAATGCAGATACATGCAAGTGAATTTAATGTTTGTGTAGTCGGCCACATCCCACCATGATTGGGTCCTCATTCTTAAGCAAAACTTTTAGTAATGTGCCTTAGTGTTACTGTGAAGCAGAATGTGTCAGTGCAAGGCAACCTGCAATCCTTCCAAACACAATCCTCACTCCAGTTCCCTCCTATTTTCAGATTTAAACCATCCTTGTTAGGGGTGCAGCTATGCTGGTGAGGAGGGTGAGTTTTTCACAGATCAACAGGAACAAAGGAAACAAAGCAGACAGTTTCATCTTAATTACCATTCACAACATAATAGAGATATAATGATATTTTTTATTTTAAAGGTGTGTAACTAATTCTTAGATAAGTATTGTGTAAAACTTTGTGTGAAATAGAGCTCCTGCCAGGGTAATGCACTGCAGTAGCAGTTTTAAGTCATAAAAATCCAAGAGCTTACTAAAATTAAGAAAAATAAGGGCAAATCAGTGTCACTGGGCTGAAATTCCTCTGACAGATGTAAAGGTCTTGATGACAGTTATTTTCCAGGTCTGCAGCTCAGCAATCATTCCTCTGAACAGTTTCCCACGTGAAGTGTTTGAAGAAGCGGTCGACGTGTGACTGATGTCCAAGGCCCACTGCCTGGTCTTCTTTAAGGATGGAGCAGAGGCAGAAGGAAAGGTGATGCTGATAAGGGAATCTGAACCAAATGTTGTCACATTCTAGAGATGATTAGATGCCCTTGCTGTGACTTACTGCACAACCTGAGAATGGAAATGGAAAACCTGGGATGAAATGTAAGTGCATGGGAGGGGAAGACATTTTTTTCAGTAAAAACCAAAAGCCAGCAGAGAAACTGTTATTGACACCTAAGATCAGGTTGGACATAAGAGCATTCTCTGTGCTGCAGAATGGATGTGATGCTGCAGTAAATCGTGCCCTGATTCAGACCTACTGTAATCTAAATTTATGCCTGCACACAGAAATGTGAAAACTTGGCTTTAATAAAGGACAGAGCAGTGCATCTAAAAGGCAATTTTTGAGGGTCTGTGTTGTTTTATATTTTATTTTTTCCTTGTGCACATTAATGAATGAAGGTTTGAAGTCAAGTATATGTAAGACAATGAACTGATTTAAATTTGAAATCCTCCCTAAACTTCAAGTATTTGTTTGTATAATTACTTATAAGCAAAAGTATTGATTAATCTGTTTTACATGTGCAATACACAACTTAAAGAAAATGTAGCTTTCTCCTAAATCTGCATTTTCTTTTAAAAATACATTTCTCTTTAGCCATATTCCTAATCTTGGGAGAAGATAAATTTTCTGCATGCTTTGAATGCTACGATGAGATATTTAGACCAACAGAAAGACAAGGAATCTGTTGATTCCAGAGGAGTTCTTTGGTCAGAATACTCAAGAGCATTTTCACTTCTGTAAAACATCCTTCTTTAAGCTAGAAGTAATAGCAACTACAACGAAAGTCTGCTGGGATGGAAAATACTGATTTGTCACATGAAACACACTCCAGAATAGCTTATATAGATCTGTCATGCACAGCCATTGCTGCATGCCTTATTCTGAAGCAAAAGTAAATTAAATATAGCCTCTGCCATCTGGTCTTTATCTGTTTTGTTGTTGATGATGTTTTTTCCACTGATTTCGGGACAGACAGTGTCACTCTTTTCATCCACTTTCCATCAGATCCAAGGAGAAGGCAGAGCAGAACTCCCTATTGGTATTACTGATTCTCTGGCTTTGAAAAAGGTATGAGTCAATTCTGGTTTGGAAAAGGATTGTCATTCTTATTATTAATCATGCTTAGATGATAATTAATGTATCCTCAAGTTTTTAAAAATCTGATGCAAATATTTCAGAATTTAATATATTATCATTATGTATTTTTATGTATTATTTTTAAATGTGAATTTTTGTATTTTTTGATACAGTGGCTCACTGTGCAAGTGTAGGGAAAATAGATAAAAATTGTAATTTTTCCTAGTGCAAGGGAAAAACTGCCATTTCCTTCTTAGCCAAGTGCAACACTTCTCTCCCACCTCAATACCTGTCCTGTAGTCTGGATTTGTTCAGTTTCTTCATTCCGGGCACCAGAAACTGTTCTCCACATTACTGTTCAATTTCTGAAACCCTGACTGAGTATGGCAGCTAAGATACGATGCAGAAAGACTAATCACTGTTCACCCTAGATATCAAAGGGATGCTATCAAGCCTTTCAGATTCTGAAATCAATATTTGTACTAAACCTGATCTTAAGCCCTGTTTGACAGATATCCAGTGTAACCCTGGGCAAGTGGCTTCACCTGTTTTAGTTCCCCTGCTTTATTCGGATACAACACACATCTGCAAACCACTGGGAAGATACCTGCCTGCTGCTAAAGCAGTCATCACTGGTGAGACCAGCCAGCTAGAGGCAGTCTCAACATCCTTTTGTCCTGTGGCTGAATAGACATTTGGAAGTCAGGCTTTTTATCAAATCTATGATTGCCTGATAAACCCTAGAGAACTGTAATGGACAGGAGAAAATCCATAGTCTGGGAAAAGTCAAAGTGTGGACTCTACCTCCTACCTCACTTTTACAGCTCAAGAGGAACCTTGACAAGACTGAGGTTTTACCACACTATAATTTACTGGTGTGGGTGTTCCGAGAATGCATGTCTTGAGGCAGGCAGGTGATTAACACTGGTTTGCAAACAGCTGAGACGAGTGCTGTACAGAGCTGAGATGATTGAGATCAGCAGGAGTTCGGGTTTGGAGTGAGGATTTGATGGGAAGGATCTATGGCTTGAATTTTCTCATCCATCTGCCAAAGGATCATGACTCACTATGTCAAGGAAGAGGTCATAGGAAGGAAAAGGGCAATAAGGGGACAGAGGGGAAAAAAAAAATCCTTTCCCTTTGTTTCTACATTCCCTGGTATTTTATCTCAACAGTTTAAGAAACATATATTTTTAATGTCATTCCTGAAGCCTAGGAAATTTTAATGACTATCCTTGCACTACATTTGTACCTTCTTTTACTCTTGTGTTGCCCTTCCTTAGAAGGGCTTGCCCTCACCTAACTCCCAGCATGTTAGTAGCAGAGGCACTGGAAGATGAGGACGTCTGCCTCCAGCACCTTATTTCACCCATGTGCTGCCCCTGACCATGTACTTAACTGTCTGAGCAGCTTATCCCTGACTTTGGGGCCAAGGGAAGTCAGTGGCACAGTGAAGGAAACCTTAGGGAACTGCTTTTTGTTTTATTTCTGCTCCACAATTAAACAGAAAATGTAAAACGTAGCGTGGCAGAACAGATACTGCTTGTAAACTCTTGTCCTGTATTGGTAGACTGCCTGTCCACTAAGAGGTCCAGCCCATAATAATAGCCATGCTGAAACCCATATGAACACTGTAAAATATGTTTGCGTGTAGAATGAGGATAGTGGAGCTGTAGAAAATGTTGCTTTGCTTCAAGAGATGAATTAAACAGCATGTGCAGCTCCATGAGCAGATTGAAGTTCCTGCCTACACATCAGGAGGATTGACTGAAGTCTGAGTGCAGGCAGGAGAAGCCAAGAAGGATGCAGCAACATATGACAGCAGGATACTGCAAAAGCATGGTTTTATAAATACATATCAACAAATATGTTTTACCCTCTTTTTCACAGCTGCCAAGTCTTTTTATTGCTTCATCCTGCATTTAAAAATCAAGGCTTCGGCTTTTCTTTTGTAGGAGAGAAGAGATCAGCATTATTTTTTCCTCAAACATGCTATCCAGCTGTCCTTTTGCTATCCTTATGCATTCTCATTTCTGCAACCACTGCATTTATAGAATCACAGTAGGGAACTATTAGGACCAACAAGTCCAAATTGGAGGCAATACCTCCTTGCTACCACCACTGTACAGTTTTGTACGTGAAGCACAAAGTACTTTTAGAGGCAGGATTGTTCAAGGAGTTTTCTTCAGCTTCATTATCTCCGTTCTATCTGCTAGACTGGTCTTCCTACAAGTAAGAGGAGATGCTAAACTTCAGAGGTAGTGGGCATGAGAGGTGGGGAGAGGAAGAGAAGAGAAGAGAAGAGAAGAGAAGAGAAGAGAAGAGAAGAGAAGAGAAGAGAAGAGAAGAGAAGAGAAGAGAAGAGAAGAGAAGAGAAGAGAAGAGAAGAGAAGAGAAGAGAAGAGAAGAGAAGAAGAAAGGAAGTTGTTGCACTGACTGAATACTGATGTTTGTCAGCTTTGCTGTGAGTTAGCTTTTATTTAGAGAAAGCTGCTCAGGCTGTCAGTCCAGGCTGTAAGAAAGCAAAGGAGAAATGTGCATGATAGTACACAGGGAAAAAAATACCTCTGTAAGATCACCGATGGAATCCTCCCACTCTGCATCCCTCACAGTTTATACCATAAACTGGTGCAACACTCATTTTCCATATCCTTTCAGCAGAGACCACATGGGCAAGGGAAGGAAGAATTTACTCTCCTCCTTCTGCCTCCTACAGTATTTCCCTCTACATTTCTTCCCCTCCTAGTTTGTGCAACAGAGTCCTACTGCATCTTTGTCTTACTAAGGGGTTAGACCCTGCTCTGCCCTTTCAAATGCTGGTTCGCCCTTTGCTTTTGGGGCACTTTTTGTGCTCTAGATAGCTAAAGATTTGCCTCCAGCAGAGGAGAATGTTTTAGCTGCCAAACATGCATGGGTAGAATGTCAGCAGTTCCCTCAATTGCTGCTGAAAGATGAATCAAAGCTATCTGGCCCCCGTACATCAGATGCCAAGACTGCAGGGAGGAGCTGGGAGAGATGAAAGAAGGAGATCAAAAAGTGGGAGGGGAGATTTGCTGTTTCTGTGGAAACCAGAACTTTACTCAAACTCAGGTTTTTGCATCCCTGACCCCAGGGTGACCTGCTGACCTCTCCTCCGAGCTTGGCTCCAGCACAGCTGTTTCTCCTGAAGGAAAAGATCCAGACTACCTCCTGCTATCCGCCTGACAGCATGTCCAGGCAGACTCTTCCTGCTAGAGCAAAGACAATTAAAAAGAGCGAATAGGATTCAAGCCACCTAATGCTGAAGAGGTCAAAGAGATAGGTGCCCCAGAAAGCCCCAGTGTGGCAATGTCATCATAACAAGTAAATAACTGCACACGTGCTACACTTTCGTGTTTGCTGTGTGCACAGATAAGAATCTTTGGATGTTGTTTTTTTTTCCCCACACACATGTAAAGAACTGTAAATTAATAATCTGAAGCAACCCATGAGGTTATGAAACCAGATTCCAAAAGATGTTCAGTGATCATTTTCCTGTTTAAATGACCTTAATAAAAAATAGTACGGAACACGAAGGCTAAATCAGGACAGAATAGAAAAGAAGCAGGAGCTGTACAGCTAGCTCTTGACGGGAAGAATTTTGTTTGAGAGGAATATTTAAAATCTGTAGAGAAATAACTCAGTCCACAGCCTGGACAAAGCAAGTACAATTATGTGTGCTGGTATTAGGAAGACACAGTGGTTCCATTGCTAAACTACTTCCCCAGGCAAGAGATCAAAGCAAATTACACCCATAAGAAGAATTTCTACAATGCCTCACTAATTAAATAGCAGTTGGTTCGTATAATATTGAAATAAAAAAACATGTAAACAAACCTTGAGACAAGATTGAATATTTTCCATGCAGACATGAGTTTGAACAAACTCTGTCTTGCACTGTGCCTGTGTTTTGAAGAAGGTTGAATCCAGAGATGGATCCAATTTTTGTGCTCCATACACATTTCCACTTAATAGTAACAAAAGTCAAATCCTTGGTAAGGAAAAAAGGGTATCTGGAAGGAATAAAGAGCACACAAGGAATAAAGAACACACAAGACACAACTAATGACAGAGGAGAAAAAAAGATAAAACAAGTGATTTTTCAAAAATAAACAAGAGTGACCAGTACTTACAAGCAAGTAAGTGTAAGAACAAGAATGAACATTAGAGTAATAAAACTATTGGTCGTGTCTTCCAGTATGACTGAGGCTAGTGGTGAGGCAGCTACAGAGAACAGCAGCATCCTTTCATCTTTCCTTCTGGGTGAATTCACCTCCAAGTAAGTTGGCAAGTGCTGCAGTATATGGGGTTCTAGGCTGGTCGGAAAGGGACAGTACAAAAAGCTTACCACAGCTTTTCAGATCTACTCTGATGAAAGCCTGTGTGGCAGCTTGTCTCTGATGGACCTGGATCAAAAAACTTAGCCCTGACTCTGTGACACCTACAGATCTCTTCCATCTGACAGAGGCAGTGTCTGTGGCTGGAGCAGATTATCCCTGTAGCCGCACGTGTTCCCCCAGTGCAGAGAATGATACCTAAAAACTAGCAGCTGGGGATTTCTTAGCTCTTTTCCATTGTAACTCTGCAGGTGGAACTTGAAGGATCCTTGCTGTCCAACAGCTTCTTCTCACTGATCCAAAGAATGCCTGCAGTGCCTCTGACCATCCTCAGAGACACCACTGGGAACACTGGATCTGATTCCCCACTGTGTCAGAGATCTTGCTTCTCCCAGATAACCTGCTTTGTACATTACTGTTGCTCTGGCTGTGTCTGCTCCAGTAAATGTAGTGAGGCCTGGGGAAGGGCTTGAGCATTGGCTCATGTCTGCCTCTACCTCCTGGCTGTCAGTAGCCTCCTGGGAGCAGCACCTACAGCAGCCTCCTGGCCTGCTCTGGGTGTTGTTTGGGCACAGTTTGTAAGAATCAAGACCCATTTTGTCATGCCAGAGGCAGCCCATCCTTGCCATCTGCTACCCTTATCAGAGGACCATCCCACTTCATCCTGTCTTCACCATTCCCCAATTCCCTTCCTGCTATCCCCACCAGCACTACCAGTCCTACTTGTGACATCAGGGATAAAGACTGCATTTTGAGTAAAAGGCAAAGTGATTGATTTCATATTCATTTTTCACATCCATTCCATGTGCTCCCAAAAGAGAATATATATATATATATATATATATATATATATATATGTATATATATATATAAAAATAAAGAGGTTTTGTTTTGTCTTGTTATTAAATAAGCCACAAAACCTCTACACCCAGGCATATGATGGAATGGGACTATTTCTGAAGAAAACACTTCTGATTTTCCTCTAACAACAGACTGGAACTGCAGTTCAAGTACGTTTTGGAGGTATTAAGCAGGAGCTGGAACAAGCAGCCAAATGCTCAGTGAGTCCATGGCCTCTCGCCAAGGGTAGGGTGAGGATTCAGAGGGGCAAAGTTTTCTCCTCTGCAGGCAGGATGCCAGGAGTGCACAACTCCCTCCTAGAGAGCCAGGGTGGTCACAGAGCTGGCCCAGCTTCACAGGCAGACCCAAAATTCCTCCTATCCTGTAGGTTTCCCTCAAAAGGACATTCCTTCCCCAGCTCACCTGTGCCAAGTGCTTCATTCTCAGGGCAGCTCAAACTCTGCTACCTACCACAGACATTCACAGATGGCTCTTCTACAAATGGCCACTTCTAAGGGGCTTGATTCATACAGACTTATGTTTTGCTGCAAAGGGCCATCATCCATAATTACATTTTTGAAAAGTCCTTGAACATGGACATACACATAAATTCACACATATGCAGGAGAGCCAACCATAGCCTGAGGACAGGCATATTCAGCATGAGTTCAATGTATATGTCCTCTGCATCCCCTTTTTTTATGAATAAATCTTTGCAGAAAAAGGAATTGGGAGAAGAAACCATAGACCTGTTATAGCTTTCACAGACCCCTAGTACTTATCTCAAGCTGAGAGAGTGATTTCATGGCAGTAATTTGCTTAAAGCTGATCACTTCCTATTTCTTCCTAGAAAATGACTTTTACACCTTTCTACTGTTCCTTATATATGAGCTGCTATGGCAATTACTCTGCAGGAGGCTGTGTAAACATCACACAGATCCTTTCATCTTACTGTGTAGGGCTGCAGAAGACACTCTCGAGACCTGATTAAAAATAAAAATAAAAATGTTTTCATTCATTTTTCTCCTTCTATGCAAAAAGAATTGTTAGTATGTTACTGTCAGAGTCTTCTCTGTTCTTTCAGAACACATTCAAATGTATTTCCAGCAGAGACTGTAGGTAGCCCATTGGATGGAAATTTCAAGAAAGTACTAAATTAAGTTACTGAGTTTCTGGACAAAAGGAATCACCTCTTCTCTACTAAAAGAAGAATTTCCTTTGCTAAACTATTTCAAGGCATGTTGAATCTCTCAGAAGGATTAGATCACACAATGATGAGGCCTAATTACAGAGGTTTCTTTGTGGTTCATCCTTTTACTCTCAAGTGCCGTCATGAAGTAAGAGTTACTCATTCCTCCTACCCCTGTTAGGAACAAATTGATTCAATGGTGTTCAGAGTCTGGCCAAAGCATTTTTAAAAGCAGTGTTTAACTGAGCTTCCAGCCCAGCATTTGGTTTGGCCCATGGAAGTTTTCTTCTTTAGCCCAGCATCAGTGTTTCTGCATTTTCCCCTCTTGTGTATCTCAGAGATTGGAGCTCTGTCAGATCGCCTGTGAAGCCCAAATATCATCACATAATCACATGTCTGCCAGAGTAACCAGAGCACATACTACAGATTCTATGCCAGTTTTATTCTTTTCTAGCAGTCCTATTCTGGCTCTAAGAGGACTTAAAATATCTGAACCATCACAAAATTAGAGCAGCATGGGATGATAATACAAGCTCTGGCCTTAATCCTGCTGGTATGAAGTCAGGTTTCTAATGCTTTTCAGTACATTTAGGATGAGCATGTGATTTCATTCTTGACCAATGTTTTGTGTTATGTAAACACAGGAGGACATTTTTTTCCCCCTTTATTGAGGAGATTCAAATCATGGTATTATTCAAGAAGTGAGAGACCTTGTTAGAGCAAGTAGAATCAACAGAATGGTGGAGCATTAAGTCTTACAGAATGATTAACTCAGTGATTAACAATTGTAGTTAGTACTGCAACACGGGTTCCATTAGAATCCTTGATTTTTAGTAGTTTGGGGAATTTAATAGTTTAGCCATAACTTACATAAAAAGTATGATTAAATTTCTGTATGCTCACAAGCAGATTATCTTTCTTTCAAGATTTAGTGCAATATAGTCTAAGTAGAGTGATGTTTAATTCCCCCGTACCACCTATGAACAAGACATTTTGAGTATCTTCTGGATGAGAACCCTAAAATGCAAAAAAAAATAATTACTAAGACTTTCACCTACAGGCAAAATGGGGAAAACATTTTTTTTGTTGAAACATCAACATTTTCTGTTTTGTATATAATTTGTATAGTTAACCCATTTCATGTTCTCTCAACTCATATTTACTCTGGTACTAGCCCAGTTTGAAGGTAAGCACATTAATTTATTTCTGAAAGCTGCCATTTGCAATCTCTTGGTTCTAGGAATAAAAAGAATACATATAATGATGTAATACATTCATACAATTGTTCTCTTTACCTTTACTGTGCTCACTAAAGGTTTCAAGTTTTCAGAACTGCAGGTTGTGATAGTCTTCCAGAACATACACTGTCATGCCTGCCCCTCTGCTGCTCATCCATCCTCGCTGATAAACCACTAATTACACACATACCTTATACTTAACCACTGTGGTGTATTGTGGACATTTGTTTTGTTGGTGAGGGTTGTGGTGGTGAGTTTGTTTGCTTTGTTTGTCTGTTTATTTTTCAACATTTAAAATGTGTTATCAATATTAACAGAGAACAGGACTCAAGTAGGTAGTGAATCAAACTTGTCTTCAGTAAAGGCAATAAAGGGGAACTGTGAGTATCCCAACACAATTCTCATTTCAACTTGTACATTTGGACCATGACATGGCTGCCTAGTTTTAAGAGCAGAGTGGGTACTCATCAATAAGCTTTACTACATCTGCTGAAAGAAGTACTATGTACAGCATGATGTCAAATAGAGTGAGTGCTCAGAATCTTTTTAGGAAATTATGGAAGGAGCTTCCTTGTTCCTTGGGCTGAAAGCCCAATTCTGGCTCCAGGTGGTAAAAACATTAAGAAAGAATGATTGTGAATTGTTCTCACTCTTATTTCACACAAGCACAAACTGGTCTAGTACAAGAACTGTCTGTCGAGTAAGTGAAATGAGATAAGCAGGACTAACACAGTATTATGCACTTAACATAACTGTTCACTCCTGTAGCTTTATCTAGATGGCTACATAAATTGTTCTTGAGTACTCCAAGTGTTGCTACGTGCAGTTTCTTTAGGAACAGACTTGGTAACATTTCTGAAATGTTCTTCCCAGCCTTTGCACGCCCACACCTATGTTCCTTCAATCCTTAGGAAGGGAGAGCTGTAAAAGTAGGAAATGAATACTGGAAAGATTATTTGTGATCGTACTATCTACTTACTGTCTTCTGAGATCCATGTCTATCATACAAGGTGCAGGCATAAGAAATTACAGTGCAGTACCATTCTCTACTAAAGGAACATTAATTTGCCCAACATAAGCTTGAATAGCTGAAAATCCTGATTCAAGCCTCCAGATTGTGTAAAAATACTGCTTACGTCAAACAAAGAGGAAACTATTGTATGGTGTCTGATATTCATTTCTGATCCAACACTGGGGTAATTCACTGTTGTTCCTTAACATCATCAAATTCAATTATAAAGCCTCACTTGGTGTGAGTGATGGCACTATTCCACATCAAAAACTTATTTCAGATAAAAAAGTACTCTACACATAGAGCCAGTGTCTAGTCAAAGCCACTCCCCAAGTATAATCCCCCTCAAACCATTTTATACAGCTGAGACTATTTCTGATCTTCTTAAGTGGAAAAGATCTTGCTATGCTAGTTTTAGCAATTTAATGGCCATTTAGTGGCATTTTTACCACTCATAGAGAGAGATCTAAACCTACCCATTCTGGAGACGCTTCAGCCTCCCCTTCCTAACAAGGGTCATTAGAGAGAAGAAAATCCTCACAAAGATTGCCTACATACAAACATGGAGACTTGCTAGAGACTCTGCAGGGTGCTGGAGACATAGTCTCCAGCATAGGAAGGATGACATAGGGAGCCTGTCATCCTTAAGAGAAGTGAAATCACTTCCAGCCTGAGAGTGGCCCTAGGAACTGCTCATGGGATTTGAGCTTCTAGGTCACTGACATGAAAATCTCCAAATCTGAAGAATCTTGCACAGTCACTCAGTGCAACTCAGAGGAGAGTAAGTTTTCTATGTTCTTGGTGTTCTGACCATGGTTCCTTGGTAATTTGTTCTCCTCTTTCATTTGAAATTGAGAACCTGTTGTTCATATATATGTATATATATATAAAATAGATTATGTTGTTACATCTTCTCAACAGACGATGTAATTCCATATAGTCTATCTGTGAACACTTTGCACTGAGACTCCAGGGACTTCATGGTCTTTAAATCAGACATTCCAGGATATGTTTGTCTTATTTTCTACTTCTACAGTTGAGCTACAAGCCTTAGAATGTAACAGACAACAATAAAATCTTCCTTTGTTTCCTGTTACAATTGATGTAACAAATTCTACAATCTAAAGGCAGCTTCCTTAATAGTTTTATCAATTTCTACCAACTTCTTTCCAAAGTATTTTCTATCTCTAGTGTTAGATATTGTTGTCTGTTTAGTAGTGGAAATTTGTCTTGTACTACGTGAAAATTTATTTCTCACTGTACATGTATTTGTAAAAGTAAAGATAATTGCATCAGTGTGGCCCTCTTTCTTCTGGAGACACTTATGAAACTACATAGATTTTGTCTCTCTTAGTTCTCCGTTATTTTTAGTCACCCAATTTCTCATTGCATAAATGCTCAGCACAGCTGTCAAAATAAGAATTTTTTCCATTTTTCTATGTTTATTCACATTCTGTTTCTCCAGTTTTCTCAAGAGTGTAAAAGCATCCTATAAATCGTCAACTACGAAAAATATCAGAAGCCATCACATACTTTCAGACTGGATCACAGCCAAATGAATGGTACCTGTTGCACATAATGATCAATTTTGTGGCATTTCTTGATACAACAATACTTTGTTTTGATTTAGGGAAAAAAAAAAACCAAAAACACAGCAAAATGTTCAGTCTGCATATCAATCAAAATGAGAGCACATTCCTTGACTAAATGTAGATGAAGAAACTCCCTAATTGTTTATTCAGCACAGGTTCTCTTTGCATATCAGATGTGTTTATCAGCTGAGAAAAATGTTTTCTCTCCAAGGCACAAGTTGTAGAGGTATCAAACAACTTGGCAAACTTCTGGCAGAAGACAATGTAATACCTATTGTTCTTAAATCTCATTGAAATATGAATGAAATCCAGCAGAAAATTAGAAACTGGGCTGACTTCACCCGTCATCAGTGGTTTCATGTAACCAAGCAACAGTCTGAATTCCACTCCTGGAAGGAAATACCAGTTATCAGTACACTACCTGGAGGCAACTCCACTCCTAGCAAAATACCAATCTCCTCCAACTGCAGTGATGCAAAATCATAGTAAGTGAAATTATATGTAATAGATAAAGAAACTAACTCTTAGCTTAAAGAGATGAGATGAGAATTAAGAAGCAAAGAGTGAGTGAAGATTTCTGTGCTACAGCTGACAGTCTGCAAATGTCTTACTTGCCTATCTTCCTTGGAAATAAGAGAGGAAAAGTGAGCTGAGAAAGTTGGACATTGCATATTAACAGTAAATTCGTTTTTACTAGACTGTAGAGTTTTGGACAGTCAGCCAATATAATGAGCTTTATGGTACTGCTCTGGATAGCTCAGATAAACTCTTAGGCTGCTTTAAAGTATATCAGAATCTGGAGCCTGTAGGCTTTCCCTAAGATTCTAAGATTCTGCAAAGCCTCCTACCTCCATGTTTATTCTTTACCACTTCAGAAATCAATTTTTTTGTCAGCTTCTACAGTCCCTCGTGCAATTTCAAGCAGGAGTTTACATCCATCCCAGAAGCTTGTGCCATTTTGTGATGGAATACATGTTCACAGACCTTGGTAATTATGTTATAGATCCTCATCTGTTCAGTGTTAAATTTGCAAAACATGGTTCAAATGCATAGACATATTACATGATGAATACCACATGACACAACAACTATAGCACCCTGCACCACTGCAGTGTCCACAACATGTTGCCCAGAACAATTTCTAAGCCTGTCAATAATCCCTGCAGTTCACTCATTCTGTGTTCCACCACTATTTCTATTTCTTTTACTGTTTTTTCCTTCTGTGTCTTATCTTCTTGGTAATCTAGGCCAGTAAAATAATATTGAATTTTACTGTCAAAGGAAACTTCAGTGTCCTGTCCGGACAGGCACAGAACTTATAGGAAATGAAGTCCCAGTTAGCCAGGAAAGTGAAGTTCTAACAGGATTATTCTGAACCTTCTTTCCCGCATAGTTTTTCAAATGTATGCATCAGCTTTTCACAGAAATGGATGCTTTGCAAATTTCTTATATGTTAATACATTTTTAACAGAGATTAATAACAGATTACTTCTTGCAGGACCTTCAGTATAAGCTTTCCCTATGTTTCTGATTGCAAATCTCTTTTAATCAATCTTATGCAACTGGTGTTCCTGATCTGCAACCCAAATGTGCCTAAGGGAGTTCATAGGATCTGCTGTGATCCTGACAGCATATTCCTTAAATTATTTTGCCTTAGAGAGGAAAAGACTAGGGCTCTGTATACTCTTGAGTACCTACTTTAAGGTCATTGCCAGAAGACATCTCTCTTTCATCTCTCTTCCAAAGCAAATTTCCCTCATCTTGTGACAGAGGAGCTAATACTTAAATCTCTCCACTACAAAATGAACTACAGAAATTTGAATAGTACTTAGCTAGTGGCAGTCCTGATATTGATTTCAGGGTGGAGCACAAATTCTGATAAAATCCCGGTGCAGCTTTTCTTTGCACTGTCTGAGTCCAGCTCAGAAGATGTACTGAATTAGTTACTTCCACTGTCATTACTAGCAGCATGATCAGTGGCAGTTTTTACTTCCCAGCATACTTAGTACTTTATCTCTGCAATGAATTTTAAATTTGCATAGAAATGAAAAATACAAATGATCACAGATATTTTCTATGGTCCATAAGTTAGAGAGAGCTACCCATAGAATGTGATTTTTTTCCTGGAACTGATTCTCTCCTTCAGGATACCTCATGTGCTTTAAAGAAACATTTTGCTAAAGTTACACAAGCAGAAACAGAAGCAAAAGAGAAATGGGCATTTGGATGTTTTTGCATAACACTCCTCATTACCTGGTTGATTAGCAGCTTAATCAATAATTCCTCTGGAGAATAAAAAATGTTCATAGTGCAATTCATATATTGTTCTACTTATTTTTTCCAGAGTTTTTCTAAAAATCTCTGCAGCTATCCTCTTCGTGTAAACTAACATATAGGCACTTAAAAGAATACAAGCCCCCTAAAGCAAAGCAAAACAGAAAACTCAGACCAAAAGCTGTTTATTCTGCCTGTGACTTGAAAAGCAGAAGCATTTATCCTAAATATAAAGCAGTCTAAACCACAACTATAGCCTTAATTAAGTAGCTATGCTGTGTTGTTTACAAATTTACCAACAGTAGAAGTTGCAAATATCTGTTATAGAAATAAATAAAATGCATTAAGAACTATTACTGAGCAAGGAAACAAATCACTTTATGAGGATTCATACCTAGTCCTCCACTACTCCTTTTAGTTTTCTGTTTTTTTTTTTTTTTTGGTTTGTTTGTTTTGTTTTCAGAAACATACGTTTATATATATTGCTGTACTAAACAGTATCACTTTACTAAACAGTAAAGTATTAGAAAATCTTCAGGAAGATTTTGCTCTAAGTTATTCATGTGTCAGCATGAGTGTGAAAATTGAAGTGAGTCAACCTTGTTCTTTTCCTGATTTGCCACAGTGACCCAAGAGTACTGAAAAATGCCCTGAAGACTTTCCCTATAAGATCTCCACAAGGGAAGGTGAGAAGGACTTCAGGAAGACAATGCAAGCAAAATACTTTTATTCAGTGCAGATTCTAAAAAAAAGATGAAGTTTGGAAACCAGGGCAGAACACTTTACCTATTGATTCTTATGTAAAGTGTTTCTGTTCACTAGCAGCTGTCAAAAGTGGCTGTGTCCTTCTATTTCTGAATCTTAGGTTAGATTTTCATTACAAAATTTACTCCCATGCCTATGTTAAGGAATTAAACAAAAATCAATATGTTTAAGATCATATGAGATTAAATGATTCAAAATAATTTCCCCAAGCTTAAAAGTTATTTATTCTCAGACAGCACCCTTTTCTTTCACAGGTCTGGAAAACCTCTCTACACTTAATTATTTTTGCACTCTTAAACTTCTGTGTTGTCCTATAGTTTTTTTATCCTGAATTGTATGAGGATTTCTGGAAAGAAGTTGCAAATTACATGTTGTCATATATGCAGCTTTGTCCATCTGGACAGCAGAATTAAAGCAATTTTCATAAGAGGGAGGTTCTCCTATCTCAGTCAGTACCACGTCACATACTCTATATAAATGTTATTCCCTTTCAGAACCTCAAATATAGGCATCAACTCAATGCTAATAAAGAAAAAATAAATAATGATAATAAAAGCAAAATATCTGAAAATTCACTTCTTAGTCCTTGACTGCATGGCAAATTCTCAAACAGTCTCAGATCTTGCTGGCATTTCTCCATTGAAACAGGCTTTGTAGTCTGCATCTGTACCTACCATATTTTCCATGTTGGCAGTTTACAGATGTGCTAAGTTTTTGCTTGTTTGCCACAACTGCTTCTTTACTATGGGTGCTATTTCACTCTGATCCAGGACAAACATCTTCCCATCCAACATCAGATAACTTGCAGTGCTCCCTAACTTAGTGCCTTGGCATGTTCGGGCACTCCAGATTTTTGTTCTTATTGCTCAGTTCTAATTCTGACTCTGTCAATGCATCATATTTTGGGTAATCCAAAGAATGAGATTTCTTGTTCTTGCACCTCTAGGCCTTTTTTGCCTTTTATCACTTGTCCTCAGTCCTCACAGGTCTCTAAGTCTTCTGGCAGTCTGTGGGAATGATCCCACCATATCAGTTTGAAGAAATAGATTTACCACGATACCCCATGAAGTCCAACAAACACAACAGAAGAGCCTTGCATCGGGGGTGGAATAACCCCCACGTCACTACAGGTCTGGAACTGATTATGGGAAGCAGCTCGACAGAATTCAATGAAAATTCAGTGAAAAGCTACCTATCAGTTTTCATGTTCAGCTAAGCACTCCAAAAGCGTTTTGAGCTCTGAGCTATGGGTGAGTCAGTGCAGAAAAGCTGGCTTGAGCTTTTGAGATTCAGAAGGAGGGTATTTTAGGGAAGAGTTCGTTATCAGGTACTTATTATTCAAGATAAATTTTTTCACTTGCTTATATGAACGTAACAAGTACTTAGATGCGTATGAGTGCTTCTCATGGCGTATAAACCACAGCCTGTTCTCATTTATACATTTATATTATGTGCTTAAAAAATAAAGGGATATTTGTAGGCAAATGACCTGATTGCTTCCAAGCACATTCAGTGATCTGTACCAAATACCTCTTTCTGTTTCCTTCTGGTGAATGTTGCCAGGACTTTTCTGTACAGAAAAATGTAAAAGCTTTATCTGTACTCTAGTCTTAAAGCTCTTTACACTTATCCAAACTTAAATAAAAAGTTAACAATAATTACAGAGCTGTCAATAAAAAAGGTGGAGCTGGGGCTAGCACTGTGCCTTGCACACGTCCCTCCCTCCTCAGGACCAGGATGCATCCTCTGCCAGCTGGCACTGGAGTGGAGAGCACTTTGATTCTCCTTTACCAACTACCCTATCTCCAGCTAATCCACTCAGTTCCTCAGTTCCCATAACCTACCAGATTATGAGGTGTTGATATTGCAGCAGGACAGCAAAATTAAAGACTTCTTCTGAGCACAGATAAGCTTGTTCTCATTGCTGTAGTACCTCCTTCTTTTCCAGAACCTGTGATACAATGGAAAAGAGAAAATAGAGAAATAAATGGCGAGGAGGAAAACAGGGAAAGGAGAGAAGAGCCTTGCATAACTTCGGGGCTTGTTACAGCCAAGTCACGTTTTTTATGGTTGCAAGCTTCCATGTCTTGCTGGGCCCTTCAGAAAATGCTCCCACAAGAAAGGGACTTTCTAAAAAATCTGTTTTCATTGTTGCTATTTATTATTACGTCTTACTTATTTCCAAGATTTCTGACTGCACTGCACTTTTCAGAGAACCATTGAAGTACATATGAGAAATTAATAAACCACTTGCTGGTATGCTGCTTGTTTCCTTTGATAAAAGAATTCATTAGCATTTTTCAGCTAAACAGCTTCCACCCAGTTCCTGCATACAAGAGCACACAGCAGCAGCACGTCCACGCAAGACTGCTGTCACTAAACTCCCAGGACAGGCACAGAGCACCATGAGCTGATAGGGAACATCTCCAAACAGATTGAGTGAGAGATACTTGTCACATCTTGAACAGTAAGCATACGTCACAATACTGTTTTCAGTGAAGGGAAAAGGCCTTGATCCTATTTAAAAAAAAACCACACACACACACAAAAATGCCTCTCTATTTCAATTTGTGAAGGAAGGAAAAGTGTAGAAAGGAAGATCAAAAGTCCTAGATAAAAAAATGATATCTCTAAGATATATTTCTTCATTGCTTGTGATCTGGGACCCATACCCTCCAGAAAGCCACTAACATTCACATGCTTGCATAAAGAAATGCTAATAGCTCAGCACTTCTGTGACACAGTCTCTCAAATTCAACCTCTTTGCCTCTCCTTTTCTTCTGTCCTTCCCCTAAGACTTCTAATGATATCTATTTTTATGTACAGAAAGAAAGACAAAGCCATACTGATTTTCTTTCCTATCTCTGCCACTGTCACCTTCCCTATATATATATATATATATTTTTTTTTTGGCAGGTTGAGAGGAAGGAGATTGTAAGCTACAAAATTAAGAATATTTGATACTTCCTGATCTAGAATTTCAAGTTTAAGAGCGTGAAGTGGAAAGGAACTGGAAGCCCTGTCGAGTCCAGATCAACTTATTTAGTCCCTGTGTTTGAAGAAAAAAACTACCATGAAGAGGAAGCTGGAGCGCAAACACTATGGCATGCTTTCCCTGCTTAGCCTATAATATCCCAGATTTACTAACTGCAGAAAGACAAAGCAGTACCGTATTATTTACAATGTCATTTCACAAGAATGCAATGTCCCACCCTCTCTTGGTCTTAGCTTTAAACTTGTTTGATGAACACCAGTTTTCCAGTAAAGACAACATGGTATTTGGCCAGAGCGGTGGAATAAGAAACACGATTCTTTTCATGTTGGACACTTGCATAATATTTCTCAATATCCAAAGTTGGGTTTATGCAGGATTACAGCAATCTTTATATTACTTATATAAAATTACAACATGTCATGTGATAATGTTTAGGTTGGTCATCATGCAACCTATAAAGCTTATGTGGAGGGAAATAGGAAATTTTAGTTAGCGACGTGAAACCTTTAATTAATTTCATCTGTCTAACAGTTGCTTTGCTTTATACCCAAGCAGTAAATATCTTCCAAGAGATCCACAGAGCAAAGATTTGTCTTTCAGTGACAGCTAAAAAAAGTACTTATTAATGCTCGGGGCCTGCCATGTATGTCTGAGACGGCCAGGTTTGTCACACTGTTGATCTCAGATCTGCGTGAGAAAAACAGATTGCATACAATCCTTCTCAGCTTCTCCAGGCCTGTGAAGGCTTGTGTGGTCTATGCTGAAGAACAATGATCTTCTCTGGAAATGGGAAACGAGGAAACTCTCAGCCTGTGCCCTCCATCTCCTCATACACTCATGCTGTTTTCAGCAGGGCAAGAGATACATCCTTGAAGGGAGAGAGGAGGAATAAACAGGAAAACCACACATGAGATCTGTTGCAAGTAACATTTCCCAAGCGTCCCCAGCAGACCTTCCGAGTTCTAACAAAAGTGTGAGTTGTAGATCATCTTCTAAAGACAGCAATATGAGCTATAGATGGGCGTTATTGCAGTACAACAATCAATAATCAAATGCAGCGTGAAATGTCAGGGGCAACTGACATGAAGTTAGACCAACTAATCTGATCTGACTGTTAAAGTTAGTACACAGAAGCGAATCTCCATCTGTGAGCTGTCTGCCCAAGGTGTTTGGGCATGTCCATATCAGCTAACCAGAACAAGGATGTTGATCAGAAATCCCCCAGAGAACAAGAGAACAAGAGAACAGGAGAGGGGTATGAAAGTCAGTACTTAATTGCTACCACACATGCAGATGTGCCGTAAGTGCAAATGAATGCTGTATTCTTTTTTTTTTTTTATTTTATTTTATCTTATTTTATTTTATCTTATTTTATTTTTTCAGATAGGATAGAATACTTTGGGGAAAGCTGACTCTTCAGTGAAAACTTTTTTCATGTACATACGTGTGCTGCTTTTTACTTATGTTAAATGTGTTAATAGGATCTTTTCAGTTGCATGAAAATTTACTCAGGGCCAGGAAGTTAAAGCTACAACCTTAGCTCAGAGCCTTGAGCATTTATAAAATGTGACTTTTCCCCTCCTTTCATTGTGCTAAGGGAAAAAAAGGAAATAATCTAAGGCTGACCATAGCACATAAAAATGTTTCATAAAAACCTGGCATTTTTAGAAGATGACTATTGCCCACACATTGGTGATTTTATTGGTATTTTTCCTTTGACCCCAAACTTTTAATTCAAGCATTATTAACACTTAAAATATTTGCCAAGTTTTCTCCTTACTAATTTTTTTTTTTTTAATGGAAATTAGTTTGTTTCCTTGCAAATTGTGTTCCAAGTGGAAGTTGCAGTGAAACTTCAATAAAATATCAAATATGATTTTCAAAAAACTAAAATAGCTCTGAAAGGAGACCTTACAAACTCAAATCAACCTCAATGTTTTCTAGGCTGTACTCCCCAGTTTTAACTGAATCTTTCTTTTCATTGAATCTGAAAAAACAAACAGTAAAATAGGTGGATTTGTGTGTATGCACACACACACACTTGTGTAAAAATACATGTAAATATTCATGCATATACACATACTGGTTGTCAGGGCCATTTTGAGATGAAAAAAAAAAAAAAGTGGTGAAAGTGAAGATGGAGCACTCTGGCAGAAATTACTCTGTAGCTGCAGTAGGCATAAGTGCTACTTTATTTTCCTCACCTCATTTATTTGTGTTTAGCATTCTGGAGGGCTCAGAGCTGTGGTAGCTTGTAAAATGTTAGGCTGAGGTGATGACTCCTTGACAGCCTTATTTCAGCTGTTAGAGAACATATTCACTTTTTTTACTGTGCAGTTGGATGTGTTTTAGAGAGGATTCTCTAAGCTACTATGAGTTTAGAGATTAAAAACGTGGCAAGCCTTTCGATGCTAAGATTTTTGTTGACATTTACGCACTGTTATCTGCTCCTATCTCTTCTGCATGAGGACAATGTAACGAAGAGGATATTACCCTTGCACATATTGTTACAACATAAATATTTAGAATTTTATCCTGTAGATAAAGAAAAATGATCCACTTTGTGCCTTGGTTTTTACACCCGAATTTGTGAAAAGCTATTTGGAGGGACACTGCTCAAAAAAAATGCTTGTACTCCAAGTGGCATTAAAGCAAGATCAAAAGTACGTGGAGCGCGGAAAGCCACAAGCCTCTCCACCACATCCTCGTGCTCCTGATGTTGGCTTCAGGCCCACTGACTCCGTGGAGGCCTGCAGCCTCGCCTGCTGAGCCACAGCTGGCAGCCGGCCTCACAGGAGGGAACGCGGCCTCCGGCAGCTCTGCAAGGATGCCTGGCAGCCAAGCAGCGCCGCAGAGAATGGCAGGAAGGCCTCTGTTATTGCAGGCCGTGAGGCCGTGCGGCGCCTGGAGCTGTCTGCCCCCAGATCGCTCCCCGGGATTTCCGAGTCGCGACCACGGCTCCTGCTAACAGCCAAATATTTCACTCTGGAGACACGCTGCGCTTCCTGATATAGGATGCACTTGCATGTCTCCCAGTGACCTTAAACACTAATAAAGGAGTCATAATATGACCTAGGCGGATCTTGAAAGCCAGTGGCAGGGTGAGTGATGGAAGGGGAGGCTGAGTGGCTGGGAGCGCTTGTCTGCTCTTTGTTCAGCAGCTATCGCCTTGTGTTCCTTTTCTTGAGATTACGTGCAGGAAGGGAATTTAAAACACCCTCCTACTGCCCTTTTAGCAGCAGCAGAAGTTAATTCATTATGCTGGGAGGGAGAACCCAAGTGCACTTTCCTAGCTGCTCCTATGCAAGTGCAAATCCCAGATAGCCCCTAATTTCTACTGCCTGCACAGACATGATGCTGTTACACACATGTAAAGCTGCTTTGCAGTTGTAAAACCAGGAATAGCCAGCTCCTGAGAAAATCACTGACTGAAGAAGCAGTGTGGTACTAGATGTTGTTGCACCGGACTCTCATCTGGTGCCAACAGGTTTACCTGAAGTCAAAGCAGCACCAGTGTCCTCTTGGTGTAAGGAAACACAGTGGCTACCGCTTGCTGCTTCTTGCTGTGTGTGTTCCATCCTGCCTTGGCTCTACGGGTGAAGCAAGAACAAACAGAAAGGAGCTAATTTGGGATCATGCTGGCAATCCAGCTATCAGCCATAAAATGTGCTCAGACTTGTTAAGCAGTGAGTAAATTATGACTTTGTTACCAGCAAAATGGCCAGCATTACAGAGATCGAATGCGAGTGGACAACAAACAAGAGACCACCGGGAAAAGAGGCAGACTTTCTCATCAACCAAGGGACTGCTTTAACTGCTGTAATAGCTCTAAAAATACTTAATTTGACCATGGATCTATGTTATTTAGTTCCATTTATTTGTAAAAGGAAGGATAACAGTCTGTTTTCAACTCTGTATTAAGATCAGCTGACATTTGCTATGATATTATAGACAAACAAAATAACTTTCAGAGAAAATACTGACTTTCTTTGTCTGAGCTGAAGACAGCAGACAGAAAATAGAAGAATAATATGCAATAAGAGAAAATATCGGAGTACTCATACCCAGACTAAATTTAGATACATTCAGGAAAGCTCAAGAAAAAGATCTTTGTCATTAGTTATCATTAGTAAAACAGAAAACAGTTCTTAGAAGATGAATCCCTGGAACAATGCCGTGAGACAGTCCTCACAACTGATGAAAACCGAAATGTGCCATGATCTCATTGTTTTCAGACACTTCCACGTAATTTCAGGAGTTATGCACAAATTTCAGAGGGAGGCCATGAGTCACACAGAGAAACGGGGGATAGAGTCTGTATGCATGACAATTCTTAACTTTGCTGCCCGACAACTCGAAATATTGTGGATCGCCTCCCAGCTAAGGCCCTAATCAAATAACCTCACACCCCTGAAGTATCAGTTTGTCTTCAAGACTCTTGATCTTCCCATGATCTGACTGACAAAGACAATTAATTGGGGCTTTGTCCACTGTATTAGCACCAGCAACATAAAGTTGATAGTAGGTCCACATAGACCTCTTTTTTTTGCATCAATTTTATTCTTTACTCACACACCACCTCCTTTTTTTAAAAACAAATGAACATTATTGAAAGTTTTGATTCAGTTCAACTCAGTAGACTTTATCAGAAATTTCTAAAAAATCCAACTGATTTGTTCTATTCTGATCAAAGAGACTGTAGTACTGATGGTTGTAAACATTTCTCTCTGTCCCAGAGACCTCCTCAAACATCCTTCTGTGCATTCTGAATGTCTCTTCTAGGGTTTAATATCTATCTATTTACCTATCTGTTGTTCTAATTTACAGTCATTGCTGTGAAAAATGGTTCACCTGACATTACTCATTTTCAATCCAGTGCATTTAAATAACAGCACATCCTCTCCCTCTGATAGCAGAGTTGAAGGGGATGAAATGTTGTCTCCCATACAGTCTAAGATTCTAGAGGTTTTGAGTATTAATCTTTCTTTACTATTTATAGGAATTGATTCATTACAGTATATTCTAATTACAAAGGTTACATTTGCCTTCAGAAAACGTGCCAGATCAAGAACTGTGTTGAGGATCTGATTCTTCAGTGCATAACTTGTGAACACTAAATTTACATAGGTCACTTTGAAAGTAATCCCTCTTATTTATTTCTACAGAAATAAAATCTTATTAAACAACACTTCAGTTTCCTCTTACACCTTACCATATTTATTTAAGCATAGCTGTCCAGCAGCCCACTCCAGCACTCCTGGCCTCTCCATCTCTTTCCTTCTCCCTGATGAACTTTTTCCTGCTGTTTCTGTCATGTATTTCTTCACAGCTTTTCAGTTTCTTGGAGTATATCACTACTGAAGCCTCAGCTGATCTCCATTTGTATGTCATACAAGAAAGAAAAAAAAAAAAAGAGAGAACCGTCTGAAATGCCATTTGTTTTTTACTATTTAAAAGGCACCATAAGTTCCCCTCACGTCATGTGCGTGTTTCCATCCTCTACATCAAATTTTCCATGGAAACTCACACCAGCGTGATATACCTCCCTGCTCCCAGGCTGTCTGTGCATGAGACAAGAGAGGGACTGCTGGGAAGGTAAGTGTGACAGCAGACAAACAGCCGGCGGCTCTTCAGCACATATGTTTCTCAAACTTCATTTGTGAGCTGACATGTTTACATTTCAAATCACTCACAGATTGCAGTGGGTGCAAACAGGCATCTTCAATTATTCGTGTGGCCTTCTCTCCATAAATAAAATACTAAGAAAGAAAGAAAACTGCCTTCCACTCTGTTTACTCTCGGAATTCATCCTGTGCTGTTGTGCTTGAGTGGAGCGACTAAGAAACTCCATGGCTGTTGTGGAAGTGAAAAGTTATTGTGAATAAGTCGAATCACATCACTGTACTTTGGACCAAGAAAGGAATCAGATGAAGTGTCTGCTCTGCAGAAAGGGAGACGTCAGGCCAAAGCTGACATGCAGGCATACATCAGAGCATCGTCGCTGCTCTGCTGTCACCCAAACCCACAGCTGCACATGCAGCAGGGAGCCAGCATCTTCTCGGCCCATCTTGCTCCAGCAGTGGGGTGGCAATAGGTGCCACAAGGGATGCAGAACTCCTAGTCCCCAACTAGTGCCAGCACTCCCACAGAGCCATGTAGACCTAAGGGACAACCTTTTAAAACACCTACCTGAATTATGAGCTAAATACAATTGTTCAAAGTGACTCTAAAGCCAGGCTAGCAGGCTGTCTAAGATGGCAATTACAGCACTTCATGGAATGTGGGGCCAGAAACTTTTCAATTCATAGATATCATCCCCCAGAATGGACATTCCTCTTTGACATGTGGCAACACAGACATGAACATGCAGTTGTGTGCCCCATTCAGGGTGCAGCATGACTTTGCCAAGTGCACAGGTGAAAACAACTGTTTCGATTCATTCCAGGCATGATAGCAAAGAGTGCAGAGATAGGTTTTGCCAGTTCCCTTTAAATGTTGAACTTTGTTGAAATGTTGAAAGAAATTGATAGAAAAATGAAACAGTGAGAGCAGGGAAAAGCAACATAATCAGGAAGATCACAGGCTCCTGAAAAAATCTCTGAACAGAGTAGCTTAGTGATGTTTGGACAGTCTTCCTTCTTACCATGCTCTAGGTTCTCCATTTATCCTTAAGGAACCAGTGCCCCTGTTTGTAATAAGTCTGATATTTAAGTTCTCAAGAACAATTTGAGGTTTCCTTCCAGTGACTGTTAGAAATAATACTGTGATTACTTATAATATCTCTTGGACTAAGAGTGCTAAACAAAATAAGCAGCAGGCATAACTATTTGAACTGGGAAGAAGGAGAAGCAAGAGTAACAACAGCTTTTGTTAGAGGAAATGTTTTTGATAAGCAAATCCCATCCTAGCTGGTGTAAGTTCACATACTAAGTGACAAAATTTGTTTTTGAAACACAGAAAAGTTCAGAAAAGATTATTAAACTGATCTCTTATACTCATCTAGTCACCTTTTTTCTTTATGCAGCCCCCAACAGTTAGTGGATTTAAAACATTAAAGGCAACCAAAGGATCAATTCTGCCCAAAAACATAGCAGTCAGTTAAGACGAGCAAAATTTTGTCCAGCTTTATTTCTGGATCATAAGGACTATTTTTCTGAGGGGTGTGATGCCAGTAGGGTTCTTGAATAAATGAAATCTTTTCTTGCATTGCGCAGGAAATGACTTTATTCTAACATTTTTATCAGAAAAAAATCTTCTGAAGAGAATCTGATATGTAAGTTGAACTTGCTAAAGTTCAGAAAACTTGCATATCTAACAACTCTGATCCTGCAAGGAGCAACAGAAAAGAGCTATGTAACTCTCCATTTTAATTTTCTTTTGTTCAGGTCAATCTCTCCCAAAAATAGAATAGATTTAACACTGACTAAAGGGTTGTTTCTTTTGCTTCAAGTCACAGAAATACAAATGTCAAAGTGGTTTTTACTCTGATACGAAAGTGATTTAAAAGTAAACATCTGTCTTTCATCTGTTAGATGGCAATTAAAGAAAATCTGTCATTAACCCCCAAGGTACCTCTGCAGATTCTGGGTCACAGGGAGCAAGCAACGCTTGGAAGTCTCACAGGTCCTTAAGGTGGGGAGGGATCCAGTGCAGTTCTACATCTCTGTGAAGAATACAATACGCATTAAGTGCTTTTCTGCAGTGAAGTTGTAAGATAGGAAAAATATCGGAAGCGGGTCCTAAAACAAAACATTTCATATGGTATATCCCTGCTTCCATATGTGTTCCCACTGGTGTGCCAAAAAAATACATATATATTTGTTTTTTTTTAAAAAAAGGAAAGTGTAGCATCTGCTATAACGGAATGAAAAATGTACTGTAAAAATGCATTCAGCCTTTGCTATCATTTGCCTTCATTGTATTTAGAACTTTGGATTATCTGATGTTCTCTTCTGAAACAGCTTTAAAAGTCCATTTCTAAGAAATATTTGAGTACATCCAAAGTGCAGGCACCTGGTGTTTCAGGACATGATCCAATCTGTTAAGCAGAAAGAAAATATATTTCCTCCTTTATTTACTGTGCCACCTAACATATTTCAGGAACTATAAAACCTCCATTTTACAAAAGAGTAAATTTGAAATTCTGCACCTCACTCAGTGCTTCCGCAGAAACATTGTTGTGTGTTTGGGATCAGAAGGACACCGAGTTTTGACCCTCCCCAAAGTGGTTGCCCCAAGACATGGAATATCCAAATAGCAGCCTTAGGAAATGTAGACTATTGCCTGCCAAATGACTGCTGAGCTACAGGAGTGTAGTTCAGATATTGGTGTTCTACATCAATTTTGATGCTTTTAAGCCAAGAGACCGAGAGCTGTCTGATGGTGTTCAGATTTGGGACATCACAGGTGCTGTGATTCACTGCCGAGACATTGTGTATGTTGCATCCAGCATTGCATGCATAGCATTCTGCATCCAATGAAAAGAATGCCTAAATATATTTATTCTGTTCCATTCTACAGGAATTGTTGCGCTGTGCATTTCACCACAGCATTCGAGTGGTGCGTTTCCAGTGCTGCATGAAGCAGCCTACATATAGATTCACTTTTAAAATAAAGGATTTTAGTTCCCAAGCCAATTATGTGTGTTTGAAAATGTTGCCCTCATTCAGGCTATGGTCTGAGGCTTCCCAAGGATCAGCCGGGGTGCCTGGGATCTACCAGCACAGAAGCAGTTAATTTCTGTAAAGACTCCGAGAAAGAAAAACAGTCTAAGAACAGCCTTGTGTTGGGAGGAGGGCTAGAAAATGAGGCTGTTGCTGTTGTTTTCATTGTGTGCACTCTAATCAGAGAGAGTAAGAACAATAATGCATGTAATGCTGATTTTGGACCATTTCCATGCAGCTTTTCCCAGGCTAGGCAGCCTTGGGAACCACTGATAGTGTGGCACACCAGGGGCACAGCCTCAATCACCAAGCACAGGGCAGGGCAGCCTTTTCTGCGGATAAAATATGTGAGGGATGACAAGAATCTTCCCAGCATGGGAAGAGGCAATAACAAAAAAAATGTACAAGGGGCTGAAGCTGAGTGTAAATCCACTGCAGAGTGTGCCTGCAGGCGACACTCAGATTTGAAAGGTAGACTGCTATTTTTCATTTCCTCCCTCATTTTGTGTTTGTTTGTTTGTTTGTTTGTTTGTTTTCTCTTCTTTCATTAGATGCCCCCTCCCCCTCTCAGCACCACTTTGAAGCCAAGATGAAAGAAACGCTGTGGCTGCTGGCACAGAGCACACCCAGGGAGACTGACTGAAGTGTGCTTTAGTTTAAGATGCCACGGGTTTTGCTGTTTGGGGGTTTTGGGTGTTTTTTTTTTTTTTTTTTTTTTTTTTTTTTTTTATGTGAAGCAGGGAAGGCACAGGGGAAGGGGAGAAGAAGAGAAGAAAGTTATTCAGCTAAACACAATATATTACACTTTGTTGAAAAGCATATTGTGCAGCTTGGATTGAAACATGGTCCTAATTTTTCAAAGCTTCCCTCTTCAAGGACAGAGGGTTTGGGGGTAGCTAAGATGTGGCATCCTCTCAGACAGCAACTGCCCATATTTTATTCATAAAACTTGTCACATCAGTGTACGATGAGAACTGACACAACAAGATGCAGCTTTGTGACCTGTTTTGAATAAGTCGGTCAAATCAATGTTGTTTGTCTCTTAGTAGCAGAAATTTATATAGCCACCGCAGGGTGGAAAAAAAAAAGTCATTTGCCACCATTTTTGTTCCGAAAACAAAGAGATGCTTTTGAATGGTAACAATGAAAGGATCAACTTGTTTTCTTTTCTTTTCTTTAGACAACTGATTTCTTTTGACATCCTTTTTTTTTTTTAAGAAATATCTGGCAAGGGTAGGGGTAGAATTCACACACCTCTGCCACCACACTACAACTACTGGAGGATATGATTAACTCTGAGCAGCTGAAGAATTCACATCTTTGGGGAAATCCTGGTGCCAGTGACGTCAGTGAGGGAGGTGTCAATGACTTCAGCAAATCAAGGAATTCCAATCCCACCGAGTTCATTATATGCCATCCACACTTGCAAGAACAAGACCCTTCTACCAATCTCAACTTGCCTGGAAAGTTGTACAAACTTTCTGTAAAATGCTGGGGAAAAGGAAGGTCACCATGGATGGCTTCAGTATTTTCTCTTGCCTTCAGCTTCCAGCCCTTGCCCCTATAAAAGTGTCATCCACCACTAGAATTTCATGCTTATTTAATATCTGTTAGTCACTATTAAACTGCCAACAGCTAGCTAAATTCACACTAATGTTCTTTTAAATATGCAGCAGTCCTACCATTTACAATCATTATGGAATTAAACTGTGGAATTAAACTCTCGGGTCACATACCTTTACATATATCTATAACAGCATTAATTAGCATGTCCAAGGTTTTTTTGGAAGACCTTGAAGACAGCAATTACAGCAATTGGTGAATATCCTTTGAAGAGTGGATTGCATACAGCTTAGCAAGTTAGAACTTCTCACTATTAATTTGATTTGAACTAATTCTGACCCTGCTTCTGTCTGCTAACTCTAAGCCAATTTTCAAAGACCAATATACTGGTGTACAAAGTTAGCCAAATTTTCTGGAGTACAGAGAGCAGTTAGCTAGCTCTCAAAGTATCAGAAATTGATAGAGAATCAAAGGAATAGCAGAGTAGGTGTTATTGTACCCTGTTACACAAAAAATAATTTTATAGCAACAAGTTTTGTACATGGAACAACCCAGGCTCCGTGTTAGAAAAGAGCACAGCTACTGCAAGAATTTCTTGTCGTACCATTAACAGAGTTTCAAAATACACAGTTTCCAAACAAGTCACTGTTGTAGCATTGCAAGAACATCATGAGCAGGCCTTTGAATGACAGACAGATTATAGGATTTGAAGGTCTTCTGACTCATCCCCAGGAGAGACCCATTGTATCTGTATTATTCCAAGCACATCTATGGAATCTTAAAGATAAGATCCCAAATGACAGAGGTCCCTCAGTTTCTTCAAGTAACAAAATTCAGTGTATAGGTGGATGCACATTAAAAATAGTCCCAAGATCTGTCCCAGTTTCTTTTACTCCTCTTTGGAATGCATTCATCACTTGTTCTGGAGAGCCAAACATGCCACAGATTATCATTCTCGTTTGGGCTGCCTTTGTCCCTGTTGTTCATGGGTAATGCCAATCATCCCTCCTCTTGGCTCTAGAATGATGCAATGAAGGCAGCAGTTTTTTTAGCTCCTTTGCTGGGTTTTGTCTCACCAAATTCTAATTGCAGGATTCCCTTTTTTGAGTACCATGGCACACTTTCTGTCATTGCTACATTAGAAATATAGGCCCTTTCAGAAGATCAGTAGGAGAATCAGAAGAGAAAATATCCAACACATCAATAAATTGCAGCAGCTGGATGCCAAGATGTGGGGCAATAAACTCTGCATATCAGATGGACACATGCATCTCCCTCCAGGTCAGCAGATGAATACTGTTCCAGAACTGACGTAATTTTAACTGAAAGATAGAAACAAACAGAACAGTCTTGCATAAGACTATTCTCCTGGCACCACACAAAATACTGTTACAAATCAAAAACAGCAGAGTAAGGAAAAACTAGGATTGATAAAGGGTCATTTTTCAATGTGGTGAGTTTAGCGAAGGGTTCTCCAAAATTCTCTCTTCTTAAATCAGTGAGCTTGATGTTTTTTGGAGGATAAATATTAAGCAGTGACAGAGGTAAAGCATGGCAAGTTGTAATTTTTAGATAGCATCCAAAAAATGCTGCAGTTATTGGAATTGTCGGGAAGAAGCCTGGGATACCTTCTGGAAGGCCTCTGTAAAATAAAAAGCCTGTTCAATGTACCTGCAAGCTGGAAAACTCTGTCAGTCATTAGTGCTTCAGGGAAAGTTAACATTTGTAAAAGAGATCAAACAGTTATATGGAGAATAAAAATATACAGAGTTATAAAAGATAATGCAAAAAAAATAAAAATAAAAAAAACCACCAAAAAACAAACGAGCAAAAAAAAAAAAAAAGGAGACATCACCTTGGGATTTAAATGGCTCTACATATTAGTAGTAAGGAAGAAATGTCCTGGAGAGAAATACAAATCTGCCTGCTTTGTAAGGCAAGGTTTTCTCAGTGACTTACTCAAGAGGGCTGTTTTCTGAGGTACTATATTGAACTGGATTACTGGATACTGATCTGATATGAAAACTAACATGTTTCTTTTTAATTTTTATGAAATCAGCCTCATGGCAGTATCTCTTCTGTTTTCACCATCATGCCTGGTGCAGAAGCATAAAATAATAGAATCATTAGTAAAGACCACTAAGACCATCTAGTCCAACCACCAGCTCATTCCCACTACAGCCACTAGCCATGTCCCTCAGTGCCACATCTATACATTCCTTGAACACCTTCAGGAATGGTGACTCCACCACCTCCTTGAGCAGGCTGTTCCAACGCCTCACCATTCTTTCTGAGAAGAAATTATTCCTAAAATCCAACTGGCACAACTTAAGGTCAGCATCTACAAGCCCTGACCGCTGTTTGACTTTGCTCACTGACATATTTTTTTATAAGCTGAGCTTTAAGTATCAGCTGCTGCATTTCAGCACTCTAGTCCTGGCTCTGGCTTTTAGTGACAGTCTTGCTGTCTCACCAGCCATAGGAGGCTTTTCCCAATCTGGGCCCAACCCCATGAGTGTGGAGCCCCATAGAGAAAAGTCTATAGCACCTTCAGTGTAAGCACTCCCACAGATATTGCAACCACGATATCTGTGAATGCCTGAGTGTTGCCCAGCTGCTGCAGCCTAATGCACCATGTACAAATTCCTTTGATTTCCCCTATTAGCTCTGCCAGTGAATGCTGATATTCTTCTGATTCCCATACACTGTTTTGGAAAGCCTGCCCTTGTCTCTACAGTTTAACAGGCCAAGGAGTGACACAAGGCCAAATGTAGACTGCATGCTTCTCCAGCAGCCCCCTGGCAGTGTGAGGATAACTCGTGGTAATGAAAGCATGGTCTGGTGTCCTACAGGAGAGTATTGGTTAGAGAGTTTTTCCATTAAATACTTAAATAAATATTATTTGTTAAGTAATACTGAGGTGCTAGAATACTAAGTTGGCTTTTCCTTCTTTATGAATGCTGTTGACAGGCAACAAGTTGTTTTGTCCTCGTGAGTCACTCATGGCCAGCAATTCAGGACAGAAGGCTTTTTAGAGACGTTTCACGGGAATCCTGCTGCTGATGAACAAATTTGTCCTGTCCCACATGTGACAGATATGATCAAGGAGAAATGTGTCATAGGTTGCTTGTAAGGAGAGAAGGTACGTCTAAAAGCACAAACTAATTTCCATATTTCCAATCTCTGAGTGGATCATGGCAGGCGGATAAAATTTTTGAATAACCACTCACGAGCTGCTCATAGCGGGCTTGAAAAACTTCCTTCATGACATTAGTCCAAAGCTAAGGCAACCAGTCACAGCAAAAACAGCTGTGTTGCCATGACCCACAGCTTTTAAAAGAACAAAACAATTAGTATAGTTGTTTATAGCTACTTTTGAAGAGTCTAAGTCATACATGGCAGTTTTTCCTTTGTGTTCCTAATAAACTAAGTATCACTTAAAATAATTGTTTTAAGAGCAAAGACACGTGAAATATATGAGTGTAACAATACTGTCTTGAAAAAAATTCGGGAGTTTTTGTTTTTGTTTTATGTGTATTTTCTTACACATTTCTTGTTAATAAAGGGATCTAACGGCATTTGAGAAGAGGACATGGGTTGCCATTTGAAACTCGCCACCAATTAAGTGTGAGCATAACTCACAGTGACTGTGGCACTGCCTCTGCTGACTCTGCTGGGAGCAAAGGAAGGCTAGCAGAGCTGCAGCTCTGACCCTCCCAGCCAGAGCTTACGTGTCCAGCATGATATGGTTGAGGAGCCACAGGCAGGGAGAGTGGTGGTGATGTTGCTGTGCTCAAGAGTTCACATAAATGAACCCTGCCCAGCTGCAGTCACCCAGTGAATCTTTTCTGCTGAGTAGGAACTTATGTCTTTGTGGTGTGGGTTAGTTAGACCTGCTACACTGGCTGGAGTGCTTATCTAAATGAAGACTGTTACGTTTTCCATCATGCTTCATCTGAAGCTCTCACCAAAATCATGTTATTCTGGAGGTTTAATAGCATGTATGAGTATCTGAAAGCTGTAATATCATACTTCAATTGAGGCTTTCAGGACGGGAATGCAGATACAAAACTTTTAAGAGTGGTATGAGCAGAGCTGTGACCCTCATTTGCTGCCTGAGACACCGTGACAGAATGGACATGGAAGTGAGGTGCAAGAGATCAGAACATGCTTTTTTCCACTAGCAAAAAAAAAGCCAAAGAATTACTGACACTGGAACCAGAGCACTGCTGTCATGCACCACAGTGTTACTGAGAAGGGAAGTGAGCAACACCAGGTCTCTGGCTGATGAAAAACACTCTTTTAACTGTTTGGGCTTGTTGGCTGAGGGAGCAAGAGGCTTCAGAGCAGGCACTAGGAAGTTTCTGAAGCACCTTCCACCTTGGCCCTGTAACAAAACAGTGGACCAGACTTTGGCTGAAGATGGAACTACTCCTATGGAAGAGCACCAACTCTATTCCGAGCAAGGGATTTTG
Source organism: Phasianus colchicus (assembly GCF_987193195.1). NCBI lineage: Eukaryota > Metazoa > Chordata > Aves > Galliformes > Phasianidae > Phasianus > Phasianus colchicus. The sequence goes on along the minus strand of NC_143437.1, from coordinate 59,681,224 downwards.
ATCATTTTTTCATTTCTTCGCTGGGTAACAGCTACAGATACCATGTTTAATCAACAAAAGAAAAATGCACCACATTTCTGCTGCTTGGAAGCCAACAGGGCAGAGATATTCACTCTAAAAATCTGTCACAGATGTTATAGATTGCTAAACTACGGACTTGGCTATGAAGTCCATTTTTCAGCTCATGGAAATAATTTAACTACATTAGTCTAACACTACCCAGCCTGCCTCTCCTCTCTGCTGGATAGGGGCATAAGGAGGATATAACCCTCAACAGGGGTGTAACAGGTTTTAATTATCAACCCTGTCAGTCTCCTGGTCTGACTGTGAACATAACATTTGAACATGTATCCAAATCCAAATACTGCTCTGCTCTGCTCAGGCCACATCTGCTCATGGAAGCAGTGGTGACAGCAACAACAGACCCTGCTCTTCTCGGAGCTACTCTGAGAGCTGACAATGCTTGTCTGTTTATATCACAGCCTGTGCCCCAGTAGGCCTTGGATGAGAGATGTGGAGTAATTGCTGGAACATTGTTCATCCTTAATCTACAGTGACTTTGCATAAGGCAGCTTTGTAATTACCTTAGCCCTCATTGCATGTGGTTTCAATGGCAAGGGGCATCCTCTTGTGCTGGTATGTTCTTAACTTGGTCTCTGTCATTCATTCGGCTGTTCTGCAAGCAAGATACAGCATGAAAACAGACTACAGTTGAAAGAAGAGATTTTCCGATTCTGTCTCTGTGTCTCTGTCCCTGCTTTTGTCTGTGGCTATCACACAAGGATTGGATTACAGCAGTGCAAGGGAGGCTGTGGGAACATCTCCATTCACTGACAGCAGAAACAGAGAGGCCCCAGGCTTGGGTTGCAGCAGCAAAGTAGGGCAGTGCAGGAGACTTCTGCCTTTATAAGCCCGTGTGTGTTCTGTGGTGGCTTTCTACATGGCCCATCATTGCTCTCAGCCTCCCTGATTTCATGACACTACTGCACACCATCTTTTTCTCCTAAATCTGTTTTCCTACACATTACTTTCATGGGTGTCATGACTTAAAATGGCTCTCAGTTTGCCAGTCTGTGTTATAATATATTAAAAACACCTGATTTTCAAGGAGAAGGTGCTTGAAACTCTCTCTAAATCAGAGAGAAACTTCTTCATTTCTCCCCATACAACTCAAAGTGAATATCCTCAGCTAATGCAAAGCTCTTGCTCAGCAACAGCCAGGTGTTCCCACAGTTCTTCTACAAAGCCTATAGATACCATGCAAAAGTCAGCAACATTTTGAAATTCAAAAGCATGTGCTGTTTTCAATGTAGAAAGAAGACCAATGCTTGTGTGCTTATGTGGTCTTCTTTAATATTTCAGGAGTAAACTGGAAAGCTACCTACCGTGATTTTGATGCTACAAGATATTGCTGGTAGGGGCTATCACATGGCTCAGGAACAGCTTACTAATACTGGGATAATGAACAAGAGGAAATCTCATTACCTATGTTTCAGAAACAGCAAAAAGTAGCTGAATTCTCCAATACTCATTTCAGTAAGCTCTGTTTCGCTGTATTGATTTTCACCTCTGGGCAACATGAAGTCCTGATTTTCAGTAGATCGTTCATACATGACATGTATATGTGTCATATAATAATAATAGGTTGGTTGAATATAGCATTTTCCTGGTCATCATTGCTGTAATATCTGAATACCTTCTATCTCCATATATTTATCCTCAAAATCACCCTGGAAGTCAGATATTTATGTGAAGGCAAAAAGAGGAAAATAAAATTAAATAAAAGAGAAAATAGGCATTATATAACATTAGTTGAACATGATACCTTCATGCTTTTCTGGGTATTCCAATCATTAAAATGATCTTTTTCTGTAAATAAAAGACATATATTCTAAACAAGGTTGTTGTAGAGATGATTATTTTGATAACTGAGAAGCAGTATGTTTTGATTACCAAGAAGCGGTACTCCTTTGTGACTGCATGTATACATATGCATGTTCACAAAAATCTGTGTGAAACCAGAGAAAACTCGGATACACTTTTCCTAATGTATCTCCAAATGATTTTACATTCCTTTCTCCCATCTGCTTTCTTTCTCATTTGCTGTAACTCTCCAGGCTGGTGGGAACTTCTAACAGTTTCTGGGATCTTGATACACAGCTGAGCCAGCAAGATGGAGAGGTGCCATAATGATTTTCAAAGGGCTGGCTGATGAGAACAGATTGGTGACAGACAGAGACATTAAATTTGTGCAGCAGAAAGATCCCAAAGCTTTTCAAAAAAGCTTTTTCCAGAGTTTCTGTTGCTATGTCAGGAGTAGGTAAAAGGAAAAGTGAACATTAGCCTGGAAAAAGAATGTACTGCAAACTTCTAGGAGCATTTCAACAGTGTAATCAATGAGAACTTCAGTATGGTCTCAGTACCAAAAGTATATCTTCTGTATCTCTAATGACCATGAAGACAAAATAGAATACCTAAGTCCAAGGGGTGGCATGATGTCCACTAATGGAGAAAAAACAGAAACTTCTTCAATATGATGCAGCCTTGGTGCTTCCTCCTGCTGGGTAAATAGTGCTAGAGTGTTTACAGGGACATAACTGCAACAATCCAAAAGATTTTATATTATTTCACACTTCTATGTTTAAAATACCATTTATTCACTTGTTTTATATGATAATCATCTAAGAAAAACAAAAAACAAAAAACAAAAACAAAAACAAAACTCCAGTACTATAGAAATAAATAGAACTCAGAAATACACTGTGATTTTATTAGTTTTCCTGTGATGAACCCAATTAGTTTTTCCTGTTGCTCTGCACACTAGCTATTGTAATTTCCCTCTTGACAGCACTGATCTGCCTCCCTTAACTGCCCCAAATGCTTCTTCTCCAGTGTATGCACTTCATATCATCTCTCCTGCGGCTTCTTCACCATCCGTACCACATCAGTCTGCTCTAAGAAAGACCTTCAACTAGATAACTATGGCCTAGAGAGAAATATATTTTCTCTCAACTTCAAATTTCCCTTCCCATTCTGCATTCTCTTAGAAGGAAAAGAGGAGGAGAGGAGAGGAGAGGAGAGGAGAGGAGAGGAGAGGAGAGGAGAGGAGAGGAGAGGAGAGGAGAGGAGAGGAGAGGAGAGGAGAGGAGAGGAGAGGAGAGGAGAGGAGAGGAGAGGAGAAAGAAAACAAAAAGGGAAACTGTCTAAATACATCCCACAAAACTTATTTTCCAGTACCTACGTAACACTAACTGTATATATGTTAGCAAGGGAATTTCTTGCAGTAAGCTTTGGTGTGTTGAAAAGAAGGGGAAAAAAAGAAAAAAGAAAAAACCTGTGGTGTAGTACTCATAGGAAGACTATGTCCAAGAGTGACATTCTTGAGGCTAATCTTCCCATATGTCCTCTCTAACAAGCACGGTAAGAAATAATTGCAACCATTCCTGCTCCAGTCGTATATGCTGGTAAAAATTATTTCACCAAAAAAGCACTCTTTTGTACAAGTCCCTAAGTGCCTGCACAAGATTGCAAGGCAGCACTCGCTTGCTATCCATATTCTTGCCCTTGAGAGCATGGCATTCAAGAACAGAGTGGATTGCACTTTCTACTATAGCAAGTAAAGGTGACTCTCACTGTTACTGTAAATTAACCTGTCAACACTAGCCAGAGAACTGAAGCCAATAAAAATAGAGGGCCTGCTAGTGAAGAGCTGTTGACATAGCATTTCAAAAAGACAAGTTCAACACTTGGGGCTACAAGGGCACCAAATGGTTTAGTTTTGTTTTTGTCCAAATCTGCCTGGAAAATGCAAAAAAGCAGTGAACTGTTAGCATCATCTCCAGCCTGTTAGTCAGTAAGGAAGGGATGGTCAGCTTGATGATTTTCAGCCCTAGAGGCAACCTGGGCTTGTGTACTTAGCTTGCATACCTATATCACATGCAAAAAACAGAAAACAGGAGGTTCCTGTATCACCTTAAGCCATGATGCTTCTTAAAGTAGGCACCAGCTTTTAGATCTGATAATTGAAAATCACTGCAATGTTGTAAAAGTTTGCATGCTCTGCAGGAAGGACTCACATATTTCCATGTGGAGAACACTGATCTCTTCCCTTTCATTTAAAAGCTCCCCTTGTTTGCTTCCCACTCCAAAGATTTCTTCACCCTTATAGTAACACACTGTTTAGCTGTAGGATCAGAAGTGCAGGTGGATGGGAAAGTGGAAGAGTATAAGCACTTCTTTTCAGAGTCGGTTTTGACTATCTGCTGTCTTCAAAGCTGTTTGTATTCCAGTCACTTGCAGTGCTGGCTGCTATGAAGTGATTTATAAGTATTGTTTCCAGTACTCAGGAACAATTCCTGCTGTGCTCCTCACCATCTTCAATTAAACCAGTACATGCAGAGCTTGTCCTGATGGCTGGATCAGGGCAGTCCCTTAACCAACGGAAGCAGGCACAAAGAACAACGGGGCCTGTAAGCACGCTGTGTGGCAGGGTGTGGGAGGGGAAGGAGTCGTCCTCTCTGCCCACCGGCTGGGACAGAAGTTGCCTGTGGAGTGGCTGGGATTTGATTCAGTCATTCTTGCTCTTCTGATGCTTCCCTGTGCTGTCCTGGCACATGGCCGCACAGTCAGAGTGCTGATGTTCAGGAGTTGTAGCCTCAGCTAGACATGAATAGCAGCATCAGATGAGCCAAGAAGCCTTACATGAAGGCATGGCGGTCCTCCTATTCTCCCAGCTGGTTTCTGCCTGGGCTGTGGGGCCTCAGGCCAGGCCTGACTGTCTCTGTGTTCATGCAATGCCAGCCACACCTGGGCTCCAGCGCTGCACAGCTCCTGTGTGGTAGCCTCAGAAGATAAGCAGATATATGGTCTGCATACCATTTCCCCTCTTAATTTACAACAATAGCTGCTGCCAAGATCAACCTCATCACTCCACACTACTGTCCTCACCAGATAACATTTCTTAGGGTAAGAAGGTGACCTCCTGCTTCTTTTTGGTGCCTGCAGCTTCCTCCACTGGATTCTGGGAGTCTCTCAGTTACAGGCAGGAGCACTTACTGGTCAACAAGTCAGAAAACTCTTTAAGTTTGATTTTACCTAGTAAGTAAGATTTTACAAACATACAGTCACAAAGGAGTTGTCTAGTACTCCCATCAAGCTGTAGGTCAATGAGATGTCATCCGTTCTGGACAGAAATACAATATTATGATTCCTACACCAAATAACCTGCTATCTAGATAACTCTTCAAATGAGCCCTTACTTATGCTAATGTGCAGTTATATTCAATGTTTGACTCAGAGTGATTTTTACTGATTTTTTTCTGACATAAGATTTAACTGCGGATTCCCGTAACAAAAAGGAGTTTGGAAATTAAACACAAAATTTAGCAAGTGACTTTAAAAACCTTGAGGAGGTGGTGTGCCCTGATTCTGCATCTTTAGACAGAAGGTTACTTGTTACAGTATTTATCCAGGAGACACAAATTCAACCCTCTTCCCAAGCTCTCTGCTGCAAAGAACACACTTGGAGACTGTTACAATGCTCTGAACAAGTTATTTGGAGCGTGGCTCTTCCATTAGGTCTAACTAAAGTTCCATCCTAATTTATAGAAAGTAATTAAAGTCATTAAATACCCACTCAAACAAATGCTGTAGCCACCAAAATATAGGGATAGAGGGAGGGAAGGGACACGAAGCCATCTCCTTGTTTCTGCTTTGTGAAAGCCACTAAGTCACCTCATGACTTAAGACTTCCACAATTTGATGTTTCCTTCTGGAAATGTTGAAATTAGTCAGTTGGACATTTCCAGAACTTAGTTACCTTACGTATCAGATGCTGCTTGACCTAGTGTCACAAGCCTGAACTTTTTGGGGGTGATCACTTGATTTATTTGGAGGAAAGAAAAGAACAATTGCGAAGTCCTGATCTGTGTCCTGTTCTTGTAAGTCAAATCCAACAGCTGGGAGCAGAGCCCTTGCTGTGTCCTCCCTGGGCATCAGGGGCAGCCTCTGTCCGGCAGCAGGAGGTTAGCTACTTGTGTGGCAGCATGTGGCATTTCTTCTTAATAAAAAAAAGAAATCACCAAAGCAGAAACAGATGATAGAGAGTAGCCGTTGCTGAGATACTACAAATAAGTAAACAATCCTTGGACTTTGTGCTGTTGCTATTTTTCTTTCATGAGGACTGTGGGTGGGAGGCCCTGGCGCCTCTTCAGTGCACCCAGCCTAGAAAAAGAGCTCTTCCCTGCCCCAATCAGCTTGACAAAGCGACAGGAGTGGTACCTCCTGAGCAACCCAGTTCACAGCTGGGGACTATTCCTCCACTTTGAAGGTTTCTGCTGCTGACATCAGAATAAAATATGAAAACCCTGTGTCTTTTCCTGGATCAAATTGTGCTGCGTAGCTCTGATCCCATGAGAAGAAGCTGCTTTCAGGGACTTGGTAAGTTTCCCCAAGCTCAGTGGATGAGTGACAAGGAGTAGGAAAGGGCACAATACTAGCACTAGTGATGATTTTTAGCATGTTAGGTATTAAATACTAAAGGAAAGTTGTCTTCACAGGCACAAATCTCCATTTTCAGCTGATAACAAAGTGCATAAAACCTCATCATATCATTCACCGGCTTTTTCGATACACTTGCAAAATATTTTGCTGCACTCTTCAAATGTCATATTTATCCACTATGAGACAGTAAAACATAATGATACCAGTGGGCAGGAGGTAAAGAGGTGCCCATTGAAACACCTTCAGCCTACAGCTTCTATTTCCAAGTATCTTACTAGTTCCAGAAGCCTCATCCTATGTTTTTGCCAACAACTGCACTTACACATGGGTTCTGCTGTCTCCAGGCCTCCATGTCTACTTCTTTGCACAAGACTGTCCTCATTTCCAGAAAGGAAAAATGAGGTGGTTATTTGAGATTCCAGCTGTACACCAAACAGGTTGTTCTTCTCTGCGATACAAACCCAGTCTCACTGGAGCCCATGGAAAAGAGAGAAACAGTTCTTTTTCTCTCCTGCTACACATAGGGTTATTGCTACTGCTTACATGTCTTTCTGCATCCTGATCCTTTCTAGATTTTATGAAACTATCATTAATGCTGCCTGTGGCAGGCAGCAGAGTATTCTGTGTCCACTTCAAGAAATGCACTTGTTAAGAACTCTTTTCTTTGCTAAATGTAAGTTGAAACTGAAGGTTTATAGCTGCTCCTTTGGATTCCTATGTTGCTTTTGTAGATGGCTTTCTGCTTCCAATAATTCAGTAAAACTATTGGCTACTGCTGTGAATATTCCTCTCTGTACAAGTAAATGTGCAAAAAGTACAAACTACAAACACAGAGCTTTAGTGAATGTACCTTTAGTCTGGAGGAAAAATCAAGAACAATGAGGGCTGAGCAGACCAGCCAGCAGCTCACAGTGAGCTGCTGCCAAACGAGGTGCAAGGGGGAAAACTGAAGTGACCGCCAAATGCGTCACTCTAAGTGCCAGCTCAAAGGGCACGTGGTTTCCCACAGACTTGTGTTTCAAAGCTGGGGTCCAGGGAGGAGTAAAGTTTCTCCTTTGCAAATCTCTGTCGCCAGTGGATTCTTAGGTGTCTACTAGGGTTGCACTCCCCCAGCAGTGCTTTTCTCAGCTGGAGCAATTACAATAGGCCTGTGTGATTTCATGAAGCTTGTGGGAATATCATTAGTACCTTGGTGACCTTACTGAGCTACCAGCTACCTTACTGTAGCTGAAACTGGACAGGCAGTTCAAAATATAGGGAAAGATGTGGATGTGAACACGTACAAGTATACCACACTGAGTGGCATGTGTGAGCCTTATTTCCAGGTAAAACCAGCTACTGAATAGAAGAAAACCACAAGTAATGCCATTGGCAGCAGTGACAGCAGCACCCTTACCTGTCATGGCCCCGAGGACACCCACATGCCTCATTGTCCCCAGCCAGCCTCCCCCAGGTTTTCCCATGGCCCAGGAGCAAAGACAGTAAATACCACCTTTTAGAGGTGTAAAACAGCATGAAGAGTACTTATACAGCATTTTAGTAGATAACACAAGGCTCACAGACAGGAACTAACATCACAAGCTTTTGGGGAAGGAGAAGGGCAAAAATAAGCAATAGTATCTTCGCTAGTTGAAGATTCATCCTCTCATGTGTACAAGAAGTAAAAATACTTGGGAAGACTCTAGCCAACAAGCAGATTTTCCCTGGGGCGTCTTTCCTGAGAAGGAATTACTGGGGAAAAAAAAATCATTTGTGGAGCAGGCAGAAGGGCTTATAAACTAGGAATTATTTCTTGTGAAAAAGGCTAAATTCATACCAAGTTTCATCTCAGTATTTATACAAGGCTTATCAAATTAATTCATGAACAATGGCTTTTTTGCTGAAAAGCTTTAAGTAAGTACAACACTGTGGCATGTCTTTTAGCAAGGAAAATATAATATTAAATAACCACTGTGAGGCTTAAAGCTGGAAACTGAGCAACTTTTCTGAAATGGAGGCATAACAAATATATTCCCCCTGCTTAAAAAAAGATCACAAGTACTGGATTATTACCAAGAATTCATTTACAGTTAGCTATCCACATGTTGCTTTAGATTAGCTATCTGGAGCCATGATGAAGTGAAAGTAGAGCTGATGTTTGCAGTTGAGGGCAAAGAAAACGCGAGGTTAATATCACAGAGTTGGTGTTCAGGGAGCTGCGTGTGGAAGGTGAAATGTGCTCAAGGGTGGCACAAGAAAGTGTCAAGTGCCAGTAAAGGGCTGTTTGTCGACTGAGCCCTGCTCTGGGAAAGCATGCAAAGGGAACTCTGACAGGGATGTGCCTGGAACTGGAGCAGATACATAAGAACAGGCTGTTACCACCCTGAGAAACCAGCTCGAGGTCTTTCGTGAGGATAATGTGACACAGTCTGGAAGAGCAGAAGCTGAAATGCCTTGGATCCAGCAGTGCAGTCATACTGCAACAAAGAAGGCGATGAGCATCGTATTCTATTTTGTTGGGATGAAATAAGTGGATTAGTGTTTGATTTTCTCAATCATTGTGCAAACATTTAACTTAACGTCCTCAGCAGTGTTATTTATCACATTTTATAGTTTGTTCTTGGATGCTTTGTGGACTGATCCTTCAATAGACCCCAGTTTTTGTCCTCAGTGTCCAAATCCCCCATAAGGCCTATCAAAGATACTTGTAGGACAAGCACAGAGGATCACAGCTTCCCAAGACAAACCAGTTCCTCAGAACAACAGAGCTATTGGAATCTAGGCGCTTAGCCATTGTGCCTGGCTGGTAGAGGCTGTACATGCCTCTTGCTGCAGCTCATGATCCTCCCAAACAGCAAGAGAACTTAGGTACCAACACTCCGAGCCTCTGGAAAGAAAAAGCTCAGAATTAAAACCACACAGGAAAATTTCTCTTGAATCAAGGTGAAAGAGAAAGATCCAGTCCTTCAATCAATTTTCCTTTCAGCAGTCTCAAGGTACAAAAGACCAAATGTTTTCTGCAAGCCATAGGACTACATTCACATTGCAGTGCTACAATGATCAGACACCTGACAGCAGAACTTCAGGCATGAATGTGTTGCTTTACACCTCCAGAGTAGAAGGGTTAGCTCAAAGCATCCATGTTTTGCACACTGCAGAACACTGATCAACTCTTACAAATCTTTTCCTGTGCAACTTTTTCTCTGTTACTAGCAGAGCAAAGTGCTGATGGTAAAGCCAGGCTCTCCATTTTTGCTCTGAAGAGGACTAGAGCTTGGTGTATTACTGAATCACAGAATGGCTTGAGTTGAAAGGGACCTCAAAGATCATCTATTTCCAACTCGCCTGTATCCTTTCAAACCACCCTGCAAAGAAGATAAAATTCATCTTTGAGACTGGAGCTCTGGGCCACCTTCAGCGTCAGTGCTTCTTTACTTCTGCTGGCCACATGTGTGTTTGACTGCTTTCTCTGCAGCATACAGATGCAGGCACCATGCCTCCTGGCACTGCTGTAAGCAACCCATAGCCCCTGGGGCTTGGACTCGAGGGGTATGGCTGCAGTTCCCAGCTCAGTGCCCTGAGACATGGCATTAAGGAGGGAGGAAACGTGATGGCTGTTTGCAAAATTATGTGCTCACACATGCACCCAGAGTAGCAGAAAAAGAACGCTTCAGTTCCTGTGCTCTTGTAGGCTTGAAGACCTCTGATCAGGAAAGCATTTATGGATGTGTTTAATTAGAAGCACATGTTAAAAATATGGACTTCAATTATACTAACTTCAATGCAACTTAATTGAAAATGTGCTTAAATATTTCCTATTTGAGGCCTAAAAAAAACAAGAACACAATCCTTCATAATATAGGACGTTTCATTGTGTGGAATCTTAAAGTACTGTATGTGCTGCATATGCTGCCATTATTCATCCATAAAGGCGGTTGCTTCTAAGGTGGAACATTTTGTGTGTCATGAGAACAAACAGCGACACTGTAACAGTTACAGACAATGAGTATATCATGCCCAAATAAACCGCTGCAGGAAAACAGACGACCAGAACATAATTTCTCAGCTTGAAACTTAGAGGAGACACTGAGTGTTACAAAAAGCTTTACTGGAGGTCTGGAGCCCTTCACTTCATGTCAGGACACTGATTCATTCCTTACTCCTGGGGACAAATGACCATGTCCTCAGTGGAACTGCCAGGAGAGTATTATTTCTTGAACAGAATTCAGTTTTCCTGCAAGGTGTCCTACCCCAAAGCCACACATTGTTTGCAGCCTGGTTGTCATGACTGTAGGGAAAGGGCAGTCTAGAAAATGTCACACATGTTATTTGTCATTGTTTTTGCTATTCCATTTAGGACACTTAATCCTTTGCATTTATTTCTAAAATCCACTCTGTGCTATCACTTATTCATCAGCACTCAAAAACAGATAGCAAGCCGTGCTTCATTCACAGCCATGTGCTCTGTCTCACTCCAACATCTGTGTCCTTTGCCTCCAGCAAGCACACAGCAGCTGCACAGAGCAACACTTGGTGGGAATGCAGGGATACAGAGGGCATGAGGAGCACACAGTGCTCTAACCACTGCAATGCTCTGTAGTGCAACAAAAGTCCCGGCACCCAGGTGCAGCTCTAGCAGCCAGGGACAGATTTTTGGCAGCACAGCTCTTTCCTGCGTGGCTGGAATATAATGCTGTCAGCCGCCTTCATGCAGTTTTGCTGTATTTATGGTAGATCTTGTACCAAGACATTCGTGCTTTTTAAAATCACTTTGTTAACTATCACCATATTGCAGGCAAAAAAGAATTCGGCCTTAAATCTTCAGCTCAAAGCAACCTGTTTGCCTGTTTATAGCAGAAATTTGTTCTGGAACATATATTCCAAACAGTTCCAACCTAGAAATATGAACAAACAAACAAAAAAATCAGTTAACACCATTTAAAATTAAGTGAAATCTCATTTCATCTTATTTTTGCTTGGCTGCTGTTTTTGTTCTTCTGTTACTTGATGTCTCCTTAGAGAAGTGATGCAAAAAGTCTTTTTAAATGGACATTTGCAGCAGATTAGTCCATGATGTGAACTAATCCCTGTCTGTGTTCTTAAAACATTCAACATGTCAGAATTTAAAAGGCAGCCATGCAGTAATCATTCAAGATGGATTACTGCATGGCTGAAACTGTAATTGCGTTTTGAATGATTAGTGTGTGGCTGAAATTTCAATTCTACAACATATACATACATACCCATAAAGGGCAACAAAGAAACGTACTTTGATTATGTTAGTAGCAAGAAGAGGATGAGAAAAGAGCTGGACTGCCATGTAATCTACGAGGAATGACACCACTTGATTGCACAGAGGAGGGCAAATAGCAAATATTAAATCTTTGTATCAGCCTTCACTAAAGTAACATCTGGAACGAGGCAATGAATACAACTTGCATCAGAATTCAGCTCTGAGGCTAAGACAGTTGCAGGGTTTTATTATTTTTCTTAATTGGTTTCCTCATTAATTGTTTTCTTGGGGTTATCATCTTGGGAGTTTGGAGGACTCAGATGGGCAAACACATGCTAGCCAACTAGGATCATCAGAACATCACACACTGAGGCTAGGTTAACAAGCCACCTTGTCACAAGTGGAAGACGAGCATCTTCCTCAGCAGATAACTTTCTCATCCTACAACGGTTCCTAAAACCAAAGAAATGGTGCCTCTCTTGAAGCACCAACACTGTCTTAAAATTATAGAAGAAACCTTGGAAGCTTAAACTGAACATCTCATGACATGAAAACTGAATCACATCCGTACCTTCAGAAAAAGAAGTTATAGAGCAGTCATGTTGTCTCTAAGGGGGAAAAATAGTAGAATGAAGAATCAGACAAATTCTTTCTGAGTTGCTGCAAGATAGAAAGGAACGGAGTACAGTAGATTTGGATTTGTTTTCTGCATTTCCAGCCTTCCTGGACAGTTGCATGGCTACTGGGTATGGACTGATTTTAGTTTTCTCAGCCCAACCTGGTAATTCACACTAAATAAATTAAGAGGCTAAGAAACTCTACTGACAGTTTGGGATGCCACAGTACAGAATGGACACAAAACTGATAGAGCATCCAAAGAAGGGCTCCAAATACAGTGAAGGGTCCAGAGGGGAAGACATATGAGCAGCATCTGAGGTCCCTTGGTTTGCTCAGAAGAAGATGAGGGGAGATCTTATGGTGGCATACAGTTTCTCAGAGGGAGCGGAGGGGCAGCGCTGAGCTCAGCTCTCTGGTGGCAGTCACAGGGCCTGAGGGAATGGTATGGAGCTGTGTCAGGGGAGGTTCAGGTTGAGAGTTAGGAAAAGGTTCTTCACCAGAGGGCAGTGGGCATGGAACAAGTTCCCCAGGACAGAGAGCATGACACCAAACTGCCAGAGTTCAAGGAGCAATTGCACAATGTCCTCAGACATACTGTCTAATTTTTGTATGACCCTGAGACCAGGGTTGGACTTGAAGATCCTTATGAGTCCCTTCCAACTTGGGATTTTCTAGGATTCTGTGCTCTTGCCAGGGAGCATTTCATGAAAGGATGGCTGCAGCCATCCCAGGGAACCTTCAAAACCTGCTGACCTCCCACACCCCTGCAGTGTCACATACCAAAGGCAAGGGCAAGTGACCAGTTCAGAAGAGGACAGTGCCCATCTCACTACCAGTTCTGCTGTATCTCCTTCTCTCAAATAACTGCACAGATGAAGGAGAGCACTCTGCTTCACTCCTTCACGGGCTTTGGTTACAGAAACTTAACTCATTGCTCAGCAGCTGTGAGAAGCATCTCAGGAACAGCAGTGGTTGGAGCAAGGCCACTGAGTGCTGCAGTGTAATGGGAGACATCATGGGGAGAGAAAAGAGCAATGCTCCTGCCAGGAAAGGGTATGAACACAGTGTCAAATGAAAAATGTTTTTATGCAGCAAGCATACTGTCTCTTATTCAGTCTTTCCCTGAGCAAGAGCTTGCAGGGAATGCCCAAAATTATCCTTTTTTTCCGAGCCCTTTGGTGTGGTACCCATCAAAGCTACCTCTTGTTGAGCAGCTGTCCCTCTGCTCATGACACATCTCTGCCTTTCAGCAGGGTGGGTGAGTGGGGCGTGGAGCACATCTGCCTTGGGCAGTGAAGTCATGCACAGCTGTTAGTTCCAGAGGCTGGCAGAGCTGCAGGCATTCAGGGAATTTTGCTGGTGGAAATACAGATTTCTGGGAAATGCAGGGGTTTTTTTTTTGGACTTCAGCATCCTGTGCATAGGCTCTCAATGCACCTACATTGCAAGCGGATGTCTTTACTTAGATGTCACACACACAATAAGAATAACATAAGAATAACTTAGTGAGTGCTTCAAACTCAAGTATAACATTACCTATAAACAGATGTGGTGGAAATACAACACGTACCTACAAATATACATGCTTTAACATAATGTCACACGCTGCTCATCCCATCTAGAATACCATATTAACAAAATAAAAGTATAGAATCAGATCCTTGTCTGTCTGAGATCAGCTTGTTGTCTGATCTCTGATGCATTTTCAGCACAATTACTGTAAATGGCATTTTCTCAGGCTGCCTGACTTTGATTTCTTTGCTGTTGTGTCCCTGTGCCACAGCTCTTGCTGTGAAGACTGAGGGGCATTTCTCTGCTCTGCAGCAGAGCACAGCACAACACCCAGTGCGAAGAGCCCAGCCGGCATAATGTGTCCTCAGAACAGCAAGACAGTCCCATGCTGTCTACTATGAATAGGTTTAGAAACAGTAATTTATATAGTTACATGATTACTGGAATTGCAAAAATAATTATTTTCAAATAACTCTTAATAGCACTGAGTTTGCCACATGGGCACAGGTCTGGACCGGTTAGAATTTGAGCTCTCTGCACTCAGAGTCTCTGTAACTACGATGCTCAGATCTGGCACTGGCTCTATAGATCCATCTTGGGTGTTTCAGTTCCCAGAAGGTGAATTCTACCTTAGCTTCAGGCTTTGAAAGTATCACTTATTAAAGAATAGTGAATACTGAGAAATAATATACAGGATAACTGTTGTGGCTTAACCCAGCAAGAAGTTGAACACCACACAACCTTTTATCTCCCATCTCCAACCCCCTGCTCCTCCCAGTGGGATGGGGAAATAATAAAAGAAGGTAGAACTCATAGCTTGAGATTAAAACTACTTACCAAAACAGAAAAAGAAGAAAGAAATAACAATAGTGATAATTAAGTACACACACATACATACACAAGGGCTGCACCAAAAGTAATGCCTCCTATTTTATTATATTGTCCCAGGTGGATGTTGGTGGTATGGCAGAAAAGACTTAACCTTCCCAACAATATTCCATTACACGTTGATGCCATGTGACAGATGGCAGCAGAGGGGCAGTCAGATAGAATGATGTCTGGCATGGAAGTGCCCATGAAGCAAAGGAATTGAATTCCTCCATGCAGAAAAAAATGGCACCCACTGACATTCATCTACACTTGCTGAATGGTTATGGAGACCAAACAGTGAATGTGAGCACAGTGAGGCAGTGGGTGGTGCGTTTCAGCAGTGGTGACAGCAATATGAAAGACAAGCTGTGTTCCAGACGGCCATGCATATCTGTCACACCATGAAATGAAGAGTGTCTCAATCAGCTCAGCAACTCAAATTGGCATACTGCAACCAGGGAACTGTGTACAGAACTGAATATCAGCTTCAGTGCATTGGAAATGATAGCAGCAATGTTGGGATATTGCAACGAACACTGGATCAGTCATTTCACACTGCAGGATCATGCTGCCATTTACTGAAGCATCTGGTCAGATACTCTCAGGTTAAGCAAGGTTTTCTAGCTCCACTCATCCAGGTTAAGGTTTGCCCAAATGATACTGAGGAGGAAATAGAAATTGCAAGTATTATAAAGATGCCTAAATACAAATAAATGCTAAAATACTGTGCTCTGTGAGATCCTTGTTGCTCACACAGAGAATGTAAATATAGTGATGACTTACAAGGTCCTGGATGTACTGCAATTGCACTGATACATTAAACAAGTGTGTGGTTTTGTTTGATGGTCTTATTTGCAGTACTAAGTTTGTACCTAAGCTGCCCTTATAGTTACGTGATTTCTGGTTTCTTGCATTTTCAGCCATTGGGATATATTTTGGCACATTATGCCACTCTGTAGTATGCAAAGTGCCAGAAGAAAATACCTGAAGTACAGCAGAAGAGACCTGTGTGGGATGCGTGTGTGGTTTTATTCAATTTCTTTAGATACTCCGTAAACTAAATAATTTTCCCACGAGGCGAAACAGATGTAATAAATTATCAGCACTTTGCCTTTGTGAAGGATTTTCACTCTCAACATTCAGTACAGCATCAGGTCAAACATTCCCTGGAGAAACCAGGTCATAGATTACAATTAAACCGTGAACAGCACACACCAACCTACAGCTATACCTCCAGCGTTCATCTAAAATGTGTGACACACTGAACTTCAAAGAAGAGATAATTGCAATGGATACAGGAATGAACAGGGGAGGGGGCAGTGAAATGCAGCATTAACTTCTGCAGTTGTTAGGTACACAGCCAGCACAGTTTTCCCACGTGGTTAGAAAAACAAAGAAGTTTTTGTAAATGTAAAGGTAGCGGGGTAGCATAGTTGCATCTCATTATACACTGAGGAATGGGAAGGATAATTTTTTTTCCCTTAGCTGTGAGTTTTGTGTAGCAGAAATTGAGCTTTCCATTTCTTTCCCAGAAAGTGTTTGAGTGAGTGACCAAATACAGATGTGTGTACATATAGTGGTCTACATATATATATATTATACTTAATTTAAGAGAAGCTACACTTTAGCACTGTGCTGTCACTGGGAAACACTCTGTAGTTTTACATGCCAGAAAATCCCAACGTCTTCTCTTGTACTTTGACAGAGAAACCCAGTGCACGTAAAGATAATGTGTTTGTATCCTCCATGCTGTGTTTCTTCCCCACTTGAACCTCTGGTGAAATATACAGTTCTGCTCCAAAATAACTAGATCTTTCCAGTTCGCTGATATCTCCCATTCTTGAAAGAACTGCTCAGACTCAGGAATTTAAACAGAGATTAATAAATGTTTTTAAGCACTTTTTTTTCAGCTGTCGTGAGGTCCTAACATAAAGGTAGAAGCGCATCTGCATGACTGGCAGAGCACTGCAGAAATGCCACGCTGTAAATGTAGCCAAAAGTGACAAATAGAACTGACATAATGTGACTGGCAACAGGGATACACAACATTGCGCTAGCCAGACAAAAGGGCCTTTAGGAGTGTATTTTAAGCCTCTAGGGTTGATTTAACAGAGACAAAATTTACTGTGGTTCGGCAAGCACTCAGCTCAGGGAGGCACCAGGAAGCAGTCAGCTGGTCCCTGAGCTGAGCAAGGAGGTGGGAAGGGGAGGGGGGAAATGGCATCTGTGCATTTTCTGAAATGCCTTCTCGTTTGGTCTTCAGCTAGTTTGTGAAGTTTGTGATCAGAAGACAACAACTCAGAAGGACAAAAGTCTGCCCTAAGGCTGGTCTTGTGGTGCCTGAGATAAACTGTGGGCAGCCGTCCTGTAAACACATGGTAGCGATCAGGCTTGGAAGGGTCAGGGTTGCCTGAGCATCCCCAGTCTGCCTGTCACCAGTAGTAGATGGCCAATGGGGTCCCATTCAGTTCTTAGAACCTAGAATATGAGTGTTGAGGTTTTGTTTTGTTTTTGTGAAACATACCAGTATTGATACAAGACCAATACAGAAATGTGAGGAAATTCAGTGTTCCTCCTCTATAGACATTCCCCATGTTCTCCCATGCAAGCACTCCAAGGCTATGGAAACAAATCTATAGGAGAGGATGAGGAATGCAATTATTAACGTAGGTAAAAACAACAAAACAAAACTACAATAATGACAAAGACTGAAATACAACATATAAGCAAATCATATTTCTCATTCACATTTCACACTTCTCTGGCAGGATTTCTTTAATTCCCTTCTCCTTAGTTGCAATGATTGTCCCACAGCCATACTACATCTACTGCCTCTGAGAGAATACATCAACACAGAGCCCAAGTTTCTCTCGGCTGCAGCCTCAGAAATGCTGAAATCTCCAGGATAATGTGGGTAAATGACTTTTGCAAATGAAGCTCTGAATAACTTTACTCATTTATCAACCGATAAAGCTTCTGGCTGTAGGGTGGCAGATAAATCACTGACAGGAACATTATAGCAATCTCTAACCCCATTTTCTAAGGATGGGTGCTGAAGTTCCTCTCAAACCTGTACTGGTTACTTTACACTATGCACTATGACAATCCTTTCATTCCTGGATAGGTTGTGAGCCGTAACATTTCAGCAGACATGAGGATCACAAAACCAGAACTAAAGCCTGTATCACTGCAGAAGGAGTTCAGGGTTCATATAAGCAGTTGGGTTGGCTCAGCCTTTCATAAAATAGCCTTTCATGGAGAATGGCCTAATTTCTCTATGACAGTGGCAGTGACATTTAAAAACACTTAGCAGTTATGTTGGGAGCCTGCAGAAAGAAGAATCACTGCAGCTTCCAGACTAAAAGAGAACTTAATTCCTGTCCTTATCCACCAAAAATACATTCCATTCTGCATTTAGCCCTAGTAAGATGAAACACAGGAGAAAATCATACTGCTTGTTGCAGTGGTATAGCCACACCTAATGCATCTCTAGAAGATACGTGGGTGTTTCCAACCATAAGTAACATGCAAAAATCTATGTCAAACCAGTGAATGAGTGGACCCCAAATCCAGGCAGTCAGAGATGCACGCTTGCAGAACATCAGGAACCTTTGTTTCCAAATTCTTATTTGAAAATATTATACTGGAGAGATCTTTTCATAGGACAGCTCCAGAAGCCAAGTAGTCCGCACACTGTTTCTAAACCAGTGGAATAAGAAAAAAAGTTAGCTTCCTCAGTATTCATATCTTTCACATTATTTCTCAGTCACAAAATTTTGAAGACAGAAATTCGGTGGGGCTGTCCTCAATAAAAGAAATTACCAGCAGGTCTCCCCATGCAGCCATAAAAATGGAGTTCAGAATAGATTCCACCCTTAACTATGGCTGAATGTTTTGCACATGCTTATCTGTGAGACAGAGAACCACATCTGCATTCCTGGTAATAAAATGGATGTTTCATTGCTTCACTGCTCACTCACACATACAGCAATTCTCTTACGATACCATTTGAAATATGGGAGTGCTGAAGTCCATCCAAAGTTGTTCTGACATTGTTTATCTGAGCATGGCCCAAATTTGGCATGACTCAAGTGAAGTTCAAGACATGGTAGTGTTGAACAAGAATAAAGCATTATCCACATGCTTGCATTATGTAATTGTACATGTTATAGAGATTAAATTAGATACTGCAGGGATGGGTAAGGAAGATACATCCATAGCCAAAGTTTCAAACAACTGACAAAGCCCATCAGAATTTCCTAGCTGAGAATTGCCACGTGTTTTTCAGCAATGTCAAAGATGAAAGAGATTATTATAATTTTCAGCTGTTCCTAGTGCAAGCCATTTCAAAAAATCATTTCAGCCAAGGAAGAGACCCAGAAATGTACCAAACAACCCCATCCAAATGTTCCTGTGTAGCTTGTGTATTTACTCATGTATTTCAGAACATCAGATTATCATAACTGCGTTTGCTGCAGAACACCAGACTGTTCGAATACGCTGCATATTGTCCCAGTCAGACAAAAATTAGACTGTATTCTGAAGATTTTTCCATCACTGACAGTAAGCAAATGGGAAGATGGAAATGGGAGGGGTAAACTCACACCAAAAGAAATGTTTGCTAAACTTCAAACAGAAATAACTTTTCTGAACTGTAGTAGGGGAAAACACTGAAGTTACTAAGTGTCAGGTGAAATTCTTGCAAACTAACATTGCTGGTTCTTTTAAATCATTGTCGTTAATGCTTTTTTCATCTTCAGTAAAAATGTCCTTGTCTTCTCACTCAAAGTCTCAGTAGCACTGTTGAATATTAATGGCTATTACATAGTTGGTTTTGTCTTGATATCCCCAAGATGACTCCTCTGCAGCAAGCTTCTTTCTCACTCCATTTTATCCACTGTTAATGGCAATCCAAACAACTTGTAGACTTCAAATATTTCTGAAAAACTGGAAGAGCATCCATGGCTCCAATCTGCAGTGGGAACTGCGGCATCACAGAGAGATAAAATCAACTGTCTTGGCTGGAAGCCACTTGCAGAATACTTGCATTTGTTTGTTTTTCTCCCGCCTTTATATTCTACATACTTAGATATTTTTTCTTTCTCATTCTTGCTGGTATTCCATTTTATTTTTTTTCTCTTTGCTTGTTTATTGAGATACATGTATTTTTAATTACTCCTGCCTGCAGGCTATGCCATATGAGGGAACTTTCCCCTGCCTGCACGAAGTCCCTACTCAAACATCCAGTAGGACCAGGATGAAGCATACCTTGGCATACTTTTCTCCCACTTTTCTCCATCCTTTGGATGCATTTAAGCCTGTTTCTGCCTATTTTGCACTAAACTTCCAACCCTCCCCACATTCCCCAGCACCGCCTTTCTATTTTGTTTCTGTCTCTCTCTCCTTTTTTCCCACCAGCTGGACTTAAAGGGACCAGGATTTGAAACTCCAAACAATAGCTTTTCAGATCTTGGTATGTTTCCTAAGGACTTCACAGGACTGGAGTCTATGAGAGGGGGAGTAGCCTTTAAAATAATAAGTAGATGTTCCTAATCATTGCCAGGAGATGCACTAAGGGGAGCCTAAGAGGACTCGATCCCAAAAAGGGAGTGGTATTTTCCTTGCCGTGAGCCCAGGATTGCACTAGCCAGCATTCTAACTCACTAGGGGGAACTTTGCTGTGAGAAGTTGTGCAGGATGTTCAGCCCAGGAAACCAATCTTAGAAAAGTCTTCATCCTGTTTCGTAGAGTATTGAGAATCAATACAAAGGTTGTTCAAGTTAATCTTCTTGTGAGGAGTAAAAAGCCCAAGCTATCTCTAAGCAGCACAGCACTCCTTAATGGTTTCTCTGACATTAACATGGTCACTGTGATCATCTGTTGAGTGAACACTGGTGGCATATGTTCAAAATGTCCCTATGTTATTTTAAATAATTAAAGAGATATTTCCCAGGTGTCTAAGTACTTTGGAGATACAAGAGAAGAAGAAATGGAGCAGTACGGAAAATGTTAGAAGGGATCATAGCAAAGTGGTGCAGATTAAGACAGAAATATAGACACACTCTTGTCTCAGAAAGTGATGTGGATGTCAAATCAAGCATTACCTATGGTGTATTTATATTGGAACTGATAACCCAAAGACTTTTGAAACAGGTTTCCTATGGCAAGAAAAGCAGATAATAAGAGTAACTGAAACACTGAATTGACCTCATCTATCTTGCATAGGAAATGGAATAAATTGTTATGATTACAATAAATTGACCACAATTTTTCACTGTCATTTAAAGTGCAATCTGAAAAGAAAGTCACAGAAGTGTGACAAAACTGTGACCTATAGGAGGTTGTCTTGTATTTCTTTAGACACATGATCTTCATTACCTTTACTGCTGAAGCATTACATTAGTTAGTCTATGTGGCATAACGAGAAAAAACACTGTAACCCAGGGCAACTCTTCCTGTGCCCCTGTAATCATGGTAAGCCTTTCCATTTCTGAAATTCAGGAGTAGATTTTCATCTTGTATGTAGTATGTATTTATGAAGAAAGAGGAGAACTTATGCTTGGTCACACAACAGGAAAAAAATACTGACATCAAACAGGAAGTTGATGAGTTCTTCACAATCTGACTTTATTTCAGGATCTATGGATAAAGCTTTCTAAACTCTACTGCCAGGCCTGTCCCAGTTTGGGACAAAATAATTGTTTTCTCCATGCTTCTGAGGTTTCTCCCTTAAAATTAATTTTTCAAGCCTAAACTACTGCAAGATGGATTAGTACTGCTGCAGGTGAGATAGCACGAGGCTAGTGCCTGTTGTGGAACCAGCTCCTTGGTGCAGGTCTGTGCCTGGGGCACATCCAAACTCCTCACTCACCAGCAGAAAAGACAAGACATGACTCAGACACACGGCCTTGCTCCCTCCTGCCCTCTGTCCTTAGGGAAAGAAAACAGATGTACATGCCGGAGGCAGCTCCAGTGTTATCCAACAGATCCCAAGACTAAAGAAATAGGACAGTGAGGGGAGGAAGATGACTTTGTAGTCAGGCTTCTCTCTCTTCAACAGTAATGTAAAAGAAACCACAAAAACAGCCCCACAATAATATGCAAAAAAGGCTCTGCAAACACACATATTTTAAGCTTAGTGGGAGCAGTACTTTTCAAGTAATTAATACTCATCTGCCCAGGAGTGTCTTACACTACAGGCATGTGAGTTTAACACAGCTGTTTCAGAATCTTAACAGAGGGACTGTGAAACAGCAAAGCTGATGTGACAAAATGTAGACTAACCAGAAAGTATGGCCCTGGACAGAAGAGAGGAGGGGATCTGAAAAAGTTGTATTTAGGGAGTGTTGTGTCCTTTTGAAATATCTCAAAGACAGCCTTGTGCAGGCTTCACAATTAGTGTGGAAAAGAGAGGATTGTGAAAAAAAAGAAATGACGGAAATGGAAGTAGAACACGAAGAGCATTTTAAGAGGTTGGAGGCAAAACCCCCACCACACAGAGTGGGCAAAAAAAGAATCTAAAAATAGGCAGCATGAGACAGGGCTCTCCAAAGACAGTGGGAAGGACACTGTGTTCTGGAAACTGGTGCAACCAACCGCAGGCGAATGTGCCAAGGCTCTTGTACATTTTGTTGGCAGCTGCTCAAGGCTGGCATGTAATTCATACCAGGAAAGGTGTCACCAAGTAGGCAGTGCCCTTGGCAGGGACATGCATTACCAGTACAAGATCCTGAGGGGACAGAGGAAAATGGCTCATCAGTCATTGATAGAAAATGAAAAACTGGAGATCTTCCTGGACTCTCCCTTGTTCTCAGATGAAGGACTCGAAGTTTTATGAACTGATGTAACTCCATCAAAAATATTTTCTTCTACCTACTCAGTCGGTCAGTTTATAGCCATGTGTTGTAGTGCTTACACTGGCATTTTGTTTCTTTCTAAATTAGATTTAGTTAGCTTATCTTCTCCCCCCATATGTTCATAGAAAATAATCATGTCCCCCCTCCCCTCCCCACTAAACTAACGTGCCAAACTCTGCTACTTTCCATTATAAACTGCACCTTTGATTTCTTGAACACTCTCCTTTCCCACCTCTGCACTACTCTGGTCCAAACTAGTTTCTCTTGGAGTGGGGAAAAAAATTCAAATACAAGCACACCAGCACCTGGCAAAACAGTACCTTTCTACTATAAGATGCCAGACCTGATAAAATATTTGAGGGTAAATAAGTCTTTTTCATTTCCAAATTGGAATACATTTTCTAAGTCCTTATTACCTTTTACAGAGACCTAGTATATAACAGATATTTCAAACACCTCCTAAATGCAATAAGTTGTACTATTATACCACAGAATCAAAGAATTGTAGAATCATAGACCGGCTTGAGTTGGAAGGGACCTCGAAGATCATCTTGTTCCCATACCTCTGCCACAGGCAGGGCTGCCACCCACTGCATCAGACACCAGAGCAGGCTGTTCAGGGCCCCATCCTGCTTGGTCTTGAACACCTCTGGGCATGTGGAATCCATGACTTCTCCAAGCAATCTGTTTCATTGTACGCCTTTTCTGCTGCAGTTATTTTCAAAGTCATCAGCTCTTTAAGTAATGGTCTGATCTTCATCTGTATTCTTTCTGTTTATCAGTGATGGTTTTCTTCGTCTGATTTCTGCTTTCTATGCCAAGCTCATGAAACAAACACACTGGGTGTCAGCAGTACCAAGACAGGGTCTCAAGGCACCTTCTTCCAGCCTGGAGGTTTCCTTTCAGCATGACATATTGTCCGTTCCCTATTATGTGCACCTGATGGATCTCATATTAGCCCCCTTCTCCGACCTGACTGTTTCTCAAGAGGCACAGTACTGAATATTTCACTAGACACTAAGAGTATTGGGCATACTGTACTTCCTTTGGCAAGATCGCTTATTCTCCTCAAAGAGATTTCATGTTAATCTGGATTGTTTATGTAACAAAGGCAATGCTTTGCCCTCTTTTTTCTTCACCCCCATTTCCTTAATTATTTTGTATCTATCTCAGCCCTGAGCAGCGCCTGTGCTGGCTGGTGTGGCGAATGGAGATTGCCCAATGCTCCAACTGCAGTGCGTAAAGAGGGCACAAGGAACACCTGTTCACATGTTCCCCACTGTCTCTTCCAACCTAAGAAGCAAGAGACATGTTCAAAGCAAACAAAAGGAAGTATTCTTCAATTAAGCTGCAGACAACCACTGGACTTTCTTTTCCTGAGGTGTTGTGAAAGATTGAAGTCAGAAACTGACTGGGGACTTGTAAGAGAAAGCAAGTGAAGACTATGATCTTTTCCACCCTTAACTTTGGTTGTGCAAATCTCTGGGCCACAAACTGCTGTAGGCTTGGTAACCAATCCTGAGTGGGAAGCATATGAGATGAGATGATCTTTTGGTCCAACACAGTTAATTGATGCTTACATGTTTACATTTTTTACCATATCCTGTTTGAGTCTTGTTTCATCTCACACATGATAACATGCCTACTGTCATTTACTTTCCTGCTTTTTACCTGGGAGCCAGCACTTGATGATTTTCATTACCATCACTAGTGAAAGCTGAGGCAAAAGGACTGCTTATCTTTAGCACAATACATGGATTATCTTTAAACCCTGTAATACCATTATGACACAGCACATACACTAATGTTTTTTCTTTTCCTTGACATAATTTACTTTATTTACTGTTATTTGTTTTATCATTTATTATTATTATTATTTTAGTTAAGGGTTTGACTTTGGAAATTCTTACTTTCTCCCTAAGTTTTTTAATATCTAGTATGGTTTATTGGTTGATAAATCCTTTCTCTATTATTCTTTGTAGTCTATAAGTTTGGTTCATAAGTTCTTGCTTGACATAATTACTCATTAGACTATGACTGGATCCATTTTTGCAAGTTCCTCCCTGTCAAAGATGAAATATCAACGTAGATTTTGCACCTTTGATTTGAGAAATTCCATCCCTCTACTGCCTCCCAATTCTTGATGATCTCTAAATAAAAGAAGTGAGGCCAAGAGCTCAGAGGTGTATTGAAAGTAGATTTTTTTATTTGAAGCCCCTTCCAAGAGTCTAAGATACTTACCTTCAACAATTACAGCCATCTAGTGGGCAAATACAAGAAACAGTCACTAGTCATGTGTTTTTTTACTTGCAGTTCACTTTCTGAGAAGACTGATATTTCATGTCCAAACTAAGCAAAACATAAAAAATATTTCATAAATTTTTTTTATCATAGGCTTTTAGTACAGTGCATCTGCCAAAGACCTTAGGAATGAGCACACCTCGCTACCAGTGAATATCATATCACATTGAATCAATTGGGCATACAGATCTTTTTCCCTACACGTCAGACATTGAACCAGAAATTATTACCATAGCAGTATTTACCTCTTTTAGCATCAGCTGTGGTGGTAACCAGGCAATCTATGGCTGCAAAATGCTTTGCTAAAGGATTGCTGTTTTTTTTTTTAATGTACAAATTTGTACATGATAGTAAAGAATGTTCTTCCTTAAGAGTGACCTTCAATTTTTTTTTTTTTTTTTTAATGGCCATGTTACTATAGAGAATACAACATCCAAAATGCTCTTGTGTCAAAAAACACACAGTTGGCAACATCACCGTGACAACCTGCTTCTTTGCCTGCCAAAGCCATCTTTTAAAATGCTGCTACTTGAGTACAAGACATGACTTTTCCATTTTGTCAGCTAGGAACTCACCACAGTTTTGCTTCTGTACTGCTGAAAGATGTTTCTTACTATGCTGAAGGAATGACTTGTTGGATGCATAGTCTTTTCAGTTTTGTTTAAAGTAATACCACATAACTTAGTTGAACTTTAGTGGTTATTTCAAGGATAAAAGACATATGCCCTTAAAAGAATTTGTCAAAAAGTGAATCCTAAGAAGCTAACTGATATACTAAGCAGATACGATGCAATAGCCTACCTGTTTGTATAGGTTTGTAGCCACATTTGTATGTAATCATACCTACACATTTGTATACATATCTGTAGCCAACAACATAGCAAATACAGTCCCTTCTTCCATTCATAATTTTTTTTGAGCTCTGCACTTTATCTATTTGTTTTTCTTGGAAGAAATTCACTGTAACTCTTTACTGAAGTACATGCTTTTTGTGTTATACCTATTTCACCTGACATTATTGCTGTCACCAGATCAGCTCCCTGAAACATTTCATCAGTAGGTACTGGAAATAAAACAGTCACTTCTAGTTGGATCTTTGAGCAAAGACAGACTTACGTATATATCCACAAAAAGAGAGCCAGTGTTTGCTTGTGTACACAGCCTGGGGCAGCAGTTTTCAGTATTGAAACCCAATGGTATAAAAGAGATAGAAAAACAGATGTGCTGTGAATTTCCCAGCATCAGCAGAGCATTGTTGTCTACGTATCCCGATGGTCAGCCCACCCCATCACTGACATCAAACTGGTGAGTATTTATGTCACATTCCAGAACAGCAGTAATAATACTGAGTTACACAGGTCTATGCTGGACACTAGTGCCTGACAGTCATTTGTCATCTATAGCCTTACTCCACATACTCTGAGTCCTGCAATATTTTCATATGTTGCCTTCTGGCAGGATTAGTGTACTGGACGTCCCCTGAGAAAGCTATAGGAAATACATACTGGTCTTGTGGTTAATTTAACAAAGCTCTTGATGTCTTTATTATTTAGTGGAAGTGCAGTCAAACACTTACCGGGCAGCCAAAATTTAAATAAAATCCCATGTTCTTAAGTGGTCATTTTGAATGTTTGACATAAAATGCACATCTCTGTTTAAGACACATGGCATACACGGAAGAACTTACACACCACTGTGGGTTTTAACATGCTGAAACAATTTGCAACCCTGCTTTAAAGTTGCTGCTTTCCAAAACCAGTGGTGATAAGTGAAGTGAGATCTGGAACAAATTAATATATTTCCCAATAACCTGCAGGTTTCTTTGGGACTGCTCGTAGTACTTGAAGTGTGGTCAGAGCTTCTCATAACAATAACAAAACGTAAAGGAAGAAAAACCCCTATGGATATTGATAAGGTGCAAAGTCAGGCACTTAAAATTTAGGAAATGTAAAGATAAGGTTCAGCATAATGTTGATTTGAAACCTTTGTATATATATCTTATGATACAAACCTGATATTCAGGTTTTTTTTTTCTACGGAGTTCTACCAGGCAGTCTCAGGCTGTGTTCCAAGTTGGATGCAGATGTCTGTCAGCAAATGCCCTGGCACAGCAAGCTTCTCTGCGGGCACCAGAGTATGACTGACCAGGGGGCAATGAGCTCTGCTTCCCCAGACACAAGGATACCTTATCATGCCTGTGTTACTCTCCATGTGGTTGTTATGTGTTGGCCTTTTTTATTACAGCAATTCAAAATAGAGTGAAAAGACTTTACAATTTGCACTCATTTTATTCTGCTTCGTTTTTTCTTCTTTCCAGAAGAACAACAATGACCAGCTCTGCCATTCAGCTTGTCTGGTTGTGTGCTTGGGCACTACAATGGTGTGCATTAACAGCTGTAATATTTTTTATAGGAGGTAACTGGAAGTTCAGAGACACTGGGTGACCTCTCCAGGCAGGAAGAAACAAAAGCCTTTATTTCCAGCTTCCTCTTCCAACGGCAAAACTTCTCTCCCACCCTCCCTACGGTTTACTGAAAATTGCTCCTCCTGTTTAAAATGTTTACTCCAAAATACCACAATTGTGTCTCAGACTGCCACAAAGCTCAGAGTAGAGATTCAACAGACCCTAAAATCTGCCAGCAGAGCTTCACCTCCATGCTGCTTCTATGGCCAGGAAGACACACTGCCCTATTCACCTAGGGAGTAAACAAAAAGGATGAAAAAAACCCAACCTTTTAGAACTATCTGTGATCAAAAATTTCACAGTATTTCTTTCTAAGTCAGACAAAGAGTCTCATGCAAATACTACAGTCGCTTATGACTCAAATTTTCCTCAGCTTCCACATTCCTGAGTATTCATCCGGCTTCATGATTTTTTCACATAAAGGCAGCTCACAGCTTCTCAGCAGTGTAAGGAAAATGCAGTTCTGGAAATGATGGCAGAATGGGTTCAGGATGGGGAGGATGACAAATGAGGAGCTTTGGTAGACAGGCTCTCTCATCTTCAGGAATGGCTCACTAAGGCCATGTCTGTGAGACAGGCAATACCATGGAGCACTTCTGAGCACTGCAATTTGGCTTGTTATTTTTGTATTATTATTTTGGTGTTTTACAGCCAGAGAAGGACTGGTTGGTCCTCCTTCTCACAGTGGTTTTGAGTACTGGCCTGTCCATAGACTCGGTGTTGGAGCTCCTCCACAGACTGCCCCAGCTGCTAGCACTGTGACATGGCACTCAGAAGGATGTGGATGTGGCATTAAGTGCTCATTTGGGGCAGCCCTTTGAGCTCCACACACCTCATGGCTTCTTACAGAGACGCTTTAAAACAGAGCAAGTCCTGGCAGTCTTTTTGCAGATGAGAGACATAATGGCTGATCTTCCTTATAAAGCACTTCACTAGTTAACACTTTAAGTAATAATTTCAGTGACAGACCTGGGAAAGCTCAGTGGCGTTGCTGGGGACTGGAAATGCCCGTGGCCATCTGATGAGCACCTGTCTGGAGCCCTAACCTTGTTTTCAAGAAGTCCTGCATGGACATTTGAGCACATGGCATTACAGCCTGGAGGGACTCACAGTGTGGCACCAAATTCAGGAAGAATGACAATGGGAATGCACGATCTGAATGTGTGTCACACTGTTTTCCTACCCCCTCAGAGGCTGTTTAATCAGCCCAACTGGGCAGGTGGGTTTATCTACTTTCATTCACTGAAAGCTTCTACACAGGGACTATCAGCTTCAAAGAGTGCTGGTTACTGGCAAGCAAGCTGTCTGCTGCCTTTTTTCCTTTCTCCATTCTGTGTCCTGTGAGGCATTCAGACTAAAAATGTGTTAAGAGCTCTGGGTTGGCTTAGCCAGCTCTTTCAGTGGATCTGCAAACTGCATTGTTTCAGCACGCCTCAACTTTCCATCACAGTTTAGGATGAAATAAGTAAACACTCCATGAAAATAGCAATCCAAACCAACTTTATTTGTGGAGGATGTGACTTGCCTCAGTGCTAGCCATCATGCCCCATCACATGGAATAGCAGAAAGAAACCTGCATTCAGAAGATGATTGACAGTCTCTTCCTTGACACTGAGGGAGAATGCAGTGTTCGCTAGGGTAACAAGTAAGGCTGGCCCACTTCTTTTGTCAAATGTATCAGTGCTACTGCCACTGCACCAGGAAACTCAGGTATCCAGGATCACCAGAAATCACTCAATGAGTCATCAGATATGTATAGATCTACAGCTGCTTCTGAACAAAGATGCTCTTCATGCAGTGTACATGGGGAACTTCTCTGAGAGGCTTAGGCAGGACTCCAGTTCAAGTTTTGTACAATGCTAATACAAGCAAATATTTATCATTTTCAGCTGAACTAGCATATAACTGTTACTGCTCCATGTCAACAAGCAATTAAATCTTCTGGCTGTTTAAAGCTTGCTTGCTTGCTGAATAAAAGTCAAAGGGAAGAGACACTGAAAAAAAGTTTAGGCACACATAGAATCATAGAATCATAGAATGGCTTAGGTTGTAGGGGATCATAAAAGTCACTTAGCACCAACACCCCTGCCATGGGCAAACTTGCCACCCACTAGATCAGGCTGCCCAGGGCACCATTCAACCTGGCCTTGATCACTTCCAGAAATGGGGCATCCACAACCTCTCTGGGAAACCTGTGCTAAAGCCTCACCACTTTCTGAATAAAAAGTTTCTTCTTAACATTTAACTTACATCTCTCCTCTTTTAGTTTAAAACCATTCCCCTTCTCCTATCAAAGTTATACCATGTAAAAAGTTGGTCCCCCTCCTGCTTGTAAACTCCCTTCAAGTACTAGAAGGCCGCAATGAGATCTTCCTGGAGCCTTCCCTTCTCCAATCTGAATAAGCCCAGCTCTTTCAACCTTTCTTCATAGGAGAGGGTCTCCAGATCTCTGATCATCTTCACGGTTCTCCTCTGGACCCATTCCAACAGCTCCACATCTTTCCTATACAGAGGGGTCCCAGGCTTGGACATATTACATCAGATGGGTCCTCACAAGGGCAGTGTAGAGGAGAAAAATCACTTCTCGCCCTGCTAGCCACCCTTTTTTGATGCAGCCCAGGATACTATTGCCATTTGGGGCTGCAAGAACACATTGCTGTGTCCAGCTTTTCATCCATCACAACTCACAAGTCCTTCTCTGCAGGGCTGCTCTCAATGAGTTGTTTTCCCAGTCTGTACTCATACCTGGGATTGTCTCCATCCAAGTGCAATGCCTTGCACTTGGCCTTGCCAGCATTCCCTTTTCATTTATCAGAGGGGGTACACTCTCCTTTGCCTGTCTCTTTTGCTCAGTATATTCAAAGAATCCTTTCTTGTAGATTTTTCACATCCCTTATCAGGTTCAATTCCACCTGCATCTTGGCTTTCCTGACTCCATCCATGCACATTCAGATAAGGAGAATGGAAAGCTCTTGTGCTCTCAGAAAGGCATCCTTAAAGTACTGCCAGCTCTGATCTGTTCCTTTGTCCCTAAGGAGAGTTTCCCAGTACGTCTCATCCAACAATTCATTAAACAGCTTGAAGTTTGCTCTCCTTAAGTTCAAGGTCTTGACTCCATCCTTTGCCAAGCCTGTGCTCCTCTAGATCATGAACTAGATCAGAACATGGTCACTGCAGCCCAGACTGCCTCCAATCTTAACCTCTTTTATGATCTCCTCCATGTTGGTGAACAGCAGGTCCAGTAACACTTCACTTCTGGTGGGTCTGTCCAATACCTGAACCAGAAAGTTGTTATTAATGGACTCCAGGAGGCTCCTGGACTGTTTGCAGATCATCATGTTGTTTTCCCAGGATACCTAAGTGGTTGAAATACCACACTAGGATGAGAACCTGTGAGTGCAACGTCTCTTGCACATAATGATTGCATATAACAATCAAACAAACTTTAAAATTATTTTCCCTTTAATTCTGATACCTAAACTTTTCTTAATTGGTATTACTTTCCCAATATAATCTCAGTGCAGCCCCCATATTTACATAGGAAGGAAAGAGAGCTGAGTAGTGGTTTGCAAGACAAAAATTATAGGTGTCCATTTAATTAAAGACCATTTTTTAATGACTGGTGTCAGGTCCAATCACAGAGTTTCTCAAACAGACACTGAGTTCTTTATTTGCATCTTTAGGAAGCTTTGAGCTCCTCATTTCATCTTATATTAATTAAATGAGAATCAATCATTTATATATAATTCATATTATACACAAAGCACAGAGGAGTCTTGTAAACACAGCAAAACACTACAACATCTGTTATCATTAATGCTCTTTACTTTCTGCCATGTTTATCCATGGTCCTGTCATCAAAGGAAATCCCTCCTTGCTGGTACAGGAACCAGATGATCAGAGCCCAGCTCACCAGGGAAGAGGAGATACAACGTGTTCTGATGCATGTCAGCACCATTCTTTATACTCACTGAGAGCTGAAGGTGCTTTTGCCTCCAAATACGACTTAAAAGACTCAGTGCCGTAAGTACCACCTTTTTATGAAAGTGATCTCCTGGACAACCTAAATTTTGGTAAGCTTAACAGGGTGCAATGAAGATTCATTGCTCATTTTCAGTGACTTATAAAGAGCAACACCATGTTTTCCATCACCCATGTTGTTTGTCCAACATGCTACAATTACATGTATTTAGACCAGTGGTAGCAATGTTCAAGTGCATCCACAGTAGGTATGTTTCAGGCAAGAAAAGTATTTTTTTGAATAGTGAAAATCACTGAAAACTGACTAACATTAATTGTGTAAAATAATGAGGGTGAAATGAGATTGGTATATTATTTGAAAGAAAGTATACACAGAAAGTTGGGCTGTAACTTGCTTTGCTAACGTCTGGGAAAATGAATGGCACAGTTTGAGTCATGTGCTTCTGAAGGCTAAAAAATATTTTCTGTGATTTTGATACAGACCAGAAAAAAAAAATCTCCCCACTGAAATCTCTAGGAAAATACATTCAACATAAAAAATGATTTCCCGCAATCTAAATCAGTTCAGACTTATCCCAGAGGGAGCTGCTCATCCTTTCTGCTTATTTCCACCCTATTTCTTTTATGCCATCTCTTTCTAATACAACTGGGGAAACTGATCAAACACATTCTATACATACCACCCAGCCCACAGTCTCAGCATCCCAGCTGTATTCCTAACCTCACAAATTCACAGTGAAACCATCTCCAGGGTTTCAAAAGCATAACAGCTTTCATGAAGGAGGGCAGTGGGAGCTCTCTTAATTAACCCAGCTTCTTTGTGCATTTCTAGGCATGTCTCCCTCTTTGTTCACCTTCAAGAGTTTAATGCCAGTGTAGAAAAAGATTTCTCTTCCATGAAGTAAAATCAGAGTATGCATTCTTATGGGTCTTCATTTTTTCCTAGCAAAGTTTTGGCACTTGGAAAAGCAGCTGGGGCCAAGAATACATACAGAAAAAGGTGAATTTTAAACAGCCTACAGGTTTGCTGAATACTCAGAAGAAAATTTGGAAGTTCAGCCAGTTAGGTGAGCATCTCATTACCAGGAAGTCCTTCACTTGTCGCCCTTACAACCCTGGCCAAGAAATTCAACCACAAAATCATCATTAATGTAACTCAAACCTTTCTGGAGGTACAGCAATATGAAATTCAATCTTGATAGCTTTGGTTTTAAAATTTTTCCTCTTGAGACATAACTAACTGACCTGACAGCCATTTTCTAGGAGAGGGTGGATGCAGGGAAGGCAGCAAGACAGTGAGTTTTTCACCAGTTCTTTTAAGTGCAGGTCTATATAGAGCAGAAAGTTGTGGATAAAGTCATAGTAGGATGAATTCCAACTTCATTGTGTTCTGATTTCATTACCAAAGGTGTACAGTTTTCAACAAGGAAAAAATACCATTGTACAGCCCATTCAACCTGGGCTCAGAAGTTCTGAGACAACAAATCACCTAAGGGTTTGCCTAATTTACAGCAACAAGTTTTTCTAAGGAGATCCCATGTGGATCAAGTTAGAGAAAAACAGAAATGTCTCAACCATTTCTCTCTGGCTACTAATAATTAGGTTTGAAAACTGAGAATCGCTGTTAAAATGTGTATGCTTTCCAAAGTGAAGTAGTATGTGGCTGGATAAGAGGCAGCAGTCAACTTGAATTTGTAGCTTTTGAAGTTTTGGTTGACTGCAATATTTCTGTTACTGGAGAACTGAAACAAAAAGGCAGCACTCTGGGTTTTGTTTAGCTTTTAAATGTTATGCAGTACCACAGCGACTAAAAAGAAAGATGAAAACATGAAAGAAACAGAATTTTAAAGATCTCCAAAGTGGGTGTATTTGTGAAGGTAAGGCAGCTGCGTGCACCAGCCTCTCTTATCATTATGAAGAGGCTGCCTTCCTTAGTAAGTAAGCTAAGTAAGGGAAGATACTAAGAAATGGTCAAAAGGAATATCTGCAGTCAAGTTTTGACATCAAATCTTTTCTGTTCACCCTGGACCCTGCTGTTCATGGCAACTTACTGTATTCTCAAGCCTCATCTCTTTAAGAATTGTTTTGTTGAACAAACATCATAGATTTTATGTTCACCATGGAAAGAAAACTATTTGACTACGTTGGCTAGCTATTGATCTTTATTTCTTTCCAATGTAATATCTAACATGTTGATGCTATTTAATATAAATTGAATTCATTAACACAATAGTCAATGTGATACAAATATTGTTCAATAACTAACTCCTCATTCTGTTTCCCAGGCATAAAGTGATCAAATTAAACCTCAGATGTGTTTGTTCTTGCCGCTTTACTGTTCAGCTGTTGTTTGTTTGTTCTAATGATTTTCTGTAGATAATTTGGTAAAAAGAAATGCTTCTCCAACTGTCTTATTGGAAGGCCTTTTTACACATTCTTATTAGAGCATTTATATTCTTTGAAGAGATTGTGGCAGTTCCATCTATTGAAGGGTAATGCTCAAAGAAAACAATGGAAAACACAACTGGAAAACGCAGTTCTGCAAACACTACAAACTACAGAGACTTCTCTATATTTATCTGAATAGGATTTGGGCTACAAGATCCGGAGGATAATTTTATAACTTCTTGATGTAGGCCTCAGCCTCCCGCCTAAGCACATCAGACTGTGCTTAACAGCTCAGTTACATCTGTGCAAGCAGACAAAGGCTCTTCTCCTGCTTCTGACGTAGTCACTGAGAATTTTGCCATGAATTCATTACTGTAACTCAGATGTGAAATAAATGTGATGTATATTTTCCATGATATGATTACTGGATTTGGTTCTGGTCAATTACAGCAGCATGCCCAGGGCTATGAACACAGTAATGATTAATGTCAATAAGCAACACTTCCTGGCATCTGCTGGCTGCCTGTAAAAAAAAAAAAAAAAAAAAAAAAAAAAACCAACAACAATAATGTGGTGGTATCATCAATTTGCTGTCTGCAGCCACATGTAGACTAAGAATGCACAACTGCATTGTTGGAGAACTGAAGCTGTGTATTATGCCCAAAAATAATGGGAGAGGAAGCAAGTTGCAAGAGCATGCCAGACCAGCCATGAACATGGCCCTGCTTTAAGCTGCAGCGTTTGCCTGTAGGATTGTCCGCATCACGTGTAGAAGACCATCCAGCAGCACTGTGCAAGCACCTCACAAGACAGTGAGTAAGACTCAAGCCTTGCAGCACAGCAGGAAAGTGAAACAGGTATGAGTGATTGCATGTGTGAGCAATTGATTTGGCACAGTGTGCTACTACAACAAAACAGTCCAAGCGACAGGAGTTCAGAGTGCAATGAGCAATGTGAGTGTAAGCCCTACTGAAGGAAGCACAACAGCAGTCTGCAAGCAGCCAGCTGGGCCAAGGTCCTGCCATGGAAAGAGAACTTGAGAAGTGGGAAATTCCTTCTAGCACACCCACAGTGACTCTCAGTGTTTTAGTGAAGACATTCTGCTTTTCCCCTTCTAGCTCAGCCTTCCAAATCAAGCAAACGGTTGCATCTCCCAAGCAAAGATGCTTCCTTGAACCTCAGTGAGACTGTTTTGCCTCCTTCTCCTCAGATTTTGATGCCACCCTGGAGACTGAGATGAACACATCCCTACACCATAGGGAGTAACGATGGGCATCTCTCATCCTTCATTGTTTTGAAGCAGGAAATGGCTGCAGAAAACTTCACAAAGTGCCCGGGCTGATGACATGGGACTGGTGGGATCCCTTCTGGTCAGAACGTAACCCTCAGTGGAACAATCAGCAATTTGGACATCCGAAAATTATTTTATTAAACAGCAGTTGTTAACCAGTAGGAGGTCTTTTTCCACAACCATTCTTTAAAGCCCAAACATTTCCATGTTTCCTGTAATACTTGTGCTTAGTCACACATTGACAAATACAAGGGGAAAAAAAAAAAACTTAGATCTGTGTGACAGATTTTTGGAACTGCCAAAATAATCTCTCTGAATTTTGCAGCCACTCAACAGCGGGAGTCCAGGAGGAGAGTGTTGAAAACAATCTTGTGTTTATTCACTGGAGCTTTTACTCCATTTTTCCCCCAGAAAAGATTATCTATCTTATTCTGCTAAAGATGCTTTATCAAGCAGATTGTAGACCCCATTGCAGTTTAAAAGTAGCCAAGTCCACTTTCTGCTACCATGACTTAAGACTGACAAAGAAAGGAAGATGCTTTGCAATTTAGTCAAAATTGAACATGCTTCAGGTATGGAGACCAAAGGCACTGTTGGAGGACATCCTTTGAAGAGCATCCTGCTGTTTTGCAACCCACATACTCGTATGAGTAGAAAGTCTCCAGCTGAGTCTGGCTTCCCCTGTTGTAATACATCACATGAACAGACATCACTAAATCGGAATGCCCAAGAATCTAAGTATTTGAGAAGTATTAAGCATTGTAAGTAAAATTATTAGAATAATTCTCCAAATACTTGGACAAGGCTGGTTGCATTCACTGGGCATGAGGTTGCATGTTGTTAATCCAAAAATCTTTTTGTCTCCACATCAGGATGTCAGGGGCTGGCAGCAGGTTTTGTTCAGGGTAGTGGCCATGCAAAGAGTATTAAGATAAGAAACTGCAGGTCCACTCTTTTTTTTTTTTCTTATTGTCATCCCAAAAGACCATGAATTCAATAGAATCTGTTCATATCCATTATATTTTTGAGTCATGGAATAAACAAACAGTGCATCTCTAGGTAGATTCTGAAAGAAAGAATCTGGCTATTTTTTCAAAGGTCTGGCTTAGCACAGGGCTGGGATTGGATGTCAACAGTTGGCAATAGCAGCCCTGTGGTCTGCTCCACTGGTGGCACAGGCTTGAGAAGCTGGGTTTGCTTCCTGGCATCACTTGACCAGCTGCTGCTGGTGGGATCCTCCCTTTTTTCACCAGGTGAGCACCCGCTAGCATGAGCAGAAGGCACAACTCTCCCCTATCTCTCTTCCTCAGGTTTACCCTCTCCTTCTCCCCTTTCTCTCTCCAGGACAACTCCAGTCCCTCCACTCTTCACTTCAGACCAGGCTTAGCCCATCCCATGCCCATCAGAACAATACAAATAACATCTTTAATCAGATAAAGCATTTCTGCAGCTCAAAGGAGTACTGTGAATAAAAAACACATTGAAACCCATGAAGTGCTTAAAGAATTAATTATTTATGCCTTTGGGGTCATTTTGCTGCGATGGAGCAATAAGTACTATCGGGAAATGAGTACCCATGCTCATTCTCTTCAAAGCATACTCTGAGGTGGCCTTTGTAAATGAAATGAAAAATAAAATTCTCCAACAAATATGGATTGAGGATTGAGTCTTAATAACATTTTCCCTCACAGTAAAGACGGCATTTATTATAGAAACTGTTTTTAAATTTCTTTGGCCGGGTCAGCACTGTGGTGACCGTGTTGGGATAAAGCCACGGGGAGCAGTCTCCTGAAGAAGCAAACAGGAGCAATGGAGTGTGCATGATGAGCACCACCAAGACCCTGATCTCAGCAGGGTGAGTAAGTAGACCTAGCATTTTCTACACAGCACATAATTTTTTTCATTTTGCACCTTTGTCCTGAGGCTCCCAACAGAGCAATGCTTCTTTTTTCCAGACTCTCCAGCTGTTGTAGAGCTTCCCCCCAAATCCCTGTAACTCCTGCCTTACCAATGCAAGACAGGAAGGAAACATGCTCACAGAGACAGGCCCAACTGTTTTTCTCCTTGGCCAAAAATGTGGGAAACCTGTGGTGGCAGGAGAGAGAGGTGATGCACATCAGAGCAGTGAGGGGCCATGTCTTGGCGAGCCTGCTGCCTATCTCTTCCCTTGCACAGGCACAACTGATCATGAAACATGAACACAGAATCAACAGAAGTGGCTGGGCAGCTCTCTGGCTTCATTTTATCTTCTAGCAGCTCCTCTTCACACAGACTGAACAGTGATACAGGGCAGATCACATCAGAGTTGATACAAAACTTGTATCATGCTTAGCTCCTGCCTGTCTGCGCCGCATGCCATGCCCGTGGGGCTATTGCATCTACACAGAGCAGCCATTGAGCTCTCATGATGCACAAAATCCATGCACTAAATTTTCCTTCTTTGCCTCCAGCCATATGCAATCTGCTTCTTGCTAAGTCAAATAATATCTACCATGCTAGCTGTAAATGGCCCTTGGGAAAAGGAAACCAGGGGGTAGACTGGTTGTTCCCGATCTAGGCTCACCCTGTGCCAATACAGCATATTTTCTAGAGTGTTTTTTACAATTCAGTTTAAATGACTCAACTGAGGGGTTTTGTATAACTTCTGACCACAGACTAACAGTTCTCACAGGAGGTAGTATTTCCTAGCATTTGGCATGAGCTTTCCTCCTTTTCATCTTAGCACTTGTGCTCCTTCAGCAATCCTCATCCACTTTTTTTCCTTTCTTTGTGCTTGCAGCCTACAACTTTGTAAGTGGTTACTGGATTCCCTCGGCTTCCACCAAGTCCTTCACCACGCAGCACAAGGCATCACATTCATTACTGTTATGCAAGTACCTAGACAGACAGGCTTTATCTAGCTGTTTTAATCTTTCCCATAAACCAGTCCTTAAAGTCCAACAGTGGTTTGAGTTCTTTTATGTGAATTCCCCCCAGTTTGTCAACATCAATTTGCAATAGTCTGATCTTTGAATAAGTAGATCATCACAGTGCTGACAAGGTATGACTATTTTCTTTTTGGTAAGTAACCAACTACTTAGTTGTTGCATTTTACTGATTGTCCTTATTTCTACCTTTGTTTTTTCACAGTTCCGTTATGCTCGCAGTACTACACTTTTTGTGGTAAACAGCACCAAACACAATCAGATTCTTTAGTCTATAAGCAGCAAAGGTAATCATCATAAATATTTAATACAGCAAACTGATATATGAAACAACTAAAACCCTTACAAAAGCATTCTCTCCCTACACAAGGCAAACTGAGTGCAAGTGGTCAGCAAAGCCATCAGATCAAAACCTTATCTTTCATTTCTACCAATGTGAAATATTCTCCTGCTCTGCTCTATCCTCTCTCCTCACAGAGTGAGGAGACGTTTGATTAGGTACAGATTTAAACACAAAAAGATTTTCCAAGCCTCAGTTCCAAGTTCCAAGCAATTACCCATTTGCTGGGTGTAACTCTCTGCGGGGTCGCCCGACTGGGGAGCAGAACAGAGGAGGCCCTTCACAAAGGAAATAATATTCCAAGTGTTTCACCTCACAAGGAGTTCTTGAAAAATGTGCTTCCCCCCAGGAGACCTGGAGTTGTTTGTCTCATTCAAGGGCTGAGTGTTTTCCTCTTACTGGCAAACTGGCAAAGTAGTTGCCTGCTCATGCAGCTGAGTGAGTGGAGCTGCTCTGAGCTGACGCCAGATTTTCACAGGAGCTCCTTAGGGTTCCTCTGTTGCCACCTGATAGCTCTGCCTACCACATACTGAACCCTAGGTTTTGAACTCAGATAGACCGAGCAAGATGTAGTCACCTTTTCTGCTCACCAGAGGTTCTGGCAGCAAAATAACTGCACAATCAGGGCAAAAAAGACTCAAGTAGTACACTATGGTCTACCCCAAAGCAGCCTTCCACAGAGAGACTGCAATTGTTAAGGTTGGTGGTCTTCCAATGACTCCACATTATTGTCTCTGAGGATCTCACCTAGAGAGAACAGAAGCTAATGTTGGGCCCTGAGGTCTCAAAGACCCAATCAAGATTAAATGCCCTTTTCTTAACACTAAACCCAAGCCTAGAACAAGAAGCTAACAAACTAGCTCTGACTAGATGACACCAAGTGGTCATTGCAAAATTTACATTTATTATTACTGGATCACTTTGGAAAAGTTTCACCCTTTGAACTGCAGTTTTGCAGCTTTGCCATTTGAATAATTTTATTCTTTTTTTTTTTTTTTTTTTTTTTTTTAATGTGGGAGCCACGAAGTCTGAGTATTTTGAGTCTAGAAAGTATGTTCACACTCAAAAAATACAAGCAAAATATTTCAACATAAGTTGCTGTTACATTCAAAAGCCGTCCTATTGTGTATTAGCAAGATGCAGACTTTAAACACTATGTATCAATTTAATTAATGGTTAATGAAGTAATTAATAACAAAGTTATACAGACATACTTATACAGAGCTCAGTGAAAAGAATCCTACTGGTAAAACATAAGGTTTTAAATGAGACATTACATGGACTAGTCAGACAATGAACTACAAAATAGCATCAAATCTGTTACACCATTTTTTGAGAACAAGTGTTTGTCACTCCTTATACTCTTAGGCTTATAGTATCTCTTACAAAATATATTTGAACATACCTTTATTGGGCAGTATACTTACTGATGTAGGAAAAGAGAAATCAGAAGCGGGTTTTCTGCTACAATTTTGTGTACAATGTAGAGTTATATACACAAATTTCAAAATGGATTTTTAAAAGTTAAGTCATCTGCTGGAATGCCTTCTGTTAGGATGTTTTCTTTGCTCCTTTAGATGACTCTGTGAAATACTTCTCTGGTCATTTTGCCAGTAACCATGAAACCCCAGCAAAACATCAGAAGTCCAGCCAACCCCAAACTGCAAAACTGACTACACTAAAAATTAACTCAGCAGGTTCTTCCAGTCATTTTGAAGGGCTTAAATTCTCCCTCAGCTACAGATCCTGAGTCTGTTTGGGCACACATGTAAAAGCAAATGCTCTCAGTGCCCATTGGGAAGGGAAAACCAAGAAACAGGTAATAAAATGGAATGTGGATACACCCCCTTCGTTCTACAACTGCTCACAGCTGTGAAACTCCACTTTCTTTCTACAGTTATCACATCAAAATATTTCTCATTTTGAAATCTGATCCCTGTAAAAACCTCATGCTTTAAATCAAAAAATTGTGATTTGAAAGAGAAAAGGAGAGCAATACAGAACACATAGCAGATTGCCTCATCTGCACTGTTGTCTTTCTTCTTGATGTAGTAGTGACTGCAGGTACTGTGAGGATTTACTCCTGTGCTATCTGTGCAGGCTTGCCCTGAGGTACATGGCCATTTGATCAACTGAGCTGCATCAGCCACTTCATAGTTTTCTGCATGAGGAATACACTGGGGTCATCTGTTTGCTGTAATGTGCTCCCACTTCCCATGTTTCACTGTATGCCTTGGTCAGTGTTTTACTAGATGAACTGGTCTGTAGTGTTTCCGCATTTAATCTGCTTGCTGACCTTCCAAGGTTCCTTTCTGTCGCGTTCATTTCCTCATTGCTATTACAGGTCTTCTAAATTTTAAATAATCTTACATGCTCTGTTTAGCATCTCTACAGTAGTCTGCTTACTTACCATTTATGATCAATATAGAAGAAATCAATGGCCCAACCAGCTCTGTCATTCTTTCTTTTGACTGCAATGCACTGCTAGCATTTCCTCTTTGTATTTGGTCTGTTAGCTGTTTTTCTCTTCTGAGTTCATTGTAACTAGCAGAAAGTTAAGATTCCTGGAGAACCTCTATTTGGAAGAGTGACGTTGAAAATCTAAGTGTTGTGGTTTAACCTAGCAGATGGCTCAGCACCACCATGAGCCATCTGCTCACTCCCACTTTTCCCAGTGAGATGGGGGAGAGAATCACTAACAAAGTAGAACTCATGGATTGAGCTTGAACTATTTACTAAGATAGAGAAAAGGGAAAAGATCATATAAATATGTGTGTGTATGTGTGTATATATATATACACACATGAATGTATATAACAAGTGATGCACAAGCAATTGCTCACCACTCTTGCCCAGCTAGCCCCCCAGGCAGCAGTGGGGGCCAGAGATGAACTCACCCCCCTTCGTAACTCCTTCCACTTGATGTCATACGATACAGAATATCTCTTCAGCCAGTTTAAGTCAGCAGTCCTAATTCTGTTTCCTTTCAGCTCCTTGGGCCCTTCATTAAGAATGGACTTGGGTCTGTATAACACTGCTTACCAGCAGCTATAAACATCAGTGAGTTATCAACATTGTTTTCCTTCTAGAATCAAAACACAGCATCACACCAGACACTCTGAAGAAAACAATTCAATGCCAGCTGAAACTAAGACATTACATCCAAATAATTTATGCTATTTTATTTTCTGGTATATGAACAAATGAAGCATAGGTCAGTTAACAACAAAAGTAATGATCTTTGGGTGGGCTACTCTAGGTGAACACATGAAGCACATGTTCTCTGGCAGTTTTGAAACCACAGGAAAAGCAGTGCACTGGATGGAACCACACCCTGAGCACGGGAGCCGTGCTGGGAACCTGTCTTCAGAAGGGGGACATCGGAGTGGTTTGTACCCATTGTGAAAGCACTGACTTACTTCAGATTGCCACTGCACTTAGTTTGAGTGATAATCCCACTTCTACAGGGAATAGCAGCAATTGTCCTTGTTATTACTATTAGGGCTGCCCCTCAGAGCAGGAAAGTTTGTCAGCCCATTTCCTCAACAAAGAGTCCATGTGGGAAACATTCTACTTCTGCTCACTCTTCATCCCCACCCGAGGCAGGGAGCTCATCCCTCTCACCTCTTTCCTTCCTGATAGACCTCAGGGCTGCAGCTGGTGCTTGGAATTCCCCTATCAGGAGCAAAAAATCCCCACTGATTGTGTCAACTCAAGTCATCTACTGAGGTGGACGCCTGATCAAGTCCAAGTGCCGGTACTCTGAAAGGTCACCTTGCAATAAAACCACGTGTGAAGTACCTCAATGTGGGACTCTCAGCCATCAGGAGATCCAAGGATGAGGTGAAATTTTGGGAAGTTTATGGATATGGGCATATCTAGTAAATACCCAGGTTTGCAGTGCCTGCAGTTAGACCCCCCAGAAATATGAAGGCATTACAGGAGATGCACTAGCAGGGAGAGAAGGAGGGCAGATACATCTGGCTTTAGTGGACCAGCAGGAGAAAGAAGGAGAGAGTGTGGTAAGGCAGAAGGCAGGGATGCAGGAAGGGGAGGGCCAGGAAGGGCCAAGGAGGGAATGAAGATGCCAGCAGTGATGTGGTCAGAGCTGTTAACCAGAATGGTGAGCTGAACAGCCCAGAAGCAGAGACGGGAGAACGTCCATGGAAAGCTGGAGGGAAGCCTCCACAAAGTCTTGTCTATCTAGCAGGAGAGTCAAAGTACTTGTTGCTCTGGTAGGAAGACCTGCCAGCCACACTAGGATGCAGTCTTCCTGACTATGCAAATAAGAAGGCAGAGAGGACACCTGCATTAAAATCCATCAACGCTGGAAGAACTGATGCTGTCAGCCACCTCTGAGGAAGCAGGCGAGACAAAAGGTTTAGGGAAGGGGAAGAAAAGATCAACTGACTGTGTAAAGGCCAAACACCAGAGAGGTAGTGAGGGAAGTGTGAGAGCCTACCAAAACAAGATGTAAAAGACCCCTGCATGGCTGGGGAGAAGTTATTGCTTGAAAGCAAGTTCTGTGAGCTGCTGTTCTCAGGATGTCCTTGGGCCTGACCCAGAGATGGGTGCAGGAAGAAAGAAGGGAGCAAAGCTGGAGTGTGCCTCTCCAAGAGTAGCAGAAAATTAAGGGACATCAAAAGCTGGAAAAAAGGCTGAGGAGCAGGGCCTGCAGACAGTCAGGAGCGATGGTTTGGAAGAAGAAAAAAAAAAAAAGCTTCAAAAAAAGGAAGCTAAAAATCTTCAGTAAAAATACATTCCATGGTGACAAACAAAGCAACAGAGGAAACGTGGAACAGAGCGTCTATGACACCGCCAACACCAGGCCTCCGCAGCGTGGAGGCAGCAGGAGTGCTGACAGGCAGTGGGGCCGAGGAGGCAGCAGGGCTATGAAGGACCCCGAGCCCCACAGCTGGGATGGCTCAAGTCCCAACACAGAGCCTTGGCTTCTGTCAAAGGTGAGCACCAGCAGCCCTGTGAGCACCAAAAGCAGTGCGTTCTCTGGCAGGAATTTCACGTCCCTTGGTTAACATCTGCCATGGAAATAAAACACATGAAGAAACAACTTACCAAGCGAAAGAAAGCATTTAGCGTTTTGGAAAGCCTTCAGTCTACACAGAATGTTTCGTCTCTTGCACCACAAAGAGCAGTTTTAAAAGTCACCAACAATTAGCCTGACGTGTCCTCAGAACCCTGGCGAGAGCGAGCTTTCCTCCCAGAGAGAAAGTCTTATCTCTTTTCCTCTAAAATAAAGGACACATTTATTTTATTATTTTATCCTGCATAAACTGAAAAGGTACATAGAATAAAATCAGTCAGAAAAGATGTTAAACTAAACTGCTGCCAAAGCGATACAAGATTTTGAAGGAAACACATTTGCCCCCATAAATCACAAATACCTTGACAGCATCCTTTCATTTTAGAATTGAGAAGAAAATTGGAATTAGGCCCAGCTCCTCCAGAGAGCTCTTCAATTTCTTTATTCAAGCAAAAGCTATATTCAGTCAACACAAGGTTTCCTAGTTAAGCTCAGCAGGATCAGATGCAATGTTAACTACAGGATCAGAGAAAGTCCTGCTTCAGAGCAGGCAATTCTAATACACAATGCTGAGGACAACCAAGACAACAGCATTTTCTTTCCCTCTGAAAAAGACTGATGGACAAAAGGGAACTTTCTGCTGTTTAAGATGGCGGTTCTCTTCATGGACACACATTCATGCCAGCGTTTGTAACTTTGAGTTCATTGAAAAACAGGTTACCTTTTTGTCTTAAGATCCTTAACTAAATTCTGTGGTGGTGGAAGTCTCCGGCTCTGAACTGCATTTATGCTGGCTTATTTTGGGAACAGATTTTACCAAGGATTTATTTTGCCCCTGCATTCTTTATGGCAGAGATTGAGAAAATATTTTCATTAATAATTGTCAGACGTCATAGTCCACTTCTACTGACAAGCAGAAGTGGAGCGCGTCCCTTTATTTACCCAGCTTTACAGGGATCTGTATTTTCACAGTCATTTCCAGGTGCCAACAATGACTACTGTTACTGAGGAAGTGAAATAAAATACCACAGATCTTGCCAGGATATCTAGGGTTGCTTATTTTTGTTGTATGCATAGTCTATATACAGGGGTATTTTTAGAGCATTAGGTGATGTGCTTCGTTATTAACAGCTAGATTTGAAGCCTAAAGATGATTTATACTTTTCTCTCATATAGAAAAACTCAGCTAAAGCCACTACTGTTTCCTTAGCACTTTCTGAGAACTGGTTCCTTCCTAACTCTCTGGAAAACATCTTGGTTTTTATTTTAAAAAAACAACCAACAGCAAAATTCAAATAATGACAATTCTCCAGTTTCTG
This sequence comes from Phasianus colchicus, assembly GCF_987193195.1. NCBI lineage: Eukaryota > Metazoa > Chordata > Aves > Galliformes > Phasianidae > Phasianus > Phasianus colchicus. Next base: position 59,636,606 of record NC_143437.1, on the reverse strand, counting down.
GCAACTGAAAGGCACAAAAGAAGTCCCACTTGGAGTGAAACCACTCAAGCAAGAAAGGAAAATGTTGAAGCTAACAGTAGGATGGGGGGGAGGAATGGGAAGAAATAAAAGAATCCCTCTAGTCCAAAACCCACCAAGCTTTGATTTAAAAAAAATAATAATATTTCAGAGTTCCCATTTTTGACAGAAGATGTGCTGGTGCGTTCATCTGGCCTTTCAGTAGTTACACACCACGACTTAGTCAAACCATGCTATATCACTGCAGATTTAAATAGCAGTGGATTTCCAATAAGAAAGTTATGCCAGTGTGTTCATTTTTACAATAAACATTTCCATTATAAAAAGATAATTTTATACCTGCTACAGCTTCATCCGTTTTAGGAGAGCTTTCTCTAAAACAGATTAAAGTTCACAATTCATGAAGTACAGAAAACAGTGAGACAAGGTTACGTGCATTTCTGTTAAGTAATTAAGTGGCCTGATTTCCATTAATAAAGAAAGTGCCCTAGTTCCCATTAACACCACTGAAGCCGTTCATTAAGATGACAAAAGTTAGACAGTTCTTAAGTCTTGGCCCACAGTCTTTGAAGAAAACAGGGAACCAAAGCCAAGGAGATGTTTGGTCAGAGTTCAAAATGCACAGCAAAGCCTTCATTCCCCACTGCTATCTGTCTTGTGTGGCCATGTACGGCCGCGTACAGAGCCTGCAAAACGCTGCCAGGCAAGAATTCTACACATGTAGAAAATCAAGTCCTGGCTTTTGAGAAACCTACGCACCGAGCGGAAGGCAAAATGCTGCAGTTACCGAGTATTCAACACAGCAATTTTAAAATGTTAGCAGGCTACTACTATCTCCATTTTACTGATAGAAGACTGAAAGAAAGAGACAAAGCAAGCTAACCTAGATGGAAAAGCCCACGAAAATTAATAAGAGTTAATTTTTGAAGTGAATTAGTTAAACCACAAACAATTCTATGCAGACAACCATTCAAAACTAAAGCTGCTTTTATTCTATTCAGTGTTATTTTATTCTGAAAGTGAATTAATTTAAATCAAATTGCAGCCACTTTTGCTGTGAATAAGACCATGCAAATTGAGGCTCAATACAGTTCACAGACGCTTCTAATTTACACCCTTTGTTAATGGAATTAATTGGTCTGAGTGCCCGAGCTCACAGAGGAAGCATGCAAAGGTGTGAGGGAAGGATGAGGCTCACGCCTGCAGGGTTTGTGCCCCAGCAGCCCAAGGGTGCCGTCCCGCCATCCTCGTCATTACCATCCTGCACAGCCCAGAGCCAGAGGACATTCTGCCCTTCCCCATCACCTAGGAAGCAGTGACTGCTCAAGCATTTCATGCATTTAACGGGAGGACCGCACAAACGAGGGACACCTACTGATTGGGGGCCAGGAGGCAGCACTCGACCCGGGAGAGTGCATTCATTGATCTCTGTAGGCACCAAAAGGTGGGCAATGTAAACTGCAGGGCACGTGGAGCTGTGCTTTCAGTTGGCAGCCTGAAAACCCAATAACTGGCTTCATCGAGAGCACATCTGCAGAGGTGCGACTCAGTGATAACCACTGAAAGATGTCACTGCGAAGGATTTAAAAATACTCACTGTATTTCCCTTCCTTGATTTTTTTTTTTTTTTTTAACTCATCATCAGCTTGACATTGTGTTTTCTTACAGCAAGTCTCTGTGCAATTTTTATACTTCCCAGAACTGAAGTAAAATGAAACAATCTGTGGTTGTGAGCGCAGCCCGCCGAGGCAGCACAGCTCTATCACTGCACACTCATGGCTGCAGCCCCACAGCAGATACCGAAGGCTCAGCCCCATTGAGACCTGTTGGCAGGAGCCCTGCAGGCAGCTCGCTGCCAGGATGCTCGCTGTGAACCGGGACGAAGGCTGCACACCCCCACACACGGTCCCGGCAATGCTGCATGTCTCTACTTTTATTTCTCTCACATTCGCAACACATGCTTTCCTCGGTTCTCTGCTCTTTCCTCAATCTGTCAGAGCCACCTTGGTGTGACTGGCTAGAAATCACCTCAAACTTTTAGTTAGAACCAAATCAGGTGGGGGAAAAAAAAAAAAAAAACCAACAGTATTTTTTCTTGTTTTTCAGCTTTCACCAGCAGTTACCGATGAGTCCATCAGTAGGAAGAAAATACAGATTCCTTGTTTTCAGCCACGGCTGTCTTCCTCTATTGCTCTGAAAGCTTCCCAGTAAGAGAAAATAAAAGCTGCAGAACAGTTACTCATATGGGGCTGCTCACAGTGTGTAGGAAATTAGATGCGTTTGTTTAGAAGTCAGATGGTAAAATACAAGAAACAACTCTAAGACTAAAGTTTTAAGAGCCATAAGGAAGCTCAGAACAATCTTGAGTGCCGTGGCACAGAGCTGCTGGGTGACAGTTGCTGCTCTGTCGGGACACCGTGCCCAACTACTGCACCTTACACGTCCCCCACTGTCTGAAAGGAGCAATCCTAGAATCTCTAGAAGAGCTCCAGGCCAGCGGGATCCGTGCTCCCGCGGATGCACGGAGCGGCTGCCCTGCCCCAGCCTTCATTCGCACCGCACTTCTGAAGAGGGAAAACTGGGGGATAAAAAACAAGAGGAGAAAAAAAAGAAGGAAGAAAAAAAAAAAAAGAAAAGCAGCCATCGCGGAGCACCGTTCCCCCGGCGGGGAGCGGCTCGGAGCGATGCCGGACGCCGGACCGGTGCATAGTCTCCGCCCCGCTCCCCCCTGAGGCCGCCCGGGGGCTCCGCGGCTCCGAGCATAGCAGTGCTCTGCGGCTGTTACCTCCGGGGAAAAAGCGCTGGAGAACGGGAAGGGATACATTAACGCGAGCCTGTGAGCCGTACTTGCTCAGGAGCGGTAATTCTTTTGCAAGCAAACACCCAGAGAAACCCTGCTTTTCTGCAGTGGAGGGACGCGCATCACAGCACCTCTCTCCGCCCGGCAATGACGGAAAGCGCAGACAGCGGCTGCAGCCCGCAGATCCTGCATGGCCCCCACCGCGCACCTGCTGCCGGCACCGGGTGGGGAGTGGCAGAGAGTGCGGCCCAAAATGGCCCCCGGGGAACGGGTGGGTTGGGGATGGGAAGAAAGAAAAAAGGAGAAGGGAAAAAAAAAAAAAAAAGAGAGAGAGAGAGAAAAGAAGGAAAAAAAAAAAAAGGAGAAAAAAAAGAATAAAAGAAATGAAAAGAAATGGGGAAAGAATGAAAGAAAAGAGAGAGAAAAAAAAGAGAAAGATTAAAAAGAAAAACAAGAAAGAAGAGAGAAAGAAAAAGAACCAAATGAACCTGCCTAAGCTGGGCGCAGCAGGGGCCTCTTAGCGTTGGGGGTTTCCAGGAGACCCCAGCAGGGCTGTCAGGAGGATTTCGCAGCCGGTTCCACGACGCACAGCCCTGACATCAGCCTGGCTCAGGGAAGTAAGCACGGGACAGCTCGGGTTTCTCTGTAAAGAAAAGCACGGCAGAACTGTGCCCCAGGGAGGAAAAAAAAAAAAAAAAAAAAAAAGAGAGAGAGGGAGAGAGAAAAATCGTAAAGCAGCCGTAACTATGCCCAGAGTAAGCACGCATCATTACAGCTGTAGCGGCACTGACGCTTGATCCGCAGATGCCCGTGCGGAGCCCCGAGAACGGGCATGGCGCGCCCGCCTCCCGCCCCGTCTCGGGAGCGCCGCACGGTCCTTTGCGGCAGCCGCAGCCCCAGCAGAGGGCACGGGTACGGCAGCCGGCTGCCGCAGGCTGTTCTCGCCGCGGATCGTTTTCTCCCGAGCGGTCCCCGTCCTTATTTGTTTTTGTTTGGTTTGGTTGATTTTTTGCTCAGATACCATCAAAGGGGCCACTGTGGGGAACGCGTTCCGAGTCCCCTCGAGCCGCCTCGGCCCTTCCCGCGGCCGTTCCGCTTCGGCTGCGTCCCAGCGACCGTGCATCTCCCGCTGACGGTACCGCGGGCGTGCGAAGGGCGACACAGCAGCGACAGCCACGCGAAGAGCCTGCGCCCGGCGTGCCACCGATAATCACTGCCTGCACGGAGGGAAGGAAATAGGGCTGCCGCTGGCTTCTCCTCCAGCACCGCGCAGAGCCACCTGCACCCGAGCGCTGCGTCCCCCCTCCTCCCCCCCGGCCCAGCGACGCTCCACAGGGGGCACCGGGCAAAGTGCCGCCGCCCGCCGGCTCCCGGCTCCGGCCCCCCCGGCGCCCACTCTCCCCGCTCCCGGCCGACCGCCACCGCCGGGCCCCGCGGGACGGGGCGGGGGTACGGTCCGAGGGTCACCCCCTCGTCCCCTCCCAAGGCCGGGAGCCCCGTTACCTCTCCTCGCGCATCCCGGCACCTTCGGCCGAGACTTTTTTCCGTCTCCCGGGTGGGCGGCCCCCGCCCTGCCTCCCTCCCTCCCGTCCTCCCGACGGGGCGGGCCTGGCCGGGGGCGGGCCGGCGCGCTTGAGGCTGTGCCGCGGCGTGGGAAAGCGTCTCAGAGACGGTTCGCTTTGCTGGCGGTGCGGTGAGTGCCGTGCCGTGCCGTGCCGGAGCCTCCGTCCGGATTTATTTCTCTCTGCCCCACGCCGGTTGCGGGCTGAGCCGCGATGAAGCGACCTTGCGAGGAAACTACCTCAGACAGCGACATGGACGAGACCATCGATGTGGGCAGCGAGAACAACTACTGCGGGTAAGCGGGACCCACCTCCTAGACATCACCCCCCTCCCGCCCAGTCCCACCCGCGCGGGCGCCGAGGGCCGAAACCCCGGGCACGAAAACCCTACACTCCGTAACGGCAGCATCCCGAATGTCGGGAGTGTGGGCTGCCCCGGGATCCCCGGCACCACTCGGAGCCCGCAGCTCTCTGGGAACCCCCGCGCCGCCTGGGGCTCGGGGCAGTGCCGGCCCGGCAGCCCCGCGTGATGCACTGCGTGCAGTCGGATCTGTTCGCGAAGTCACTCCCGATCGGGGCCGAGCAACCGAACTGAATCGGCGCCAGTAGGAAATGACCTGTGGGTCCGGTGGTTGGATGGGAACAGCAGCAAACCCCGCTGTGAGCCGATGGAGATGGACTCGGGGGAGGGGGGGAGGGAGGGGAAAGTGTCGGGGGGGGGACTCTGCAGGGACAACTCGAGTCTGAGGGCCAATGAGAGCAACGCAGTGATACGGCCACTGTGCCCCGGCTTGTCCCCATCATTGGGGACAGTCAAACAGCAAGCGCTTGTTTTGCCTGTATGTGATGAGGTTGATACCCTTCTGTAGCTATAGGCAGTGCAGTTTGCAAAGCAGATTGTAAAAGTACTGTGCTGGAGGAGGCAGCAGGTGTTGGCAGGGCGCTGCCCTCCTGCATGAGTGCCCCCTGACCACAGAGGTGACAGGAATGACAAAACCTGGCCGGGCCTGTAACATGGTATGCATCTTGCTGGTAGCATAGACGCATGGAATCATTATGGTGGGAAAAGGCCTCTAAAATCATCTATTCCAGCTATCATGTAAAAGTGGTCCATGTTTTTTCCTTTAGATGCAGTTCTACGGACTGTATTTGTAGGCATGATTTTAGATACAATGAAAATGAAACCTGTGCTGGACAGTGAACCATCTCCAGAGAGGACCTTTCAGGGGATTCTGGCAGTTCACAGAGCAATCCGCTTGGCTGGGCCAATCCAAAACAAAATGTCTCTTTGAAAACCCAGTGTGTCCTAAGCAACGTGAGAGGGCACTATGGGTACTCAGTAGGGCAACCTAAGGTGTCTTCAGAGAGCAGTGTGTCACATTGTGCAACACCTGATGTACTTTTGTCATTTCCCAGGCAAAGCCATAGTTCTGTGCTTCGACCAAATTCCCCAACCACAACATCTCAGATTATGGCCAGAAAGAAAAGAAGAGGGGTACGTGTCCTTTCGTTCTTTTCCCATGTGACAATTTGTGTGCGTGCTGTAATTTTGCCCTTCAGCAATTCTGTAAACTTACCGTGTTTTGTTTTTGGGAATAGATTATAGAGAAAAGGCGCCGGGATCGTATAAATAACAGTTTATCTGAGCTGAGGCGGCTGGTGCCAACTGCTTTTGAAAAACAAGTAAGCCCTTTTTTTTTTTTTTTTTCATCCTGTATCTCATCTGGCAATGTCGGTTCTCTTGTAGAGCTTATTAAAATAATCCTGTATGTGTCCTGATCTGGCACAAAGCTGGCATCTCAGTGAAGCGCTTTGTTGTGGCAAAACTATTAGGAACATAATTCATCATAAAGCCGAAAAACATTTCCATTCTTCGGCTTGTTTTTCCCTTAAGGGTAACAGTGTTCGTGTTGCCTCTGTTCTTTCGATGAATTCCAGTGGTGGTTTTGTTAAAAATGTGCTTTACTCTGTAGTTAAAAAACAAAACAGAAAAAAACGACAAAACAGTCCCCCAGACCTGTGTGTCAATTAGTCATCAGTACAAATCTTGGATCTCTTTTGCCCCTTCTTTAAGGAAACTTTCATTTTAATCTATAGTTGCAGTTGCAACGTAATCTGTATGATTTCCTAAGAAGCAAGCAAGCTGCCCAGATCAGTCAGGTTTTAAAGTGGCCGTGTAAAAGCAGTGCACTGGGGCTAGGAAAAGGCCCAGTGATGAGATCCAGGTAAGGCAGTGTACTTTCAAAGGCATTTCAGTGAGCAGTGCTCGATGGGAAGGCTGTGAGGGTCCAGCTGCCTGCAGGGAACCTGGGTTCAGCTCCTGCCTGGGAAATTGCACAGCGAAAGCTTCAAGTGCCACCAGTGCTACAAAAAGTGTGTTTTGTTTCTGCTGCTCAAATAATTTATTACTTCCCCATATCTTGAATTTAATATTTTTTTTGTCTCTTGATTTGATATTTAACAGCATTTATATTTTATCAAATGTATTTGAAGATGCGTGGGTATGTGCAGATGGCACTGGGTCTCACTCAGAGGCACCAACTGAGTGTACAGCTCCTGACTTCCTTCTAACTGAAAATAAAATACAGAAAGTAAACCCTGAGAGCAGCCTGTGGGTGCCAAACTGCTGGGGCAGCGGGCAGTGGCCAGAGCCCCGCCGTATGAGGCTCAATACATGAACAAGAGGCCAATGAAAAAGAAATTTTAAGTATTGCAGTCGCATTAAGAGCATCACTTGTGTCACCTGCGGTGTACTTCAGTACCTGCTGGCTTTAGCTGAACTGTTCCATAGGCTGTGGCACAGTGGAGCGGCAGAGGTATTTTCAGCTAGATAAACAGGGGCAAGAGACAACAGTTGTTTGTCCCATTTTATTGTTTACTTCTCGAAACCCACAAACATTATAAAACAAGTCCTACAGAGCCTTTGGAAGGGACCCAGCAGTGTGCAGTTTTTAGCTATTAGTCACTCGCCCGGAGACGGCCTGTGCTGTTTCTACGGAAAAGCTGAAGTCTGAGCAAAACACAGGATGCAGTTGCATGTAAAATGTAGACTTTAATCAAAAGATCACCCTCACACCAAAATTCATACTAAGAAATGTTGAAAGCAATAATTGAATTAAAAAAAAATAAGATCGGGGTAAGAATAAGCATGTGATGTATTTTGTTCAGCCTCCCTGACACTATCCTGTATGATGCCAAAGACAAAGTCACCCGTCCTTTCCCAGCTCCTTGGATTCCACTCACTGAAGTGTCCGAGCAAGGCTGTTCACTCCCACTGCCTTTCCAACCACTCCTGGCCACATGCTGAGCCCCTGTGGCAGGGGGCTTCCCCCTGGAGCTGACCATTGGGGTGCCCCTCGGACCTCTTCTGCTTGCTGGCAACCCAAATGAAGCAGCAAGGGCTGCAGGTGCCACGAGTGGGAACAGAGGGCAGATAGGCTTGCAGGGTGCTGTCTGCCAGCAGCCAAAGTTTGTGCAGCTCTGGTTTTAGTTGATGCTGAGGGGTGGCCTGAGATAACGTTCGCATGGAAAACTCAGCTGTCTGGGTATATTCCAGGTGTGTTTGAGGGAAATGGTTTTATTTGTAAATTAATATATTAATACTGCCTTTGGACTTGCATCTTACAACACCATGAGCCATCCTCAGTGACAGGAAAGAGCCTCACTGCTGGAGCAGCTCTTTCTTTTTCACAGTGTTTGGCTGCTTGTCCCTGCAAACTCAGCCTCTCAGTAACTTAAAAAACTGAGGGCTGTGCGATTGTTTTCGCAGCAGAGGATGAGAATAGAATATTCAGCAGCCAAATGACATGTCAAAAATTAATAGGCTTCTAGGGAAGAGGGGTACTTTTCGGTGTGTGTCCATAGGGACACCTACTGGTAAAAGCAGCAAAAAAGGCTGTAGTGGGATCTTCATCACCAGCTCTGCAGACCTGTCCCAGTGGGTTTTCAGTTGTTTTTTGTGTCTGAAAAAGATGTGCTGAAAGTGAGACCCTTCTTTTATTTCATGAAGGCGTTATCTCTGCACCAGCCTCAAAGCCAGAGTTACACTGAGACATAGTCTTAATAAAGCCAGGTTGTGCTGCTAGTGCCTGTGTCACTGAATGGGAGACAACAGTAGTCATTAGGCAGTGTCTGGGATGCAGATGCTCACAAAAGAATTAAGCTGAGAATGTTCCTATGATAGGAGAAATTGAAACCATAAGACTGGGCTCAGTTTTATTTACATGAATCTCTTATCTCGAAGGGATCTGCCAAATTAGAAAAAGCAGAAATACTGCAAATGACAGTGGATCATCTGAAGATGCTTCAAGCAACTGGAGGTAAAGGTAAGGAGAAGATGGTTTCTTTTTCTGCTACTTGAGGAAATCTCAGCAAAAAGTACTTTGACGGGCTGTGATAGGCGTTTCCAGATTAAAGGAGTGGAAATCAATGCTAATGGCAGGATTGAACTCGTGGGAAAGAACTACTGGGACAAAAGAAGCACTTGACCCTGGGCTTGTGTTTGCTTTCATAACACTGTGGGAGTAAAGGCTTCATTCACAGGCAGCCCAGTCAGAGATTTGTTTGGGGTTTCCAAAGAGCACTGAAATCGGCACAGGGAGACAAAACAAATAGGCAAACACCAAACATAAACAGGAGGTTTGTGGCAACAATTGTGTAGCAAAAAACCAATGTTAAAACTCATTATACAGCAGCTATACCAAAGGAAGTGGATGGAGAGGAGCTTTCATTATTGTGGATGTATTTGTTCTTTGTTCATAAATGTGAGGTTAGACTGCCTCATCCACCAGAACAAAATCCAGCCTGCTATAGGCAGCTCTAGGTATCTGATAAGACTGCAGACTGATAGCAGCGCTATCTGAGCTTATATTTACATGCTGTATGTGTTTGTCAGAGGTCAGGGTGGTTCCTTGCATCCAGAGCCTGCATGACACAGAGGCAGTGTGGTTGACCCGTTCAATCGCCTGCTGCCGTGAGCCAAGCGTGCCCTGCTTGTGCGAGCTGACAGCCCTGAGGCTGGAGGCCAAACGATGTCAGCCACCCACGAGCTGTTCTCTATAGTCACGGGGTTGCAGCTTATTTGGAGCAAAGAACTTGCTTGCCTTCCATAAGCACTGTCCCACGTCCCATGCCCTTAACCGTGATTATACTGAAACTGCTGTAATGTAGATCAGCCCATTTTTCAGTGACCCATTGTGATATGAAGGTACAGGCTAGAAAAGAGACTGCTGCTGGAAGTGTAATTGCTTTCTTTCTTTTTTATTAAACTCGAAAGTTTTTAGCCCATGAGAGAATTGCTGCAGCTCTCTGTACCTTGCAGTGATTACAGGGCTCAACTTAAAATCAGCGCGTGCGTAACAACAAATGGCTATGGGAAAGCCTGCTGGAGGCTGGTGTTCTGTTATTTGTTAAAATTCACACCAAGCTGACATACATATTTTATAGGTGTTAAGAGGCTTTTGTTAATAGTACCTCTAAGCTTAAGATTTACTGGTAGCTCATTTTGTCAGAAGTGAAAGGGATTTTGTTGCCTTTCATATAACAGATATGCCTCTTGGTATCTTGAGCAAACGTACAAAATTTAATCTAAGGAAATGTTAATTTTATATAACTCTATGCTTGAAAAAATGTTCTGTAAAGATCTCTATTTAGCTGGGAAAGTAGTGCTCTTGAAAGTTATGAAACGCCCAAATTTTTTGTGCTTGTGCAACTTGAATTCAAATCGTCTTGTGTCTGCATGGTGGTGCAGTTTTTAATTGTGTATTTGCTTATTGGTTTTCCACAAAGTCTGTTTCACTTGGTGCTCAGGGCAAGCAAGGCTAAGAAGCCAAGGGCAGTGGTTGCCGCTTCATTGTGTCCTCCCTCTACAGTGCGTGGCCCAGCTATCCCAGCCTGTCTCCGTCATAAAAGCTGCAGCAGCTCCTACTTCTCCAAAATCTGTACCAATAGCGATATGGCCACTCTTTAGGGAGATTTAACAGGAATGCTCCTTCCCCTGCCTCCCTATCCTCAAACAAATGTTGTTGGAGATTATTTTTTAAGTGGGTCAGATCGAGTGGCTGGCTGATGGGGTAGGGACGAGGTGCTGGGAACGGGAGCTGCCGGGCACAGAGCAAGGAGTGTCGTGGTGTGGGAAGGTTGCCCACAGCCACCAGTGGCCAACCAGAGCCACCTTTGCGACCCTTAGGAGCCCTCCTTGCTACTCCAGGGCCAGAGATTTGTGGCACATCAGTATAATGCCCATCTATTTCACAAACACTGCGGCTTAATCTTCTCCTTCTGACCCAGAGATAAGAGTAATCTCACTGGATGGATTAACAAACTTTAAGAAAAGAGGTCTGTAAGTTAGTGCTGGGCAAAGTTTAAGCCTGTGTTTCCTTCTTCCTTAATGTTTTACTTTGCAAAGTAGTAACAGCTTTAAATATCATTTCCTAAGGTATTTTAAAAGGCTGATATTTGTTTTATTTGCAAGTGTAGTTATTCCTACTTCATAACTCATTTTTGGAGCCAGAAACTTTGTTGGTCAGCGAAAAGATTTGTCCCATCATTTCGTCTATAGACACAAGTTGTTATCGGAGGAGAGAGAAACGTGTCCTAGAACCCTTACATTGTGTTGTGCCCTGTGTTGAGAGCTGGGGATGGCTTGTTTTTCTTCTAGTGGCCCACCAACTGAGGATGCATGGGGTTGGAAAGGGTGGCGTTGGTGGCTTCTAATATTTAGTGGTGCAGTGAATCCAGTGTGGGCACAGCAGGAAAAAGGCTGACACGGCTTCAGCTTTTTGGAGCCACTCTGGCAGACAGGGAAGCAGGCAGGGAAGAAGCCAAAGCAGGGAGGCTACTGCTTTTCCAGCCCTGTGTATACTCCATATTTCCTGATGCAGGTGTGGGCAATGGTCTCACTGTTGTGTGAAGTTATTGTCTGGCCTGGAGCCAGTGCTTTTTGCTGACAGGGCAAGCAAGCAAAAGGAAAGAGCTGTTAGCCAGCAGCAAGTAGCCGGCTGGGACCTTGGTGTGGTTTTATTGCAGCTTCAGTGCAAATTGAGCTCGGGTGACTGACACCTGGGTCGGTGTAGACAGAGCTGTTAGTGGCCATGCCCTGTCACATAAGCACCTGGAGTTCAGTTCCCACGTGGCCTTGTGTCCTCATTTCTGTTTCTTGGCCACCTCGCAAGAGATTGACAGGGAGCCAGCACATACAGGGCTTTTGGACTGCTCATCCCAGAGCCAGCTCAGGCACAGAGGGAGCCACCGACAGCCATGTCCTCCACATTTGCATTCCAGAGACATGGAAGGGAGGTCTTGAGGCTTCTGATGTGAAGACAGTCTTCAAGCCAAACTGCTGGCCACCATTCAGGCACACAGCTCTCTCACCACTGCCTGCCTGCCTGGTTTTAGTCAGAAGTTCCCTCAAAACACTGTTATTTCACAAATAGTTCAGATGCAGCAGAGGGGTCTGTGCTTCCTGACAGAATTCCCCGACATATTGTACTCACCAAGCTGCTAGCTGGAGAGGGTTTCTCTGGGGTCTTACACAGCATCAGGTGGGCAAGGTGGCTTGCATGACAAGCACTGTTATAAATTGACAAGAGGTGGTATATAGCAGGCAGGGGATTTAGGGAGATATGAATAATTGTATGTAAATGTAATTAATTAAGAATAGAATGGACTGGGTTTAAAAGGACCACAATGAGCATCGAATTTCAAACCCCCTGCTGTGTGCAGGGTTACCAACCACTAGACCAGGCTGCCCAGAGCCACATCCAGCCTGGCCTTGAATGCCTCCAGGGGTGGGGCATCCACAACCTCCTCGGGCAACCTGTTCTGGTGCGTCACCACCTCTGTGTGAAAAACTTCCTCCTAATATCTAACCTTAACCTCCCCTGTCTCAGGGGAGAGGAATCATTCCCCCTTGTTCTATCACTGTCCACCCTCGTGAACAGCCATTCCCCCTCCTGTTTATATGCTCCGTTCAAATACGGGAAGGCCACAATCTCCCTGGAGCCTTCTCTTCTCCAAGCTAAACAAGCCCCGTTCCCTCAACCTTTCTTCATAGAGCCTGAGTTCATTCTACGATGTGGATGCAGAGCAATAGAAAGTGAAAGCAGCCTTCTAAGCTGCTTGATTTTTTCAAGAAGACCTCAATTATTTCATAACAAACTGTGCAAGGTCTGGTGTAGATATTTCTGCCAAAATCCACCATAATAAGGGCACTTGATCCGTCTGTACTAATGCACATTATAGTCATAAATACCGTAAAAAAGTTTTGAAGAAAGCAAAAGAAAAACAATTATGCCCACTCGAGAGTAACAGGACATTGTTCTTCCAAGACTACCTCTAAACTAAAATGGAATTGATTTTTGTAGCTGAAGAGCAGCAACTTAACCACTAGATTTGATACTAAACCCTTTTAGAAAGGGAATATCTTTTCATGTGTGTTTAATAAAACTGGTTTTTTTTTTTTTCCAAATGTTTTTTGTCCCAAGCCTATGGAGCTCCAGCTGCTATTTGCTGAAATGCCTCATGGGCTATGTGACTGTCAGTCTTCCATCTCCAAATTAGCAATGGCATTGCATAAAACGTTTTCTCAGTAAAGCTTTTTATTGTGTGTGTGCAGAGTCATGACAAGATGTTTTTAGTTTGTAGTTAAATAGCACCGTATGCCACATCGTCCTAATGACTCTGGGAAGGAGATGAGCCCTCAGCAGCAGTTGCAACAACTGTCTCGCAGTGTCAAGCAATAGCTTCAGTGCGTTGCTGTGAATGCTAGCATGGGGAAAGCAGAGGCAGCAGAGTGCGTGCGAGCTGCCTGGTCCCCCACCGTCTCTTTGTGCATAGAAATGTGTCCTTCACACACGCACAGGGGTAACACCATAACACCACACTGCAGAGTCTTCCTGAGGTACTGCAGGAGCGGCATCATGTATCTCTTCAAGAGTCACGAGTACTTATGGTCTTAATTCTTTTCATTTATATAGTGTGCAAAAACAACCGTAGCCTATTGCGTTACAGGGATGGTCACACAAATCACTTACAGACTGAAGAACACACTTTTCTTGTAGCAAATCTTAACCCGTAAGTGGCAGACCAGTGGCTGAGGGAGGGTGGGGTTGGCCGTGTTGGCTGATGTCGGCCAGGAGGTTGGCCTAGCGCTCAGCATGCCTTTTGTCCACCTCTTGCAGGTTATTTTGATGCTCACTCACTGGCCATGGATTTCATGAGCATTGGCTTCCGGGAGTGCTTGACTGAAGTTGCGAGGTACCTGACATCCGTGGAAGGCCTCGACACCTCTGACCCGCTGCGTGTCAGACTGGTGTCCCATCTCAGCACCTGCGCCTCTCAGCGGGAAGCGGCTGCCATGACCTCCTCCATGGCCCACCACCACCACCCGCTGCACCCGCACCACTGGGCAGCTGCCTTCCATCACCTCCCGGCCGCCCTGCTGCAGCCCAATGGACTCCACGCCCCCGAGGCCACTCCATGCAGACTCTCCTCAGAAGTGCCTCCCCACGGCTCCGCACTGCTCACCGCTACCTTCGCCCACACCGACGCCGCCCTCAGGGTCCCCTCAGCAGGCAGTGTTGCTCCCTGCGTCCCCCCGCTCTCTACCTCTCTCCTCTCCCTCTCGGCCACTGTTCATGCCGCAGCTGCCGCCGCCACGGCAGCCGCCCAGAGCTTCCCCCTCTCCTTCACCAGCACGTTCCCCATGCTCCCCCCAAGCGCAGCTGCCGCTGCGGTGGCAGCAGCTACAGCCATCACCCCGCCATTGGCCATGTCAGCCTCATCCAGCCCACAGCAGGCTGGCAGTGGTGCAAACGGCAAACCCTACCGGCCTTGGGGGACAGAGGTCGGAGCCTTCTAAGTGCCCCCCCTTCTTCCCTACACAACTCCCTCTTCTCCCTCCATGCACGCGCGCACACACACACACACACACACACACACACACACACACACACACACACACACACCCCCACACAGACACACACAGCTCCTGTGACCTTGCTGAGGGCCAAGGGCCACTGTCACCCAGGACCTGGCAGCCAGCCCAGGCACTGCCCTCGCTGCAGGCACTGGAGGGGACACAGGCGGCTTGCTCCTCCTGCCAGGTGTGCTGAGGGCACCTTGAGGCAGTGGCTTTTGGAAGCATCACCACTGCATTGGCATGTGGATGTTCCCCAGGACATACATAGGCACTAGGGCTAACAGTTCTCTGGCTGTACATCCACACTTGGCGGAGAGGTGAGGAATCATCCCCATCAGGTCTCCTGGGGCTCAAAAAAGAATTTGACTTTCCTAAGTGCCTGACATTTAAATGATAATAATAATAATAATAATAATAAAAAGAAATAAAACTTATATATACATGTGTTCTGCTAAAACCAGTAACATTGCACAGGTATGGGAGTGATCTGGGAGAGAGAGGCAGTCCTGAGTGCAGCTTCAGGACAGCGATATTCTTCCAGGAAAGAGTGTGCTCTTTAAGCAGACAGGTTCATTTAGCCAAAAGGCTGCTAAGAAACAACGTCCAATTTGACAGGCCTGGAACTTGCTTACTTAGTCTCCTTCCTTTGTACAGACTTGCCAAATTGTGACATCTAGCACAGCCCTGGTAAAAACGATTATCTTATCAGTGCTTGGATTAATGAACGTTTCAGCAGTGCCTTTGAGCCTTGAGGCACCCTTTTTTATGGCTTAACTATGGTGCTAGCTTGTATCTGCACAAACAGTAGGTTGTCATGCACCCAGAAGTAACCACCTGCTGACAGCATGCACAGTTCTGTGGGGTTGGCTCGTGCCAATACAAGAGACCTGGTGTTGTGAGAGTTCCATTTAACTTATTTAGCTGCGTTCGGACGTTTACTTTTAGCCAGCTCTGTGCAAAATCCCTCTTCTTTTCGCTATCAACTTCTGGGATAACAATCGTTCTGGGTATGAATGAAGTGATGGTAGGGACAATTTTAAATTGGCTATTAGCATGCCAACATTGTAATGTGGGTTTGATTCCAAACCAAAATGAATGTATTAAAGGGGATGGCAGTAAGTTATTTTGTCAATACCCAGACAACTAGTGCTGCATAAAATGTTTTGCTTTCATTTTTTATTACGGTGACTTAAAATAACCTAAGTATTTTAATACATCAAGTCAAAAACTAGAGATTTTATGTAAAAAAAATAAAAAGTAAAAATAAAACACAGCATGTATTATTATGCACTTGATTTCTCTGCTGTGTGGAGAAAGCAGTAAGCATTGAGAATGTTAAACATTACGCAAAATATACTTTAAAATATTTGTTTTAAAAATACTGTACCTAGTTGGTCTTTTATGCATTACTTTGTTAACCTTTTTTTTCTATGCAAAAGTCTTTACATATCACTAATTAAATGAAGTCCTTTTTGACTGTGTTTTATGGATGATTTCTTGCAGTTTTTATTTGGTCTTGAGAAATACTCATGGACTCTGTGGCCAGAATCACACCCGTCAGCCTCTCTCCGGCTCCTGTTCGATCAGAAGCCTGTCTCCTCCAGGATGCATTTAAACAGGCAGGAAAACAGTAAAACAGCATTGTTTTTTGGTTCTGCAGTGGTGGGACACGTAATAAAACAGATCCATTTGTCCTCCCAGAGAGCACCCTAAAACACTGGGGTTTCTTGATCCAGCATTCATTCACCCTCACTAAGGGGTCTCTTTGTAGAAGGAGAAAAATTTAACCAAATGGCATTCAATGTTGAGAATGAGATAAGGCAGTTTTCACCACTGGTTCTGGTTTCCTAACTTCAGTTCTCAGCAAGGCAAGATTTTGTTTCATGTTAGGTCTGCAGAGAACATTAGTGTAAGGTGTGTAATTCTCTAGCTATAGGATAAGCGCAGATTCTGCAAGTCTGAAAGGTGCTAGAAGATCTATTAGACTTACCTAACAGGTGACAGGACTGAGGAACAGAAATGAGGTGACAACTCCGTAGACTCCCAGAGACAGCATCCATTGCCAAAATGCAGCCTCAGATAAATGACTTGCCCCCATCACCCCCACTTCCCAAGTGTTAGAGATGTAGCTGCACACCTGCATAAACTGGACCTCGGTGCTCAGGCAATGAGGAGCTTCAATTTGCATGAACAGCATGCTGTCCCATGGTTAAAACAGGAAAATCAATCAATCAATCAATCTGGAAATCTACTCCTGTGCCATAAATCATACATGTTATTCTGTGAAGTTTTGTTGTTTGTGGAAGATTCAGACATTTCTTTGTCTCCAGATGTAAGTACCCAATGGCTCTGCTGGTATGTTCAGCAGCATCCAGTTAAGGTGTTGTTCATTTTCTCTCTGGACAGTTTCAAGAAAAAAGGTCGCATGAGTGAAAAAAATGGGGTTTATTTGCATGAAAAAAGCAGATTTCAACCCTGCTTGACTTTAAGCTGTTAACTATTAACCTGCCATCTAAGAGCCTGATAGGAGGTCTCCGTACATCATAGTGTGGTAAGAACAGACAACCACTGACTTGGTTCCTGCTAAGGGCTTCAAACTATTTGGTGTGCCTCAAATCGTTACAATCTGTCTCCCTAAAGGCAACACTCTGCCTTGTCGTAAAGAAAGGTAGCTTGAAAAAATATTTTTCAGAAACTGATCAGGCAGAACTGTGATTATTTTGGCATCCTGAAGCAAAGCATCATGGGTGGATTTCTGCAGCCTTTGTATTTGGGCCTGTCATACTCTCACTCTTATGAAATAAGCCAAGTCTGTGTATGCTGAGTGGCTGATATCTCCTCTATTTTCTTTTCCTGTTTTGTTTTGGGTTTTGATCTGGTTTCGATTTGTTTTTTGAGACCAGCACTGGTCAAGGCAAGAGCTCAGCTGGCATGCCTGTTTAATCCTGAGCCCCCCAATAGGATGTCACCTCTGTGATGTCAGATGAAAATTTCCCAAGTGAGAAATGAGAGGAGAAGCAGCTTATCATACATGTGCCCTTGGAAAGACGTCAGATGGTAATAGCTTTGGGTAGGTCAGAGCTGAAGGAATTCATGTAAGTGTTAGAACAGAGCAAAGGAAAGACATTCACTTGGTGTAACTGAGTGCCAAAAGGTAGGATGTGGCTATGCACACGTTCGCTTCAGGCTTTTTCTCTTTATTTTGCATTCAGTTGAGCAGCGGTCCTGGAGGAAGAAGAGGAGATACTTGGGATCTACATCATAGCATGTAGCCCAAGAAAGCGAATCAGACCGTTCTCAGTCTCAAGGCATGTAAAGGGCATTGGCCAATGCTCAGGTCATGGTGTTGGCAGATTCTTAGGACTATTAGCAGTGATAACATTCTTCACATTAATAGAAAAAGTTCACAAACCTCTTTTCACCAGAAGATCTTACATAAGAAATTAATAGTGAACTTAAACTGGGTTTCTGTTGGCTCTGTAATCACTAGGATCCTTGGCCATTTGCTTCTGTGGGCATAGATAGCCTGAGATCACACAAATGAGGATTTAAGAGATCCAGTAGTTACAGCTGGTTTTGTCTGACTTCAAGAAAAGATGAAGGTGTATGTTTCTTTGCAGGCTTCCTGTGCCTGAACCCGGGTGTAGTTTTATTCAAAGCTGAAAGTTTATATGTGCTCTTTCCCCTGCTTCACCATTTCACACTGGCAAAGACCACTGTTTTGGAAACTGATGTGTGAAGGTCTCAAAAGGAGTGACAGCAGGAGCCCACCTGCCGGT
This sequence comes from Phasianus colchicus, assembly GCF_987193195.1. NCBI lineage: Eukaryota > Metazoa > Chordata > Aves > Galliformes > Phasianidae > Phasianus > Phasianus colchicus. Next base: position 59,618,528 of record NC_143437.1, on the reverse strand, counting down.
GAGAACACATGACAAGAACAGAACATCAGGCAGGTGCCAGAAATGCCACAATCTCAGCCAGATCCTATGCCCAACCTTTCCTGATTTACAGATTAAACAAATGTTTGACAGGCAGTTAACTGAAAAGAGGTGAGATTTGTGTTTTTGTTTTGTTTGTTTGTTGTTAGTTTGGGGCTTTTTGTTGTTTATTGTTAGTTTTTGCCTCTGGCAACTGCTACTGCTGGAAGTGGTGAAGTGCCACCTGTACTAATGCATATTTAGTCTGTATTCAGTTGCCTAAATATCTGTGGTGTCCTCAGCAGGGATCCATCCTGCCCCCTGGCAGGCACATCTCCCTCACGTCCTCCAGCATCTCTGCCAGTCCATGCAGCTGCTGGTTGAAGTGACACTAAATGCTTATGCCCAGGCAACTGAATTTCTCCTTATCTATCTCGCATCATCTGTGAAAAGATGGGATTTGAATCTTAATTATATTTTCAAACGCAATCTAATTTTTTTTCCCACAGAATCAGGCATCTCCTCCCCTGCCGAGAATATAAATTTTTCAAAACAATTTGAAGATAATATGAGATTATCATTTACTGATCTTGTAAAATTATGACTGGTTAATGCTTGCAATGAGCTCTTTCAACAATAATGCCTGAATTTCTCTCAACCCTCTGGCTGCAGCAGTAGCAGCATGACCTTAATACAATTTCTTTTCATGGGATATTTTCCTGCATTCATGATTGCAGTGCAAAGCTGGGCAACGTGAACTAGTGTTGTACCCTAGAAGCTCAAAAGAAAGGAAATGAATGCGGGAAATAAAAATAAATGAGTCTGTTTAAATGAGTTTGATGGTCTGGAGAGGTGGACTGCTTTTTACGGCAACAGCTGCCAATACTGAATTCAAGCTAAATGTCTTAGACAATGCTTATCTGAACTGTGCTACTGCTTATTCTACATGAAAACCCTTCTGTGCTTTTGATTTCATTCTACTTTCCACATAGTCTGAATTCAGCATTTTCCTCTTCTACAAAGGGAAGTCTTCAGAAAAAAAATGTCTTCTGATGCAACATTGAAATTATGATTGCGATCACCATCAGTTCGGAAATTTTAACTCTGCCCACGTCTTCATGCAAGTTACACTGCAAGCCCTCCTTCTATTAAACCGGCACTCTGATCCAGGAAGAAGCACGTCACTGGTAAACGTAAAAAAAAAAAAGGGTTTTACCTGCAAATACCCATAAATAGTATTCTATATTACTGTGTGGTATGTGAAAATCTCATAAATGACTACAAGGCAATCCATAAACCTAAGGAGCAAAAACTACAATTACTGAAGGGCCCACGCTTTTTCTTTTTTCTTAGTTTTGATTTAACTCTGAATGCTCTGGGGGATTTTTTTCATATACCAGAAAGACACAAGTAACTTCACTTTGCTTTGAGAAGACTCTCTTAATGGGACTTTAAAACAAAATTTTACACATTTCAGGTATGCTTTTGTGACAGGATTGACAAGATGATAGGTATTGTGTGTGGATAGCTCTGGTAGTTTTTAATGACACTTCCCAGCACAACACTTTGGTTTAATCTGCAAGCCTTAAAATAAAATAACATTGCTTCCCTCCACTCTGTCTCCCTCTTTTAGAAGTATTTTGGTGAGGGAGAAAGGAGCAGTGTGTTTTGTTTGGGTTTTCTGGGTTTGTTGTTCTGCAGAGGCACCAGGCCAGCGGCACTGCGGTGGGAGCATCGCCACAGCGGGACAAGGCAGAGCCACTTCCTCTCCTTCCCCCCTCCCCTGCCCCATGCTGGGCAGCTCTCTCACCCAGCAGCCCTCTCCCACCCCTCCCAACAAAAGGAAAGGCAAATGGGGTGAAACAGCAATAAAAATGGCCCTGCCAACCATTTTCCCAGCTAACAGCTGGAGGTAAGCACCAGCAGCACAGCAGCGGCTTCACTGGGCTGCCTGCGCATCTCTGTCTCCATTCACTTTTATTTAATTGATCTCAAAGTTTGTGCTTTTTAATAGTTAACTTGGATATTATATATCCATATATATATATAGTCTTAATCTGCCATCCTAAATGCCTGCTTCCTTCCCTCCCCTCATTATGATGCATCTGATACCTGCTCAGCCACAATGGCTTTTCCTCTTCTATTTATTTCCCTTCACAGTTAGCAGATAAAAATGCTCTAAACATGAGTCTGAAAACAAAGCAAAACAAATACCAACATTTCTGCCCAATGGTAGTGTTGAAAAATGACCTGTATGTGCTGTCCTGTTCTCCTCTAAGTCCTGCTAAACCTACAAGAAAGATTCCCATTAGTAAATCACTGTTGGATCATTAAACCTTTTTAAGGCAGTATGTGCTTTACCAAGAGAATGAGGATTACGACACAGCCGTGCCTGCTGCCCACTGACAATCATGGGAACCGACCTCAGTCATAAATCCATGAATTATCTGGCTCACTTTGACCGGTTCTCACGCCAGAGCAGCTCCTTTGATGTGACCGTCAAGACCCAAGGATGCCCAGTAGCGGTAGCCACAAACAAAACAATAGAAAAGTAATAATTCAATATAAATAAGTAAAACTGGCTTCTCCATATGTCCAGCTTTTGCAGTGGGGTATTTCTGTGCCTGAGGTTGCAACTGGAGGCAAAAAGAAAAAAAAAAAAGAAAAAAAAGGAGAAACAAATTCCCTTCACACCATTTGTTTTTTCTATGTATAACCCTCTAACGAAAGAAAAGCTGGGCATGTCAGAGATAAACATTTTAGCTACAGCTGTGCATGACTCCTTCAGTTAAGGGGCATTTCCTGTTGCTTTCCAAAAGCAGTCTGATATTCAGAACAGATATGTGCTTAAGGACTGATCCTGTACAGCCAGTAAGTATGTAAGCAGTCCTACTCAGAGGAACTATTCCACTTCAGTGGGACTGTTCATATAAATAAAGTTAGTCATGCTTTTAAGCCCTTGCAGGACCAAAACTTCAGAGGTTGCATTCTCATTTGTCTGATTTGTAAAAATATTTAGGTGCCAAGCTCCTTCTGAATGTTTAAACGTGTCAGAAATGCAACAGTTTGTCTGCTTCCTGGCTGCCCAGCTACACAGCAGGGATAAAGTTATTTAGTTTCTTGTCCTTGATCTTGTCAGATTAGATGCCAGACACTGAGGAAGAGTTTTCCTCCAACCCAATCTCATCAGCACCCCTCACTGAAGTTTCTGGCCCTCATTGTAAGCCTCCAGCTTGTAGCTGCCCTAAAACCGAGTTGTGAGCGATGCAAATTTCTGATGGTAATGAGATGGTATGGAAGAAAAATTCCCTTCAATATGACCAGAGAAGAAGCAGAATTTATTGCATTATTTTTAACCATTGTATGTATATGATTATACATACATAGTCATATTTACTATAAAGTAAGATCAGCAAACTGTAACAGCTGACTAGTGGCAAGCATGCCAGGGTGATGGGAATGAATGAGATCACCCCGTTTCTTTCATTCATTCTGCTGGACCACTTCTGCAGAATTGCACCTTAGACAATACAGTTCACACAGTTTACACATTGAAGAGCTGTCATGCATGTCAAAAACCTCCTTGCACGAGACGTGGGCTGGTCACAGCAGTGGCAGAGCTGCAGAAGTCTCCTTGCTATGGCCATGCTCACCAGCCCTGCTGGCCTCACCTGGGTCACCACTACTCCCTGTCACACAGCAGGCAGCACCATCAGTCAGAGCATGTGCTGCAGTATCAATTTATCGTCTGTTACTGTTTTCCTGCTTTCAGGGGAAGCTGGCACCTCCCAGCTCTGTTTTCCTGCCAGCTAGGCAAAGATTAGGCACAGCACAATGCATTGTCAATGTAGTTTACTAAAGTGTGATTAATCAAAGCGCACATGGGAAACAAAGCATAAAAAAGCACAAAATAATGATTGACTGTAGCCACAAGGTAGTAATAAAACAAGTCTAGAAGCAGATCTTTAAAATGTCTGAAAAAGTTCAGATGTTTAAAAGGACTTCCACAGTTTCATTATCAGAACATTCCTTGAAAGGACATGGTGATTGCTCCTATAAAAAAAACTTGGCCTTGGATAAAGCTATGTGTGGTAATTAAATCTCCAATGAACTTTTGTTATCATCACCTTAAATAAGATGCTTTATTTCAGATTAAACGATTTCTTCTAAAATATGACTCAGAGTAAGCTTTCTAACATAGCTAACTAACTCAGCTATAGTGGGATTTGCAATGAGATTGCTATGCTTTTTTAGTTTATCTTACTGTCCAGGAAATGTTGCACATCAAATCTCTGTCTAGAAGAGATTTACACTTCAGACAGTACTATTTTACAGAAATGTTGTTGGGGAGAAAAAAACAACAGCCAGAATAAGGGGTTATGTGCCTGACACTTCTTTTTTTTTTTTCTTTTTTCTTTTCCTTCCATCTCCAGCAGTTTATCTAGTATGCACTTTGCCTTGTTTGTGTCTGCTCACTGCCATGGTGACAACGGCACTCGTGTCACAGCACAGCCGGCTCCCAGGGTCTTGCCAACCAGTGCAGCAGGGAAGCCAAGCAGAGCTTCATGTCTCCCCGCCAGCCAGTCATGGTGCCCACCCACCTGGGATGCAGAAATGCTGGCTGCCTCCTCTGCCTTGGCACAAATTTCTGCATGGCTTCTTGTTGCAAATCTCTAGTTAGAAAAGAGAGATGGAAAGAAGACGGAAGAGAAAGAAATATGTTGTTTAAAATTTGGCTTAATAACAGTTTCATCTGTACATGAAGTTTCTTTATCAGCAATACAAAGCCTTCATTACTTCAGAGCTTATCACAATTGAATGAGTATATAACATTACCCATATAAAATTAAATTGAAATCGGTATCAGTGATTGGTTGGGAGGCTGAGCGTGAGACAGTGGCAGACATGCGGTTGGGATGCCACCTCGTGGCCTATTGTTAGCAGGTTTTTATCAGTAAGCAGAGGACTGTTTCCCTTTTAGAAGAAGGGAGTTTTACTGCAGAGTTTATTTTCACAATAAAAAAAAAAAAAAAAAAAAAGAAAGAAAACTAATGGAATAAGCTGTCACCTGAATGTCATAGGAACTGATGAACGTGTGTCCTTCAAACAAGAGTGCAATATGAGAGCAAGCAGAAATAAGTCTATAGGAAAAACAAAAAAGAAAAGAAAAAGAAGCTTTCGTTTTCTAAATAGTCTGCTGTTATTCAGTCATGCAAAGTTTTATGCCTATCACAGGCATATAAGATTGGAAGAGCCTTAAAAGCGGGATTAAAATAGTTCTGTACCTTCAAGGAGGTTGCCTGAAAGACATAAGATCAAGTTTGGATCTGAAAGTTCCTGTTTTCTAAAATTTCAGAAAGGGTATACAGAGTGAATTCAGACTTTTAACTGGATACTCAACTGCTGGTTAAACTCATCTATACTTAAGATGTTGATTTCTTTACCTTCCTTACTTCTGCTGCACTGTATTCCCATCAACTTTTGCTGTGAGATGGAAAGTTATTGGTCAAACTTTTGAGGAAGAACATAAGTGAAATCAAAAATACTTGAGATTTGTATCTCAAATGTACCATAGTTGGAAGCAAATTCAGCCAGCTGGTCACGTACTTCTGCATTCCAGTGTCATGAGTTCCTATTATTTAAAACAACAACAACAACAACAAGGACAGATTCTTCTACCATCTCTTATAAATGAGTACCTTCTCCCCATCGTGGTGATCTGAGGCCCAGGTAAAAGGAAGCCAATCTTTAAAACTGCATCAAAGAATATTGTCAAACTAAGTGTGTGACGATGAAAGTGCAATTAAGATGTTATAGAGAAGCTTTATGAACCATGTATGACCGTAGTGAGAGTACCTTTAGACAACACCTCCCTCTCTGCTCTCCTTTTATCTACCTATGGATTGGAGACACCCCACCTATACAGAAAAAAATAAAAAAAATATTGTGGAGAAATAACCATTCCAATAACCAATGTTAACAAGGCCAAGTAGCCATTCCTAGGAGTCAACTGCCACAGTTCTAAGAAGGCATCAAGCAGTGATGATGTGGTGGCAAGGTGAGATGCCTCTCGGAGGAGTGAGTCAGGTGCTGGCTCAGGTCAGAAGTGGGAGCTCAAAACAATCACAGGCTGTCAGCCCTTGGCTGAAAGGAATGTTCTCTTTGTCAGGGCTAGCTTAGCCTGACCTCTCAAATTTTCAAAATCACTGCTTTTACTACCACAGCAATCTGACCCATGATAAAAATGAACACTTATCCTGGTGTTTTTTCAATTCAAACAGTAACCACAGCAGAACCTGAAGTATCAGGAAACTAGCACAAGGATTGTTTTCCACTCATTTCAAAGTGGGTATTCATTATCTGAGCTTCAGTGGCAAATTTCAGATCTGGTACTGACTTTGGAATGGTAATGCTTCCATTCCTAGTATAATATTACAACCTGTATGAGCTGTTTTGTAGGGTTTTTTCGAAGATTCTGAAATCTTGCATATGATTAACCTTTCTCAGATGACTGGGCTCGTGCTGCTAAGAGCATGCAAAGATATCACTACAAAAACTGAATGTATGTTTTATGCCTTAAATCAAAGGAAGGCCACGCCCTTTGCACCCCCCCCCCCCCCCTCCAGAAGTCATTTTTTTCACAAAAAAAAAAACCAGAGCGGAGGACCTCTGGCTTCTCATGAGACACTCTCAACTGTACTGGAGACTGGCTCAGAGCGCAGCACTCATCTGGCACATCCAGGCAAAGGAAGAAGAAGGTATTATTTCCAGGGGTTTCATATCAAAGTCTTCCAGCACACAGTGTAGTCTGATAATTTGAAAGAGGTACCTGTGGGTGATGCAAGGCTTGTTGCATACTCTTGACAGTGGGGAGGATCCTGCCAGTCATGCTAACTAAGCTGACTTCATGGTATTCATTTATTATGGATATTTCTTGTCTTACGTGCCGGCAGGCACCACTTCAATATGAATAAAGAGGTCCTCCCACAGTCCCTAAATGGCAGCCTGCTCCTCAGGCCCCAGGGAGAACGGCAGCCCTCCTCCTGCCGGAGGACAGCTGGCAATTGAACCTTCTCCACAGGATGCACCAGTGATGGAGGCTGTGAGCAATGAGGTCTGCCATGGCAATCAGCACATCATGTTTCAGCTGAGTGCTCATTGCCTGTCATGGCACCAAGTGACTGCTCATCTGTGGAGAAAGTAGTGGGAACACCTTTAGATGTCAGAGCAGTCAAAAAGGGGAATTTCTACATGCTGACCAACTATGCTGCCTGCCTGGCAGGTGTTGTTCAGCTGGCTCCTATAGGTCCTGCAGGGGTAATACGGTATTGCAGAGACGTTTCTGTGAGGGCAGGACATCCAGGTAGATGCCTCGCCTGCCTACAGGTACCTGTGCACAGCATAAGATTTTGCACAACTCCCTCCTTGCTTAAGTCCTGCAGATTGCAAAGCATGCCTGAAACTTCCCTCTCAGCAGGAGCACCAACAACTTAGGCTCGGCACAGAGACCGTCCGGATGCTCGTTGGGCTATAAAAATAAAGAAGAGGAACAAAGCGAATTTAAAAAAGCAAAACACCCCCCAAACGAAACTAAAAACTGGTAACTTCCCTGACCGGGAATCGAACCCGGGCCGCGGCGGTGAGAGCGCCGAATCCTAACCACTAGACCACCAGGGATCCACATATGAACTCTCTAATTTGTTTATCAAGAGTTTATCAGTTCTCCATGTCCCTCTCCTCTTGCTCTCTCTCTTCCAGACGGTACCGTGCTTCGGAGGCAGGTGTGCGTGAAGAAGGAACCTTCCATTCCACCCTATGGAAAGGGGGCGGGGGGAGGGAAGCGGAGGCCACTTGGCCCCGAGGCGAGTGGTGTGGCGGGCCCTCGCTCTCGGCGTGCGGGTTGGCAGCCCGAGCAACCGCGGTCAGCGTCTGCGGAAGGAAAGAGCCGCGGACGCCGGGCTTCCTCGTTGCAGGGAGCTCCTTCCGAGGCTGGACTGGGTGGGAGGGACACGGAGTCGGGCCAGGCCTCAAGCTGGGTAGAGGCAGAGGCTCGGGAGCTGGGCAGGGAGACTATGGAGGGCTGACACTGGGAGCTGGGATTAAAGTCTTTGAAGCACTTTGTGTTGTGCCGTGTGCTGTGCGTGCAGTGTTCCCCCATTGGCAGTGGGCCAGCACCTGGTGGGTTTCTTCTGTCCGGGGGAAAATGTTGCACGAATATTTATGTCCTTCCTTAAAAGAGGAGAGAAGGCCTTGTCAGCAAAGTGCTGGGAGCACAGAGCGAGGGCGAGACGCCCGGGAGAGAGGACATTCCAGCTGCATCTGTGTTCTGGGAGAAGCTCGAGGGAGCTGAAGGTTCCCTGCTGTTTGGTCTGTAGGAAAATGCTGATCCAAAGGCACACTAAGTGAAATCTGCAGCTCCAAAGTGGGAACCAGGTGTTGACAGGTAGGAATCCATGACTACTGTAGATGCAGACCACATCTGCGTAAGTGCTTTTCCCCCTGGCACCGTTGTTTTTCACAAGCAAAGCAGGTCTGCAGGCAGCAGTACTTTGTTGCCCAGAGAGGGGGGCGGATGCCCCATCCCAGGATACATTCAAGTTCAGGATGGACTTGGCACTGAGCACCCTGATTTAGCTGTAGGTGTCCCTGTTCATTGCAGGGCAGTTGGACTAGATGGCTTTTAAGAGTCACTTCCAACTAAAACAACGCTATGACTAGCAAAATCTTTTCCCTATGGAAGCCATATCCATAATGTAAAAAGGTTTGCTCTATACAAGCAAATATCTAGTTCTCAAACCTTCCATCACTGAAATTTGTTATAGAGTAAACCTTTTCCACGTTAAGATAGATATGCATCAGATTTAAGTTTGTGAATTCTGCAAATACTCCTTAGCTTATCTTAATCAGCCTCAGAGTCAGAAAGCAAACATAGAGGACTCCTTTTTCCTCAGGGATATGCTCAGGAGCTCAAGGTGTTTGGTTTCAGCCTTACCAGCCTCTCATCTGAGCCAATGGTTCCTTTCAGACAAAGCCTTTCACAGTTAGCAGGCTTGAACACAATGCATATTTGGATTGAAATGGAGCTTGCTTTTGTCCAGACTGATTGATTTCAGTGCACAGTAATGCAGTCAATTTATAAAATTGTAAAGTAAGAATCAGGCCCTGTTGGATACAGTCAGCTATCTCATAACCTACAAGAATTTCATTTCACATACATAGGTCAATAACATCTTCTTTGGTAAGGCCAAGGCATTTTCCTCTTGAGGGGCCAAAGCTGAGAGCTGCTGTACAGGGAGCAGCCCAGACTGAGGAGCCACCATGGCCTGAGATCTATGCAAAGATGGGGACATGGTCAGGAGAAAATCACCTGGTCCCAGCAGGTCACCAGTGCCCCTTGTTGAAGAGAAATGCCTCGTGTGACCTGGTGTCCTGCCACTTTGAGCCAGTGTAAATATAGTGGTCATTTTGACCCTAGAGCCTGCCTGGAACATTAACTTAAGATAAGGTAGTTCTATGCCAGCCCAGCTGCTGGTTCAGTTTTGTTCGTGTGCTTAACCAACTCCATGGCATCACTCTTAGCAGCAAGGATCCCCCATCTCGAATGCTTACTGTCAGCCCAAAAGTGGCTTTTGGAGGGCAGCTGAGTTCTGTGCTGCTGTAGCTATGATGCTAGCAGTAAAGGCAGCTTTTTCAAAACTAGAATAGATCCACATGACTGCGAAGTAATATGATTAAGTTTATATTACTCGGTGAAAGGGTCCTTGATCGCAGCTGTAAGGGTGGTGAAAACTCAAATGTATGAACTGGAGAAGCTTTGCTGCATTTTTTTTTCCTGGGTGTGAATCCAGGCTGCAGCGGCAGGGGGCAGATTCTATGACAGCCAGGAAAGTGGCACTGGGAGTCAGAGGTTGTCCAGTTATTTTTAGAAAAGACTTTCACTTCCCTGCGAGTCATGTGCCCTGACAAAAGATTACACCTTTTCTCTGGATTCCTGTGTCCGACAGAGAAACCCCTCCGTGGAGCCGTCAGCAGTTCATCCTCCTTCCCATGCGGGCGTAGCCGCAGCTGTGCCTGCATCCCTGTGATGCCAGCTGGAGAGGAATGATCATCTGAGAGCACCAGGGGAGGGACGTTGCAGACGGATGCTCCTTGCCACCCAACATGGCGGGATAGCTTTGTCAGTTAGGCCAAGTGAGTAGCACTCGGTGTCAGGGGTACTGTACCCCAGCTTTCAGAGATGAGTCATTAAAGCTGAATACTGAAACCTGAAAAATCAAAGCACTCACTTTAACTGCAAGCTGTAAAGCAGCACACAATTACCTTGTCTGTTCCATATGAATATATTACATATTATTACTACTTTCATTTGCTAGATTAATTATTGTGTGACAGCAGGTTTACTGCATAAAAATGAGTAAGAATAACATCAAAGCGATCTGTTAATTTACTCAAGTCCTTTATTTGATTATGTTTCCACTACATAATGGTAAACACAAATTGTCTTTAGTACCTAGAGTACCCAGTCCGCTAGTAGGGAAAATCCTGTATCTGAGCAGACAGTGTAAACATTATTTATAATTATGTGCAATATGTGCATTTATCTCTTCTCTCTTTCCCCAGCTGTTTATTCGAGCTGGAAAGTCTGGGCATCAGATTTTCTTATTTAAATTAGCCTCGTTTAAAATGTGCATCATCCCAATGTTAGGGAGATGGAAATGAAAGGGAAGGAAAAGATTCTGCACAGTCTTCTGCTGTTTTATGCTTAATTTCCATGTATAGTTAGAATGGTTACTTAACTGTTCTATTATAATAATATTTGGGAAGTGAGGGGGGGAGGGGTGTTGAAAGAAAAACAACACATTATTGCAGGTTAGATTTCTTAAAGATATTTTCTTCGTGGTAGTGTTTTATGGAAAGAATCTACAGAAAATCTCAAAAGATGTTTCCCAATTTTTACAGCCGTTCTGATACTCCTAGCTCCAAGATCATTTTAGAAGCAGTAAGGAGGATGGCTTGGTCTTCTTGTAGTTT